>NC_137793.1:49819771-51136745 GCF_963383645.1 Muscardinus avellanarius | reverse complement strand
TCAGTAAAATACCCATATGGAACCCCAATCTACAAAAGTAAAATTTTTATGAGTAGCAACTCAGGCCAGTTTTGCTCTACAAATAGTACATTGTAATGGAACATAATTTGTCTTTCTCCAGGAGACTGCTTTATGTTGTAAACCTGAGGGGACTAAAAAAAAATTAGTGGTATAATTGCTCATACAATGAGGAGCCATCAAATCAGTAGCATCAAGAAAGAAAGAAAAAAACCGAAAAAAATCCAATATGTAATCCCATCCCATTATTGACATTATACCCCACCATTGGGGATATATCAGAAGACATATGTTGATTCCCTCAAGTCAAATAATTAGAGTCTTATATCCCAATATGAAGTTAATCAGTTTTTCTTCTCATCAGGATGGCTTGGTGGTGTCTTCTTCCTGAATGTTTGGTGAACACTAGTGGTGCATTATCTGTCCAGTTAACAAATTCTAAATCCAATATGTGTATTTGTCACCACTCCCCCCATGAGGTACAGGACAATATAGCAATCATTGCTAAAAATATCTTGTCTGATGTTACTGGTCCTCCATCTTCTTTCACTATTGACACTGCCTTTCTACTAAGATATTTTATCTGTGTTTACATCGGGTAGAGTTTCTTTTCTGATATCTGCATCTGGTGAAGCTGGAACCATATGTTTTGCATCTTCCTTTTTCCACTGAAGTTTTGTTCAGGCATCCAGAATTGTTCGCCATTATCTACAGAAACAAGAGCATCACCTCTGCCAAGGAAATGTAGTTTTCCTGGCTTTCATTCATTAGTATAATCTTTAACCCAAATAGCTTGATGTTGTAATGCCATTTTTTTTTTTTGGTATGGGGATGTTTCTCTGATGATATCAGAGGAATTTTTTTTTAATTTAGATAATGTATGATGGGCATGTTGTCCCTCTGCGCACAAAGATACGTGAAACAGTTGGTACAGATGCTATAAGTCTTTATTAGTCCAGCACACTTCTCCTGGGCAGCTCCCTCCCCCCACCCCCATGCCGCAGGTGTGAGGTGGTGGGGTGGTGTGGGAAAGCCTTCCACGAGTGTTGAAGTCTGACCCCCTGAGATAGCAGCATCAGATAGAATGGTCTCCGTGGGAATCAGGGAATCACGCAGCTCTGTGGGGCAAGGAGGCAGGTCCTTCCTGCCTCCTGGCTTCCAGCCCCACTCCCTGCACCAGTGGGGACTTAAACCTAACATCCCGGCCTTTTTGGTCATAGGGGCAATGACTCTACTCGAGCTACTTCCTACTGTCAAAGGGGGTGTCATCAGGGGCCCCAAGCCAGGAGTCAGAGTCCAGTCCCCCGGAAGGGGGGCAGGTGGGCACAGCCACATCAAGACCTGGAGGTTACCCTGGTTAACAGGCAAGGTGCCATTAAAGAAAGAAAATTGTGAGAGCAGATCCCGGGAACCCTTTTTAAATATGAGGTAGATTGTCACTAGATCTATTAATTTAAACAGCAGCATTTCCCTGAGGAGAACGTGTACCTTCTCTTCAGCAATTTTTATTAGACCTGAGTCATTAATAGCATCAACTCCCTGAGTGGGTATAGGTCTATCTGGTTAAAGGAATACCTGTTACTGTGTCAGGAGCATCAGTAACCAATTTCTGAGGTTTAATACTTATGGCAGTTTGGCATCCGAAGAGGGAGAGCACCATAGTGTGTAAACAAGTGGACCTGCTAAGATATAAACATCAAATAGAGTTATGTCGAGAAAAACGAAGCTTAGTAGGTCCTAACACTGTGCAAGAAAATTCATCCTGGGACTGTTGCAGCGGAGCCCTTTTTAGCTGAGTAAGATTGTGCCAGTTGGGGTTCCCCCAGCAGTTTGGCTGCAGTGGGTGTGGTGAGGATCACTGTGAAGGGCCCAGTCCACCGTGGTTGGAATTGTTTTGGCTGGAGCGACTTGAGAAGGACCTGATCCCTTGGCTTAAGGGCCTTGACTGTAAGGTGTGGAGCTGCTATGTCAGTCCCAGGTTGGGGAAGGTACCAGTCAGCATGTTCCCTAAGAAGGTGCCTGAGAAGAGACAAGTAAGGGAGATAGGAAGACAAAGGAGGGGGGTCCGAAAGAAGATTGTGATTAAGCAAGAAAAGGTGACCGTATAGCAATTCAAATGAGCTCATAGAGGTGGGGTTTCAGGGAGTGGCCCTCACCCAGACCAGAGCTAGTGACAGAAGCTCAGGCCATGAAACCCGTAGTTCCAGAGAGAGTTTTGTTAAGTGATTTTTAAGAATCCCATTCATTTTTTCTACATTTCCTGATGACTCTGGTTGATACGGAACATGGAGCTTCCATGCAATGCCAAGAGCTTGTGACACCTGTTGAGTAACTTTAGAACAAAGGCTGGGCTGTTATCGGACTGCAAGGAGCATAGAACACTGGCTACCATGCTGGCTGTCTCATCCTTTGAAGAAAAAGCCTCTACCCAACCTGTTAGGGTATCAACCATGGTAAGAACATATTTAAGTTTTTTATGGGGAGGCATATGTGTGAAGTCAGTTTGCCAGTTCTGTCCTGGCAGGTGTCCCCTCATTTGGTGGGTAGGGAAGGAGGGATGAAGGCTTCCTTCCCTGTATGGTAACCCTGGGCTCAGCCTGATTAATACAGGTAGCTGAGGCCAGGGAGTGTCAATCTTCAGCCAGACCAAATAGGGCCATCGGCGGTGCCTGGTCTGGAAGGGTGTTTCCCCGGTGTTGAAGCACCTGAGACTCACCTCCTCTCCAAGGGCATTCACTTTTCTAGTGTCTCTCCTGGCCACACACTGGGCACGACCTGGTTGGTGGATGCGGTTGGGGGAAACTGCATGCCCAGTGACCAGCACCACTGCCAGGGTCCAGCCCTAGCAGAGTCGGGGTTTGTGTGTTGATGAGGGGGAAAACCGAGGCCGATGAGAGAAGATGCCACACGATTCAGATTTAATCTTCTCCATCTTATTCAGGATTTGTTACAGTTTTTATACTTTTTTTTGGCATAAAAGTAAGAGCATAGTCATGCAAGCAGAATTGCCAAGGACAGTAAAAATTATTATTTTTTATAAAGTTTAGGGCAAGGGTGTTGGACATAGTATGTTCTGTCTCACTTCACAAGGCTGTCTCAAACTTAATCATATACAGTGGCTCTAACTAAGGTTAGTTTGAACTTAATATTTGGCCCAATATTTTTATACTTGGGAAGATATCTTTGCTGCCTGAGTCTCTCACAAGCTTCTCCCCATCAGTTTTTAGTTATAATGTTTATACATAAAATTCCAATTATACATATTAATCCAAATAATCCTAAAATAATTTTTTGAAGAAAGGAATGCCAGACATACTTCATGGGGGAATCTATGCCGTTGCGGATCCCCTGATCGAGCTTTCTCAAGATCTGCATAAAATTGCTGTGGCATTTTTTTCTTTATTAGTTTTTAATTTGCACATTTTTATTTTAATTGGCAAGGCTCTTGTTTGGGTGGCGAGGCAGAGGCAGATGAGGACTGGAAGACATAAGCAAAGAAGGATGATTATTATGCAAAACATTTTCAAGAAAGATACGTAGCTTCACCAAAAACGTACATTTAAAATTGACTGGAATTTAGATACAAATTGAGAAGCTAGATCAGCAGTAGAACTAACATCTAAATGAGCTTTATTAAGTATTTGAATCTGTTTTTGTAACGTTTTTAAATTAGGGGCCAATTGTATATTATTCCATATTCCTAAGAGATGTGTTTGAACTTGTTTTTAGGTATACTCTGAATGATTAAAGGGTAATTGAGTAACACAAATTCATTTATATTGAGTATGGCATTTAACTTGTAGTTTAGTTTTTATATTTTTGATTTGATTATTTAAATAAAGAACAGTTTTTTATTACTGACAATTTAGTTTTTTTTAATTTTTTATCTAATGATTTTTTGAGTAGCTAATGTTAAAGAAACATTATGAGACAAGGAATTAACATGATGAGCAGTTTGTATATTAGTAACTAAAACAGCGGAGGAAAGGGTTAAGAAAGTAATTGTTGAAATTAATGTTGTTATTTTCAGAACCAAAGATGCAACAAAGCACTTAGGTCTCATTAATTCAATTATTTTTTTTAAATAATTTTTACTCCAGGATTACCATACCATGATTTTGTAACAGTTACAGGTAACATTACATATAAAGGTTGATGAACAATGATTAGAATATTAAATTTATTAATCAAAGACTAATATATACACTTGGTTAGTAGACAATTTCTAAATTTTGTTTTATAAGATTGATCATATTTTAATGTATATATTTATTTATTTATTTAATAATAATGCATGAGGAGTAGCAACACACGTCTGAAGAAAATATTTAACTTAGGGTGTTTGTTTGAGGAGTGGTTAAAATCATGATGCACATTGTATTAATTAATTTAAATAAATCAGGAAAAAACCCAGTCATATGTTGATTTAAATATGATACTCAAATGGGTGTTATTCAGTTAGGAGTAGGTCATTGATTTTTTTTAGTAAATCTTTTAAAATTAATATTTGTATGTTTAACTTTAAAAAATTTTTAATATATGTTAGATAATTATAATGAGGTGAAGAATCAGACCAATTATAAATGACAGTGGAGGAATTTATAGGATAATACTTTACAGCATGCTGTAAAAAATGACAATTGAGCCAATGAGGCTTTTTTTTAATTTAAGGTCATTTTGATATATGTTTGTATTATTGATATATTTTTTATATGGAGGAAGCTCTTCAGGGGGACTTTTTTAATTATAAGGATTGACTTTACTTAGTTTTGCTAAAGAATTTATTTGTAATAATCATAAAGATTTTTTACTATTTTTTGTAGGGTAATTAGTAAACATGGATCTATAATTTACTTCTAAACACTTAAATTAGTAAATACCTTAATATTCTTATTAGACCAATGGGGAAGAGGGTGATTTGTTTTTTTAGGGGGGGTTGGTCACTAAAATGACCTGTTTTTATGGCTGTTTTTGGCCTAGAGAAAAAACAGTTTTAGCAAGGACAATTTTTTTATTAATATGTTAAGCCAAATTTTAATATAAGGGAATAGGTCTGGGTGTTCTGTCTTTTTATAAATTACAGACCAGACTCCCTTTGCTGGGCTGAGATCCAGAGTCTTGTTTGAAGGCCACCTGACCCCCAAAGTTGGCCATTTTAATTTATAAAATTTAATGAGCTCCAATTTATTTATAAAAACCCCATAATTTTTGGCACATTTTTGAAAGTCAGCAAAATTCTTAATAAAACAGTCTAATAGGGTTGACGATTCCTGTCTAATTTTTGACATAAGCAACACAGACCAAGAAAGCGAAAGACGACAAAATGAACACACAAATCAGATATACAAAAAAAAAAAAAACAGACAAAATTTTAGAACCGCTCTAGTCGGCGTTTCGGCAGAGGGCACGAACTGGGAAGTTTTTGGCATCTCACCTTCCTTAAGTCTCCAGTAGGAACGGTTTTTTTTAAACAAATACTAAATCAACAGACCTGTTTTATCGAATGAGATTGATCCTTAGTGTACAAGATAATTTTTTTAATGGCTGAAGGTAAATTTTTAATTTGGAGAGACCTCTACCAATCAGTCACCTTTGAAAACCGGAACGGGGACCATGGGAGGTCTCCTGGTGAGAAATCTCACTGGGGCCTCCAAATCTTGTGAGACGTATTCAGGAGAGAGTCACCACAAGCCAATATTAAATTTATTAGAGAGTTTGTTATAGACTTGATTTTGGTCTTTCAGTTTAAAAGAAACAGCTGTGAAATCTTTAGAATGATATTTAAGTTAAACATCTACTACCAGAAAGCCAATGATAATTGTTTTAGCCTGAAGAAAACTAAGTGTGTTAATTTTTAGTGACAATTTTGAAATTCTCAATAAACTTAAACCTTTAAAAATTTAATCCACATGAACTAATATGTAATAAGAATAAACTTTTATACATAGGCAAGGCAATAAAATTCTCTCTCTTTTGTTTCTAAGCTGATAGCTAAAAGCTGCAGCTAGTGTTGACCTTGGTCAGCTAAAAGTTGGCTGTTATTCCAGTTGAATTTTAGAAATACAAACACTGTTATTTAGAAGAAGTATTATATTTTTTATAATAGTTTAGGCTAAAGTAAAAGATAAAAAGCAAGCTGTATTAATTTAATTTTAATTATCAATTAAACAAGAGATTTATTTTACAATTTTTATATTTTAAATAACTATTTTTGTATATATTATATATATTATAAACCGAGCTTTTGACATAAAAATTATTTTTAGCAGGTAGATGAAAAAAGGCTAAAACTCACCAAGGACACAGGTGGACAGGACATGTTTTAAACTTCAAAGCAGGAATGTATTATGTAACCCCTGACTTAACATCTTTTATCAGAAATCCAATATAAAAGACAGAAATAATTATAATAATAAAAGTATTGGGCCAAATATTAAGTTCAAATTGACCTTAGTTAGAGCCACTGTATACAATTAAGTTTAAGACAGCCTTATGAAGTGAGACAAAATATACTATGTCCAGCACCCTTGCCCTAAATTAATAAAAAATAATAATTTTTACTGTCTTTGGCAATCCTTCTTGCATGACTATGCTCTTGCTTTTCTGCCAAAAAATAAAATATAAAAGTTATAACAACTCCTGAATAAAATGGAGAAGATTGAATCTGAATCGTGTGGTGTCTTCTCTCATCGGCCTCGGTTTCCCCCTCATCAACACACAAACCCCGACTCTGCTAGGGCTAGACCCTGGCACACCAGCATACTTGAAACACGCTCCTGAGGTTGGCTGTTGTTGCTGTCATCCTCTCCTATGTGGCGCTCGCCATCCTGAGGGCTGCTTATTCTCAGCTGGCCACAGGGCTGCTGCCGGCCTGTATATTCGCCATCTGGAGAAGTTGGAGTATATGCTCTACTTCCGCCTGTTCCTCTCTGGAATTAAAAACTTTAAATGCCATGTTTACCAAATCTTGGATAAAAGTTTGAGGACCATTCTCAGCCTTTTTTAATAAAATGAGTGGCCTATATGACTGAGCCTGCCTCTGTAGATGGATCTAAACAGGTATAATGGGTAAAAGCCTCTCGTAACCTATTAAGAAAACAGCTGGGTTTTCATCTGGACCCTGGGTAATTTCCTTAAGCTTATTATAATTAACTGCCTTATGGGAGGCATCTCGCATACCATCAAGAAGACACTGTATCATATAATTTCTTATTTCTATTCCCTCCTTTACATTATAATCCCAACTGGGTTCCTCAGAGGAAAATGCAGCTTTACCGGTAGGAAGTAGTGGGTTGGTTACGTGGGCCTGGTCGGCCCTTTCTCTGGCTGCTTTCAGGATACAGTCATGTTCATCTGGAGTTAAAGAAGAGGTTAGAATGACATGAAGATCCCACCAAGTTAACTCATATGCTTGTATAATATGTTGGAATTCCTTGATTAAACCACTGGGATTGGCTGAGAAAGAGCCCAGTCTCTTTTCAAGTTGACCAAGGAGAGGAAGGGAAAAAGGAACGTGGACATGGACCACACCCTCTGCACCGGCCACCTCATGAGGGACCCAAAACCTAGGCACCCAGACACCCATGCACTCTAACCTTAGGCACCCAGGCACCCAGGTACCCTAACCCTAGGCACCCAGGCACCCTAAACCTAAGCAAACAGGCACACAGGCTCACAAAGCCTATGCACCCAGGCATCCAAGTACCCTAAACCTAGGCAACCAGGCACCCAAGCACCCTAACCCTAGGCAACCAGGCACCCAGGCACACAGGGACCCTAACCCTAGTCACCCAAGAACCCTAATGCTAGGAATCCAGGCACCTAGGCACCCTAAACTAGGGACCCAGGAATCCTAACCCTAGGCACCCAGGCTCCATGGCACTCTAATCCTAGGCCCTCAGGCCCCCAGGCACCCTAACCCTGGGCACCCAGGCACCCTAACCCTAGGCACCAGGGCACAAGGCACCCTAACCCTAGGAACTCAGGCAAACAGAAACCCTAACTCTAGGCTTCCAGGCTCCCTGGCACCCTAATCCAAGCACCCAGGCACCATGTCACTCTAACCCTAGGCAACCAGGCACACAGGCACCCTAACCCTAGGCAACTAGGCACTCAGGAAACCTAACCCTAGGCACCCAGGCACCCAGGCACCCTAACCCTAGGCACCCAAGCACCCAGGCATCCTAACCCTAGGCACCCAAGCACCCTAAACCTAGTCAACCGAGCACCCAGGCACCCTAACCCTAGGTACCCAGGCACCCAGGAACCCTAACCTTAGGCACCCAGGCACCCTAACCCTAGGCACCCAGGCACCCTAACCTAAGCAACCAGGCACACAGGCACCCTAAACCTAGGCACCCAGGCACCCAGGAACACTAACTCTAGGCACTCAGGCCCCCAAACCATAGGCACCCAGGCACCCAGTTATCCAAACCTAGGAAATGAGGCCCCCAGGCTCACAAAAACTAGGCACCCAGGCACCCAGAGTCCCCAACCCTATGTACCCAGGCACACAGGAACACTAAACCTAGGCACCCAGGCACTCAGGCACCCTATCCATAGGCAGCCAGGCACACAGGTACCATAACCCTAGGGAAGCAGGCACCCAGGGACATAAAACTAGGAACCCAGGACGCCCAACCTTAGGCAACCAGGCACACAGGCACCCTAACCCTAGGCAACTAGGCACTCAGGAAACCTAACCCTAGGCACCCAGGCACCCAGGCACCCTAACCCTAGGCACCCAAGCACCCAGGCATCCTAACCCTAGGCACCCAAGCACCCTAAACCTAGTCAACCGAGCACCCAGGCACCCTAACCCTAGGTACCCAGGCACCCAGGAACCCTAACCTTAGGCACCCAGGCACCCTAACCCTAGGCACCCAGGCACCCTAACCTAAGCAACCAGGCACACAGGCACCCTAAACCTAGGCACCCAGGCACCCAGGAACACTAACTCTAGGCACTCAGGCCCCCAAACCATAGGCACCCAGGCACCCAGTTATCCAAACCTAGGAAATGAGGCCCCCAGGCTCACAAAAACTAGGCACCCAGGCACCCAGAGTCCCCAACCCTATGTACCCAGGCACACAGGAACACTAAACCTAGGCACCCAGGCACTCAGGCACCCTATCCATAGGCAGCCAGGCACACAGGTACCATAACCCTAGGGAAGCAGGCACCCAGGGACATAAAACTAGGAACCCAGGACGCCCAACCTTAGGCACCCAGGCTCACAGGAACCCTAAAATAGGAAACTAAGCACCCAGGTACACTAAACCTAGGCACCCAGGCACCCTAACCCTATGCACCCAGCTACCAAGGCACCAAGGCACCCAATCACCAAAAACCTAGGCACCCAGGCACCCTAACACTAGGCACCCAGGCATCATAACCCTAGACACCCTGGCACACACTAACACTAGGCACCCATGCACCCAGGAACCCTAACCCTAGTCAGCCAGGCACCCAGGCTCCCTAATCCTAGGCACCCAGGCTCCCAGGCACCCTAAAACTAGGCTTCCAGGCACCCTAACCCCAGGCACCAAGGTACCCTAACCCTGGCACCCAGGTACCCAGCACCCTAATTCTCAGCAACCAGGCACCCAGGAACCCAAAAACTAGGCACCCAGGCACCATAACCCTAGGCATCCAGACACACAGAAACCCTAACCCAAGGCACCCAAGCACCCTAACCCTATACACCAAGGCACCCAGGCATAATAAACCTAGCCACTCTGGCACACAGGCACACTATTTTTAGGCACCTTTGCACCCAGGCACCCTAATACTAGGCACCTTTGCACCCAGGCACCCTAACCCTAGGCACCTAGGCATCCAGGCACCCTAACTCTAGGCAACCAGGCACCAGACACCCTAACCCTAGGCATTTAAGTACACAGGCACAATAACCCTAGGCATCCAGGCAACCAGGCACCAGGCACCATAATCCTAGTCCCCCAGGCACCCTAAACCTAGGCACCCAGGTACCATAACCCTAGAAACCCAGGAACCCTAACCCTAGGCACTCAAGTACACAGGCACCCTAATCCTAGGCTCCCAGGCTACCAAGCACCCTAACTCTAGGCACACAGGCACCCTGTCACTCTAACCCTAGCCACCCAGGAACCCTAACACTATGCACCCAGGTACCCAGGGACCCTAACCCTAGGCACCCTAACTTTAGGCACCCAAGTACCCAGGTACCCTAACCCTAGGCACTCAGGCACCCTAACCCTAAACAACCAGGCACACAGGCACCCAAAGCCTAGGCACCCACGCACCAAGGTACCTTAACCCTAGGGACCCAGGCACCCAAGCACCCTAACTCTAAGCACCCAGGCACCCAGAAACCCTAAATCCAGACAACCAGGCACTCAGGCACCCTAACCCTAGGCCATAACACTAGGCACCCAGGCATGCTAAACTTAAGCACCCAGGTACCAAACCCTAGGCACCCAGGAAACCAGGACCCTAACCCTAGGCACCCAGCCTCCCAGGCATCCTAATTCTAGGCACCCAGGCACCTGCCACCCTAAGCCTAGTCACCCAGGCACCCAGGCACCCTAAGCCTAGACACCCAGGCACTCAGGCACCCTAAAACTTGGCAACCAGGAACCAAGACACAGTAAACTGAGGCACCCAGGCACCCAAACCCTAGGCACCCAGGCAACCATGCACCCTAAACCTAGGCACCCAGGCAACCTAACTCAAGGCACCCAGTCACCCTAAACCTAGGCACCCAGGCATATTAAACCTAGACACCCAGGCACCTCGGCAACCTAACCATAGGTACCCAGGCACCCTAACCCTAAGGCTCCCAGGCACGCTAAAACTAGGCACCCAGTCACCCAAAATCTAGGCACCCAGGCATCCTAACCCTAGGCACCCAGGAACCTTAAAACTAGGCACCCACCAACCCAGGAACCCTAAACCTAGGCACCCAGGCACCAAGACACCATAACACTAGGCACCCAGCAATACAGGCATCATAAACCTAGGCACCCAGGAACCCTAATCCTAGGCACCCAGGCACCCTAAGCCTAGGTACCCAGGCACCCAGGCATGCTAAACTTACATACTCAGGCACCCAGACAACCTAATCCTAGGCACTAATGTACCCAGGCACTCTAACCCTAGTCAGCAAGGCACCCAGGCTCCTTAATCTTAGGCACCCAGGATCCCAGGCACCCTAAACCTGGGCTCCCAGGCACCCTAACTTCAGGCACCCAGGTACCCTAATCCTAGGCACCCAGGTACCCGAGCACCCAAAAACTAGGACCCAGGCACTGTATCCCTAGACACCCAGGCACACAGGCAACCTAACCGTAGGCAACCTGCCACCCAGGCACCCTAACACTAGGAAACCAGGCACCCAGGCACAGTAAACCTAGGCACCCAGTAACCCAGGAACCCTAAATCCAGGAAACCAGCACCCTAAACCTAGTCACCCAGGCACACAGGCAACCTAACCGTAGGCAACCAGACACACAGGCACCCTAACCCTATGCACTGAGGAAACCAGGCACCATAACTGTAGGCACCAAGGCACCCAGGCATCAAAACCTAGGCACCCAGGAAAATAGAAACCCTAACCCTAGGCACCAGGCACCCTAAACCTAGGCACCCAGGCACATTAAACCTAGGAACCCAGGCACACAGATACCCTAACACTAGGCATCCAGGCACCAAGGAACCTCAAACCTAGGTACACAGGCCAGGAACTCTAACCCTAGCCACCCAGGCACCCAGGCACCCTAATCCTAGGCACGCAGGCACCCAGGCAACCTAACCATATGCACCCAGGCACAAAGGCACTCTATCCTTAGGCACCCAGGCACCCTAATCCTAGGCACGCAAGCACCCAGGCAACCTAACCGTATGCACCCAGGCACCAAGGCACTCTATCCTTAGGCACCCAGGCACCCAATCACTGTAACCTAGGCACCCAGGTGCCCTAACCCTAGGCACCCAAACACCCAGGCATCATAACCCTAGGCACCCTGGCACACAGGCACGCTGTTTTTAGGCACCCTGGCACCCCGACACTCTAATCCTAGGCACCCATGCACCCAGGCACCCTAACCCTAGTCAGCCAGGCACCCAGGCACCCTAACCCTAGGCACCCAGACACCCAGGCACCCTAACCCTAGGCACACAGGCACAGAGACATGCTAACCTTAGGCACCCAGGCACCCTAACTTTAAACACCCAGGCATCCTTTTCTAATCACCCAGGCACCCTAACCGTAGCCACCCAGGCCCCCTAACCCTAGGCACCCAGGTACACAAGCACCCAAATTCTAGGCAACCAGGCACCCAGGAATCAAAAAACTAGGCACTCAGGCACCCAAGAACCCTAACCCTAGACATCCAGGCACACAGGAACCCTAATCCTAGGCACCCAGGCAACCAGGACACTAACCCTAGGAACCCAGGTACCCAGGCACCATAAACCTAGACACCCCGTCTCCCAAGCAACTGAACTTTAGGCATCAAGGAACTGTAACCTTAGGCACCCAGGCACACAGGAACCCTAATCCTAGGCAATCAGGCACCCAGACAGCCTAACCCTAGGCACCGGGGCACTCTAATGCTAGGCAACCAGGCACCCAGGAACCTTAACCCTAGGCACCCACCCACCCAGGCACCTTAACCCTAGACACCCAGGCACCCAGGAACCCTAACACTAGTCATCCAGGAATACAGGCCTTGTAACCCTAAACAACCAGGCACCCAGGTAGCCTAACATTTGGCACCCACGAACCCAGGCCTTGTAACACTAGACACCCAGGCACCTAGGAACCCTAACACTAGGCACCTTGGAACCCAGAAACCCTAACCCTAGGCACCCAGGCACACAGGCACCCTAACTCTAGGCACCCTGGTACCCTGGCACTATAACACTAGGCACCCAGGCACCCAGGCATCCTAAACCTAGGCAACAGGCACCCTAACCCTAGGCACCCAGGCTCCCAGGCACCCTAACCCTAGGCACCCAGTCTCGAAAGCACCCTAACACTAGGCATGCAGGCACCCTACACCTATGCACCCAGGAACCCAGATACCATAATCCTACATACCTAGGCCCCAGGAACCCTAACGCTAGGCACCCAGGTGACGGGGGTCCTGCTCATCATCTGTGGCGCGGGGCTGAACAGGAAGGTAGAGTGCCGACGACTTGAACACACATACCCACGAGCCAGGAGTCAAGTCAAGCAAGATCTCATTTATTCCTCTCCAAGCAATCATATATATAGCACAAAACCATGAGGGGAATTCCCATGAGAAACAGCCCAGCCTGTTGGGATAAAGATCACTAGCACGTAGTTCACAGCCAATCCCAGGCCAGTATATGAGCCAATCATGTGTGCGGAACCTCCTTTAAAGGTAAAAAGGGAAAAACTGCTCAGTCTCCCCACCCATAACGAATGGGGAAACCACGCCTTCGTAGCTTCCTCCAGGCTCCATCTTAGCCCCTTTTCTGCTGAATCATTTTACTGTGGAAGTTCTTAAACTTTACCTAAAGCTTTGCCTTAGGCTGCAGGCTGCTCAGGCCAAGGGAGGCTGCATCTTGTTAGGCACTGTATAGACACACCCCATCATATCCCCCTTTTTCTTTTATTTTATCGGGACTGAGCCTGTCTTAGGTTGTCCCCATCGAGTACCAGGGATTACCTGCCATTGGCTAGCACAGATCTATGCTGTACCTCCTGTCTTATGTTTCCCTGGCCCATGGGTATCTTACCTGTCATTGGTCACCAGCCCTTCAACATGCTGCAATGTTCCCCATCTGGGGAACTTGTAAGGCAGGAGAGGGGTGGTCATATTCAGAGTGCCAATCCTAAGATTTATTTATTTTTTTTTGCTGGCAAGCCTTTGGTAATGTACTTCTATTTGGTTCATTTTAAAAGAAACTGAACTAATCTATTAAAATCACAGGGGTCTATGATGCACAAAACTATGATAAACAGCAAGGGGTCCAACAAAGGAAAAAATAGGGCAAAAGTCCATGAAAACCGGTCCAGAACAGATTCTCCTTAAGATCTCCTCGCTGCATCTCCAGATCATGTTGGAGCTGCTTAATCTTATCTTGTTCCTTCAAAAATAAGCAGATGCCTCCCTTTTTGGCTGTTAATAAATCCAATACCCATCTTTTTTGTGATACCACATAGGCTAGGGAATCTAATTGGGCTTGTAAGTCTCGGACAGTTTCTGAGACAGTCTTAATACCATCAATAATTTGGAGGGAGAGTTTCCTATGTAACTCAAAGGCCATCCCAAGGCCAGCTGCACCCATGGCAGTTCTGGCAGTAATCTCCAGGCCAAATAAAAGGGGGATGGCTTGTACTGTTCTCCTTTTTCACTCTCCCAATCAAAAAGGGGGGGAGGAGCATTGGTTCCTCCCCAAGGATAATATTTATATCGGGGAGCAGGGAGGCAAGGGTGCAAAGGCCTGCATTTAATATTTCCCTTGCCTTACCTGGTTCTCCAAAGCCTGGAATACTATACTGTATTTGCAGGGACAGGATGATGAACATTAGGGTTTTCATGACTGTCTTCTTTTAAAATAAAAAACAAAGGACTAATCTCAGAGATTTCCTCTTCCCTGGAACCATAATTATCAGTTATTGTAGGCAGGTGTTTGATATCTCTTGCTGGAATCCAAAGTGGTCTTTTATCATCATAGGGGAAGACACATCCAAAGCCCCTTCCTGCAGTTATGAGGGGATCTGGGCCCCTCCACATTTCCGTCAGGGGATCTCTCCATTTTACTTTGATGGAGGAAAAGGGAATTTCTGTGGTCCAATGCCTATGAGAAGAGGACAGGTTGGAGTCTTTTGAAAAATTTAAAATATTTAGGGTTAATAATGCTTTCCTTAATTGATCATGTGGGGTAGCAACTCCCCTTTTTGTTTTTGTAATTGAACCTTTAGGGTATGATTATATGTTTTTTTTTTATTAAAGCTTGTCCGTTTGGGTTATATGGAATGCCCATAGTGTGAATAATTTTCCATAATTGTAGGAAGGAGGCAAAATGTTGACTAATAAAACAAGGCCCATTATCAGTTTTGATTCATTTAGGAACCAAAACAATGAAGAAAATAACTTATAGCATGTTTTGTCTTTTTACCCGAATGAGCTGAGGCCCAATCAGTCCTGGAATAGGTATTTATGAAAACAAAAATATATTTAAGTTTTCCAAATGGTTGAAAATGAGTTACATCCACTTGCATAATCCATTGAGGCGTAGGCCTCTCGGATTAACTCCTGACGATTGAAGGGGGGGTAGTTGCAAGATGGGTTGACATGATTTACAAGAGTGAACAATTCTTTTTAAATCCTTAGTAGGGATTTGAGGATATTTGTGTTTTAATCCCCTCCAATTTACATGGGTTAATTGATGAAAATCCATGGCCTCTTTTACAGATAGGGCTTGAACTTTTGTGCAGGCCATCCCTGTCCCTTCGGAACAACGCTCGTCCATCTCTTTAGGACCTATTGTCCCATGTTTAACTGCTGTTGTTTCAAATTGCCAGAGGCTGTTTACCTTGGAGACCTGCTGCGGATATGGGTACAGCCCAGCATGAGATTTACACCCTCTCCCCTGGATTTTCAAGGGCCAGCGAGAGCTCACTGGATGCCGCTGAAACCGCGACACTTTCCAAGGCACAGGCCCCTCTCTTGGGGTGAATCCATTCCAGGGCGCTCTGCCCTTCACAAAGAAAAGAGAACTCTCCCCAGGGCTCCCACTGGCTTCTCGGGATCAGTCGTGTTACCTCACTGGATGCCTCGCAGCAACCATCTCGGCCACTTCGGACTTGGGAATCTGAACCAGACTCCCTTTTGATCGGCTCTAGTATCAATTAAACATTTAGAATTTTTATCTTCAATTTTGATGACCATCTTGGGTCTTAATCCGGTCACCAGAGGTACCATCCAATGGATCTCAGTGGAACTGTTCCCCTTTTTTAAGGAGGTTGGGGAAAGCCCCCTTGGAAGGTTAAAGGCTCCCCCTTTTAAGTTAAATTTGGACCGGTAGTCCCAGGCCCAATGAAACCCCTTAAGGCATTTGGGGCAGGGCGTCCGGGGAGTTTCCCCTTTCTTCCCTCCTCCCATAGGAGGCATGGCCTGGGATGGACATTTTCAGCAGAAATGGCCCTTCTTTCCACATCTGAAACACATGGGGGGGGCAACCCTTGACTGTTGCATTACCTGTATCAGAGTCTGTATGCCCTCCCATTGCCCTTCCTTTACCACAGCTGTCAGGGTTTGAAGTTGATGGCTCATACAGCCAACATCCCGAGAGGCCATGATTCATCTCTCTAAAGTATGCCCCTTCAACCCTGCATAGGCCAGCTTATGGTCAGCTGTCATCCTGTCCCACACTAGCATTCTAACAAATTTGTCTCTTAATGGACCAGCCGGAAACTTCCTCTTAAGGCTCTTATACACTCTCTCTATAAATGTAGGTAGATTTTTACCAGGCTTTTGAGTGATTGTTGCAATAGGGGCCTCAGTGGACCTATCATCTAATTTTCTCCATGCCGCCAGTGTGGCCGCCCTAACCTGATCCTGGTATGGGGGGGGGGGGCAAGGCCACCTGTTGTAGGCCAGTGGTATGTGGCTTGGCCATCGCCATAAGCATGCCATAGGTTAAGGGGATGGCGGGATCAGCATTCTGATTTCTTTCCCCCAAGATTCGGCATTCCTCCTGATAATAGGCCATCCATTTTATAAAGAGCGGCCCAGAGAGAACTGCCTTGGTTAGGTCTTTCCAGTCCCAGGGGCCTAAAGCCTGATGGGCCAGCCCTTCCACTAGGGTATCTGCCCAGGGGGAATTGGGACCATCCTCCACCACCGCCTTTCGGAGCTCTTTGAGATCCTGTGGTTCCCAGGGGTACCAGGCGTCTGGACAGTTTCCTCCCCGGTTGACATTGACAGGAAAGAGGCCCACAGTTTCTCCGGCTCCCCCTACGTCAGCATAGAGAGGTGGAGCAGAGGGTATGGAGAAGGAATTGGCCAGGGAAAGGGGCTGTGGGGAGTCCTTGGCGTCCCCAAAGGTATTGGAGGGATCGAGAGGTTTTTTAGGGGCTTCAGGACCAGAGGGGGGTGTCTACTCAGCAGCCCCTTTTTCGCTGGCTTGAGGATACGGTCAGCAAGTTTCAACGGGGGTCACGAGGGAAAACAACTTTTAAGCATGGAGACAGTGGGGAGAACCGCAAGGGGGGAATCTCCCCTTGCTCTGACTGGACTCGCCTAACCAGCCCCTCAACTTGATCCCAGGTATCCCAATCATAAAGATTACTTTCAAGGAGCCATGGGGAAGTTTTTAAAAGGTATCCCCAGGCCTGGGTGGCTTGGTTATCAGCGAGATTAAGTCCTTGGCTCTAGAGAAAGAGTCGAAGGGATTCTAGGGCAGGGTCAAGTTTAGAACTGGACTTCCCCATAATCTATGGGGGGACACTCACCCGCGGATCACGTGGTATGTCAGCATTTTGTCTAGAAAGAGTGCCTCACACGGGGCACCAGACTGACGGGGGTCCTGCCCATCGTCAGTGGTGTGGGGATAAACAGGAAGGTAGAGTGCCGACGACTCGAACACACACACCCACAAGCCAGGAGTCAAGTCAAGCAAGATCTCATTTATTCCTCTCCAAGCAATCATTATATATATATATATATATATATATATATATATATATATATATATATTATAGCACAAAACCACAAGGGGAATTCCCATGAGAAACAGCCCAGCCTGTCGGGATAAAGATCACTAGAATGTAGTTCACAGCCAATCCCAGTCCAGTACATGAGCCAATCATGTGTGCGGAACCTCCTTTAAAGGTAAAAAGGGGGGAAAAAAACTGCTCAGTCTCCCCACCCATAATGAATGGGGAAACCACGCCTTCGTAGCTTCCTCCAGGCTCCATCTTAGCCCCTTTTATGCTGAATATTTTACTGCAGAAGTTCTTAAACTTTACATAAAGCTTTGCCTTAGGCTGCAGACTGCTCAGGCCAAGGGAAGCTGCATCACATTAGGCACTGTATGGATACACCCCATCACCAAGGCACCCAGGAATCCTAACCCTAGGCACCTAGGAAGCTAGGCACCCTAATTCTAGGCACCCAGGTTCCCAGGCACCCCAAACCCAGGCACCCAGGCACCATGTCACCCTAACCCTAGGCACCCAGACACCCAGGAACCCCAACCCTAGGCACCTAGGCACCCAGGGACCCTTTTACTAGGCAAGCAGGCACCCATTCCCTCTAACCTTAGGCACCCAGCCACCTAGGTATCCGAACCCTAGGCACCCAGGCACCCTAAACCTAGGCAAACAGGCACAAAGTCACACAAAGCCTAGGCAACCATGCACCCAGGTACCCTAAACTTAGGCACCCAGGCACCCTAACCCTAGGCACCCAGGCACCCAGGAACCATAACCCTAGGCACCCACCCACCCAGGCACCTTAATCCTAGGCAGCCAGGCACCCAGGCACCCTAACTCTAGGCACCCAGGAACCATGCACTGTAACCCTAGGGACCCAGGCACTCTAACCCTTGGAACCCAGGCTCACAGGAACCTCAATCCTAGGCACCCAGGCTCCAAGGCACCCTAACCCTAGGCAACAGGCATCCAGGCACCGTAAACCTAGGCACCCAGGCACCCAGGCATCCTAACCCTAGGCACCCAGGCTCCAAGGCCCCCTAAACCTAGGCACCCAGGCTCCAAGGCACTCTAACCCTAGGCATCCAGGCACGTAGGCACCCTAAACCTAGGCATCCAGAAACCCAGGCTCACTAACCCTATGCACCTAGGCCCCCAGACCCCCAGGAACCCTCACCCTAGGCACTCAGGCACCCAGGAACCCTACCATAAGCACCCAACACCCAAGCACCTAAACCCTAGGCACCAGGGCATACAGGCACCCTAACCCTAGGCTCCCAGGCTAACAGGCTCCCTAACCCTAGGCACCCAGGTGTCATGTCACCCTAACACTAGGCACCCAGGCAGCGAGGCACCATAAACCTAGGCACCCTGGCACCCTAACCCTAGGCACCCTAATCTCTTGAAACCAGGCTCCAAGGCACCCTAAACATAGGCACCCAGGCATCCAGTCACTCTAAACCTAAGCACCCAGGAACCCAGGCTCCCTAACCCTATGCACCTAGGCCTCCAGGCACCCTAACCCTAGGCAACAAGGCACCCAGAAACCCTAAACCTAGGGACCCAACACCCAGGCACCTTAACCCTAGGCTCCCAGGCTCCCAGGCATCCTAACCCTAGGCATCCAGCTATCATGTCACCCTAACCCTAGGCACCCAGACACCCAGGTTCCCTAACCCTAGGCATCCAGGAACCAAGGGATCCTAACCCTAGGCACCGAGGAACACAGGCACCCAAAGCCTAGGCACCCAGGCTTCCAGGCACCCCAACCCTAGGCACCCAGGCTCCAAGACACCCTAACCCTAGGCACCCAGGCACCCTAACCCTAGACATACAGACTCCCAGGCACCCTAATTTTAGGCATGCAGGCACCCTAACCCTAGGCACCCAGGCACCCATGCACCCTAACTTTAGGCACCTTTGCACCCAGGTACCCTAACCCTAGGCCTCCAGGCTCCCTAACCCTAGGCACACAGGCACACAGGCACACAGGCACACAAACCCTAGCACCAAGGCACCCAGGTACCCTAACCCTAGGCACCCAGTCACCAAGCACCCTAACCCTAGGTAACCAGGCACCCAGGCACCCTAACACTAGGCACCCAGTAACCCAGGCACCATAAAATTAGGAACCCAGGAACCCTAACTCTAGGCACCCAGGTTCCCAGGCACCCTAACTCTAGGCACCCAGGCTCCTAGGCACCCTGACACTAGGCACCCAGGCTCCAAGGCACCCTAATCCTAGGCACCCAGGGACCCAGGCACCCTAAACGTAGGCATCCAGGCACCAAGATACCCTAATTCTATGCATCTAGGCCCCTAGGCACCCTAATGCTAGACACCCAGGCACACAAGTACCCTAACCATAGGTACCCAGGTATCCAGGGACCCTAAACCTAGGAACCAGGGCATATAGGCACTCTAACCCTAGGCACCCAGGCACCAAGGCACCCTCAAACTAGGCTCCCAGGCTCCCAGGAACCCTAAACCTAGGCAGCCAGGCACCATGTCACCCTAACCCTAGGCACCCAGGCACTGAGGCATCCTAACCCTAGGCACCTAGGTACCCAGGGACCCTAAACCTACGCACCCAGGCACCCATGAACCCTAACCTTAGGCACCCAGGCACCTTGGTACCCTAATCCTAGGTACCCAGGCACTCTAACACTAGGCACCATGCACACAAGCACCCAAAGCCTAGGCACCCAGGTACCCTAACCCTAGGCACCCAGGCACCCAAGAAACCGAACCCTAGGCAATCAGGCAACCAGACACCCAGAAACTATTCACCCAGGCCCCCAGCAACCTAACTCTAGGCACCCAGTAACATATGAACCCTAACCCTAGGCACACTGGCACCCAGGCACCCTCACCCTAGGCACCAAGGCACCCAGGCACCCTAACCCTAGGCACCCAGGCACCCTAACCCTAGGCACCCAGGTACCCTAACCCTAGGCACCCAGGCACCCAGGCATCCTAACACTAGGCACCCAGGCACCTTAACCCTAGGCACCCAGGCACATAGGCACCCTAACCCTAGGGAACTAGGAACCCAGGCACAGTAAAACTAGGCACCCAGGCACCCAAACCCTAGGCACCCATGCATGTCACCCAGGTACCCAGGCACCTTAACAGTAGACAACCAGACACACTAAACCTAGGAAACCGGGCACATAGGCACCCTAACCCTAAGCACTGAGGCACAAAGGAACCCTAACCCTAGGCACCCAGGCACCAAGTCACCCAAACCTAGGCAACCAGACACCCAGGAACCCTAAACTCTAGGCACCCAGGCACCAGGAAACCTAACCCTAGGGACCCAGGCAACCAGGCACCTTAACCATAGGAACCCAGGTACCCAGACACCATAACCCTAGGCACCCAGGAAGCCAGGCAACCTAACCCTATGCACCCAGGCACACAGGCAAATTATTCCTAGGCACCTAGGCACCCATTCACTGTAAGCGTAAGCACCCAGGCACCCTAACCCTAGGTACCAAGGCACCCAGGAACCCTAACCCTAGGCACCCAGGAACACAGACATGCTAACCTTAGGCACCAAGGCACCCAGCCACCCTAATTCTAGGCACCCATTCACCCAGGAATCTTTACCCTAGTTATCCAGAAACCCTAACCGTAGGCACCCAGGCACTCAGGCCCCCTAACCCTAGGCTCCCAGGTACCCAAACACCCAAATTCTAGACAAGGCGCACAGGAACCCAAAAACTATGCACTCAGGTACCCAGGAACCCAAACCCTAGGCACCCAGGCACACAGGAACGCTAATCCTAGGCAACCAGGCACGCAAGACCCTAACCCTAGGCACTCAGGTACCCAGGAACCCTAAAACTAGACACTCTGTCTCCCAGGAAATCTAACCTTAGGCACCCAGGCACCCTAAACCTAGGCACCCGGGCACACAAGAACCCTAATCCTAGGCACCCAGGCACCCAGGACACTAACCCTAGGCACTCAGGTACCCAGGAACCCTAAACTTTGACACCCCAGCTACTAGGCAATCTAAACTTAGGCACCCAGGCACCCTAACCCTAGGCACCCATGGACACAGAAACCCTAATCCTAGGCAATCAGGCACCAAAGCACCCTAACCCTAGGCACCCAGGCACCCTAACGCTAGGCATCCAGGCACCCAGGAACCTTAAGCCTAGGCACCCACCCAGGCAGGCACCTTAACCCTAGACACTCAGGCACCCAGGAACCCTAACACTAGGCACCCAGGAACCCTGGCACTGTAACCCTAGACACCCAGGCATCCAGGCATCCTAAACCTAGGCACCTAGGCACCCAGGGACCCTTTCCCTAGGCAACCAGGTACACAGGCACACAAAGCCTAGGCACCCAGACTCCCAGGGACCCTAAACCTAGGTACACCATCTCCAAGGCACCCTAACCCTAGGCACGCAGGCACCCAGGAATCCTAAACCTAGGCAACCAGGAACCCAGGTACCCTAACCCTATGCACCTAGCCCCCCAGGCACCCTAACCCTAGGCACCCTCTCACCCAGGAACCCTAAACCTAGGCACACAGGCACCCAGGCACCCAAACCCTGGGTACCCAGGCACCCAGGGACCCTAACCCTAGGCACCCTAACCCTAGACACCCAGGCACCCATGCATTCTAACCTTAAGCACCCAGGCACCTAGGTACCCTAATCCTAGGAACACAGGCACCCTAAACCTAGGCAAACAGGCATACAAAGCCAAGGCAACTAGGCATCCAGTTACCCTAAACCTAGGCACCCAGGCATCCAAGCACCCTAACCCTAGGCACCCAGGCACCTTAACCCTAGGCACCCACCCACCCAGGCACCTTAACCCTAGGCACCCTGGCACTCAGGCACCCTACAACTAGGCACCCAGGAACCCAGGCACTGTAACCCTAGGGTCCAAGGAACCCTAACACTTGAAATGCACACTCACAGGCACCCTAACCATAGGCACCCAGGCTCCCAGGCACACTAATCCTAGGCACCCAGGCACCCAGGCAACCTAAACCTAGGCACCCACGCTCTCACATACCATAACCCTAGGAACCCAGGTTCCAAGGCACACTAACCCTAGGCACCCAAGCATTTAGGAACCCTAAACTAGGCACCCAGGAACCCAGGCTTCCTAACCCTACGCAACTAGGCCCCCAGGCACCCCCACCCTAGGCACCCAGGAACCCTAATCCTAGGCACCCAACACCTAGGCATCCTAACTTTAGGCACCCAGGTATCATGTCACCCTAACCCTAGGCACCAAGACACCCGGGCACCCTTAGCCTAGGCACCCAAAAAGCCAGGGACCCTAACCCTACGCACCCAGGCACACAGGCACCCAAAGCATAAGCACACAGGCTCCCAGGAACCCTAACCCTAGGCACCCAGGCTCCAAGGTACCCTAACCCTAGACACCCAGGCACCCAGGCACCCTAAACCTAGGTACCCAGGAACCCAGGCACCCTAAACCTTCGCAATTAGGCCCCTAGGCCCCCTAACCCTAGGCATCCAGGCACAGAAGCAACCTAATCATAAACACCCAGGCATCCTAACCCTAGGCACCTAGACACCCAGGTACCCTGAACCTAGGCACCCAGGCACCAAGGCACCCTTTACCTAGGCACACAGGCAACCAGGCACCCTAACCCTTAGTACCCAGGTGCCCTAAACCTAGGCACGCAGGCACCCAGTCACCCTAACCATACTCAACCAGGCACCCTAACCCTATATACCTAGGCACCCTTGCACCCTATCTCTAGGCACCCAGGCATGCATTCACCATAAACCTAGGCACCCAGGCACCCTAACACTAGGTACCCAGGCATCCTAAAACCAGGCTTCCAGGCTCCCAGGCACCCTAAACCTAGGCAGGCAGGCACAATGTCACCACAACCATAGGTACTCAGGCACCAAGGCACCCTAACCTAGGCACCCAGGGTCCCTAAACCTAGGCACCCAGGCACCAATGCATGCTACACTTAGGTACCTAGGCACCTTTGTACCCTAACCCTAGGAACCCAGGCACCATAACACTAGGCACCCACACACACAAGCACCCAAAGCCTAGGCACCCAGGCACCCAGTTACCTAAACCTAGGCACCCACACACACAAGCAACCAAACCCTATACAACCAGGCACCCAGGCACCCAAAAACTAGGCACCCAGGCACCCTAACTCTAGGCACCCAGGAACACAGAAACCCTAACCTTAGGTACCCAGGCTCCCAGGCACCCTAACCCTAGGCACCCAGGCTCTCAGGCAGCCTAACCCTAAACACCTAGGCACCCAGGCACCCTAACCCTAGGCACCCAGGCACCCACGAATCCTAAACCTATGCACCTAGGCCCCCAGGCACCCTAACTCTAGGCAACCAGGCACCCAGGCACACTAACCCTAGTCAACCAGGCACCCAGGCACCCTAAACTTAGGTACCCAGGCACCCTAAACTTAGGCACCCAGGCACCCTGGTACCCTATAACCTAGGCACCCAGGCATCCAAGAACCCTATTCTTAGGCATGCAGGCACCCACAAACTCAGCACCCAGGCACACAGGCACCCTAACTATAGGTACCCAGGCCCCCAGGCACCCTAACCCTAGGCATCCAGGTTTCCAGGCAGCCTAACCCTAGACACCCAGGGACCCAGGAACCCTAACACTAGGCACCCAGGCATCCAGGCACCCTAACCCTATGCACCTCAGCCTCCAGGAACCATAATGCTAGGCACCCAGGCTCTTAGGCACCCTATTCCTCATCACCCCAGCACCAAGGTACCCTATTGGTAGGCACCAGGGCCACCCGGCACCCTAACCCTAGGCACCCAGGGACCCAGGAACCCTAACACTAGGCTCCCAGGCTCCAAGGTACCCTAAACCTAGGCACCCAGGCACACTGTAATCCTAAAACTAGGAATGCAGGCACCCAGGCACCATAACTTTACGCGCCCAGGCACCCTTGTACCCTAACCTGAGGAACCCAGGAACCCACGAACCCAAACCTAGGCATCCATGCACCCAGGAACCTGGGGATCCCCAGCGGTGAGGGCTAGCCGGAGCTCACAGCAGAATCTGGGGGGCAGATGGTCAGGGGTACAACGCGGGTCCCTGCCGCCAGTAAAAAACCCAGCTGTTGCCCAGGGCGTGTCCTCCTGCATTAGCCTAGGAGGCCAGGCATCTGTGATTTTGTGTAAAGTTCCTAATTTACACTTGGAGTTTATTTTATATTTTATATTTTTTGTTTTGGTAGTACTGGGGTGGAACCCAGGGTTTTTTCTACCTCTGGGCTCTACTCCCTTACCTATTTTATATTTTCTTTGGAAACCGGGACTCACCAAGTTGTTGAAAGCCTCACTATATAGCTGAGGCTGGCTTCGAACCTGTATGATCCTCTTTCTCAGCCTCCCAACATGGGGATTACAAGCATGCGCCCCCATGCGCGGGTCCACTTGGGGTTTAATTCTCCGCACCTTTGTGTGGGTGAGCATGCAGGGGCAACTGTGAGATCTCTCGTGACAATGACGCAGTCCACATGAGGCTTCCCATCCCTGCTATTTTCTAGGACATTCCAAATGCCATGTGTGGTGACTTCAGAAGACAGGGAAAAACAAGAAGGCCTTGGCCTTCAGTTCATGGCCTTCATCCCAAGGCATCTGTGGTCAACCCGGAGCACCCCCATGGAAAGGGAGGGAAGCTGTGGAACTGTACCTGAAGCCTTCTGACCATGCCTGCCCTCCCAAATGCCCCCAATGAGACAGCCTGAACTGCCCATGCATGAACAGCAGTGACACAGAGAAGCTAGGTTTGCCCCAAGGAGGGGGCCTGGAGAGTGCTGTGGACTCCAGGCCTGATGTCCAAGCAAAACACAGATCTCCTGCCTCGGTCAGGGTCTGGGGACTGTGCAAAGAAAAGGGAGGGAGGCCCTCGGGGGTAGGTGAATAAAAAAAAAAAAAAAAAAAAAAACCGCTGGGGCAACTGGAGATCCCCAGTGGTGAGGGCAGGCAGGAGCTCACAGCAGAGACTCGAGGGCAGATGGTCAGGGGTGCAGTGTGGGCCAATAATGCCAGTAAAAACAACCCAGCTGCTGCCCACGGCGTGTCCTCCTGAGTTCTCCTCAGAGGCCAGTCATCTGTGATTTTGTGTAAAGTGCCTATTTCTCACACGAGGTTTATATTTATTTTCTAATTATATTTTTTGTTTTGGTGGTACTCTGGTGGAACCCTGTGTCTTTTCTACCTCTGGGCTCTACTCCAAGACCTATTTCATATTTTCTTTGGAAACTGGGACTCACTTAGTTGCTGAAAGCCTCACTACATAGCTGAGGCTGGCTTCTAACCTGTGTGATTCTCCTGTCTCAGCCTCCCAAGTGCGGGGATTACAAGCGTGCAACCCCCCCCCACACCCCGTGCACTCCACTTGGGGTTTAATCCTCTGCACCTGCAAGTGGGTGAGGGTTCAGGGGCAACCACGAGATCTCTAACGAGAATGACAGTCCACATGGGCTTCCCGTCCCATCTTTTTTCTAGAGCATTCCAAAGGCCGTGTGTGGTGCCCTCAGAAGACAGGGCAAAACAAAAAGGGCCTTTGCATTCAGTGCAGGGCCATCATCCCAAGGCATCTGTGGTCAACCTGGGGCACCCCCAGGAAAGGGAGGGAACCCGTGAAACAGAAGACCAAGCATGCCTCCCCTCCCAAACACCCCGGGTGAAGCAGCCGAACTGCACATGGATGAACAGCTGTCTCACAGAGAAGCTAGTTTCACCCCAAGGAGGGGGCCCGGAGAGTGCTGGGGACTCCAGGCCCAATGCCCAAGCCAAACACAGACCTCCTGGCTCAGGCAGGGTTGCGGGACTGCGCACAGAAAAGGGAGGAAGGCCCCCGGGGGTGGGTGAATAAAAAAAAAAACCATGGGAGAGCCGGGGATCCCCAGTGGTGAGGGCAGGCCAGAGCTCCCAGCAGAGACTGCAGAGCAGATGGACAGGGGTGTGATGCGGGTCCATAGCACCAGTAAAAAAATCCCAGCTACTGCCCAGGGCATGTCCTCCAGAGTGAGCCTCAGAGGCCAGGCATCTGTGATTCTGTATAAAGTGCATAATTCCCATGTGGGGTTTATTTTTATTTTTTTATTTTTATTTTTTGTTTCGGTGGACCTGGGGTGGAACCCAGGGTCTTTTCTACCTCTGGGCTCTACTCCTTCATCCCAAGGCATCCGTGGTCAACCTGGGGCACCCCCAGGAAAGTGAGGTAACCTGTGGAACTGTAGCACAAGCCTTCTGACCATGCCTGCCCTCTCAAACGCCCCCAGTTAGGCAGCCCGACGTGCACATGCATAAAAAGCGGTCTCACAGAGAAGCTAGGTTCGCCCCAAGTAGGGAGTCCAGAGAATACTGTGGGATCCAGGCCTGATGCCCGAACCAAACACAGACCTCCTGGCTCGGGCAGGGTTTGGAGACTTCTTACTGAAAAAGGAGGGAGGCCCCCGGGGGGTGGGTGAATATAAAAACTGCGGGGCGGCTGGGGATCCCCAGTGGTGAGGACAGGCCAGAGCTCACTGCAGAGACTGGAGGGCAGATGGTCAGGGGTGCAGCGTGGGTCCACGTTGCCAGTAAAAAAAACACCCAGATGCTGCCCAAGGCAGGTCCTCCTGCATTCACCTCGGAGGCCAGGCATCTCTGATTCTGTGTAAAGTGCCTAATTCTCACTTGCAAGAATGACACAGTCCATGTGGGGCTTCCGGTCCCCCCTTTTTTCTAGGTCATTCCAAATTTCATGTGTGGTGCCCTCAGAAGACAGGGCAAAACTGAAAGGGCCTTGGCGTTCAGTGCAGGGCCTTCATCCCAAGGCATCGTGGTCAACCGTGGGCAACCCTGGGGAAAGGGAGGGAAAATGTGGAACTGTAGCATGAGCCTTCTGACCATGCTTGCCCTCCCAAACGCCCCCAGTGAGGCATCCTGAAGTGCATGTGCATGAACAGCAGTCTCATGGAGAAGCTCAGATCGCCCCAAGGAAGACCCTGGAGAGTGCTGGGGACTCCAGGCCCGATGCCCGAGCCAAACACACACCTGCTGATCAGGCAGGGTCTGGAGATTGCGCACAGATAAGGGAGGGAGGCCCCAACAAGTGGGTGAATAAAAAAAAAAATGCGGGGCAGCTGGGGATCCACAGTGGTGATGGCAGGACGGAGCTCACAGCAGAGACTGGCAGCAGATGGTCAGGGGTGTGGCAGAGGTCCAAGTCGCCAGTAAAAAATAAACCCAACTTCTGCCCAGGGCAGGTCCTACTCCATTCACCTCGGAGGCCAGGCATCTGTGATTCTGTGTACAGTGCCTAATCCCCACTCGGGGTTTATTTTTATTTATTTTATTTTATTTATTTTTTGGTGGTACTAGGGTGGAACCCAGGATTTTTTCAAACTCTGGGCTCTACTTGCAGACCTATTCTATATTTTCTTTGGAAACTGAGACTCACTAAGTTGCGGAAAGCCTCACCATGTAGCTTAGGCTGGCTTCGAACCTGTGTGATCCTCCTGTCTCAGCCTCCCAAGCAGGAGAAATACAAGCATGCGCCCCCACGCGCGGCTCCACTTGGGGTTTAATTCTCCGCACCTCTGCGTGGGTGAGCGTATAGGAGGGACTGCGAGATGTCTCACAAGAATGACAGAGGGCACGCAAGGCTTCCTGTCCTGGCTTTTGTCTAGGGCACACCAAAGCCATGTGTGCTGCCCTCAGAAGACAGGGCCAAACAAAGAGGGCCTTGGCATTCAGTGCAGGGACTTCTGACCATGCCTTCCCTCCCACACACCCCCGGTGAGGCAGCCCAAACTGGGCATGTGCGAACAGCGGTCTCATGGAGAAGGTAGGTTTGCCCCAAGGAGGGAGCCCGGAGAGTGCTGGGGACTCCAGGCCCGATGCCCGAGCAAAACACACACCTCCTGGCTCCAGCAGGGTCTGGGGACTGCGCACAGAAAAGGGAGGTTGGCACCCAGGGGTGGGTGAATAAAAAAACTGCAGTGCGGCTGGGGATGCCCAATGGTGAGGGCAGGATGGAAGTCACAACAGAGACTGGAGGGCAGATGGTCAGGGTGCAGCTAGGGTCCACATTGCCAGTAAAAAAAAAAAAAAAAAAAAACCCAGCTGCTGCCCAGGGCGGGTCCTCCTGCATTCGCCTCAGAGGCCAGGCATCTGTGATTCCTGTGTAAAGTTCCTAATTCCCACTCGGGGTTTATTTTTTTTTTAATTTTATTTTTTGTTTTGGTGGTACTGGGGTGGAACACAGGGACTTTTCGATCTCTGTACTCTATTCCCAGACCTATCCTATATTTTCTTTGGAAACCGGGACTCAGTGAGTTGCTGAAATCCTCACTATGTAGCTTAGGCTGACTTCAAACCTGTGTGATCCTCCTGCCTCAGTCTCCCAAGTACAGGGATTACAAGCATGAGCCCCCACGCGCATCTCCACTTGGGGTTTAATCCTCCGCACCTCTGCATGAGTGAGCATGCAGGGGCAACCATGAGGTGTCTCGCGAGAAGGACGCAGATCATGCGGGGCTTCCTGTCCTGGCTTTTGTCTAGGGCACACCAAAGGCCGTGTGTGTTGCACTCAGAAGACAGGGCCAAAGAGGGTCTTGGCATTCAGTGCAGGGACTTCTGACCATGCCTCCCCTCCCACAACCCCCCAGTGAGGCAGACTGAACTGCACATGCACGAACAGCGATCTCACGGAGAAGCTAGGTTTGACCTAAGGAGGGAGCCTGAAGAGTGCTGGAGACTCCAGGCCCGATGCCTGAGCCAAACACATACCTCCTGTATCAGGCAGGTTCTGGCACAGAAAATAGAGGGAGGCTCCCAGCAGTGGGTGAATAAAAATGCCGTGGGACGGCTGGGGATCCCCAGTGGTGAGTGCAGGCCAGAGGTCAGAGCAGAGACTGGAGGGCAGTTGGTCAGGGATGTGGGGCGGGTCCATGTCACCAGTAAAAAAAAAAAAAAAATAAAAACGCAGCTGCTGCCCAGAGCAGGTCGTCCTGCATTCACCTCGGAGGCCAGGCATCTGTGACTCTGTGTAAAGTGCCTAATTCCCACTCAGGTTTTATTTTTATTTATTTTTATTTAATTTTTTGTTTTTGAGATACTGGGTTTGAACCCAGGGTCTTTTCAAACTCTGGGCTCTACTCCCAGACCTATTCTATACTTTCTTTGGAGACCTGGACTCACTTAGTGGCTGAAAGCCTACTACGTAGCTAAGGCTGGCTTCGAACCTGTGTGATCCTCCTGTCTCAGCCTCCCTAGCACAGGATTACAAGCGTGCGCCCCCACGCACAGCTCCACTTGGGGTTTTATCCTCCACACCTGTGCGTGTGTGAGAATGCAGGGGTGACTGCGAGATGTCTCATGAGAATGATGCAGTCCACGCGGGGCTTCCTGTTCCGGCTTTTGTCTAGGGCACACCAAAGGCTGTGTGTGGTACCTTCAGAAGACAGGGCCAAACAAAGAAGGCCTTGGCATTCAGTGCAGGGCCTTCTGACCATGTATCTCCTCAAACACGCCCCCGGTGAGGCAGCACGAACTGCACATGCGCGCGAACAGTGGTCTCACAGAGAAGCTAGGTAAGCCCCAAGGAGGGAGCCTGGAGATTGCAGGAGACTCCAGGCCCAATGCATGAGCCAAACACACACCTCCTGGCTTAGGCAGGGTCTGGAGAATTGCACACACATAAGGGAGGGAGGCTCCTGGTGGTGGGTGAATAAAAACACCGCGGGGTGGCTGGGAATCCCCAGAGGTGAGGGCAGGCCAGAGTTCACAGCAGAGACTGAAGAGCAGATGGTCAAGGGTGCGGCGTGGTTCCATGTTGCCAGTTAAAAAAAAAAAAAAAAAAACCAACTGCTGCCTGGGGCGGGTCCTTCTGCGTTCGCTTTGGAGGCAAGGCATCTGTGATTCTGTGTAAAGTGCCTAATTCCCACTCAGGGTTTAGTTTTATTTTTTATTTTATTTTTTGTTTTGGTGGTACTTGGGTGGAACCCAGGGTCTTTTCGACCTCTGGGCTCTACTCCCAGACCTATTTTGTATTTTCTTTGGAAACTGAGATTCACTAAGTTGCGGAAAGCCTCACTACGTAGCTGAGGCTGGCTTCGAAACTGTGTGATCCTCTTATCTTAGTCTCCCAAGCAGGAGGATTACAAGCATGTGCCCCCATGCTTGGCTCCACTTGGGGCTTAATCCTCTGCACCTGTGAATGGGTTAGCGTGCAGGAGGGATCACGGGATGTCTCGCGAGAATGACACAGTCCACGTGGGGCTTCCCGTCCTGGCTTTTGTCTAGGGCACACCAAAGGCCATGTGTGGTGCTCTCAGAAGGCAGCACAAAACAAAGAGGGCCTTGGCATTCAGTTCAGGGCCTTCTCACCGTGCCTCCCCTCCCACACACCCCGGTGAGGCAGCCCAAAATGTGCATGCGCAAACAGCTGTCTGACGAAGAAGCCAGTTTCGCCCCATGGAGGGAGCCCGGAGAGTGCTTGGGACTCCAGGCCCGATGCCCAAGCGAGACACACACCTCCTGGCTCGGGCAGGGTCTGGGGACTGCGCACAGAAAAGGGAAGGAGGCTCCCGGGGTGGATGAATAAAAAAACCATGAGGCAGCTGGGAATCCCCAGTGGTGAGGGCAGGCTGGAGCTCACAGCAGAGACTCAAGGGCAGATGGTCAGGGGTGTGGCATGGGTCCATGTTGCCAGTTAAAAAAAAACCAGTTGTTGCCAGGGGCAGGTCCTCCTGCATTCGCCTCGGATGCCAGGCATCTGTGATTCTGTGTAAAGTGCCTAATTCCCACTCGGGGTTTATTTTTATTTATTTATTTATTTATTTATTTATTTATTTATTTAATTTTTTACTGGTGCACTGTATTCATACATCATAGTGGGATACAAAGAAAACTTTTGTAGACATACATGCACACATCGTCAGCCAACCCCCACCCGATTCTCACCCCATTCCCTCCCCATCCCTCCTTCCCATGCTTGGCTTAGTGGTTGACATCTAGTATTATAGAAATTTATCAAAAATTAAAAATGATAATCTCACATAACAGTTTCATTTGTCTGATACCAAGCTTTTGATAACATAAAGATAACATTTCAATATTTCTTTTTGCTTTCTTTCTTACCAGAGAATATTTTTTCTTATTTTTTAGGTGAAACTATCATATATTTATATATTTATTTTTCAGAAAAAAATCTATCCTAATATGGAATATGGATTCTAGATACCCAGAACGATCTCTAAAAAGAACTAAGTTAGGAGATGTATATTTTCTGATTTCAAACCATATAAACCTACAATAATTGAAACAGTGTAGTACTGTTCTAAAGGCAGATATATAAACTATTGGAGCTAAATAAAAGCCTAGAGCTAAATTCTTCCATATATTGTCAAGTTATATTTGACAAGGTTTACACGAACATTTGGTGGGGGAAATAATAATCTTTTAACTAAATAATGTTGAAAAATTAAAATTACATAAAAACATTTCAATATTTCTTTTTGCTTTCTTTCTTACCAGAGAATCTGTTTTTCTATTTTTTAGGTGAAACTATCATATGTTTATATATTTATTTTTCAGAAAAAAAATCTATCATAATATGGAATATGGACTCTAGGTACCCACAACGATCTTGAAAAAGAACAAAGCTAGAAGATATATATTTTCTGATTTCAAACCATATAAAGCTACATTAATTGAAACAGTGTAGTACTGCTATAAAGGCAGATATATAAACCATTGGAGTTAAATAAAAGCCTAGGGCTAAATTCTTCCCTATATTGTCAAGTTATTTTTGACAAGGTTTCCACGAATATTTGGTGGTGGGAATAATAATCTTTTAACTAAATATTGTTGAAAAATAATACTTACATGGAAAAGAATAAAATTGGACCCTTACCTAATCCCATATACAAATATTAACTCAAAATAGATAAAAGACCTAAATATAAATCTTAAGACTATAAACTTTTAGGAGAAAATCTGGGTCATAAAACCTCACAACATTGAAATTGGCAGTGATTTCTTGGGTATGATTTCAATGGCACAGGCAACAGAAGAGTATACAAAATCCCTAAAAAATAAAAAAAAATATTGTATATCCAAAGACAATGTAAACAGAGTTAAAAGTTACTAATAGAATGGGATAAAATATTTCCAAATGCTATATCTGAAGCTATATTAATATTCCAACTAGAAATCCTAAAAATTAACAACAATAAAGGCAAACAATACCATTTAGAGATAGGTAAAAGACAAACATAAATTATGAATCTCCACAGATAACCAATCTTAGTTGACTGTTGGATGGAAAATCTTGTTTCTCTGGTTCTGGTGTGTGTTACCTATTTCTTCTTTGTAGTTAATCTCTTTGAGTATTTTCTCTAGTGCTGGTTTTGAAGACATAAATTCCTTCAGTTTCTGTTTGTCATGGAAGCTTCTTATTTTTCCATCTAATTTGATAGAAAGTTTTGCTGGGTAGGAAATTTTTGGCTGGAAGTTGTTTCCTTTCAGAGTTTGGAATATGTTACTCCAAGCCCTTCTGGCTCTCATGACTTGGTTTGGGAAGTCTGGAGTGATTCTAATTGGTTTGCCTCTGAATGTCACTTGGTCCTTTGTTTTTGTTGCCTTTAAGATTCTCTGCTTGGCTTCCACATTGGTTATTTTGACAATTATGTTGTATGGGGATCCTCTTCTCCGATCCTGTCTAAAGGGAGTTCTATAAATTTCCTGGACCTGTGTATCAACCTCTTGTTCTATGTTTGTTCTAAATTTTGTTTGTTTTATGTTCTAAATTTTTTTATGTTTTATGTTCTAAATTTATGTTTGTTCTATGTTTGTTCTAAATCTATGTTCTTGTTCTAAATTTTCTGATATTACTTCCTTGAAGAGATTGTTGATCCCTTTGGTTTCACTTTCTTTTCCCTCCTCTATTCCAATTATTCTTAGGTTAGCTCTCTTAAAATGGGCCCATATTTCTTCAATGTCAGATTCCTGCTGTCAGATTAGAAACTTTCTAGATTAGAAACTATGCGTTCATTTTTGGAATGATCATCTTCTTTTTTTTTTTTTTAATTGGTGCACTGTATTCATACATCATAGTGGGATACATACTTTTGTAGACATACATGCACACATTGCCCAGTCAGCCCCCACCCGATCCCCACCCCATTCTCTCCCTATCCCTCCCTCCCATGCTTTGCTTAGTGATTGATATCTAGTATTATAGCAATTTATCAAAAATTAAAAATGATAATCTCACATAACAGTTTCATTTGTCTGATACCAAGCTTTTGATGACTTAAAGATAACATTTCAATATTTCTTTTTGCTTTCTTTCTTACCAGAGAATCTGTTTTTCTATTTTTTAGGTGAAACTATCATATATTTATATATATATATATATATATATATATATATATATATATATTTCAGAAAAAAAATTTATCCTAATATGGAATATGGACTCTAGATACCCACAACGATCTTGAAAAAGAACAAAGCTAGAAGATGTATATTTTCTGATTTCAAACCATATAAAGCTACAATAATTGAAACAGTGTAGTACTATTCTAAAGGCAGATATGTAAACCATTGGAGTTAAATAAAAGCCTAGAGCTAAATTCTTCCCTATATTGTCAAGTTATTTTTGACAAGGTTTCCACGAATATTTGGTGGTGGGAATAATAATCTTTTAACTAAATATTGTTGAAAAATAATACTTACATGGAAAAGAATAAAATTGGACCCTTACCTAATCCCATATACAAATATTAACTCAAAATAGATAAAAGACCTAAATATAAATCTTAAGACTATAAACTTTTAGGAGAAAATCTGGGTCATAAAACCTCACAACATTGAAATTGGCAGTGATTTCTTGGTTATGATTTCAATGGCACAGGCAACAGAAGAGTATACAAACTCTCTAAAAAATAAAAAACATATTGTATATCTAAAGACAATGTAAACAGAGTTAAAAGTTACTAATAGAATGGGATAAAATATTTCCAAATGCTATATCTGAAGCTATATTAATATTCCAACTAGAAATCCTAAAAATTAACAACAATAAAGGCAAACAATACCCTTTACAGATAGGTAAAAGACTAACATAAGTAATGAATCTTCACAGATAACCAATCTTAGTTGTCTGTTGGATGGAAAATCTTGTTTCTCTAGTTCTGATGTGTGTTACCTATTTCTTCTTTATAGTTAATCTCTTTGAGTATTTTCTCTAGTGCTGGTTTTGAAGACATAAATTCCTTCAGTTTCTGTTTGTCATGGAAGCTTCTTATTTCTCTATCTAATTTGATAGAAAGTTTTGCTGGGTAGGAAATTTTTGGTTGGAAGTTGTTTTCTTTCAGAGTTTGGAATATGTTATTCCAAGCCCTTCTGGCTCTCATAACTTGGTTTGGGAAGTCTGGAGTGATTCTAATTGGTTTGCCTCTGAATGTCACTTGGCCCTTTGCTTTTGTTGCCTTTAAGATTCTCTGCTTGGCTTCCACATTGGTCATTTTGACAATTATGTGGCGTGGGGATCCTCTTCTCCGATCCTGTCTAAAGGGAGTTCTATACATTTCCTGGACCTGCGTATATATCTCTTGCTCTATGTCTGGAAAATTTTCTGCTATTACTTCCTTGAAGAGATTGTTGATCCCTTTGGTTTCACTTTCTTTTCCCTCCTCTATTCCAATTATTCTTAGGTTAGCTCTCTTAAAATGGGCCCATATTTCTTCAATATCAGATTCCTGCTGTCCGATATATTTTTCCTAGATTAGAAACTATGCGTTCATTTTTGGAATGATCATCTTCTAAGAGCGAGATTCTGTTCTCCATGTGGTCTAATCGGTTGTTTGTGCTTTGAATTGAGGCCTTTACTTCATTAATTGCATCCTTTATCTCTTTTTGGCTTTCTCTGAGTTCTTTTCGAAGCACCTCTATTATTTCTACAGTTATTTTCCTGATTTGATCTTCTAAAAATCTCTGATTTTCTGTTTTATCGGGTTCTGATGTTGTGGGGTTGTGAGCATTCATTGCTCCAGTATTATTCCTCTTTCCCATGATTTCGGAAGTTTGTGCCTTCTCTGGGTTCTTCCCTTGGGTCACTATGACTTCATTTAAGGTGTCTGGATCTCGAGTCTGTAGTATCTCAGACCCCACTACTCCTTTACTGGGTTGTATCACAGAGTCTCAGACCCAGAGAGTCGATAGAGGCTGCTTTAGACTGTGGGGGGTGCCAGGTTGCACGTTCTCCTATGGTGTGATATCACTGCCACCGCCCCTCTCCCATTGGGTCAAGTCCCAGTGAGTACAGTACTGGGATTTCTCCGCTGTGGCCCACAATTTGACTCACTGTTCTTGAGTACGCAGATGTAGCTGTACTGAATTCGGTGAATTCGGTGCTGTTGCCGCCGGTGGCAATATGGCGCCACTGCCACGCCCTCGGCTATGGGGCTGGTGTTTTTTTTTTTCTTGGTTTTGATTTCCACTCTGAATCCCTGCAGCATGTGCTGAGCTCAGCAACTGGGAGCTTTAGATGCCCTCTGCGCCGAGAAATCCCGCCTGGCTGTTCCGCAGTGGCTCCCCTCGGCTTGCTGTGGCTGTCCCGTGAATTCGCCGGTGCCGCCAGCAGTATGGTGCTGCTGCCGCATCCTCGGGCATGAAGCCGCGTCCTCGGGCGTGAGGATCTCCTCTTTGGCTCTGTTCTCAATCCGCTTTCTCTCTGGAGCCTGGTGATTTTTTTTTGTTTCTCTGGTGATGTTGTTTTCTGGCTTTGAAAGGTGCTGATTTTGTGGTAATGGAGATTTGTTGTTAGCGGGGCTCTTAAGCCCCACTTTTCTCGGTCGCCATCTTCCCGGAAGTCCTTGGAATGATCATCTTCTAAGAGTGAGATTCTGTTCTCCATGTGGTCTAATCTGTTGTTTATACTTTGAATTGAGGCCTTTACTTCATTAATTGCATCCTTTATCTCTTTTTGGCTCTCTCTGAGTTCTTTTCGAAGCACCTCTATTATTTCTACAGTTATTTGCCTGATTTGATCTTCTAGAAATCTCTGATTTTTTGTTTTATCGGGTTCTGATGTTGTGGGGTTGTGGGCATTCATTGCTCCAGTGTTATTCCTCTTTCCCATGATTTAGGAAGTTTGTGCCTTCTCTGGGTTCTTCCTTTGGGTCACTATGACTTCGCTTAAGGTGCTCTGGATCTCGAGTCTGTAGTATCTCTGACCCCACTACTCCTTTACTGGGTTGTATCACAGAGTCTCCGACCCAGGGAGTCGATAGAGGCTGCTTTAGACTATGGGGGGTGCGAGGTTGCACATTCTCCTATGGTGTGATATCTCTGCCACCGCCACTCCCCCACTGGGTCAAGTCCCATGGAGTACAGTACTGGGATTTCTCCTCTGTGGCCCGCAATTTGACTCACTGTTCCTGAGTATGCAGATGTAGCTCTACTGGCCTCGCTGAATTCGGTGCTGCTGCCGCTGGTGGCAATATGGCGCCGCTGCCACGCCCTCGGCCATGAGACTGGCATATTTTTTCTTCTCTGGTTTTGAGTTCCACTCTGAGTCCCTGCAGCGTGTGCTGAGCTCAGCCACTGGGAGCTTTAGATGCTCCCTGCGCCGAAAGATCCCACCTGGCTGTTCCGCAGCAGCTCACCTCGGCTTGCTGTAGCTGTTCGGTGAATTTGCTGCTGCCTCCGGCAGTATGGCACTGCTGCCGTGTCCTCGGGCATGAAGCTGGTGTATCTCCTCTGTGGCTCTGAGCTCTGTTCTCAGTCCGCTTTCTCTCTGGAGCCTGGTGATTTTTTTGTTTCTTTGGTGATGGTGTTTTCTGGCTATGAAAGGCGCTGATTTTGTGGTAATGGAGATTGGTTGTTAGTGGGGCTCTTAAGCCCCGCTTTTCTCGATCGCCATCTTCCCCGGAAGTCCTAACAACTCTCTTATTTATTTATTTATTTATTTATTTATTTATTTATTGGTGGTACTGGGGTGGAACCCAGGGTCTTTTCGACCTCTGGGCTCTACTCCCAGACCTATTCTATATTTTCTTTGGAAACCGGGACTCACTAAGTTGCTGAAAGCCTCACTACGTAGCTGAATTTGGCTTCGAACCTGTGTGATCCTTCTGTCTCAGACTCCCAAGCGTGGGGATTACAAGCGTGCGCCCCCACATGCAATTCCATGTAGGATTTAATCCTCTGCACCTTTGCATCGAGAGCTTGCAAGGGTGACCGCAAGATATCTTGTGAGAATGACACAGTCCACGCGGGGCTTCCAGTCCCGGCTTTTGTCTAGAACACACCATAGGCCGTGTGTGGTGCCCTCAGAAGACAGGGCCAAACAAAGAGGGCCTTGGCATTCAGTGCAGGCCCTTCTGACCGTGCATCCCCTCACACACATCCCTGATGTGGCAGCCCGAAGTGTGCATGTGAGAACACTGATCTCATGTAGAAGGTAGGTTCGCCCCAAGAAGGGAGCCCAGAGAGTGCTGGGTTCTCCAGGTCCGATGCCCGAGCCAAACACACATCTCCTGGCTCGGACAGGGTCTGGGGAATGCAAACAGAAATGGGAGGGAGGTCCACAGGGGTGGGTAAAAAAAAAAAAACTGCGGGGTGGTTGTGGATTCTCAGCAGTGAGGCTGGCCGGAGCTTACAGTAGAGCCTGGAGGGCAGACGGTCAGCTGTGTGGCACTGGTCCATGTCACTGCGACGAACTTGCTCAATCGGGAATAATAAATATGGCACTGAGTCCACTCAGGACTGAGATCCAGAGAGGTGGTCAAGGGCTTCGGTTGTGGTCTTGCAGGGGCTAATACCTGCAGCGATTCCTCCCCCTTAGCAAGTAAGAGCTCCTTCAAGTCCCCATAAGCATGGGATTTCATCCCGGGGACTTGGGAGAGAAGAATCTGAAGAAATGATGCAGACAGCTGCCTCCTGTGCAATTGACAATGTTTTAATTTTTATCACTAGTACTTATACCCTATAACCCATGTAAGCACCAAAGGACAATAGTGAGGCATTAAGTGTAAACAAGATAAACAGGATAAAAGAAGATCCATGGCATCACAGTTTAAGATTCACCTGGGACTGGGTGATTAAAGTCAGCCCCCTTGGCCTTTGTCATTGAAATCAGGTTTCTGGCCTCACAGGTGAACCCTAGGGGGCAAGGTCCAGAAAGGCACCTGGACAGTCTTCTGCAAAGGTGGGGGTCACACCCCAAAGTCCGTTTTGGAGAAATTCAGTCTTTTAGGATCTCCTTTGATCCTTCCAGTCTTTTGTCTCTAGGGCTTAGTCCAGGCCCTCCTTTATCAAGGTCCATAGGGCTGTGTTGAGGATTTGTCCAGTCCTGTCTGCTCCACCATCCACTATAAGGCAATACATATATTACAGTTAGTAGACAGGGCAAAAACATTATAACACAGGTGATTGGATTTCTATAATTGTTCTTTAATGCATAATCTTGAAGCAGACTTTTGGGTTTTTGCTATCCTGCTGCTGAGTCACAAACTGTAGGCTTTTGTTAAGTTAAGGCCAGAGAAGAGCTTATTAGCATCTCTTAAGAGGGAAACAAATGGCCCAGATTTCAGAGACAGTTTTACATTTCTTTGGGAAATGGGGCAGAAGGTAGGTTTGCAGCTTCTCCTGCTGGCAGAGAGGTGCTGGGAGCTAATCTTTAAATCAAAAGACCTGCCTGCCAAGAGAAATTTTGCAGCCCCTGAATTCTGACTGCCCTTTATTACAGCTGGAACAATATAGAGAAATTCTGAAGGCTCAGACATTTTACTAGAAAATTTATCTTTCATGGACTCAACTTCTCCCACAGTCCTAATTCTTGGGATTCTGTTTTACGTCATTGGAGCTTATTAGTATAGAAATCCAAGAGCAGGGAGTATTTTTGCCAGATGACACTTCCTTCTCGGGGCTTTTGTGCTTCTGTGAAGCATTGCCGATAAATATTGTACTGGGTGCTGGGTTGAAACCCAGGGTCTTTTCAACCGGTGCGGGTCCTCATGTGTTTGCCTCGGAGGCCAGTCATCTGTGATTCTGGGTAAAGTGCCTAATTCCCACTCTGGGTTTATTTTTATTTTTTTATTTTATTTTTGTTTTGGTGGTACTGGGGTGGAACCCAGGGTCTTCTCAACATCTGGGCTCTACTCCCAGACCTATTCTATACTTTCTTTGGAAACTGGGACTCACTAAGTTGCTGGAAGCCTCACTACGTAGCTGAGGCTGGCTTCAAACATGTTTGATCCTCCTGTCTCAGCCTCCCAAGCACGGGGAATACAAGCATGCACCACCAAGCGCGGATCCACTTGGGGTTTAATCCTCCGCACCTATGCGTGAGTGAGCGTGCAGGGGTGACCACGAGATGTCTCATGAGAAGGACACCCCCCACATGGGGCTTCCACTCCCGGCTTTTGTGTAGGGCACACCAAAGGCCATGTGTGGTGCCCTCAGAAGACAGGGCCAACAAAGAGGGCCTTGGCATTCAGTGCAGGGCCTTCTGACCATGCAACTTCTCCCACATGCCCCCGGAGAGGCAGCCCGAACTGCGCATGTGCAAACAGCAGTCTCATGGAGAAGGTAGGTTTGCCCCAAGAAGAGAGCCCCTAGAGTGCTGGGGACTCCAGGCCCAATGCCTGAGCCAAACACACACCTCCTGGCTCAGGCAGGGTCTGGCAACTGCCCACAAAAAAGGTAGGGAGGTACCCAGGGGTGGGTGAATAAAAAAAACATGGGTTGGCTGGGGATCCCCAGTGGTGAGGGCAGGCCGGAACTCACAGCAGAGACTGGAGGGCAGATGGTCAGGGGTGCAGCATGGGTCCAGGTCACCAGTAAAAAAAAACAGCTACTGTCCAGGGCGGGTCCTACTGCGTTCGCCTCGGAGGCCAGGCATCTGTGATTCTGTGTAAGGTGCCTAATTCCCACTCAGGGTTTTTTATTTTTTTTCATTTATGTTTGATTTTGGAGGTACTGGGTGGAACACAGGGTCTTTTCAACCTCTGGGCTCTATTCCCAGACCTATTTTGTATTTTCTTTGGAAACCGGGACTCACTAAGTTGCTGGGATCCTCACTACATAGCTGAGGCTGGCTTCGAACCTTTGTGATCCTCCTGTCTCAACCTACAAAGCGTGGGGATTAAAAGTGTGTGCCCCCATAGCGGCTCCACTTAGGGTTTAATCCTCCACACCTGTGCGTGGGTGAACATGCAAGGGTGACTGCGAGATGTCTCACGAGAATGACAAAGTCCACGTGGTGCTTCCTGTCCCAGCTTTTGTCTAGGGGAAACACCAAAGGCCATGTGTGGTGCCCTCAGAAGACAGGGCCAAACAAAGAGGGCCTTGGAATTCAGTGCAGAGCCTTCTGTTTGTTCCTCTGCTCCCACATGCCCCCAGACAGGCAGCCTGAACTGCGCATGTGCGAACAGCATTCTCACGGAGAAGGTAGATTTGCCCCAAGGAGGGAGCCTGGATAGTGCTGGGAACTCCAGGCCCGATGCCCAAGCCAAACTCACACCTGCTGCCTCGGGCAGGGTCTGGGAACTGTGCACAGAAAAGGGAGGGAGGCACCCGGGGGTGGGTGAATAAAAAAAATTGCGGGGTGGCTGGGGATCCTCAGCGGTGAGGGCAGGCCTGAGTTCACAGCAGAGACTGGAGGGCAGGTGGTCAGGGGTGCAGCATGTATCCATGTTGCCAGTATAAAAAAAACCCAGCTGCTGCCCAGGGTGGGTACTCCTGTGTTCATCTCGGAGGCTAGGCGTCTGTGATTCTCTGTAAAGTGCCTAATACCCACTTGGGGTTTATTTTTTATTTTTTTCAATTTATTTTTTGTTTTGGTGGTACTGGGGTGGAACCCAGGGTCTTTTCGAACTATCGGCTCTACTCCCAGACCTATTATATATTTTCTTAGAAAACCAGGACTCACTAAGTTGCTGGAGGCCTCACTACGTAGCTGAGGCTGGCTTCGAACCTGTGTGATCCTCCTGTCCCAGACACCCAAGCGCGGGGATTACAAGCATGCACCCCACGCATGACTCCACTTGGAGTTTAATCCTCCACACCTGTGCATGGGTTAGTGTGCAGGGGTGACTGCGAGATGTCTCGCGAGAAGGACGCAGTCCACGCTGGGCTTCCCGTCCCAGATTTTGTCTAGGGCACACCAAAGGCCATGTATGGTACACTGAGAAGACAGGGACAAGCAAAGAGGGCCTTGGCATTCAGTGCAGGGCCTTCTGACCATGCCTCCCCTCCCACACTCCCCCAGTGTGGCAACCCAAAATGTGCATGAGCAAACAGCAGTCTCACAGAGAAGTAAGGTTTGTCCCAAGGAGGGAGAACGGAGAGTGCTGTAGACTCCAGGCCTGATTCCCGAGACAAACACACACCTGCTGGCTCGGCCAGGTTCTGGGGACTGCGCATAGAAAAGGGAGGGAGGCGTCTGGGGGTGGGTGAATAAAAAAACAGCGGGGCAGCTGGGTATCCCCAGATGGGCAGATGGGCAGGGGTGTGGCTCAGGTCCACGTCGGCAGTTAAAAAAAAAACCCAGCTGCTGCCCGGGGCGGGTCCTCCTGCATTCGCATCTGAGGCTAGGCATCTATGATTCTGTGTAAAGTGCCTAATTCCCACTCTGGGTTTATTTATATTTTTTTATTTTATTTTTGTTTTGGTGGTACTGGGGTAGAACCCATAGTCTTTTCGAACTCTGGGCTCTACTCCCAGACCTATTCTATATTTTCTTTGGAAACCAGGACTCAATAAGTTGCTGTCCCAGTGAGGCAGCCCGAACTGCACATGCATGAACAGCAGTCTCACGGAGAAGGTAGGTTCGCCCCAAGGAGGAAGCCCAGGGAGTGCTGGAGACTCCAGGAACGAAGCCTGAACCAAACACACACCTCCTGGCTCAGGCAGTGTCTGGGGACTGTGCACAGAAAAGTGAGGGAGGCCCCCGGGGTTGGGTGAATAAAAAAACCATGGGGCAGCTGGGTATCCCCAGCGTTGAGGGCAGGCCAGAGCTCACAATAGATACTGGAAGGCAGATGGTCAGGATGCAGCATGGGTCCACATCGCCAGTAAAAAAAAACACAGCTGAGACTGCTGGGCAGATGGTCAGGGGTGCATTGTGGTCCACATAACCAGTAAAAAAAAAACCATCTGCTGCCCAGGGCAGGTCCTCCTGCATTCACCTCAGAGGCCAGGCATCTTTGATTCTTTGTAAAGTGCCTAATACTCATTCAGGGTTTAATTTATTTATTTTATTTTATTTTTTGTTTTGGTGCTACTGGGGGGAACCCAGGGTCTTTTTGACATCTAGGCTCTACTCCCAGACCTATTCTATATTTTCTTTGGAAACCTGGACTTACTAAGTTTCTGGAAGCCTCACTACGTAGCTGAGGCTTGCTTCAAACCAGTGTGATCCTCTTGTATCAGCCTTCCAAGCACAGGGAATAAAAGCGTGCACCACCATGCACAGCTCCACTTGGGATTTAATCCTCTGCACCTGTGCATGGGTGAGCGTGCAGGGGCAACCTTGAGATGTCTCATGAGAAGGACGCAGTCCACATGGGGCTCCCGACCCAGCTTTTGTCTAGGGCAAACTAAAGGCTGAGAGTGGTGCCCTCAGAAGACAGGGCCAAACAAAGATAGCCTTGGAATTCAGTGCAGGGCCTTCTGACCATGCCTCCCCTCCCACAAGCCCCAGGTGAGGCAGCCCGAACTGCGCATGTGTGAACAGCAGTCTCACAGAGAAGGTTCGCCCCAAAAAGGGATCCCAGTGAGTGCTGGGGACTCTAGGCCCGATGCCTGAGCCAAACACACACCTCCTGGCTCGGACAGGGTCTGGGGACTGTGCACAGAAAAGGGAGAGTAGCCTCCAGGGGTAGGTGAATAAAAAATTCGCGGGTCAGCTGGAGATCCTCAGCGGTGAGGGCAGGCTGGAGCTTACAGCTGATACTGGAAGGCAGATGGTCAGGGGTGCGGTGCGGGTCCATGTCACCAGTAAATAAAATACAGTTGCTGTCTGCATTGGGTCCTCCTGTGTTCATGTCGGAGTCCAGGCATCTGTGATTCTGTGTAAAGTGCCTAATTCCCACAATGGGTTTATTTTTATTTATTTATTTATTTATTTATTTATTTATTTATTTATTTTTCGTGGTACTGGGGTAGAACACAGTGTGTTTTCAACCTCTATGCTCTACTCCCAGACCTATTCTATATTTTCTTTAGAAGTCAGGACTCACTAAGTTGCTGGAAGCCTCACTATGTAGCTGAGGCTAGCTTCAAACCTGTGTGATCCTCCTGTCTCAGCCTCCCAAGCACGGGGATTACAAGTGTGTGCCCACACACGCGGCTCCATTTGGGGTTTAATCCTCCGCACTGTGCGTGGGTGAATGTGCAGGGGCCACCACGAGATGTCTCGCAAGAAGGACACAGCCCACGCGGACTTCCTGTCCCGGCTTTTGTCTAGGGCACACCAAAGGCCATGTGTGGTGCCCTCAGAAGACAGGGCCAAGCAAAGAGGGCCTTGGCATTCAGTGCAGGGCCTTCTGACCCTGTGCCCCCACCCACACCCCCGGCGAGGCAGCCCAAACTGCGCATGCGCGAACAGTGGTCTCATGGAGAATGTAGGTTCACCCCAAGGAGGGAGCCCGGAAATGCTGGGGACTCCAGCCCCGATGGCCGAGCCTAACACATACCTCCTGGCTTGGGCAGGGTCTGGGGACTGCTCACAGAAAAGGGAGGGAGGCCCCCGGGGGTGGGCGAATCAAAAAACCGCAGGGTGGTTGTGCATACCCAGTGGTGAGGGCAAGCCAGAGCTCACGGCAGAGACTAAAGAGCTAAATGTCAGGGGTGGGGCGCGGGTCCACGTCGCCAGTAAAAAAAAAAAAACAGCTGCTGCCTGGAGTGGGTCCTCCTGTGTTCACCTCGGAGGCCAGGCATCTGTGATTTTGTGTAAAGTGCCTAATTTTAACTAGGGGTTTATTTATATTTTTTATTTTATTTTTTGTTTTGGTGATACTGGGATAGAACCCAGGGTGTTTTTGAACTCTGGGCTGTACTCCCAGACCTATTCTACATTTTTTTTTTTTTTTGGAAACCTGGACTCACTAAGTTGCTGGAAGCCTCACTATGTAGCTGAGGCTGGCTTCAAACCTGTGTGATTCTCCTGTCTCAGCCTCACAAGCACAGGGATTACAAGCGTGCACCCCCAAGCGTGGTTCCACTTGGGGTTTAATCCTCCAGACCTGTGCGTGAGTGAGCATGCAGGAGGTATCGCGAGATGTTTCGCGAGAATTATGCAGTCCATGCAGGATTTCCCTTCTTGGTTTTGTCTAGGGCACAACAAAGGCCATGTGTGGTGCCCTCAGAAGGCAGGGCCAAACAAAGAGGGCCTTGGCATTCAGTGCAAGGCCTTCTATCCGTGCATCTTTTCCCACAAGCCCCAGGTGAGGAAGCCCGAACTGCACATGCATGAACAGCGATTTCACGGAGAAGGTAGGTTTGCCCCAAAAAGGGATCCCAGAGAGTGCTGGGGATGCCAGGCCTGATGCCAAGCCAAACACATACCTCCTGGCTCAGACAGGGTCTGGGGACTGCGCACAGAGAAGGGAGAGTGGCCCCCAGGATTAGGTGAATAAAATAACCGCGGGTAGGCTGGGGATCCCCAGCAGTGAGGGCAGGCTGGAGCTCACAGCAGAGACTGAAAAGCAGGTGGTCAGGGGTGCCGTGCGGGTCCACGTCACCAGTAAATAAAACCCAGCTGCTGTCCGGGGCAGGTCCTCCTGCATTTGCCTCGGAGTCCAGGCATCAGTAATTCTGTGTAAAGTGCCTAATTTCCACTCTGGGTTTATTTTTATTTATTTATTTTTTGTTTTTGTGGTACTGGGGTAGAACCCAGGGGCTTTTCGACCTCTGGACTCTACTCCCAGACCTATTCTATATTTTCTTTAGAAACCGGGACTCACTAAGTTGCTGGAAGCCTCACTATGTAGCTGAGGCTGGTTTCGAACCTGTGTGATCCTCCTGTCTCAGCCTACCAAGCACTGGGAATACAAGCGTGCACCCCCACGTGCGGATCCACTTGGGGTTTAATCCTCTGCACCTATGCGTGGGTGAGCATGCAGGGGCAACCGCAAGATGTCTCGTGAGAAGGATTCAGTCCACGTGGAGCTTCCCATCCTGGCTTTTGTCTAGGGTACACCAAAGGCCGTGTGTGGTGCCCTCATAACAGGGCCAAACAAATAGGGCCTTGGCATTCAATGCAATGACTGTGCCTTCTGATTGTGCCTCTCCAACCACTCGCCCCGATGAGGCAGCCCGAACTGAGCATGCGCGAACAGTGGTCTCAGGGAGAACGTAAATTCGCCCCAAGGAGGGAGCCTGGAGAGTGCTGGGGAATCCAGGTCCAATTCCTGAGCCAAACACACACTCCTGGCTCGGCCAGGGTCTGGGAACTGCACACAGAAAAGGGAGGGAGGCCTCCAGGGGTGGGTGAATACAAAAACCGCGGGGCGGCTGGGCATCCCCAGATGGGCAGATGGGCAGGGGTGCGGCTTGGGTCCACTTCACCAGTTAAGAAAAAAACCCAGCTGCTGCCCAGGGCGGGTCCTTCTGCGTTTGCCTCTAAGGCTAGGCATCTGTGATTCTGTGTAAAGTGCCTAGTTCCATCTCGGGATTTATTTACATTTTTTATTTCATTTTTGTTTTGGTGGTACTGGGGTAGAACACAGGGTCTTTTCGAACTCTGGGCTCTACTCCCTGACCTATTCTATATTTTATTTGGAATCCGGGCCTCAATAAGTTTCTGCCCCAGTGAGGCAGCCCGAACTGCGTATGCATGAACAGCAGTCTCACGGAGAAGGTAGGTTTGCCCAAAGAGGGAGCCCAGGGAGTGCTGTCTAGGTCTTCCTGTCTAGGACTCCCAAGCACGGGAATTACAAGCATGTGCCTCATGCACAGATCCACTTGGGGTTTAATCCATGGGACCTGTGCAGGGTGAGCATGCAGTGGTGACCGCAAGATGTCTCACGAGAATGATGCAGTCCACACAGGTCTTTCCATCCTGACTTTTGTCTAGGGCGCACCAAAGGTCGTGTGAGGTGCCCTCAGAAGACAGGGCCAAAGAGGGCCTTGGCATTCAGTGCAGGGCCTTCTGACCATGCCTCCCCTCCCACACACCCCCGGTGAGGAAGCCCAAACTGCGCATGCGTGATGTCTCATGAGAAGGATGCAGTCCACGCGGGGCTTCCCGTCCCAGGTTTTGTCTAGGTAACACCAAAGGTGGTGTGTGGTGACCTCAGAAGACAGGACCAAACAAAGAGGGCCTTGACATTCAGTGCAGGGCCTCTGTTTGTGCATCCCCTCCCACATGCCTCCAGTGAGGCAGCCCGAACTGCGTATGCACGAAGAGCGGTTTCACGACAAATGTAGGTTCGCCACATGGAGGTATCCCGGAGAGTGCTCGAGACTCCAGGCCCGATGCCCAAGCCAAACACACACCTGATTCAGAGAATAAATTCTCTCTCGGGATTTATTATTTTTTTTTTCATTTATTTTTTGTTTTGGTGGTACTGGGGTGGAACCCAGGATCATTTTGATGTCTGGGCTTTACTCCCAGACCTATTCTATATTTTCTTTGGAAACTGGGACTGACTAAGGTGCTGGAAGCCTCACTATGTAGTTGAGGCTGGCATTGAAACTGTGTGATCCTCCTGTCTCAGGCGCCCTAGTTCTGGGATTACAAGCATGCACCCCTACGCGCGGCTCCACTTGGGGTTTAATCCTCCACAGCCTTGCGTGGGTGAGTGTGCAGGGGCGACCACAAGATGTCTCACGAGAAGGATGCAGTCCACGCAGGCCTTCCTGTCGCAGCTTTTGTCTAGGGAACACCGAAGGCCATGTGTGGTGCCCTCAGAAGACAGGGTGAAACAAAGAGGGCCTTGGCATTCAGTACAGGGCCTTCTGACCGTACCTCCCCACCCACACGCCCCCGGTGAGGCAGCCCGAACTGCGCTTGCTTGAACAGCAATTTTACGGAGAAGGTATGTTCGCCACACTGAGGGAGCCCGGAGAGTGCTGGGGATTCCAGGCCCGATGCCAAAGCCAAACACATCTCTTGTCTCGGGCAGGGTCTGAGGACTGCGCACAGAAAAAGAAGGGAAGCCCCCGGGGGTGGGTGAATAAAAAAAAACCACAGGGCAGCTGGGGATGCCCAGCAGTGAGGGCAGGCCGGAGCTCACAGCAGAGACTGGAGGGCATATGGTCAGCGGTGTGGCGCGGGTCCCGTCGCCAGTATAAAAAACAACAAACAAACAAACAAACAAACAAAACAGCTGCTGCCTGGGGCGGGTCCTCCTGCGTTCACCTCGGAGGCCAGGCATCTGTAATTCTTTGTAAAGTGCCTAATTCCCACTCGGGGATTATTTTTATTATTTTTATTTTATTTTTGTTTTGGTGATTTTGGGGTGGACCCCAGTGTCTTTTTGACCTCTGGGCTCTACTTTCAGACCTATTCTATATTTTCTTTGGAAACTGGGACTCACTGAGGTGCTGGAAGCCTCACTATGTAGCTGAGGCTGGCTTCGAACTTATATGATCCTCCTGTCTCAGCCTCCCAAGTGCGAGGATTAGAAGCGTGCGCCCCCACGTGCGGATGCACTTGGGGTTTAATCGTCTGCACCTGTGCATGGGTGAATCTCATGAGATGTCTCGTGAGAAGGACGAAGTACACGCAGGGCTTCCAGTCCCGGCTATTGTCTAGGTCACACCAATGGCCGGGTGTGGTGCCCTCAGAAGACAGGGCCAAACAAAGAGGGCCTTGGCACTCAGTACAGGAACTTCTGACTGTGCCTCCCCTCCCACACATCCCCGGGGAGGCGGCCCGAACTGCGCAAGCGCGAACAGTAGTCTCACGTAAAAGTTAGGTTTGCTCCAAGCAGGGAGCCCGGAGACTGCTGGGAACTCCAGGCCCAATGCCTGAGCCAAACACACACCTCCTGGCTCAGGCAGGGTCTGGGGACTGTGCACAGAAAAGGGAGGGAGGCACCCGAGGATGGGTGAATAAAAAAAAATCGCGGGGTGGCTGGGGATCCTCAGTGGTGAGGGCAGGCCTGAGTTCACAGCAGAGACTGGAGGGCAGGTGGTCAAGGGTGCGGAACATCCATGTCGCCAGTAAAAAAAAAACAAAAAAAACAAAACAGCTGCTGCCCACGGAGGGTCCTCCTGCGGTCGCCTTGGAGGCCAGGCATCTCTGAATCTGTGTAAAGTGCCTAATTCCCACTCTGGATTTATTATTATTTTTTTCATTTTATTTTTTGTTTTGGTGGTACTGGGGTGGAACCCAGGGTCTTTTTGACATCTGGGCTCTACTCCCAGACCTATTCTATATTTTCTTTAGAAACCGGGACTCACTAAGTTGCTGGAATCCTCACTACATAGCTGAGGCTGGCTTCTAACCTTTGTGGTTCTTCTGTCTCAGCCTCTGAAGTGCAGGGATTACAAGCGTGCACCCCCAAGTGCGGATCCACTTGGGTTTTAATGCTCCACACCTGTGTGTGGGTGAGTGTGCAGGGGCGACCGCAAAATGTCTCATGAGAAGGATGCAGTCCATGTGGGGCTTCCCGTCCTGGCTTTTGTCTAGGGCACACCAAAGGCCGTGTGTGGTGCCCTCAGAAGATGGCCAAATAAATAGGGCTTTGGCATTCAGTGCAGGGCCTTCTGACTGTGCCTCCCCTCCACACACCTCCGGTGAGGAGGCTAGAACTGTGCATGCAGAAACAGCACAGTTTCACAGAGAAGGTAAGTTCACCCCAAGGAGGGAGCCCATAGAGTGCTGAGGACTCCAGGCCCAATGCTCGAGCCAAAGACACACCTCCTGCCTCGGGCAGCGTCTGGGTACTGCGCACAGAAAAGGGAGGGAGGCCCCCAGGGGCTGGTGAATAAAAAACCGCGAGGCATCTGGGGATCCCTAGCAGTGACGGCAGGCCGGAGCTCACAGCAGAGACTGGAGGGCAGAAGGTCAGGGGTGTGGCAAGGGTCCATGTCACCAGTAAAAAAAAAAACAGCTGCTGCCTGGTACGGGTCCTCCTGCATTCGCCTTGGAGGCCAGGCATCTCTGATTCTGTGTAAAGTGCCTAAGTCCAACTCAGGTTTATTTTTATTTTTTATTTTTATTTTTTGTATTGGTGGTACTGGGGTAGAACCCAGGGTCTTTTTGAAATCTTGGCTCTACTCCCAGACCTATTTTTCTTGGAAACCGGGAGACTCTAAGTTGCTTGAAGCCTCACTATGTAGCTGAGGCTGGCTTTGAACCTGTGTGTTTCTCCTGTCTCATCCTCCCAAGCACGGCGATTACTAGCTTGCACCCCCAAGCGTGGCTCCACTTGGGGTTTACTCCTCCGCACCTGTGAGTGGGTGAGCATGCAGGGACGACCACAAGATGTCTCACGAGAATGACACCATTCATGCAGGGCTTCCCATCCCAGCTTTTGTCTAGGGCATACCAAAGGCCGTGTGTGGTACCCTCAGAAGACAGGGCCAAACAAAGAGGGCCTTGGCATTCAGTGCAGGGCCTTCTTATCGTGCCTTCCCTCCCACAAGCCACAGGTGAGGCAACCCTAACTTCACATGCGTGAACAGCGGTCTCACGGACATGGTATATTCACCCCAAAAAGGGATCTCAGAGAGTGCTGGGAACTCCAGTCTTGATGCCCTAACCAAACACACACCTCCTGGCTCAGGCAGAGTCTGGGGACTGTGCACAGAAAAGGGAGAGTGGCCCCCGGGGCTAGGTAAATAAAAAAACCACAGGGCGACTGGGAATCCCCAGCGGTGAGGGCAGGCCGGGCTCACAGCAGAGACTAGAAGGCACATGATCAGGGTTTTGGCGCGGGTCCATGTTGCAAGTAAAAAAAAAAAAAATGTTGCCGACTAATCTCAGTCGGGTCGTTATTGTCCGCTCCCGGTCAAATCCTCAGAAAGATGGGGCAAAAGGCAGGTGAAGTTCTGCAGCCTCCTGTCTGCAGCGATTCTTTCCCTTTAGGGACTGAATTTTCTTTAGGTCCCTAAATGACGACGCTTTGGAAAGAACCTGAGGTGGACAAAGGCTTCTTGAGCCAATGACACTTTATTACAAAAAGCCCAGAAATTTATACCCTTCACCAGTAAAGTTAATGATAAAGAGAAGAGGGGGTGAATGCAATCACTGTGAAATAATAATGAATGACATGTAAACAAAGGTAATAAAACTAGTCCTTCAGCTGGCTGTTGATCTTCGAGAGATTAACTCCCAATCCTCTCCAAGGTCTTGCAGATAAGCAGTTTCAGGGGCCGATCTCCCAGGAGAAACAGGCGTGCCCAAGGCTGGGGGCTTCTTGTGGGATCTTCTTTAACTTTCTTGGAACTTTCCATCTTTTGGGCTCAGTTCATATAGCAAGTGTGGGGAGATGTGGTGATTCAGATGGATGCGATAGAGTTTCTTCAGGTGTTGGCATCTTATCTTCTAAATCTGAAAGCTTAAGCATACTCACAACACAGTTTGGCAGACAAAATACCACAAACAACACCACAAAGTTCTTGGTTTTAATTGTCAGATGTATTTCCTTAACTGCTGAACACTCTTCTTTAGACAACAAGCCTATTAAAAGCCTACTCATCTTTAATAATCCATTTCTCTGTCACAAACCCTCTGCAACCTGCTTCTAACTTTCTAATTCCTTTCTTTCCCAGTTGGGACTTTCCTATGATAAGCTCTTCTTCATGCAAAAATGCTTTTCTTACTCTTACGGTATTTCCTTTCTTTCATACATATATATTTAGAACATCTGTCCTTTATTTTGTCATTTTCATTTCTAACCATGCGGTCAGACTCCCTTTCTCCAGGAATGCTCACACTGAGGTAAAAGTCAACAATCTTTTTCCTTGGGTCTATTGTATTTGGGCAGCTAAGTTGTTTATCAACTAAATTGCTTCGAAGTCACACACAAGGTTTTATCTTCTCTGTCTCTAGGCAGGATCTCCAGGGTAAACAGTTACCTTGAACTGAGCTACCTTACCAGAGTTAATGGCTTAACCTAAGTTAGTGATTGGAGTGAGGGTCGGAGACCCTTTGTAATTGCTGCAGCTGGAATGCTTATCACAGTACCTGAATTCTGGCCAGTTTCTCATTATTGTTGAGCAGAGCCAAGGATGTTTAGACAAATTATTAGAGAGTTTATTTCCACGGACTCAGTTTCTTTTTATAGTCCTGATTTCACATCACTGGAGCAATTTGTGTAGAAAGTTAAAAGGAATAATAGTGAAGGGTATCTAAAAGTGGGGGGTACTTTGGCCAGAGACGATAACTCCTTCTCGGGGCTTTTTCTTTTGCCGATTAACTATGTGGAGTGGGGTCTCAACACATAGATGCCGAGGCAGCAGGATGTCTTGGCAAAAACAAAAACAAACAAAAAAAAACCCTGCTGTTGCCCAGGTCAGGTGCTCCTGAGTTTGCCTCAGAGTCCAGGCAACTGTAATTCTGTATAAAGTGCCTAATTCCTGCTGTTGCCCAGGTCAGGTGCTCCTGAGTTTGCCTCAGAGTCCAGGCAACTGTAATTCTGTATAAAGTGCCTAATTCCCACTTGGAGTTTATTTTTATTTTTTTCATTTTATTTTTTGTTTTGGAGGTACTGCAGTGGAACCCAGGGTCTTTTCAACATCTTGGCTCTACACCCAGATATATTCTATATTTTCTTTGGAAACCGGGACTCACTATGTTGCTGGAAGCCTCACTATGTAGCTGAGGCAGGTTTCAAATCTGTGTGATCCTCCTGTCTCAGCCTCCCAAGCAAAGGGATTACAAACGTGCACCCCCACGCAAGGCTCCACTTGGGGTTTACTCCTCCACAACTGTGTGTGGGTGACTGTGCAGGGGTGACTGAGAGATGTCTCGTGAGAATGACACAGTCCACGTGGGACACCCTGTCCCAGCTTTCATCTAGGACACACCAAAGGCTGTGTGTTTTGCCCTCAGAAGACAGGGCCAAACAAGAGGGCCTTGGCATTCAGTGCAAGGCCCTCTATCCATGCCTCTTCTCCCACAAGCCCCAGGTGAGGCAGCCTGGACTGCGCATGCGCGAACAGAGGTCTCACGGACAAGTTAGGTTCACCTCAAGGAGGGAGCCCAGAGAGTTCTGGGGTCTCCAGGCCCGATGCCAGAGCCAAACACAAACCTCCTAGCTCGGGCAGGGTCTGGGGACTGCACACAGAAAAGAAAGAGTGGCCCCTGGGGGTAGGTGAATAAAAAAACCGCGGGTAGGCTGGGGGTCCCCAGTGGTGAGGGCAGGCTGGAGCTCACAGCTGAGACTGGAAAGCAGATGATTAGGGGTGCGGCGTGGGTCCACGTCACCAGTAAATAAAACCCAACTGCTGACTGTGGCGGCTCCTCCTGCGTTCGCCTCAGAGTCCAGACATCTGTGATTCTGTGTAAAGTGCCTAATTCCCACTCTGGGTTTATTTTTATTTATTTATTTATTTATTTATTTATTTATTTATTTATGTGTTTTGTTTTCTTGGTACTGGGGTAGAACCCAGGGTCTTTTCGACTTCTGGACTCCAGACCTATTCTATATTTTCTTTGGAAACCGAGACTCGCTAAGTTGCTGGAAGCCTCACTACATAGCTGAGGCTGGCTTTGAACCTGTGTGATCCTCCTGTCTCAGCCTCCCAGGCATGGGGAATTCAAGCATGCGCCTCCATGCACGGATCCACTTGGGGTTTGATCCTTCGCACCTGTGCATGGATGAGCATGCAGGGGCGACTGCAAGATGTCTCATGAGAAGGACGCAGTCCACATGGAGCTTCCCATCCTGGCTTTTGTCTAGGGCACACCAAAGGCCTTGTTTGGTGCCCTCAGAAGACAGGACCAAACAAAGAGGGCCTTGGCATTCAGTGCAGGGCCTTCTGACCATGACTCTCCACCCACACGCTCCCGGGTGAGGCAGCCCAAACTGAGCATGCGTAAATAGTGGTCTCAGGGAGAATGTAGGTTCGCCCAAAGGAGGGATCCTGGAGAGTGTTGGGGACTCCAGGCCTGATTCCTGAGCCATACACACACCTCCTGGCTCAGCCAGGGTCTGGGAACTGCGCACAGAAAAGGGAGGGAGGCCTCTGATTGTGGGTGAATAAAAAAACCACTGGGAGGCTGGGCATCCCCAGATGGGCAGATGGTCATGGGTGCGGCTCAGGTCCTCGTTGCCAGTTAAAAACAAACCCAGCTGCTGCCCGGGTAAGATCCTCCTGCAATTTCCTCGGAGGCCAGGCATTTGTGATTTTGTGTAAAGTGCCTAATTCCATTTGGGGTTTGCATTTTTTTATTTTATTTTTGTTTTGGTGGTACTGGGGTAGAACCCAGGGTCTCTTCAAACTCTGGGCTCTACACCCAGACCTATTCTATATTTTCTTTGGAAACCAGGCCTCAATAAGTTTCTGCCCCAGTGAGGCAGCCCGAACTGTGCATGCATAAACAGCAGTCTCACGGAGAAGGTAGGTTCACCCCAAGGAGGGAGCCCAGGTAGTGCTGGGGAATCTTGGCATGAAACCTGACCAAACACACCTCCTGGCTCAGGCAGTGTTTGGGGACTGCGCACAGAAAAGAGAGGGAGGCCCCCGGGGTTGGGTGAATTAAAAAAATACGGGGCGACTGGGTATCTCCAGCAGTGAGGGCAGGCCGGAGATCACAATAGATACTGGAAGGCAGATGGTTAGGGGTGCGGCGCGGATCCACGTCGCCAGTAAAAAAAAAAAAAAAAAAAACACAGCTGCTACCTGGAGCGGGTCCTCCTGTGGTTGCCTCGGAGACCAGGCATCTTTGATTCTGTGTAAAGTGCCTAATTCTCACTCGGGGTTTAATTTATTTTTTTATTTTATTTTTTGTTTTGGTGCTACTGGGATGGAACCCAGGGTCTTTTTGACCTCTAAGCTCTACTCCCAGACCTATATTTACTTTGGAAACCAGGACTCACTAAGTTGCTGGAAGCCTCACTACGTACCTGAGGCTGGCTTCGAACCTATGTGATCCTCCTGTCTCAGCCTCCCAAGCGTGGGGATTACAAGCGTGTGCCCCCAAGTGCTGCTCCACTTGGGGTTTAATCCTCACACCTTTGCGTGGGTGAGCGTGCAGGGGCGACTGCCAGATGTCTCGCGAGAAGGACACAGTCCTCGCAGGGCTCCCAACCTGGCTTTTGTCTAAGGCACACCAAAGGCCATGTGTGGTGCCCTCAGAAGACAGGGCCAAACAAAGAGTGCCTTGGAATTCAGTGCAGGGCCTTTTGACCATGCCTCCCCTTCCAAAGACCCAGGTGAGAAAGCCCGAACTGTGCATGTGTGAATAGCAGTCACACGGAGAAGGTAGGTTCGCCCCAAAAAAGGATCCCAAATAGCGCTGGAGACTCCAGGCCTGATGCCCAAGCCAAACACATACCTCCTGTCTTGGGCAGGGTTTGGGGACTGCACACAGAAAAGGAGGGACTTCTGGGAAGATGCGGTGGAGGAAAGTGGCACTTACAAGTCCCCCTAACAAACGAACTCCATTACCACAAATCCAGCGCCTTTCAGAGCCAGAAAACACCACCAGCAAAGAAATAAAAACTGTAAATACAAGGGACAGAGAAAAAGAGGGCTGGAAAAACAAGACACCAGAAAGAAACAAACCCAAAGTGCTGTGGCTGCTGTGGTGTGGAGCAGCTGGAGCCACGGCCGAAAGCGGCTGGAGTGGCCAGAGCCATGGCACGGAGCAGCCAGACCTGCAACATGAAGCAGCCAGAGTGGCCGGAGCCGTGGCACGGAGCAGCACAGCCTACATCTTCCTTAGCAGCACCAGGCTCCAGAGAGAAGGGAAACTCAGAATGGAGCTCAAATCCAGAGAGGTACGCCGGCCTCATGACCTAGGATGCAGCAGCAGCGCCTTACTGCTGGTGACAGCTGCGAGTTCACCAGATGGCTCTAGACCAACGCACACAACTAGCCACCAGGCGCCAGAGAGGAGGGGTGGACAGCGAGCTGAACAGCCAGGCAACAGTCAGCAGTTTTTTCGGCACAAGATACATCTAAAGCTCCCAAGGGCGGGGATCAGCACACCCTGCAGGGACTCAGCGGAGCTCAAAACCAGAGAAGAACTATGTCAACCTCAAGGCCGAGGATGCGAGAGCAGTGCCTTACTGCCAGCAGCAGCGACGAGTTCACCGGACAGCTGAAGACCAACGCACTCAACCAGACACCAGGCTCCAGAGAGGAGTGGACAGCGAGTCGAAGTGAGCAGGTGCTGAACAGCCGGGCAGCAGACAGCAGTTTTGTCAGCACAGGGGACATCTAAAGCTCCCAAGGGCAGAGCACAGCACACCTGGCAGGGACTCAGAGCGGAGCTCAAAACCAGAGAAGAAATACACCGCATCACAGCCAAGGGTGTGGCAGTGGTGCCATATTGCCAGTGGCAGCAGCAGCGAATCCACCGAGTTCACTACAGCTCCATCAGCGCACTCAACAACCGTGAGTCAAATTGCGGCCCCTAGGGGAGAAATCCCAGTACGGTACTCCTAGGGACTTGCACAGATAGTCTCCCTGGGTCAGAGATTTTAGCAGTGCAACCCATTGGGGGAGTGGCGGTGGCAGAGATATCACACCATAGTCACAACTCCCTGCTGGAGAACACCCAAATTGGCACCCCCCATGGTCTGGGCAGACTCGATTGACTCCTTGGGTCTGAGACTTTGTGATAAAACCCAGTAAAGGAGTAGTGGTGACTGAGATAGCACAGACTCGAGATCCAGAGCATCTTAAGTGAACTCTAGTGACTCAGGGAAGAACCAAGAGAAGGCACAAACTTCAAAAATCATAGGAAAGAGAAATAACACTGGAGCAGTTAATGCCCACAACCCCACAACATCAGAATCTGATAACACAGAAATAAAAAGATCTCTAGAAGATCAAATCAGGAAAATAAATTTAGAAATAATAGAGGACTTTCGAAAAGAATTCAAAGAGAGCCAAAAAGAGATAAAGGATGCAATCCTTGACATAAAGGCCTCAATTCAAAGTATAAACAACAGATTAGACCACATGGAGAATAGAATCTTGCTTCTTGAAGATGATCATTCCAAAAATGAACACATAGTTTTTTTTGTTGTTTTTTTGTTTTTTGTTTTTTTTGGTGGTACTGGGGTTCCTGGAAGCCCTTCTATCTCCAGGCTACACTCCCAGACCTATTTTTACATTTTTCTTTGGAAACAGGGTCTCCTAAGCCAGCGCGTGCGGCTAGCTTCGAACCTGCATGATCCTCCTGTCTCTGCCTCCCAAGCGCAGGGATTACAAGCGTGCACCACCACGCCCGGCTAACACATAGTTTCTAATTTAGAAAAAAAAAATCCAACAGCAGGAATCTGACATTGAAGAAACATGGGCCCATTTTAAGAGAGCTAACCTAAGAATAATTGGAATAGAGGAGGGAAAAGAAGGTGAAACCAAAGGGATCAACAATCTCTTCAAGGAAGTAATAGAAGAAAATTTTCCAAACATAGAGCAAGAGGTTGATACACAGGTCTAGGAAACTTATAGAACTCCCTTTAGACAGGATCAGAGAAGAGGATCCCCAAGCCACATAATTGTCAAAATGACTAATGTGGAAGCCAAGGAGAGAATCTTAAAGGCAACAAAAACAAAAGGCCATGTGACATTCAGAAGCAAACGAATTAGAATCACTCCAGACTTCCCAAACCAAGTTATGAAAGCCAGAAGGGCATGAAGTAACATATTCCAGACTCTAAAAGAAAACAACTTCCAGCCAAAAATTTCCTACCCAGCAAAACTATTCATCAAATTAGATGGGGAAATAAGAAGCTTCCATGACAAACAGGAACTGAAGGAATTTATGTCTTCAAAACCAGCGCTAGAGAAAATACTCAAGGAAATTAACTGCAAAGAGGAAATGAGTAATACATGCCAGAACCAAAGAAACAAGAATTCCCATCCAGCAGACAACTAAGCAAAGAAGAATAAACAGTATCTCAAACAGATATAAGATCTTAACATGTTGGGAATTAAAAATTATCTCTCTATAATCACACTGAATGTAAATGGCCTCAACTCCCCAATAAAAAGACATAAAGTGGCAAAATGGATTAATAGCCAGAATCCATCCATCTTCTGCTTACAAGAAACACACCTTACAAGTAAAGATAGGAACAAACTCAAGGTAAAGGGCTAGAGCAAGTTAATCCATGCTAATGGTACTTGAAGACAAGCAGGAATAGCAACTATGATATCAGACAATTTACACTTCAAACCCAAACATATTAGAAGAGACAAAGAAGGTCACATTTTACTGGTAAAAGGAATAGTCCAGCAAGAGGAAATAACAATAATCAACATCTATGCCCCAAACATAGGGTCAGCTACTTTCATAAATCTCTTTGTGACATGAAGTCACATATAAATCCCAACACAATAATACTGGGAGACTTCAACACACCTTTCACATTAGGCCAATATTCCAGACAAAAGGTCAGTAAAGATGCCTCAGAACTAAAGAACACCATTAACCAAATGGACCTGTTGGACACATATAGAATATTTCACCCAACTACAGTGGAGTTTACATTTTTCTCAGCTGCTCACGGAATCTTCTCCAAAATAGATCACATCCTGGGACACAAAATGAGCACTAGTAAATTTAAAAAAATGTTACATACTTCCCTGTGTCATTTCAGACCATAATGGAATGAAACTAGAAATCAACTATATGAAGACCCAGAGAAACAACATAAACATGTGTAGACTGAACACTACACTTCTGAATGAAGAATGGGTCATAGAAGATGTAAGAGGTAAAATCAAGAAATTTCTAGAAATAAATGAAAATAAAGATATAACATATCAAAACCTCTGGGACACTTTGAAGGCAGTATTAAAAGGAAAATTTATAGCACTGAGTGCTCACATGAGAAAAACAGAAAATCTTCAAATAAATAGCCTAACGACACACCTCAAAGCTATTGAAAAGCAGGAACAATTGAACCCCAAAGCCAGCAGAAGACAAGAAATTATTAAAATTAGAGCAGAAAATAATGAAATAGAGAATAAAAAAATACAGAAAATCAACAAAACCAAAATCTAGTTTCTTGAAAAAATTAACAAGATTGATAAACCACTAGCCAACCTAACTAAGAGAGAGAGAGAGAGAGAGAGAGAGAGAGAGAGAGAGAGAGAGAGAGAGAGAATCAACCCAAATTATGAAGATAGCGGATGAAAAAGGAGACATTACTCCTGACAGCATAGAAATCCAGAGGATTATCAGAAACTACTTTGAAAAACTATACTCCAACAAAATGGAAAATCTGGAGGAAATTGACAACTTCCTAGATAAATACAACCTTCCTAAACTGAGTCAAGAAGATATAGAAAACTTAAATCAACCAATAACAGTCAAAGAAATTGAAACAGCAATAAAGATCTTACCATCAAAGAAAAGCCCAGGACCAGATGGTTTCCCAAGTGAATTCTATAAAACCTTTATAGAAGAGCTAACCCCAATACTACTCAAACTATTTTGGGAAATAGAAAAAAACGGGACTCTCCCAAATACATTCTATGAAGCCAACATCACACTAATACCCAAACCGAATAAAGACAGTTCAAGGAAGGAAAACTACAGGCCTATATCTCTGATGAACTTGGATGCAAAACTATTAAACAAAATACTAGCAACACGTATTCAAAACCACATCAAGAAAATCATTCATCACGACCAGGTAGGGTTCATCCCAGGGATGCAAGGCTGGTTCAATATACAAAAACCAATCCGTGTAATTCATCGTTTAAACAGAATCAAAGACAAAAAACACATGATCATCTCAATAGACGCTGAAAAAGCATTTGATAAAATTCAACATCCATTTATGATAAAAACACTGCAGAGAATTGGAATAGAAGGAACATATCTCAACATTATTAAGGCAATCTACAATAAGCCTACTGCCATATTAAATGGGGAAAAACTTCAAGAATTCCCCCTAAAAACTGGAACAAGACAAGGATGTCTACTATCACCACTTCTCTTCAATATAGTACTAGAGACTCTAGCCAGAGCAATAAGGCAAGAAAAGGAAATCAAAGGAGTAAAAATTGGAAAAGAAGAACTTAAGGTTTCACTATTTGCAGATGACCTGATACTATATTTTGAAAGCCCAAAAAACTCAACCAAAAGACTTATAGAACTGATCAACAAATTCAACAAAGTATCTGGATACAAAATCAATCTTAAAAAATCAGAAGCTTTTCTGTACACCAACCATAATTACACTGAAAAAGAAATTCAGGAAACACTTCCACTCAGGATCTCCCACAAGAAAATAAAATACCTAGAAATAAACTTGACCAAGGAGGTAAAAGATCTCTACAAAGAAAATTATAAAACACCGAAAAAAGAAATCAAAGAAGATCTTAGAAGATGGAAAGACCTTCCATGTTCATGGATTGGCAGAATAAATGTTAAAATTGCCATCCTCCCATAAGTGATCTACAGATTTAATGCAATGCCCTTTAAACTACAAAGATCATTCCTCACAGACATAGAAAAATCAGTCCTTAAATTTATCTGGAATAACAACAATCCCAGAATAGCCAAGGTAGTTCTCAGCAAGAAAAACCATGCAGGAGGAATCACAATACCTTACTTTAAACTATACTACAAAGCCATTGTAAAAAAAACAGCATGGTACTGGCAAAAGAAGGGATACATAGACCAATGGAGCAGAACAGAAGACCCAGAAACAAGTCCACACACTTTCAGCCAATTGATTTTTGACAAAGGGGCCAAAAACATACACTGGAAAAAAGATAGCTTCTTCAACAAATGGTGTTGGCAAAACTGATTAACCATATGCAGAAAATTGGATATTAATCCCACTTTTTCACCCTGTACAAAAGTCAACTCACGATGGATCAAAGACTTGGAAATTAAACCAGAGACCTTGAAGCTCCTTGAAGAGGGAATAGGTCCAACACTACAACACATAGGTACAGACAAACATTTCCTCAACAAGACCCCAAAGGCACAACAAATTAAAAGGAGAATTAATACATGGGATTGCATGAAACTGAAGAGCTTCTGTTCAGCAAAGGAAACTATCAAGAACCTCAATCGAGAGCCAACAGAATGGGAGAAGATTTTTGCCACCTACACCACTGATAGAGGACTAATATCTAGAATATACAGAGAACTCAAGAAACTCAACACTAAGAAAACAAAGCATCCAATAACAAAATGGGCAAATGAACTAAATAGACAATTCACAAAAGAAGAAATTCAAATGGCCAATAAATGCATGAAAAAATGCTCAACATCACTGGCAATCAGAGAGATGCAAACCGAAACTACCCTGAGATTCCACCTAACTCCAACTAGAATGGCAATCATTCAAAATACAAACAACAACAGATGCTGGCAAGGATGTTGAGAAGTGGGAACTCTAAGACATTGTTGGTGGGATTGCAAATTAGTGCAACCACTTTGGAAAACAGTATGGAGAATCCTCAGAAGAATGGGAAGAAATCTACCCTTTGATCCAGCAATACCACTGTTGGGTATCTACCCAAAAGAAAAGAAACCAAACTACCAAACTAATACATGTGTATCTATGTTCATAGCTGCACAACTCACTACAGCCAAACTATGGAACCAGCCAAGATGTCCATCAACAGATGAATGGATTACAAAACTGTGGGATATGTACACAATGGAATTTTACTCAGCCATAAAAAAACTCAATTACATCATTTTCAGGGAAATGGATGAAACTGGAAGACATTATGCTAAGTGAGATTAGTCATTCACAAAAAATAAGAAATCAGATGTTTTCTCTAATATGTGAGAGTTAGGGAGAAATGGGTCATAGGAGGAACTCTTGAAAGAGGAATTCCTATAGAGGAGCAAACAAGACAATCTAAAGGAGGAGAAAGGAGGGGGGAAAGAGGAAAATCTCTAAAACACACAATGTACTTAAACATATCGAAGTCAATCACTAAGCCAAGCAAGGGAGGGAGGGACGGGGAGGGAATGAGGTGGGAATTGGGTAGGGGTTAAATCAGCGATGAGTACTTGTTTGTACACACAAGATTTTTTCCCCAATATGTTGTATGAATATAATGCACCAATAAAAAAATTTAAAAGAAAAAAATGAAAGTAAATATATATATGCCTGGGAGTGTAGCCCGAAGATAGAAGGGCTTCCAGGAACCCCAGTACCCCCCAAAAAACCCACTTCTCTGACATTCCTCCCTCCTTAATCTCCCTCCTGTGCTGCCCTTTGCTGAATTAATGCACCTAACCTGAGAAAGAAGAGCAAACTCCCATCCTAGCACCTGTCAAGCTTTATATCCAGCTCAGTTCTTCCGACATTTCTTCCATTGCTTGCAATAACAAAAAGAAAAATTAAAAACATCTTGGGTAATTGAGAGTATGCTTTCCATCACCAGGGAGAATTCTGAGACTGTAGGCCACTGGGGAAGCAGCTTCAGACAGGTTTTCAGAAAACAAAAACACACCCACATTGATCCCTGCCTGGAGTGGTTGCTAGGACGGATGTAGCCAAGCTCCATTATAAGTAAAGGAGCCACCCAAGGCGCCCGGGACTGATAAAGATACCAAGACTACAGGAACATTGTAATGTGAGTTTTACCATGTTATGATTCTTGTGCAACAAAGTAAATTAGATGTTATTTTTGGTGGTACTGGGGATTGAGCCTGGGGGCATTCTACCTGAGCTACATCCCCCAGCTTTTTTTTTTTTTTTTTTTTTTTTTTGCTAAACTGCTCAGGCTGACCTTAAACATGCAATCCTCCAGTCTTAGCCTCCTAAGTACTGGGATTACAGGCGTGAGTCACCATGCCTGGCTGAATTGGTATTTTAATTATGACTATGCTTTGGCAGCACTAATTTCCTTTTGGCTTTCTCTTGTCACACAAGCTGTAACTGTTCCAGGTGGCTGGCCAACGCTCACCCCTGGCACCTAGTTTACCCATAGCCATGTTGACAATGGTGTGCCTATATGCAGATGATGTAAACCTTGCTCTCTAAAAAGTGGACACTTGGAAGCTGAGATAAAGCACTTCTAGGACTGTAATGCCAGTGCCTTAGGCTGGCTTTTGACACACATCCTGAGACTCCACTCTTTGCAAGCGTGCCCTCTGAGAAAACATGGGAGAGGCCCCACCAGAGTGATTGAACCTTCAACTCTGTTTCTGGTGACTTTACAGCAAGCCAAACCCAGCCAGCAACACCCCTAAGGGACCATCTCCCAAATTGCTGGGCAGTTTCCTCTGTAGACATGTGTCTGGTTCTTACAAGTGCTCTGTGCTCAGGTTATTTCATTTGCTTTTGCTATAGTTTCATATAATCCTGTTACTCGTTTTCATTATTCTGTTTTGCTGTGTCTTGCAACAAACTGATTCCCTTGGGGAAAAAAAAGAAAAGAAAAGGAGGCCACCAGGGGTGGGTGAAAAAACAAACCATGGGGCAGCTGGGGATCCCCAGTGGTGAGGGCAGACCAGAGCTCAAAGCAGAGACTGGAGGGCAGATGGTCAGGTTTTCGGTGTGGGTCCATGCTGCCAGTAAAAAAAAAACCCAGCTGCTGCCCGGTGAGGGGTCCTCCTGTGCTCGCCTCGGAGGCCAGGCATCTGTGATTCTGTGTAAAGTGCCTAATTCTCACTCGGGGTTTCGTTTTATTTTTTTTTATTTTATTTTTTGTTTTTATGATACTGGGGTGGAACCCAGGGTCTTTTCGACCTCTGGACTATACTCCCAGGCCTATTCTATATTTTCTTTGGAAACCAGGACTCACTAAGTTGCTGAAACCTCACTACCTAGCTGAGGCTGCCTTCGAATCTGTGTGATCCTCCTGTCTAGGACTCTCAAGCGTGGGGATTACAAGTGTGCACCCCCATGCGCGACTCCACTTGGGGTTTAATCCTCCGCACCTGTGCGTGGGTGAGCATGCAGGGGCAACCGCGAGAGTGACACAGTCCACGTGGGGCTTTCCATCCTGGTCTTTATCTAGGGCATACCAAAGGCCATGTGTTGTGCCCTCAGAAGACAGGGCAAAACAAGGAGGGCCTTGGCTTTCAGTGTAAGGCCTTCATCCCAAGGCTTCCGCGGTCAACCTGGGGCACCCCAGTGGAAAGGGATAGAACCTGTGGAATGGTAGCCAAGCCTTCTGACCATGCCTCCCCTTCCAAATGCCCCCAGTGAGGCAGCCCAAACTGTGCATGCACGAACAGCAGTCTCACGGAGAAGCTAGGTTCACCCCAAGGCGGGAGCCCAGAGAGTGCTGGAGACTCCAGGACCAATGCCCAAGCCAAACACTCACCTCCTGGCTCGGGCAGGGTCCGTGGACTGCACACAGAAAAAGGAGGGAGGCCCCCGGGGTGGGTGAATGAAAAAACTGCCGGGGGGCTGGGGATCCCCAGCTGTGTGGGCAGGCTGGAGCTCAGAGCAGAGAGTAGAGGGCAGATGGTCAGGGGTGTGGCATGGGTCCATGTCGCCAGTAAAAAACAAACCCAGCTGCTGCCCAGGGCGTTTCACTCCTGCGTTCGCCTCGAAGGCCAGGCATCTGTGATTCTGCATAAAGTGCCTAATTCCCACTCGGGGTTCATTTTTATTTTTTTATTTATCTATTTTTTTGTTTTGGTGGTACTGAGGTGGAACACAGGGTCTTTTCTACTTCTGGGCTCTACTCTCAGACCTTTTTTATATTTTCTTTGAAAACCAGGACTCACTAAGTTGCTCTGCATTCACCTCCACTACCACTGCAGTCACTGCAGCAGCCACCACTGCCGTCCCTACTTTGACCTCCCCTGGCAGGACTGCTGGGAGCTGGAGGACTCCTTCTCCTCACCAAATGGCGAAGCCAGCCTTAAAAAGGATGGTCATGTGGCAACCCGGAGAACACCCCCACCCTTCAGTGCAGACTGGGCATGTCCTGGAGGAGGTGAGGCCTGATGGGAAGGCCAATAGATGGGGTTGGTGGGCGATGCCTGTGCTTCCGGGTTGGGGATGAGGGCAAAGCAGCCTGGGGGTGGTGGTGCCACTCTGAGGAAAAGCTACAAAGACTTTAAGTGGAACATGGCCATTCCAGGCCAGGGACTATTGAGAAAAGCAGGTCTGTGTTGAGAAACACACCCTAGCACACACTAAGCCAACCCCTGACAGAATATGTCTCCAAACCCGGGACAGTGGCCCCTAGATGGTCCTCTAGCCCAGAGCCCAGTCCAGGGAGGATGTATGGCATCTCCGGGACTCCTTGGTGATGGTGATGGCTGACCTGCTGCCCTCCCTGGGTTCAGGCAGACAGGCCTGTGTTGTGTGGCAGCAGCAGCTCAGTAGCAGCATCAAGAAGAGCCCTGAAGGGCCCTCAAGCATCTTTGGCCATACCACCCTGAATGCTCCTGATCTCCTCTGATTTCATAAGCTAAGGGTCAGGCCTGGTTAGTACTTGTATAGTAGACCACCTGGGAATACTGGGTGCTGTAGGCTTTTTGCCTTTGTTCCCTCCCTCTGTCCTCTTTTGCCACACACACTGGACCCCCACATGTCTTCCAGAATCCTCTGGACCCAGCTCCTGCCACCCTATTCTTTCTCTCTCATCCAGGGGCCCTAGGGAACCCCATGCCCAAGAGAGTGAAACCTAGCTCTTAGGTGCCAAATTACAGGTGCCTATGTGCTCTCTGTCTCAAGTGTCTGTGAAAAGCTCTCTCTGTCTCTCCACATTGTGAGAGGTCTTTGAATGCATGAGTGAGGCCATGCACCTGTGAGTTTGTGTGTAGGGTGCCTATATTCCAGTGTGAGTATTTGCCTCTGCACCTGTGCTTGGGTGCCAGAGAGCAGGCATAAGCAGGCGCGCATGTTCGAGGAAGCCGGAGTCTGCTTCTATCTATCTCAGGCTGTGGGTGGCTGGGTGGGTGTTGCCTCCTGTGGGTCGGCCAAAGTGAGATGGCATGGTGTCTTGAGCATGGGCCCAGTGGCCCTGGGGGTCCTCGGCCAATCCCAGCACCTCATCCCATGGAGCCAGAGGGATCCAGGGGGCCTGAGATTCTAAAGTCTCAGGCTGGTACCAGTGAGCCAGCCTGCACTTCCCACTGGGCTCGTCCATGGTGTGGCATGGCGTTGCTATCGTGGTGTGGGCAGCAGGCTGCTCATGAGGGAGGGATCAGGGAGAGCGCTGAGACCTCATAGGCCGGCCTCCAGGGAACAAAGTGTCACCCTAGGTAGGGTAGGGTGAGGGAGGTGAGCACAGATGGAGGAAGCACATTTGGGTGGATGAAGGGCAGGAGGGTGGCTGGGAAACACAAGACGTACCACGGGTGCATGGACAGCACTGGGCCACAGGTCAGGGGCAAGGCAGAGCCCAAAGTGGGAGCAGGATGCCTGCAGTAGAGGCAGCCAGCCAAGGTCAGGCAGACAAACTGTGGCTAGAGGCGGCATCAGCTCAGTATCAGCCTCAAGAGGAGCCCTGTGGGGCCCTCAAGCTTCTACAGCCATACCACCCTGAACATGCCCAATCTCATCTGATCTCAACAGCTAAGCAGGGTTGGGCCTGGTTAGTACATGGATGGGAGACTGCCTGGGAATAGTGGGTGCTGTAGGCTTTTTGCCTTTGGTCCCTTCCTCTGAGAGTCCTCTTGTGCCACCCACACTGGACACCCACCCAGGTCCTCCAGAACCCTCTGGACCCAGATCCACCCCGGAACCAGCCCCAAGCCTCAGGAGCACAGGGGTTGGCAGGGCATCCAGCTGGCCATCTTGCTTGGACTGCCTGCTCTGGAGGCGCCTTCCCTGAAATGCCCATGCTCGGGGCAGGCGTGGTCGGTGCAGCCCACATTCATTCTCGAGACCTCTGCCTCTGCCGCCGCTGCTGCTGTCACCACCAGCACTGCCGCCACCCCTTATTTTGACCTCCCCTGGCAGGCATGCTGGAAGGTGGAGGACTCTTTCTGCAAACCAAGGGGTGAAGCCAGTCTCAGGGAACATGTTCACGGGGCAACCCGGGGAATAGCCCACCCTTCAGCTCAGACTGGGCAGGTACTGCAGGAGTTGAAGCCTGAGGGGAGGGCCCACACCTGGGGTCCGTGGGAGATGCCTGTGCTTCCAGGGCTGGGGTTGAGGGCAAGCCAGCCTAGGAGTGGCGGTGCCATTCTTAGAAAAAGGTTCTCAGACTGGATGTGAAACGGGGCCATTCCAGGCCAGGGACAAAGGAGAAAAGCTGGTCTCTGCTGAGAAATGCACACCAGCACACAGTATAGCCACCCCCTGACAAAAGAGGCCCTAAATTCTGGGACAGGGGACCCTAGCTTCTCCTCTAGCCCAGCTCCCAGGTGTGTGGTGGCTTTGGGAATCTCAGGGTCTTCCTTGCTGATGGTGAAGTTTGACCCAGTGCCCTCCCTGAGGTTAGACAGACAAACCTGTGGTGGCCCGGGGCAGCAGCTCAGTAGCAGCCTCAAGAGGAGCCCTGTGGGGCCCATGAGCGTCTTCAGCCATACCACTCTAAATGCACCCGATATCATCAGATATCGGATGCTAAGCAGTATCAAGCCTGGTTAGTACTGAAAAATGCTATGCCCGAACATTTGACAGCAGACCCATCATAACCTCTCGCTAACCTTCAAACATCTCTGGCATTTCCTAATTTGAGAGGTGAGGTTGCCTGTTTGGAAACAGGTAGTTCTTGTTGAAAAAGTTCTAGCTCAACCACTGTGGAAGGCCTCAGGATTCACCATATATTGCTAACACTTGTGTGTTCCCGTCCTTGAGCTTGTTAAGAGCTAATTAGCTTCTCTTATATCCTAGATTAACAATGCTTAGGTGGTGATTAGGTTCAGGGTAGAAAGGCCTCCATGAGCCTTCCTTAGGAGATATTTTCTACTACCCAGGCTCGGTGCTCAGCTGAATCTATGCTTCATTGTCAAATGTACTGCCATTTAACAGCTGAGAAAGTCTTCAACTCAAACATTTCCTTGAACTCAGATCTCTTATTTCTCACTAAATCTACATATACCTCTTTCTCAAAACACAGCTTTGAATAAGGTCACTGATTCAATAAATTGTAGTTAGGGATCTTGCTGTTCATGTGAACAATGGTAGGGTCTTTCAATATACTCCAGTTTAGGATCCAAATGATCCTGTGATGACTCCTGGGCTTGAAATTTTTTTTGAGTGCTGTTTGTCTGTGTTCATTTTCTGTAGTCATACTCTGCATTGTGGTCAATTTGAATTTGGTTGTGGAATACCTTTGTTGATTTCTGAACAGACATACTTGAATTTGTGGTTCTCATTCCCATCCACTTACACAAAGGCCAAGCAGTCTGAATGAGGTAAACATATACTAAACCTGTCAAAACTGGATGAATCAAATGTAATCCAGTCATGGCTAGAGCAAAAACTCAAATTGGATAGAGGGATCAAAATAGATGACAACCCACCACAAACTTTCACCTGAAATTCATAAATGAGTCTACTCATAACACTTCCTTCCACACTGACCACAATCATTTTTTCTAATTAACACACAATTTCTAACAGTTACTGAAACATTTCAACCACGTATAAACCCTGACACACGTGAAAACTTTGGTCCAAGAAAATACATACACAATCTCACCCTAAAACATCCACCATATATAAAGTAAATCTACAGTGTATCTAAATTCTACCCCCAATCTAACCCAAACACAAATATTTTGACAAAGCCATAAGCGAATGCAAAAAGAAGGGTGATAAATTCAGTACAACTGTTGGTTTAATACATTGTGCACAGCAACACTTAAAATAGATGCAATAACACAAGGTTTTACACACAGCCCCAAAACCCAAACACTCAAGACCCTGCTCAGAAAGTCACCATAAACCAGAACACTTAACCTGGTTCTGCAACAAACATTTACAAGCCAAACTTACCAATACATTTTCTTTTCCTAATTGACACAATCTAACAATGCCTCTGGCTTCAATCCACACCTGAAAAATGCCATGCCCCAACATTTGACAACAGATCTCTCACTACCTCCTGTTAACCTTAATAGCTCTCTGGCATTTCCTAATTTGAGAGATGAAGTTACCTGTCTGGAAACAGGTGGTTCTTGTTGAAGAAGTTCTAGCTCAACCTCCCACTCGGAAGGCCTCAGGATTCACCATATATTTCTAACACCTGTGTGTTCCTCTCCTTGAGCTTGTTAAGAGCTAATTAGCTTCTCTTATATCCTAGCTTAACACCTAACACCTGTGTGTTCCAATCCTCGAGTCCTGTTAAGAGCTAATTGGCTTCTGTTAAATCCTTGTTTGGCAATGTTCAGGTACTGATTAGGTTCAGGGTGGAAAGGCCTCCATGTGCCTAACAGTAGATACATTTTCTACTGCCCAGGCTCAGTGCCTAGCTGCAACTGTGCTTCATTGCTGAGAAAGTCTTCAACTAGAACATTCCCTTGGACTCCGATCTCTTATTTCTGATTAAATCTACATATACATCTTTCTCAAAACACAGCTTTGAATAAGGTCAATGATTCAGTAAATTGTAATTAGGAGTTTTCCTGTTCTTGTGAACAATGGTAGGGTCTTTCAGTATACTCCAGTTTAGGATCCAAATGGTCCTGTGATGACTCCTGGGCTTGAAATTTTTTTTGAGTGCTGTTTGTCTGTGTTCATTTTCTGTAGTCATACTCTGCATTGTGGTCAATTTGAATTTGGTTGTGGAATACCTTTGTTAATTTCTGAACAGACATACTTGAATTTGTGGTTCTCATTCCCATCCACTTATACAAAAGCCAAACAGTCCAAATGAGGTAAAATAATACTAAACCTGTCAAAACTGGATGAAACAAGTGGAATCCAGTCATGGCTAGAACAAAAAAATCAAATTGGATAGAGAGATCGAAATAGATGACAACCCACTACAAACTTTCACCTGAAATTGAAAACTGAGTCTATTCATTACACTTTCTTCCACACTGAAAATGATCATTTTTTTCTAATTAATACGCAATTTCTGTCACTGAAACATTTCAATCAAGCATAAACCCTGACACACATGTATTGTAAGAGTTTCACATCAGTTTAGAATTAGGATTGCAGTTATCTTTAAGTATTCTATAACATTTAGTTTAACTTCTTATATGTGTTAGTTACAGATACAGGTAAAAGATTGGAAAAGTGGTTTCATAGTCATATCAAATGTGCACAGATGTTCAACTTCAGTGTATTGTAAGAGTTTCACATACAGGTAGTATTAGCATTACAGTAAGTGTTAGGACTTCCATAAGAGTTAGTTTATGTTCTTATATGCGTTAATTACCACTATGCGGAAAAGCTAGGAAAAGTGTTTTACATGTCATATATATGTGCAAAGTTGTTCAATTTCAGATTATTGCAAGAGTTTCACATAAGTTTAGAATTAGGATTCCAGATAGCATTAGGACATCTATAGCATTTAATTTAACTTCTTATATGGGTTAAGTTCAACTATGTACAAAGCTCGGAAAAGTGTTTTACATGTCATATAAATGTGTAAAGATGTTCAATTTCAGTGTATTGTAAGAATTACACATAAGTTTACATTTAGGATTGCAGTTAGCATTAGGACCTCTATAACATTCAGTTTAACTTCTTATATGCATTAGTTACAACTATGGGTAAAAGCTCGGAAAAGTGGTTTACTAGTCATATCTATGTGCACAGATGTTCAATTTCATGGTATTTTAAGAGTTTCACATACAGTTAGTATTATAATTACAGTTAGCATTAGGAGTTCCACAAGAGTTATTTTAAGTTCTTATATGCATTAGTTATAGCTATGGGTAAAAGCTCGGAAAAGTGGTTTACTAGTCATATCTATGTGCAGAGATGTTCAATTTCAGGGTATTGTAAGAGTTTCACATACAGCTAGTATTAGCATTATAGTTAGCATTAGGACTTCCATAAGAGTTAGTTTACGTTCTTATATGCGTGAGTTACCGCTATGCGTAAAAGCTCGGAAAAGTGTTTTACATGTCATATATATGTGCAAAGATGTTCAATTCGAGTGTGTTGTAAGAGTTTCACATAAGTTTAGAATTAGGATTGCAGTTAGCATAGCATTAGGACTTCTATAACATTTAGTTTAACTTTTTATATGCATTGGCTACAGCTATGTGCAAAAGTTCGGAAAAGTGTTTTACGTGTCATATATATGTGCAAAGATATTCAATTTGAGTGTAAGAGTCTGACAAAAGTTCACAATTAGGACAGCAGTTAGCGTTAGGACTTCTATAACATTTAGTTTAACTTCTTATATATGTTAGTTACAACTATGGGTAAAAGCTCGGAAAAATGCTTTACAAGTCATATCTATGTGCAGAGATGTTCAATTTCAGTGTATTGTAAGAATTTCACATACAGTTAGCATTATTATTAGAGTTAGCCTTAGGATTTCCATAAGAGATAGTTCATGTTCTTATATGCTTTAGTTACTGTTATGCGTAAAAGCTCGGAAAAGTGTTTTACATGTCATATATATGTGCAAATTTGTTCAATTTCAGTGTATTGCAAGAGTTTCATATAAGTTTAGAATTAGGATTCCAGATAGCGTTAGGACTTCTATAACATTTAGTTTAACTTTTTTAAAACAAATTTTTCATTGAAAATTGATGGTATACATTTAAACTATATTTAGTGCCCTCTTCTCCCCCGCCCCCATTTTCTCTTCCACCTCCCACCAATGGTTATCCAGGTTAACCATGTCATATTCATAATTTTACACATATTCAGATGTAGACCCTTATTAATCAATATCAGCTTTCCTCCTCTTCTATCATTCCATTCAAACTTTGCTGATATTTCCCCTCCATTATCTGGAGTCCCACTGTTATCCTCTGTGTTTTCTAGTTTGGGCATATTAGAGGAAACATATGTACCTTCTCCTACTGTGCATGGTGAGATAGAGGGGTTTAGATTCATCTTTTTACAAATGGTTAGCCAGTTCTCCCAGCACCATTTGTTGAAGAGGCTGTCTTTTCTCCATAGTATGAGTTTGGCCCCTTTGTCAAAGATTAATTGACTAAAGATGTGTGGATTTGTTTCTGTATCTTCTATTCTAATCAACTGGTCAGTATATCTGTTATTGTGCCAGTACCATGCTGTTTTTACTACTATTGCTCTATAGTATAGTTTGAATTCTGGGATTGTGATGCCTCCTGCATGTTTCTTATTGCTGAGAATTGCTTTGGCTATTCTGGGTCTTTTCTTTCTCCATATAAAGTTCCTGATTGATTTTTCTAGGTCTCTGAAGAATGTCTCTGGTATTTTAATGGGAATTGCATTAAATATATAGGTCAGTTTTGTCAGAATGGCCATTTTGATGATATTTATTCTGCCTATCCATGAGCACGGGGGATCTTTCCATCGTCCAAGGTCTTCTTCAATTTCTTTCTTTAATGTTTTATAGTTTTTGTTGTAGAGATCTTTTACATCTTGGGTTAGGTTTATTCCTAGGTATTTTATTGGTTTTGAGATTTTCTTGAATGGAATTGTATTCTGTTTCTTTCATTGTGGATTCATTGTTGGCGTAAAGAAAAGCCACTGATTTATTTAGGTTGATTTTGTATCCTGCAACTTTGCTGAATTTGTCAATCAGCTCCAGAAGTTTTTTGGTTGAGTTCTTTGGCTCTTCCAGATAAAGGATCATATCACCTGCAAATAAGGATAATTTTAATTCCTCTCTTCCTATGTGAATTCCTTTGATTTCCTTCTCTTTTCTTATTGCTGTAGCAAGAGTCTCAAGGACTATATTGAAAAGGAGTGGTGATAGCGGGCATCCTTGTCTTGTTCCTGACTTTAGAGGAAATTCTTGCAGTTTTCCCCATTCAATATAATGTTGGGTTGGGATTTACAGTATATTGCCTTAATGATATTGAAGTACATTACTTCTATCCCAATTTTCTGCGGTGTTTTTAACACAAATGGGTGTTGGATTTTGTCGAATGCTTTTTCAGCTTCTATTGAAATGATCATGTGGTTTTTGTTCTTGGTTCTATTTATGTGGTGAATAACATGTATTGATTTGTGTATGTTGAACCAGCCTTGTTTTTCTGGGATGAAACTAACTTCATTATGATGTATTATTCTCTTGATATAATTTTGAATGTGTATGGCTAGTATTTTGTTTAGAAATTTTGCATCTATGTTCATTAAGGTTATAGGTCTGTAGTTTTCCTTTCTTGAGGTATATTTATTTGTTTTGGGAATTAATGTTATACTCATCTCATAGAAGGAGGGAGAGTTCCATCTCTTTCAATTTCTTGAAACAGGTTATGAAGTATTGGTATTAGTTGTTCACTGAAGGTTTTGGAGAATTCAGCTGGAAACCCATCTGGGCCTGGGCTTTTTTTTGGTGGAAGAATTTTTATTGCCATTTCTATTTCTTTGGCTGCTATTGGTTGGTTTAGGCTTGCTATGTCATCTTGGTTGAATTTAGGTAGGTTAACTGTACTTAGAAGTCTATCAATTTCTTCCATGTTTTCAAGTCTATTGGAGTATAAATTTTTAAAGTAGTTTCTGATAATCTTTGGAATTTCTTCACTATCTGTGGTGATATCTCCTTTTTCATTTCTAATTTTAATAATTTGAGTTGTTTTCTTTTTCTTTTGGTTAGGTTGTCCAGGGGTTTATCAATTCTATTAATCTTTTCAAAGAACCAATTTTTTTTGTTTTATTGATTCTTTGAATTGTATTTTTTTCTCTATTTCATTTATTTCTGCTCTAACTTTAATTATTTCTTTCCTTCTGCTGGCTTTGGGAGCAGACTGTTGCAGTCTTTCTAGGTCCTTGAGTTATGTCATTAGGTTCTTTACTTGGTGGTTCTCTGTCCTTATGTGGGTTGTGTCTGTTTCTGTTTGTTTCCATAAATTTCTTTATTTCTTCCCTAATTTCTGCTCTTACCCATTCATCATTCAATAGTGTATCATTCAATCTCCATGCATTTGAATGAATAATTTCTTTTGAGTATCCTGTTTTTGATTTCTAATTTTATTCCATTATGGTCTGAAAAGATGCAAAGAATAATATTACATTTCTTGAATTTGCTGGCGCTTTCTTTGTGTCCCAAGATGTGATCTATTTTGGAGAAGGTTCCATGGGCTGCTGAGAAGAATTTGTATTCTGTAGCTCTTGGCTGAAATATTCTCTAAATTTCTATTAGGTCCATTTGGTTTAAGGTTTCCTTTAGTTCTAAAGAGTCTTTACTCATCTTTTGCCTTGAAGATTGATCCAGTTGCATGAGAGGCATATTAAAGTCTCCCAGAATTATTGTGCTTGGGTCTATTTGGAATCTGATGTCCAAAAGGGTTTGTTTTACAAATGTGGTTGCACCGCGTTTGGGGCATAAATATTTACTATCATTATATCTTCTTGATGTACTGTTCCTTTTAATAAAAGGAGGTGCCCTGTTTTGTCTCTTCTGATGTGTTTTAAAGCCTGTTTTGTTGGATATCAGGGTTGATACCCCTGCTCTTTTTTGGTCTCCAGTAGCATGGTATATCTTTTTCCATCCTTTCACTCTTAGTCTGTGAATGTCTTTGGCTGTAAGGTGAGTTTCTTGCAGACACCATATATTTGGATTATGTTTTTTAATCCACATTGCCAGTCTATGTCTTTTGATTGGTGAGTTAAGTCCTTTGATGTTAAGAGATATTATTGAAATATGATTTTTGTTTTCTGCCATTGTGTGTTCTGTCTACTATTGGGTGGTTTGGTCTTTATTCTTTAGATGGCATATGGCATACTTATGAACTTTCTCACTTCTCTGGTTCTGAAGTCTAATTTTTTTTCTTCCTTATGGTTTATTTCTTTAAGAATTTTCTCTAGTGCAGGCTTTGTATTCATGAATTTTTAAAGATTCTGTTTATCCTGAAAGACTTTGGTTTCACCATTGATCTTGAATAGTAGTTTTGCTGGATAAATAAGCTTTGGTTGGAAGTTATTTTTTTCCAGGGTCTGAATTACGTTGTACCAGTCTCTCCTAGCATTCATAACCTGGGTTGTATAGTCTGGGGTGATTCTTATTGTTTTCACCCGTCTTTTGTTCTCATTGCTTTTAAGATTCTTTCCTTGGCTTCTATGTTGGTCATTTTGGCTATTATGTGGCGTGGGGAGGTCCTTCTTTGGTACTATCTCAATGGTGTTCTGTATGCCTTCTGGACATGAAGGTCCAGAAAATGAAAACAATCAGAAAAGCGCTCAGAAATAAAGTTCAAGCCCACAAATCATCACAGGATCATTTGGATCCTAAACTGGAGTATATTGAAAGACCCTACCATTGTTCACATGAACAGCAAGATGCCTAACTACAATTTATTGAATCAGTGACCTTATTCAAAGCCCTGTTTTGAGAAAAATGTATATGTACATTTAGTGAGAAATTTGAGGAATGTTCCAGTTGAAGACTTTCTCAGCTGTTAAATGGCGGTACTTTCAGCAATGAAGCACAGTTGCAGCTAGGCACTAAGCCTGGGCAGTAGAAAATTTATCTATGAAGGTAGGTACATGGAGACCTGAAACTAATCACTACCTGAGTATTGTCAAGCAAGGATTTAACGGAAGCCAATTATCTCTTAACAGGGTTCGAGGACGGAAACACATAGGTGTTTGCAATATATGGTGAATACTGTGTCTACACCAGTGGGAGGTTGAGCTAGAACTTCTTCAACGAGACTCACTTGTTACCAAACAGGCAACCTCACTTCTCAAATGAGGAAATGCCAGAGAGGTTAGAAGCTTAACGGGAGGTTGTGAGGGGTCTGTGGTCAAATGTTGAAGGGTTGCACTTTTCAGGTCTGGATTGAAGCCAGATATAAAAAAAGGTATTCCACAACCAAATTCAAACTGGCCAGAATGCACAGTCTGAGGTACAAAAAATGAAAACAATCAAATATGTGCACCACCTCTGCTACCCATGCAAGCACAAATCACCCCTCTTCCACGCTGAAGAATGCAGGCCAATTGGACGGCCAGGCTCCTTGGTTAGAGCCGGGGTGGAGAGGCTCAAGAAGACAGCACAATGTCTCGGTCAATCGGTCGATCCCCCACACAAGATCGTGGATGCCTAGGCTGGAAGCTTAGGAGAAGGCAGGGTGGGAGTGCTGGTCGAGCCGCCTGGGCTGCCCACCCACCATGCCGCTCCTGGGAAAGTGGCAGCAGAAATACTGCCATAACTTCTTGCATGTACAATCTCCTGCGAATGGGCAGCCAGACAGCTGGCCGGGGTCTCGGCTCCTCGGCTCCTTGGCTCCTCAGTCCACCAGATCACCGCCTCGGCCACCCACGCAAGCGCGGACCGATCCCCCTTCACACCGCAAAAGGAAAGACTTGGACAAACTTTCAAAGAACCATGCAGGCCGGAAGGCTGGCTGGGCTCCTCAGTCGGGGCCAGGGTGGAGAGACTTGAGAAGCTGGCACAACGCCTCAGTTGATCAGTCAATCCCCCACACAAATTGTGGATGCATAGGCTGGAAGCTCAGGAGGAAGCAAGTTGTGAGTGCAAATCGACCTGTCTGCGACGCCACCCCACCACGCTGTGCCCGGGAAAGTGCCGGCAGAATTCCCCGCCATACCTTCCTGCAGGTACAATCTCCCGCGGATGGGCAGTGGGACGGCCGGTCGGGCTCCTCGGCGCCTCAGCCCCTCTTCCCCTCGTCCCCTCAGCCTCTTGGCCCCTTGGCCACTCGGCTCAACATCTCCTCAGCCCCTCGGTCCCTCTGCCCCTTGGCCCCTTGGCTCCTTGGCTCCTCGGCTCCTCAGCTCCTTAGTAGACCAGTGCCCTGCCTCGTGCACCCACGCAAGTGCGGGCAGCCCCTCCTCCATGCTTTGGAAAGAAGGACTTGGCCAAACTTTCAAAGATCCATGCAGCCCAGCCAGCCGGCTGGGCTCCTAGGTCAGGGCCAGGATGGAGAAGCTCTAGAAGCTGGCACAACACCTCGGTTGATCAGTCAATCCCCTACACAAGATCACAGATGCCTAGGCTGCAAACTCAGGAGAAGGCAGGCTGGGAGTGCTGGTCGACCTGCCTGGTTGCTGCCACCCCACTGCGCCGTGCCTGGGAAAGTGGCGGCAGAGTCCTCACCATACCTTCCTGCAGGTACAATCTCCCACAGATGGGCAGCCGGATGGCCGATTGAGCTCCTTGGCCCCTCGGCCCCTCTGTCCCTTGGCTACTTTTCTCCTTGACCCTTCGTCTCCATGGCGCCTTGGCCCCTTGTCTCCTCAGCCTGTTGGTCCCTCAGCCCCTCAGTCCTTCACCCCTTGGCCCCTCAGTCCCTCGGCCCCTCATCTCCTCGGCCCCTCTGTCCCTTGGCTCCTCTTCTCCTTGACCCCTAGTCTCCACGGCGCCTTGTCCCCTCGGCCCCTCATCTCCTCAGCCCATCAGTCCTTCAGCCCTTCAGTCCTTTGCCCCTTGGCCCCTCAGTCCCTCGGCCCCTCATCTCCTCAGCCCCTCAGCCCATCAGTCCCTCGGCCCCTTGGCCCCTTGGCCTATTGGCCCCTTGGCTCCTCAGCCTCTTGACTCCTCAGCCCCTCGGCCCCTTGGCTCCTTGGCTCCTAAGCCCCTCAGTCCCTCAGCTCCTCGACTCCTCGGCTTCTCATTACACCAGTGCACTGCCTAATGGCTGGTCAGGCTTTTCGGCCAGTTGGTCCCTTGGCCCCTTGTCCCCTTGTCTCTTTGGCCTCTCAGGCCTTCAGCCCTTTGACCCCTCGGCCCCTCGGCCCCTCGACCCCTTGGCCCCTTGGCTCCTCGGGCCCTCGGTCCCTCCACTCCTTCGTTCCTCGGACTACCAGAGCCTGGCTGGCCGGCCGGCCTGCATAGTTCTTTGAACGTTTGGCCAAGTCTGAAAGGCTCCATTTAGAAGAAAAATCATAAGCCCCTAGCAGCCAGCTAATAGTCAAAACAGCCAGCTAATAGTCAAAACAGCCAGCTAATAGTTAAAAAGACAAGTATATTTTACTGTAGCTTGCAGCTTAAGAAGTATAGGCTTAAGAATGAGAAATATGCAATAAGCCCACCCTGTTCCTGGAACGTACCTAGCATCTTATCTATACTGACCGGGTCAGCGTGCCCTGTGCCGGGAGCTTGCTGACTACATTTGGTATCTTATCTAACACTTGACTACAGAATGTACTTTTCAAATGATTCTGTAATGTTCTGTAAACGCATGTAATCAGGCCCAACCCCCCCCCCCAACTAGTCGTCTTTTCCCTATAAATACCCTCAATTTCAGTTGCTCGGGGCCGAACTCCTATACGAGTCGGCCCCAGTGCATGGCTCCTTAATAAACCTTTTTGCTCATTGCATCAAGGACGTAGTCTTTCATGGTACTTGACGTCGCTTATCCCGAGGCTGATTGAGGGTCTCCCCTCGGCGGGGGTCTTACAGTCCTTCGTTCTGCATAGTGGAGGAGGAGTGGTCCATGCTTGCATGGGTGGCCAAGGTGGTCAACTGGTGGACTGAGGAACCGAGGATCTGAAGAGCTGAGGAGCCCAGCAGTCTGTCCGGCTGCCCATCTGCGGGAGATTGTACCTGCAGGAAGGTATTGTGGGGGATTCTGCCGCCACTCTCCCAGGTGCGGCGTGGTGTGGTGGCGGCCCAGGAGGGTCGACCAGCACTCCCACCCTGCCTCCACGGGAAGGAAGGATCGCTGACCTCCTAAATAAAGGGGTAACTGGTCGACATCGTGGCTCTCAGGCCATTATTTCTTCCTTTCTTCCTTCCTTTCTTCCTTTTATCCTTCCTTCCTTTTTTCCTTTCTTTTTCCTTCCTTTCTTCCTTAGGTCAGCTGTAGGAAAGGGTGGAGAGCCACCTACTTGGTGAGTGTTGGGGAGTGGGCGCGCCCCCCACGGGGCCTGGCTCGAGAAGGGAGAGCCGCAACAGGCACCCATGCACACGCGCACAAGCGGGAACGGACCCCCAGAGTTGGAGGCAGGTGAGAACAGAACCACCAACCAAGGCCAACGCTGGGCATGACCCTCCCCCTACTTGGAGGAGGGAGGCACGGGCCACAGTAGGTGAGAGAGGAGGTGCATGATCCCCACCGCGGGGACTGGCAGACCCCTCCGCCCCAACCCCGCGGCAGGGAAGAGGGCAGGAGATCAGACCAAGCCTATAAGTTGGTTGGCAGAAGAGACTTCTAAGCACTTCACGTGTGTGGCGGGCCAGCCTCCGGGGGATCGCATACCCAGACCGGTCAAAGAAGCACGCTCATCAACTATCGCTGGAGAGGGTTGGGGTTTCTCAATGAGGACGCGCCGCAGCCGACCCGGCAACCACCCCTTCAACAGGCCATGGTAGCCCAGTCCGTGGAAGAAAGCTGGAGGGGGGAGGAGTCTGCGGTAGAGGTAAGTGGGAGGCCCTTCTTGAGCTTTTGTGGCCAGTGCCAGGGCGCGCCTTTATTTAAAAGGCCCCGCACACCACGGGTTCACCCCCCTCCCACGAAGGAGTGACATCTGAGCCGGAGCCCACCGTGTTTGCTCACACAACCCAAGCAGCGCACCACACCCCACCGTGCTGGCGGGAAAACGGGGACACACCCAGTGTGCACTTGCCTCCACCAGACCACTATTCACTAAATGTGGGGGTTGGTGTGGGGTGCGCGTCCCACCAAGCTTGGACACATGCCACCACCTACCGCCGCAATCCCCCCCCCTCCCTTTGTCTGGTCTCGACCTCTGGTGGCGGCCCCATGTGGAGCAAGCACCTAACAAACACGAAAGCAGCGACGGGAACCAGGGGCGCAAGGAACGGGAGATACAGACACCATTCAGCCATGGGCACCTCAGAAGGCGACCTGGAGTGCTCCAGGAGCACCATGGAGAGCCAAGGCAGGCACGCACCCAGAACCCCCAAAGAGGGGAGCAGGACACGGTTGCCAGGCGACCCTGTTCCGGCTGGAGAGGCCTGCCCACATGTCACAATGAAGCCGCCACCGGGCAGCAGCAGCAGAGGGCAAGGCACGACTGCCACGTCACAGACGACCACGGCCCCGCCAGGAAACTCCAGCCCGAGGAGTGAAGGAGAAGAGATCAGGCCGGGGTCTGCACCCCTGACTTCCACACAACATTGGCAGGCGCAGAGGAGAGACCAGGGGCCTGCGGACAGAACAAGATCAGTCCAGTTCGCCAGGAACATCTGTTCCTTGCCTGGCACGACTTACGCCCGGCCCAGGAGAGTGTAGTGCTACCACATCGGTCATAATGGCGGAAAGGGGCGCCAGGCAATGGGAGAGTGCAGCAAGGACAAGACAAGAGGCACACTTCAGCCTTGCCGGCCCCAAGCCCAGCAACACGAATGGCAGTGGACAACCCCAGGGGGAATGCCTGACACACACTCGACTCGGCATGGAGCCAACGTATGAAACGAGACGGGGTTGCCTCGACCACTCCTGGTACCACTGGCATGGAAGCGCATGGGAGGTAAAGGGCCCCCCAAGATGCCTTCTTTCCCCCGCCACACTCAGGCTCCAGAGGCCAGAGGCAGCACCGCAGTCAGGACACTTGGATGGCCCCAGGAGAGCTGGCACATAGGCCCAAACGAGCGGCTTGAGAGGGAAAGACAGGAACGGGCACCATCACCATCGTCGCAGACGGCCCTGATCCCTGCACACATCCAAAGGCCTAACCCCTTCAGAGATGAGCACCGAAGGACAGTGTGTCAGCACACTCCTGCAGGCACAAAACCTCCAGCTCAGGCTTCTGAAAACTCAAGACAGGAGACCAGGGTCTGTGCGGCTACCAAGCCGACCTGCAGGAGGGGAGCCTTGGTCACCTTACCCTAGTCACAACCCCATTGGCCACAGAACCAGAGCCCAACGGGACAATGGGTTGACCTCTTTTCTGGGGGAGGGGAGGAGCCAAGGTTTCCATGGGGAAAGTCCCCAGGACACAAACACACCCGTGGACCACTCCCACGTCATGCTGCGGAAGGCAAGGAAGGACTTAGATGAAAATTCCAAAGTTTTTTCAAGTCTGAATACCACGCAAGCTAGCACTTACAGACGCGCGGGACCACCAGTGTACTGCCTCGGCCACCCACGCAAGCATGGACCGCTCCTTCTCCACACCGTGGAAGAAAGGACATGGCCAAACTTTCAGAGAACTGTGCAGTCTGGCTGACCAGGCAGGTTCCTCGGTTGGGCCCGGGGTGGAGGTGCTCGAGAAGCCAGCACAATGCCTTGGGTCGATCGGTCAAACACCCACACGAGATTGCAGATGCTTAGGTTGGAAACTCAGGAAAAGGCAGGCTGGGAGTGCTGGTCGACACACCTGGGCCACCACCCCACTGCACAGTGCCTGGGAAAGTGGCAGAAGAGAACCCCACCATACCTTCCTGCAGGTACAATCTCCCGCAGATGCGCAGCTGGACGCTGTCTCACCTCACTGCGATGAAACTGCCTGGCATAGCAGAGCTCCTGCAACTCTGGCTCAGCCTCCGCAGCCGAATTTGATCCAGGGGAAAAGCAGCTGCCAGGTGGAGCCCGAGAACACCCTCCCATATCAGCCGGTTCACTCGGAAACAAAAGTGCCAAACCACTGGGGGAAAATCGCATGGGGGTGAAGGCATTTAATGCCGCCAGCCAAGGTGACACCGGAGGCCCTAGAAAATCACCCACAGGAAGGACGTGACTTGGGTGGGTGGACTTGGCATGGCTGCAAAACCAAAACCTCCATAGAGCCCGAGAATGTCCTCCAAGATCAGCCTGCTCGCTCTGAAATCAAAGTGCTAAACCACGGGGGAGGAATTGCACGGGGGTACAGGCGTTTTCCGCCAGCCAGGGTGACATTGGGGCCCTAGAAAATCAACTGTGGGGAGGACGCAACTCAGGTGGGTGGACTTGGCATGGCTGCAAAACCAAAACCTCCATGAAGCCCGAGAACATCCTCCCAGATCAGCCAGTTGGTGTTTGTGGAGGGTAGAAGGAAGTAAGGGAAGGAGGGAGCGTGTTAGTGAGCTAGCCAGCGAGGGAGGGAGGAAAATCCCGAAATGACTCAAAGAAGACAGGGAAGAATCGCTGGGACTCCACTCTCACAGCACTCGAGGGGAGCAGGGTGTGTGGGGCTAAGTGTGCTGGTATAGAGGGAAATAAAAAATCAAACTGTCAAAGGGTGTCAAAACCGGGGCACCGCATAAGCACTCAGGCACCTGCCTGTTACACTTTGGAAATCCCCGCCTCTCTCCTTTGCCCCACCCAGAATAAGAACTAAGAACACCAGCGTAGAGGCAACGACAGCCTCAAAAATATAGAACAGCCAGCAAGAGCCCTCAGTTCACAAGTAGCTCTGCCTGGCACATGTGAAAGCCATCGGGATTGCAGGAGCCTTATGCCTCACTCTCTCCGAGGTGATGCCACGCGTGGGGACTGGCTGCAATCAGTGCCTCAGTCGATCTGATCTCTGTTTTTTTCTTGCCCCACAACCACCCTTGGAAGACCTGGGATGCTGCATGTCACCTTCATGTGTGATTTCAAAGCGCCCATCATTGATGGGCTACAGATGAGGCAGAGGTAGAAAATGAGACGAGACAGAGAGAGGGAGAGAGGTGATCGATCAGCACCCCTGTACTTGTTGAGCGTGTCGTCCAGAGAACAGAAAATATTGCCTTCCTGAGAAAACGAGGAAAAATTGAGTTGCTAGCCCATTGATTGGGTCACGCCGATATGAGAATATTGGCTGGCTGGATGCAAACCTGACTGGTCACTGGCTGGCTGGCTGGCTGGCTACAAACCCAACTGGCCACTGGCTAGCTGGCTGGCTGATTGGCTGGATGCAAACCCGACTGGCTGTTGCATGGGTGCCTGGGTGACCAGGATTAGGGTGCCTGGGTGCCTGAATGCCTAGGGTTAGCGTGACTGGTTGCCTAGGTGCCTAGGATTAGGGGGTCTGGATACCTGGGTGACTAGGGTTAGGGTGCCTGTGTGCCTGTTTGCCTAGAGTTAGGGTGCCTGTGTGCCTGTTTGCCTAGGGTTAAGGTGCCTGGGTGCCTAGGGTTAGGGTGCTTGGGTGCCTGGTTGCGTAGGGTTAGGGCACCTGGGTGCCTGCTTGCATAGGGTTAGGGTGTCTGGGTGCCTGGGTGCATAGGGTTAGCGTGCCTGGGTGCTTTGGGTTAGGGTGCCTGGGTCCTGGGTGCCTAGGGTTAGGGTGCCTGGGGTTAGGGAGCTCGGGTGCCTGGTTGCCTAGGCTTAGGAAGCCTGGGTGCCTGGTTGCATAGGGTTAGGATGTCTGGGTTCCTGGATGGCTAGGGTTAGGGTGCCTGGGTGCCTGGCTGCCTAGGGTTAGGGTGCCTGGGTGCCTAGGTTTGGGGTGTCTGGGTGCCTAGGGTTAGCATGCCTGGGTGCCTAGAGTTAGGGTACCTGGGTGCCTGGTGCCTGGGTGCCTAGGTTTAGGGTGCCTGTGTGCCTGGGTGCCTATGGTTAGGGTGCATGGGTGCCTGTGTGCCTAGGGTTAGGGTGCCTGGGTGCCTGAGTGCCTAGGTTTAGGGTTCCTGGGTGCCTAGGATGAGGATTCTTGGGTGCCAAGGGTTAGGGTACCTGGATGCCTGAGTGCCTAGGGATAGGTTGTCTGGGTGCCTGGGTGCCTCAATTTAGGGTGCCTGTGTGCCTGTGTGCCTAGGGTTAGGTTGCCTTGGTGCCTGGGTACCTAATGTTAGGGGTCCTAGGTCCCAGAGTGCCTAGGGTTAGGGTGCCTGGGAGCCTGGGTGGCTACGTTTAGAGTGAATGGGCGCCTGGTGCCTGGGTGCCTAGGGTTAGGGTGCCTTGATGCCTGGTTGCCTAGGATTAGGGTGCCTGTATGCCTAGTGTTAGGGTGCCTGGGTGCCTGGTTGCCTAGTGTTGGATGCCTGGGTGCCTATGTTTAGGGTGTCTAGGTGCAAGAGTGCCTAGGTTTAGGGTGCCTGGTTGCATGGGTGCCTAGGTATAGGGTGCCTGGGTGCCTGAGTGCCTAGGGTTAGGGTGCCTCGGTGCCTAGGGTTAGGGTGCCTGGGTGCCTGGGTTCCTAGGGTTAGGGTCCCTGGGTGCCTGGTTGCCTAAGATTAGGGTGCATGTGTGCCTGGGTGCCTAGCGTTAGGGTGCCCGGGTGCCTAGATATAGAGTGCCTTGGTGCCTGGTTGTCTAGGGTTAGGGTGCCTGGGTGCCTAGAGTTTGGGTTCCTGGGTGCCTGGGTGCCTAGGGTTAGGTTTCCAGTGCACCTGGGTGCCTAGGGTTAGGGTTCCTGGTTTCCTGGGTTCCTGGAGTTAGTGTGCCTGGGTGCCTAGGTTAGGGTGCCTGGGTTCCTGGGAGCCCAGTTTTTGGGTGCCTGGTTACCTGGATGCCTAGAATTAGGGTGCTTGGGTACCTGGGTGCCTAGGTTTAGGGTGCCTGGGTACCTAGGGTTAGGGTGCCTGGGTGCCTAGTTTTAGGGTGCCTGGGAGTAGGGGTGCCTAGGTTTAGGATGCCTGGGTAACTCTGTTCCTAGGGTTAGGGTGCCTGGGTGGCTGCTTGCCTAGGGTTAGGGTTCCTGTGTGCCTGGGTGCCTAGGGTTAGGGTTCCTGTGTTCCTGGGTGCCTAGTTCTTGGGTGCCTGGTTGCCTAGATTTGGGTGCTTTGGAACATGGGTGCCTAGGGTTACATGCTTGGGTTCCTGGGTACCTAGGGTTAGGGTGCCTGGTTGCTGAGATTTAGGGTGCCTGAAAGCCTGGATTTCTAGGTTTAGGGAGCCTGGGTGCCTGGGTGACTAGGGTTAGGGTGCCTAAAATTAGGGTGCCTGGGTGCCTCAGGTTAGCATGCCTGTGTGCCTCACTGCCTAGGGTTAGGGTGCCCTGGTGCCTGGGTGCCTAGGGTGAAGGTGCTTGGGTGCCTGGGTGCCTAGTGTTAGGATTCCTGGTTACCTGGGTGCCTAGGTTTCAGTGCCTGGGTCTAGGGTTGGGGTGCCTATTTGCCTGGTTGCCTAGTGTTAGGGTGCCTGGTTGTCTGGTGTTAGGGTGCTTGGGTGCCTGGGTGCCAAGGGTTAAGGTGCCTGGGTGCCTGGGTGACTAGGGTTAGGGTGCCTGGGTTCCTAGGTTTAGGGTGTCTGCATGCCAGGGTGCCTAGGGTTAGGGTGCCTGCTTGCCTGGGTTTCTAGTATTAACGCGTCTGGGTGTTGGTGCCTAGTTTTAGGGTGCCTGGGTGCCGGGTGCCTAGAGATCTGGGGCTTGGGTGCCTGGGTTCCTAGCATTAGGGTGCCTGGGTGTCTACAGATAGTGTTCCTGGGTGCCTATAGTTAGAATGTGCAGTAACTGGGCTGCCTAGATTTAGAGTGCCTGGGTGCCTGGTTGCCTAGGGTTAGGATGACTGGGTGCCTAGAGTTTGAGTGCCTGGGTGCCTGCCTGCCTAGGATTAGGGTTCCAGTGTGTCTGAGTGCCTAGGGTTAGGGTTCCGGGGTTCCTGGGTGCCTAGTTAGTGTGCCTGGGTGCCTAGGGTTACAGGGCGTGGGTTCCTGGGTGCCTATGATTAGGGTGCATGGGTGCCTAGGATTAAGGTGCCTGGGTGGGTGGGTGCCTAGGGTTAAGGTCCCTGGGTGCCTAGGGTTAGTTTGCCTGGGTCCCTAGATTCCTAGGGTTAGGGTGCCTGGGTGACTAAGTTTAGGGTTGCTGGGAGCCGGGGAGTATTGGTTTAGGATGCCCGGGTACCTGGTTGCCTAGGGTTAGGGTTACTGTGTGTCTGGGTGCCTAGGGCTAGGTTGCCTGGCTTCCTGGGTGTCTAGTTTTTGGGTTCCTGCTTGCCCAGTTGCCTAGAATTAGGCGCTTTGGAACCTGGGTGCCTAAGGTTATACATCTGGGTGCCTGGGTGCCTGGGTACCAAGGGTTAGGGTGCCTTGGTGCCTAGATTTAGGGTGCCAGAAAGCCTGGATTCCTAGGTTTAGGGAGACTGGGTGCCTGGTGACTAGAGATAGGGTGCCTGGGTGCATGGGGTGCCTAAAATTAGGGTGCCTGGGTGCCTAAGGTTAGCGTGCCTGTGTGTCTCACTGCCTAGAGTTAGGGTGCCCTGGACCCTGGCTGCCTAGGTTTAGGGTGCCTGGGTGCCTGCGTGCCTAGGGTTAGGGTTCCTGGGTATCTGGGTCCCTAGGTTTGGGTGCCTGGGTGCCTACAGTTAGGTTCCCTGGGTGTTTGGCTGTGAAGTTGTAGGGTTCCTGGGTTCCTGAATACCTAGGGTTAAGGTTACAGGGTGCTTAGGTGCATAGTGTTTGGGTGCCTGGGTGCCTGGGTGCCTAGGTTTAGGGTACCTGGGTTCCTGGGTGCCTAAAGTTAAGGTGCATGGGTGCCTGGTTTCCTAGAGTTAGTGTCCGTGGGTGCCTGGGTGCCTAGAATTAGGGTTCCTGAGTGCCTGGGATCCTAGGGTTAGGGTGACATGGTGCCTGGATGCCTAGGGTTAGGGTGCCTGGGAGCCTAGGGTTAGGGTGCCTGGGAGCCTAGGGTTAGGGTGCATGGTTTCCTAGGTTAGGATGCCTGGGGGGCTAGGTGCATAGGGTTAGGGTGGCTGGGTGCCTGAGTGCCTAGAGTTAGGGTGCCTGGGAGCCTGGGTGCCTAGGTTTAGGGTTCCTGTTTGCCTGGGTGCCTAGATTTAGGGTGCCTGGGTGCCTAGTTTTTGGGTGCCTGGGTGCCTGGTTTTCTTGGGTTTGGGTGTTTGGGTGACTCAGTGCCTAGTGTAAGATTAAGGTGCATGTGTGCCTGGGTGCCTAGGGTTAGGGTCTGTGGGTGCCTGGGTGCCTAGGGTTAGGGTTCCTGGGTTCCTGGTTGCCTAGGTTTAGGGTGCCTGGGTGTTTAGTGTTAGGGTTCCTGGGAGCCTGGGAGCCTAAGGTTAGGGTGGCTGGGTGCCTGCGTGCCTAGGGTTAGGGTGCCTGTGTGCTCGGGTGCCTAGGTTTAGGGTCCATGGGAGCCTGGGTGCCTAGGTTTAGGGTTCCTGGTTCTGTGTGCCTAGGGTTAGGGTGACTGGAGGCCTAGTTGCGTAGGGTTAGGGTGCCTGAGTGACTGGGTGCCTAGGTGTATGGTGCCCGGGTGCAGGGGTTAGGGTGCCTGGCAGTCTGTGTGCCTATGGTTAATGTGCTTGGGTGCCTAGATTTAGGGTGCCTCGGTGCCTGGGTTCCTAGAGTTAGGGTGCCTCTGTGCCTGGGTGTCTAGGGTTAGGGTGCCTGGGTGCCTGTGTCTAGGGTTGGGTGCCTGGGAGCCTGGGTGCCTAGAATTAGTGTGCCTGAGTGCCTAGGGTTACGATTCCTGGGTCTATGATTTGGGTGCCTGGGTGCCTGAAGTTAGGATGCCTGGGTGCCTAAGGTTAGGGTTCCTGGGAGCCGGGGTGCATAAGTTTAGGATGCCTGGGTACCTGGGTGCCTAGGGTTAGGGTGCCTAGGTGGCTGGATGCCTAGGGTTAGGGTTCCTGTGTGCCTGGGTGCCTAGGGTTACGGTGCCTGGATTCCTGGGTGCCTAGTTTTTGGGTGCCTGGTTGCCAAGAATTAGGGTGCTTGTGGACCATTGTGCCTAGGTTTAGGGTTCCTGGGTCACTGGGTACCTAGAGATAGGGTGCCTTGGTGGCTGGTTGGCTAGGGTTAGGATTTCTGTGTGCCTGGGTGCCTCGGGTTAGAGTGCCTGGGTTCCTGGGTGCCTAGTTTTTGAGTGCCTGGGTGCCTGGGTGCCTAGAATTAGGGTGCTTTGGTACCTGGATGCCTAGGGGTACGGTGCCTGTGTGCCTGGGTACCTAGGGTTAGGGTGCCTGGGTGCCTAGGTTTAGGGTGTCTGGGAGCATGGGTGCCTATGTTTATGGAGCCTGGGTGCCTGGGTGACTAGGGTTAGGGTGCTTGAGTGCATGGGAAATTAGGGTGTCTGGGTGCCTGATGTTAGCATGCCTGTGTGCCTTGCTGCCTAGGCTTTGGGTGCTTGTGCCTGGGTGTCTAGGGTTAGGGTGTCTGGTTGATGGGTTTAGGGTGCCTGGGTGCCTAGGTTTACTGTGCCTGGGTGCCTGCATTTATAGTAGTAGGGCACCTGGGTGCCTATGATTACAGTTCCTTGCTGCATGGGTGCCTATGTTTAGGGTGCCTGGGTGTCTATGTTTAGGGTGCCTGGGTGCCTAGGTTTAGGGTTCCTGGGTGCCTGCATGCCTAAGGTCAGGGTGCCTGTGTGTCTGGGTTTCGAGGGTTAGCAAACCTGGGTGTTGGGTGCCTAAGTTTAGGGTGTCTGGGTACTGGGTGCCTAGAGATCGGGTACCTGGGTGCCTGGGTGCCTAGGGTTAGGGTACCTGGATGCCTGGGTGCCTAGGATTAGGGTGCCTGGGTGCCTGGATGCCTATGGTTAGGGTGCCTGGGTGCATAGGGTTAGGGTGCCTGTGTTCCTAGGTTTAGGGTGCCTGGGAGACCTGGTCCCTAGGGTTATGGTGGCTGGGTGCCTGGGTTCCTAGGGTTAGGGCACCTGTGTGCCTGGTTCCCTAGGTTTAGGGTGGCTGATGGTCTAGTGTTAGGGTGCCTGGGTGCATGGGTGCCTGTGTGTCTAGTGTTAAGGTGCCTGGGTGCATGAATGTTTGTGTGCCTAGTGTTACGGTGCCTGGGTGCCTGGGTCATTAGGATTTGGGTGCCTGGGTGCCTGGGTTTAGGGTGCCTGGGTGCCTAGTTTTAATGTGCCTCATACCTGGGTGCCTAGTGTTAGGGTGCCTGGATGCCTGGGTACCTATGGTTAAGGTGCCTGGGTGCCTGGGTGCCTAGGTTTAGGGTACCTGTGTGCCTGGGTGCCTAGGGTTAGGGTGCCTGTGTGCCTGATTTTCTAGGATAAAAGATCCTGGGTTTGGGTGCCTAGATTTAGGGTGCTTGGGTACCTTGGTGCCTAGAGTTAGGGTACCTGGGTGTGTGGGTGCCTAGGCTTTGGGTGCCTTGTGCCTGGGTGTCTTGGGTTAGGGTGTCTGGTTGATGGGCTTAGGGTGCCTGGGTGCCTGGGTGCCTAGGTTTACTGTGCCTGGGTGCCTGCGTTTCTAGTAGTAGGGCACCTGGGTGCCTGGGTGCCTATGATTAGGGTTCCTTGGTGCCTGGGTGCCTAGGTTTAGGGTGCCTGGGTGTCTATGTTTGGGGTGTCTGGGTGCCTAAGTTTAGGGTGTCTGGGTGCCTGCATGCCTAAGGTCAGGGTGCCTGTGCGTCTGGGTTTCCAGGGTTAGCAAACCTGGGTGTTGGGTGCCTAGGTTTAGGGTGCCTGGGTACTGGGTGCCTAGAGATCGGGTATTTGGGTGCCTAGGTGCCTAGGGTTAGGGTACCTGGATGCCTGGGTGCCTATGTTTAGGGTCCCTGGGTGCATAGGGTTAGGGTGCCTGGGTTTCTAGGTTTAGGGTGCCTGGGAGACCTGGTCCCTAGGGTTATGGTGGCTGGGTGCCTGGGTTCCTAGGGTTAGGGTGCCTGTGTGCCTGGTTCCCTAGGTTTAGGGTACCTGGTTGTCTAGTGTTAGGGCGCTTGGGTGCCTGTGTGTCTAGTGTTAGGGTTCCTGGGTGCATGAGTGTCTGTGTGCCTAGTGTTACGATGCCTGGGTGCCTGGGTCACTAGGGTTAGGGTGCCTGTGTGCCTGGGTGCCTGAGTTTAGGGTGCCTGGGTGCCTAGTTTTAATGTGCCTCATACCTGGGTGCCTAGTGTTAGGGTGCCTGGATTCCTGGGTGCCTATGATTAAGGTTCCTGGGTGCCTTTGTGCCTAGGTTTAGGGTATCTGTGTGCCTGAGTGCCTAGGGTTAGGGTGCATGTGTGCCTGATTTCCTAGGATAAAAGATCCTGGGTTTTGGGTGCCTAGATTTAGGGTGCTTGGGTGCCTGGGTGCCTAGTGTTAGGGTACCTGGATGCCCTGGGTGCCGAGTGTTAGGGTACCTGGGTGCGTGGGTGCCTAGGCTTTGGGTGCCTTGTGCCTGGATGCCTAGGGTTAGGGTGACTGGGTGACTAGGGTTAGAGTACCTGGGTGCCTGGGTGCCTAAGGTTAGGATTCATGGGTTCCTGAGTGCCTAGGGATAGGGTGCCCTGGTGCCTGGGTGCCTAGGGTTATGGTGCCTGGGTGCCTAGGTTTAGGGTAAATGGGTGCCTGGATGCCTAGGTTTAGGGTGGCTGGGTACCTGGGTGCCTAGGATTAGGGTGCTTGGTTGCCTGGATTTAGGGTGCCTGGGTGCTTAGGTTTCCTGTTCCTGGGTGCCTGGGTGCCTAGTGTTATTGTGCTTGGATATCTGCTTGCCTATGTTTAGGGTGCCAGGGTGCCTGGGTGTCTAATTTTAGGGTGTCTAAGTGCCCTGGTGCCTAGGATTAGGGTGCCTGTGTGCCTGACTTCCTAGGATTAGCGTTCCTGGGTTTTGGGTGCCTAGCTTTAGGGTGCCTGGTGCCAGGTGCCTAGAGATTGGGTGCTTGGGTTCCAGGGTTCCTAGGGTTAGGGTGCCTGGGTAGCTAGAGTAAGTGTGCCTGGGTGCCTAAGGTTATGGTGCCCGGGAGATGGGGTGCCTATATTTAGAGTGTCTGGGTACCTGGGTGCCAAGTGTTAGTGTGCCTGGGTGCCTAGGGTTTGGTTTCTTGGGTTCCTGGGTGCTTATGGTTAGGGTTCCTGTGTTTGGGTGCCTAGAGTTAGAGTGCCTGGGTGCCTGTGTGCCTGGGTGCCCAGGGTTAGGGTGCCTGGGCACCTAGGTTTAGGGTACTTGGTTTCTGGGTGCCTGTGTGCCTAAGGTTAGGGTGTACCGCTGTCTTGGTGCCTAGGGTTAGGGTCCCTGTGTGCCTGGGTTGAAATGTTAGGGTGCCGTGGTAGCTGGGTGCCTAGGGTTAGGGTCCCTGGGTGCCTAGGTACCTAGGTTTAGGGTGTCTGGGTTCGTAGCTTTAGGGTGCCTGGGTACCCTGGTGCATAGGGTTAGGGTGCCTGGCTGCCTGGGTGCCTAGGGTTAGGGTGCCTGTGTGCCTGGTTCTATAGGGTTAGCATGCCTGGTTGTCTAGTGTTAGGGTGCCTGGGTGTGTGGGTGACTGGGTGCCTTGTGTTAGGTTGCCTGTGTGCCTGTGTGCCTGTGTGCCTAAGTTTACTGTGCCTGTGTGCTGGGTGCCTAAGTTTAGGGTGTCTGGGTGCCCTGGTTCCTAGGGTTAGGTTGCCTGTGTGCATGATTTGCTAGGATTATCATTCCTGGGTTTTGGGTGCCTAGTTTTAGCGTGCCTGTGTGCTGGGTGCCTAGAGATCGGGTGCTTGGGTGCCTGGGTGCCTTGGATTAGGGTGCCTGGGTGTCTAGTGTTCAGGTGCCTGGTGCTAAGTTTTGGGTGCCCGAGGACGGGGTGCCTAGATTTAAAGTGGGTGCCTGGGTGCCTAGGGTTAGGGTTCCTGGGTGCCTGTTTCCCTAGTGTTTTGGTGCCTCGGTGCCTTGGTGCCTAGTTTTTGGGTACCTGTGTGCCTTGTTGCCTAGGGTTAGGTTTCTTGGGTGACTGTTTGCCTAGTTTGGGGTACCTGGGTGCCTGGGTGTGGTGAGCCGCCATTGAAAGATGGCGCCGGCTTCCTGCCTCTGAGCTTGATTAGGCACATGGCTGTGCAGGAAGCAACTCCATATTTGGAGGCTAGGGTTGCGTAACACATGACGTGGTGGTGACCTGACGAGCGTGAGCCAGTGAGTGAGTGAGATGTGGCAAGAAGTGATTGGGTGAGTTAATGTTTATAATGCCCTGCGCGAGGCAGATCTTCGCCATTCCGCCATTACGAGTATCCTGAATAAACGGCTTGCAAGAAGAGCTTCGTGTCGTGTCTTAATCGCTGGTCGAGGGACGCGACAACTGGTGGCCCGTACGGGGAAAAAACAGCTCCCGTGCGTGAAGCTCAGAACTTGCTGTCGTCAGGGAAGGTGCACCGGTAAGTCCCCTGGTAAGTTGGGGGGTCCGCGGAAAATGCAGGTAACCGCTCTCACCTGTGGATAAGGGGAGAGCAAATCCAGTAGAGCTGCGATCAAAGCAGACGGGAAAGTGACAGTAGAGCTGCGATCAAAGCAGACGGGAAAGTGACAGTAGAGCTGCGATTAAAGCAGACGCGGGAAAGTGAAAGTGGAGTTGCGGTCAAGCAGACGCGAAAAAGTGAAAGTGGAATTGCGGTTAAAGCAGACGCGGGAACGCAAAGGTAAAGCCGCGATTAAGGCGGACCATTTGTTGCGGTCAAGCAGACGCGAAAAAGTGAAAGTGGAATTGCGGTTAAAGCAGACGCGGGAACGCGAAGGTAGAGCCGCGATTAAGGCGGACCATTTTTGAATTTCATTTTGAGCTTAGTTTTGGGATGGGGGCTTCACAGTCTCATCCAATTTTTTTGGCTCTCCAGGAGCTACTTTATTCTAGAAGTTTAGAATTTAGAGAGTCTACTTTAGAGAAATTTTTAAATGATTGTGACAGAGCTGCTCCATGGTTTGCTGTCTCAGGTAACCTGACAGTTCCTAGTTGGGAAAAGCTTGGTCGAGATCTTAAATATGCCAAGCAACAGGGAAGCCTTAATCCCTGTGTTCTACCTATTTGGAAATTGGTCAGAGGTTGTTTAGAAGATCAAAAATATGATGATGCTATTAAGGAAGGGCAAACCGCCCTCGAGTTACTCAAAGAACAGAAATCTGAAAAGCATAAGTCAGAACGGGCAGTTAGTGAAGCAAAGGAACCTGTCCGTTCCTCACTCTATCCGAATTTGTCTGAATTTAAAGGGCCAGACTCCTCTTCTGATTCTTCTGATGAAGAAAAGGGTTCGTTAAAGAAACAAATGGCCTGTGTGTCAATTCATTCAGCCTCGAAAAAATCTCGTTTGCCTAAATTAGATCCGGACTTTCCTATGCCCTCAGGTTTACAAGATCCTCCTCCTGGGCCACCGCCATCCTTACCATCCTCCACTCAGGGATCTCATAATTCCTTTTGCCCTCAAGTTTGGTCACGTGTTAGAACTGAGCTCCCGTTGGCCTTTCCTATTTTTCAAGATACACAGGGTGCTTGTTTTTATGAACCCCTTGATTTTAAGGTCATTAAGGCATTAGCAGAATCAGTTCGCAAGTATGGGGTCACAGCTTCCTTTACATTAGCCCAAGTGGAAGCTCTGGCTAGAAACTGCATGACGCCAGGGGACTGGAATGGATTAACACGAGCGTGCCTCACCCCTGGACAATTTTTGGAATGGAAGGCCTTTAACATAGAATATGCCTCTGATCAGGCTGCTGCTAATGCTCTTGCTGGAAATCCTCAATGGGATCGAGATATGATTTTAGGACAAGGGCTACATGCCCAAAACCAAACCCGACTTCCTTTGGAAGTTTATAATCAAATAAATTTTTGTGCTATTAGAGCATGGAAATCCCTTAGGAGCTCAGGGGAATCTGCTGGTAATCTAACCAAAATTAAGAACAAGTTGAGGTATTATGGTAGCTTGCACAGCTTGGATGTGAATGGAGATATCCTGGTCTCTGTGTTACCAGCGTTCAATATGAAAATTTTACAAAAGCCGCTAACCTGTCTCGGGAGTTATCAATTTATCTTTTAGGCAACTGGACGGGAGAATTTGAAACCCAACTAGAGAGATTATGCACTGCCGTGGTCACCGTCAACTCGACTCGTGTGGACATCAGTTTGGCTGAAGGACTGTCATCTTGGATAACTCGTGCCATGAATCATCTAAAGGAATGGGCTGAATTGGGGGCCTTGATGGGATTATTGGTTGTGGCTATGTTGTTTTGTGTCTGGTGCATTGCTCGTCTTCGCCAAAGTTTTAATCATAATACAGCCATGTGCCTAATCAAGCTCAGAGGCAGGAAGCCGGCGCCATCTTTCAATGGTGGCTCACCACACCTGGGTGCCTAAGGTTAGGGTGCATGGGTGCAGGTGCCTATGGTTAGAGTACCTGGGTTCCTGGGTGCCTAAGTTTAGGGTTCATGGGTGCCTGGGTGCCTAGGTTTAGGTTCCCTGGGTGCCTGGGTGCCTAGTGTTAAGGTTCCTGGGTGCCTAGTTTTTGGTTGCCTGGGTGCCTGGTTGCCTAGGATTAGGTTGTTTGGGTGACTGGGTGCCTAGTGTTAGGGTACCTGGGTGCCTGTGTGCCTAAGATTAGGGTGCATGTTTGCCTGGTTGCTTAGGGTCAGGGTCCGTGGGTGCCTGGGTGCCTAGGATTAAGGTGTCTGGGATCTTAGTGTTAGGGTGACATGTTGCCTAAGTGCCTAGGGTTAGGGTGCCCTGGAGCCTGGGAGCCTAGGTTTAGAATACCTGGGTGCCTAAGGTTTGGGTGCTTGTGTGCCCTGATGCCTAGGGTTAGGGTGGCTGAGTGCCTGGGTGCCTAGGGTTAGGGTGCCTTGGAGCCTAGGTGCCTAGGGTTAGGGTCCTTGGGAGCCTGGGTAACTACGGTTAGGGTGCCTGGGTGGGTGAGTGCCTAGGGTTAAGGTGCCTGGGTGCCTAGGGTTAGGTTTCCTGGGTCCCTGGGTACCTAGGGTTAGTGTGCCTGGGTGCCTGGGTGCGATGTGTTAGGGTCCCTGGGTGCCTGGGTGCCTAGGGTTAGGGTGCCTGGTTGCCGGGTGCCTAGAGATTGGGTGCTTGTGTGCTTGGGTTCCTGGGTGCCTAGGGTTACGGTACCTGGTTACAGATTGGGTCCCACAGTGTGGGACCTTAGAAAAGGAGGAGACTGCTGGACGATATTATGAAACGGGCGATATCACGAGAGGTGCGGAGTTTCCACGTGTAACTCCACCCACGAGCTGTAAACTTAAAAGGAAGGGCATCTGAGGAGCTCGGAGGTCATCAGGAGGGGTCCAGCTCTGATCCCCGGGAGAGACCGCATTAAAATTCTTTTTCTTCTTGGTGCACCAGTCTCTCTTGCCTCTTTTATTTGTGCCTAAAGACCTAGCATCCAGTGCCAAAACCCGGGGCATTTTATTTTAATTTAATTAATTAATTTTTTTTCTAATTTCTTGTCGCCGCTGCTGCGGCATGCTCTGGGAGGGCTTGGCAAAAACCTCCTCCTGAATCCGCTGGGGTACTTGGACCATTCCCACCCTGCCCACCGCTCCATGATCACCATCACTCCAGGACCACCGCTGCCGCCCCATGCCTGCCTGGACCGTAAGCCTTCTTCCCCAGCCCCCAGCCCTGTGCTCTCTGGGAGAGCTGGCGGCCTTCTTCTGGGACCCACGCTCTGCTGAGAGTCGGCGGCCATCTTCCCGCCGCCCAGGGCTCTCCTCCAGAGAGTCGGTGGCCATCTTATCCTGCCCACGGGCTCTCCTCCAGAGAGTCGGTGGCCATCTTTTCCCGCCACCCACAGGCTCTCCTCTGGAGAGTTGGCGGCCATCTTTTCCCACTGCCCACGGGCTCTCTTTCTGAGAGTCGGTGGCCATCTTCTCCCGCTGCTCATGGGCTCTCCTCCAAAGAGTCGGCGAACATCGTCCCCCTGCCCACGGGCTCTTCTCCGGAGAGTCGGCGGCCATCTTCCCACCACCCACGGGCTCTCCGCCAGAGAGTCAGCAGCCATCTTCCTGCCACCCACGCGCTCTCCTGGGAGTTGGCAGCCATCTTCCCGCCACCCACAGGCTCTCCTCCGGAGAGTCAGCGGCCATCTTCTCCCGCTACCCATAGGCTCTCCTCCTGAGAGTCAGTGGCCATCTTCTCCCTCCCACGGGCTCTCCTTCGGAGAGTTGGCGGCCATCTTCCTGCCACCCACAGGCTCTCTTTCTGAGAGTCAGTGGCCATCTTCTCCCGCCGCTCACGGGCTCTCCTCCAAAGAGTTGGCGAACATCGTCCCTCTGCCCACGGGCTCTTCTCCAGAGAGTTGGCGGCCATCTTCCTGCCACCCACGCGCTCTCCTCCTGGGAGTCGGCAGCCATCTTCCCACTGCCCACAGGCTCTCCTCCGGAGAGTCAGCGGCCATCTTCTCCCACCCATGGGCTCTTCCTCAGCCTTCTTCCTGGCCTGGTCTCTGCTGAGAGATGGATGCCAGCTTTCCTGACACACACTCAGAGCCGGTGGCCATCTCACCACCCTGCCAAGCCCAGAAAGCCATCTTAAACCTCATCCAGTCCTGATTTCACCCAACAGCTCCACAGCGTGCCCTCCTGGCTCTGCAGCCTCTCAGCACTTCGGTTTCACTGGCTGATAACACTACACTGTGGTAAGCTTCCCCTTCCTTGGACAAGCGGGTTCCGGCTTTTAGCCTTTTCCGGAGTTGGGCTCATGGCTGTTACAAAACCCAAATATTTGGTCCCCAAGTTCTCCTAGGGTAGCCAGGCTGCCCTTTGGTTTTGTAAAGGGAACAGACACATCCTTCTCGAACACAACCACACTGTTTCCGGATGTTAGGCAGGTTCTTGGGACGCCAAATTTCTGTTTTTGTTCTCACCCGCTGACCAGTCTTGGGGGGAAGCCAGTCATCTAAAATAGACTCCCAATCCACACTAGGCCATGTTCTGGTTAATCTCCAGACTCTAGGCTTATCCAGGGAACTGTGTCCCGAGCGGCTCATATTTTTCTGCACAAAAGTCTGGACTACTTATGAGTTGGGTAATGGTTCTCAGTGGCCTGAGATGGGTACATTAGATCTGAAAATGTTAACTGATCTCAGTAAGTTTTGCAAACGGGCAAGAAAATGGTCAGAAGTTCTGTACATACAGGTTTTTTATGTATGCATTCTTGGTTTTCCTGTTCCACCCCTCCTGACTCTAATGCTCGAATCATGCTGCCATCACACAGCTGCCATCTTGGTCACCATGCGGCAACTCACAGGCAACACATGGTGGCCTTTCTGGGTCACGGGCCTGCTATTCTGGAAACTCAAAGTCCCCATTCTGTGATCACACATGGATGCCGGAGTCTGACCCAGCCAAGTTGCTGGCCTCATTTCCTGATGACTCTGACCCACAAGACCTCTCCTTACCACCGCAGTCATCATCTTATTCTGGGGAAGCCTTCTATTCTCACTTCTTTCTCCCCCACCTTTCTCCCTTAAGGGATCAACCCTTACCTTCCCCTTGCCTACCCCCATAGTTCACCCTACCCATTCCAGAGACTTCCCACCTTCACTCTTGGCCTCGCTTCATGAGGTGGCTGGTGCAGAGGGTGTGGCTGGTACAGAAGGCATGGTCTGGGTCCATGTTCCTTTTTCCCTTCCTGACCTTGCTCAACTTCAAAAGAGACTGGGTTCTTTTTCTGCCAATCCCTCTGGTTTTATTAAGGAATTCCAACATATTGTACAAACATATGATTTAACTTGGCAGGATCTTCATGTCATTTTAACCTCTTTAACTGCAGACGAACGAGATCATTTTCTTAAGGCTACCAGGGAATGGGCCAATCAGGCTCACCTAACAAATCCACAGCTCCCTACCAGAAGAGCTGCAATTCCTTCTGAGGATCCCCACTGGGATTATGATGACAGGGGTGAGAAAACAAAAAAAGAAATATCACATGATGTCTTCAAGCAGAGCCCAGGGTAACTCTCCAGGTAGCGGGTAAGCCAATCTCCTTTTTAATTGACACAGAAGTTATCTACTCTGTCCTCCCTTCCTTCTTAGGACCTAGTTTCCCTTCACAAATTGAGGTTCAGGGGATTGAAGGCATGCTCTTTTGCCCACATACTACAGGCCCCCTTTTATGCCATTTAGAGACTTTTATGGCTAAACATACATTCCTGATTATCCCTTCGTGTTGTACCCCCCTTTTAAGTAGAGACTTTTTAACCAAAATTGGGACTGAACTCTCATTTAATTTCCCCATGGCTTCTGTTTCCTGCAATAAAAGTTTAATGGCTGCAGCTACACTTGATGACCAGAAAACCAAACCTCCCCTTCCAATAGATTTGGTTGACCTGCTTAATCACACTCTCCCTTTGGATCTCCCTCTTTTGGCTTCCTGTCCTCCTTACTTGTCGTTTCTTAGGCACCTTCTTAAGGAACATACTAACCAGTATCTTCCCCAACCCGGGACTGAAAAAGCAGCTCCACACTTGGCAGTCAAGGCCCTTCTTAAGCCAGGGGATCAAGTCCTCAATTCGATTCAACCAAAACATCTCCAACAATGGTGGACTGGGCCCTTCACAGTGATCCTCACCACACCTACTGCAGCCAAACTGCTGGGGGACCCCAACTGGCATCATCTTACCTGGATAAAAAGGGCTCCATTACAACAGTCCCATGACAAATTCTTTTGCATGGTGTTGGGGCCTACTAAGCTTCATTTTTCTCAGCATAATTCCTTTTGATGTTTTATTTTAATAGACCCACTTGTTCACATACTATGGTGCTCTCCCTCATCAGATACCATACTGTCATAACTCCTCATCTGCTAAAGTCTCCTGGAGCACACATCAACAAGCTGTCCAGGGTAATCTTCAACTCAAGCCACAGCCATACTCCCACCTGCCCACTTCTGAAGGACCCAACCTATCCCAGCTGAGGGGCCCCCTTACAATACCCCTTGACAGCAGGATGTAGTTTAAGATTCGAATCTCCACCCATTATCACCAAAAGGCCAGGATGACAGGTTGGGTCTTGCAGGGCAGGACCTTAGAAAAGGAGGAGACTGCTGGATGATATTGCAAGATGGGCAATATCGCAAGAGGAGCAGAGTTTCCACGCATAACTCCACCCACAAGACATAAACTTAAAAGGAAAGGCATTTCCCTTCCAGATCAGAGGAGCTCGGAGGTCTTCAGGAGCGGTCCAACTACTATCCCTGGGGGAGACCGCATTAAATTTTGTTTTTCCTACTTGGCTCACTGGTCTCTCTCAAATTTTTTATTTGTGCCTAAAAACCTAAACCTGGCTGCCTGGGTGCCTAGGTTTAGGGTTCCTGGGTGCCAATGGTTAGGGTGTCTGGGTGCCTGGGTGACTAGAATTAGGGTGTCTTGGTTCCTAGGTTTAGGGTTCCTGGGTGACCTGGTGCCTAGGATTAGGGTGCCTGGGTGCCTGAGTGCCTAGGGTTAGGGTTCCTGGGTGCCTGGTTGCCTAGGGTTAGGGTGCTTGAGCGCCTAGGTTTAGGGTACTTGGTTCCTGGGTGCCTAATGTTAGGGTGCACCGCTGCCTAGGTGCCTAGGGTTAGAGTCCCTGGGTTCAAAATGTTAGGGTGCCTGGGTGACTGGGTGCCTAGGTTTAGAGTGACTGGTTGCTGGGTGCCTAGAGATTGGTTGCTTGGGTTCCTGGGTGCCTAGGGTTAGAATACCTGGCTGCCTGAGTGCCTAGGGTTAGGGTGCCTGGATGCCTGGGTCCTTATGGTTAGGGTGCCTAGGTGCCTGGTTGACTAGGTTTAGGGTGTCTGCATTCCTAAGTTTCGGGTTCTTGGGTGCCCTTGTGCCTAGGGTTATGGTGCCAGGGTGCCTAGGGATAGGGTGCCTGTGTGCCTGGTTCCCTAGGGTTAGGGCGCCTGGGTGCCTGGGTGCCTAGGTTTAGAATGTCTGGGTTCCTAGATTTAGGGTGACTGGGTGCCCTGGTGCATAGGGTTAGGGTGACTGACTGTGTGCCTGGTTCCCTAGGATTAGGGCACTTGGGTGTCTGGGTGCCTAGGTTTAGGGTGCCTGTGTGCCAGGTTCCCTAGTATTAGAGTGCCTGTTTGTCTAGTGTTAGAGTGCCTGGGTGTGTGGGTGCTTGGGTACCTAGTGTTAGGATGCCTGGCTGCCTAGGTTTACTGTGCCTGCGTGCCTGGGTGCCTAGTGTTATTGTGCCTGGATGCCTGGGTGCCTAGGTTTAGGGTATCTGGGTGCCAGGGGCCTAGGGTTAGGGTGCCTGTGTGCTTGATTTCCTAGGATTCGCCTTCCTGGGTTTTGGGTGCCTAGTTTTAGGGTAGCTAGGTGCCTAGAGATTGGGTGCTTGGGTTCCTGGGTGCCTAGGGTTAGGGTGCCTGGGTGCCTAAGGTTATGGTGCCCGGGAGATGAGGTGTCTAGATTTAGAGTGCCCGGGTGCCTGGGTGCCAAGGGTTAGGGTGCCTGAGTGCCTGGTTGCCTAGGGTTTAGTTGCCTGGATGCCTGGGTGCTTATGGCTAGGATTCCTGTGTTTGGGTGCCTAGAGTTAGGGTTCCTGGGTGCCTGTGTGCCTAGGCTTTGGGTGCCTGTGTGCCTGGGTGCCTAGGTTTAGGGTGCCTGTGTGCCAGGTTCCCTAGTATTAGGGTGCCTGGTTGTCTAGTGTTAGAGTGCTTGGGTGCGTGGGTGCTTGGGCGCCTAGTGTTAGGATGCCTGGCTGCCTAGGTTTACTGTGCCTGCGTGCCTGGGTGCCTAGTGTTATTGTGCCTGGATGCCTGGGTGCCTAGGTTTAGAGTATCTGGGTGCCAGGGGCCTAGGGTTAGGGTGCCTGTGTGCCTGATTTCCTAGGATTCGCCTTCCTGGGTTTTGGGTGCCTAGTTTTAGGGTAGCTGGGTGCCAGGTGCCTAGAGATTGGGTACTTGGGTTCCTGGGTGCCTAGGGTTAGGGTGCCTGGGTGCCTAAGGTTATGGCACCCGGTAGATGGGGTGTCTAGATTTAGAGTGCCTGGGTGCCTGGGTGCCAAGGGTTAGGGTGCCTGAGTGCCTGGTTGCCTAGGGTTTAGTTGCCTGGGTGCCTGGGTGCTTATGGTTAGGGTTCCTGTGTTTGGGTGCCTAGAGTTAGGGTTCCTGGGTGCCTGTGTGCCTAGGCTTTGGGTGCCTTGTGCCTGGGTGCCTAGGGTTAGGGTGCCTGGGTGCCTAGGGTTAGGGTGCCTGGGTGCCTAGGGTTAGGGTTCCAGTGTCCCTGGGTGCTTAGTGATATGGTGCCTTGTGTTCCAGGTACTTGTGTTCTGGGTGCCTAGAGATCAGGTACTTGGGTGCCTGGGTGCCTAGGGTTAGGGTGCCTGGGCGTATGGTGCCTAGGGTTTGGTTTCCTGGGTGCATAAGTGCTTATGGTTAGGGTTCCTGTTTGGGTGCCTAGAGTTAGGGTGCCTGGGTGCCTGTGTGCCTAGTCTTGGGTGCCTGTGTGTCTGGATGCCTAGCATTAGGGTTCCTGGGTACCTGGGTGCATAGGGTTAGGGACCCTTGATGCCTGGGTGTAAAGTTTTAGGGTACCTGGGAACCTAGGTTTAGGATTCCAGGGTGCCTGAGTGCCTAGATTTTGGGTGCCTAGGTGCCTAGGGTTAGCTTTCCAGTGTGCCTGTGTGCCTAGGGTTAGGGTGCCTAGGTGCCTAGGTTTAGGGTACCTGTTTGCCTGGGTGCCTAATGTTAGGGTGCACCACTGCCAGGGTTCCTAGGGTTAGTGTCCCTGGGTGCCTGATTGCGAAGTGTTAAGGTGCCTGTGTGCCTGGGAGCCTAGGTTTATGGTTACAGGGTGTCTGGGTGCCTATGGTTAGGGTATTTGGGTGCCCTGGTGCCTAGGGTTAGATTGCCTGGGGGCTTAGGTGCATAGGTTTAGGGTGCCTGTGTGGATGGTTGCCTATGTTTAGGGTCCTTGGGTGCCTGGTGCCTAGGGTTAGGGTGCCTGGGAGCCTGGGAGGCTATGGTTAGGGTGCCTGGGTGCCTAGGGTTAGGGTTCCTGTGTGCTTGGGTGCCTAAGTTTAGTGTTCCAGGGTACCTGGGTGCCTAATCTCTGGGTGCCTGGGTGCCTGGGTGCCTGGGTGCCTAGGGTTAGGGTACCTGGCTGCCTGGGTTCCTAGGGATAGGGTGCCTGGGTGCCTATGGTTAGGGTGCCTGGGTGCCTATGGTTAGGGTGCCTGGGTGCCTGGGTACCTAGGTTTAGGGTGTCTGGGTTCCTAGGTTTAGGGAGCCTGGGTGCCCTGGTACCTAGGGTTAGAGTGCCTGCGTGCCTGGGGGCCTCGGTTTAGGGTGCCTGTGTGCATGGTTGCCTAGGGTTTGGGCGCCTGCGTGCCTGGGACCCTAGGTTTAGGTTGCCTGGCTTCCTAGCCTTAGGGTGCCTGGGTGCCCTGGTGCCTAGGGATAGGGTGCCTGGATGCCTAAAGTTAGGTTGCCGGTGTGCCTGGTTCTCTAGTGTTAGGGTGCCTGGTTGTCTAGTGTTAAGGTGCCTGGGTGCGTGGGTGTCTGGGTGCCTAGAATTAGAGTGCATGGGTGCCTGGGTTTATGGTGCCTGGGTACCTTGGTGCCTAGGTTTACTGTGCCTGAGTGCCTGGGTGCCTAGTGTATTGTGTCTTGATGCCTGGATGCCTAAGTTTATGGTGTCTGGGTGCCTTGGCTTAGGTTTAGGGTGCCTGTGTGCCGATTTCCTAGGATTAGTGTTCCTAGGTTTTGGTTGCCTAGTTTTAAGGTGCCTGGGTGCCTTGTGCCTAGAGATCAGGTTCTTGGGTGCCTAGAGTTAGGGTACCTGGGTCCCTAAAGTTAGGGTTCCCGGGAGACGGGATGCCTAGATTTACAGTGCCTGGGTGCCTGGGTTCCAAAAATAGGGTTCTTGGTTGCCTGGGTACCTAGGGTTTGGTTTCCTGGGTGCCTGGGTGCTTATGGTAAGGGTTCCTGTGTTTGGGTGCCTAGAGTTAGGGACCCTGGGTGCCTGTGTGCCAAGGCTTTGGGTGCCTGTGTGCCTGGGTGCCTAGGGTTAGGGTGCCTGGGTGTCTAGGGTTAGGGTTACAGGGTGCCAGTGTGCCTAGGTTTAGGTTGCTTGGGTGAAAGAGTGCCTAGTGTTAGGGTACCTGGCTGCCTGGGTACCTAAGCTTAAGGTGCATGTGTGACTGGGTGCCTAGGGTTAGGGTCCATGGGTGCCTGGGTGCCTAGTGTTAGGGATCCCTGGGTGCCTGGGATCCTAGGGTTAGGTTGACATGGTGCCTGAGTGCATAGGGTTAGGGTGCCTCGAAGCCTGGGAACCTAGGTTTAGTGTGCCTGGGTGCCTAGGATAAAGGGCTTGTGTGTCCTGGTGCCTAGGTTTAGGGTGGCTGGGTGCCTGGGTGCCTAGGGTTAGAGTGATTTGGGGCCTGGGTGCCTAGGGTTAGGATGATTGGGGGCCTAAGTGGGTAGATTTAGGGTGCCTGAAAGACTGTGTGCCTAGGTGTAGGGTGGCTGGGTGCTGGGTGCCTAGGGTTAGGGTGACTTGGAGCCTGGGTGCCTAGGGTTACGGTGTCTGGGTGCCTGGGTGCCAAGGGTTAGGGTGCCTTGGAGCCTGGGTGCCTAGGATTAGGGTGTTTGGGAGCCTGGGTGCCAATGGTTAGAGTGCCTGGGTGGGGGGGTGCCTAGGGTTAAGGTTCCTGGGTGCCTGGGTGCCTAGGGTTAGGTTGGCTGGGTACCTGGTTACCTAGGTTTAGTTTGCCTGGGTGCTTAGAGTTATTGTGCCTGGGTGCCTAAGGTTAGGGTTTCTGAGAGACGGGGTGCCTTGGTTTAGGATGCCTCGGTACCTGGGTGTCTAGGGATAGGGTGCCTGGGTGGATGGTTGCCTAGGGTTAGTGTTCCATTGTTCCTGGGTGCCTAGGGTTAGGTTGCCTAGTTTCCTGGGTGCCTAGGGTTAGGTTGCCTAGGTTCCTGGGTGCCTAGTTTTGGGGTGCCTGGGTGCCTGGTTGCCTAGAATTAGGGTGTTTGGGTACCTGGGTGCATAGGGTTAGGGTGCCTGGGTGCCTAGTTACCTAGTGTTAGGGTGCCTGGGTGCCTAGTTACCTAGTGTTAGGGTGCCTGGGTGCCTAGTTTTAGTGTGCCAGGGAGCCAGGTGCCTATGTTTAGGGTGCCTGGGTAACTGGGTGCCTAGGATTAACATGCCTGGTTGGCTGGTGGCCTAGTTTTAGGGATCCTGGGTGCCTGAGTACCTAGAGTTAGTGTTCCTTGGTCTCTGGGTGCCTAGTTTTTGGATGCCTGGGTGCCTGGTTGACTAGAATTAGGGTGCTTTGTTACCTGGGTGGCTAGGGTTATGGTGCCTGGGTGACTGGGTATGTAGGGTTAGGGTTCCTGGGTGCCTAGGTTTAGGGTGCCTTGGAGCCTGGGTGCCTAGGTTTAGAGAGCCTTGGTGCATGGGTGACTAGGTTTAGGGTGTCAGGGTGCATGGGTGCCTAAAATTAGGGTGCCTGGGTGCCTCAGGTTAGTGTGCCTTTGTGCCTCGCTTTCTAGGGTTAGGGTGCCCTGGTGCCTGATTGATAAGAGTCACGGTGCCTGGGTGCTTAGGTTTAGGGTAAGTGGGTGCCTAGGTGCCTAGGTTTAGGGTGCCTGGGTACCTGGGTACTAGGGTTAGGGTGCCTGGTTGCCAGTGTTTAGGGTGCCTGGGTGCCTAGGTTTAATGTGCCTGTGTGCCTAGTGTTAGGGCGCCTGGGTGTCTGGGTGTCTATGGTTAAGGTGCCTGGGTGCCTAGGTTTAGCGTGCCTGTGTGCCTGCGTGCCTAAGGTTAGAGTGCCTGTGGGTCTGAGTTTCCTAGGGTTAGCATGCCTGGGTGTTGGGTGCCTAGGTTTAGTGTGCTTGGGTGCCAGGTGCCTAGAGATCATGTGTTTGGGTGCCTGGGTGCCTAGGGTTAGGGAAACTGGCTGCCTGGGTGCCTAGGGTTAGGGCGCCTGGGTGCCTTGGTTTAGGGTGTCTGGGTTCCTAGGTTTAGGGTTCCTGGTGCCCTGGTGCCTAGGGTTAGGGAGCCTGTATGTCTAGTTCTCTAGAGTTAGGGTGCCTGGTTGTCTAGTGTTAGGGTGCCTGGATGCGTGGGTGCCTGGATGCCTAGTGTTAGGGTTCCTGGGTACCTGGGTTTAGGGTGCCTGTGTGCCTGGGTGCCTATGTTTATTGTGCCTGGGTGCCTGGATGCCTAGTGTTATTGTGCCTGGGTGCCTGGATGCCTAGTGTTATTGTGCCTGAATGCCTGGTTGCCTAGTGTTAGGGTGCTGGGGTGCCTGGGTGCCTATGTTTAGGGTGTCTGGGTGCCCTGGTGCCTAGGGTTAGGGTACCTATGTGCCTTGTTTCCTAGGATTAGCATTTCTGGGTTTTGGGTGCCCAGTTTTATGGTGCCTGAGTGCCGGTTGCCTAGAGATTGGGTGCTTTGGTGCCTGGGTGCCTAGGGTTAGGGTGTCTGGGTGCCTAACGTTAGGGTTCCCGGGAGACGAGGTGCCTAGATTTAGAGTTCATGGGTGCCTGGGTACATAAGGTTAGAGTGCCTGTGTGCCTTGGATGCCTAGGGTTTTTGCCTGGGTGCCTGGGTGCTTATGGTTAGGGTTCCTGTGTTTGGGTGCCTAGAGTTAGGGTCCCTGTGTGCCTGTGTGCCTAGGCTTTGGGTGCCTGTGTTCCTGGGTGCCTGAGTGCCTATGGTTAGCGACCTTGGGTGCCTGGGTGTGAAGTGTTAGGGTGCCTGGGTGCCTGGGTGCCTAGGTTTAAGGTTCTAGTGTGCCTGGGTGCCTAGGGTTTGGGTGCGTGGGTACCTAGGGTTAGGGTTCCAGTGTGCCTGAGTGCCTAGGGTTAGGGTCCCTGGGTGCCTGGGTGCCTAGGGTTAGGTGTCTGGTGTTAAATGCCTGGGTGCCTGGGTGTGAAGTGTTAAGGTGTTGTTTGCCTGGGTACCTAGGGTTAGGGTGCCTGGGTGCCTAGGTTTAGGGTACCTGATTGCATGAGTGCCTACGGTTGGGGTGCACAGCTGCCTGGGTGCCTAGGGTTAGAGTCCCTTGGTACCTGGGTGTGAAGTATTAAGGTGCCTGTTTGCTTGGTTTCTTAGGGTTACGGTGCCTGGGTGCCTAGGTTTAGGGTACCTGATTGCCTGGGTGCCTAAGGTTAGGGTGCACCGATGCCTGGGTGCCTAGCGTTAGGGTTCCTCGGTGCCTGGGTGGGAAGTGTTAAGGTGCTTGTGTGTCTGGGTGCCTAGGGTTAGGATACAGGGTGCCTGGGTTTCTAGGGTTAGGGTATCTGTGTGCCCTGGTGCCTAGGGTTAGGGTTCCTGTGTGCTTGGGTGCCTAGAATTAGTGTGCCTGGGTTCCTGTGTGCTTAGGCTCTGAGTGCCTGTGTGCCTGGATGCCTAGGTTTAGAGTTCTTGGGTGTCTGGTGCCTAGGGTTAGGATGCCTGGGAGCCTGGGACCCTAGGGTTAGAGTGCCTGGGAGCCTGGGTGATTATGGTTAGGGTTTCTGTGTGCTTGGGTGCCTAGAATTAGGGTGCCTGGGTTCCTGTGTGCATAGGCTCTGAGTGCCTGTGTGCCTGGATGCCTAGGGTTAGTGCGCCTGGGTCCCAAGGGTTAGGGTACCTGGGTGTCTAAGGTTGGGGTGCATGGGTGGTTGGGTTCCTAGAGTTAGGGTCCCTGGGTGCCTGGGTGCCTAGTGTTAGGGTTCCTGGGTGCCTAGGTTTAGGGTGCTTGTGTACCTGAATGCCTAGGGTTAGGGTTCCTGTGTACCTGGGTGCCTAGAGTTAGGGTGCCTTGGTGCCTGGGTGCCTAGTTTTTGGGTGCCTCAGTACCTGGTTGCTCAGGGTTAGGTTGCTTCGGTGACTGGGTGCCTAGGGTTAGGGTTCCTGGGTGGCTGGGTGGCTAGGTGTAGGGTGCATGGGTGCCTGTGTGCCTAGGGTTAGGGTACCTGGGTACCTGGGTGCCTAAGTTTAGGGTGCATTTGGTTACTTGGTGCCTAATGTAAGGGTTCCTGGGTTCCTGGGTACCAAAGTTTAGGGTGCATAGGTGCCTGGGTGCGGAGGGTTAGGGTACCTGGGTGCCTGGGTGGCTAGGTGTAGGGTGCATGGGTTCCTGTGTGCCTAGAGTTAGGGCCCCTGGGTGCCTGGGTCCTAGTGTTATGGTGCCTGGGTGCCTAGTTTCTGGGTGCCTGCGTGCCTGGTTGCAGAGGGTTAGGATGCTTGGGTTACTGGGTGCCTAGTGTTAGGGTACCTGGGTGCCTGGGTGCCTAAGTTTAGAGTGCATGTGTGCCTGGGTGCCTAGGGTTAGGTATGTGGGTGCCTGGGTACCTACAATTAGGGTGCCTGGGTGCCTGGGATTCTATGGTTAGGGTGACATGTTGCCTGAGTGCCTAGGGTTAGGGTGATTGGTGGCCCTGGTGCCTAGGCTTAGGAGGGCTTGTTGCTGGGTGATTGGTGGCCCTGGTGCCTAGGCTTAGGATGGCTTGTTGCTGGATGCCTAGGATTAGGGTGATTGGGGGCCTAGGTGGGTAGGGTTAGGGTGACTGAGTGACTGGGTGCCTAGGTGTAGGGTGGCTGGGTGCCTGGGTGCCTAGGTTTAGGGTGCCTTGGAGCCTGGGTGCCTAGGGTTAGTGTGCCTGGGAGGGTACTGGCCTAGGGTGAAGGTTCCTGGGTGCCTGGGATCCTAGGGTTAGGTTGCCTGGGTCCCTCAGTACCTAGGTTTAGTGTGCCTGGTTGCATAGAGTTAGGGTGCCTGGGTGCCTAAGTTTAGGGTTCCTGGGAGCCGGGGTGCCTTGGTTTAGGATGCCTGGGTATCTGGGTGCCTAGGGATAGGGTGCCTGGGTGGATAGTTGCCTAGGGTTAGTGTTCCATTATGCCTGGTGCCTAGGGTAAGGTTACCTAGGTTCCTGGGTGCCTAGTTTTTGGATGCCTGGGTGCCTGGTTGCATAGAATTAGGGTGCTTGGGTTCCTGGGTGCCTAGGGTTAGGGTGCCTGAGGGCCTGGGTACCTAGTGTTAGGGTGCTGGTGTGCCTAGTTTTAGGGTGCCTGGGTAAATGGGTTCCTAGCATTAGGGTGCCTGTTTGGCTGGTTGCCTAGCGTTAGGGTTCCTGTGTGCCTGGGTGCCTAAGGTTAGGGTGCCTGGGTCTCTATGTGCCTAGTTTTTGGGTGCCTGTGTGCCTGGTTGTCTAGAATTAGGGTGCTTTGTTATCTGGGTGCCTAGGTTTATAGTGCCTGGGTGCCTGGGTACCTAGGGTAGGGTGCCTGGGTGCCTAGTTTTAGGGTGCCTTGGATCCTGGGTGCCTAGGTTTAGGGAGACTGGGTACCTGGGTGACTAGGATTAGGGTGCCTGGGTGCCTGAAATTAGGATGACTGTTTGACTGGGTCCCTAAGGTTAGCGTACTTTTTTGCCTCACTTCCTAGGGTTACGAAGCCCTTGTGCCTGTGTGCCTAGGTTTACTGTGCATGGGTGCCTGGGTGAATAGGGTTAGGGTCTGTGGGTGCCCTAGTGCCTAGGGTTAGGGTGCCTGTGTGCCTGATTTCCTAGGATTATCATTCCTGGGTTTTGGGTGCCTATTTTTAGGGTACCTGGGTGCTGGGTGCCTAGTGATTGGGTACATGGTTGCCTGGGTGCCTAGGGTTAGGGTGCCTGGGTGCCTAGGGTTAGGGTGTCTGGATGCATAAGGTTATGGTGCCAGGAGATGGGGTGCCTAGATTTAGAGTGCCTAGGTGCCTGGGTGCCAAGGTTTAGGGTGCCTGGGTGCATGGGTTCCTAGTTTAAGGGTGCTTGGGTGCCTTGGAGCCTAGGGTTTGGGTGCCTGGGTGCCTGATTGCCTAGGGTTAGGTTGCTTGGGTTACTGGGTGCCTAGGGTTAGGGTACCTAGGTGCCTGGGTGCCTAAAGTTAGGTTGCATGGTTGCCTGGGTGCCTAGGGTTAGGGTGCCTGGGTGCCTAGATTTGGGCGCCTGGGTGCCTGTTTGCCTAGGCTTAGGTTGCTTGGATGACTGGGTGTCCAGTGTTAGGGAACCTAGGTGCCTGGCTATCTACGTTTAGGGTGCATGGGTGGTTGGGTGCCTATGGTTAGGGTGCCAGGGTGCCTGGGTGCCTAGGTTTAGGGTGTTTGGGTGCCCTGGTGCCTAGGGTTAGGGTTCCTGGCTGCCTGGTTGCCTAGAGTTAGGGTGCCTGGGTGCCTGATTGCCTATGGTTAGAGTGCCTTGTTGCCTGGGTGCCTAGGTTTAGGGTATCTGGGTTCCTATGTTTAAGGTGTATGGGTGCCCTGATGCCTAGGGTTAGGGTGCCTGGGTGCCTAGGGTTAAGGTGCCTGTGTGCCTGGTTCCCTAGCGTTAGAGCGCCTGGGTGTCCTGGTGGCTAGGTTTAGGGTGCCTGGATGCTGTGTGCCTAGGGTTAGGGTCCCTGTGTGCCTGGGTACCTAGGGTTAGCATGTCTGAGCACCTAGGTTTAGGGTACTTGGTTCCTGGGTGCCTGCGTGCCTAAGGTTAGGGTGCACCGTGGCCTGGGTGCCTAGGGTTAGGGTGCCTGGGTGTGAAATGTTAGGGTGCTCTGGTGACTGGGTGCCAAGTTTTAGGGTGCTTGGTTGACAAGTGCCTAGAGATTGGGTGCTTGGTGCCTGGGTGCCTAGGGTTAGGGTACCTGCTGCCTGGGTGCCTAGGGTTAGGGTGCCTGGGTGCCTGGGTGCCTATGGTTAGGGTCCCTGGATTCCTGAGTGCCTAGGTTTGGGTGTCTGTGTTCCTAGGTTTAGGGTGCCTGGGTGCCCTGGTGCCTAGGGTTAGGGTGCATGGGTGCCTAGGTTTAGGGTGCCTGGGTGCCTGGTTCCCTAGGGTTAGGGCGCCTGCATGCCTTGGTGCCTAGGTTTAGGGTGTCTGGGTTTCTAAGTTTAGGGTGCTAGGTGCCCTGGTGCCTAGATTTAAGGTGCCTGGGTTCCTGGGTGCCTAGGATTAGGGTGCCTGTGTGCCTGGTTCCCTAGGGTTAGGGTGCCTGTTTGTCTAGTGTTAGGGTGCCTGGGTAAGAGGGTGCATAAGTTTACTGTGCCTGGGTGCCTGGGTGCCTAATGTTATTGTACCGGGATGCTTGGATGCCTAGGTTTAGGGTGTCTGGGTGCCCTGGTGTTTAGGGTTAGGGTTCCTGTGTGCCTGATTTTCTAGGATTAGTGTTACTGTGTTTTGGGTGCCTAATTTTAGGGTGCCTGGGTGCCAGGTGCCTAGAGATTGGGTGCTTGGGTGCCTAGGTGCCTAGGGTTAGGGTGCCTGAGTGCCTAGGGTGAGGGTGCCTGGGTGCCTATGGTTAGGGTGCCAGGGATCCAGGGTGCCTATTTTTAGGGTGTCTGGGTTCAAAGGTTTAGGGTGCCTAGGGTTAGGGATCCTGTGTCCTTGGGTGCCTAGAGTTAGAGTGCCTGGGTGCCTATGGTTAGGGTGTCTTGGAGCCTGGGTGCCTATGGTTAGGGTGCCTGGGTGCCTAAGTTTAGGGTTCCTGGGAGGGTGGGTGCATAGGGTGAAGGTTCCTGGGTGCTTGGGTGACTAGGGTTAGGTTGCCTCGGTCCCTGGGTACCTAGGGTTAATGTGCTTGGGTGCCTAGAGTTAGGGTGCCTGGGTGTCTAAAGTTAGGCTTCCTGGGAGCCGAGGTGCCTAAGTTTAGGATGCCAGGGTACTTGGGTGCCTAGGGATTGGGTGCCTGGGTGGATGGTTGCCTAGGGTTAGTGTTCCATTGTGTTGGGTGCCTAGGGTTAGGTTTCCTGGGTTCCTGGATGCCTAGTTTTTCGGTTCCTGTGTGCCTGGTTGCATAGAATTAGGGTGCTTGGGCACCTGGGTGCCTATGGTTAGGATGCCTGGGTGCTTGTGTGCCAAGATTTAGGGTGTCTGGGTTCCTAGGTTTAGGGTGCCTGGGTGCCCTTGTGCCTAGGGTTAGGGTGCCTGTGTGCCTGGTTCCCTAGGGTTAGGGTTTTTGGGTGCCTGGGTGCCTTGGTTTAGGTTGTCTTGGTTCCTAGGTTTAGTGTGCCTATATACCCTGGTGCCTAGGGTTATGGTGCCTTGGTGCCTAGGTTTAGGATGTCTGTGTGCTTGGTTCCATAGTGTTAGTGTGCCTGGTTGTCTAGTGTTAGAGTGCCTGGGTGCCTAATGTTAGGGTGCCTGGGTGACTATGTTTAGGGTGCCTGGGTGCCTAGGTTGACTGTGCCTGGGTGCCTGGGTGTTATTGTGCCTGGATGCCTGGATGCTTAGATTTAGGGTGTGTGGGTGCCCAAGTTCCTTGGGTTAGGGTGCCTGTGTGCCTGATTTCCTAGGATTAGCGTTCCTGGGTTTTGCGTGCCTAGTTTTATGCTGCCTGGGTGTCGGGTGCCGAGAGATTGGGTGCTTAGGTGCCTGGGTGCCTAGGGTTAGGATGCCTGAGTGCCTATGGTTAGGGTGCTAAGGTTAAGGTGCCCAGGAGATGGGGTGCCTAGATTTATAATGCCTTCGTACCTGATTGCCAAGGGTTAGGGTGCCTCGGTACCTGGGTGCCTGAGTGCTTATGGTTAGGGTTCCTGTGTTTGGGTGCCTAGAGTTAGGGTTCCTGGGTGCCTGTGTGCCTAGGCTTTTGGTGCTTGTGTGCCTGGGTGCTTAGGTTGGGGTGCTTGGGTGCCTGGGTGCCTAGGTTTAGGGACCCTGGGTGCCTGTGTGTGAGTGTTAGGGTGCCTGGGTGCCTGGGTGCTGGGGTTTAGGGTTCCAGGGTGCCTGGGTGCCTAGGGTTTGAGTGCCTGGGTGCCCGGATGCCTAGGGTTAGGGTTCCTGTGTATGGTTGCCTTGAGTTAGGATCCCTGGCTTCATGTGTGCCTAGGCTTCGGGTATCTGTGTGCCTGGGTGCCCAGGGTTGAGGTGCCTGGTTGCCTGGGTGCCTAGGTTTAGGGTTCCAGGGTGCCTGGGTCCCTAGGGTTTGGGTGCCTGTGTGCCTAGGGTTAAAGATCCAGTGTGCCTGGGTGCCAAGGGTTAGGGTGCCTGGGTGCCTAGATTTAGGGTAACTGATTGCCTGGGTGCCTAAGGTTAGGGTACACCGCCTCCTGGGTGCCTAGTGTTCGGGTACCTCGGTGCCTGGGTGCGAATTGTTAAGGTGCCTGTGTGCCTGGGTTCCTAGGGTTAGGGTAACAGGGTGCCTGAGTGCCTAGGATTAGGGTACCTGTGTGCCCTGTTTCCTAGGGTTAGCGTTCCTGGGGGCCTAGGTGCGTAGGTTTAGGGTGTCTGTCTGCCTGGTTGCCTAGGTTTAGGGTGCTTGGGTGCCTGGTGCCTAGGGTTAGGGTGCATGAGAGCCTGGGAGCCTAGGGTTAGGGTGCCTGGGAGCCTGGGTGCCTAGGGTTAGGGTTCCTGTGAGCTTGGGTGCCAAGAGTTAGGGTGCTTGGGTGCCTTGGTGCCTAGGCTCTGGGTGCCTGTGTGCCTAGGTGCCTAGGGTTAGGGTGCCTGGGTGCCTATGGTTAGGGTACCTGGGTGCCTGGTTGCCTAAGATTAGGGTGCATGTGTGCCTGGGTGCCTAGGTTTTGGGATCCTGGGTGCCTAGGTTTAGGGATCCTGGGTTCCTAGGTTTAGCGTTCCTGTGTAACTGGTCCTAGAGTTATGGTTCCTGGGTGCCTGGGAGCCTGGTTTTTGAATGCCTGGGTACCTCATTGCCTAGGGTTAGGTTGCTTGGCTGACTAGGTGCCTAGTGTTACGGTACCTGGGTGCCTCGGTGCCTAAGTTTAGGGTGCATGTGTGCCTGAGTGCCTAGGTTAGGCCTGTGGGTGCCTGGGTGCCTGGCTAGGATTAGGGTATCTGGGTTCCTCGGTGCCTTAGGTTAGGGTGCCTGGGTGCCTGGGTGCCTATGGTTAGGGTGCCTGTGTGCTTAGGTTTAGGGTGCTTGGGTACCCTGCTGCCTAGGGTTAGGGTGCCTGGGAGCCTGTGTGCCTAGGCTTTGGGTGGCTGTGTGCCTGGGTGCCTATTGTTAGGGGGCCTGTGCGCCTAGGTTTAGGGTATTTGGTTCCTGGGTGCATGGGTGCTTAAGGTTAGGGTGCACCGCTGCCTGGGTGCCTAGGGTTAGGGTCCCTGGGTGCCTGGGTGCAAAGTGTTAGGGTACCTAGATGTCTGGGTGCCTGGGTGCCTAATTTTTGGATGCCTGGGTGCCTGGTTGCCTAGGGTTAGGTTTCTTGGGTGACTGGGTACCTAGTGTTTGGGTACCTGTGTGCCTGGGTGCCTAAGGTTAGGGTTCATGTGTTCCAGGGTGCATAGGGTTAGGGTCTGTGGGTGCCTGGGGGTCTAGGATTAGGGTTCTTGGGTGCCTGGGATCCTAAGGTTAGGGTGATATGGTGCCTGAGTGCCTAGGTTTGGGGTCCCTGGGAGCCTAGGTTTAGGGTGTCTGGGTGCCTATGGTTAGGTTGCTGGTGAGCCCTGGTGCCTAGCTTTAGGGTAGCTGGGTGCCTGGGTGCCTAGTGTTAGGATGATTGGGGGCCTGGGTGCCGATTGTTAGGATGATTGGGGCCTAGGTGGGTAGGGTTAGGGTGCCTGAGTGACTGGGTGCCTAGGTGTAGGGTGGCTGGGTGCCTAGGGTTAGGGTGCCTTGGAGCCTGGGTGCCTAGGGTGCCTGTATGCCAAGTTTTTAAGTACCTGGGTGCCTGGTTGCCTAGGGTTAGGTTGCTTGGGTTCCTGGGTTCCAATGTTTAGGGTGCCTGGGTGCCTAGGGTTTGGTTGCCTGTGTGCCTGGGTGCTTATGGTTAGGGTTCCTGTGTTTGGGAGCCTAGAGTTAGGGTTCCTGTGTGCCTGTGTACCTGTGTGCCTAGGCTTTGGGTTCCTGTGAGCCTGGGGTCCTAGTATTAGGGTGCCTGGGTGCCTAGGGCTAGGGACCCTGGGTGCCTGGGTGCCTAGATTTAGGGTTCCAGGTGCCTGGGTAGCTAGGGTTTGGGTTCCTGAGTGCCTGGGTGCCTAGAATTAGGGTTCAAGTGTGCCTGGGTGCCTAGGGTTAGGGTGCCTGGGTGCCTAGGTTTAGGGTAACTGAGTGCCTGGGTGTGTAAGGTTAGGGTGCACCGCTGCCTGGGTGCCTATGGTTAGGGTGCCTGGGTACCTGGGTGTGAAGTGTTAAGATGCCTGTGTGCTTCGGTGCCTAGAGTTAGGATTACAGAGTGCCTGGGATCCTAGGGTTAGGGTAGCTGTGTGCCTTGGTGCCTAGGGTTAGGGTGCCTGGGTGGCCTAGGGACATAGGTTTAGGGTACATGTGTGCCTGGTTGCCTAGGTTTAGGGTTCTTGGGTTCCTGGTGCCTAGGGTTACGGTTCCTGGGAGCCTGGGAGCCTAGATTTAGGGTGCCTGGGAGCCTGGGTACCTAGGGTTAGGGGTCCTGTGTGCTTGGGTGCCTAGAGTTAGAGTGCCTGGGTGCCTGGGTGCCTAGGCTCTGGGTGCCTGTGTTCTTAGGTGCCTAGGTTTAGGCTGCATGGGTGTCTATGGTTAGGGTACCTGGGTTCCTGGGTGCCTAGGTTTAGGGTTCCTGTGTTCCTAGGTTTAGGGTGCCTGGGAGCCTGGGTGCCTAGGGTTAGGGTTCCTGTGTACCTGGGTGCCTAGAGTTAGGGTTCTTGGGTGCCTGGGTGCCTAGTTTTTGGATGCCTGGGTGCCTAGTTGCCTAGGTTTATGTTGCTTGGCTGACTGGGTGCCTAGATTTAGGGTACCTGGGTGCCTGGGTGGCAAGTTGTAGGGTGCATGGGTGCCTGCATGCCTAGGGTTAGGGTCTCTGGGTGCCTGGGGCCTCATGTTAGGGTGTTTGGGTACCTAGTTTTTGGGTGCCTGGTTGCCTAGGGTTCCTTTGCTTGGTTGACTGGGTGCCTAGTGTTAGGGTACCTGGGTGCCTGGGTGTCTAAGGTTAGGGTGCATGTGTGCCGGGGTGCCTAGGGTTAGTGTCCGTGGGTGCCTGGGTGCCTAGGAATAGGGTTTACTGGGTGCCTGGGGTCCTAGGGTTAGGGTTAACATGGTGCCTGAATGCCTAAGATTAGGGTGCCTTGGAGTCTGGGAGCCTAGGTTTAGGGTGCCTGGGTACCGGGGTGCCTAGGGATAGGGTGCCTGGGTGGTTGGTTGCCTAGGGTTAGTGTTGCATTGTGCCTGATTTCCTAGGGTTAGGTTTCCTGGATCCTTGAGTGCCTAGTTTTTGGGTGCCTATGTGCCTGGTTGCTTAGAATTAGGGTGCTTGGGTGCCTGGTGCCTAGGGTTAGGGTTCCTGTGTGCCTGGGTGCATAGGGTTAGGATGCCTGTGTCTCTGGGTGCCTAGTTTTTGGGTGTCTGGTTGCCTGGTTGCCTAGAATTAGGGTGCTTTGTTACCTGGGTGCCTAGGGTTACGGTGCCTGGGTGCCTAGGGTTAGGGTGCCTGGGTGCCTAGGGTTAGGGTGCCTGGGTGCTTAGGGTTAGGATGCTTTGGAGTCTTAGTGCCTAGGTTTAGGGAGCCTGTGTGACTGAATAACTAGGTTTAGGGTGTTTGGGTGCCTGGGTGCCTATGTTTAGGAACCCTGGGTGACTGGGTGTGAAGTTTTAGGGTGCCTGGGTGCCTCATTGCCTAGGTTTAGGGTAAATGGGTGCCTGGGTGCCTAGGGTTAGGATTCCTGTGTACCTGGGTGCCAAGAGTTAGGGTTCCTAGGTGCCTGGGTGCCTCATTTTTGGATGACTGGGTGCCTGGTTGCCTAGGTTTAGGTTGCTTGGCTGACTGGGTGCCTAGTGTTAGGGTACCTGGGTGCCTGAGTGCCTAAGTTTAGGGGGCATGTGTGCCTGGGTGCCTAGGGTTAGGGTCCGTGGGTGCCTGGATGCCTAGGATTAGGGTGCCTGGGTGCCTGAGTGCCTAGGGTTAGGGACCCTGAGTGCCTGGTTGTGAAGTGTTAGTGTGCCTGGGTGCCTGGGTGCCTAGGGTTAGGGTTCCAGTGTGCCTGGGTGCCTAGGGTTAGGGTGCCAGGGTGCCTAGTGTTAGGATATTTGGGGGCCTTGGTGTCTAGGCTTAGGGGTCTGGGGGCCAAGCTGAATACGTTTAGGGTTCCTGTGTGCCTGGTTGCCTAGGTTTAATGTGCTTGGGTGCCTGGTGCCTAGATTTAGTGTGCCTGGAAGCCTGGAAGCCTAGGGTTAGGGTGCCTGGGAGCCTGGGTGCCTAGGGTTAGTGTTCCTGTGTGCTAGGGTGCCTAAAGTTAGGGTGCCTGGGTGTCTGGCTGCCTAGTCTTTTGGTGCCAGGGTGCCTAGGGTTAGGGTACCTCAGTGCCTGGGTGCCTAGGTTAGGGTGCATGGGTGCCTGGGTGCCTAGGCATAGGGTCCCTGGGGGCCTGGGGGCCTAGTGTTAGGGCATTGGGTGCCTGGGTGCTTGGTTGCCTTGGGTTAGGTTGCTCTGGTGACTGGGTGCCTAGTGTTAGGGTGACTGGGTGCCTGGGATCCTAGGGTTAGGGTGGCATGGTGCCGGAAGGCCTAGGATTAGGGTGCCTCGGAGCCTGGGTGGCTAGTTGTAGGGTTCATGGGTGCTTGGGTGCCTAGGGTTAGTGTCCCTTGGTGCCTGGGGCCTAGTGTTAGGGTGCCTGGGTGGCTTGTTTTTTGGTGTCTGGTTGCCTAGGGTTAGTTTGCTTGGTTGACTGGGTACCTAGTGTTAGGGTCCCTGGGTGCCTGGGATCCTAGGGTTAGGGTGACATGGTGCCTGAGTTCTTAGGGTTAGTGTGCCTCGGAGCCTGGGAGCCTAGGATTAGGGCGCCTGAGTGCCTGGGTGCCTAGTGTTAGGGAGCTTGTATGCCCTGGTGCCTATGTTTAGGGTGCTGGTTGCCCTGGTGCTTAGGTTTAGGGTGGCTGGATGTCTGGGTGCCTAGGGTTAGGTGTATTGGTGTCCTAGATGGGTCGGGTTAGGGTCCCTGAGTGACTGGATGCCTAGGTGTAGGGTGGCTGGGTGCCTGGATGCCTAGGGTTAGGGTGCCTTGGAGCCTGGGTGCCTAGGGTTAGGGTTCTTGGGAGCCTAGGTACCTACAGTTAGGGTGCCTTGGAGGTTGTGTGCCTAGGGTGAAGGTTCCTAGGTGCCTGGGTGCCTAGGGTTAGCTTGCCTGGTTCCCTGAGTACCTAGGGTTAGTGTGGCTGGGTGTCTAGAGTTAGGGTCCCTGGATGGCTAAGGTTAGGGTTCCTGGTAGCCGGGGTGCCTTGGTTTAGAATGCCTGGGTTCCTGGGTGACTAGGGATAGGGTGACTGGGTGGATGGTTGCCTAGGGTTAGTGTTCCATTGTGCCTGGGTGCCTAGGGTTAGGTTTCCTGGGTTCCTGGGTGCCTAGTTTTCGGGTGCCTGTGTGCCTGGTTGCCTAGCATTAGGGTGCTTGGGAACCTGGGTGCCTAAGTTTAGGGTTCTTGTATGCCTGGGTACCTAGGGTTAAGGGTGCCTGTGTCTCTGGGTGCCTAGTTTTTGGGAGCCTTGGTTTCTGTTTGCCCAGAATTTGTGTGCTTTGTTAACTTGGTGCCTAGGTTCAGGGAGCATGGGTGCCTGGGTGACAAGGTTTAGGGTGCCTGGGTGAATGAGTGCCTAAAATTAGGGCGCCTGGTTGCCTGAGTGCCTAAGGTTAGTGTGCCTTTGTGCCTCGCTTCCTAGGGTTAGGGTGTCCTGGGGCCTGGGTGCCTAGGGTTACGTTGTCTAGGTGCCTAGGTTTAGGGTAAATGGGTGCCTGGGTGCCTAGGTTTAGGATGGCTGGGTACTGGGGTGCCTAGAGTTAGGGTGCTTGGTTGCCTGTGTTTACGGTGCCTGGGTTTCTGGGTTTACTGTGCCTGGGTGCCTGAGTGCTGATGATTAGAGTGCCTGTGTGCCTAGGTTTAGGGTGTCTGGGTGCCCTTGTGCCTAGAGTTAGGGTGCGTGTGTGCCTGATATTTTAGGATTAGCGTTCGTGGGTTTTGGGTGCCTAGTTTTAGAGTGCCTGGGTGCCAGGTGCCTTGTGATCGGGTACTTGGGTGCCTGGGTGCCTAGGTTTAGGGTGCCTGAGTGCCCAGGTTTAGGGTGCCTGGGTGCCTAACGTTAGGGTGCCCGGGAGATGGGGTGCCTAAAATTAGAGTGCCTGGGTGCCTAAGGTTAGGGTCCCTGGGTGCCTCGGTGCCTAGTGTTTGATTTCCTGGGTGCCTGGGTGCTTATAGTTAGGCTTCCTGTGTTTGGGTGCCTAGAGTTAGGGCCTCTGGATTCCCGTGTGCCTAGGCTTTGAATGCCTTTTGTGTGCCTGGGTGCCTAAGGTTAGGGTGCCTGGGTGCCTAGGTTTAGGGTACTTGGTTACTGGGTGCCTGGATGCCTAAGGTTAGGGTGCACCGATGCCTGGGCGCATAGGGTTAGGGTCCTTGGGTGCCTGCGTGCGAAGTGTTAGGGTGCGTGGGTGCCTAGTTTAGGGTGCCTGGGTGGCGGTTGGCTATAAATCGGGTGCTTGAGTGCTTGGGTGCCTAGGGTTAGTGTACCTGGGTGCCTGGGTGCCTATGTTTAGGGAGCCTGGTTGCCTGGGTGCCTAGGTTTAGGGTGTCTGGGTTCCTAGGCTAAGGGTGCCTGGGTGCCCTGGTGCCTAGGGTTAGGGTGCCTGGGTGCCTGTGTGCCTAGGGTTAGGGTGCCTGTGCACATGGGTGCCTAGAGTCAGGGTTCCTGGGCGCCTAGGTTTAGGATCATTGATTCCTAGGTGCCTGGGTGCCTAAGGTTAGGGTGCACCGCTGCCTGGGTGCCTAGGGTTAGGGTGCCAGGGTGAGAAATGTTAGGGTGCCCTTGTGCCTGGGTGCCTAGGTTTAGGGTTCCTGGTTGCCAGGTTCCTAGAGATCAGGTGCTTGGGTGCCTGATGCCTAGGTTTAGGATGCCTGGCTGGCTGGGTGCCTATGGTTAGGGTGCTTGGGTGCCTGGGTGCCTATGGTTAGGGTTTTGGGGTGCCTAGGTACATTGGTTTAGGGTGCATGTGTGCCTGGTTGCCTAGGTTTAGGGTTCTTGGGTGCCTGGTGCCTAGGGTTAGGGTGTCTGGGTGCCTGAGAGCCTAGGTTTAGGGTGCATGGGTGCCTGCATGCCTAGGGTTAGGGTTCCTGGGTGCCTGGGTGCCTAGAGTTAGGGTCCCTGGGTTCCTGGGTGTCTAGATTTAGTGTGCTGGGTGCCTGGGTGCCTAGGTTTAGGGTAAATGGTTGCCTGGGTGCCTAGGTTTAGGGTGCCAGGGTACCTGTGCCTATGATTAAGGTGCATGGGTGCCTAGATTTAGGGTGTCTGGGTTCATAGGTTTAGGGTGCCTGGGTGGCCTGGTGCCTAGGGTTATGGTGCCTGTGTGCCTGTGTGCCTGTGTGCCTAGGTTTAGGGTGCCTGGGTACCTGGGTGCTTAGGGATAGGGTGCCTGGGTGGATGGTTAGTATTCCATTGTGCCTGGGTGCCTAGGGTTAGGTTTCCTGGGTTGCTGGGTGCCTACTTTTTGGGTGCCTTTGTGCCTGGTTGCCTAGAATTAAGTTGCTTTGTTACCTGGGTGCCTAGGATTATGGTGCCTGGGTGCCTGGGTACCTAGAATTAGGGTGCCTGGGTGCCTAGGTTTAGGGTGCCTTGGAGCCTGTGTGCCTAGGTTTAGGGATTCTGGGTGCCTGGGTGACTATGGTGAGGGTGCATGGGTGCCTAAAATTAGGGTGCCTGGTTGCCTGGGTGCCTAAGGTTAGAGTGCCTTTGTGCTTCCCTTCCTAGGGTTAGGGTGCCCTGGTGCCTGCGTGCCTAGGGTTACGTTGACTGGGTGCCTAGGTTTAGGGTAAATGGTTGCCTGGGTGCATAGGTTTAGGGTGCCTGGGTGCCTGGGTACCTGGGTGCCTAGGTTTAGGGTGCTTGTTTGCCTTGGTTTAGGGTGCCTGGGTGCCTGGTTTCTAGGTTTACTATGCCTGGGTGCCTAGTGTAAGGGCGCCTGGGTGCCAGGTGCCTATGGTTAGGGTGCCTGGGTGCCTAGGTTTAGGGTGTCTGGGTTCCTAGATTTAGGGTTCCTGGGTGCCCTGATGCCTAGGGTTAGGGTGCCTGTTTGCCTAAGTTTAGGGTGCCTGTGTGCCTGGGTTCCTAGGGTTACGGTGCCTGGGTGCGAAATATTAGGGTGCTTTGGTGTCTGAATGCCTAGGTTTAGGGTACCTGGCTGCCTGAGTGCCTAGGATTAGGGTGCCTGGGTGCCTATGGTTAGGGTTCTTGGCTGCCTGGGTGCTTAGGTATAGGGTATCTGGGTTCCTAGGTTTAGGGTTACTGGGTTCCCTGGTGCCTAGAGTTAGAGTGCCTGGGTGCCTAGGTTTAGGGTGCCTGTGTGCCTGGTTCCCTAGGGTGAGGGTGCCTGGGTGCCTGGGTGCCTAGGTTTAGGGTGCCTGGGTACCCTGGTGCCTAGGTTTATGGTGCCTGGGTGCTTAGGGTTAGGGTCGCTGTGTGCCTGATTCCCTAGAGTTAGGGTGCCTGGGTGCATGGGTGCCTGGGTGCCTAGTGTTAGTGTGGTAGGGTGCCAGGGTTTAGGGTGCCTGGGTGCCTAGGTTTACTGAGCCTGGGTTCCTGGGTGCCTGGTGCCTAATATTTTTGTGCCTGGATTCCTGGGTGCCTATGTTTAGGGTGTCTGGGTGCCTTGGTGCCTAGTGTTAGGGTCCCTGTGTGCCTGATTTTCTAGGATTCGCGTTACTGGCTTTTGGGTGCCTAATATTAAGGCGCCTGGGTGACGGGTGCCTAGAGAATGGATGCTTGGGTGCCTGGGTGCCTAGGGTTAGGATTCCTTGGAGCCTGGGTGCCTAGGGTTAGGGTGCCTGGGACCCTGGGTGCCTACAGATAGGGTGCCTGATAGCCTGAGTGCCTAGGGTTAAGGTTCCTGGGTGCCTGGGTGCCTAGGTTTAGTTTGCCTGGGTTTCTGGGTACTAAGTGTTAGTGTGCCTGGGTGCCTAGAGTTAGTGTGCCTGGTTGCCTAAGGTTAGGGTTCCTGGGAGCCGGGGTGCGTTGGTTTAGGATGCCTGGGTACCTCGGTGCCTAGGGATAGGGTCTCTGGGTGGATGGTTGCCTAGATTTAGTGTTCCATTGTGCCTGCGTGCCTAGGGTTAGGTGTCTTGGGTTTCTGGGTGCCTAGTTTTTGGGTGCCTGTGTGCCTTGTTGCCTAGAAGTAGGGTGCTTGGGTACTTGGGTGCCTAGGTTTAGGTTGCCTGAGTGCCTGGGTACCTAGTGTTAGGGAGCCTGCATGCCTAGGTTTAAGAAGCCTGGGTGCCTGGGTGCCTAGGGTTATGATGCCTGGGTGCATGGGTGCCTAAAATTAGAGTGCCTGGTTGCCTGGGTGTCAAAGTTTAGCGTGCCTTTGTGCCTTGCTTCCTAGGGTTAGGGTGCCCTGGTGCCTGGGTGCCTAGGGTTACGGTGCCTGGGTGCCTAGGTTTAGGGTAAATGGGTGCCTGGGTGCATGGGTTTAATGTGCCTGGGTACCTGGGTTTCTAGGTTTACTGTGCCTGGGTGTCTGGGTGCCTAGTGTTAGGGTGCCTGGGTGCCTATGGTTAGGGTGCCTGGTTGCCTAGGTTTAGGGTGTCTGGGTTCCTAGGTTTAGGGTGCCTGTGTGCCCTGGTGCCTAGGGTTCGGGTGCTTGGGTGCATGTGTGCCTAGGTTTAGGGTGCTGTGTGCCTGGGTGCCTAGGGTTAGGGTGCCTGGGTGACTAGGTTTAGGGTACTTGGTGCCTGGGTGCCTAAAGTTAGTGTTCACCGCTGCCTGGGTGCCTAGGGTTATGGTGCCTGGTTGCGAAATGTTAGGGTGCCCTGGTGTCAGGGGGCCTAGGTTTAGGGTTCCTAGTTGCAGGGTGCCTGGTTGCCGGGTGCCTAGAAATCTGGTGCTTGGGTGCCTGGGTGCTTAGGTTTAGGGTACCTGGCTGCCTGGGTGCCTAGGTTTAGGGTGCTTGTGTGCCTGGTTCCCTAGGGTTAGGGCGCCTAGGTGCCTAGGTTTAGGGTGTCTAGGTTCTTAGGTTTAGGGTACCTGGGTGCCATGATGCCTAGGATTAGGGTGCCTGGGTGCCTGGGTGCCTAAAATTAGGTGCCTGGTTGCCTGGGTGCCTAATATTAGTGTGCTTTTGTGACTCGCTTCCTAGGGTCAGGATGACCTGGTTCCTGGGTGCCTAGTGTTGCGGTGCCTAGGTGCCTAGGTTTAGGGTAAATGGGTACCTGGGTGCATGGGTTTAGGCTGCCTGGGTGCCTAGATTTAGGGTGGCTGGGTATCTGGGTGCCTAGAGTTAGGGAGCCTGGTTGCCTGTGTTTAGGGTGCCTGGGTTTCTAGGTTTACTGGCCTGGGTGCCTATGATTAGGGTGCCTAGGTGCCTAGGTTTAGGGTGCCTGGGTGCCTAAGTTTAGATTGCCTGTGTGCCTGCGTGTCTAAGGTTAGGGTGCCTGTGTGCCTGGGTTCCTAGGGTTAGTGTGCCTGGGTGTCGCATGCTTAGGTTTAGGGTGCCTGGGTGACCGGTGCCTAGAGATGGGGTGCTTGGGTGCCTGGGTGCCTAGGGTTAGGGTAATTGGCTGCCTGGGCACCTAGGGTTAAGGTGCCTTGGTGCCTGGGTGCCTATCTTTAGGTTGTCTGGGTTACTAGGTTTAGGGTGCCTCGGCGCCCTGGTGCCTAGGGTTAGGGTGCTTGTGTGCCTGGTTCCCCAGGGTTAGGGTGCCTGGTTGTCTAGTGTTAGTGTGCCTGGGTGCGTGGGTGCCTGGTTGCCTAGTGTTAGGGTGCCAGGGTGCCTGAAATTAGGGTGTCTGTGTGCCTGGGTTCCTAGGTTTACTGTGCCTGAGTGGCTGGGTGCCACGTGTTATTGTGCCTGGATGCCTGGTTGCTTTGGTTTAGGGTATCTGGGTGCCCTGGTGCCTAGGATTAAGCTGCCTGTGTTCCTGATTTCCTAGGATTAGCATTCCTGGGTTTTGGGTGCCTAGTTTTAGGGTTCCTGGGTGCCGGGTGACTAGTGATTGGATGCTTGGGTACCTGGGTGCCTAGGGTTAGGGTGCCTGTGTGCCTAGGGATAGGGTGCCTGGGTGCCTAAGGTTATGGTGCCCGGGAGACGGGGTGCCTAGATTTAGAGTGCCTGGGTGACTAAGGTTAGGGTGCCTGGGTGCCTGGGTGCCTAAGGTTTGGTTGTCTGGGTGCCTAGGTGCTTATGGTTAGGGTTCATGTATTTGGGTGCCTAGAGTTAGGGTCCCTGGGTTCCTGTGTGCCTAGGCTTTGGATGCCTTTGTGCCTGGGTGCCTAGGGTTAGGATGCCTGGGCACCTAGGTTTAGGGTACTTGGTTCTTGGGTGCCTGTGTGACTTAGGTTAGGGTGCAACAATGCCTGGATGTCTAGGGTTAGGGTTTGGGTGCCTGCATGCAAAGCAAAGTGTTATAGTGCGTGGGTGCCTAGGTTAGGGGGCCTGGTTGCTGGGTGGCTAGAAATCGGGTGCTTGTGCACCTGGATGCCTAGGGTTAGGGTCCCTGGGTGCCTGGGTGCTTAGGTTTAGGGTGCCTGGGTGCCTGAGTCCCTATTTATATGGTGCCTGGGTGCCTGGTTATCTAGGTTTAGGGTTTCTGGGTTCCTAGGTTTGGGGTGCCTGGGTGCCGTGGTGCCTAGAGTTTGGGTGTCTGGGTGCCTGTGTGCCTAGGGGTAGGGTGCCTGTGTGCCTTGGTGTCTAGGGTTAGGCTTCCTGGGCGCCTAGGTTTATGGTCTTGGTTCCTGGGTGCCTGGGTGCCTAAGGGTAGGATGCACCACTGCCTGGGTGCCTAGGTTTAGGGTGCCTGGTTGCCGGGTTCCTAGAAATCAGATGCTTGGTTTCCTGGGTGCCTAGGGTTAGGGTACCTGGCTGACTGGGTGCCTAAGTTTAGGGTGCCTGGGTACCAGGGTGCCTATGGTTTGGGTGCCTGGGGGCCAAGGTGCATAGGTTTATGGTGCCCGTGTGCCTGGTTGCCTATGTTTAGGGTGCTTGGGTGCCTGGTTCCTAGGGTTACGGTTCCTGGGAGCCTGGGTTCCTAGGTGATTGGATGCCTAGAGTTAGGATGCCTGGGTTCCTGCATCAGTAGCCTCTGGGTTCCCGTGTGCCTGGGTACCTAGGGTTAGGATGTCTGGGTGCCTCGGGTTAGGGTACCTGGGTACCTGGGTGCCTAAGATTAGGGTACATGGGTGCCTGGATGCCTAGTTTTAGGGTCACTGGGTACCTGGGTGCCTAAGGTTAGGGAGTTTTGGTTCCTGGGTGCCTAGGTTTAGGGTGCTTGTGTGCCTATGGTTAGGGTGCCTGGGAGCCTGAGTGCCTAGGGTTAAGGTTCCTGGATGCCTGGGTGCCTAGGGTTAGTTTACCTGGGTCCCTGGGTAACTAGGTTTAGTGTGCCTAAAGTTAGGGTGCCTGGGTCTGGGTGCCTAAGGTTAGGGTTCCTGGGTGTGGGGTGCCTTTGTTTATGATGCCTGGGAACCTGGGTGCCTAGGGATAGGGTCCCTGGGTGGATGGTTGCCTAGGTTTAATGTTCCATTGTGCCTGGGTGCCTAGGGTTAGGTTTTCTGGGTTTCTGGGTGCCTAGTTTTTGGGTGCCTTTGTGCCTTGTTGCCTAGAATGAGGGTGCTTGGGTACCTAGGTGCCTCGGGTTAGGGTGCCTCAGTGCCTGGGTACCTACTATTAGGGTGCCTGAGTGCCTAAGGTTAGGATGCCTGGGGGCCGGGGTGCCTAGGTTTAGTATGCCTGAGTAACTGGATGCCTAGCATTAAGTTGCCTGGTTGGCTGGTTGCCAAGGGTCAAGGTTCCTGTTTGCGTGAGTGCCTAGGGTTAGGGTGCCTGGGTCTCTGGGTGCCTACTTTGTGGGTGTCTTTGTGCCTGGTTTCCTAGAATTAAGGTGCTTTTTTACCTGGGTGCCTAGGATTATGGTGCCTGGGTGCCTGGTTATGTAGGGTTATGGTGCCTGGGTGACTAGGTTTAGGAAGCCCTGGTGCCTAGGTTCAGAGAGGCTGGGTTCCTGAGTGACTAGGGTTAGGGTGCCTGGGTGCATGTGTACCTAAAATTAGGGTCCCTGGTTGCCTGGGTGCTTAAGGTTAGCGTGCCTTTGTGCCTCGCTTCCTAGGGTGAGGGTGCCCTGGTGCCTGGGTGCCTGGGTGCATGGGTTTAGGGTGCCTGGTTACCTAGGTGCCTAGATATAGGGTGCCTGGTTGCCTGGGTTTAGGGTTCCTGGGTGCCTGGGTTACTAGGTTTACTGTGCCTGGGTGCCTGGGTACCTAGTGTTAGGGCTCCTGGGTGCCTATGGTTAGGGTGCCTGGTTGCCTAGGTTTAGGGTGTCTGGGTTCCTAGGTTTAGGGTTCCTGGGTGTCCTGGTGCCTAGAGTTAGGGTGCCTCGGTGCCTGTGTGCCTAGGTTTAGTGTGCCTATGTGCCTGGGTTCCTAGGGTTAGGATACCTGGGCGCCTAGGTTTAGGGTACTTGGTTCCTGGCTGCCTGGGTGCCTGAAGTTAGGGTTCACCCTGTCTGGGTCCCTAGAGTTATGGTGCCTGGGTGAAAAATATTAGGGTGCCATGGTGCCAGGGTGCCTAGGTTTAGGGTGCCTGGTTCCCGGGTGCCTAGAGATCGGGTGCTTAGGTGCCTGGGTGCCTAGGTAGGGTACCTGGCTACCTAGGTGCCTAGGGTTAGGGTGCCTGGGTGCCTGGTTCCCTAAGCTTAGGGCGCCTGTGTGCCTGGGTGCCTAGGTTTAGGGTGTCTGGGTTCCTAGGTTTAGGGTGCCTAGGTGTCATGGTGCCTAGGGTTAGGGTGCCTGGGTGCCTGGGTGCCTAGGGTTAGGGTGCCTGGGTGACTGGTTTTCTAGGGTTATGGTGCCTGGTTGTCAAGTGTTAGGGTGCCTGGGTGCATGGGTGCTGGGTGCCTAGGGTTAGGGTGCCTGGGTGCCAGAGTTTAATGTGCCTGAGTGCCTTGGTGCCTAGGGTTAGGGTGTCTGGCTGCCTGTGTGCCTGGGTGCCTAATATTATTGTGCCTGGATGCCTGGGTGCCTAGGTTTAAGGTGTCTTGGTGCCCTGGTGCCTAGAGTTAGGGTGCCTGTGTGCCTTATTTCCTAGGATTAGCATTAATGGGTTTTGGGTGCCTAGTTTTAGGGTGCCTGGGAGCTGTGTGCCTAGAGATCGGGCACTTGGGTTCCTGGGTGCCTAGGGTTAGGGTGCCTGAGTGCCTAGGGTTAGGGTGCGTGGGTGCCTAAGGTTAGGGTGCCCAGGAGAAGGGGTGCCTAGATTTAAAGTGACTTTGTACCTGAGTGCCAAGTGTTAGGGTTCCTGGGTGCCTGGGTGCTTATGGTTCAGGTTCCTGTGTTTGGGTGCCTAGACTTAGGGTGCTTGGATTCCTGTGTGCCTAGGCTTTTGGTGGCTGTGTACCTCGGCGCCTAGGGTTAGGGTGCCTAGATGCCTGGGTGCGCAGGGTTAGGGACTCTGGGTGCCTGTGTGTGAGTGTTTAGGTGCCTGGGTGCCTAGGTTTAGGGTTCCAGGCTGCCTGGGTGCCTACGGTTTGAGTGCCTGGGTGCCTAGGTGCCTAGGGTTAGGGTTCCAGTGTGTCTGGGTGCCTAGGGTTAAGGTGCCTGGGTGCCTAGGTTTAGGATACCTGATTGCCTGCATGGGTGCCTAAGGATAGGGTGCACCGCTGCCTGGGTGCCTAGTGTTAGGATCCCTGGGTGCTTGGATGCGAAGTGTTAAAGTGCCTGTGTGCCTTGGTGCCTAGGGTTAGGGTTCCTGGGGGACTAGGTGCATACGTTTAGGGTGCCTGTGTGCCTGGTTGCCTAGGTTTAGGGTTCTTGGGTGCCTGGTGCCTAGGGTTAGGCATCTTGGAGCTTGGGAGGCTAGTGTTAGGGTGCCTAGGAGCCTGGGTGCCTAGGGTTAGGGTTTCTTTGTGCTTGGGTGCCTAGAATAGGGTGCCTGGGTGCCTTGGCTATGGGTGCCTGTGTGCCTGGGTGCCTAGGGTTAGGGTGACTCGTGCCTAGCCTTAGGGTACCTGGGTGCCTGGTTGCCTAAGTTTAGGGTGCATGGGTGCCTGGATTCCTAGGATTAGGGTTCCTGGGTGCCTGGGTGCCTAGTGTTAGGGTTCCTGGGTTCGTGAGTGCCTAGGGTTAGGGTGCATAGGTGCCTGGGTACTAGAGTTAGGGTCTCTGTGTTACTGGGTGCCTAGTGTTAGGGTGCCTGGTTTCCTGGGTGCCTAGAGTTAGGGTGCCTGGGAGATTGTGTTCCTGTGTACCTGGGTGCCTAGAGTTAGGGTGCCTGGGTGCCTCGATTTTGAGTGCCTGGGTGCCTGGGTGCCTAGGGTTTGGTTGCCTGGGTGCCTGGGTGCTTATGTTTAGGGTTCCTGTGTTTGGGTGACTAGAGTTAGGGTCCCTGGGCTCCTGTGTGCCTAGGCTTTGGGTGCCTGTGTGCCTGGGTGCCTGGGGTTAGGGTTCCAGGGTGCTTGGGTGTCTAAGGTTAGGGTTCACGGGTACCTAGGGATTAGGGACCCTTAGCGCCTGTCTGTGAAGTGTTAGGGTTCCTGGGTTCCTGGGTGCCTAGGTTTAGGGTTCCAGGGTGCTTGGGTGTCTAAGGTTAGGGTTCACCGCTGCCTGGGTGCCTAGGGTTATGGTGGCTGGGTCCAAAATGTTAGGGTGCCCTGGTGCCTGGGTGCCTAGGTTTAGGGTGCCTGGTTGCAAAGTGCCTGGTTTCTGGGTGCCTAGAGATCGGAAGCTTGGGTGACTGGGTTCCTAGGTTTAGGGTTCCCAGCTGCCTGGGTGCCTAGGGTTAGGGTGCCTGTGTGCCTGGTTCCCTAGGCTTAGGGTGCCTGGTTGTGTAGTGTTAGGGTTCCTGGGTGCATGAGTGCCTGGGTGCCTAGGGTAAGGGTGCCTGGGTGCCAGGGTTTAGGGTGCCTGTGTGCCTGGGTGCCTAGGTTTACTGTGCCTGGGTGCCTAGGTTTACTGTGCCTGGGTGCCTCTGTGCGTGGTTGCCTAATATTATTGTGCCTGGATGCCCGGGTGCCTAGGGTTAGGGTGCCTGTGTCCCTGATTTCCTAGGATTAGCGTTCCTGGGTTTTGGGTGCCTAGTTTTAGGGTGCCTTGGTGCCGGGTGCCTAGAGATTGGGCGCTTGGGTGCCTGGGTGCCTAGGGTTTGGGTGCCTGAGTGCCTAGGGTTAGGGTGCCTGGGTGCCTAAGTGTAGGGTTCCTGGGAGACGGGGAGCCTAGATTTAGAGTGCTTTGGTACTTGAGTGCCCAAGGTTTAGGGTGCCTGGGTGCCTCGGGTTTAGTTTCCTGGGCACCTGGGTGCTTATGGTTAGGGTTCCTGTGTTTGGGTACCTAGAGTTAGGGTTCCTGGGTGCCTAGATGCCTAGGTTTAGGGAATCTGGGTGCCTGTGTGTGAGTGTTAGGGTTCCTGGGTGCCTGGGTGCCTAGGTTTAGGGTTCCAGGCTGCCTGGTGCCTAGGGTTTGAGTGCCTGGGTGCCTGGGTGCCTAGGTTTAGGGTGCCTGGGTGCCTAGGTTTAGGGACCCTGGGTGCCTGTGTGTGAGTGTTAGGGTGCCTGGGTGCCTAGGGTTAGGATTTTAGTATGCCTGGGTGCCTAGGGTTAGGGTACACAGCTGCCTGGGTGCCTAGTGTTCGGATTTCTGGGTGCATGGGTGCGAAGTGTTAAGGTGCCTGTGTGCCTGGGTGCCTAGGGTTAGGGTTACAGGGTGCCTGGGTGCCTAGGTTTAGGGTACCTGTGTGGCCTGTTGCCTAGGATTAGGGTGCCTGGGGGCCTAGGTGCATAGGATTAGGGTGCATGTGTGCCTGGTTGCCTAGGGTTAGGGATCATGATTGCCTGTGTGTGAAGTGTTAGGGTGCCTGTGTCCCGTCCCTAAGGCTCCAACCTGCAGAGCCTTAGGAAAGAAGACACAAACGCTGGGTCTGTTGATGATGCTTCCTCCTCCCTCCTAATGCGTACAGCAAGCAAATATATATCAGTCTCATAACCCCTCCCTCATCACTCCACCAACCCCAAGCTTCCCACAGCTAGGGCATGCACATTTCTAACCCTCTCATAGGCGGGCTGGTGTTAGCATGAGGCGCTGTGTCACTGATCATCCGTAGGGAGCCTGATAGGGCTCACTGCGCAGGCTCAGGGCACTGCCAGCTTCATGAGCCTCGTGACTTGGCAACATGCCTAGGCACCATCTTGAGCCACCGCCCCATCCCAGTCTAGCCAAGTGGGCCCCGACAGCCTGGGTGCCTGGTTGTTGAGGTTTAGGGTTCCAGGGTACTTGGGGGCCTAGGTTCATAAGTTGAGGGTGCCTGGGTGCGTGGGTGCCTAGGGTTAGGGACCCTGAGTGCCTATGTGTGAATTGTTAGGGTGCCTGGGTGCCTAGGTTTAGGGTTCCAGGGTACCTGGGTGCCTAGGGTTTGGGTGCCTGGGTGCCTAGTGTTAGGGTTCCTGGGTGCCTGTTTGCCTAGGGTTTAGGTGCCTGGCTTCCTGAGTGCATAGGATTAGGGTTCCTGGGCGCCTAGGTTTAGGGTACATAGTTCCTGGGTGCCTGGGTGCCTAAGGGTAGGGTGCACAGCTGGGTGCCTGGGTGCCTGGGTGCCTGGGTGCCTGGTTGCCTAGGTTTAGGTTTCTTGGGTGACTGGCTGCCTAGTGTTAGGGTTCCTGGGTTCCTAAGGCTAGGGTGCATGTGTACCTGGCTGCCTAGGCTTAGGGTACCTGGGTACCTGGGTGCCTGGGAACCTAGGTTTAGGATTTCTGGGTGCCTAGTTTTTGGGTTCTTGGGTGCATGGTTGCTTATGGTTAGGTAGGTTGGGTGATTGGGTGCCTAGTGTTGGGTACCTGGGTGCCTAAGGTTAGGGTGCATGTGTACCTGGGTGCATAGGGTTAGGGTCTGTGGGAGCCTGGGTGCCTACGATTAGGGTGCCTGGGTGCCTGGGATCCTAGGGTTAGGGATATTGTGCCTGAGTGCCTAGGGTTAGGGTGCCTCGGAGCCTGGATTCTAGGTTTAGGGTGCCTGGGTGCCTAGGGTTAGGGTGCTTGTGTGCCCTGGTGCCTAGGTTTAGGATGGATGGGTGCCTGGGTACCTAAGTTTAGGGTGAATGGGGGCCTTGGTGCCTAGGGTTAGGGTGATTGGGGGCCTTGGTGGGTAGTGTTAGGGTGCCTGAGTGACTGGGTTTCTAGGTGTAGGGTGGCTGGGTGCCTGGGTGCCTAGGGTTAGGGTGCCTTGGAAACTGGGTGCCTAGAGTTAGGGTTCCTGGGAGCCTGGGTGCCTGTCGTTAGAGGGCATGGGAGGGTGGGTGCCTAGGTTAAAGGTGCCTGGGTGCAGATACCAGCTACAGCTATGCCCTCTCAGCATCTGCATGCAATTTACTCATGCAGTCCATAGGCAAAATCTCAACATGAGAAATAAGCCCTGAGAGAAGGTGTGGTCGCTGGCCAAAAGTATTCTCCACTTTCAGATATTCTTTCATAACTATTATTCTTTTAACAATGATTCTTTTAACTCTCCACACGAATTGCTCCGGTGGTGTAAGATCAGGACTGTGAGAGAAACTGAGTCCGTAGAAAATAAACTTTCTGGTAAACGTCCTCGGCTTTGTTCAAATGGTAATAAAATTTAGTTAGAATTTAGATGTAGTGGCAGCATTCCAGTCAGTAATTACAAATGCAGAATTCCTCCCTATCTTTGACCTTCATTACAATAGAGCCAAGGGCTGAAAGGAATCTTGACCTTTGCACCTAGTGATAGCGCTGCCTGGAGACAGAACAACACCACCTGGTTAATAAGCCTATCGTTTGAGGAAAAGTGCTCAGCTGCTAGAGAAGTATATCTGACAACTAAATCTAAAAACTTCATGTTATTTCTTGGTGTTTACCTGCTAAACTGTGTTATGAGTTTGCTTAAGCTTACAGACAGCAGATTGTATTGCAGACAAAATCCAGCAGACATTCATCGAAATCCTCTAAATCATCATAAAGGTACACGGATTTCCCTACTCCAACTACATATATTAAAGCTGGAATCTCGGACTTCGCCCCCCATTCAACTCAAAGGAGGTTGCTAGATAGAGAAGGACATTGGACTAAGCCCTAGGAATAAAAGTTCCAAAAGGGTTAAAGAAAACTCTTAAAAACTGGATTCCTCAAGTGATTTTGGGTGTGACTTTTGTTCTTCTGGAATTAGCCCACTAAAATCCTCTGCAGCTGCAAGGCCAAAGGGGCTGATTCGGAGCACAAGATCCACCTGGGGTCATGGGACTGATTTCAATAGACCTGTGATATCACAGGCCTTACTTTTTGTCTTGTTCAGGATTGGTAATCTGCATGTGTATCTCTCTATTGTATTTTGGGTGTTTGCACTTTTTTACTAGAGAATCACTGGAAAATGGGAATATATAAAAAATCTTGTGTCTAGAATAAAGTGTTCGATTGCACAAGAAGCATTGATCCATGTCAGATTCTTTACAAAAAGCGCCGCAAATAGGAACTTAAAGAAATTTATTTCCGAGGACTTCCGGGAAGATGGCGACCGAGAAAAGCGGGGCTTAAGAGCCCTGCTAACAACAAATCTCCATTACCACAAAATCAGCGCCTTTCATAGCCAGAAAACACCATCACCAGTGAAACAAAAAATCACCAGGCTCCAGAGAGAAAGCGGACTGAGAACAGAGCCAAAGAGGAGATACACCGGCCTCATGCCTGAGGATGCGGCAGATGCGGCAGCAGTGCCATACTGCCGGCGGCACCAGTGAATTCACGGGACGGCTACATAAAGCCGAGGTGAGCCACTGCGGAACAGCCAGGTGGGATTTCTCCGCGCAGAGAGCATCTAAAGCTCCCAGTGGCCGAGCTCAGCACACGCTGCAGGGATTCAGAGTGGAAATCAAAACCAAGAAGAAAAACACCAGCCCCACAGCTGAGGGCGTAGCAGCGGCGCCATATTGCCACTGGCGGCAGCAGCACCGAATTCAGTGAGGCCAGTACAGCTACATCTGCGTACTCAAGAACAGTGAGTCAAATTGCGGGCCACAGAGGAGAAATCCCAGTACTGTACTCCCTGGGACTTGACCCAGTGGGGGAGGGGCGGTGGCAGAGATATCACACCATAGGAGAACGCGCAACCTGGCACCCCCCACAGTCTAAAGCAGCCTCTATCGAATCTCTGGGTCAGAGACTCCAGTAAAGGAGTAGTGGGGTCAGAGATACTACTGACTCGAGATCCAGAACACCTTAAGTGAAGTCATAGTGACCCAAGGGAAGAACCCAGAGAAGGCACAAACTTCCAAAATCATGGGAAAGAGAAATAATACTGGAGCAATAAATGCCCACAACCCCACAACATCAGAACCCGATAAAACAGAAAATCAGAGATTTCTAGAAGATCAAATCAGGAAAATAACTGTAGAAATAATAGAGGTGCTTTGAAAAGAACTCAGAGAGAACCAAAAAGAGATAAAGGATGCAATTAATGAAGTAAAGGCCTCAATTCAAAGCACAAACAACCGATTAGAACACATGGAGAACAGAATCTTGCTCTTAGAAGATGAGCAATCCAAAAACGAATGCATAGTTTCTAATCTAGAAAAAAATATCCGACAGCAGGAATCTGATATTGAAGAAATATGGGCCCATTTTAAGAGAGCTAACCTAAGAATAATTGGAATAGAGGAGGGAAAAGAAAGTGAAACCAAAGGGGTCAACAATCTCTTCAAGGAAGTAATAGCAGAAAATTTTCCAGACATAGAGCAAGAGGTCGATACACAGGTCCAGGAAACTTATAGAACTCCCTTTAGACAGGATCAGAGAAGAGGATCCCCACGCCACATAATTGTCAAAATGACCAATGTGGAAGCCAAGCAGAGAATCTTAAAGGCAACAAAAGCAAAGGGCCAAGTGACATTCAGAGGCAAACCAATTAGAATCACTCCAGACTTCCCAAACCAAGTTATGAGAGCCAGAAGGGCTTGGAGTAACATATTCCAAACTCTGAAAGAAAACAACTTCTAGCCAAAAATTTCCTACCCAGCAAAACTTTCTATCAAATTAGATGGGGAAATAAGAAGCTTCCATGACAAACAGAAACTGAAGGAATTTATGTCTTCAAAACCAGCACTAGAGAAAATACTCAAAGAGATTAACTACAAAGAAGAAATAGGTAACACACATCAGAACTAGAGAAACAAGATTTTCCATCCAACAGACAAATAAGATTAGTTATCTGTGGAGATTCATTATTTATGTTAGTCTTTTACCTATCTCTAAAGGGTATTGTTTGCCTTTATTGTTCTTAATTTTTAGGATTTCTAGTTGGAATATTAATATACCTTCAGATATAGCATTTGGAAATATTTTATCCCATTCTCTTAGTAACTTTTAACTCTGTTTACATTGTCTTTGGATATACAATATTTTTTTTTATTTTTTAGGGAGTTTATTTACTCTTTTGTTGCCTGTGCCATTGAAATCATATCCAAGAAATCACTTCCAATTTCAATGTTGTGAGGTTTTATGACCCAGATTTTCTTCTAAAAGCTTATAGTATTAAGATTTATATTTAGGTCTTTTATCTATTTTGAGTTAATATTTGTATATGTGTTAGGTAAGGGTCCAATTTTATTCTTTTTCATTTATTATTATTTTTCAACAATATTTACTTAAAAGACTAGTATTTCCTCCACCAAAAGTTCATGGAAACCTTGTCAAAAATAACTTGACAATGTATGGAAGAATTTATCTCTAGGCTTTTATTTAGCTCCAATGGTTTATATATCTGCCTTTAGAACAGTACTACACTGTTTCAATTATTGTAGCTTTATATGGTTTGAAATCAGAAAATATACATCTTCTAGCTTTGTTCTTCTTTGAGACTGTTTTGGGTATCTAGAGTCCATATTCCATATCAGGATAGATTTTTCTGAAAAATAAATAAATAAATGTATGATAGTTTCACCTAAAAAAAAAAAAAGAAAAAAATATTCTCTGGTAAGAAAGAAAGCAAAAAGAAATATTGAAATGTTATCTGCTAGTCATCAAAAGCTTGGTATCAGACAAATGAAGCTGTTATGTGAGATTATTATTTTTAATTTTAGATAAATTGCCATAATACTAGATGTCAACTACTAAGCCAAACATGGGAGGGAGGGATAGGGAGAGAATGGGGTGGGGATTGGGTGGGGGCTGACTGGGAAAAGTGTGCATGTATGTCTACAAAAGTATGTATCCTACTATGATGTATAAATACAGTGCACCAATAAATAAATTAAATAAATAAATAAATAAATAAATAGGCTAAAAAATAAATTTATTTCCTAGAAGGGAAAGAAATGCTGCAGATAAGTGTCTGCAGTACGGGCACCCTATCCTCCCCCATCTTTTCTGAGATCGATCGCGAGTGGACTTGCTCCCCAACTGAGCAAAGTCTGTGGCACCTGGATGCCTAGGGTTAGGTTGCCTGGGTCCCTGGGTACCTAGGGTTAGTGTTCCTGGGTCCGTAGAGTTATGGTTCCTGGGTGCCTATGGTTAGGGTTCCTGGCAGCAGGGATGCCTGTGTGCCAGGTTGCGTAGAATTAGGGTGCTTGGGTACCTGGGTGCCTAGGGTTAGGGTGCCTGGGTGCCTGGGTACCTAGAGCTAGGGTGCCTGGGTGCCTAGGATTAGGGTGCCTGGGAGCCGGGGTGCCTAGGTTTATTGTGCCTGGTAACTGGGTGCCTAGGATTGAGGTGCCTGGTTGGCTGGTTGCCTAGTGTTAGGGTTCCTGTTTGTGTGGGTGCCTAGGGTTAGGGCACCTTGGTCTCTGCGTGCCTAGTTTTTGGGTGCCTAGGTGCCTGGTTGTCTAGAATTAGGGTGCTTTGTTACCTGAGTGCCTAGGTTTAGGGTGCCCGGAGCCTGGGTGCCTAGGCTTAGGGAGCCTGGGTGCCTGGGTAACTAGGGTTAGGGTGCCTGGGTGCATGGGTGCCTAAAATTTGGGTTTCTGGTTGCCTGCTTGCCTAAAGTTAGCATGCCTTTTTGCCTCGCTTCCTAGGGTTAGAGTGCCCTGGTGCATGGATGCCTAGGTTTAGGATAAATGGCTGCCTGGGTGCCTAGGTTAAGGGTTCCTGGGTACCTGGGTGCCTAGGGTTAGGGTGCCTGTTTGCCTGGAGGTATGGTGCTTGGGTTTCTAGGTTTACTGTGCCTGGGTGCCTGGGTTCCTATGGTTAGGGTGTCTGGGTGCCTAGTTTTAGGGTGCCTGAATGCCCTGGTGCCTAGGGTTAGGGTGCCTGTGTGTCTGGTTCAGTAGGGTTAGGGTGCCTAGTTTACTAGTTTTAGGGTGCCTGGGTGTGTGGGTGCCTGGGTGCCTAGTGTTAGGGTACATGGGTGGTGGGTTTAGGGGGACTGTGTGCCTGGGTGCCTAAGAATACTGTGCCTGGGTGCCTGGGTGCCTAGTGTTATTGTGCCTGGATGCCTGGTTGCCTAGGTTTAGGGTGTCTGGGTGCCCTGGTGCCTAGGGTTAGGGTGCCTATGTGCCTGATTTCCTAGGATTAGCATTCCTGGATTTTGGGTGACTAATTTTAAGGTGCCTGGGTGATGGGTGCCTAGTGATTGGGTGCTTGGGTGCCTGTGTGCGTAGGGTTAGGGTGCCTGGGTGAGTAGGGTTAGGGTGCCTGGTGCCCAAGGTTAGGGTGCCTGAGAGACAGGGTGCCTAGATTTAGAGTGCCTGCGTGCCTAAGTTTAGGGTTCCTGGTTGCCTAGGCTTTGGTTTCCCGGGTGCCTGGGTGCTTCTGGTTAGGGTTGCTCTGTTTGGGTGCATAGATTTAGGGTCCCTGGGTTCCTGTGTGCCTAGGCTTTGGGTGCATGTGTGCCTGGGTGTCCAGGTTAGGGTGCCTGTGTGCCTAGGTTTAGTGTACCTTGGGTTTAATGCTGTCTGGGTGTCTAGGGTTAGGGTCCCTGTGTATCTGGGTGTGAAGTGGTAGGGTGCCGGGGTGGCTGGGTGCCTAGGTTTATGGTGCCTGGTTGCTGGGTGCCTAGAGATCGGTTGCTTGGGTGCCTGAGTGCCTAGGGTTAGGGTACCTTGTGCCTGGGTGCCTAGGGTTATGGTGCCTGGGTGTCTATGGTTAGGGTGCCTGTGTGCCTGGGTGCCTAGGTTTAGGAAGTCTGGGTTCCTAGGTTTAGGGTGTATGGGTGCCCTGCAGCCTAGGTTTAGGGTGTCTGGGTGCCTGGGTGCCTAGGGTTAAGGTGCCTGTGTGCCTGGTAGGCTGGATGTCTAAAGTTAGGGTGTAATGCTGTCTGGTGCCTAGGGTTAGGGTCCCTGGGTGCCTGGGTTCCTGGGTGCAAATTGGTAGGGTGCCAGGGTGGCTGGGTGCCTAGGTTTAGGGTGCCTGGTTGCCGGGTGCCTAGAGATCGGTTTCTTGGGTTCCTTGGTGCCTAGGGTTAGGGTACCTGGCTGCCTGGGTTCCTAGGGTTAGGATTCCTGGGTGCCTATGGTTAGGGTGCCTGGGTTCCTGGGTGCCTAGGTTTAGGTAGTCTGGGTTCCTAGGTTTAGGGTGCATGGGTGCCCTGGTACCTAGTTTTAGGATGCCTGTGTGCCTGGTTCCCTAGAGTTATGGCACCTGTGTGTCTGGGTGCCTATGTTTAAGGTGTCTGGGTTCCTAGGTTTAGGGTTCCTGGGTGCCCTGGGGCATAGGGTTAGGCTGCGTGAGTGCCTGGGTGCCTAGGGTTAGGGTGCCTGTGTGCATGGTTCCATAGGCTTAGGGTGCCTGTGTGCCTAGGTGCCTAGGTTTAGGATGTCTGGGTTCCTAGGTTTAGGTGTCTGGGGGCCCTGGGGCCTAGTGTTAGGATGCCTGTGTGCCTGGTTCCCTAAGATTAGGGTTCCTGTGTTCCTGGTTCCCTAACGTTAGGGTGCCTGTGTGCCTGAGTGCCTAGGTTTAGGGTTCCTGGGTGCCCTGGTGCATAGGGTTAGCCTGCCTGTGTGCTTGGGTGCCTAGGGTTAGGGTGCCTGATTGTCTAGTGTTAGGGTGCCTGGGTGCATGGGTGCCAGGGTGCCTAGTGTTAGTATGCCTTGTGCCAGGGTTTAGGGTCCCTGGGTGCCTGGGTGTGAAGTGTTAGGGAGCCTGGGTGCCTGGGTGCCTAGGTTTATGGTGTCTGGTTACCTGGTGAGCAGAGATCGGGTGCTTGGGTGCCTGGGTGCCTGGGTGCTTAGGGTTAGGGTACCAGACTGCCTGGGTGCCTTGGGTTAGGGTGCCTGGGTGCCTATGGTTAGGTTGCCTGGGTACCTGGGTGCCTAGGTTTATGGTGTTTGGGTTCCCAGGTTTAGGGTGCCCTGGTGCCTTGGGTTAGGGTGCCTGGGTGCCTAGGATTACGGTGCCTATGTGCCTGGTTCCCTAGGGTTAGGGTGCCTGGGTGCCTGGGTGCCTAGATTTATGGTGTCTGGGTTCCTGAGTGCCTAATGTTATTATGCCTTGATGCCTGGGTGCCTAGGTTTAGGGTGTCTGGGTGCCCAGGTGTCTAGGGGTAGGGTGCCTGTCTGCCTGATTTCCTAGGATTAGCGTTCCTGGATTTCGGGTGCCTAGTTTTAGGGTGCCTGGGTGCCGAGTGCCTAGAGATCGGGTGCTTGGGTGCCTAGGGTTAGGGTTCCTGGGTGTGTAGAGTTAGGGTGCTAGGGTGCCTAAGGTTAGGGTGCCTGGGAGACGCGTGCTTCATTTAGAGTGCCTGGGTGCCTGGGTGCCTAAGTTTAGGGTGCCTGGGTCCCTGTGTTCCTAGGCTTTGGTTGCCTGGGTTACTGGGTGCTTATAGTTAGGGTTCCTGTATTTGGGTGCCTAGAGTTAGGGTCCCTGGATGCTTGTGTGCCTAGGCTTTGGGTGCCTGTGTTTCTGGGTTCCTAAGGTTAGGGTGCCTGTGTGCCTGGGTGTCTAGTGTTAGGGACCCTTAGTACCTGGGTGTGAAGTGTTAGGGTGTCTGGGTGCCTGGGTGCCTAGGTTTAGAATCGAGGGTGCCTGGGTGCCTATGTTTTGGGTGTGTGGGTGCCTGGGTGCCTAGGGTTAGGGTTCCAGGGTGCCTGGGTGCCTAGGGTTAGGGTGCCTGGGTGCCTAGGTTTAGGGAACCTGATTGCCTAGGTGCCTTAGTTTAGGGTGCACCGTTGCCTGGATGCCCTGGGTGCCTGGGTGCGAAGTGTTAAGGTGCCTTTGTGCCTGGGTGCCTAAGGTTAGGGTTACATGTTGCCTGGGTGCCTAGGGTTATGGTCCCTGGGTGCCTGGGTGAGAAGTGTTACGGTGCCTGTGTGCCTGGCTGCCGAGGTTTAGGGTTACAGGGTGCCTGGGTGCCTACTGTTAGGGTACCTGGGTGCCCTTGTGCCTACACTTGGGGTGCCTGGGGGCATAGGTGCATAGTTTTTGGGTGCCTGTGTGCCTGGTTGCCTAGGTTTAGGGTGCTTGGGTGCCTGGTGCCTAAAGTTAGGGTGCCTGGGAGCCTAGGAATAGGCTGTTTGGGAGCCTGGGTGCCTAGGGTTAAGGTTACTGTGTGCTTGGGTGCCTAGTGTTAGGGTTCCTGGGTGCCAGGGTGCCTAGGCTCTGGGTGCCTGTGTGCCTTGGTGCCTAGGATTAGGGTTCCTGGTTGCCTTGGGTTAGGGTACCTGGGTACCTAGGTGCCTAGGATTACGGTCCCTGTGTGCCTGGGTTCCTAGAGTTAGGGTCTCTGCATGCCTGGGTGCCTAGTTTAGGGTGCCTGGGTTCCTGGGTGCCTAGGGTTAGGGTGCCTGCAAGTCTGCGTGCCTAGGATTAGGGTTCCTGTGAACCTGTTTGCCTAGAGTTAGGGTGACTGGGTTCCTGGATTCCTAGTTTTTGGGTGCCTGGGTCCCTAGGTTTAGGGTGCTTGTGTGCCCTGGTGCCAAGGTTCAGGCTGGCTGGGTGCCTGGGTGCCTAATGTTAGAGTGATTGGGGGCCTGGGGGCCTAGGGTTAGGGTGAATGGGGGCCTAGGTTGGTAGGGTTAGGGTGCCTGAGTGACTGGGTGCCTAGCTGTAGGGTGGCTGGGTGCCTGGGTGCCTAGGGTTAGGGTTCCTTGGAGCCTGGGTGCCTAGGGTTAGGGTGCCTGAGAGCCTGGGTGACTAAGCTTAGCATAGCTTTGTGCCTTGCTTCCTAGGGTTAGGGTGCCCTGGTGCATGGGTGCCTAGGGTTTCAGTGCCTGCGTGCCTAGGTTTAGGGTAAATTGGTGCCTCGGTGCCTAGGTTCAGGGTGGGTGGTTACCTGGATGCCGAGGGTTAGCGTCCTGGTTGCCTGGTTTTAGGGTGACTCGGTGCATAGGTTTAATGTGCCTGGGTTGATGGGTTCCTAGTGTTAGGGCGCCTGGGTGCCTGGGTGCCTATGGTTAGGGTGCCTGGATTCCTAGGGTTAGCATGCCTGGGTGTTGAGTGCCTAGGTTTAGGGTGCCTGGATGCCTGGTGCCTAGATATTGGGTGTTTGGGTGTCTGGGTGCCTAGGGTTAGGGTTACTGGCTGCCTGGGTGCCTAGGGTTAGGGTGCCTGGGCGACTATGGTTAGGGTGCCTGGGTGCCTGGGTGCCTAGATTTAGGGTGTCTAGTTTCCTAGGTTTAGGGTTCCTGGGTGTCCTGGTGCCTAGAGTTAGGGTGCCTGTGTGCCTGGTTCCCTAGGTTTAGGGTTTCTTGTGTTCTAGTGTTAGGGTGCTTGGGTGCGTGGGTGCCTTGGTGCCTAGTGTTAGGGTGACTGGGTGCCTGGGTTTAGGGTGCCTGTTTGCCTGTGTGCCTAGATTTACTGTGCCTGGGTTCCTGGGTGCCTAGTGTTATTGTGCCTGAATGCCTGGTTGCCTATGGTTAGAGTGCCGAGGTGGCTGGATGCCTAGGTTTAGCATGTCTGGTTGCCCTGGTACCTAGGGTTAGGGTGCCTGTGTGCCTGATTTCCTAGGATTAGCATTCGTGGGTTTTGGCTGCCTAGTTTTAGGGTGCCTGGGTGCCGGGTGTCTAGTGATTGGGTGCTTGGTTTCCTGGGTGTCTAGTTTTAGGGTGCCTGAGTGCCTAGGGTTAGAGTGCCTGGGTGTCTAAGGATAGGGTGCCCGGGAGACGGGGTTCCTAGATTTATAATACCTTTGGCCTGTGTTCCTAAGTTTAGGGTTCCTGGTTTCCTAGGGTTTGGTTGCCTGGGTGCTTGTGTGCTTATGGTTAGGGTTCCTGTGTTTGGATGCCTAGAGTTAGGGTGCCTGTGTGCCTAGGCTTTTGGTGCCTGTGTGCCTGGATGCCTAGGGTTAGGGTGCCTGGGCACCTAGGTTTAGGGGACTTGGTTCTTGGGTGCCTGGGTGCCTAAGGTTAGGGTGCACCGCTGCCTGGGTGCCTAAGGTTAGGGTGCCTGGGTGCGATGTTTTAGGGTGCCTGTATGCCTAGGTTTCGAGTGCCTGTTTGCTGGGTGCCTAGGGTTAGGATACCTGGTTGCCTGGTTGCCTGGGAGCCTATGGTTAGGGTGTCTGGGTGCCTAAATTTAGTGTGTCTTGGTTCCTAGGTTTAGAGTTCCTTGGTGCCCTGGTTCCTAGTGTTAGGGTGCCTGGGTGCCTCTGTGCCTAGGCTTTGGGTACCTGTGTGCCTGGGTGCCTAGGGTTAGGGTGCCTGGGTGCCTAGGGTTAGGGTACATGTGTGCCTGTTTCCCTAGGGTTAGGGCACCTGGGTGCCTTGTTGCCTAGGTTTAGGGTGTCTGGAATCCTAGGTTTAGGGTTCCTGGGTGCCCTGGTGCCTAGGGTTAGGAAGCCTCGGTTCCTGGGTGCCTAGTGTTAGGTTGCCTGTGGGCCTGATTCCTTAGGGTTATGGTGCCTAGTTATTTAGTTTTACAGTGGCTAGGTGTGTGGGTGCCTGTGTGCCTAGTGTTAGGGTGCCTGGATGCCTGGCTTTAGGGTGCCTGGGTTCCTAAGGTTAGGGTCCGTGGGTGCCTGGGTGCCAAGTGTTATTGTTCCTGGATGCCTGGTTGCCTATGGTTAGGTTGCTGGGGTGCCTGGGTGCCTAAGTTTAGGGTGTTTGGGTGCCCTGGTGCCTAGGGTTAGGGTGTGTGTGTGCCTGGGTGCCTAGGTTCAGGGTGGCTCGGTGCCTGGGTGCCTAGGATTAAGGTGCCTTGGAGCCTGGGTTCTTTGGTTTAGGGTGCCTGGGAGCCTGGGTGCCTAAGTGGAGGGTGGCTAGGTGCCTGTGTGCCTAGGGTTAGGTTGCCTTGGACCTGGGTACCCAGGTTTAGAGTGCCTTCAAACCTGGGTGCCTATGGTTAGGGTGCCTGCGAGGGTTGGTGCCTAGGTTTAAGGTGTCTGGGTGCCTGGGTGTTTAGGGTTAGGTTTCCTGGGTCCCTGGGTACCTAGGTTTAGTGTGCCTGGGTGCCTAGAGTTAGGGTGTCTGGGTACCTAAGGTTAGGGTTCCTGGGAGCCGAGGTGCCTTGGTTTAGGATGCCTGGGTACATGGGTGCCTCGGGATAGGGTGCCTAGGTGGATGGTTGCCTAGGGTTAGTGTTCCATTGTTTCTGGGTGCCTAGGGTTAGGTTTTCTGGGTTCCTTGGTGCCTAGTTTTTTGGGTGCCTGTGTTCCTGGATGTCTAGGTGCCTAGGTTTAGGGTACTTGGTTTCTGGGTGCCTGGGTGCCTAAGGTTTGGGTACATCACGGCCTGGGTGCCTAGATTTAGGGTGCCTGGGTGCCTGGGTGTGATGTGTTAGGGTGCCTGGGTGCCTAGGTTTAGGGTTCCTGTTAGCCGGGTGCCTAGAGATCGGGTGCTTGGCTGCCTGAGTGCCTAGGGTTAGGGTACCTGGTTGTCTGGGTGCCTAGGTTTAGGATGCCTGGGTGCCTGGGAGCCTATGGTTAGGGTGTCTGAGTGCCTAAATTTAGTGTGTCTCGGTTCCTAGGTTAAGGGAGCCTGGGTGTCCCGGTGCCTAGTGTTAGGATTTCTGGGTGCTTCTGCCTAAGCTTTGGGTGCCTGTGTGCCTGGGTGCCTAGGGTTAGGGTGCCTGGGCGCCTAGGTTTATGGTACTTGGTTCCTGGGTGCCTGTGTGCCTAAGGTTAGTGTGCACTGCTGCCTGGGTGACTAGGGTTAGGGTTCCTGGATGCGAAGTGTTAGGGTGCCGGGGTGCCTGGATGCCTTGGTTTAGAGTGCCTGGTTGCCGGGTGCCTAGAGATTGGGTGCTTGGGTGCCTGGGTGCCTGGGGTTAGGGTACCTGGCTGCCTGGGTCCCTAGGTTTAGGGTGCCTGGCTGCCTGGGTGCCTATGGTTAGGGTTCCTGGGTGCCTGGATGCCTAGGTTTAGGGTGTCTGGGTTCCTAGTTTAGGGTGCCTGGGTGCCCTAGTGTCCTGGATTAGGGTGCCTGTGAGCCTGGGTGCCTAGCGTTAGGGTGCCTTGGAGCCTGGGTGCCTTGGTTTAGGGTGCCTGGGAGCCTGGGTGCCTTGGTTTAAGGTGGCTGGGTGCCTCTGAGCTTAGGGTTAGGGTACCTTGGACTTGGATGCCCAGGTTTAGGGTGCCTTCGAGCCTGGGTGCCTATGGTTAGGGTGCCTGCGAAGGTGGGTGCCTAGGTTTAAGGTACCTGAGTGCCTTGGTGTTTAGGTTTAGGTTGCCTGGGTCCCTGGGTACCTAGGTTAAGTGTGCCTGGGTGCCTAGAGTTAGGGTGTCTGGGTGCCTAAGGTTAGGGTTCCTGGGAGCTGGGGTGCCTTGGATTAGGATGCCTGGGTACATGGGTGCCTAGGGATAAGGTGCCTGGGTGGATGGTTGCCTAGGGTTAGTGTTCCATTGTTCCTGGGTGCCTAGGGTTAGGTTTTCTGTTTCCCTGGGTGCCTAGTTTTTGGGTGCCTGTGTGCCTGGTTGCGTAGAATTAGGGTGCTTGGGTACCTGGGTGCCTAGGTTTAGGGTGCCTGGGTGCCTGGGTTTAGGGTGCCTGGGAGCCGGGGTGCCTAGTTTTAGGGTGCCTGGGTAACTGGCTGCCTTGTGTTAAGGTGCTTAGTTGGCTGATTGCCTAGGGTTAGGGTTCCAGTGTGCCTGGGTGCCTAGGGTTAGGGTGCCTTAGAGCCTGGGTCCTTAGGTTTAGGGAGCCTGGGTGACTAGGGTTAGGGTGCATGGGTGCATAGGTGCCTAAAATTAGGGTTCCTGGGTGCCTAGGATGAGGGTGCCTGGGTTCCTATGTTTATGGTGTCTGGGTGCCTCAGTGCCTAGGTTTAGGGTGTCTGGGTCCCTGTGTGCCTAGGCTTTGGGTACCTGTGTGCCTGGGTGCCTAAGTTTAGGGTACCTAAGAGCCTAGGTTTAGGGTACTTGGTTACTGGGTGCCTGTGTGCCTAAGGTTAATGTGCACTGCTGCCTGGGTGCATAGGGTTAGGGTCCCTGGGTGCGAAGTGTTAGGGTGCCATGGGTGCGTGGGTGCCTTGGTTTAGGTTACCTGGTTGCCGGGTGCCTAGAAATCAGGTGCTTGGGTGCCTGGGTGCCTAGGGTTAGGGTACCTGGCTGCCTGGGTACCTAGGTTTAGGGTGCCTGAGTGCCTAGGTTTAGGGAACCTAATTGCCTGGGTGCCTAGGTTTAGTGTGTCTGGGTGGTCTGGTGCCTAGGGTTAGGGTGCCTGTGTGCCTGATTAACTAGGCTAGTGTTCCTGGGTTTTGGATGCCTAGTTTTAGGGTCCCTTGGTGCCAGGTGCCTAGAGATAGGGTGCTTGGGTGCCTGGTTGCCTAGGGTTAGAGTGCCTGGGTGCCTAAGGTTAGGGTGCCCGGGAGACGGGGTGCCTAGATTTAGAGTGCCTGGGTGCCTGGGTGCCAAGGGTTTATGTGCCTGGGTGATTGGGTGCCTAGGTTTAGGGAGCCTGGGTGCCTGGGTAACTAGGGTTAGGGTGCCTGGGTGCCTTAGTTTAGGGTGCCTTGGAGACTGGGTGCCTAGGTTTAGGGAGCCTGGTTGTCTGGGTGACTAGGGATAGAATTCCTGGATGCATGGGTGAATAAAATTAGGGTGCCTGGTTGCCTGGATGCCTAAGGTTAGCGTGCCTTTGTGAATCCCTTTCTAGGTTTAGGGTGACCTGGTGCCTGGGTGCCTAGGGTTATGGTGCCTGGGTGCCTAGGTTTCAGGTAAATGAGTGCCTGGGTGCCTAGGTTTAGGGTTCCTGGGTACCTGGGTGCCTAGGGTTAGGGCGCCTGGTGGCCTGGGTTTAGGGTGCCTTGGTGCCTAGGTTTATTGTGCCTGGGTTTCTGGGTGCCTAGTTTCAGGGTACCTGGGTGCCCTGGTGCCTAGGGTTAGGGTTCCTGGAGCCTAGGTGCATAGGCTTAGGGTGCCTGTGTGCCTGGTTGCCTAGGTTTAGGGTGCTTGGGTGCCTGGTGCCTAGGGTTAGGGAGCCTGGGAGCCTAGGGTTAGGGTGCCTGGGAGCCTGGGAGCCTATGTTGGGGTGCCTAGAGTTAGGATTCCTGGGTGCCTGGGTTCCTAATTTTTGTGTGCCTGGGTTCCTGGTTGCCTAGGGTTAGGTTGCTTGTGTGCCTGTGTGACAAGGGTTAGGGTGCCTCGGTGCCTGGGTGCCTAGGGTTTGGTTGCCTGGGTGCCTGGGTGCTTATGGTTAGGGTTCTTGTGTTTGGGTGCCTAGAGTTAGGGTCCCTAGGCTCCAGTGTCCCTGCGTACCTAAGTTTAGGGTGCCTGTGTGCCTGGGTTCCCAGAGTTAGCCTGCCTGGGAGTTGGGTACGTAGGTTTAGGGTGCCTGGGTGCCTGGGTGCCTGGTGCCTAGAGATAGGGTTTTGGGGTGCCTGTGTGTCTAGGGTTAGGGTAACTGCCTGACTGGATGCCTAGGGTAGGGTGCCTGGGTGCCTGGGTACCTATGGTTTGGGTGCGTAGAAGCCTGGGTGCCTAGGGTTAGGGTTCCTGTGTACCTGGATGCCTAGAGTTAGGGTGCCTGGGTGCCTATGGTTAGGGTGCCTGGGTGCCTAGGATTAGGTTTCCTGTGTGCCTAGTGTTAGGGTTCCTGTGTTCCTGGGTGCCTTGGTTTAGGATGCCTGAGTGCCTTGGTGCCTAGGGTTAGGATCCCTGAGAGCCTTGGTACTTAGGGTTACGGTTCCTGTGAACATGGGTGCCTAGTTTTAGGCTGCATGGGTACCTGGTTGCCTAGGGTTAGGTTGCTTGGAAGACTGGGTGCCTAGTATTAGGGTACCTGGGTTCCTGTGTGCCTAAGTTTAGGGTGCATGTGTCCCTGGGTGCCTAGGGTTAGGGTCTGTGGGTGACTGGGAGCCTAGAATTAGGGTGCCTAGGTGCAGGGGGTCTTAGAGTTAGGGTGACATGGTGCCTGAGGGCCTAGTGTTACGGTGCCTCGGAGCCCGGGAGCCTAGGTTTAGGGTGCCTGGGTGCCTGGGTGCCTAGGGTTAGGGTGCTTGTGTGCCCTGATGCCTAGGTTTAGGGTGGCTGGGTGGCTGGGTGCCTAGGATTAGGATAATTGGGGGCCTAGCTTGGTAGGTTCAAGGTGCCTGAGTGACTTGGTGCCTAGGTGTAGGGTGGCTGGGTGCCTGGGTACCTAGGTTTAGAGTGCCTTGGAGCCTGGGTGCCTAGGGTTAGGGTGCCTTGGAGCCTGAGTGCCTACGGTTAGGGTGCCTGGGAGGGTGGGTCCCTAGGTTTAAGGTTCTTGGGTGCCTGGGTGCCTAGGTTTAGCGTGCCTGTGTGCCTGCATGCCTAAGGTTAGGGTGCCAGCGTCCCGAGGTTCCTAGGTTTAGCGTGTTTGGGTGTTGGGTGCCTAGGTTTAGGGTTCCTGGGTGTCGGGTGCCTAGAGATCGGGTGCTTGTGTGCCTGGGTGCCAAGGGTTAGGATAACTGGCTGCCAGGGTGCCTAGGGTTAGGGTGCCTGTGTGCCTATGGTTAGGATACCTGGGTGCCTAGGTTCCTAGGTTTAGGGTGCCTTGGTGCCTTGGTGCCTAGGTTTAGGGTATGCCTGGTTCCTTAGGGTTAGGGTGCCTGGTTGTCTAGTATAGGGTGTCTGGGTGCGTGGGTGCATGGGTGCCTAGTTTTAGGGTGCCTGGGTGTCTAGTTTTAGGGTTCCTGGGTGCCTGGGTTTAGGATGCCTGTGTGACTGGGTCCCCAGTTTTACTGTGCCTGGGTGCCTGGGTGCCTAGTGTTATTGTGCCTGGATGCCTGGTTGCCTATTGTTAGGGTTCCGGGGTTCCTGGGTGCCTAGGTTTAGGGTGTCTGGGTGCCCTGGTGCCTAGGGTTGGGTGTCTGGGTGCCCTGGTGCCTAGGATTAGGGTGCCTGGGTGCCCTGGTGCCTAGGGTTAGGGTGCCTGTTTTTCTGGTTCCCTAGAGTTAGAGTGCCTGGTTGTCTAGTGTTAGGTTTCCTGGGTGCCTGGGTGCCTGGGTACCTAGGATTAGGGTGCCTGGGTGCCTAGGTTTAGGGTGTCTGGGTGCCCTGGTGCCTAGAGTTAGGGTGCCTGTGTGCCTGATTTCCTAGGATTAGTGTTTGTGGGTTTTGGGTGCCTAGTTTTAGGGTGCCTGTTTGCTGGGTGCCTAGAGATCGGGTGCTTGGATACCTGGGTGCCTAGGGTTAGGGTGCCTGGGTGCCTAAGTTAGGGTGCCCGGGAGATGGGGTGCCTAGATTTAGAGTGCCTGGGTGCCAAGGCTTAGGATGCCTGGGTGCCTAGGGTTGGTTGCCTGGGTGCCTGGGTGCTTCTGGTTAGGGTTCCTGTGTTTGTGTGTCTAGAGTTAGTGTCCCTGTGTGCCTGTGTGCCTTGGCTTTGGGTGCCTGTGTGCCTGTTGCCTAGGTTTAGGGTGCCTGGGTGCCTAGGGTTAGGGACCCTGTGTGCCTGGGTGTGAAGTGTTAGGGTGCCTGGATGCCTGGATGCCTAGGTTTATGGTTCCAGGGTGCCTGAGTGCCTAGGGTTTGGTTCCTGGGTGCCTGGGTGCCTAGGGTTAGGGGCCCTGTGTGCCTGGGTGCAAAGTGTTAAGGTGCCTGTGTGCCTGGGTACCTAGGGTTATGGTGCCTGGGTGCCTAGGGTTAGGGTTCCTGGGTTCCTGGCTGCCTACGTTTAGGGTGCATGGGTGCCTGGGTGCCTGGGTGCCTAGGTTTATGGTGCCTTTGTGCCTGGGTTTATGGTGCCTGGGAGCCTAGGGTTAGGGTTCCTGTGTACCTGGGTGTCTAGAGTTAGGGTGCCTGGCTCCCTAGACTCTGGGTGCCTGTGTGCCTGGGTGCCTAGGTTTAGGGTGCATGGGTGCCTAGGTTTATGGTACCTGGGCGCCTGGGTGCCTAAGGTGATGGTGCATGGGTGCCTGGGTGCCTAGTTTAAGGGTCCCTGGGTGCCTGGGTGCCTAGTGTTAGGGATCCTGTTTTCCTGAGTGCCTAGGTTTAGGGTGCCTGGGTGCCTTGGTGCCTCGGGTTCAGGTGCCTGAGGGCCTGGGTACTTAGGGTTAATGATCCTGTGAACCTGGGTGCCTAGAGTTAGAGTGCATGAGTACCTGGGTGCCTATTGATAGGATCCTGAGTGCCTGGTTGCCTAGGGTTAGGTTTCTTTGGTTACTGGATGCCTAGTGTTAGGGTACCTGGGTGCTTAGGTGCCAAATGCTAGGGTGCATGTGTGCCTGGGTGCCTAGGGTTAGGGTACCTGGGTGCTTGGGTGCCTAGGTTTAGGGTGCCTGGCTAACTGGGTGCCTAGGATTAAGGTGCCTGGGTGCCTACTTTTAGGGCGCCTGGGTGTCTAGGAATCAATGTTTAGGGTGCCTGGGTGCCTAGGTTTAGGGTGCCTGAGTGCCTAGGTAGGTTGCCTGTGTTCCCGCGTGCCTAAGGTTAGGGTGCCAGTGTGCCTGGGTTACTAAGGTTAGCGTGCCTGGGTGTTGGGTGCTTAGGTTTAGGGTGCCTGGGTGCCCTGGTGCATAATGTTAGGGTTCCTGGGTGCCTGTGTGCCTAGGCTTTGCGTGCCTCTGTGCTAGGGTGCCTAGGGTTAGGTTGCCTGGGAGCCTAGATTTAGGGTACTTGGTTCCTGCGTGCCTGGGTGCTTAAGGTTAGGGTGCACCGCTCCTGGGTGCCTAGGGTTAGGGTCCTTAGGTGCCTGGGTGCAAAGTGTTACGTTGCCTGGGTGTCTATGTTTAGGGTGCCTCGTTGCCGGGTCACTAGAGATTAGGTGCTTGGTTGCCTGGGTGCCTAGGTTTAGGGTACCTGGCTGCCTGGGTGCCTAGGGTTAGAGAGCCTGGGTGCCTGGGTGCCTAGGTTTAGGGTGTCTGGGTTCCTAGGTTTAGGGTGCCTGGGTGCCCTGGTGCCTAGGGTTTGGTTGCCTAAGTGCCTGGGTGCCTAGGTTTAGGGTGCCTGTGTGCCTGGTTTCCTAGTGAAGGGCACCTGGGTGCCTTGGTGCCTAGGTTTAGGGTTTCTGTGTTCCTAGATTTAGGGTGTCTGGATGACCTGGTGTCTACTATTAGGGTTCCTGGGTGCCTGGGTTCCTAGGGTTAGGGTTCCTATGTGCCTGGTTCCTAAGGGTTAGGGTGCCTGGTTGTCTAGTGTTAGGGTGCCTGGGTGCATAGGTGCATGGGTGCCTAGTGTTAGGGTGCCTGGGTGCCTGGGTTTAGGGTTCTTGGTTGCCTGGCTGCCTAGGTTTACTGTGCCTAGGGTCTGGTTGCCTAGTGTTAATTTGCTTGGATGCCTTGGTTCCTAGGTTAAGGGTGTCTGGGTGCTCTGGTGCCTAGGGTTAGGGTGCCTGGGGTCCTAGGTGCATAGGTTTAGGGTGCCTATGTGTCTGGTTGCCTAGGTATAGGATGCTTGAGTGCTTGGTGCCTAGGATTAGGGTGCCTGGAATCCTGGGAGCCTAGGGTTACGGTTCCTGTGTGATTGGGTGCCTAGAGGTAGGGTGCCTGGTTGCCTGGGTGCCTATGCTCTGGGTGCCTGTGTGCCTGGGTGCTTAGGGTCAGGGTGCCTGGGTGCCTAAGGTTAGGGTGCATGGATGCCTGGGTGCTTAGGGTTAGGGTCCCTGGGTGCCTGAGTGCCTAGTTTTTGGAGGCCTGGTTGCCTGGTTGCCTAGGGTTAGGTTGCTTGGGTGACTGGGTGCCTAGTGTTAGGGTACTGGGTGCCTGGGTGCCTAGGTTTACGGTGCGTGTGTGCCTGGGTGCCTAGTGTTAGGGTCCGTGGGTGCCTTGGTGCCTTCGATTAGGGTGCCTGGGTGCCTGGGATCCTAGGGTTAGGGTGACATGGTGCCTAAGTGCCTAGGGTTAGGGTGCCTCAGAGCCTGGGAGCCTAGGTTTAGTGCCAAGACATCCTGCTGCCTCGGCATCTATGTGTTGAGAACCCCACTCCACATAGTAAAAATCGGCAAAAACGCCCCGAGAAGGAGGTATCGTCTCTGGCCAAAGTACCCCCCACTTTTAGATACCCTTCACTATTATTTCTTTTAACTTTCTACACGAATTGCTCCAGTGATGTGAAATTAGGACTATAAAAAGAAACTGAGTCCGTGGAGATAAACTTTCTAATAATTTGTCTAAACGTCCTTGGCTCTGCTCAACAATAATGAGAAACTGGCCAGAATTCAGGTACTGTGATAAGCACCCCAGCTGCAGCAATCACAAATGGCCTCCGACCTTCATCACTATCTATCACTCCGGCAAAAGTAGCTCAGTTCAAAATAATTATTCACCCTTGAAATCCTGCCTAGAGACAGAGAGAAACCTTGTGTGTAACCTTAAAGAAACAACTTAGCTGCCCGAATACAATAGACCCAAAGAAAAAGACTGTTAACTTTTACCTCAGTGTGAGCACCCCAGGAGATAGAAAAAATGGCCGCATAGTTAGAAATGAATATGACAGAATAAAGGACAGACATTCTAAATATATATATGTATGAAGGAAAAGAAATACCGTAAGAGTAAGAAAAGTATTTTTGCATGAAAAAGAGCTTATCATAAGAAAGTCCCAACTGGGAAAGAAAGGAATTAGAAAGTTAGAAGCAGGTTGCAGAGAGTTTGTGACAGGGAAGTGGATTCTTTTAATAGGCTTGTTGTTTAAAGAAGAGTGCTCAGCAGTTAAGGAAATACATCTGACAATTAGAACTAAGAACCTTGTGGTGTTGTTTGTGATATTTTGTCTGCCAAACTGTGTTGTGAGTATGCTTAAGCTTTCAGATTTAAAAGATAAGATGCCAACACTGAATCACCACATCTCCCCGCACTTGCTATATGAACTGAGCCCAAAAGATGGAAAGTTCCAGGAAAAGTTAAAGAAGATTCCCCTGAGAAGCTCCCAAGCCTTGACTATCCTGGGAGGCTGCCACCTGGAGCTGCTTATCTGCAAGACCTTGGAGAGAAACAGAAGTTAATTCTTCAAAGGCCAACAGCCAGCTGAAAGACCGCCCCCCTTTCTCTTAACTTTACTGGTGAAGTGTATAAATTTCTTGGGGTTTTCATAATTAAGTGTCATTGGCTCAAGAAGCCTTTGTCCACCTCAGGTTCTTTTCCAAAGTGTCGTAACTAAAAACTTAAGGAATTCATAGAGGGGAAAAGAACCACTGCAGATAAGGATCTGCAGAACGCCGCCTGCCTTTTGACCCATCTTTCTGAGGCCCCCGACCGCTAGTGGACTTGCCCCCCACAGGACTGAACCCGCCGGTAACAGTTTAGGGTGCCTGGGTTCCTAGAGATAGAGTGCTTATGTAGCCTAGTGCCTAGTTTTAGGGTGGCTGGGTGCCTAGTGTTAGGGTGATTCCTGGCCTTGGTAGGTAGGTTTATGGTGCCTGAGTGACTGGGTGCCTTGCTGTAGGTAGGCTGGGTGCCTGGGTGCCTAGGGTTAGGGTGCCTTGGAGCCTGGGTGCCTAGGGTTAGGGTCCCTGGGAGCCTGGGTGCCTAAGGTTAGGGTGCCTGGGAGGGTGGGTGTCTTGGGTTAAGGTTCCTGGGTGCCTGTGTGCCTAGGGTTAGGTTGCCTGGGTCCCTGGGTGCCTAGAGTTAGGGTGCCTGGGTGCCTAAGGTTAGGGTTCCTGGGAGCCAAGGTGCCTTGGTTTAGGATGCCTGAGTACTTGGGTGCCTAGGGATAGGTTGCCTGGGTGGATGGTTGCCTAGGGTTAGTGTTCCATTGTTCCTGGATGCCTAGGTTGAGGTTTCCTGGGTTCCTTGGTGCCTAGTTTTTTTGGTGCCTGTGTGCCTGGTTGCGTAGAATTAGGGTGCTTGTGTACCTGGGTGCCTAGGGTTAGGGTGCCTGGGTACCTAGTGTTAGGGTGCATGGGTGCCTAGGTTTAGGGTTCCTGGGGCCAGGATGCCTAGGTTTAGGGTGCCTGAGTAACTGGGTGCCTAGGGTTAAGGTGCCTGGTGGGCTGGTTGCAGAGGGTTAGGGTTCCTGTGTACCTGAGAGCCTAGAGTTAGGGTTCCTGGGTCCCTGGCTGCCTAGTTTTTGGGTGACTGGGTACCTGGTTGCATAGAATTAGGGTGCTTTTTGACCTGGGTGCCTAGGGTTATGGTGCCTGGTTGCCTGGGTACCTAGGGTTAGGGTGCCTGGGTGCCTAGGTTTAGGGTGCCTTGGAGCCTGTGTGCCTAGGTTTAGGGAGGCTGGATGCATGGGTGCCTAGACTTAAGGAGCCTCGTTGCCTGGGTGCCTAAGGTTAGCACGCCTTTGTGCCTCGCTTCCTGGGTTAGGGTGCCTGGTGCCTGGGTGCCTATTGTTACAGTGCCTGGGTGCCTATGTTTAGGGTAAATGGGTGCCTGGGTGCCTAGGATTGTGGTTCCTGTGTACTTGGGTCCTAGGGTTCAGTTGCCTGGTTGCCTGGGTTTAGGGTTCCTGGGTGCCTAGGTTTAATGGGCCTAGGTGCCTGGGTGCCTAGTGTTAGTGCGCTTGGGTTCCTGGGTGCCTATGGTTAGGGTGCCTGGGTGCCTAGGTTTAGGGATAATGGATGCCTATGTTTAGGGTGCCTGTGAGCCTGCATATCTATGGTTAGGGTGCCAGTGTTCCTGGGTTCCTAGGGTTAGCGTGCCTGTGTGTTGGGTGCCTAAGTTTAGGGTGCCTGGGTGCCCGGTGTCTAGAGATCGGGTGCTTGGATGCCTGGGTGCCTAGGGTTAGGGTTCCTGGGTGCCTATGGTTAGGGTGCCTGTGTGCCTGATTTCCCAGGATTAGGATTCCTGGGTTTTTTTTGTGTGTGTGTGCTAGAAAGTTAATGGTTTATTTTTTTAACAATTTTTTTATTGAACATAAATTGTATACATTTAAACTATATTTGGTGCCCTCTCCCCCTTGCCCCCATTTTCCTTCCCCCCTCCCACCAATGGTTGTCCAGGTTAACCATGTCATATTCATAATTTTACACATATTCAGATTAGACCCTCATTAATATCAGCCTTCTTCCTCTACTATCTTTCCATTCAAACTTTGCTGATATTTCCCCTCCATTATCTGGAGTCCAACTGGTATCCTCTGTGTTTCCTAGTTTGGGCATATTAGAGGAAACATATGTACCTTCTCCTTCTCTGCTTGGCCGATCTCACTTAAAATAATGTTTTCCAGGGCTTTCCATCTTCTAGGTACCCCATCTCCCGGGCACCCTAACCTTAGGCACCCAGGCACCCAAGCACCCGATCTCTAGGCACCCGGAACCCAGGCACTCTAAAACTAGGCACCCAAAATCCAGGAATGCTAATCCTAGGAAATCAGGCACACAGGCACCCTAACCCTAGACACCAGGGAACCCAGGCACCGGAAGCCTAGGCAGCAAGGCACCCCAGCACCCTAAACATAGGCAACCAGACATCCAGGCATAATAACACTAGGTACCCAGGCACCCTAACCCTAGGCACCTAGGCAGCCAGGAACCCTAACTCTAGGTACCCAGCACCCAAACACAGTAACTCTAGAAACCAGGGCACCCAGACACCCAAAACCTAGGCACCCAGGCAGCCTGGCACCCTAACCATAGGCACCCAAGCACCCAGGCACAGTAAACCTAGACACCCAGGCACACAGGCACCCTAACCCTAGGCACCCAGGCACCCTAACCCTAGGCACCCAGGTACCCAAGCACCATATCACTAGGCACCCGGCACCCAGGCACCCTAAAACTAGGCACCCAAAACCCAAGAATGCTAATCCTAGGAAATCAGGCACACACGCACCCTAACCCTAAGCACCAGGGCACACAGACACGCTAAACCTAGGCACCCAGGCACCCTGGCACCCTAACTATAGGCAACAAAGCATCCAGGAACAAAAAACACTTGGTACCCAGTCACCCAGGCACAGTAAACCTAGGCACTCAGGCACACAGGCACCCTAAACCCAGGCACCCAGGCACCCTAACACTAGGCATCCAGGCACCCATGCACCCAGAAACCCTAACACTAGAACACAAGGCACCCTAACAGTAGGAAACCAGGCACACAAGCACCATAAGCAACCAAAGGCTAGGCACACAGGCGCCCAGGAACCCTAACTCTAGGCACCCAAACACAGGAACGATAACCATAAGCACCCAGGCACCCAAGCAACCAAACCCTAGGCAACCAGGCACCCAAGCACCCTAAAAATTGGCACAGGCACCCAGGCACTCTAAATCTAGGCACCCCGTCTCCTGGGAACCCTAACCTTAGGCACCCAGGCTCCCTAACCCCAGGCACCCAGGAACCCTAACCCTAGGCATCCAGGCACCCAAGAGCCCAATCACTAGGCACCCGGCACCCAGGCACCCTAAAACTAGGCACCCAAAACCCAGGAATGCTAATCCTAGGAAATCAGGCACACAGGAACCCTATCCCTAGGCACCAGGGCACCCAGACATGCAAAACCTAGGCATCCAGGCATCCAGGCACAATAACACTATGCATCCAGGCACAGTAAACCTAGGCACCTGCCGAGACTGCCTGCTGCCTGGGCATCTATGTGTTGAGACCCCACTCCACATAGTTAATCGGCAACAAGCCCCAAGAAGGAGGTGTCGTCTCTGGCCAAAGTACCCCCCACTTTTAGATACCCTTCATGACTATTATTTTCTTGGTAATGATTCCTTTTAACTCTCTACGCGAATTGCTCCAGTGATGTGAGACCAGGACTATGAAAGAGATTGAGTCCGTGAAAATAAATTCTCTAATAATTTGTCTAAACGCCCTTGGCTTTGCTCAATAATAATGAAAAACTGGCTAGAACTCAGATGCTGTGATAAGCATTCCAGCTGCAGCAATCACAAAGGGTCTCCGACCCTCATTCCTATCACTAACTTAGGTTAAGCCATTAACTCCCCCTCATTCCTATCACTAACTTAGGTTAAGCCATTAACTCCGGTAAGGTAGCTCAGTTCAAGGTAACTCTGTTTACCCTTGAGATCCTGCCTAGAGACAGAGACAATAGAGCCAAGGAAAAAGATTGTTGACTTTTACGCCCAGTATGAGGATTCCCGGAGACAGAGAGACTGGCCGCATGGTTAGGAATGAATATGACAAAATAAAGGACAGACATTCTAAATATATATGTATGAAGGAAAGGAAATACCGTAAGAGTAAGAAAAGCATTTTTGCATGAAGAAGAGCTTATCATAAGAAAGTCCCAGCTGGGAAAGAAAGGAATTAGAAAGTTAGAAGCAGGTTGCAGAGAGTTTGTGACAGGGAAATGGATTATTAAAGATGGATAGGCTTTTAATAGGCTTGTTGTCTAAAGAAGAGTGCTCAGCAGTTAAGGAAATACATCTGACAATTAAATCCAAGAACTTTGTGGTGTTGTTTGTGGTATTTTGTCTGCCAAACTGTGTTGTGAGTTTGCTTAAGCTTTCAGATTTACAAGATAAGATGCCAACACCTGAAGAAACCCTATCACATCCACCTGAATCAACACATCTCCCCACACTTGCTATATGAACTGAACCCAAAAGATGGAAAGTTCCAAGAAAGTTAAAGAAGATTCTCCGAGAAGCCCCCAAGCCTTGGGCATGCCTGTTTCTCCTGGGAGGTCGCCCCCTGGAACTGCTTATCTGCAAGACCTTGGAGAGGATCAGGAGTTAATCTCTCGAAGATCAACAGCCAGCTGAAGGACTAGTTTTATTACCTTTGTTTACATGTCATTCATTATTATTTCACAGTGATTGCATTCACTCCCTTTTCTCTTATTATTAACTTTACTGGTGAAGGGTATAAATTTTTCGGGGTTTCTGTAATAAAGTGTCATTGGCTCAAGAAGCCTTTGTCCACCTCAGGTTCTTTCCAAAGCGTCGTACCTAAAAACTTAAGGAATTCATAGAGGGGAAAGAATCGCTGCAGATAAGTTTCTGCAGAACTTCACCTGCCTTTTGCCCCATCTTTCTGAGGATTTGACCGGGAGCGGACAATTACGACCTGACTGAGTTTAGTCTGCGACAGGCACCCATGCACCCAGACACCCTAAAACTAGGCACCCAGGTACCCAGGTGCCCTAACCCTAGAGAAACAGGCACACAGGCACCCTAACCCTAGACACACAGGCACGCAGTCACCCTTACCCTAGGCAAAGGGCACCCAGCACAGTAATCCTAGCAAGCCAGACACCCTAAACCTAGGCACCTTGTCACCCAAGCACCATAACCATAGACACCCAGGAACCCAAGCACCCTAACCATAGGCACCAAGGCAGCCAGATACCCTACCCTAGGCACCTAGGAACCCAAGCACACCATCTCTAGGCACCTGGCACCCAGGAACCCTAAAACTAGGCACTCAGGATCACAGGCACCCTAATACATTGCAACCAGGCACCCAGGAACCCTAATCTTAGGCACCCAGGCAGCTGTGCACCCTAACCTCAGGCACCCAAGCACCCAGGAACCAAGTACCCTAAACCTAGGCACCCTGGCACCCTAACCCTAGGCACCCAGGACACAGGCACAAAAAGCCTATGCACACAGGCTCCCAGGGACCCTAACCCAAGGCACCTAAACACAGGAACTCTAACCATAAGCACCCAGGCACCAAGGCAACCAAACCCTAGGCACCCAGGCTCCCTAATCTTAGGCACCCAGGCACCCAGGCACTCTAAATATAGGCAGCCTGTCTCCTGGGCACCCTAACCTTAGGCACCCAGGCACTTACACCCTAGGCACCTAGGCACCCTCACCCTAGGCACCCAGGCACCCAAGCACCTGATCACTAGGCACCCGGCACCCAGGAACCCTAAAACTAGGCACCCAAAACCCAAGAATGCTAATCCTAGGAAATCAGGAGCACAAGAACCCTAACCCTAGGCACCACGGCACACAGACACGCTAAACCTAGGCACCCAGGCACCCCGACACCCTAACCATAGGCAACCGGGCATCCAGGCACAATAATACTAGGCTCCCAGGAACACAGGCACCCTAAAACCAAGCACCTAGTCTCCGTAACATTGGCACCCAGGCACCCATGCACTCAGGCACCCTAACACAAAAAAACTAGGCACCCTAACCCTAGGGAACCAGGCACCCAGGCACTCTAACACTAGGCACCAGGGCACCCAGGGACACTAAACCTAGGATCCCGACACCCTAAACCTAGGCACCCAGGCACACAGGAACCCTAACCCTAGCAAAACAGCCAGCTAGGCACCTTAACCCTAGGTACCCAGTTACCCAAGCGCTCTAAACCTAGGCACCCCAGCTCCCAGGCACCCTAAACCTAGGCACCCAGGTACACAAGCACCCTAATTCTATGCAACCAGGCACACAAGCACCCAAAAACTAGGCACCCAGGAAACCAGCAACCTAACCCTAGGCACCCAGGCACAATGGAACACTAACACTAGGAAACCATCCACCCAGGCACCCTATCCCTAGGCACCCAGATATCCAGGTATCATAAATCAAGGCACCCGGGCTCCCAGGAACCCTAACCTTAAGCACCCAGGCACCCTAACTCTATGCACACAGGCACACTAACCCAAGATAACCAGGGACCCAGGCAACCTAACCCTAGGCACCCAGGCATCCAGGAATCTTAACCCTAGGCACCCACCCTTTCAGGCACCCTAAGCGTAGGCACCCAGGCTGACAGGTGTTACCGACGGGCTCAGTTCTGTGGGGGGCAAGTCCACTCGCGGTCGGAAGCCTCAGAAAGATGGGGCAAAAGGCAGGTGATGTCCTGCAGAAACTTATCTGCAGCGATTCTTTCCCCTCTATGAATTCCCTAAGTTTTTAGGTACTACGTTTGGGAAAGAATCTGAGGCAGACAAAGGCTTCTTGAGCCAATGACACTTTATTACAAAAACCCCAAGAAATTTATACCCTTCACCAGTAAAGTTAATAATAAGAGAAAAAGGGGGTGAATGCAATCACTGTGAAATAATAATGAATGACATGTAAACAAAGGTAATAAAACTAGTCCTTCAGCTGGCTGTTGATCTTCGAGAGATTAACTCCCTCCGGATTCTTTCTCAGGTTTTGCAGATAAGGAGTTCCAAACAGGCATGCCCAAGGCTTGGGGGCTTCTCGGGGGATCTTCTTTAACTTTCTTGGAACTTTCCATCTTTTGGGTTCAGTTCATATAGCAAGTGTGGGGAGATGTGGTGATTCAGGTGGATGTGATGGAGTTTCTTCAGGTGTTGGCATTTTACCTTCTAAATCTGAAAGCTTAAGCAAACTCACAACACAGTTTGGCAGACAAAATACCACAAACAACACCACAAAGTTCTTGGTTTTAACTGTCAGATGTATTTCCTTAACTGCTGAACACTCTTCTTTAGACAACAAGCCTATTAAAAGTCTATCCACCTTTAATAATCCATTTCCCTGTCACAAGCCCTCTGCAACCTGCTCTTAACCTTCTAATTCCTTTCTTTCCCAGTTGGGACTTTCTTATGATAAGCTCTTCTTCATGCAAAATGCTTTTCTTACTCTTACACGGTATTTCCTTTCCTTCATACATATATATTTAGAACATCTGTCCTTTATTTTGTCATATTCATTTCTAACCATGGGTCAGTCTCTGTCTCCATGAATGCTCATACTGAGGTAAAAGTCAACAATCTTTCTCCTTGAGTCTATTGTATTTGGGCAACTAAGTTGTTTATCAACTAAATTGCTTTAAGGTCACACACAAGGTTTTTATCTTTTCTGTCTCTAGGCAGGATCTCAAGGGTAAACAAAGTTACCTTAAACTGAGCTACCTTACCGGAGTTAATAGCTTAACCTAAGTTAGTGATAGTGAGGGGCGGAGACCCTTTGTGATTGCTGCAGCTGGAATGCTTATCACAGCATCTGAATTCTGGCCAGTTTTTATTATTATTGAGCAGAGCCAAGGACGTTTAGGCAAATTATTAGAGATTTTATTTCCACGGACTCAATTTCATCATAGTCCTGATTTCACATCATTGGAGCAATTCGTGTAGAGAGTTAAAAGAATAATAGTAAAAGTGGGGGGTACTTTGGCCAGAGACGACACCTCCTTCTCGGGGCTTTTTGCCGAATTAACTATGTGGAGTGGGGTCTCAACACATAGATGCCAAGGCAGCAGGATGTCTTGGCAGACAGGCACCCTAAACCTAGGCACCCAGGCTCCAAGGCTCCCTAACCCTAGGCACCCAGGGACTCAGGAACCCTAGCCCTACCCACCTAGGGCCCCAATCACCCTAATCCTAGGGCTCCAGACCACAATCACCCTAACCCTAGGCATCCAGGCACCCAGCCACCAGAAACCTAGGCACCAGGGCACAAAAGCACCCTAAACCTAGGCCCCCAGGCACACTTAACCTAGGCTCCCAGGCTCCGATGCACCCTAACCCTAGGAACTCAGGCACCATATCACGCTAACCCTTGGATCCCAGGCAATGAGGCACCCTAATACTAGGCACCCAGGCACCCACGGACCCTAACCTTACACACCCAGGCACATATGCACCCTAAATTTAGACACCCAGGCACATAGGGACCCTAACACTAGGCACCCAGTCACACAAGCAACCTAAGCCTAGGCAACCAGGCACCCATGCACCCTAAATTTAGGCACCCAGGCACCAAGGCACCCTAACCCTAGGCACCCGGGTTCACAGGAACCCTAACCCTAGGAACCCAGGCTCCCAGGCACCCTAACCCTAGCCACCCAGGCACCCAGGCACCCTAAACCTAGGCAGCCAGGAACACAGTCACCCTAATACTAGGGACCCAGGCACCCAGGGACCCTAAACCTAGGCACCCAGGCACCCATGAACCCTAACTTTAGGCACCTAGGCTCCCAGGTACCCTAACCCTAGGCACACAGGCACCCTAAACCTGGGCACCCAGGCACACATGTGCCCAGATCCTAGGTACACAGGCACCCAGGCACCCTAACTCTAGGCACCCAAGCACACAGGAACCCTAACCCTAAGCACCCAGGCTCCTAGACACCCTAACCCTAGGCTCCCAGGCTCCCAGTCACCCTAACCTAGGCACCAGGCACCCTAAACATAGAAAACCAGCCACACAGGCACCCTAATCCTAAGCACCTAGGCCCCCAGGAACCCTAACCCTAGGCACCAGGAAACCCAGGAACCCTAACCCTAGGCACCCAGGCACTCTTTAACCCTAACCCTAGGCACCCAAGCACCCAAGCATCCAATCTCTAGGCACCCGGCAAACAGGTACCCTAAACCTAGGCACCCAGTCACCCGACACCCTAACACTTCGCACGAAGGCACACAGGGACTCTAAACCTAGGCACCCTAACCTTAGGCACACAGGCACCCAGGAACCAAGTACCCTAAACCTAGGCACCCAGGCACCCTAACCCTATGCACCCAGGCACACAGCCACCAAAATCCTAGGCAAACAGGCACCCAGGGACCCTAACTCTAGGCACCCAAATACAGGAACCCTAACCATAAGCACCCAGACACCCAGGCAACCCAACCCTACGCACCTAGGCACCCTGGCACACTAATCTTAGGCACCCAGGCACTCTATATCTAGGCACCCCATCTCTCAGGCACCCTACCCTTAGGCACCCAGGCACCCTAAACGTAGGCACCCAGGCACCCTAAACATATGCACCCAGGCACCCAAGCACCCGATCACTAGGCACCCGGCGTCCAGGTACCCTAAAATTAGGCATCCAAACACAGGAATGAAAATCCTAGGAAATCAGGCACACACACACCCTAACTCTAGGTACCAGGGCACCAAGACACCCTAAAGCTAGGCACCCAGGCACCCCAGCACCCTAAACATAGGCAACCAGGCATCCAGGCACAATAACATTAGGCACCCAGAAACTCAGGCACAGTAAACCTAGGCACCCAGGCACCCAGGCACCCTAAACCCAGGCACCCAGGCCCCTAACACTAGGCACCCAGGCTCCCATGGACCCAGGAACCCTAACACTAGACAACCAGACAACCCAACCCTAGAGAATCAGGGCAGTCAGGCACCCTAACTATAGGCACTAGGGCACCCAGGCACCCTAAACCTAGAAACCCAGACACCTTAAACCTAGGCACACAAGAACCCTAACCATAGGCACCCAGGCACCCTATCCCTAGGCATCCAGGCACCCAAACACCCGATCTCTAGGCACGAAGGCACATAGGCACCCTAAACCTAGGCACCCAGGCACCCTAACCATAGGAACCCAGGCACCCAGGCGCCCTAACCATAGGCACCCAGGCACACAGTGGCCCTAACACTCAGCACCCAGGAACCCAGGCACAGTAAACCTAGGCACTCAGGCACCCTAAACCCAGGCAAGCAGACACCCTAACCATAGGCACTCAGGTACCAAGGCACTCTAAACATAGGCAACCAGCCACCCCGGCACCCTAAACCTAAAACTCGGCCCCCAGGCACTAGGGCACCCTAACCCTAGGAAGTGAGGCATAAATGCATGCTAACCTTAGGCAGCCAGGCAACCAGGCACCCTAATTTTAGGCACCCATGAACACAGGCACCCTAAGCCTAGTCACCCAGGCACCCAGTCTCCCTAAACCTAGGCATCCAGGCTCCAAGGCACCCTAAAACTGGGCACCCAGGCACCCAAACCCTAGGTACACAGGCACCCAGACACTGTAATCTTTGGCACCCAGGTAACAAAGCACCCTAATTCTACGCATCCAGGCACACAGGACCTCAAAACTAGGCACCCAGAGACCCAAGAACCCTAACCCTAGGCACCCAGGCACACAGGAACCCTGACCCTAGGCAACCAGCCAACCAGGCACTTTAACCCTAGGCACCCAGTTACCCAGGCACCCTAAACCTAGGCACCCAGGGACCCTAACACTAGGTACACAGGCACACAGGCACCCTAACCCTAGGCACACAGGTACCCAAGCACCCTAATTCTACACAACCAGGCACACAAACACCCAAAATCTAGGCACCCAGGAACCCAGGAAATCTAACCCTAGGCACCCAGGCACAATGGAACACTAAACTTATGCAACCATCCACACAGGCATCCTATCCCTAGGCACCCAGATACACAGGCATCCTAAACCAAGGCACCCCGGCTCCCAGGAACCCTAACCTTAGGCACCCAGACACCCTAACTCTACGCACCCAGCCACACTAACCCTAGGTACCCAGGGACCCAGGCACCCTAACCCTAGGCACCCAGGCTCCCAGGAACCTTAACCCTAGGCACCCACCCTCCCAGACACCCTAAGCGTAGTCACCCAGGCTCCCAGGCACCCTAACCTTAGGCACCAAGGCTCCACGGCACCCTAACCCTAGGCACCCAGGCACTCAGGCACCTTAACCCTACCCACCTAGGCCCCCAATCACCCAAACCCTAGGCACCCAGACCCCAATAACCCTAACACTAGGTACCCAGTCACACAAGCAACCTAACCCTAAGCAACCAGGCTACGAGGCACCCAAAAACTAGGCACCCAGGCACATAGGCACCCTAACCCTAGGCACCCAGGAACCCCAGAACCCTAACACTAGGCACCCAGGGACCCTAACCCAAGCATCCAGGATCCCAGGCACCCTAACCTTAGGCACTGAGGCTCCACGGCACCCTAACCCTAGGCACCAGGCACCCAAGCACCCTAAATCTAGGAAACCAGGCACACAGGCACCCTAAACATACACACCTAGGCCCGCAGGAACCGTACCCCTAGGCACCAGGGCACCCAGGTACCCTCATTCTAGGCACTCAGGCACCCTAGAACCCTAACCCAAGGCACCCAGGAATACAGGCATCTAAACACTTCCCACCCAGGCACCCAGGGACCCTAACCCTAGGGACCCAGGCAGCGGTGCACCCTAAACATAGGCACCCAGTCAATCAGGAACCTTAAAACTATACACCCAGGAACCCAAACCCTAGGCACCCAGGCACCCTGGAACCCTAACACTAGGCACTGAGGCATACAGGCACCTTAACGCTTTGCACCCAGGTACCCAGGAACCCTAACCCTGGGCACCAGGGCACTGAGGCACCCTAAATCTAGAAACTCAGACACCCTAAATCTAGGCACCCAGGCACCCTAACCATAGGCACCCAGGCACGCAGGCACCCTAAATCTATGCACCCTGGCAGCCATATACCCTAAACCTAGGCACCAAGGCAACCAAGCACCTGATCTCTAGGCACCCGGCAACCAGGCACCCTAAACCTAGGCACCCAGGCACCCCGGCACCCTAACACTTTGCACCCAGGAACACGGGGAATCTAACTTTAGGCACCCATACAGCGGTACACCCTAACCTTAGGCACAAAGGCACTCAGGAACCAAGTACCCTAAACATAGATGCCGAGGCACCCTAACCCTATGCACCCAGGCACCCAGGCAGCCAAAGCCTAGGCACACAGGCACCCAGAGACCCTAACTCTAGACACCCAAACACAGAAACCCTAGCCAGAAGCACCCAGGCACCCAGGCAACCAAACCCTAGGCACCCAGACACCCAGAAAACCTAACCTTAGGCACCCAGGCACTCTAAATCTAGGCACCCCGTCTCCCGGGCACTCTAAAATTAGGCACCCAGGCACCCTAACCCTAGGCACCCAGGCACCCAAGTACCCTATCACGAGATACCCGGCACCCAGGCACCCTAAAACTAGGCACCCCAAACCCACAAACGCTAATCCTAGGATATCAGGCACACACACACCCTAACTCTAGCCACCAGGGCAGCCAGACATCCTAAACTTAGGCACCCAGGCACCCCGGCACCCTAACCATAGACAACCAGGCATCCAGGCACAATAACACTAGGCACCCAGGCACCCAGGCAGAGTAAACCTAGGCACCTGGGCAGACAGGTACCCTAAACCCAAGCACCCAGGAACCCTAACACTAGACACCCAGGCACCCATGCCCAGGCACCCTAACACTAGACAACCAGGCACCCTAACCCTAGGGAACCAGGCACACAGGCACCCTAAACCTAGGCACCAAGGCACCCAGGCACACTAACCCTAGGCACCCAGGCAGCCAGTTAACCTAACTTTAGGCACCCAGGCACCCAAGCACCCGATCTCTAGGCACCCAGCACCCAGGTACCCTAAACCTAGACCCCCACAACCTAAGCACGCTAACCCTAGGAACCAAGGCATACTGGCAGCCTAACCTTAGGCACGCAGGCATATAGGCACCCTAAACCTAGGCACCCAGGCACCCAATCACCCAGGAGCCCTAACACTAGGAACTCAGGCATGCAGGCATGGTAAACCTAGGCACTCAGGCACCCTAAACCCAGGCACCCACGTACCCAGGCACCCTAAACCTAGGCACACAGGCACCCATTTACCCTAAACCTAGGCAACCAGGCACCGTAAAACTAGGCACCCAGGCACCAGGGCACCCTAACCCTAGAAGCAAAGCACAAAGGCACGTTAACCTTAGGCACCCAAGCAACCAGGCACCCTAATTTTAGGCACCCATGCACCCAGGCACCCTAACCCTAGTCACCCAGGCACCCAGGCTCCCTAAACCTATGAAACCAGGCTCCAAGGCACCCTAAACCTAGGCACCCAGGCACCCTAACCCTAGGTACCCAGGCAACCAGGCACGGTAACCCTAGTCACCCAGCTAACAAAGCACCATAATTCTAGACAATCAGGCACACAGAACCCAAAAACTAGGCACCCAGAGACCCAGGCACCCTAATCCTACACACCCAGGCACACAGGAACCCTAACCCTAGGCAACCAGCCAACCAGGCACCTTAACCCTAGGCACCCATTTACCCAGGCACCCTCAACCAAGCACCCCGGCTCCCAGGCACCCTAAACCAAGGCACCCAGGCAACCTAACACTAGGTACCCAGGAACCCAGGTACCCTAAACCTAGGAACACAGGTAACCAAGTACCCTAATTCTACGCAAGCAGGGACACAAACACCCAAACACCAAACACCAAGGAACCCAGGCAAACTAACCCTAGGCACCCAGGCACAATGGAACACTAACCACCCACCCAGGCTGTGGCAGATTGGCTCAATCAGAATGGCCGCTGAATCCACTCGGGATCAATTTATCTCAGAAAGATGGGCATGGATTCAGGTGCCGTTCTGCAGCCACTTATCTGCACCGATTCGTTCCCCTCTATGAAATAAATTCCTTTAAGTTCCTATTCACGGCGCTTCGGGAAAGAATCTGACATGGACAAAAGCTTCTTGAGCAATTGACACTTTATTACAAGAACCCCGAAAAATTTATATTCTTCACCAGTGAGATTAATATTAAAAAAAAAGAAAAGGAGTGCAATCACTGTGAAACAATAGTGAATGGCATGTAAACAAAACAAAACAAAACAAAATGAAACAAAAAAACTAGTCTGGTCATTCAAGAGATTAGCTCCAGATCTTCTCAGGATCTTTCGGCAGATCCAGCCTCCCTTGCAGACAGGCAGTTCCAAAGGGCAAATTCCAGAAGATACAGGCACGCCCAGGGCTTGGAAAATAGGCCTCTCTTTGAATCTTCTTTAACTTTTTTGGAACTTTCCATCTCTAAGGCTTAGTCCATATGGCAGGCATGGGGAGATATGGCGATCCAGGGGGATGCGATGGAAGTCTCCCAGGTTTCATCTGCATTACCTTCTAAAGTCTGAAAGTTTAAGCAAGCTCATAACACAGTTTAGCGAGTAAACACCAAAAAATAACATGAAGTTTTTAGATTTAGTTGTCAAATGTACTTCCCTAGCTGCAGAGCACTTTTCCTCAAATGATAGGCTTATTAGAAGCCTATTCATCTTATAAATAATCCATATTCCTATATTCCTATCACAGACCCTTTGCAACATCCTTTCCTTTTCTGATTACCCTTATTCTTTCTTTCCCATTTGGGACAATCTTATGATAAGCTCTTCTTCATACAAAAATTCTTTCTTATTCTCTCCATATTTCCTTTCTTTCTTAGCCACGTGGTGCCTCCCACAAAGCCAGAAGGCCGGCCGGGGTCTCATCTCCTCAGCTTCTCGGCTCCTCAGTCCATCAGTTCACCACCTCAGCCACCCATGCAAGCACGGACCAATCCTCCTCCACGCGGCAAATGGAAGGACTTGGCCAAACTTTCAAAGAACCATGCAGGCCAGAAGGCTGGCCAGGCTCCTTTGTTGGGGCCGGGGTGGAGAGGCTTGAGAAGTGGCACAACGCCTCGGTCGATCGGTCAATCCCCCACACAAATCGCAGACGCCTAGGCTGGAAGCTCAGGAGGGAGTAGGTTGTGAGTGCAAGTCGACCCACCTGCGTCGCCACCCCACCATGCTGCGCCCGGGAAAGTGGCGGCAGAATCCCCCGCCATACCTTCCTGCAGGTACATTCTCCCGAGGATGGGCAGTTGGACTGCCGGTCAGGCTCCTCAGCACCTCCGCCCCTCTTCCCCTCTTCCCCTCATCCCCTCAACCCCTTGGCCGCTTGGCTCAACATCTCCTCGGCCCCTTGGCTCCTCAGCTCCTTGACTCCTCGACTCCTTGGCTACTCGGCCCCTCAGCTCATAGGCTCCTCAGTCCACCAGTGCCCCGCCTTGGGCACCCACACAAGTGTGGACAGCCCCTCCTCTACACTTCGGAAGGAAGGACTTGGCCAAACTTTTAATGATCCCTGCAGGCCGGCCGGCCGGCCGGGCTCCTCAGTTGGGGCCTTGAAATGCTGCATGTCACCTTTATGTGTGACTTCAAAGCGCCCATCATTGATTGGCCACCGATGAGGTAGAGGTAGAAAAAGAGTCGAGAGAGAGAGAGGGACAGAGAGAGAGAGAGAGAGAGAGAGAGAGAGAGAGAGAGAGAGAGAGAGAGAGAGAGATATGATAGATATGATCGATCAGCACCCCTGTACTTGTTGAGCATGCTTGTTGACCAGAGAATAGAGAATATTGCCTTCCTGAGAAAATGAGGAAAAAATGAGTTGCTAGCCCATTGATTGGGTCATGCCGATATGAGAATATTGGCTGGCTGGTTGCAAACCTGACTGGCCGCTGGCTGGCTGGCTGGCTCATTGGCAGAATGCAAACCCGACTGGCCGCTGCATGGGTACCTGGGTGACCAGAATTAGGGTGCCTGGGTGCCTGAATGCCTAGGGTTAGCATGACTGGGTGCCTGTTTGCCTAGGGTTAGGGTGCCTGGGTGCCTAGGGTGAGGGATCTTGGGTGCCTGGTTGCCTAGGGTTAGGGCACCTGGGTGCCTGGTTGCATAGGGTTAAGGTGTCTGGGTGCCTGGGTGTGTAGGGTTAGGGTGCATGGGTGCCTGGGTGCCTGGGTGCTTAGGGTTAGGGTGCATGGGTGTCTGGGTTCCTGGGTGCCTAGGTTTAGGGTTCCTGTGTGCCTGGGTGCCTAGGGTTAGGGTGCCTGGGGTTAGGGAGCCTGGGTGCCTGGTTGCATAGGGTTAGGATGTCTCAGTGCCTGGGTTCGTAGGGTTAGGGTGCCTGGGTTTGTAGGGTTAGGGTGCCTGGGTGCCTAGGGTTAGGGTGCCTGTGTGCCAGGGTTCCTAAGTTAGGGTGTCTGGGTGCCTAGGATTAGGGTGCCTGGGGTTAGGGAGCTTGGGTGCCTGTTTGCCTAGTGTTAGGAATCCTAGGTGCCTGGTTGCATAGGGTTAGGATATCTGGGTGCCTGGGTGCATAGAGTTAGGGTGCCTTGGTGCCTGGGTGCTTAGGGTTAGGGTTCCTGGGTGCCTAAGTTTAGGGTGTCTGGGTGCCTAGGATTAGGGTGCCTGGGTGCCTGGGTGCTTAGGGTTAGGTAGCCTGGGTTCCTGGGTACCTAGGTTTAGGTATCTTGGGTGCCTGGCTGCCTAATGTTAGGGTGACTGAGTGCCTAGGGTTGGGGTGTCTGTGTGCCTAGGGTTAGCGTGCCTGGGTGGCGGGGTGCCTAGAGTTAGGGTATCTGGGCGCCTGGTGCCTGGGTGCCTAGGTTTAGGGTTATTTTGTGCCTGGGTGCCTAGGGTTGGGGTGCCTGTGTGCCTGGATGCCTATGGTTAGGGTGCGTGGGTGCCTGGATGCCTAAGGTTAGGGTGCCTGGGTGCCTGAGTGCCTATGGTTAGGGTGCCTGGGTGCCTCAATTTAGGGTGCCTGTGTGCCTGAGTGCCTAGAGTTAGGTTGCCTTGGTTCCTGGGTGCCAAACTTTAGGATTCCTGGGTCCCAGAGTGCCTAGGATTAGGGTGTCTGGGAGCCTGGGTGTCTACGTTTAGAGTGCCTGGGCACCTGGTGCCTGGTGCCTAGGGTTAGGGTGCCTTGATGCCTGGTTGCCTATGATTAGGGTGCCTGTATGCCTAGTGTTAGGTTTCTGGGTGCCTGGTGCCTAGGGTTAGGGTGCCTTGATTCCTGGGTACATATGTTTAGGGTGTCAGCGTGCCAGGGTGCCTAGGTTTATGGTGACTGAATGCCTAGGTATAGGGTGCCTGGGTGCCTAGGTTTAGGGTGCCTGGGTGCCTATGGTTAGGGTGCCTGTGTGCCTGGGTTCCTAGGGTTAGGGTGCCTGGGTTTTGAGTGCCTCGGTTTAGGGTTCCTGGGTGCCGGGTACCTAGGCATAGGTTACTTGGGTGACTGAGTGCCTAGGGTTAGGGTGTCTGGGTGCCTAGGTTTAGGGTGCCTGGGTGCATGAATGCCTTGTGTTAGGGTTCCTGGGTTCCTAGGGTTAGCGTGCCTAGGTGACTAGGGTTAGGGTTCCTGTGTGTCTAGGTCCTAGAGTTAGTGTGTCTGAGGGCCTGGGGGTCTGGATGTCCAGGGTTAGTGTGCCTGGGTACCTAGGGTTAGGAAGCCTGGTTGTATGGGTGCCTAGGGTTAGGGTACCTGGGTGCCTGGGTGACTAGGCTTAGGGTGCCGGGGTGCCTAGATTAGGGTGCATGGGTGCCTAGGGTTAAGGTGCCTAAGAGCTGGGGTGCCTAATATTAGGGTGCCTGGGTGCCTGGATGCCTCGGGTTAGGGTGCCTGGGTGCCTAGGGTTAGGGTGCCTGGGGCCTAGGGTTAGGTTGCTTTTGTGCCTGGGTGCCTAGAGTTTGTGTGACTGGGTGCCTGGGTGCGTAGAGTTAGGGTTCCTGGGTGCCTGGTTGCCTAGGGTTAGGTTGTCTGTGTGCCTAGGGTTAGGGTGCCTGGGAGCCGGGTGCCTTTGTTTAGGATTTCTGGGTACCTGGGTGCCTAGGTTGAGGGTGCCTGGGTGGCTAGTTGCCTAGGGTTAGAGTTCCTGTGTGCCTGGGTACCTAGGGTTAGGTTGTCTGGCTTTCTGGGTGCCTAGTTTTTGGGTGTGGGGTGCCTGGTTGCCCAAAATTAGGGTGCTTTGAAACCTGGGTGCCTAGGGTTACATTCCTGGGTGCCTGGGTACCTAATGTTAGGGTTCCTGGGTGCCTAAATTTAGGGTGCCAGAAAGCCTGAATTCCTAGGTTTATGGAGCCTGGGTGCCTGGGAGACTAGGGTTAGGGTTCCTGGGTTCATCAGTGCCTAAAATTAGGGTGCCTGGTTGCCTGGGTGCCTAAGGTTAGCATTCCTGTGTGCCTCACTCTCTAGGCTTAGGGTGCCCTGGTGCCTGGGTGCCTAGGTTTAGGGTGCCTGGGTGCCTGGTTGCCTATGGTTAGGGTTCCTGGGTACCTGGGTGCCTAGGTCTGGGTGCCTGGTTGCCTACGATTAGGGTCCCTGGGTGCTTGGCTGCGAAATTGTATGATGCCTGGGTTCCTGGATACCTAGGGTTAAGGTTACAGGGTGCTTAGGTGCCTTGGGTTTGGGTTCCTGGGTGCCTAGGGTTAGGGTTCCAGTGTGCCTGGGAACCTAGGATTAAGGTGCCTGGGTGCCTAGGTTTAGGATACCTTGTTGCCTGGGTGCCTAAGTTTAGGGTGCACCGCTGCCTGTATGCCTAGTGTTAGGGTCTCTGGGTGCCTGAGTGCCAAGTGTTAGAGTGCCTGGGTGCCTAGTTTTAAGGTTACAGGTTGCCTGGTTGCCTAGGGTTAGGATGCCTGTGTTCCTGGCTGCCTAGAATTAGGGAGCCTAGAGCCTGGTTGCCTAGGCTTAGGGTTCCTGTGTTCCGGGGTGTCTAGAGTTAGGGTGCCTAGATGCCTGGGTGCCTAGTTTTGGGTGTCTGTGTGCCTGGGTGCCTAGGTTTAGTGTGCCTGGGTACCTAGAATTAGGGTACCTGGGTACCTGGGTGCCTAAGGTTAGGGTGTAGAGGTGCCTGGGTGCCTAGGGTTAGGGTCTGTGGGTGTCTGGGTGCCTAGGATTAGGGTGTAGAGGTGCCTAGGATTAGGGTGCCTGGGTGCCTGGGATCCTAGGGTTAGGGTGACATGGTGCCTGAATGCCTAGGTTTAGGGTGACTGGGAGCCTGGGAGCCTCGGGTTAGGATGTCTGGGTGACTAGGGGTGGGGTCCCTGGGGGCCTAGGTACATAGGGTTAGGGTGGCTGGTTGCCTGAGTGTCTTGGGTTAGGGTGTCTGGGTACCTGAGTTTTATATTTAGGGTGCCTGGGAGCCTGGGTGCCTAGGGTTAGGTTTCCTGTGTGCCTGGGTGCCTAGATATAGGGTGTCGGGGCCCACTCGGCTGGACCGAGATGGCACCCAGGCTTGTTGCCAGTGTGGATTCAAGATGGCACCTAGGCTTGCAGCCAAGTCATGAGACTCACAAGATGGACGTCTCCTTGAGCATGCTCAGTGTGCCATGCTACATGCCTGCAGAATGATCAGTGACGCAAAGCCTCATGCTGCCACCAGCCTGCCTATTAGAAAGTCAGAAGTGTGCATGCCCTAGCTGTGGAAGCTTGGGGTTGGTAGGGAATAGAGGGAGGGATTATGATGCTGATATATATTGTGCTTGTTGTACGCATTGTCAGACATATTAAGAGACATATTAGAAGAGACATATTGAGACATATTAAGGATCCATTAAAGAAGAATTCATATTTCAGCTGAAGAGGTGTCTGTGTCGTTCTCTAAGCCCCTGCGGGTCAGAGTCTTAGGGGACGATAATAGGGTGCCTGGGTGCCTAGTTTTTAGGTGCCTGGGTGCCTGGTTTTCTAGGGTTTGGGTCCTTGGGTGACTCAGTACCTAGTGTTAGGGTTCCTGGGTGCCTGGGTGCCTAAGATTAAGGTACATGTGTACCTGGGTGCCTAGGGTTAGGGTGCGTGGGTGCCTCGTTGCATAGGATTTGGTTCATGGGATCCTATGTTTTGGGTGACAGGATGCCTGGGTTCCTAGGGTGAGGGTGCCTGTGTGCCCTGGTGCCAAGGTTTAGGGTGTCTGGGTTCCTGGGCCCCTAATTTTTGGGTGCCTTGGTGCCTGGTTGCTGAAGGATGGGGTGCTTGGGTGACTGGATGCCTAGTGTTAGGGTTCCTGGGTCCTGGGTGCCTAGTTTTGGGTGCCTGTGTGCCTGGGTGCCTAGGTTTAGTGTGCCTGGGTGCCTAGGGTTAGGGTACCTGTGTGCCTGGGTGCCTAAAGTTAGGGTGCTTGGGTGCCAGGGTGCCTAAGATTAGGATCCGTGGGTGCCTGGGTGCCTAGGATGAGGGTCCCTGGGTGCCTGGGATCCTAGAGTTAGGGTGACATGGTTCCTGGGTGCCGAGGGTTAGGGTGCCTGGGTGCCTAGGTGTGTAGGGTTAGGGTGGCTGGGTGCCTGGGTGCCTAGGATAGGGTTCCTGGGAGGCTGGGTGCCTAGGGTTAGGGTTCCTGTGTGCCTCAGTGCCTAGATTTAGGGTGCCTGGGTGCCTAGTTTTTGGGTGCCTGGGTGTCTGGTTTTCTAGGGTTTGGGTTCTTGGGTGACTCGGTGCCTAGTGTAAGATTAAGGTCATGTGTGCCAGGGTTCCTAGGATAAGGGTCCATGGGTGCCTGGGTGTCTAGGATTAGGGTGTCTGGTTGCCTCGGATCCTATGGTTTGCATGACATGGTGCCTGGGTGCCTAGGTTAGGGTGCTTGGGTGACTGGATGCCTAGTGTTAGGGTCCCTGGGTGCCTAGTTTTGGGTGCCTGTGTGCCTGGGTGCCTAGGATTAGGGTGCCTGTGTGTCTGGGATACTAGGGTTAGGGTGACATGGATCCTGGGTGCCTAGAGTTAGGGTGCCTGGGAGCCTGGGAGCCCATGGTTAGGGTGGCTGGCTGCCTGGGTGCCTAGGGTGAGGGTGCCTGTGTTCTTGGTTGCTTAGGTTTAGGGTGCCTGGATGCCTGGGTGTCTAGGGTTAGGGTGCCTGGGAGCCTGGGTGTCTAGGGTTAGGGTTACTGTGTGCCTGGGTGCCTAGATTTAGGGTATCTGGGAGGTTGGGTGCCTAGTTTTTAGGTTCTTGAGTGCCTGGTTACCTAGGGTTATGGTGCATTGGTGACTAGGTGCTTAGTGTTAGGGTACCTGGTTGTCTAAGATTAAAGTGCATGTGTGCCTGGGTGCTTAGGTTTAGGTTCCGTGTGTGCCTGGGTGCCTAGGATTAGGGTTCTGGGTGCCTTGGATCCTATGGTTTGGTTGACATGCTACCTGGGTGCCGAGGGTTAGGGTGCCTGGGAGCCTGAGAGGCTAGGGTTAGGGGGCCTTGGTGCCTGGGTGCCTAGGCTTAGGGTACCTGTGTGCCCGGGTTCCTAGGTTTAGGGTTCATGAGTGCCTGGGTGCCAAGGTTTAGGATTCCTGGTCCTGTGTGCCTAGGGTTAGGGTGACTGGGGGCCTAGGTGCATAGGGTTAGGATGCCTGAGTGACTGGGTGCCTAGGTGTATAGTGACTGGGTGCCTGGGTGCAGGGGTTAGGGTGCCTGAGAGTCTGGGCACCTACTATTAGGGTGCTTGGGTGCCTAGGATTAGGGTGCCTTGGTGCCTGGGTGCCTAGAGTTAGGGTTCCAGTGTGCCTGGGTGCCTAGGGTTAGCATGCCTGTGTGCCTGTATGCCTAGGGTTGGGTGCCAGGGATTATGGGTGCCTAGTGTTAGAGTGCCACGGACTTTGCTCAGTTTGGGGCGCGAGTTCACTCACAATCAATCTCAGAAAAGATGGGGGAGGATAGGGTGCCCGTACTGCAGACACTTATCTGCAGCGATTCTTTCCCTTCTAGGAAATAAATTTCTATAAGTTCCTATTAGCGGCGCTTCTGAAAAGAACCTGACATGTATCAATGCTTCTTGTGCAATCAAACACTTTATTCTAGACACAAGATTTTTTATATTTTCCCATTTTCCCAGTTGATTCTCTAGTAAAAAAAAAGTGCAAACACCCAAAATACAATGGAGAAATACACATGCAGATTACCAACCCTGAAAAAGACAAAAGTAAGGACTGTGGTATCACAGGTCTTTGTGATTGAAATCAGTCCCATGACCCCAGGTGGATCTTGTGCTCTGGGTCAGCCTCTTTGGCCTTGCAGCTGCAGAGGCTTTTAGTGGGCTAATTCCAGAAGAACAAAAGTCACACCCAAAATCACTTGAGGAGTCCAGTTTTTAAGAGTTTTCTTTAACCCTTTCGGAACTTTTATTCCTAGGGCTTAGTTCAATGTCCTTCTCTGTCTAAGAGTGGAGAATGCTTTTGGCCAGCGACCACACCTTCTCTCGGGGCTTATTTCTCACGTTGAGATTTTGCCTATGGACTGCATGAATAATTAGCATGCAGATGCCGAGAGGGTGTAGCTGTAGCTGGTATCTGCATTCGAGTGCCTGGGTTTGGGTTCCTGGGTGCCTAGACTTAGTGTGCCAGGGTGCCTAGGGTTACAGTTCCTGGGTTCCTGGGTGCCTATGATTAGCATGCCTGAGTGCTTGGAGTTAGGATGCCTAGGTGCCTAAGGTTAGGGTTCCTGCGAGCCTCGGTCCTGAAGTTTAGGATGCCTGGGTAACTGGGTGCCTAGGGTTAGGGTGCCTGGGTGGCTGGTTGCCTAGGGTTAGGGTTCCTGTGTGCCTGGGTGCCTAGGGTTAAGGTGCCTGGCTTTCTGGTTGCCTAGTTTTTCTGTGCCTGGGTGCCTGGTTGCCTAGAATTTGGGTGCTTGTGTACCTTGGTGCTAGTTTTAGGGTGCCTAGATGCCTGGGTACCTAGTTTTAGGGTGCCTGGGTGCTTAGGTTTAGGGTACCTGGTAGCCGAGGTGCTTAGGTTTAGGATTCCTGGGTAACTGCGTGCCTAGTTTTAGGGTGCCTGGGTGGCTGGTTGTCTAGGGTTAGGATACCTGGGTGCCTGGTTGCCTAGAATTAGGTTGCTTTGTTGCCTGGGTGCCTAGGATTATGGTGCCTGGGTGCCTGGGTACCTAGGGTTAGGGTGCCTAGGTGCCTAGGTTTAGGGTTCCTTGGTGCCTTGGTGACCAGGATTAGGAAGCCTGGGTGCCGGGGTGACTAGGGTTATGGTGCCTGAGTGCATGGGTGCCTAAAATTAGTGTGCCTGAGTGCCTGATGTTGGCTTGCTTGTGTGCCTTGCTGCCTAGGGTTATGTTGCCCTGGTGCCTGGGTGCCTAATGTTAGGGGGCCAGAGTGCCTAGGTTTATGGTAAATGGGTGCCTAGTTGCCTAGGTTTAGGGTGCCTGGGTGCCTGGGTACCTAGGGTTAGGGTGCCTGGTTTCTTAGTTTAGGGTGCCTGGGTGCCTGGGTGCCTAGGTGCCTAGGGTTACGGTGCCTGGGTTCCTAGGTTTAGGGTTCCTGGGAACCCTGCTGCCTAGGTTTAGGGTGCCTGGGTGCCTAGGGTTAGGGTGCCTTGTGCCTGGTTCCCTAGGGTTAGCGTGCTTGGTTGTCTAGTGTTAGGGTTCCTGGGTGTATGAGTGTCTGTGTGCCTAGTGTTAGGGTACCTGGGTGCCTTGGTGACTAGGGTTAGGGTTCCTGGGTGCCTGGATGCCTAGTTTCACTTTGCCTTGTACCTGGGTGCCTAGTGTTAGGGTGACTGAATGCTGTGTTAAGGTTCCTGGGTGTGTGGGTGCCTAGGCTTTGGGTGCCTTGTGCCTGGGTGCCTAGGGTTACAGTGTCTGGGTGCCTAGGGTTAGGTTACCTGGGTGCCTATGTGCCTAAGGTTAGAATGCATGGGTGCCTGGGTGCCTAGGAATAGGGTCCCTGGGTGCCCTGGTGTCTAGGGTTAGTGTGCCTGAGTGCCTAGGTTTAGAGATTCTGGGATCCTCGGTGTTTAGGATTATTGTGCCTGGGTGCCTAGAGTTGCGGTGCCTTGGTTCCTGGGTGCCTAGGGTTACGGTGCCTGGGTGCCTAGGGTCATGGTGCCTGGGTGACTGGGTGCCTAGGGATAAGGTTTCTGAGGCCTGGGTTCAGAGGGTTAGAGTGCCTGGGTTCCTGGGTGCCTAGGATTAGGGTGCCTGGATGCCTAGTTTTAGGGTGAGTGGGTGCCTAAGGTTAAGTTGCATGAAAGCCGGGTACCGAAGTTTAGGATGCCTGGGTACCTGAGTGCCTAGGGATAGGGTGCCTGGGTGGAAAGTTGCCTAGGGTTAGTGTTTCATTGTGCCTGGGTGCCTAGAGTTAGGTTTCCTGGGTTCCTGGGTGCCTACTTTTGGGGTGCCTGGGTGCATGGGTGCCTTGGATTAGGGTGCCTGTGTGCCTGGGTGCCTAAGGTTAGCGTGACTGTGTGCCTAGATTAGGGTGCCTGGGTCCCTAGGGTTTTGGTGCCTGGGTGTCTCCTTTTATGGTTAATGGGTGCCTGGTTGCCAATCGATAGGGTGCCTGGATGGCTGGCTGCCTAGAGCTAGGGTGCCTGGGTGCCTGTGTGCCTAGGTTTAGGGTGCTTTGGTGCCTGGGTGCCCAAGTTTAGGATACCTGGGGCCTGGGTTCCTAGGTTTACGGTTCCTGGGTGCCTATTGCTATGGTGCCTGGGTGCCTAGGTTTAGGGTGTCTTGGTGCCTGTGTGCCTAGGTTTAGGGTGCCTGCATGCCAGGATGCCTAGAGTTAGGGCACCTGTTTTCCTGGTTTTCTAGGATTAACATTTCTGGGTGTTGGGTGCCTAGTTTTATTGTGCCTGGGTCCCGGGTGCCTAGAGATCGGGTGCTTGGGTGCCTGGGTGCCTAGCATTAGGATGCCTGGGTGCCTAAGGTTAGGGTGCGCAGGAGCCAGGGTGCCTAGATTTAGAGTGCCTGGGTGTCTGGGTGCCTAGGGTTATCGTTCCCGTGTGCCTGGGTGCCTAGTGTTAGGATGCCTGGGTGCATACATTTAGAGTACCTGGGTGCCTAAGGTTAGGGTGCACCGCTGCCTGGGTGCCTAGTGTTAGGGTTTCTGGGTGCCTGGGTACCTAGTTTTTGGGTGCCTGGGTGCCTGGTTGCCTAGAGTTAGGTTGCTTGGGTGACTGGGTGCCTAGTGTTAGGGTACTGGGTGCCTGGGTGCCTAATGTTAAGGTTCATGTGTACCTGGGTGCCTAGGATTAGGGTGTCTATGTGCCTGGGACCCTAGGGTTAGGGTGACATGGTGCCTGAGTGCCTAGGATTATGGTGCTTCAGAGCCTGGGAGCCTAGGTTTAGGATGCCTGGGTGCCTGGGTGCCTAGGGTTAGGGTGATTGGGGGACTGGGGCCTAGGGTTAGGGTGATTGGGAACCTAAGTGTGTAGGATTAGGGTGCCTGAGTGACTGGGTGCCTAGGTGTAGGATGGCTGGGTGCCTGGGTGCCTAGGGTTAGGGTGCCTTGGAGCCCGGGTCCCTAGGGTTAGGGTACCTGGGAGCCTGGGTGCCTACACTTAGGGTGCCAGGGATGATGGGTGCCAAGTGTTAAGGTTCTTGTGTGCCTGGGTGCCTAGGGTTAGGTTGCCTGGGTCCCTGGGTACCTAGGGTTAGTGTGCCTGGGTGCCTAGTGTTAAGGTGCCTTGGTGCCTAAGGTTAGGGTTCCTGGGAGTTGGGGTGCCTTGGTTTAGGATGCCTGGGTACCTGAGTGCCTAGGGATAGGGTGCCTGGGTAGAAAGTTGCCTAGGGTTAGTGTTCCATTGTGCCTGGGTGCCTAGAGTTAGGTTTCCTGGGCGCCTAGTTTTTGGGTGTCTGTGTGCCTGGTTGCATAGAATTAGGGTGCTTGTGTACCTGGGCGCCTAGGGTTAGGGTGACTAAGTGCCTGGGTGCCTAGGGTTAGGGTGCCTTGGAGCCTGAGTGCCTAGAGTTAGGGTGCCTGGGAGCCGGGTTGCCTACAGTTAGGGTGCCTTGGTGTCTGGGTGCCTAGTGTTACGGTACTCGTGTTCCTGTGTGCCTAGAGTTAGGATGCCTGGGTGCCTGTGTGCATAGGGTTAGTGTTCCTGGGAGCCTAGGTGCCTGCTTTAGGGATCCTGGGATCCTACGTGCCTAGGGTTTTTGTGCCTGGGTGCCTAGAGTTACAGTTACTCGGTTCCTGACTGCCTAGGGTTAGGGCGCCTGGGTGGGTGGGTGCCTAGCAATAAGATTCCTGGGTGCCTGGGTGACTATAGTTAGGGTGTCTGGGTGCCTGGGTGCCTAGGTTTAGGTTTCCTGGGTGCCTAGATTTAGGGTGCATGGGTGCCTAAGTTTAGGGAGCCTGGGAGCCGGGGTGCCTAAGTTTATGATGCCTGGGTACCTGGGTGCCTAAGGTTAGGGTGCCTGGGTGGCTGATTGCCTAGGTTTAGGGTTCCTGTGTGCCTGGGTGCCTAGGGTTAGGGTGCCTTGGTTCCTAGGTGCCTAGATTTTGGGTTCCTGGGTGCCTGGTTGCCTAAAATTAGGGTGCCTGGGTGCCTGGGAACCTAGGGTTAGGGTGTCTGGGTGCCTAAGTTTAGGGTGCCTGGGAGACTTGGTGCCTAGGTTTAGGCAGCCTGGGTGCCTGGGTGACTAGGGTTAGATTGCCGGGTGCCTGGTGCCTAGAATTCGGGTGCCTGTGTGCCTGGGTGCCTAATATTAGCGTGCCTGTGTGCCTGGGTGCCTAGGAATAGGGTGCTTGGGTGCATAGGGTTAGGGTCCCTGGGTGTCTAGTTTTATGGTGAATGGGTGCCTGGGTACCTAGGGATAGGCTGCCTTGGTGCCAGGGTACCTAGGTTTAGGGTGCCTGAGTGCCTAGGTTTAGGGTGTCTGTGTGCCTCCGTTCCTAAGGTTAGGGTGCCTGTGTGCCTGGGTTTCTTGGGATAGCGTGCCTGGGTGTTGGGTGCCTAGGTTTAGGATTCCTGGGTGCCGGAGCCTAGAGATCGGGTGCTTGGCTGCCTGGGTGCCTAAGATTAGGGTACCTGGCTGCCTGTGTGCCTAGGGTTAGGGTGCCTGGGTGCCTATGGTTAGGATGCCTGGGTCCTTGGGTTCCTAGGATTATTGTGCCTGGGTTCCTAGGTTTTGGGTTCCTGGGTGCTCTGGTGCCTAGGGTTAGGGTGCCTGTGTGCCTGGTTCCCTAGGGTTAGGGTGCCTGTTTGACTAGTGTTAGGTTTCCTGGGTGCATGTGTGCCTGTGTGGCTAGGGTTAGGGTGCCTGGGTGCTTGAATTTAGGGTGCCTGGGTGCCTAGGTTTACTGTGCCTGGGTGCCAGGGTGCCTAGTGTTAGGGTGCCTGAATGCCTGGGTGCCTATATTTAGGGTTCTTGGGTGCCTGGTTGCCGAGGTTTAGGGTATCTTGGTGCCCTGGTACCTAGGATTAGGGTGCCTGTGTACCTGATTTCCTAGGATTAGCATTCCTGGGTTTTGGGTGCCTAGTTTTAGGGTGCCTGTTGTCTAGGGTAAGGGTGCTTTTGTGCCCTGGTGCCTAGGTTTAGGGTGGCTGGTTGGGTGGCCTGGGTGCCTAGGGTTAGGTTGACTGGGGGGCTGTGTGCCTAGGGTTAAGGTGCATGGGTGCCTAGGGTTAGGGTGCCTGAGTGCCTAGGTTTAGAGTGCCTGTGTGTCTGCCTGCCTAAGTTTAGGGTGCCAATTTCTGGGTATCTGGGGTTACGGTTCCTGGGTGCCTGGGAGCGAAATGTTAGGGTGCCGGAGTGCCTTGGTGCCTAGGTTCAGGGTGCCTGGTTTCCAAGTGCCTAGAGATCAGGTGCTTGAGTGCCTGGGTGCCTAGGTTTTGGGAGCCTGGGTACCTGGGTGCCTAGGTTTAGGGTTTCTGAGTTCCTAGGTTTAGGTTGGCTGGGTGCCCTAGTGCCTAGGGTTAGGGTGCCTGTGTGCCTGGGTGCCTATAGTTAGGGTGCCTGGGTCTCTGGGTGCCTAGTTTTTGTGTTTCTGGGTGCCTGGTTGCGTAGAATTAGGATGCTTTGATACCTGGGTGCCTAGGGTTATGGTGCCTGGGTGCCTGGGTACCTAGGGTTACGGTGCCTGGATGCCTAGGTTTAGGGTGCCTTGGAGCCTAGGTGCCTATGTTTAGAAAGCCTGGGTGCCTGGGTGACTAGGGTTAGGGTGCCTGGGTGCATGGATGCCTAAAATTAGGGTGCCTGGTTCCCTGGGTGCCTAAGGTTAGTGTGCCTTTGTGCTTCCCTTCCTAGGGTTAGGGTGCCCTGAAACCTGGGTGCCTAGGGTTACGGTGCCTGGGTGCCTAGGTTTAGGGTAAATGGGTGCCTAGGTTTAGGGTGCCTGGGTACCTGGGTGCCTAGGGTTAGGGTGCCTAGTTGCCTGAGTTTAGGGTGCCTGAGTGCCCAGGTTTACTGTGCCTGGGTTCCTGGGTGCCTAGTGTTAGGGCGTCTGGTGCCTATGTTTAGGGTGCCTGGGTGCCTAGGTTTAGGGTGCCTGGGTGCCTAGGTTTAGGGTATCTGTGTGCCTGCGTGTATAAGGTTAGGGTGCCAGTGTGTCTGGGTTCCTAGGGTTAGCATGCCTGGGTGTTGAGTGCTAGGTTTAGGGTTCCTGGGTGCCGGGTGCCTAGAGATCGGGGGCTTGGGTTCCTGGGTGCCTATGGTTAGTGTAACTGGCTGCCTGGGTTCCTAAGGTTAGGGTGCCTCTGTGCCTATGTTTAGGGTGCCTTGGAGCCTAGGTTTAGGGTGTCTAGGTTTCTAGGTTTAGGGTGTCTGGGTGCCCTGGTGCCTAGGGTTAGAGTGTATGTATGCCTGGTTCCTAGGGTTAGGGTGCCTGGTTGTCTAGTGTTAGCATTCCTGGGTGCGTGGGTGCCTGGGTGCCTAGTGTTAGGGTTCCTGGGTGCCTGGATTTAGGGTGCCTGTGTGCCTGGGTGCCTAGGTTTATTGTGCCTTGATGACCGGATGCCTAGTGTTATTTTGCCTGGATGCCTGGTTGCCTATGCTTAGGGTGCCAGTGTGCCTGGGTGCCTATGTTTAGGGTGTCTGGGTGCCCTGGTGCCTAGAGTTAGGTTGCGTGTTGCCTGATTTCCTAGGATTAGCGTTCGTGGGTTTTAGGTGCCTAGTTTTAGGGTTCCTGGGTGCTGGGTGCCTAGTGATCATGTGCTTGGAGGCCAGGGTGCCTAGGGTTAGGGTGCCTGGGTGCCTAGGTTTAGGGTGCATGTGTGCCTAAGGTTAGGGTGCCCGGGAGATGGGGTGCCTAGATTTAGAGTGCCTGGGTGCCTAAGGTTATGGTGCCTGGGTGCCTGGGTGCCTAGGGTATTGTTGCCTGGGTGCCTGGGTGCTTATGGTTAGGGTTCCTGTGTTTGGATGCCTAGAGTTAGGGTCCCTGGGTGCCTGTCTGCCTGGGTGCCTAGGGTTTCGGTGCCTGGACGCCTCTGGGTGCCTAGGGTTAGGGACCCTGGGTTCCAGGGTGTGAAGATTTTAGGGTACCTGTGTGCCTGGTGCCTAGGGCTAGGGTTCCATAGTGACTGGGTGCTTAGGTTTTGGGTACATGTATGCACTGGTGCCTAGGGTTAGGGTACCTGGGGGCCTAGGTGCATAGGTTAAGGGTGCCTGTTTGCCTGGTTGCATAGGTTTAGGGTGTTTGGGTGTCTGGTGCCTAAGGTAAGGGTGCCTGGGAGCATGGGAGCCTAGGGTTAAGATTCCTATGTGCTTGGGGGCCTAGAGTTAGGGTGCCTGCGTGCCTGCATGCCTAGGCTCTGGGTGCTTGTGTGCCTGGGTGCCTATGGTTAGGGTGCCTGGGTGCCTAGAGTTACAGTTACTCGGTTCCTGACTGCCTAGGGTTAGGGCGCCTGGGTGGGTGGGTGCCTAGCAATAAGATTCCTGGGTGCCTGGGTGACTATAGTTAGGGTGTCTGGGTGCCTGGGTGCCTAGGTTTAGGTTTCCTGGGTGCCTAGATTTAGGGTGCATGGGTGCCTAAGTTTAGGGAGCCTGGGAGCCGGGGTGCCTAAGTTTATGATGCCTGGGTACCTGGGTGCCTAAGGTTAGGGTGCCTGGGTGGCTGATTGCCTAGGTTTAGGGTTCCTGTGTGCCTGGGTGCCTAGGGTTAGGGTGCCTTGGTTCCTAGGTGCCTAGATTTTGGGTTCCTGGGTGCCTGGTTGCCTAAAATTAGGGTGCCTGGGTGCCTGGGAACCTAGGGTTAGGGTGTCTGGGTGCCTAAGTTTAGGGTGCCTGGGAGACTTGGTGCCTAGGTTTAGGCAGCCTGGGTGCCTGGGTGACTAGGGTTAGATTGCCGGGTGCCTGGTGCCTAGAATTCGGGTGCCTGTGTGCCTGGGTGCCTAATATTAGCGTGCCTGTGTGCCTGGGTGCCTAGGAATAGGGTGCTTGGGTGCATAGGGTTAGGGTCCCTGGGTGTCTAGTTTTATGGTGAATGGGTGCCTGGGTACCTAGGGATAGGCTGCCTTGGTGCCAGGGTACCTAGGTTTAGGGTGCCTGAGTGCCTAGGTTTAGGGTGTCTGTGTGCCTCCGTTCCTAAGGTTAGGGTGCCTGTGTGCCTGGGTTTCTTGGGATAGCGTGCCTGGGTGTTGGGTGCCTAGGTTTAGGATTCCTGGGTGCCGGAGCCTAGAGATCGGGTGCTTGGCTGCCTGGGTGCCTAAGATTAGGGTACCTGGCTGCCTGTGTGCCTAGGGTTAGGGTGCCTGGGTGCCTATGGTTAGGATGCCTGGGTCCTTGGGTTCCTAGGATTATTGTGCCTGGGTTCCTAGGTTTTGGGTTCCTGGGTGCTCTGGTGCCTAGGGTTAGGGTGCCTGTGTGCCTGGTTCCCTAGGGTTAGGGTGCCTGTTTGACTAGTGTTAGGTTTCCTGGGTGCATGTGTGCCTGTGTGGCTAGGGTTAGGGTGCCTGGGTGCTTGAATTTAGGGTGCCTGGGTGCCTAGGTTTACTGTGCCTGGGTGCCAGGGTGCCTAGTGTTAGGGTGCCTGAATGCCTGGGTGCCTATATTTAGGGTTCTTGGGTGCCTGGTTGCCGAGGTTTAGGGTATCTTGGTGCCCTGGTACCTAGGATTAGGGTGCCTGTGTACCTGATTTCCTAGGATTAGCATTCCTGGGTTTTGGGTGCCTAGTTTTAGGGTGCCTGTTGTCTAGGGTAAGGGTGCTTTTGTGCCCTGGTGCCTAGGTTTAGGGTGGCTGGTTGGGTGGCCTGGGTGCCTAGGGTTAGGTTGACTGGGGGGCTGTGTGCCTAGGGTTAAGGTGCATGGGTGCCTAGGGTTAGGGTGCCTGAGTGCCTAGGTTTAGAGTGCCTGTGTGTCTGCCTGCCTAAGTTTAGGGTGCCAATTTCTGGGTATCTGGGGTTACGGTTCCTGGGTGCCTGGGAGCGAAATGTTAGGGTGCCGGAGTGCCTTGGTGCCTAGGTTCAGGGTGCCTGGTTTCCAAGTGCCTAGAGATCAGGTGCTTGAGTGCCTGGGTGCCTAGGTTTTGGGAGCCTGGGTACCTGGGTGCCTAGGTTTAGGGTTTCTGAGTTCCTAGGTTTAGGTTGGCTGGGTGCCCTAGTGCCTAGGGTTAGGGTGCCTGTGTGCCTGGGTGCCTATAGTTAGGGTGCCTGGGTCTCTGGGTGCCTAGTTTTTGTGTTTCTGGGTGCCTGGTTGCGTAGAATTAGGATGCTTTGATACCTGGGTGCCTAGGGTTAGGGTGCCTGGGTGCCTATGGTTAGGATGCCTGGGTCCTTGGGTTCCTAGGATTATTGTGCCTGGGTTCCTAGGTTTTGGGTTCCTGGGTGCTCTGGTGCCTAGGGTTAGGGTGCCTGTGTGCCTGGTTCCCTAGGGTTAGGGTGCCTGTTTGACTAGTGTTAGGTTTCCTGGGTGCATGTGTGCCTGTGTGGCTAGGGTTAGGGTGCCTGGGTGCTTGAATTTAGGGTGCCTGGGTGCCTAGGTTTACTGTGCCTGGGTGCCAGGGTGCCTAGTGTTAGGGTGCCTGAATGCCTGGGTGCCTATATTTAGGGTTCTTGGGTGCCTGGTTGCCGAGGTTTAGGGTATCTTGGTGCCCTGGTACCTAGGATTAGGGTGCCTGTGTACCTGATTTCCTAGGATTAGCATTCCTGGGTTTTGGGTGCCTAGTTTTAGGGTGCCTGTTGTCTAGGGTAAGGGTGCTTTTGTGCCCTGGTGCCTAGGTTTAGGGTGGCTGGTTGGGTGGCCTGGGTGCCTAGGGTTAGGTTGACTGGGGGGCTGTGTGCCTAGGGTTAAGGTGCATGGGTGCCTAGGGTTAGGGTGCCTGAGTGCCTAGGTTTAGAGTGCCTGTGTGTCTGCCTGCCTAAGTTTAGGGTGCCAATTTCTGGGTATCTGGGGTTACGGTTCCTGGGTGCCTGGGAGCGAAATGTTAGGGTGCCGGAGTGCCTTGGTGCCTAGGTTCAGGGTGCCTGGTTTCCAAGTGCCTAGAGATCAGGTGCTTGAGTGCCTGGGTGCCTAGGTTTTGGGAGCCTGGGTACCTGGGTGCCTAGGTTTAGGGTTTCTGAGTTCCTAGGTTTAGGTTGGCTGGGTGCCCTAGTGCCTAGGGTTAGGGTGCCTGTGTGCCTGGGTGCCTATAGTTAGGGTGCCTGGGTCTCTGGGTGCCTAGTTTTTGTGTTTCTGGGTGCCTGGTTGCGTAGAATTAGGATGCTTTGATACCTGGGTGCCTAGGGTTATGGTGCCTGGGTGCCTGGGTACCTAGGGTTACGGTGCCTGGATGCCTAGGTTTAGGGTGCCTTGGAGCCTAGGTGCCTATGTTTAGAAAGCCTGGGTGCCTGGGTGACTAGGGTTAGGGTGCCTGGGTGCATGGATGCCTAAAATTAGGGTGCCTGGTTCCCTGGGTGCCTAAGGTTAGTGTGCCTTTGTGCTTCCCTTCCTAGGGTTAGGGTGCCCTGAAACCTGGGTGCCTAGGGTTACGGTGCCTGGGTGCCTAGGTTTAGGGTAAATGGGTGCCTAGGTTTAGGGTGCCTGGGTACCTGGGTGCCTAGGGTTAGGGTGCCTAGTTGCCTGAGTTTAGGGTGCCTGAGTGCCCAGGTTTACTGTGCCTGGGTTCCTGGGTGCCTAGTGTTAGGGCGTCTGGTGCCTATGTTTAGGGTGCCTGGGTGCCTAGGTTTAGGGTGCCTGGGTGCCTAGGTTTAGGGTATCTGTGTGCCTGCGTGTATAAGGTTAGGGTGCCAGTGTGTCTGGGTTCCTAGGGTTAGCATGCCTGGGTGTTGAGTGCTAGGTTTAGGGTTCCTGGGTGCCGGGTGCCTAGAGATCGGGGGCTTGGGTTCCTGGGTGCCTATGGTTAGTGTAACTGGCTGCCTGGGTTCCTAAGGTTAGGGTGCCTCTGTGCCTATGTTTAGGGTGCCTTGGAGCCTAGGTTTAGGGTGTCTAGGTTTCTAGGTTTAGGGTGTCTGGGTGCCCTGGTGCCTAGGGTTAGAGTGTATGTATGCCTGGTTCCTAGGGTTAGGGTGCCTGGTTGTCTAGTGTTAGCATTCCTGGGTGCGTGGGTGCCTGGGTGCCTAGTGTTAGGGTTCCTGGGTGCCTGGATTTAGGGTGCCTGTGTGCCTGGGTGCCTAGGTTTATTGTGCCTTGATGACCGGATGCCTAGTGTTATTTTGCCTGGATGCCTGGTTGCCTATGCTTAGGGTGCCAGTGTGCCTGGGTGCCTATGTTTAGGGTGTCTGGGTGCCCTGGTGCCTAGAGTTAGGTTGCGTGTTGCCTGATTTCCTAGGATTAGCGTTCGTGGGTTTTAGGTGCCTAGTTTTAGGGTTCCTGGGTGCTGGGTGCCTAGTGATCATGTGCTTGGAGGCCAGGGTGCCTAGGGTTAGGGTGCCTGGGTGCCTAGGTTTAGGGTGCATGTGTGCCTAAGGTTAGGGTGCCCGGGAGATGGGGTGCCTAGATTTAGAGTGCCTGGGTGCCTAAGGTTATGGTGCCTGGGTGCCTGGGTGCCTAGGGTATTGTTGCCTGGGTGCCTGGGTGCTTATGGTTAGGGTTCCTGTGTTTGGATGCCTAGAGTTAGGGTCCCTGGGTGCCTGTCTGCCTGGGTGCCTAGGGTTTCGGTGCCTGGACGCCTCTGGGTGCCTAGGGTTAGGGACCCTGGGTTCCAGGGTGTGAAGATTTTAGGGTACCTGTGTGCCTGGTGCCTAGGGCTAGGGTTCCATAGTGACTGGGTGCTTAGGTTTTGGGTACATGTATGCACTGGTGCCTAGGGTTAGGGTACCTGGGGGCCTAGGTGCATAGGTTAAGGGTGCCTGTTTGCCTGGTTGCATAGGTTTAGGGTGTTTGGGTGTCTGGTGCCTAAGGTAAGGGTGCCTGGGAGCATGGGAGCCTAGGGTTAAGATTCCTATGTGCTTGGGGGCCTAGAGTTAGGGTGCCTGCGTGCCTGCATGCCTAGGCTCTGGGTGCTTGTGTGCCTGGGTGCCTATGGTTAGGGTGCCTGGGTGCCTAGGTTTAGGGTACCTGGGTGCCTGGGTGCCTAAGTTTAGGATCCATGGGTGCCTGGGTGCCTAGTGTTAGGGTGCCTGTGTGCATGGGTGCCTAAGTTTAGGGTGCCTAGGGTTAGGGTGCCTGGGAGCCTGAAAGCCTAGGGTTAGGGTTCCTGTGTGCTTGGGTGCCTAGTGTTAGGGTTCCTGGGTGCCAGCGTTCCTAGGCTCTGGGTGCTTGTGTGCCTGGGTGCCTAGGCTCTGGGTGCCTGGGTGCCTAGGGTTTGGGTATTGGGTGCTGGGGTGCCTAAGTTTAGGGTCCATGGGTGCCTGGGTGCCTAGGGTTAGAGTCCCGGGGGGGCCTAGGGGCTTGGGTTCCTGTGTGCCTAGGTTTAGGGTGTCTGGGTTCCTAGGTTTAGGGTGCCTGGGTGCCTTGGTGCCTAGGGTTAGGGTGTCTGTGTGCCTGGTTCCATAGTGTTAGGGCACCTGGTTGTCTAGTGTTATGGTGCGTGAGTGCCTAATGTAAGGGTGCCTGGGTGCCTGGGTTTAGGGCGGTTGTTTGCCTGGGTGTCTAGGCTTATTGTGCCTGGGTGCCTTGGTGCCTAGTATTATTGTGCCTGGATGCCTTTTTGCCTATGGTAAAGGTGCCGAGGTCCTGGGTGCCTAGGTTTAGGGTGTCTGAAGTGCCCTGTTGCCTAGGGTTAGAGTGTGTGTGTCCCGAATTATCTAGGATTAGCGTTCTTGGGTTTAGGGTGCCTATTTTTAGAGTGCTTGGGTTCCGGGTGCCTAGTGATTGGGTTCGTGGGTGCCTGAGTGCCTAGGGTTAGGTTTCCTGGGTGCCTAGGGTTAGGGTGCCTGGGTGCCTAAGGTTAGGGTGCCCGGGAGACGGCATGCCTAGATTTAGAGTGCCTGGGTGCGTAGGATTTGGTTGCCTTGGTGCCCGGGTGCTTATGGTTAGGGTTTCTGTGTTTGGGTGCCTAGTGTTAGGGTCCCTGGGTGCCTGTGTGCCTAGGCTTTGGGTGCCTGTATGCCTGGGTGCCCAGGTTTAGGGTACTTGGAAGCCTAGGTTTAGGGTTCTTGGTTCCTGGGTGCCTGGGTGCCTAAGGTTAGGGTGCACTGCTGCCTGAGTGCATAGCGTTAGGGTCCATGGGTACCTGGGTGCGAAGTGTTAAGATGCCTGTGTGCCTGGGTGCCAGGGTTAGTGATACAGGGTGCCTGGGTGCAGAGCTTTAGGGTACCTGGGTGCCCTGGTTCCTAGGGTTAGGGTCCCTAGGGGCCTAGGTGCATAGGTGAATAGGATTAGTGTGCCTGTGTGCCTCGTTGCCTAGGTTTAGGGTGCTTGGATGCCTGGTGCCTAAGGTTAGGGTGCCTGGGAGCCTGGAAACATAGAGTTAGGTTGCCTGGGAGCCTGGGTGCCTAGGCTCTGGGTGCCTGTGTGCCTTGGTGGCTAGGGTTAGGGTGCCTGGGTGCCTAGGGTTAGGGTACCAGAGTGCCTGGGTGCCTACGGTTATGGTGCATGAGTGCCTGGGTCCCTAGTGTTAGGGTGTCTGAGTGCCTGGGTGCCTAGTTTTTTGGTGCCTGGGTGCCTGGTTGCCTAGGTTTCAGTTGCTTGGGTGACTGGGTGCCTAGACTTAGGGTACCTGTGTGCCTGGGTGCCTAAATTTAGGGTTCATGGCTGCCTGGGTGCCTAGGGTTAGGGTACCTGGGTGCCTGGGTGCCTAGGTGTAGGGTGCATGGGTGCCTGGGTGCTTATGGTTAGGGTTCCAGGGTGCCTGGGTGCCTAGTTTATGGGTTCCTGGGTGCCTGGTTGCCTAGGGTTAGGTTGATAGTGTGACTGGGTGCCTAGTGTTAGGGTCCATGTGAGCCTGGACTAACACTAGTGTTAGGTGCATGTGAGCCTGGGTGCCTAGGATTAGGGTCCATGGGTACCTGGGTGCCTAGGATTAGGGAGCATGAGTGCCTGGGATCCTAGGATTAGGGTGACATGGTGCCTGAGTGCCAAGGGTTAGGGTGCCTTGGAGCCTGGGAGTGTAGGTTTTGAGTGCTTGTATGACTGCATGCCTAGGGTTAGTGTGCTTGTGTGCTCTAGTGCCAATATTTAGGTTGGCTGGGTGCCTGGGTGCCTAGGGTTAGGGTTCCTGGGTGCTTAGGGTTAGGGTACCTGGGTGCCTGGGTGCCTAGGTGTAGGGTGCATGGGTGCTTGGGTGCTTACCTTTAGAATCTCAGCATGCCTGGGTGCCTAGTGTTAGGGTGCCTGGGTGCCTAGTTTTGGGGATCCTGAGTGCCTGGTGGCCTAGGGTTAGGTTGATTGTGTGACTGGGTGTCTAGTGTTAGGGTACCTGGGTGCCTTGGTGCCTAAGGTTAGGGTGCATGTGAGCCTGGGTGCCTAGGGTTAGGGTCTGTGGGTTCCAGGGTGCCAAGGATTAGGGAGCAGGAGGGCTTGGATCCTAGGTTAGGGTGACATGGTGCCTGAGTGTCAAGGGTTAGGCTGCCCCGGAGCCTGGGAGCATAGGTTTAGGGTGCCTAGGTGACTGGGTGCCTAGGGTTAGTGTGCTTGTGTGCCCTGGTGCTTAGCTTTAGGGTGGCTGGGTGCCTGGGTGCCTAGGGTTAGGGTTCCTAGGTGCTTAGGGTTAGGATTCCTGGATGCCTGGGTGCCTAAAGTTGGGGTGCATGGGTGCCTGGGTGCCTAGGGTTAGGGTCCCTGGGTGACTGGGTGCCTACTGTTAGGGTTTCTGTATACCTGGGTGCCTAGGGCTAGGGTGCCTGGGAGCCTGGGTGCCTAGGTTTAGGGTTTCTGTATACCTGGGTGCCTAGAGTTAGGGTGCCTGTGTGCCAGGTGCCTAGTTTTTTGGTGCTTGCATGCCTGGTTGCCTAGGGTTACGTTGCTTTTGTGCCTGGGTGGCAAAGGTTAGGGTGCCTGGGTGCCTAGGGTTTGGTTGCCTGTTTGCCTGGGTGCTTATGGTTAGGGTTCCTGTGTTTGGGTGCCTAGGGTTAGGGTTCCTTGTCTCCTGTGTGCCTGTGTGCCTAAGGTTAGGGTGCCTGTGTGCCTGGGTTCCTAGGGTTAGCATGCCTGAGTGTTGGGTGCCTAGGTTTAGGGTTCCTGGGTGCCGGATGCCTAGAGATTGGGTGCTTGGGTTCCTGGGTGCCTAGGGTTAGGGTAACTGGCTGCCTGGTTGCCTATGGATTGAGTGCCTGGGTGCCTGGGTGCTTAGGTTTACGGTGTCTGTGTTCCTAGGTTTAGGGTGCCTGGGTGCCCTGCTCCCCAGGGTTAGGGTGCCTGTGTGCCTGGTTCCCTAGGGTTAGGGTGCCCGGTTGTCTAGTGTTAGGGTTCCTGGGTGTGTGGGTGCGTGGGAGCCTAGAGTTTTAGGGTGCCTGGGTGCCTGTGTATAGGAAACCTGTGTGCCTGGGTGCCTAGTGTTATTGTGCCTGGATGCCTAATACCCTATGGTTTGGTACCGGTGTGCCTGGGTGCCTAGTTTAGGGTGTCTGGGTGCCCTGGTGCCTAGGGTTAGGGTGCGCGTGTCCCTGATTTCCTAAGATTATCGTTCCTGGGTTTTGGGTGCCTAGTTTTATGGTGCCTTGGTGCCGGGTGCCTAGTGATTGAGTGTTTTGGTGCCTGGGTGCCTAGGGTTATGGTGCCTGTGTGCCTAATTTTAGGGTGCCCGGGACACGGTATGTCTAAATTTAGAGTGCCTGGGTGCCTGGGTGACTAAGATTAGGGTGCCTGGGTGCCTAGGGTTTGGTTTCCTGGGTGCCTGGGTGCTTATGGTTAAGGTTCCTGTGTTTAGGTGCCTAAGCTTAGGGTTCCTGAGTGCCTGGGTGTGAAGTTTTAGGGTCCCAGGGTGCTGGGTGCCAAAGTTTGGGATGCCTGGTTGCCGGGTGCCTAAAGATCGGGTGCTTGGATACCTGGGTACGTAGGGTTAGGGTACCTGGCTGCCTGGGTGTGTAAGTTTAGGGTGCCTGCGTGCCTGGGTGCCTATGGTTAGGGTGCCTGGGTGCCTAAGGTTGGGGTTCTTGGGTGCCTGGGTGCCTAGGGTTAGGGTCCCTGCGTGCCTGGGTGCCTACTGTTAGGGTTCCTCGGTTCCTGGGTGCCTAGGTTCAGGGTGCCTGGGAGCCTGGGTGCCTAGGTTTAGGGTTTCTGTGTACATGGGTGCCTAGCGTTAAGGTGCCTGTGTGCCTGGGTGCCTAGATTTTGGGTGACTGGGTGCCTGGTTGCCTAGGGTTATGTTGCTTTTTTGCCTGGGTGGCAAGGGTTAGGGTACCTCAGTGCTGGGTGCCTAGAATTTGGTTGCCTGTTTTCCTGGGTGCTTATGGTTAGGGTTCCTGTGTTTGGGTGCCAAGAGTTAGGGTCCCTTGGCTCCTGAGTGCCTATGTGCCTAAGGTTAGGGTGCCTGTGTGCCTGGGTTCCTAGGGTTAGCGTGCCTCGGTGTTGGGTTCCTAGGTTTAGGGTTCCTGGGTGCCGGGTGCCTAGAGATCGGGTGCTTGGGTGCCTGGGTGCCTAGGGTTAGGGTTACTGGATGCCTGAGTGCCTAGGGTAGGGTACCTGGGTGCCTGGGTGCCTATGGATTGAGTGCCTGGGTGCCAGGGTGCCTAGGTTTAGGGTGTCTGGTGTCCTAGGTTTAGGGTGCTGGGGTGCCCTGGTGCCTAGGGTAAGGGTGCCTCTGTGCCTTGTTTTTAGGATTAGGGTGCCTGGTTGTCTAGGGTTAGGGAGCCTGGGTGCGTGCATGCCTAGTGTTAGGGTTCCTGGGTGCCTGGGTATAGGGTACCTGTGTGCCTGGGTGCCTAGGTTTACTGTGCCTGGATGCCTCGGTGCCTAGTATTATTGTACCTGGTAGCCTGTTTGCCTATGGTTAGGGTGCTGGGGTGCCTGGGTGCCTAGGTTTAGGGTGTCTGGGTGCCCTGTTGCCTAGGGTTAGGTTGTGTGTGTGCCTGATTTTCTAGGATTAGCGTTTTTGGTTTTTGGGTGCCTAGTTTTAGGGTGCCTGGGTGCCGGGTGCCTAGTGATATGGTTCTTGGGTGCCTGGGTGCCTAGGGTTAGGCTTCCTGGGTGCCTAGGGTTAGGGTGCCTGGGTGCCTAAGGTTAGGGTGCATGGGTGCCTGGGTGTCTTGGGTTAGGGTTCCTGGGTGCCTAGTCCCTAGTGTTAGGGTGTCTGGGTGCCTGGTGCCTAGTTTTTTGGTTTTTGGGTGCCTGGTTGCCTAGGTTTAGGTTAGTTGGGTGACTGGGTGCCTAGTGTTAGGGTTCCTGTGTGCCTGGGTGCCTAAGGTTAGGGTTCATGGTTGCCTGGGTGCCTAGGTTTAGGGTCCCTGGGTGCCTGGGTGCCTAGGTGTAGGGTGCATGTGTGCCTGGGTGCTTATGGTTAGGGTTCTGGGGTGCCTGGGTACCTAGTGTTAGGGTTCCTGGGTGCCTATTTTTTGGTGTCTGGGTGCCTGGTCTCCTAGGGTTAGGTTGGTTGTGTGACTGGGTGCCTAATGTTAGGGTTCCTGGTGCCTTGGTCCCTAATGTTAGGGTGCATGTGAGTCTGGGTGCCTAGAGTTAGAGTCCCTGGGCTCCTGAGTGCCTGTGTGCCTAACATTAAGATGCCTGTGTGCCTGGGTTCCTAGGGTTAGCGTGCCTGTGTGTTGGGTGCCTAGGTTTAGGGTGCCTGGGTGCCAGGTGCCTAGGGTTAGGTTAACTGGCAGCCTGGGTGCCTAGGATAGGGTGCCTGGGTGCCTATGTATTGAGTGCCTGGGTGCCTGGGTGACTAAGTTAAGGGTGTCTGGTTTCCTAGGTTTAGGGTGCTGGGGTGCCCTGGTGCCTAGGGTAAGGGTGCATGTGTGCCTGGTTCCCTAGTGTTAGGGTGCCTGGTTGTCTAGGGTTAGGGAGCCTGGGTGCGTGTGTGCTTGGGTGGCTAGTGTTAAGGTTCCTGGGTGCCTGGGAATAGGGTACCTGTGTGCCTGGGTGCCTAGGTTTACTGTGCCTGGGTGCCTAGGTTTACTGTGCCTGGGTACCTATGGTTAGGATGCCTGGGTGCCTGGGTTCCTAGGATTAGGGTTCCTGGGTTCCTAGGTTTAGGGTACCTGGGTGGCTTTGTGCCTAGGGTTAGGGTGCCAGTGTGCCTGGTTCCCTAGGTTTAGGGTGCCTGGTTGTCTAGTGTTAGGTTGCCTGGGTGCGTGGGTGCCTGTGTGGCTAGGGTTAGGATGCTTGGGTGCCTGGATTTAGGGTGTCTGGGTGCCTCGGTTTACTGTGCCTGGGTGCCTGGGTGCCTAGTGTTAGGGTGCCTGGATGCCTGGATGCCTATGTTTAGGGTTCCTGGGTGTCTCGGTGCCTAGGTTTAGGGTATCTGGGTGCCCTGGTGCCTAGGATTAGGGTGCCTGTGTACCTGATTTCCTAGAATTAGCATTCCTGCGTTTTGGGTGCCTAATTTTAGGGTGCCTGGGTGCCTAGGGTAAGGGTACTTTTGTGCCCTGGTGCCTAGGTTTAGAGTGGCTGGTTGGGTTGCCTGGGTGCCTATGGGTTAGGGTTATCGGGGTCCTAGGTGGGTAGGGTTTGGGCGCCTGAGTGACTGGGTACCTAGGTGTAGGGTGGCTGCATGCCTGGGTGCCAAGGGTTAAGGTGCCTTGTAGCCTGGGTTCCTAGTGTTAGGGTGCCTGGAGCCTGGGTGCCTACGGTTATGGTGCCTGGGAGGGTGGGTGCCTAGGGTTAAGTTTCCTGGGTGCCTGGCTGTCTAGGGTTAGGTTGTCTGGGTCCCTGGGAACCTAGGGTTAGTGTGCCTGGGAGGCTAGAGTTAGGGTGCCTGGGTGTCTAAGATTAGGGCTCCTGTGTGCCGGAGTGCCTTGGTTTTAGATGCCTGGGTACCTGTGTGCCTGGGTGGAAGGTTGCCTAGAGTTAATGTTACATTGTGCCTGGGTGCCTAGGGTTAGGTTTCCTGGGTTCCTGGGTGCCTAGTTTTGGGTGGCTGTGTGCCTGGTTGTGTAGATTTAATGTGCTTGGTTACCTGGGTGCCTAGGGTTAGGGTACCTGGGTGCCTGGGTACTTAGTGTTAGGGTTCCTTGGTGCCTAGGCTTAGGATGCCTGGAAGCCAGGGTGCCTAGGTTTAGGGTGCCTGGGTAACTGGGTGCCTAGGGTTAAGGTGCCTGGTTGGCTGGTTTCCTAGGGTAAGGGTTCCTGTGTGCCTGGGTGCCTAGGGTTAGGGTTCCTGGGTCTCTGGGTGCCTAGGTTTGGGGTGCCTGGTTGTCTGTTTGCATAAAAATAGGATACTTTGTTATCTGGGTGTCTACGATTATGGTGCCTGGGTTCCTGGGTAACTAGGGTTAGGGTGCCTGGGTGCCTAAGTTTAGGGTGCCTGGGCGCCTGGGATCCTAGGGTTACAGTGCCTGGTTGTGTGGCTTTAGGGTGCCTGGGTGCCTAGGTTTACTATGCCTGGATGCCTGGGCGCCTAGTGTTAGGGTGCCTGGGTGCCTGGGTGCCTGGGTGCCTATTGTTAGGGTGCCTGGATGCCTAGGTTTAGGGTGCCTGTGTGCCTGGGTGCCTAAGTTTATGGTGCCTGTGTGCCTGGGTTCCTAGGATTAGCCTGTCTGGGTGTTGGGTGCCTAGGATAAGGTTCCTGTGTGCCTGGGTGCCCAGGTTTAGGGTGCCTGGGCGCCTAGGTTTAGGGTACTTGGTTCCTGGGTGCCTGGATGCCTAAGTTTAGGGTGTACCGCTGTCTGGGTACCTAGGTTTAGGGACCCTGGTTACCTGGGTATGAAGTGTTATGGTACCGGGATGAGTTGGCACCTACGTTTAGGGTGCCTGGTTGCCGGGTGCCTAGAGATAGGGTGATTGGTTGCCTGGGTGCCTAGGTTTAGGGAGCCTGCATGCCTCAGTGCCTATGGATAGGGTGCCTGGGTTCCTAGATATAGGGTGTCTGGGTTCCTAGGTTTAGGTTTCCTGGGTGCCCTGGTGCCTAGGATTAGGATTCCTGTGTGCCTGGGTGCCTATGGTTAGGGTGCCTAGGTCTCTGGGTGCCTGGTTTCTGGGTGTCTGATTGCATAGAATTAGGGTGCTTTGTTACCTGGGTGCCTAGGTTTATTGTACCTGGGTGCCTTGGTACCTGTTAGGGTGCCTGGATGCCTAGGTTTAGGGTGCCTTGGAGCCTGGGTGCCTATGTTTAGAAAGCCTGTGTGCCTTGGTGACTAAGGTTAAGGTGCCTGGGTACATTGGTGCCTAAAATTAGGGTGCCTGGTAGTCTGGGTGCCTAACATTAGCGTGCCTTTGTGCCTTGCTTCCTAGGGTCAGGGTGCCATGGTGCCTGGGTGCCTAGGGTTATGTTGCCTGGGTGCCTAGGTTTAGGGTAAATTGGTGCCTGGATGCCTAGGTTTAGGGTGCCTAGATACCTGGGTGCCTAGGGTTAGGGTGTCTGGTTGCCTGGGTTTAGGGTGCCTGAGTACCCAAGTTTATGTGCCTGGGTTCATGGGTGCCTAGATTGGGTGCTTGGGTGCCTAGGTTTAGGGTAACTGGCTGCCTGGGTGCCTAGGGTAGGGTGCCTGGGTGCCTATGTATTGAGTGCCTGGGTGCCTGGGTACCTAAGGTTAGGGTGCACCGCTGCCTGGGTATCTAGGGTTAGGGTCTCTGGGTGCCTGGGTGTGAAGTATTAGGGTGCCGGGGTGCCTGGGTGCCTAGGTTTATGGTCCCTGGTTGCCGGGTGCCTAGAGATTGGGTGCTTGGGTGCCTGGGTGCGTAGGGTTAGGGTATATGGCTGCCTGGATGCCTAGGGTCAGGGTGCCTGCGTGCCTCTGGTTAGGGTGCCTGAGTGCCTAGGTTTAGGGTTCCTGGGTACCTGGGTGCCTAGGGTTACGGTGCCTGGTTGCCTGGGTTTAGAGTGCCTGGATGCCTAGGTTTACTGTGCCTGGGTGCCTGGGTGCCTAGTGTTAGGGCGCCTGGGTGCCTGGGGGCCTATCGTTAGGGTGACTGGGTGCCTAGGTTTAGGGTGCCTGAGTGCCTAGGTTTAGGGTGCCTGTGTGCCTGCGTGCCTAAGGTTAGGTTGCCTGTATGCCTGAGTTCCTAGGGTTATCATGCTTGGGTGTTGGGTGTGTAGGATTAAAGTGCCTGGGTGCCAGTGCCTAGAAATCAGGTTCTTGGGTTCCTGGGTGCCTAGGGTTAGGGTAACTGGCTGCCTGGGTGCATAGGATTAGGGTTCCTGAAAGCCTATGATAAGGATGATTGGGTGCCTAGGTTTAGGGTATCTGTGTTGCTAGGTTTAGGTGCCTGGGTGCCCTGGTGCCTATGGTTAGGGTGCCTGTGTGCCTGGTTGTCTAGTGTTAGGGTGCCTGGGTGTGTGGGTGCCTGGGTGCCTAGTGTTAGGGTGTCTGGATGCCTGGGTGCCTGGCTTTAGGATGCCTGTGTGCCTTGGTGCCTAATTTACTGTGCCTGGGTGCCTAGGGTTAAGGTGCCTAGGTACCTAAGGTTAGGGTTGCTGGGAGACAGGGTGCCTAGAATTAGAGTGCCTGGGTGCCGGTTTGCCTAAAGTTGGGTTTCCTGGGTGCCTGGGTGATGAGGGTTTGATTGCCTGGGTGCCTGGGTGCTTATGGTTAGGGTTCCTGTGTTTGGGTGCCTAGAGTTTGGGTGCCTGTGTGCCTGTGTGCCTAGGCTTTGGGTGCCTGTGTGCCTGCGTGCCCAGGGTTAGGGTGCCTGGGCGCCTAGGTTTAGGCTACTTGGTTCCTGGGTGCCTGGGTTCCTAAGGTTAGGGTGTACCGCTGTCTGGGGACCTAGGTTTAGGGTCCCTGGGTGCCTGGGTGCGAAGTGTTAGGGTGCTGGGGTGCCTTGGTGCCTAGGTTTAGGGTACCTGGTTGCCGGCTACATAGAGATCGGGTGCTTGGGTGCCTCGGTGCCTAGATTTAGGGAGCCTGGGTGCCTGGGTGCCTAGGGTTAGGGTGCCTGGGTGCCTGAGTGCCTAGTTTTAGGGTTTCTGAGTTCCTAGGTTTAGGTTTCCTGGGTGCCCTGGTGCCTAGGGTTAGGGTTCCTGTGTGCCTCGGTGCCTAGGATTAGGGAGCCTGGGTCTCTGGGTGCCTATTTTTTGGGTTTTGGGTGCCTGTTTGAGTAGAATTAGGGTGCTTTGTTACCTGGGTGCCTAGGTTAATGGTGCCTGGGTGCCTGGGTACCTAGGTTTAGGGTGCCTGGATGCCTAGGTTTAGGGTGCCTTGGGGTCTGGGTGCCTATGTTTAGAAAGCCTGGGTGCCTGGGTGACTAGGGTTAGTGTGCCTGGGTGCATGGGTGCCTAATATGAGGGTGCCTGGTAGCCTGGGTGCCTAAGGTTAGCATCCTTTGTGCCTCACTTCCTAGGGTTAGGGTGCCCTGGTGCCTGGGTGCCTAGGCTTATGGTGCCTGGGTGCCTAGGTTTAGGGAAAATGGGTGCCTGGGTGCCTAGGTTTTGGTTGCCTGGATATCTGGGTGCCTAGGGTTACGGTGCCTGGTTGCCAGGGTTTAGGGTGCCTGAGTGCCCAGGTTTACTGTGCCTGGGTTCCTGGGTACCTAGTGTTATGGCGCCTGGGTGCCTATGGTTAGGGTGCCTGGGTGCCTAGGTTTCTAATGTTAGGGTGTCAGTGTTCCTAGGTTTCTAGGGTTAGCGTGCCTGGGTGTTGGGTGCCTAGAGATCGGGTGCTTGGGTGCCTCGGTGCCTATGGTTAGAGTTCCTGGGAGCCTAGGTTTAGGGTGTCTGGGTTCCTAAGGTTAGAGTGCCTGGGTGCCCTGGTGCCTAGGGTTAGAGTGCCTGTGTGCCTGGTTCCCTAAGGTTAGGGTGCCTGGTTGTCTAGTATTAGGGTGCCTGGGTGTGGGGGTGCCTGTGTGCGTAGTGTTAGGGTTCCTGTGTTCCTTGGTTTAGGGTGCCTGTGTGCCTGGGTGCCTAGGTTTACTGTGCCTGGATGCCCGAATGCCTAGTGTTATTCTGCCTGGATGCCTGGTTGCCTATGGTTAGAGTGCCAGGGTGCCTGGGTGCCTAAGTTTAGGATGTCTGGCTGCCCTGGTGGCTAGAGTTAGGGTGCGTGTGTGCCTGATATCCTAGGATTAGCGTTCCTGGGTTTGGGGTGCCTAGTTTTAGGGTGTCTGGGTGCCGGGTGCCTAGTGATCGGGTGCTTGGGTGCCAGGGTGCCTAGGGTTAGGGTTCCTGGGTGCCTAGGGTTAGGGTGCATGGGTGCCTAAGGTTAGGGTGCCCGGGAGATGGGGTGCCTAGATTTAAAGTGCCTGGGTGCCTAAGGTTACGGTGCCTGGGTGCCTGGGTCCCTAGGGTATGGTTTCCTGGGTCCCTGGGTGCTTATGGTTAGGGTTCCTGTGTTTGGGTACCTAGAGTTAGGGTCCCTGGGTGCCTGTGTGCCTGGGTGTCTAGGGTTAGGGTGCCTGAATGCCTGGGTGCCTAGGGTTAGGGACCCTGGGTGCCAGGGTGTGAAGTGTTAGGGTGCCTGTGTGCCTGGGTGCCTAGGGTTAGGGTTCCAGGGTGACTGGGTGCTTAGGGTTAGGGTACCTGGGTGCCCTGGTACCTAGGGTTAGGGTGCCTGGGGGCCTAGGTGCATAGGTTTAGGGTACCTGTGTGCCTGGTTGCCTAGGTTTAGGGTGTTTGGGTGTCTGGTGCCTAAGGTCAGGGTGCCTGGGAGCCTGGGAGCCTAGGGTTAAGGATCCTGTGTTCTTGTAGGTCTAGAGTTAGGGTGCCTGGGTGCCTGCGTGCCTAGGCTCTGGGTGCCTGTGTGCCTGTGTGCCTATGGTTAGGGTTCCTGGGTGCCTGGGTGCCTGGGTTTAGGGTATCTGGGTGCCCTGGTGCCTAGGGTTAGGGTGCCTGTGTGCCTGATTTCCTAGGAATAGTGTTCCTGGGTTTTGGATGCCTAGTTTTAGGGTTCCTGGGTGCAGGGTGCTAGAGATCGGGAGCTTGGGTTCCTGGGTGCTTAGGGTTAGGGTGCCTGGGTGTGGCAGACTTGCTCAGTTGGGAATAATAAATCCAGCACTAAATATGCTCGAGATTGATTTTATCTCAGAAAGGTGGACAAAGGTTAGGGTGGTAGTTCTGCAGCCTCTTATCTGCAGCGATTCTTTCCCTTTTGTGAAATAATTTCCTTTGAGTTCCTATTTACGGTGCTCTGGGGAAGAATCTGACATGGATCAATGCTTCTTATGCAATCGAACACTTTATTCTAGACACAAGATTTTTTTATATTTCCCCATTTCCCCGTGATTCCCTAGTAGAAAAGTGCAAAACACCCAAAATACAATAGTGAGATACACATGCAAATTACCAACCCTGAACAAGACAAAAGTAAGGCCTGTGACATCACAGGTCCTTGTGATTGAAATCAGTCCCATGACCCTGCAGGTGGGTCTTGTGCTTCCAGTCAGCCCCTTTGGCCTTGCAGCTGCAGAGGCTTTTAGTGGGCAAATTCCAGAGGAACAAAAGTCACACCCAAAATCACTTGAAGAATTCAGTTTTTAAGAGTTTTGTTTAACCCTTTTAGAACCTTTTATTCCTAGGGCTTAGTCCATATGGCAGGCATGGGGAGATATGGAGATCCAGGGGATGCGATGGAGGTCTCCCAGGTTTCATCTGTATTACCTTTTAAAGTCTGAAAGCTTAAGCAAGCTCATAACACAGTTTAGCAGTTAAACACCAAGAAATAACATGACATTTTTAGATTTAGTTTTCAGATGTAATTCTCTAGCGGCTGAGCACTTTTCCTCAAATGATAGGCTTATTAGAAGCCTATTCCTCTTTTAATAATTCATTTCCACACCACAATCCTTTTGCAGCCTACTTTTAATCTTTCTAATTCCTTTCTTTCCCATTTGGGACAATCTTAGAATAAGCCCCTCTTCATACAAAAATGCTTTCTTGTTCTCACCATATTTCCTTTCTTTCAAACTTACACATCTATTATATCTGTCCTTTGTTCTGACATAGCTATTTTAACCAGGTGGTGTCACCCTGTCTCCAGGCAGCGCTATCACTAGGTGCAAAGGTCAAGATTCCTTCTAGCCCTTGGCTCTTTGTAATGATTAGAATGAAGGTCAAAGATAGGTGGGAATTCTGCATTTGTAATTGCGGTAGCAAGACTGCTTCCACAGTATCTGAATTCTGACTAGATTTACATCTTTGAACAAAGCCGAGGGTGTTAGAGGCTTAGACAAATTACTAGAAAATTTTCCACGGACTCAGTTTCTCCCACAGTCCTGATTCTTGGGATCCTGTTTTACATCATTGGAGCTTTTTAGTGTAGAAATCTAAGAGCAAGGAGTATTTCTGCCAGAGATGATGCCTCCTTCCTCGGGGCCTAGCCTCCTTGGACCTTGCCAAGTGATACAAGCATTTGCCACGCTCGTATATGCCGAGGGCAGGTGGTGGCACCTGGGTACCTAGGGATAGGGTGCCAGGGTGCCTATGGTTAGGGTGCCCGGGAGACAAGGTGCCAAGATTTAGAGTGCCTGGGTTCCTGGTTGCCTAGGGTTAGGGTGCCTGGGTGGATAGGGTATGGTTGCCTGGGCGCCTGGGTGCTTATGGTTAGGGTTCCTGTGTTTGGGTGCCTAGAGTTAGGGTGCCTGGGCGCCTGTGTGCCTAGGCTTTGGTGCCTGTGTGCCTGGGTGCCCAGGGTTAGGGTGCCTGAGCGCCTAGGTTTAGGGTACTTGGTTCCTGGGTGCCTGTGTGCCTAAGGTTAGGGTGTACCGCTGTCTGAGTGACTCGTGTTAGGGTTCTGGGGTGCCTGCATGCCAAGGTTTAGGGTTCCTGGTTACCGTGTTTCTAGAGATTGGGCGCTTGGGTGCCTGGTGAATGGGTTAGTGTACGTGGCTGCCTGGGTGCGTAGGGTTAGGGTTCTTGTGTGCCTGGGTGCCTATGGTTAGGGTTCCTGGGTGCCTGTGAGCCTAGGTTTAGGGTCTGGATACCCTGATGCCTAGGGTTAGGGTGCCTGCGTGCCCGATTTCCTAGGATTAGAGTTCCTGGGTTTTGGGTGCCTAGTTTTAGGGGGCCTGGGTAGAGGGTGCCCAGAGTTGGGATCTTGGGTTCCTGGGTGCCTAGGTTTAGGGTACCTGAGTAACTGGGTGCCTAGGTTTAAGGTGCCTGGTTGGCTGTTTGCCTAGGGTCAGGTTTCCGGTGTTTCTGTGTGCCTAGGGTTAGGGTGCCTGGGTCTCTGGGTGCCTAGTTTTTGGGTTCCTGGGTGACTGGTTGCCTAGATTTAGTGTGCTTTGTTACCTGGGTGCCTAGGATTACGGTGCCTGGGTACCTAGAGTTTGGGTTCCTGTGTACCTAAGGTTAGGGTGCCTTGGAGCCTGGGAGCCTACGTTTAGGAAGCCTGGGTGCCTAGGTTTAGGGCAAATGGGTGCATGTTTGCCAAGGATTAGGGTGCCTGTGTGCCTGGGTGCCTAGGTTTAGGGTTTCTGTGTACTTGGAAGCCTAGAGTTAGGGTGCCTGGGTGCCTGGTGCCTAGGGTTAGGTTTCTTGTGTGCCTGGGTGCCAAGGGTTAGGGTGCCTCGGTGTCTTGGGGCCTAGATTTTGGTTTCCTGGTTGCCTGAGTGCTTATGTTTAGGGTTCCTTTGTTTGGCATCTAGAGTTAGGGTCCTGGGCTCCTGTGTGCCTGCCTGCCTAAGGTTAGGGTACCTGTGTGCCTGGGTTTCCAGTGTTAGCGTGCCTGGTGCATAGGTTTAGGGTGCCTGAGTGTCGAGTGCCTACAGATAGGGTGCTTGGGTGCCTGGGTGCCTAGGGTTAGGGTAACTGGCTGCCTGTGTGCCTAGGGTAGGGTGCCTGGATGCCTATGGTTTGGGTGCCTGGGTGCCTAGGTTTAGGGTGTCTGGGTTCCTAGGTTTAGGGTGCCTGGGTGCCCTGGTGCCTAGGTTAGGGTGTCTGTGTGCCTTATTCCCTAGGGTTAGGGTGCCTAGTTGTCTCGTGTTAGGGTTCCTGGGTGCGCGGGTGCCTGGGTTCCTAATGTTAGGGAGCCTGGGTGCCTGGGTTTAGGGTGCCTGTGTGCCTAGGTGCTTAGTTTTACTGTGCCTGTGTGCCTTGTTGCCTAGTGTTATTGTGCCTTAATACCTGGTTCCCTATGGTTAGGGTGCCGAAGTGCCTGGTTGCCTAGGTTTAGGGTGTCTGGGTGCCATGGTGACAAGTTTTAGGGTGACTGTGTGCCTGATTTCCTAGGATTAGCATTCCTGGGTTTTGGATGCCCAGTTTTAGGGTGCCTGGGTGCCGGTTGAGTAGTGTTGGGTGCTTGGGTGCTTGGGTGCCTGGGTGCCTGGGTGCCTAGGGTTAGGGTACCTGGGTGCCTAGGGTTAGGGTGCCCGGGAGATGGAGGACCTAGACTTAGAGTGTCTGTGTGCCTGGGTGCCTAAGGTTAGGGTGCGTGGATGCCTAGAATTTGGTTGCCTGGGTGCCTGTGTACCTAGGCTTGGGGTACCTGTGTGCCTGAGTGCCTAGGGTTAGGGTGCCTGGGCCCCTAGGATTAAAGTACTTGGTTCCTGGGTGCCTGGGTGGCCTAAGGTTAGGGTGCACCGTTGCCTGGGTGTCTAGGGTTACGTTCCCTGAGTACCTTGGTGGGAAGTGTTAGGGTGCCTGTTTGCCGGGTGCCTAGAGATCGGGTTCTTGGGTGCCTTGGTGCCTAGGGTTAGGGGACCTGGCTGCTTGGGTGCCTAGTGTCAGGGTGTCTGGGTGCCTATAGTTAGGGTCCCTGGGTCCCTGGGTGGCTAGGTTTAGGGTGTCTGGGTTCCTAGGTTTATGGTGTCTGGGTGCCCTGGTGCCTAGGGTTAGGGTGCCTTGTGCCTGGTTCCCTAGGGTTAGGATGCCTGATTGTCTAGTGTTAGGGTGCCTGGGTGCCTAGTTTTAGGGTGCCTGGGTGCGTGGGTTTAGGGTGCCTGTTTGCCTGGGTGCTTAGGTTTACTGTGCCTCAGTGCCTGGGTGCCTAGTGTTATTGTGCCTGGATGCCTGGTTGAATATGGTTAGGGTGCCGAGGCACATGGGTGCCTAATTTAGGGTGTCTGGATGCCCTGATGCCTAGGGTTAGGGTTCCTGTGTGCCTGATTTCCTAGGATTAGCGTTCCTGGGTTTTGGGTGCCTAGTTTTAGTGTTCCTGGGATCCGGGTGCCTAGAGATTGAGTGGTTGGGTGCCTGGGTGCCTAGGGTTATGGTGCCTGTGTGCCTAGGGTGAGGGTGCCTGGGTGCCTAAGGTTAGGGTGCCCGGGAGAAGGGGTGCCTAGGGTTTTGTTGCCTGGGTGCCTGGGTGCTTATGATTAGATTTCCTGTGTTTGGGTGCCTAGAGTTAGGGTCCCTGGGTGCCTGTGTGCCTAGAGTTTCAGTGCCTGTGTGACTAGGAGACTAGCTTTGCTGTACTTGGTTCCTGGGTGCCTGGATGCCTAAGGTTAGGTTGCACCGGTGCCTGGGTTTCTAGGGTTAGGGTCACTAGGTGTCTGGGTGCGAAGTGTTAGTGTGCCTGGGTACCTGGGTGCCTAGGATTAGGGTGTCTGGTTGCCGGGTGCCTAGAAATCGGGTGCTTGGTTGCCTGGGTGGCTAGAATTAGGGTACCTGGCTGCCTGGGTGCCTAGGTTTAGGTTGCCCGGGTGCCTGTGTACCTATGATTAGGGTGCCTGGGTGCCTGGGTGCCTAGGTTTAGGGTGTCTGATTTCCTAGTTTTAGGATGCCTGGGTGCCCTGGAGCGTAGGGTTAGGTTGCCTTGTGCCCGGTTCCCTAGGGTTAAAGTGCCTGTTTGTCTAGTGTTAGGGTGCCTGGGTACGTGGGTGCCTGGGTGCCTAGTGTTAGGGTGTCTGGGTGCGTGGGTTTAGGGTGCCTGTGTGTCTGCGTGCCTAGGTTTACTGTGCCTGGGTGCCAAGTGTTATTGTGCCTGGATGCCTAGTTGCCTATGGTTTGGGTGCCGGGGTGCCTAGCTTTAGGGTGTCTGGGTGCCCTGGTTCCTAGGGTTAGGGTTCGTGTATGCCTGATTTCCTGGATTAGCGTTCCTAGGTTTGGGGTGCCTAGTTTTAGGATGACTGGGTATTGGGTGCCTAGTGATCAGGTGCTTTGGTGCCTGGGTTCCTAGGGTTAGGGTGCCTGGGTGCCTTAGGTTAGGGTGCCCGGGAGACAGGATGCCTAAATTTAGAGTGCCTGGATGCCTAAGATTAGGGTTCCTGGGTTCCTGGGTGCCTAGGGCTAGGGTGCCTGGGAGCCTGGGTGCCTTGATTTAGGGTTTCTGTGTATCTGGGTGCCAAGAGTTAGGGTGCCTGTGTGCCTGGATGCCTAGTTTCTGGGTTCCTTGGTGCCTGGTTGCCTAGGGTTATGTTGCTTTTCTGCTTGGGTGGCAAGGGTTAGGGTTCCTCGGTGCCTGGTTGCCTAGGGTTTGGTTGCCTGTTTGCCTGGGTGCTTATGGTTAGGGTTCCTGTGTTTGGTTGCCTAGAGTTAGGGTTCCTGGGCTCCTGTGTGCCTGCGTGCCTAAGGGTAGAGTGTCTGTGTACCTGGGTTCCTAGGATTAGTGTGCCTGGGTGTTGGGTGCCTAGGTTTAGGGTGCCTGGGTGCCAGGTACCTAGAGATCGGGTGCTTGGGTGCCTGGGTGCCTAGGGTTAGGGATACTGTCTGCCTGGGTGCCTAAAGTAGGGTTCCTGGGTGCCTATGGATTGAGGGCCTGGGTGCCTGGGTGCTTAGGTTTACGGTGTCTGGGTTCCTAGGTTTAGGGTTCCTGGGTGCCCTGGTGCCTAGGGTAAGGGTGCCTGTGTGCCTGGTTCCTTAGGGTTAGGGTGCCTTGTTTTCTAGTGTTAGGGTGCCTGGGTTCGTGGGTGCCTGAATGCCTAGTGTTAGGGTTCCTGGGCACCTGGGTATAGGGTGCCTGTGTGCCTGGGTGCCTAGGTTTCCTGTGCCTGGGTGCCTGGGTGCCTAGTGTTATTGTGCCTGGATGCCTAGTTGCCTATGGTTTTGGTGCCGGGGTGCCTGGGTGCCTAGGTTTAAGGTGTCTGGGTGCCCTGATGCCTAGAGTTAGGTTGCGTGTGTGCATGATTTCCTAGGATTAGCGTCCCTGGGTTTTGGGTGCCTAGTTTTAGGGTGCCTGGGTGTCAGGTACCTAGTGATCAGGTACTTTGGTGCCTGGGTGCCTAGGGTTAGGGTGCCTGGGTGCCTAAGGTTAGGGTGCCTGGGAGACAGGATGCCTATATTTAGAGTGCCTGGGTGCCTGGATGCCTAACATTAGGGTCCTGGGTGCCTAGGGTTTGGTTGCCTGGGTGCCTAGGTACTTATTGTTAGGGTGCCTGTATTTTGGTGCCTAGCATTAGGGTTCCTGGGTACCTGGGTGCAAAGTGTTACGGTCTGTGGGTGCTGGGTGCCAAGGTTTAGGATGCCTGGTTGCCGGTTGCCTAAAGATCGGGTGCTAGGGTGTCTGGGTGCATAGGTTTAGGGTACCTGGCTGCCGGGGTGTGTAGGGTTAGGGTGCCTGCATGCCTGGGTGCCTATGGTTATGGTTCCTAGGTGCGTGGGTGCTTAGGTTTAGGGTGTCTGGGTGCCCTGGTGCCTAGGATTAGGGTGCCTGTCTGCCTGATTTCCTAGGATTAGCGTTTCTGTGTTTTGGGTGCCTAGTTTTAGGGTGCCTGGTTGCAGGGTGCCTAGACATCCGGAGCTTGGGTTCCTGGGTGCCTAGGGTTAGGGTTCCTTGGTGCCAAGGGTTAGGGTCCCTGGATGCCAGGGTGCCCAGAAAGGCTAATCCAAGAAATCAGGCACACACGCAGCATAACCCTAGGCACCAGGGCACCAACACACACTGCTGCCTGGGTGCCTAGGATTAGGGTCTGTGGGTGCCTGTGTGCGAAGTGTTAAGGTGCCTGGGTGCCTGGGTGCCTAGGGTTAAGGTTACAGGGTTCGTGGGTACCTAGGGTTAAGATACCTGATTGGGTGCCTAAGGTTAGGGTTCACCACTTCCTGGGTGCATAGGGTTAGGGTCCCTGGGTGCCTGGGTGCAGAGTGTTAAGGTGCCATTTTGCCTGGGTGCCTAGGGTTAGGGCTACAGGGTGCCTGGGTTCCTAGGTTTAGGGTATCTGGGTACCCTGGTGCCTAGGAATAGGGTTCCTGTTGCCTAGGTGCATAGGTTTAGGGTGCCTGACTGCCTAGGGTTAGCGTACCTGGGAGCCTAGGGTTAGGTTGCCTGGGAGCCTGGGTGACTAGGGTTAGGTTTCCTGTGTGTTGGGTGCCTAGAGTTAGGGTGCCTGCGTGCCTAGGCTCTGGGTGCCTCTGTGCCTGGGTGCCTAGGCTCTGGGTGCCTGTGTTCCTAGTGTTAGGGTTTCTGGGTGCCTGGGTGCCTAAGGTTAGGGTGCATGGGTGCCTGGGTCCCTAGGGTTAGGGTCCCTGGTTGCCTGGGTGCCTAGGTTTATCGTGCCTTGGTGCCTGGGTGCCTAGATTAGGGTGCCTGGGAGCCTGGATGCCTAGGTTTAGAGTTCCTTTGTTCCTGGGTGCCTAGGGTTAGGGTGCCTGATTCTCTGGGTCCCTAATTTTTGGTTGCCTGGGTGCCTGTTTGCCTAGAATTAGGGTGCTTTTTTTTACCTACCTATGCTTATGGTGCCTGAGTGTCTGGGTACCTAGGGTTAGGGTGCCTGGGTGAGTAGGTTTAGGGTGACTTGGAGCCTGGGTGCCTAGGTTTAGGGAGCCGGGGTTCCTGGGTTACTAGGGTTAGGGTGCCTGGGTGCATGGGTGCCTAAGCTTAGCGTGCCTTTGTGCCTTGCTTCCTACGATTAGGGTGCCCTGGTGGCTGGGTGCCTAGGCTTACGGTACCTGGGTGCCTAGATTTAGAATAAATGGGTTCCTGGGTGCCTAGGTTTAGGGTGCTTGGGTACCTGGGTGCCAAGGGTTACAGTGCCTGATTGCCTGGGTTTAGGGTGCCTGAGTGCCTAGATTTACTGTGCCTGGGTGCCTAGTGTTAGGGCGCCTGGGTGCCTATGGTTAGGGTGTCTGGGTTCCTACATTTAGGGTGCCTGGATGCCTAAGATTTGGGTGCCTGAGTGCCTGCATGCCTAAGGTTAGGGTGCCTGTGTGCCTGGGTTCCTAGGGTTAGCGTGCCTGGGTTTTGGGTGCCTAAATTTGGGTGCCTGGGTGCCAGGTACATAGAGATCGGGTGCTTGGGTGCCTGGGTGCCTAGGATTAGGATAACTGGCTGCCTGGGTGCCTAGGGTTAGGGTTCCTGGGTGCCTATTTTTAGGGTGCCAGGGAGCCAGGGTGCCTAGTTTTAGGGTGTCTGGGTTCAAAGATTTAGGGTGCCTGTGTACCTGATTTCCTAGGATTAGCGTTCCTGGGTTTTGGGTGCCTAGCTTTATGGTCCCTGGGTGCCGGGTGCCTAGTGATCGGGTCTTGGGTTCCTGGGTTTGTGTGCCTAGATTTAGGGACTCTGGGTGCCTGTGTGCCTAGGCTTTGGGTGCCTGTGTGCCTGGGTGTCTAGGGTTAGGGTGCCTGGGCGCCTAGGTTTAGGGTACTTGGTTCCTAGGTGCCTGTGTGCCTAAGGTTAGGGTGCACCGCTGCCTGGGTGCTTAGGGTTAGGGTCCCTGGGTGCCTGAATGCGGAGTGTTAGGGTGCCTGTGTGCCTGGGTGTCTAGCTATAGGGTGCCTGGTTGCCGGGTGCCTAGAGATCAGGTGCCTGGGTGCCTGAGTGCCTAGGGTTAGGGTACCTGGCTGCCTGAATGCCTATGTTTAGGGTGCCTGGGTGCCTAGCTGCCTATGATTAGGGTGCCTGGTTGCCTGAGTACCAAAGTTTACTGTGTCTGGGTTCCTAGGTTAACGGTGCCTTGATGCCCTGGTGCCTAGGGTTAGGGTGCCTGGGTGCCTGGGGATTATGGTTAGGGTTCCTGTGTTTGGGTGCCTAGCATTAGGGTCCCTGGGTGCCTGTGTGACTAGACTTTGGGTGCCTGTGTGCCTGGGTGCCTAGTGTTAGGGTGCCTTGGCGCCTAGGTTTAGGGTACTTGGTTCCTGGTTTCCTGGGTGCCTCAGGTTATGGTGCACCGGTGCCTGGGTGCCTTGGATTAGGGTCCCTGGGTGCCTGGGGGTGAAGTGTTAGGGTGCCTAGGTGCGTGGGTACATAGGATTATGGTACCTGTGTGTCGGGTGCCTAGAGATCGGGTTCTTGGGTGCCTGGGTGCCTAGGGTTAGGGTACCTGGCTGCCTGGGTTCCTAGGGTTAGGAAGCCTGGGTACCTATGGTTAAGGTGCCTGTGTGCCTGGTTTCCTAGGTTTAGGTTCTTGGGTCCCTGGTTTCTAGGTTAGGGTTCCTGTGAGCCTGGGAGTCTAGGTTTAGGGTTCCTGGGAGTCTGGGTGCCCAGGTTTAGGTTTCCTCTGTGCTTGGGTGCCTAGAGTTACGGTCCCTTGGTGCCTGGGTGCTTAGGCTCTGGGTGCATGTGTTCCAGGGTGCCTAGAGTTAGGGTGCCTGGGTGCCTAGGGTTAGGGTACCTGGGTGCCTGGGTAACTAAGGATAGGGTGCATGGGTGCCTGGGTGCCTAGGTTTAGGGTGCCTGTGTGCCTGGGTGACTAGTTTTTGGGTGCCAGGGTGTCTGGTTGCCTAGGGTTAGGTTGCTTGCGTGACTCGGTGCCTAGTGTTAGGGTACCTGGGTGCCTGGGTGCCTAAGGTAAGGGTTCATGTGTGCCTGGGTGCATAGGGTTAAGGTCTATGAGGGCCTGGATGCCTAGGTATAGGGTGCCTGGGTGCCTAGATTCCTATGGTTAGCATGACATGGTACCCGAGTTCCTCGGGTTAGGGTGCCTCGGAGCCTGGTGCCTAGGGTTAGGGTGGCTGGGTGCCTGGGTTCCTAGGGTTAGGATGATTGTGGGCCTGGGGGCCTAGAATTAGGGGGATTAGGCCTAGGTGGGTAGGGTTAGGGTGCCTGAGTGCCTTGGTTCCTAGGTTTAAGGTGCCTTGGAACCTGGGTTCCTAGGTTTAGGGTGCCTGGAAGCCTGGGTGCATATGCTTAGGGTGCCTGGGAGGGTGGGTGCCTAGGGTTAAGGTTCCTGGGTGCCTGGTGGCCTAGGGTTAGGTTGCCTGGGTCCCTGGGTACCTAGGTTTAATGTACCTGGGTGCGTAGAGTTAGGGTGCCTGGGTGCGTAAGGTTAGGGTGCCTGGGAGCCGGGGTGCCTTGGTTTAGGATGCCTGGGTACCTGGGTGCCTAATATGTGCCTGGTTGTATAGAATTAGGGTAAATGGGTACCTGGGTGCCTAGGGTTAGGGCGCCTGGGTGCCTGAGTACCTAGTGTTAGGGTGTCTGGGTGCCTAGGTTTAGGGTGCCTGGGTAACTAAGTCCCTAGGATTAAGGTGCCTGGTTGGCTGGTTGCCTAGGGTTAGGGTTCCTGTATGCCAGGGTGCCTAGGGTTAGGATGCCTGGGTCTCTGATTGCCTACTGTTAGGACACCTGGGTGCCTGGGTGCCTATGGTTAGGGTGCCGGGATGCTTGGGTGCCTAGGTTTAGGATGCTTGTGTGCCTGGGTGCCTGGGTGCATAGAGTTAGGGTGCCTGGGTGCCTGGGTGCCTAGGGTTAGGGTTCCTGTGAACCTGAGTGCCTAGAGTTAGGGTTCCAGGGTGCATAGTTGCCTAATTTTTGGGTTCCTGGGTGCCTTGTTGCCTAGGGTTAGGTTGCTTGGGTGATGGGTGCCTAGAGTTAGGGTATCTGGGTGCCTGGGTGCCTAAGGTTAGGGTGCATGTGTGCCTGGGTGCCTAGAGTTATGGTCCAGGGGTGCCTGGGTGCCTAGGATTAGGGTACCTCTGTGCCTGGGAAACTAGGGTTAGGGTGACATGGTGCCTGAGTGCCTACGGTTACGGTGCCTCAGAGCCTGGGAGCCTAGGTTTAGGGTGGCTGGGTGCCTGAGTGCCTAAGGTTAGGGTGATTGGGGGCCTCAGGGCCTAGGGTTAGGGTGATTGGGGACCTAGGTGATAGGGTTTGGGTGCCTGAGTGACTGGGTGGCTAGGTGTAGACTGGCTGGGTGCCTGGGTGCCTAGGGTTAGGGATCTTTAGAGCCTGGGTGCCTAGTGTTAGGGTGCCTGGGAGGGTGGGTGCCTAGGGTTAATGTTCCTGAGTGCTTGGGTGCCTAGGGTTAGGTTGCCTGAATCCCTGGGTACCTAGGTTTTGTGTGCCTGTGTGGCCTGAGTTAGAGTGCCTGGGTGCCTAAAGTTAGGGTTCCATTGTGCTTGGGTGCTTAGGGTTAGGTTGCCTGGGTTCCTGGATGCCTAGGTTTTGGGTGCCTGTGTGAATGGTTGTGTAGAATTAGGGTGCTTGGGTACATGGGTGCCTGGGTACCTAGTGTTAGGGTGCCTGGGTGCCTAGGTTTAGGGTGCCTGGGAGCCCGGGGTGCCTAGGTTTAGGGTGCCTGGGTAACTGGGTGCCTAGGGTTAAGGTGCCTGGCTGGCTGGTTGCATAGGGTTAGGGTTCCTGCGTGCCTGGGTGCCTAGGGTTAGGGTTCCTGGGTCTCTGGGTGCCTAGTTTTGGGGTTCCTGGGTGCCTGGTTGTGTAGAATTAGGGTGCTTTGTTACCTGGGTGCCTAGATTTATGGTTCCTGGCTGCCTGGGTACCTAGAGTTAGGGTGCCTGGATGCCTAGGTTTAGGGTGCCTTAGAGCCTAGTTGCCTAGGTTTAGGGAATCTGGGTGCCTGGGTGACTAGGGTTAGGGTGCGTTGGTGCATGGGTGCCTAAAATTAGGATGCCTGGTTGCCTGGGTGCCTAAGTTTAGCGTGCCTTTATGCCTCACTTACTAGGGTTAGGGTGCCCTGGTGCCTGGGTGTCTAGGTTAGGGTGCCTGGGTGCCTAGGTTTAGGGTAAATGGGTGCCTGGGTGACTATGTTTAGGCTGCCTAGTTTTTGGGTGCCTGAGTACCTGGGTGTCTAGGGTTAGGGTACCTCATTGCCTTATTTTAGGGTGCCTGGGTGCCTGGGTGCATAGGTTTACTGTGCTTGGGTGCCTGGTGTTTGAGCTCCTTGGTGCCTGAGTGATTATGGTTAGGGTGCCTGGGTGCCTAGGTTTAGGGTGCCTGGGTGCCTAGGTTTAGGGTGCCTGGGTGCCTAGATTCAGGGTGCCTGTGTGCCTAAGGTTAGGGTGCCAGTGTGCCTGGGTTCCTAGTTTTAGTGTGCCTAGGTGTTGGGCGCCTAGGTTTAGAGTGCCTGGGTGCGGAGTGCCTAGAGATTGGGTTCTTGGGTGCCTGGGTTCCTAGGGTTAGGGTAACTGGCTTCCTGGGTGCCTAGGGTTAGGGTTCCTGGGTGCCTATGGTAAGGGTGCCTGGGTGCCTAGGTTTAGGGTGTCTGTGTTCCTAGGTTTAGGTTGCCTGGGGTCCCTGGTGCCTTTAGTTAGGGTGCCTGTGTGCCTGGTTCCATAGGGTTACGGTACCTGGCTGTCTAGTGTTAGGGTTCCTGGGTGCCTGGGTGTCTAGTGTTAGGGTGCCCAAGTGCATGGGTTTAGGGTGCCTGTGTGCCTGGGTGCCTATGTTTACTGTGCCTGGTTGTTTGCGTGCCTAATGTTAATGTGCCTGGATGCCTGGTTTCCTATGGTTATGGTGCCAGGGTGCCTGGATGTCTAGGTTTAGGGTGTCTGCGTGCCCTGGTGCCTAGGGTGAGGTTTCCTGGGTGCCTGGGTGCCTAGGGTGAGGTTTCCTGAGTGCCTCGGTGCCTATGGTTAGGGTGCCTGGGAGCCTGGGTGCCTAGGGTTAGGGTGCCTGTGTGCCTAGATTTAGGATGTCTGGGTTCCTAGATTTAGGGTTCCTGTGTGCCTGGTTCCCTAGGGTTAGGGTTCCTGGGTGACTGGGTGCCTAGGGTTAGGGTGTCTGTGTGCCTGGGTGCAAAGTGTTAAGGTGCCTGTGCACCTGGGTGCCTAGGATTAGGGTTACAGGGTACCTGGGTGCCTAGGTTTAGGGTATCTGGGTTCCCTGGTGCATAGGTTTAGAGCGCCTGGGTGCCTCTGTGCCTAGGGTTAGGATGCCTGGCCACTTAGGTTTAGGGTACTTGGTGCCTGGGTGCTTAAAGTTAGGGGGCACCGCTGACTGGGTGCCCAGGGTTTGGGTACCTGAGTTCCTGGGTGTGAAGTGTTAGGGTGCCTGGGTGCCTGGGTTCCTAGGTTTAGGGTGCCTGGTTACTGGGTGCCTAGAGATCGGGTGCTTGGGTGCCTGGGTGCCTAGGGTTAGGGTACCTGGCTTCCTGTGTGCGTAGGGTGGGTGCCTGGGTGCCTAGGGTTAGGGTGCCTGAGTGCCTAGGTTTAGGGTGTCTGGGTTCCTAGTTTTATGGTGCCTGGGTGCCCTGGTGCCTAGGGTTAGGGTGCCTGGGTGCCTAGGGTTAGGGTGCCTGTCTGCCTGGTTCCCTAGGGTTAGGGAGCCTGTATGCCTGGATGCCTAGGTTTAGGATGTCTGGTTTTTTAGGCTTTGGGTGCCTGGGTGCCCTGGTGTCTAGGGTTAGGGTGCCTAAGTGCCTGGATGCCTAGGGTTAGGGGGCCTGTCTGCCTGGTTCCCTAGGTTTAGGGTGCCTGGTTGTCTAGTGTTAGGGTGCCTGGGTGCGTGGTTGCATGGGTGCCTAGTGTTAGGGTGCCGGCGTGCCTGGGTTTAGGATGCCTGGGTGCCTGGGTGCCTAGGTTTAAGGTGTGTGTGTGCCCAGGTGCCTAGTGTTAGGGTGGCTGTGTGCCTGATTTCCTAGGATTAGTGTTCCTGGGTTTAGATTGCCGAGTTTTAGGGTGCCTGAGCGCCAGGTGCCTAGAGATCGGGTGCTTGGGTGCCTGGGTGCCTAGGGTTAGGGTGCCTTGGTGCCTAGGTTTAGGGTGTCTTGGTGCCTAAGGTTAGGGTGCCTGGGAGACGGGGTGCCTAGATTTAGAGTGCCCGGGTGCCAAGGGTTAGGGTGCCTGGGTTACTGAGTGCCTAGGGTTTGGTTGCCTGGATGCCTGGGTGCTTATGCTTGGGGTTCCTATTTTGGGTGCCTAGAGTTAGGGTCCCTGGGTGCCTGTGTGCCTGGGTGCCTAGGATTAGGGACCCTGGATGACTGGGTGTGAGTTGTTAGTGTGCCTGGGCACCTGGGTGCCTAGGTTTAGGGTTCCAGAGTTCCTGGGTGCCTAGGGTTTGGGTGCCTGAGTGTCTGGGTGCCTAGGTTTAGGGTTCTTGGGTGCCCTGCTGCATCAGGTTAGGGTGCCTGGGTGCCTGTGTGCCTAGGCTTTGGATGCCTGTGTACTTGGGTGCCTAGGTTTAGGTTGCCTGGACGCCTAAGTTTAGGGTACTTCGTTCCTGGGTGCCGGGGTGCCTAATGTTAGGGTGCACTGCTGCCTGGGTGCCTAGGGTTAGGGTCCCTGGGTGCCTGGGTGCAAAGTGTTAGGGAGCCAGGGTGCTTGGGTGCCCTCGGGTTAGTGTACCTGGCTGCCTGGGTGGCTGGGGAGAGATTGCCTGGGTGCCTGGGTGCCTATGGTTAGGGTGCTTGGGAGCCTGGGTGCCTGTGTGCCTAGATTTAGTATGTCTGGATTCCTAGGTTTAGGGTGCCTGTGTGCCTGGTTCCCTAGGGTTAGTGTGCCTGGGTGACTGGGTGCCTAGGGTTAGGGTGCCTGTGTGAGTGGGTGCAAAGTGCTAAGGTGCCTGTGTGCCTGGGTGCCTAGGGTTAGGGTTACAGAGTGCCTGGGTGCCTAGTGATAGGGTATCTGGGTTCCCTGGTACATAGGTTTGGGGTGCCTGGGTGCCTCTGTGCCTAAAGTTAGGGTGCTTGTGTGCCTCTGTGCCTAGGGTTAGGATGCCTGGCCACCTAGGTTTAGGGTACTTGGTGCCTGGGTGCTTAAGGTTAAGGGGCACCGCTGCCTGGTTGCCTAGGGTTTGGGTTTCTGGGTTCCTGGGTGAAAGTGTTTGGGTTCCTGGGTACCTGGGTGCCTAGGTTTAGGGTGCCTAGTTGCCGGGTGCCTAGAGATCAGGTTCTTAGGTTCCTGGGTGCCTAGAGTTAGGGTACCTGGCTGCCTGCGTGCGTAGGTTTAGGGTGCCTGGGTGCCCTGGTGCCTAGGGTTAGGGTGCCTGGTTGCCTAGGGTTAGGGTGCCTGTCTGCCTGGTTCCCTAGGGTTAGGGCGCTTGGGTGTCTGGGTTCCTAGGTTTAGGATGTCTGGTTTTTTAGGTTTAGGGTTCCTGGGTACCCTTGTGCCTAGGTTTAATGTGCCTGTGTGCCTGATGTCCTAGGATTAGCATTCCTGGGTTTAGATTGCCGAGTTTTAGGGTGCCTGGGTCCCATGTGACTAGAGATCAGGTGCTTGGGTGCCTGGGTGCCTAGGGTTAGGGTGCCTGGGTACTTATCGTTAGGGTGCCTTGGTGCCTAGGTTTAGGGTGCCTGAGTGCCTAGGGTTAGTGTTTCTGGGTGCCTTAAGTTAGGGTGCCCGGGAGATGGGGTGCCTAGATTCAGAGTGCCTGGGTGCCAAGGGTTAGAGTGCCTGGGTGACTGCTTGCCTAGGGTTTGGTTTCCTGGTTGCCTGGTTCCTTATGCTTAGGGTTCCTGTGTTTGGGTGCCTAGAGTTAGGGTCTCTGGGTGCCTGTGTACCTGGGTGCCTAGGATTAGGGACCCGGGGTGCCTGGGTATGAGGGTTATGGTGCCTGGGTGCCTAGGTTTAGGGTTCCAGGGCGCCTGGGTGCCTAGAGTTAGGGTGCCTGGAAGCCTAGTTTTAGGGTACGTGATTGCCTGGGTGCCTAGTTTTAGGATGCACTGCTGCCTAGGTGCCTAGGGTTATGTTCCCTGGGGGCTTGGGTGCAAAGTGTTAAGGTGTCCTTATGCCTGGGTGCCTATGCTTATGGTTTCAGGGTGCCTGGGTGCCTAGGGTTAGGGTGTCTGGGGGCCTACGTGCATAAGTTTAGGATGTCTGTGTGCCTGGTTGCCTAGGTTTAGGGTTCTTGGGTGCCTGGTGCCTAGGGTTAGGGTGCCTGGGAGCCTGGGAACCTAGGGTTAGGATGGCTGGGAGCCTGAGTGCCTAGGGTTAGGGTTCCTGTGTGCTTGGGTGCCTAGAGTTAGGGTGCCTGGGTGCCTAGGCTCTGGGTGTCTGTGGGCCTGGGTGCTTAGGGTTAGGGTGCCTGGGTGCCTAGGTTTAGGGTACCTGGGTGCTTGGGTGTCTAAGGTTTGGGTACAAGGGTGCCTGTGTTCCTAGGGTTAGGGTTCCTGGATGCCTGGGTGCCTAGTGTTAGGGTACCAGGTTTCTGGGTGCCTAGATTTAGAGTGCTGGGACCCTGGGTGCCTAGTTTTGGGGTGCCTGGTTGCCTAGGGTTAGGTTTCTTGTGTTACTGGGTGCCTAGTGTTAGGGTATCTGGGTGCCTGAGTGCCTAAGGTTAGGGTTCATTGGTGCGTGGGTGCCTAGGGTTAGAGTACCTATGTGCCAGGGTACCTAAGTTTAGAGTGCATGGGTGCCTTGATGCCTAGGGTTTGGGTCCCTGGGTGTCATTTGTTTGGCTGCCTGGTTGCCTAGTTTTGGGTGCCTGGGTGCCTAGTTGCCTAGAGTTAGTTTGTTTCGGTGACTGGGTGCCTAGTGTTAGGGTACCTGGGTGCGTGGGTGCCTAAGGTTAGGGAGCATGTGTGCCTGGGTGCCTAGGATTAGGGTGTACTAGTGCCTGGGCCCCTAGGGATAGGGTACCTAGGTGCCTGGGTGAGTAAGTTTAGGGTGCATGGGTGCCTGGGTGCCTGGGGTTAGGGTCCCTGGGTGCCTGGATTCCTAGTGTTAGGGTGCCTGGGTGCCTAGTTTTTGGGTGCCTGGGTGCCTGGTTGCCTAGGGTTCGGTGGCTTGGGTGACTGGGTGCCTAGTGTTAGGGTACCTGGGTGCCTGGGTGCCTAAGGTTAGGGAGTATGTGTACCTTGGTGCGTAGGTTTAGGGTCTGTGGGTGCCTGGGTGCCTAGGATTAGGGTGCCTGGATGCCTGGGGTCTTAGGATTAGGGTGACATAGTGCCTGAGTGCCTAGGGTTAGGGTGCATTGGAGCCTGAGAGCGTAGGTATAGGGTGCCTGGGTCCCTGGGTGCCTAATGTTAGGGTGCATGCGTGCCCTGGTGCCTAGGTTTAGGGTGGCTGGGTGCCTGGGTGCCTAGGGTTAGGGTGATTGGGGGCCTAGATGGATAGGGTTAGGGTGCCTGAGTGACTGGGTGCCTAGGTGTAGGGTGTCTGGGTGCCTGAAGCCTAGGGTTAGCATGCCTTGTAGCCTGGGTGCCTAGGGTTAGGTTGCCTGGGAGCCTGGATGCCTATGGTTAGGGTGCCTGGGACAGTGGGGGCCTATGGTTTAAGGTTGCTGGGTGCCATGGTGACTAGGGTTAGGTTGCCAGGGTGCGAAGAGTTAGGGTGCCTCTGTGCCTAAAGTTAGGGTTTCTTGTAGCCGGGGAGCCTTGGTTTAGGATGCCTGGGTACCTTGTTGCCTAGGGATAGGCTGCCTGGGTGGATGCTTGCCTAGGGTTAGTGTTCCATTGTGCATGGGTGCCTAGTGTTAGGTTTTCTGGGTCCCTGGGTGCCTAGTTTTTGGGTGTCTCTGTGCCTGATTGTGTAGAATTTGGTGCTTGGGTTCCTGGGTGCCTAGGGTTAGGGTGCCTGGGTGCTTGTGTACCTAGTGTTAGGTTGCCTGTGTGCCTATGTTTGGGTACCTGGGAGCCGGGTTGCCTATGTTTAGGTCGCCTGGGTAACTGGGTACCTAGGTTTAGGTTTCCTGGGTGCCCTGATGCCTAGGGTTAGGGTTCCTCTGTGCCTGGGTGCCTAGGGTTAAGGGTGCCTGGGTCTCTGGGTGCCTAGTTTTTGGCTGCCTGTGTGCCTGGACGCATAGAATTAGGGTGCTTTGTTACCTGGGTGCCTAGGGTTACAGTGCCTGGGTGCCTGGGTACCTAGTGTTAGAGTGCCTGGGTGCCTAGGTTTAGGGTGCCTTGGAGCCTGGGTTCATAGGTTTAGGGAGCCTGGGTACCTGGGTGACTAGGGTTAGGGTCCTGGGTGCATGGGTGCCTAAACATAAGGTGCCTGGTTGTTTGGGGGCCTAAGGTTAGGGTGCCTTTGTGCCTCACTTCCTAGGGTTATGGTGCCCTGGTGCCTGGGTGCCTAGGGTTAGGGTTCCTGTGAACTTGGGTGCCTAGCTTTAGGGTACCTGAATGCCTGGGTGCCTAGAGTTTTGGGTGCCTGGGTGCCTGGTTGCCTAGGGTTAAGTTGCTTCAGTGACTGGGTGCCTAATGTTAGGGTTCCTGGGTGCCAGGTTGCCTAAGATTAGGGTGCATGTGTGCCTGGGTGCATAGGGTTAGGGTCCGTGGGTGACTAGGATTAGGGTGCCTGGGTGCCTGGGATCCTAGTGTTAGGGTGACATGGTCCCTGAGTGCCTAGGGTTAGGGTGCCTCGGAGCCTGGGAGCCTAGGTTAAGGGTGCCTGAGTGCCTGGATGCCTAGGGTTAGGGTGATGGTGTGCCCTGGTGGATAGGTTTAGGGTGACTGGGTGCCTTGGTGCCTAGGGTTAGGGTAATTGGGGGCCTGGGTGCTTAGGGTTAGTGTAATTGGGGGTGTAGGTGGGTAGGATTAGGGTGCCTGAGTGACTGGGTGCCTAGGTGTAGGGTGTCTGGGTGCCTAAAGCCTAGGTTTAGGGTGCCTGGGAGGCTGGGTGCCTGGGAGGCTGGGTGCCTAGGGTTAAGGTGTCTGGGTGTCTTGGTGCCTAGGGTTAGGTTGCCTGGGTCCCTTACCTAGGGTTAGTGTGTCTGGGTGCGTAGACTTAGGGTTCCTGGGTGTCTAAGGTTAGGGTTCCTGGGAGCCGGGGTGCCTTGGTTTAGGATGCCTGTGTACCTGGGTGCCTTGGGATAGGGTGCCTGAGTGGATGGTTGACTAGGGTTAGTGTTCCATTGTGCCTGAGTTCCTAGGGTTAGGTTCTCTGGGTTCCTGGGTGCCTAGTTGTTGGGTGTCTCTGTGCCTGGTTGCATAGAATTTGGGTGCTTGGGTTCCTGGGTGCCTAGGGTTAGGGTGCCTGGGTGCCTGGGTACCTACTGTTAGGGTGCCTGGGTGCCTAGGTTTAAGGTGCCTGGGTAACTGGGTGCCAAGTGTTAAGGTACCTGGTTGGCTGGTTGCCTAGGGTCAAGGTTTCTGGGTGCCTGGGTGCCTAGGGATAGGGTGCCTGGGTCTCTTGGTGCCTTGTTTTGGGGTGCCTTGTGCCTGGTTGCATAGAATTAGGGTGCTTTGTTACCTGAGTGCCTAGGGTTACTGAGCCTGGGTGCCTTGGTACCTAGGATTAGGTGCCTGGGTTCCTAGGTTTAAGGTTCCTTGGAGCCTGGGTTTGTAGGTTTAGGGAGCCTGGGTGCCTGGGTGAATAGGGTTAGGGTGTCTGGGTGCATGGGTACCTAAAATTAGGGTGCCTGGTATCCTGGGTGCCTAAGGTTAGTATGCCTTTGAGCCTTGCTTCCTAGGATTAGGGTGCCCTGGTGCCTGGGTGCCTAGGGTTATGGTGCCTGGGTGCCTAGGTTTAGGGTAAATGGGTGTCTGGGTGCCTAGATTTAGGGAGCCTGGTTGCGGGGTGCCTAGAAATCAGGTGTTTGGATGCCTGGATGCCTAGGGTTAGTGAAGCTGGCTGCCTGATTGCCTAGGGTTAGTGTGCCTGGTTGTCTAGTATTAGGGTGCCTGGGTGCCTAGGTGCCTATGTTTAGGGTGCCTGTGTGCCTTGGTGCCTAGGTTTAGGGGGTCTGGATTCCTAGGTTTGGGGTTCCTGGGTGCTCTGGTGCCTAGGTTTAGGGTGCCTGTGTTCCTGGATTCCCAGGGTTAGGGTGCCTGGGTGCCTAGGTTTAGGGTGTCTGGGTTCCTACAGTTAGGGTACCTATAATCCTTGCTGCCTAGTGTTAGGGTTCCTTGGTGCCTGGGTGCCTAGGGTTAGGGTGCCTGTGTGCCTGGTTCCCTAGTGTTAGGGTGCCTGGTTGTCTAGTATTAGGGTGCCTGGGTGCGTGGGTGCCTGAGTGCATGGATTTAGGTTGCCTGGGTGCTTAGGTTTACTGTGCCTGGGTGCCTGGGGGGCTAGGGGTTTTGTGCCTGGGTGCCTAGATTTAGGGTGTCTGAGTGCCCTGGTGCCTAGTAGTTAGGGTGCCTGTGTGCTTGACTTCCTAGGATTAGCGTTGCTAGGTTTTGGGTACCTAGTTTTAGGTTGCCTTGGTGCCGGGTGCCTAGAGATCGGGTGCTTGCGTGCCTGGGTGCCTAGGGTTAGGGTGCCTGGGTGCCTAAGGTTAGGGGCCCGGGAAATGAGGTGCCTAGATTTAGAGTGCCTGAGTATCTGGGTGTCAAGGGTTAGGGTGTTTGGGTGCCTGGTTGCCTATGGTTTGGTTTTCTGGGTGCCTGGGTTCTTATGGTTAGGGTTCCTGTGTTTGGGTGCCTAGAGTTAGGGTCCCTGGGTGCCTGTGTGCCTAGGCTTTGGGTGCCTGTGTGCCGGGATGCCTAGTGTTAGGGTACCTGGGTGCCTGTGTGCTTAGGGTTAGAGACCCTGGTTGCCTGGGTGCTTGGGTGCTTAGGATTAGGGATCCAGGGTACCTGGGTGCCTAGGGTTTGGGTTCCTGGGTGCCTGGGTGCCTAGGGTTAGGTTTCCAGTGTGCCTGGGTACCTAGGGTTAGAGTGCCTGGGTGCCTAGGTTTAGGGTACCTGATTGCCTGGGTGCCGAATGTTAGGGTGCACCGCTGCCTGGGTGCCTAGAATTAGGGTCCTTGGGTGCCGGGATGTGAAGTGTTAAGGTACCTGTGTGCCTGGGTGCCTCAGGTTAGGGTTACAGGATGCCTGTTTGCCTAGATTTAGGGTACGTGGATGCCCTGGTGCCTAGGGTTAGGATGCCTGGGGGCCTAGGTGCATAGTTTTAGGGTGCCTGTGTGCCTGGTTGCCTAGGTTTAGGTTTCTTGGGTGCCTGGTACCTAGGGTTAGGGTGCCTGGGAGCCTGGGGTCCTAGGGTTAGGGTGCCTGGGAGCCTGGGTGCCTAGCGTTAGGCTTCCTGTGTGTTTGGGTGCCTAGAGTTAGGGTTCCTGGGTGCCAGCGTACCTAAGCTCTGGGTGCCTGTGTGCCTTGGTGCCTAGGGTTAGGGTGCTTGTGTGCCTGGTTCCCTAGAGTTAGGGTGCCTGGTGCCTAGTGTTAGGGTTCCTGGGTGCCAGGGTTTAGGGTGCCTGTGTGCCTGGGTGCCTAGGTTTACTTGCCTGGGTGCCTGGGTGCCTACTGTTATTGGGTCTGGATGCCTGGGTGCCTAGGTTTAGGGTGTCTGGCTGCCCTGGTGCCTAGGGTTAGGGTGTGTGTGTGCCTGATTTCCTAGGATTAGCGTTTCTGAGTTTTGGGTGCCTAGTTTTAGGGTTCCTGGATGCCGGGTGCCTGTGATTAGGGAGTCTGGGTGCCTGGGTGCCTAGGGTTAAGGTGCCTGGGTGCATGGGTGCCTAAAATTAGGGTGCCTGGATGCCTGGGTGCCTAAGGTTAGGGTGCATGTTTGCTTGGATTTAGGGTGCCTAGGTTTATTGTGCCTGGGTGCCTAGTGTTAGGGTTTCTGGGTTCCTAGGTTTAGGGTGCCTGGGCGGCCTGGTGCCTAGGGTTAGGTTGCCTGTGTGCCTGGTTTTCTAGGTTTACGGTGCCTAGGTGTCTAGTGTTAGGGTTCCTGGGTGCCTGGGTGCCTAGTGTTAGGGTGCCTGGGTGCCTGGGTTTAGGGTGCCTGTGTGCCCGGGTGTCTAGGTTTACTGTGTGCCCGTGTGCCTAGGTTGCCTGGGTGCTTGGGTACCTACTGTTATTGTGCCTGTATGCCTGGTTGCCTATTGTTAGGGAGCCGGGGTGCCTGGGTACCTAGATTTAGGGTGTCTGGGTGCCTTGGTGCCTAGAGTTAGGGTGCGTGTGTGCTTTATTTATAGAATTAGTGTTTGAGTGCCTAGTTTTAGGGTTCCTGGGTGCCGGGTGCCTAGTGATCGGGTGCTTTTGTGCCTGGGTGCGTAGTGTTAGGGTGCCTGTGTGCCTAGGGTGCCTGGGTGCCTGAGGTTAGGGGTCCCGGGAGACAGGGTGCCTAGGTTTAGAGTGCCTGGGTGCCTAAGGATAGGGTGCCTGAGTGCATGGATGCCTAGGTTTAGGGTGCCTTGGAACCTGGGTGCCTAGGGTAAGGGTGCCTCGGAGCCTGGGTGCCTACACTTAGGGTGCCTGGGAGGGTGGGTGCCTAGGTTTAAGGTTCCTGAGTGCCTGGGTGCCTAGGGTTTTGTTTCCTGGGTCCCTGGGTACTTAGGGTTAGTGTGCCTGGGTGCATAGAGTTAGGGTTCCTGGGTGCCTAAGGTTAGGGTTCCTGGGAGCCGGGATGCCTTGGTTTAGGGTGCCTGGGTACCTGGGTGCCTAGGGATAGGGTGCCTGGGTGGATGGTTGCCTAAGGTTAGTGTTCCATTGTGCCTGAGTTCCTGGGGTTAGGTTTCCTGGGTTCCTGGGTGCCTTGTTTTTGGATGCCTGTGTGCCTGGTTGTGTAGAATTAGGGTGCTTGTGTACCTGGGTGCCTAGGGTTAGGGTGCCTGTTTGCCTGGGGACCTAGTGTTATGGTGCCTGGGTGCCTAGGTTTAGGGTGCCTGGGAGCCAGGGTGCCTAGGTTTAGGGTGCTTGGGTAACTGGGTGCCTAGGGTTAAGGTGCCTGGTTGGCTGGTTGTCTACGATTAGGGTTCCTGTGTGCCTGGGTGCCTAGGGATAGGGTGCCTGGGTCTCTGGGTGCCTAGTTTTTGGCTGCCTGTGTGCCTGGACGCATAGAATTAGGGTGCTTTGTTACCTGGGTGCCTAGGGTTACAGTGCCTGGGTGCCTGGATACCTAGGGTTAGAGTGCCTGGGTGCCTAGGTTTAGGGTCCCTTGGAGCCTGGGTTCATAAGTTTAGGGAGCTTGGGTGCCTGGGTGACTAGGGTTAGGGTCCTGGGTGCATGGGTGCCTAAATGTAAGGTGCCTGGTTGCCTGGGTGCCTAAGGTTAGCGTGCCTTTGTGCCTCGCTTCCTAGGGTTATGGTGTCCTTGTAACTGGGTGCCTAGGGTTACGGTGCCTGGGTGTCTAGGTTTAGGGTAAATGGGCCCCTGGGTGCCTAGGTTTAGGATGACTGGGTGCCTGGGTGCCTAGGGTTAGGGTGCCTGGTTGCCTGGGTTTAGGGTGTGTAACTGCCTAGGTTTAATGTACCTGGGTGCCTGTGTGCTTGTGTTAGGGCAACTGTGTGCCTGGGTGCCTATGGTTAGGGTGCCTGGGTGCCTGAGTGTCTAATGTTAGGGTGCCTGTGTGCCTAGGTTTAGGGTGCATATGTGCCTGCATGCCTAAGCTTAGGGTGCCAGTGTGCCTGGGTTCATAGGGTTAGTGTGCCTGGGTGTTGGGTGCCTAGGTTTAGGGTGCCTGGGTGCCAGGTGCATAGAGATTGGGTGCTTGGGTGGCTGGGTGCCTAGGGTTAGGTTAAGTGGCTGCCTGGGTGCTTAGGGTTAGGGTGCCTGGGTGCCTATGGTTAGGGTGCCTGGGTGCCTAGGATTAGGGTGTCTGGGTTCCTAGGTTTAGGGTGCCTGAGTGCCCTGGTGCCTAGGAATAGGGTGCCTGTGTGGCTGGTTCCCTAGGGTTAGGGTACCTGGTTGCCCAGTGTTAGGGTGCCTGGATGCGTGGGTGCCTGGGTGCCTAGTGTTAGGGTGCCTGGGTGCCTGGGTTTACTGTGCCTGGGTGTCTGGGTGCCTAGTGTTATTGTGCCTGGGTGCCTGGTTGCTTATGTTTAGGGTCCTGGCATGCCTGGGTGCCTAGGTTTAGGGTGACTGGGTGCCCTGGTGCCTAGAGTTAGGGTGTGTATGTGCCTGATTTCCTAAGATTAGCGTTCATGTGTTTTGGGTGCCTAGTTTTAGGGTTCCTGGGTGCCTGGTGCCTAGTGATCAGGTGCTTAGGTGACTGGGTGCCTAGGGTTAGGGTTACAGTGTGCCTGGTTGCCTAAGTTTAGGGTACCTGGGTGCCCTGGCGCCTGGTCCCTGGGTGCCTAGGTTTAGGGTGTCTGGGTGCCTAAGGTTAGGTTGCCCAGGAGACAGAGTGCCTAGATGCCTAAAGTTAGGGTGCTTGGGTGCCTGGGTGCCTCGGGTTTAGTTGCCTAGGTGCCTGGGTGTTTCTGGTTAGGGTTCCTGTGTTTGGGTGCCTAGAGTTAGGATGCCTGGGTGCCTAGGGTTAGGGTTTCTGGTTGCCTAGGGTTAGGGTACCTGGGTGCCTGGGTGTCTAAGGTTAGGGTGCATGGGTGCCTGGGTGTCTAGGGTTAGTGTCCCTGGGTGCCTGGGTGCCAAGTGTTAGAGTGCCTGTGTGCATGGGTGCCTAGATTTAGGGTGCCTGGGTGCCTGGGTGCCTAGGTTTAGGATTTCTGGGAGCCTAGGTACCTAGGGTTAGGGTTCCTGTGAACCTGGGTCCATAGGGTTAGGGAGCATGGGTGCCTGGGTGTCTAAAGTTAGCGTGCATGGGTGTCTGGTTGCCTAGGGTTAGGTTGCTTGCGTGACTGGGTGCCTAGTGTTAGGGTACCTGGTTACTGGGTGCCTAAGTTAAGAGTGCATGTGTGCCTGGGTGCCTAGGTTTAGGATCCGCGGGTGCCTGGTTGCCTAGGCTTAGAGTGCCTGGGTGCCTGGGATCCTAGGTTAGCGTGACATGGTGCCTGAGTTCCTACTGTTATGGTGCCTCGGAGCCTGGGAGCCTAGGTTAAGGGTGTCTGGGTGCCTAGGGTTAGGGTGCTTGTGTGCCCTGGTGCCTAGGTTTAGGGTGGCTGTGTGCCCTGGTGCCTAGGGTTAGGGTGATTGGGGGCCTGGGGGCCTTGGGTTATGGTGATTGGGGGCCTATGTGGTAGGGTTAGGTTGATTGGGGGCCTGGGGGGCCTAGGGTTAGGGTGCTTTGGAGCCTGGGTGCCTAGGTTTAGGGTGCCTGGGAGGGTGGTTGCCTAGGGTTAAGGTTCCTGGGTGCCTGGATGACTAGGGTTAGGTTTCCTGTGTCCCTGGGTACCTAGATTTAGTGTGCCTGGGTGCTTAAGGTTAGAGTTCCTGGGAGCTGGGGCACCTAGATTTACAGTGCCTGGGTACCTGGGTGCCTAGGGATAGAGTGCCTGGGTGGATGGTTGCCTAGGGTTAGTGTTCCATTTTGCCTGGGTGCCTAGTGTTAGGTTTCCTGGGTACCTGGGTGCCTAGTTTTTGTGTGCCTGTGTGCCTGGTTGCATAGAATTAGGATGATTAGGTACCTGGGTGCCTAGGTTTAGGGTGCCTGGGTGCCTATGTACCTAGTGTTAGGGTGCCGGGTTGCCTAGGTTTAGGGTGCCTGGGTAACTGGGTGCCTAGGATTAAGATGCCTGGTTGGCTCTTTGGCTAGGGTTAGGGTTCCTTTGTGCCTGGGTGCCTACGGTTAGGGTGCCTGGTTCTCTGGGTGCCTAGTTTTTGGGTGCTGGGTGCCTAGAGATCTGGTGCTTGGGTTCCTGGGTGCCTAGGGTAGGGTACCTGTGTGCCTGGGTGCCTAGGTTTAGGGTGCCTGGGTGCCCTGATGCCTAGTGTTAGCGTACTTGGGTGCCTAGTTCCCTAGCGTTAAGGTGCCTAGTTGTCTCGTGTTAGGGTTCCTGGGTGCGTCGGTGCCAGGGTGCCTAGTGTTAGGATCCTGGGTGCCTGGTTTTAGGGTGCCTGTGTGCCTGTGTACCGAGGTTTACTGTGCCTGGGTGCCCAGGTGCCTAGTGTTATTGTGCCTGGATGCCTGGTTGCCTATGGTTAGTGTGTCGAGGTGCCTGGGTGCCTAGGTTTAGGGTGTCTGGGTGCCATGATGCCTACGGTAAGGTTGCCTGTGTGCCTAATTTCCTAGGATAAGCGTTCCTGGGTTTTGGGTTCCTAGTTTTAGGGTGCCTGGGTGCCGGGTGCCTAGTGATCGGATGCTTGGGTGCCTGGGCGCCTAGGTTTAGGGTCTCTGGGTGCCTAGGGTAATGGTGCCTCCGTGACTAAGGTTAGGGTCTCCGGTAGACAGGGTTTCTAGATTTAGAGTGCCTGGGTTCCTGGGTGCCTAATGTTAGGGTGCCTGGGTGCCTAGGGTTTGGTTGCCTTGGTGCCTGGTTGCTTATAGTTAGGGTTCCTGTGTTTGGATACCTCGAGTTAAAGTCCCTGGGTGCCTGTGTGCCTAGGCTTTGGGTCCTGTGTCCTGGGTGCCTAGGGTTAGTGTGCCTGGGTGCCTGGGTGTGAAGTGTTAGGGTGCCTGGGTGCCTATGTTTAGGGTGCCTGGTTGCCGGGTGACTAGAGATCAGGTGCTTGGATACCTGGGTGCCTAGGGTTTGGGTACCTGGCTGCCTGGGTGCCTAGGTTTCGAGTGCCTGGGTACCTGGTGCCTAGAGTTTGGTTGCCTGGTTGCCTGGGTGCCTAGGGTTAGGATTCCTGTGTGCCTGGCTCCCTAGGTTTAGGGCACCTGGGTGCTTTGGTGCCTAGGTTTAAGGTGTCTGGGTTCCTAGGTTTATGGTGCCTGGGTGACCTGGTGTCTACGATTAGGGTTCCTGGGTGCCTGGATTCCTAGGGTTAGGGTGTCTGTGTGCATGGGTACCTGGGTGCCTAGTGTTAGGGTGCTTAGGTGCCTGGGTTTAGGGCGCCTGGGTGCCTGGGTGCCTAGGTTTACTGTGCCTGAGGCCTGGCTGCCTAGTGTTAGGGTGCCTGGTTCCCTAGGGTTAGGGCATCTAGGTGCCTTGGTGCCTAGGTTATGGTGTCTGGGTGCTCTTGTGCCTAGGGTTAGATGCCTATGTGCCTGATTTCCTAGGATTAGCGTTCCTGCGTTTTGGGTGCCTAGTTTTAGGGTACCTGGGTGCCAGGTGCCTAGAGATCGAGTGCTTGGGTGCCTGGGTGCCAAGGGTTAGGGTGTCTGGGTGCCTGGGTGCCTAGCATTTGGTTGCCTGGGTGCTGGGTGCTTATGTTTAGGGTTCCTGTGTTTGGGTGCCTAGAGTTAGGGTCCCTGGGTGCCTGTGCCTAGGCTTTGGGTGCCTGTGTGCCTGGGTGCCTAGGGTTAGGGTTCCTGGGTGCCTGTGTGCCTAGGTTTAGGGTTCCAGGGTGCCTGGGTGCCTTGGGTCCTAGGTGCATAGGTTTAGGGTGACTTTGTGTCTAGTTGCCTAGGTTTAGGGTGCAGTGTGCCTGGTGCCTAGGATTAGGGTGCCTGGAATCCTGGGAGCCTAGGGTTAGGGTTCCTGTGTGATTGGGTGCCTAGAATTAGGGTGCCTGGGTGCCTGGGTGCCTAGGCTCAGGGTGCCTGTGTGCCTGGGTGCCTAGGGTTAGGGTGCCTGGGTGCCTAGGGTTAGGGTACCTCGTTGCCTGGTTTCCTAAGATTAGGGTTCATGGGTGCCTTGAGTGCCTAGGGTTAGGGTCTCTGGGTGCCTGGGTGCCTAGTGTTAGGGTGCCTGGTTTCCTGGGTGCCTAGGTTTAGGTAGCCTGGGTGCTTGGGTGCCTAGGGTTAGGGTGCCTGGGTGCCTGGATGCCTAGGGTTAGTGTTCCTGTGTACCCGGGTGCCTAGAGTTAGGGTGCCTGGCTGCCTGTGTACCTAGTTTTGGGGTTTCTTGGTTCCTTGTTGCATAGGGTTACATTGCTTGGGTGACTGGGTGCCTAAGATTAGGGTACCTGGGTTTCTGGGTGCCTAAGGTTAGGGTTCATGGGTGCCTGGGTGCCTAGGGTTTGGGTTCGTGGGTTCCTAGAGGCCTAGTTTTTGGAGGCCTGGGTGCTTGGTTTCTTAGGGTTAGGTTGCTTGTGTGACTGACTGCCTAGTGTTAGGGTATCTGGGTGCCTTGGTGCCTAGGGTTAGGGTCTGTGGGTGCCTTGGTGCCTACGATTAGGGTGCCTGGGTGCCTGGGATCCTAGGGTTAGGGTGACATGATGCCTGAGTGCCTAGGGTTAGGGTGCCTCAGAGCCTGGGAGCCTAGGTTTAGAGTGCCTGGGTGCCTGGGTGCCTAGTGATAGAGTGTTGATGTACCCTAGTGCCTAGTGTTAGGGTGGCTGGGTGCCTGGGTGCCTAGAGTTAGAGTGATTCCTGGCCTAGGTGAGTAGGATTAGGGTGCCTGAGTGACTGGGTGCCTTGGTATAGGTAGGCTGGGTGCCTGGGTACCTAGGGTTAGTGTGCCTTGGAGCCTGAGTGCCTAGGGTTAGAATTCCTGGGAGCCTGGGTGCTTATGCTTAGGGTGCCTGGTGCCTGAGTGCCTAGGTTTACGGTGCCTGGGTGCCTAGGTTTAGGGTAAATGGGTGCCTGGGTGCTTAGGTTTGTGGTGCCTGTGTACCTGGGTGCCTAGGGTTAGGGTTCCTGGTTGCCTGGGTTTAGGGTGCCTGGGTGTCTAGGTTTACTGTGCCTAGGTGCCTAGGTGCCTAGTGTTAGAGCGCCTGGGTGCCTGCGTGCCTATGTTTAGGGTGCCTGGGTGCCTAGGTTTAGGGTAAATGGATGCCTATGTTTAGGGTGCCTGTGCACCTGCGTGTCTAAAGTTAGCGTGCCAGTGTGCCTGGGTTCCTAGGGTTAGAGTGCCTGGGTGTTGGGTGCCTAGGTTTAGGGTCCCTGGGTGCCGGGTACCTAGAGATCTGGTGCTTGGGTGCCTGGGTGCCTAGGGTTAGGTTAACTGGCTGCCTGGGAGCCTAGGGTTAGGGTGCCTGTGTGCCTGATTTCCTAGGATTAGCATTCCTGGGTTTGTTTGTTTCTTTTTTTTTTTTTTTTTGCGCTAGAAAGTTAATGGTTTGTTTTTTTCTTTTAACAATTTTTTATTAAACATAAATAGTATACATTTAAACTATATTTGGTGCCCCCTCCTCTCCGCCCCCGTTTTCCCTTCCCACCCTCCCACTAATGGTTGTCCAGGTTAACCATGTCATATTCATAATTTTACACAGATTCAGATGTAGACCCTTATTAATCAATATCAGCCTTCCTCCTCTCCTATCATTCCATTCAAACTTTGCTTATATTTCCCCTCCATTATCTGGAGTCCCTCTGGTATCCTCTGTGTTTCCTATTTTGGGCATATTAGAGAAAACATATATACCTTCTCCTTCTGTGCTTGGCTGATATCACTTAACATGTTTTCCAGGGCTTTCCATCTTCTAGGCACCCCGTCTCCTGGGGACCCTAACCTTAGGCACCCAGGTACCCTCATCCTAGGCACCCAGGCACCCTAACCCTAGGTACCCAGGCACCCTAGCACCCAATCTCTAGGCACCCAGAACCCATGAACCCTAAAACGAGGCACCCAAAACCCAGGAATGCTAATCCTAGGAAATCAGGCACACAGGCACCCTAACCCTAGGCACCAGGGAACCCAGGAACCCAAAACCTAGGCAGCGAGGCACCCCGGCACCCTAATCATAGGCAACCAGGCATCCATGCACAATAAAACTAGGCACCCAGGCACAGTAAACCTAAGCACACAGGCACACTAAAATGACACACCCAGGCACTCTAACACTAGGCACCCAGCACCCATGCACCCAGAAACCATAACACTAGACAACCAGGCACCCTAACCCTAGAGAACCAGGCACAAGGCACCCTAAGCCTAGATACCAGGGCACCCAGGCACCCTAAACCTAGGAACCCAAACACCCTAAATCTAGGCAACCAGGGACCCAGGAACCCTAACCATAGGCACCCAGGCACCATGACCCTAGGCACCCAGGCAGCCAGGTATCCTAACCCTAGGCACCCAGGCAACCAAGCACCCGATCTCTAGGCACCCAGGCACCCTAAACCTAGGCACCCCAGCACTTAGGCACCCTAACACTTCACACCCAGGCACCCATGGACCCTAACCCTAGGCATCCAGGCAGTGGTGCACCTTAACTTTAGGCACCGTGGCACCCAAGAATGAAGTACCCTAATCCTAGGTGCCCAGGTGCCCTACCCCTAGGCACCCAGGCACACAGGCACCCAAAGCCTAGGTACACAGGCACCCAGGGACCCTAAATCTAGGCACCCAAACACTGGAACACTAACCATAAGCACCTAGGCACCCAGACAACCAAACTCTAGGCACCCAGGCACCCTAACCTTAGGCACCCAGGGACCCAGGCACTCTAAATCTAGGCCCTCGATTTCCCAGGCACCCTAATCTTAGGCACCCAGGCACCCTAAGCCTAGGCACCCAGTAACCCTAACCCTAGGCACCCAGGCACCCAAGAACCCAATCACTAGGCACCTGGCACCCAGGCACCCTAAAACTAGGCACCCAAAACCCACGAATGCTAATCCTAGGAAATCAGGCACACAGGCACCCTAACACTCATCACCATGGCACCTAGACACCCTAAACCTAGGCACCCAGGCACCTCGGCACCCTAACCATAGGGAACTAGGCACTAAGACACAATAACACTAGGCACCCAGGCACCCAGGCACAGTAAACCTAGGCACCCAGGAACACAGGCACCCTAAAACCAGGCACCCAGGATCCGTAACATTAGGAACCCAGGCACCCACTCACCCAGGCACACTAACACGAGACAACTAGGCACCCTAACCCTAGGGAACCAGGAACACAGCAACCCAAAACCTAGGCAACAGGGCACCCAGGCACCCTAAACCTAGGAATCCAGACACCCTAAACCTAGGTACCCAGGCACCCAGGCACTCTACCCTAAGCACCCAGGCAGCCAGTTACCCTAACCCTAGGTACCCAGGCACCCAAGCACCCGATCTCTAGGCACCCGACACTCAGGCACCCTAAACCTACGCACCCAACTCCCAGGCACGCTAACCCTGGGAACCCAGGCACACAGGCACCCTAACTTTAGGCACGCAGGCACACAGGAGCCCAGGGACCCTAACTCTACTCACCCAAACACAGGAACTCTAACCATAAGCACCGAGGCACCCAAGGAACCAAACCCTAGGAACCCAGGCAGACAAGCAACCTAACTCTTGGCACCCAGGCAGACAAGCAACATAAACCTAGGCAACATGTACCCAGGAACCCCAAAACTAGGCACCCAGGCACCCTAACTCTAGACTTCCAGGTACACAGAAACCCTAAACCTAGGCACCCAGGCTACCAGGCACCCAGAAACCCAGGAACCCTAACACTAGGCACCAGGGCACACAGGGACCCAAACCCTAGGCACCCAGGCAACCATGCACCCTAAACTTAGGCACCCAGGCACCCAGGTACCCTAACCCTAGCACCCTAACCCAGGTACCCTATCCCTAGGCAACATGGCACACAGGCACCCAGATCCTAGGCACCCAGGCTACCAGTCTTTCTAACCCTATGTTTCCAGGCTCCCAGGCACCCAAACCTTAGGCACCAGGCACCCAGGGACCCTAAACCTAGGCAACCATGCACACAGGATCCCTAAACCTATGCACCTAGGCCCCCAGGCACCCTAAACCTAGGAACCAGGGCACCCAGGTACCCTAACCCTCTGCACGCAGGCACCCTGGAACCCTAACTTTAGGCACCCAGGCACACAGGCATCTTAACACTTCGCACCAAGGCATGTGAAAAAGCTTGGAAAAGAGTTTTACCTGTGATATATATGTGGAAAGATGTTCATTTCTAGTGTATTGTAAGAGTCTCACATAAGTTTAGATTTAGGACTCCAGTTAGTGTTAGGACTTCTATAACATTTAGTTTAACTTCTTATATGCGTTAGTTACATCTATGTGAAAAAGCTTGGAAAAGTGTTTCATATGTCTTATCTATGTGCAGAGTATTCAATTTCAGTGTATTGTAAGTTTCTCATACAGTTAGCATTACCATTACAGTTAGCATTACTTCTTCCATGAATTAAAGTTATTATATGGATTAGTGACAGGTATATACAAAAGCTCGGAAAAGTGTTTTAGATGTCATATATATGTGCAAAGTTGTTCAATTTTAGGGTACTGCAAGAGTTTCATATAAGTTGAGAATTAGGATTGTAGATAGCTTTAGGACTTCTATAACATTTAGTTTATCTTCTTATATGTGTTAGTTACAACAATGGGTAAAAGCTCGGAAGAGGGGTTTACGAGTCATATCTATCTGCAGAGTTGTTCAATTTCAGTGTATTGTAAGTTTCACGTAAGTTTAGATTTAGGATTACAGTTAGCGTTAGGACTTCTATATCATTTAGTTTATGTCTTATAAGTGTTAGTTACAGTTATGTGAAAAGGCTTGGTAAAGAGTTTTACCATGTGCAAAGATGTTCATTTCGAGTGTATTGTAAGAGTCTCACATAAGTTTAGAATTAGGATTGCAGAAAACGTTTAGACTTCCATAGCATGTAATTTAACTTCTTATATGGTTAGTGACAGCTATGGGCAAAAGCTCTGAAAAGTGGTTTACCAGTCTATGTGCAGTCTATGGGCAGTCTATGTGCAGAGATGTTCAATTGCAGGGTATTGTAAGAGTTTCACATACTGCCAGTATTAGCATTACAGTTAGCATTAGGACTTCCATAAGAGTTAGTTTACATTCTTATATGCATGACCACAATGTCTAAAAGCTTGGAAAAGTGTTTCACATGTCATATCTATGTGAAGAGATGTTCAATTTCAGTGTATTGCAAGAGTTTCACATAAGTTCAGAATTAGGATTGCAGATAGCATTAGGAAATCTATCATTTAGTTTCACTTCTTATATGCGTTAGTTAGAGCTAATGTGCAAAAGCTCGGAAAAGTGTTTCACATGTCATATATATGTGCACAATGTTCAATATCAGTGTATTGCAAGAGTTTCATATGTTTAGATTTAGGATTGCAGTTATTGTTAGGACTTCTAGAACATTTAGTTTAACTTCTTATATGCGTTAGTTACAGCTATGGGCAACAGCTCCAAAAATGTTTCACATGTCACATATATGTGCAAAATGTTCAATTTCTGTGTATTGAAACAGTTTCATATGTTTAGATTTAGGATTACAGTTAGTGTTAAGACTTCTGTATCATTTAATTTAAGTTCTTATATGTATTAGTTACAGCTATGTGAAAAGGCTGGGAAAAGAGTTTTACCTGTGATATATATGTGCAAAGATGTTCATTTCGAGTGTATTGTAAGAGTCTCACATAAGTTTAGATTTAGGATTCCATTTAGTGTTAGGACTTCTATAACATTTAGTTTAACTTCTTATATGCGTTAGTTACACCTATGTGAAAAAGCTCGGAAAAGTGTTTCGCATGTCATATCAATGTGCAGAAATGTTCAATTTCTGTGTACTGTAACAGTTTCATATGTTTAGATTTAGGATTGCAGTTGTCATTAGGACTTCTACAACATTTAGTTTAAATTCTTAGATGCGTTAGTTACAGCTATGGGCAACAGCTCCGAAAAGTGTTTCACATGTCATATATATGTGCAAAATGTTCAATTTTTGTGTACCGTAACAGTTTCATATGTTTAGATTTAGGAATACAGTTAGTATTAGGACTTCTATATCATTTAACTTCTTATATTCATTAGTTTTATGTATGTGAAAAAGCTCGGAAAAGAGTTTTACGCGTGATTTATATGTGCAAAGATGTTCATTTTGAGTGTATTGTAAGAGTCTCACATAAGTTTAGATTTAGGATTCCAGTTAATGTTAGGACTTCTATAACATTTAGTTTAACTTCATATATGCTTTAGTTACACCTATGTGAAAAAGCTCGGAAAAGTGTTTCACATGTCATATCTATGTGCAGAGATATTCAATTTCAGTGTATTTTAAGTTTCTCAAATAATTATTATTACCATTACAGTTAGTGTAACTACTTCCATGAATAAATTTATTATATGAATTAGTGACTGGTATATACAAAAGCTCGGAAAAGTGTTTTAGATGTCATATATATGTGCAAAGTTATTCAATTTTGTGTATTGCAAGAGTTTCATATAAGTTGAGAATTAGGATTGTAGATAGCTTTAGGACTTCTATAACACTTAGTTTATCTTCTTATATGTTAGTTACAACAACAGGTTAAAGCTCAAAAGAGGGGTTTACGAGTCATATCTATCGGTAGAGCTGTTTAATTTCAGTGTATTGTAAGTTTCACATAAGTTTAGATTTAGAATTACAGTTAGCATTAGGATTTTTATATCATTTAGTTTATTTTCTTTTAATCATTAGTTACAGCTACGTGAAAAGGCTCGGAAAAGAGTTTTACCTGTGATATATATGTGCAAAGATGTTCATTTCGAGTGTATTGTAAGAGTCTCACATAAGTTTAGATTTAGGATTCCAGTTAGTGTTAGCATTTAGTTTAAGTTCTTATATGTCTTAGTTACACCTATGTGAAAAAGCTCAGAAAAGTGTTTCATATGTCATATCTATGTGCAGAGATGTTCAATTTCAGTGTATTGCAAGAGTTTCACATAAGTTCAGAATTAGGATTGCAGATAGTGTTAGGAAATCTATCGTTTAATTTAACTTCTTATATACGTTAGTTACAGCTAATGTGCAAAAGCTCGGAAAGTGTTTCACATGTCATGTCTATGTGCAGAAATGTTCAATTTCTGTGTACTGTAACAGTTTCATATGTTTAGATTTAGGATTGCAGTTATCATAAGGACTTCTACAACATTTAGTTTGACTTCTTATATGCATTAATTACAGCTATGGGCAACAGCTCTGAAAAGTGTTTCACATGTCATATATATGTGCAAAATGTTCAATTTCAGTGTATTGTAACAGTTTCATATGTTTAGATTTAGGAATACAGTAGTGTTAGGACTTCTATATCATTTAACTTCTTATAGGTGTTAGTTTTACGTATATGAAAAAGCTCAGAAAAGAGTTTTACCTGTGATATATATGTGGAAAGATGTTCATTTCGAGTGTATTGTAAGAGTCTCACATAAGTTTAGATTTAGGATTCCAGTTAGTGTTAGGACTTCTATAACATTTAGTTTAACTTCACATATGCGTTAGTTACACCTATGTGAAAAAGCTCGGAAAAGTGTTTCACAGGTCATATCTATGTGCAGAGATAGTCAATTTCAGTGTATTGTAAGTTTCTCATACAGTTAGCATTACCATTACAGTTAGCATTACTACTTCCATGAATTAAAGTTATTTTATGGATTACGAGGTCTGTGCTTTCCCCCAGGGACAACTGTCCTGGGCTCCCAAGTATTCCCCGGGCTCCCTCCTCTGGGCAAAACTATCTTCCCTATGAGAATGCTGTTTGCACAGGCGCAGTTTGGGCTGCCTCACCGCGCCATATGGGAGGAGAAGCATGGTCAGAAAGATTGGGCAACACAGTTCCACCAGTTCTCTCCCTTTCCTGTGTGTTTCCCAGGCTGACCATGGATGCCTTGGTTTGAAGGCCCTACCCAGAATGCCAAGGCCCTCTTTGTTTGGCCCTGCCTTCTGAGGGAACCACCCTAGGGCTTTAGGGTGCCCAAGACAAAAGCCGAGCGGGAAGCACCGCGTGGACTGCATCATTTCTGGGAGAGCACTCATGGCTGCTCCTGCACCCTCCCACTGTGGGGGATTAAACCCCACATGGAGCCAGGCGTAGGGTGCACACTTGCACTCCCCACACTTGGGAGGCAGAGACCGGAGCATCACACAGGTTCGCGGCCAGCCTTGGCTACTTAGTGAGGCTTTTGGCAACTTAGTTAATACTGGTTTCCAAGGAAAACATAAAATGGGGACAGAAGTAGTGCCCAGAGGTAGATAACGCCCTGGGTTCATCCCCAGTACCACCAAGAGAAAAAAGAAAATAAAAAATAAGAATAAAAATAAAAAATAAATCCTAAGTGAGAATTAGGCACTTGACACAGAATCACAGATGCCTGGCCTCCTAGGCTAAATCAGGAGGACACATCCTGGGCAGTAGCTGGTTTTTTTAGCTGGCAGCAGTGTCCCGCACTGCACCCCGACCATCTTCTGCTCTCAGGTCCTTGCTGTTAGCTCAGGCCTGCCCTCACGACATGGATTACCTGGTGCCCCGTGCTTTCTTTGTTTATTCACCAACCCCGGGGGCCTCCCTCCCTTTTCTGGGCCCTGTCCCCAGATCCTGCACACTCTAGGACATCTTTGCTTACCCCCTGGACATCTGTCCTGTGCTCACAAGCACTCCCTGGGTTCCCTCCTTGGGGTGAATCTATCTCCCCTGTGAGACCGCTGTTTGCGCAGGCTCAGTCCGAGCTGCCTCACTGCGCCATATGGAAGGAGAGTCACCTTAAGAAGGATTGGGCAACAAAGTTCTACCAGTTCCCTCCCTTTCCCGGGTGTTTCCCGGGCTGACCATGGATGCCTTGGGTTGAACTCCCTACCCTGAAAGCCAAGGCCTACTTTATTTAGCCCTGCCTTCTGAGGGAACCATCCTGGGGCTTTAGGGTGCCACAGAAAAAAGCTGGGCAGCAAGCCCTGCATGGACTGTGTCATTCTTGCGAGAGCACTCGTTGTCGTTCCTGCACACTTCCACACACCCAAGTGTGGAGGATTAAACCCCACATGGAGCCGGGCGTAGTGATGCACTCTTGCACTCCCCGCGCTTGGGAGGTGCAGACCGGAGGATCACAGAGTTTCTAGGCCAGCCTCGGCTACTTAGTGAGGCTTTTGGCAACTTAGTGAGTCCTGGTTTCCAAGGAAAACATAAAATGGGTATGGAAGTTGAGCCCCGAGGTAGAAAACGCCTTGGGTTCAACCCCAGTACCACCAAAAAGAAAAATAAAATAAAATGTAAAAAAAAAAAATATAAATCCTAAGTGGGAATTACGGACTTGTCACAGAATCACAGATGCCTTGCCTGCTAGGAGAATGCAGGAGGACACACCCTGAGTAGTAGCTGTTTTGTTTAGCTGGCAGCCATTTCTCGCACTGCACCCCGACCATCTTCTGCCTTCAGGTCCTTGCTGTTAGCTCAGGCCTGCCCTCATCACACAGATTCCCTGCTGCCCCACTATTGCTTTGTTTATTCACTCATCCTGGGGGCCTCCCTCCCTTTTCTGGGCCCTGTACCCAGATCTGCCCATGCTATTAGGTCTTTGCTTTCCCCCAGGGACATCTGTCCTGGGCTTGCAAGAACTCCCTGGGCTGCCTCCTTGGGACAAATCTATCTCCCTTGTGAGACCGCTGTTTGCGCAGACTCAGTTCCGGCTGCCTCACTGTGCCATATGGGAGGAGAGTCACCTTCAGAAGGATTGGGCAACACAGTTCCACCGGTTCCCTCCCTTTCCCAGGTGTTTCCCGGGCTGACCATGGAGGCCTTGGGTTGAAGGCCCTACCCTGAATGCCAAGGCCCTCTTTATTTCGCCCTGCATTCTGAGGGAACCACCCTGAAGCTTTAAGGTGCCCTAGAAAAAATCTGGGTGGCAAGCCCCACGTGGACTGCATCATTCCTGTGAGAGCACTCGTGGCCGCTCCTGCACACTTCCACATGCACAGGTGTGGAGGATTAAACCCCACATGGAGCTGAAAGGCTCCATTTTAAAAGAAAAATTATAAGCCCCTAGCAGCCAGCTAATAGTTAAAAGAAAAAAAAATATTTTTTTTTTTTACTGCAGCTTAAGAAGTATAGGACAAGAATGAGAAATATTCAATAAGCCCACCCTGTTCCAGGAACCTACCTAGCATCTTATCTATACTGACTGGGTCAGCGCGCCCTGTGCTGGGAACCTGCTGACTACATCTTGTATCTTATCTAACACTTGACTACAGAATGTACTTTTCAAATGATTCTGTAATTTTCTGTGAACGCATTCAATCTGGCCCAAACCCCCCTAACTAGTGGTCTTTTCCCTATAAATACCCTCAGTTTCAGTTGCTCGGGGCCGAACTCCTATACAAATCGGCCCCAGGGCACTGGCTCCTTAATAAACATTTTGCTGTTTGCATCAAGGACATAAGTCTCTCGTGTTTACTTGGACTCGCATATCCCAATGCTTGATTGAGGGTCTCCCCTCTGTGGGGGTCTTTCATTTGGTGTATTGGCTGGGAAGCGCGACCACCCAAGTTCCGCGAGACACCCCTTGTAGGTAAGATTTTTACCTGTTTGTCTCTGTTTGTCTTGTTTGTCTCCTGTTGCCAGCTTTGGTTTTGGTTTCTGGTTTCTGGTATTTGCAGTCGTCTGTGCCAGCGGTGCCTGCTGGCACAGACCTCCTTGTCCGATCGATTGTGGGTCTGAGTCCCATACACAAGGAGTGTTATGACAGACGTGCCCGTGATAACTGACTGCCACCCTGGGAGACGTCCCGGGAAGTCTGGGGGACCTCCGAGGACGCTCAGAAACGTTCCATCTAAGTGCCGCGTGATTATGTGTTCAAGTCCCATACACTAGGTCTTGGAAGAGCTGCTTGCCAGAGGTGGCCAATTGTGTCTGGTATTAGGAGTCTCTCAGAAAGAGGAGGGGCTCCATTCTGTGTGCTAATTGTGTTTTTCTGATTGGTTTTGGGAATCTCTTGGTGAGAGGTTAAACTTCATTCAGAGTTTGTTTTGAGGGTCAGTTGTGTCTCTTTGTTTAGTTCGTTAGAGTGTTATTTTTTGTGTTTCTTATCAGGATGCTTTACCAGCTGGGTTGTAAATAATTCTTTTTAGTAGGGGTAATTAATAGTTTGTTAGATATCTGTTGTATAAACAGCTTTAATTTAGTAGATTACAAAGCTTTAGTGTTAAAAAGTTGGGGTACGTGTGGATTTGTTTGGATTGTTTTCTCTTTTTTGTGTTTAATGTTGGCAATGGGGCAAGGAACCCCGGCTGTCCTTGGGGGAAGTTACATATGATGTTCTGTGTTCTGTTTGAGGTGGCATGTTTTTTGGTATGGTAAAAGTTTTATGATACCATTTTGTCTTCTATGGTGCTTTTAGTGTTTTGCTTAAAGTGATAGTGTTGGAGTAGTTGCCCCATGATAATAGAAGGTGGTGTTTGTTATTAGTTTGTTTTATGTATGATGATTGTGATAGGCTGTTGAAGGAAAAAGGATGAGGTGTGGGTTGGAGAAGGCCTCTGGCCTCTGTTCTGCATCAGATTGCATAGAAAAAGATTCTTCAGTATCGTGCATTCATTTTATGTGTTTAATTTGCTTCCTAATTAGACCTTGGATGATGAGCTGAAGGGAGGCTGAGCAAACTGCCCTGGGGGTGGCATTGGAAGATTTCTTCAAGCCCCAGGAAAAGTTCAGTCAACATCCCACCCCTCACTCATCCAACGAAAAAGGGGGGAGGATACTACATCTAGCAGGCCTGTGCTGTAAAGTTAAAAAGGTATTTAAGTTGTCTTGTCTCTCTTATCAGGCTAAAGCTCCTTGAAAAGGGATTCCCTTCTCCCAAGAGGAAATGTTTAAATCTGTGGCTAAACAGCACAGATTTAAATCTGATATAAAATTTAAAACCAAATATTAAGGATCCTAGTCATATGTAAATATAAAAAGGACCTGTCTGTGAGACTATAAAATAAATGAAAATAGAGAATGTGTGCTATTGGAATTGCAATTCCCTTTGTTTTTATTATATTTTATATTAAAATACTGGTACCAGTAATAGGGCTATTTAAATGTTTTATTATAAATGGCTTATTATTGTTTTTTAAATGTATTTTAAATGATTTTAGCTAAAAAAAGATTTTTTAAGATATAAAAAAGCTTTAAGATTATGTAAGTTGTTTATTTTGTTTCTTAGGTTATTTGCTTGCATGTTTTTATATATGTATAAAGTTTATAGATTCAATTTATTAAAATATGAAATGGGATTTTTGTAATAATGCAGGTTTTTATTCTTAGTTAATTCCCCTTTTCTTTTCCCAATTATTATGGCAGGAAAACCTGCCAATCATTTTTGCTTCTTGTTTTAAATTAATTATAGAAATGTTGTATTTGGTTAACAAAATCAGTAATGTTTAAAACAGCTTATCTTCAGCTGTTCTTAAACTTCAGAGGCCATCCAAATTTTTTAATAATTGCAGAGTTAGGATAATTTCCTAGGCACTTGAGCCTGGCTGCTGAACATCCCAGGAGCAGCTTCAGCAGCCTGGGATCCTCAGGGTCTTAGTGCCATCAGATTAGCCTCTAATTAGTTCTTCCCAATACAATAGAGCCAAGGGCCAGGTAGATTCTTGACCCTTACACTTAGTACGTGCACTGCCCGGAGACAAAGTGGCACCACCGGGCTAAGGAACAAGTATGTCAGAACAAAAGACAGATATAATAAGTGTGCAGGTGTAAAGTTTTGATGGTTAAAAAGAAAGGCTTGTGAGAATAAGAAAACATTTTGTATGAAGTAAGTTTTATCCTAAGATTATTCCAAATGGGAAAGAAAGGACCAGGATAAAAAAACAGAAAAGTTAAAAGCAAGTTGCAGGATGTTTGTGATATGTTTATTTGCATATGTGATGAAGATAGATTATTAAAAGAGGAGAAGGTTTCTAATAACCCTACCACTTGTGTATTCCCAAAGAGGACATTGGGGAAAGATAATTCTTTAAAACTGGCTTCAATGTTATTTATCAGAGAGCAGTTATGGGAATCAATTCGCTTTTCTTTCCTTGTCATGTTGCTTTGTGGCCCTGTCTGCTAACTATTTTGTGAATTTTATCTCCTATATCAGATGGTATTATAGACAGAACCTGACAGACATCTATCAAAGCCCTTTGGACTGCTATAGAGACATACTCACCCATCTGACTCCCTCACCACCCACCTGCATGCCTGTACCCTAAAGCCGGGCCCCCCAACTTCGTCCCTTTTCAGCTCGAAGCAGTTTATGACTGAGTCTGCATCCTTATTCCTTTGCTAAGGGGTACAGGTATGTGGTAAAAAATTGCTGCAGATAAGAGGCTGTAGTACTTCACTCTAATCCTTCCCCATCTTTGCTGAGGTTCTCGACCGTGAGTGGACTTGTGCCCCAATTAGACTGAGCTGGTTTGTGACACAGAAGTAGAGCCCAGAGGTAGAAAACGCCCTGGGTTCAACGCTAGTACCACCAAGAGGAAAAATAAAATAAAAAATAAAAATATGGCCTCATTGTGCCATATGGGAGGAGAGTCACCTTCAGAAGGATTGGGCAACACGGTTCCACCGGTTCCCTCCCTTCCTTGGGTGTTTCCCGGGATGACCATGGATGCCTTGGGTTGAAGGCCCTACCCAGAATGCCAAGTTCCTTTTGTTTCCCCCTGTCTGCTGAAGGAACCACCCTGGGGCTTTAGAGTGCCCTAGAAAAAAGCTGGGTGGAGAGCCCCTCTTAGACGGCGTCATTCCTGTGAGAGCACTCTAGGCCGCTCCCGCACACGTCCACAGGCACAGGTGTGGAGGATAAAACCCCATATTGAGCCGGTTAGGGGTGCATGCTTGGACTCCCCGCACTTTGGAGGCTGAGACCGGAGAATCACACGGGTTCACAGCCAGTCTCGGCTACCTAGTGAAGCTTCTGCCAACTTTGTGAGTCTAGGTTTCAAAGAAAAACATAAAATGGTTACAGAAGTAGAGCCAAGAGGTAGAAAACGCCCTGGGTTCAACCCCAGTAACACCAAGAGGTAAAATAAAATAAAAAATAAAAGAAAAAATTAATCCTAAGTGGGAAATAGGCACTTGACACAGAATCACAGATGTCAGGACTCTTAGGCTACCACAGGAGGACACACCCTGGGCAGTAGCTGGTTTTTTTAGCTGGCGGTAGTGTCCCTCACTGCACCCCAAAGATCTTCTGCCCTCAGGTCCCTGCTGTTAGCTCTGGCCTGCCCTCACCACACGAATTCCCTGCTGCCACGCGCTTGCTTTGTTTATTCACACATCCCGGGCGCCTCCCTCCCTTTTCTGGGCCCTGTCCCCAGACCCTGCCCATGAAATGAGTTCTTTGCTTTCCGCGGAGACATCTATCTTGGACTTGCAAGCACTCTCCGGGCTCCCTACTTGGGGCAAACCTATCTCCCCTGTGAGACCGCTCTTTGCGCAGGCTCAGTTTGGGCTACCTCATAGCGCCATATAAGAGGAGAGTCACCTTCAGAAGGATTGGGCCGCAGAGTTCCAAAGGTTCCCTCCCTTTACGGGGTGTTTCCCAGGCTGAATATGGATGCCTTGGGTTGAAGGCCCTACCCAGAATGCTAGGGGCCTTTAGTTTCACCCTGCCTTCTGAGGGAACCACCCTGGAGCTTTAGGGTGTCCTAGAAAAAAGCCGGGCAGCAAGCCCCGCGTGGACTGCGTCATTCCTGCTAGAACACTTGTGGTTGATCCCGCACACTTTCACACTCACAGGTGTGGAGGATTAAAACCCATATTAAGCTGGGCGTAGGGGTGCACGCTTGATCTCCCCACTCTTGGGAGCAGGATACTGGAGAATCACAAAGGTTCGCAGCCAGCCACGGTCACATAGTGACGCTTTTGCCAACTATGTGAGTCTAGGTTTTGAAGAAAAACATAAAATGTGTACGGAATTAGAGCCCAGAGGTAGAAAACACCTTGTACCACCAAGAGGAAAAATAAAAAATAATAATAATAAAAAATTAATCCTAAGTGGGAATTAGGCACTTGACACAAAATCACAGATGCCAGGCCTCTTAGGCTACTGCAGGAGGACATGCCCTGGGCAGTAGCTGGGTTTTTAGCTAGCGGAAGGGTCCCGAACTGCACTCCGACCATCTTCTGCCCTCAGGTCCCTGCTGTTACCTCAGCCCTGCCCTCACCACGTGGATTCCCTGCCGCCAAACGCTTGCTTTGATTATTCACCCATCGCGGGGGGCTCCCTACCTATTCTGGGCCCTGTCCCCAGACCCTGCCCATGAAATGAGGTCTGTGCATTCCCCTGGAGACATCTGTCCTGGGCCCGCAAGCACTCCCGAGCTCCCTCTTTGGGGCAAACCTATCTCCCCTGTAGACCGCTCTTTGCGCAGGCTGAGGTCTGGGTGTCTCACCGCACCATATGGGAGCATTGTCACCTTTAGAAGGATTGGGCAACGCAGTTCCACAGATTCCCTCCCTTTCCCGGGTGTTTCCCGGGGTGACCATGGATTCCTTGGTTTGAAGGCCCTACCCAGAATGCCAAGGCCCTTTTGTTTGGCCCTGCCTTCTGAGGGAACCACCCTGGGGATTTAGGGTGCCCTAGAAAAAAGCCAGGTAGCAAGCCCCTTGTGAAGTGCGTCATTACTGCGAGAGCACTTGTGGCCGCTCCCGCACACATACACCCGCACAGGTGTGGAGGATTAAACCCCATATTGAGCCAGGCTTAGTGGTGCAGGCTTGCACTCCCTGTGCTTGGGAGGTGGAGAACAGATAATCACACAGGTTCGCATACAGCATAGGCTACGTAGTGAGGCTTTTGCCAACTTTGTGAGACTAGGTTTCGAAGGAAAACATAAAATGGGTAAAGAAGTAGAGCCCAGAGGTAGAAAACGCACTGGGTTCAACCCCAGAACCACCAAGAGGAAATATAAAATAAAAAATAAAAATAAAAATTAATCCTATGTGGAAATTAGGCACTTGACACAGAATCACAGATGCCTGGCCTCTTAGGCTACCACAGGAGGACACGCCCTGGGCAGTAGCTGGTTTTATTAGCTGGTAGCAGTGTCCCACACTGCACCCCGATTTTCTTCTGCCCTCAGGTCCATGCTGTTAGCTCTGGCCTGCCCTCACCACGCGGTTTCCCTGCCGCCCCATGCTTGCTTTATTTAATCATCCATCCCGGGGCCCCCCCTCCCTTTTCTGGGCCCTGTCCCCAGACCCTGCCCATGAAATGAGGTCTGTGCCTTCCCCTGGAGACATCCATCATGGGCTCGCAAGCATTCCCCGGGCTCCCTCTTTGGGGCAAACCTATCTCCCCTGTGAGACTGCTCTTTGCTCAGGCTCAGTTCTGGCTGCCTCACCGATCTATGTGGGAGGAGAGTCAACTTCAGAAGGATTGGGCAACGCACTTCCATGATTTCCTCCCTCTCCCTGGTGTTTCCCGGGCTGACCATGGATGCCTTGGGTTGAAGGCCCTACCCAGAATGCCAAGGCCCTTTTGTTTCACCCTGCCTTCTGAGAAAACCACCCTGGAGCTTTAGGGTGCCCTAGAAAAAGGCCGACGGGCAAGCCCCTTGTGGACTGCATCATTGCTGCGAGAGCACTCACGGCCGCTCCCTCACACATCCACACACACAGGTGTGGAGGATTAAACCCCATATTGTCCGGGCTTATGTGTGCACGCTTGTACTCCCCATGCTTGGGAGGCGGAGACCTGAGAATCACCTAAGTTTGCAGCCAGACTCGACTACATAGTGAGACTTTTGCCAACTTTGTGAGTCTAGGATTCGAAGGAAAACATAAAATGGGTATGGAAGTAGAGCCCGGAGGTAGAAAACGCCCAGTGTTCAACCCCAGTTCCATAAAGAGGTAAAATAAAATAAAAAATAAAAATAAAAAATTAATCCTAAGAGATAATTAGGCACTTGACACAGAATCACAGATCTCAGGCCTGCTAGGCTACCACAGGAGGACACGCCCTGGACAGTAGCTGTTTTTTTTAGCTGGCGGCTGTGTCCCGCACTGCACCCCAACCATCTTCTGCCCTCAGGTCTCTTCTGTTAGCTCGGACCTGCCATCACAACGTATTTTCCCTGCTGCAAAGCGCTTGCTTTGTTTACGCATCCATTCCGGGAGCCTCCATCCCTTTTCTGGGCCCTTGTCCCAGAACCTGCCCATGAAAGGAGGTCTGTGCCTTCCCCCGGAGACATCCCTCCTGGGCTCGCAAGCACTCCCCGGGGTCCCTTCTTGGGGCAAACCTATCTCCTCTGCGAGACCACTCTTTGCGCAGGCTCAGTTCCGGCTGCCTCACTGTGCCATATGGGAGGAGAGTCACCTTCAGAAAGATTGGGCAACTCAGGTCCACGGGTTCCCTCCCTTTCCCGGGTATTTCCCGGGCTGACCATGGATGCCTTGGGTTGAAGGCCCTACCCAGAATGACAAGGCCCTTTTGTTTCACCCTGCCTTCTGAGGGAACCACCCTGGGGCTTTATGGTGCCCTAGAAAAAAGCCAGGCGGCAAGACCCTTGTGGACAGTGTCATTCCTGCGAGAGCACTCGCGGCTGCTCCCGCACATGTCCACACACACAGGTGTGGAGGATTAAACCCCATATTGAGTCGGGCTTAGTGGTGCAGGCTTGCACCCCCACGCTTGGGAGGCTGAGACCGGAGAATCACACAGGTTCGCCGCCAGCCTTGGCTACATAATCAGGCTTCTGCCAACTTTGTGAGTCTAGGTTCCAAAGGAAAACATAAAATGGGTAAAGAAGTAGAGCCCAGAGGTAGAAAACACCCTGGGTTCAACCCCAGTACCACCAAGAGGAAAAATAAAATAAAAAATTAAAATTAAAATTAATCCTAAATGTGAATTAGGCACTTGACACAGAATCACAGATGCCAGGCCTTTTAGGATACCACAGGAGGACACGCCATGGGCAGTAGCTGGTTTTTTTAGCTGGTGTCAGTGTCCCGCACTGCACCCGACCATCTTCTGCCCTCAGATCCATGCCGTTAGCTCGGGCCTGCCCTCAGACCCGGATTCCCTGCCACCACATGCAGATACCAGCAAAAGCCACGCTCTCTCGGCATCTGCATTTTCACAGTTAATAGGCAAAATCTCAAAGTGAGAAATAAGCCCCGAGAGAAGGTGTGCTCGCTGGTCAAAAGCATCTTTCCACTTCTAGATATTCTTGCATAACTATTATTCTTCTAGTATTCTTTTAACTCCCTATACGAATTGCTCCAGTGATGTGAAATTAGAACTATGAATGAAATTGAGTCTGTGGAAATAAAACTTTCTAATAATTTGTCTAAACATCCTTGGCTCTGCTCAATAGTAATGAAAACTGGCCAGAATTCAGGTACTGTGATAAGCACCCCAGCTGCAGCAATCACAAATGGCCTCCGACCTTCATCACTATCCATTAACTCCAACAAAGTAGCTCAGTTCAAAGTAACTGTTTACCCTTGACATCCTGCCTAGAGACAGAGAAAAACCTTGTGTGTGACCTTAAAGCAATTTAATTGATAAACAACTTAGCTGCCCAAATGCCAAGACATCCTGCTGCCTCGGCATCTATGTGTTGAGAACCCCACTCCACATAGTAAAAATCGGCAAAAACGCCCCGAGAAGGAGGTATCGTCTCTGGCCAAAGTACCCCCCACTTTTAGATACCCTTCACTATTATTTCTTTTAACTTTCTACACGAATTGCTCCAGTGATGTGAAATTAGGACTATAAAAAGAAACTGAGTCCGTGGAGATAAACTTTCTAATAATTTGTCTAAACGTCCTTGGTTCTGCTCAACAATAATGAGAAACTGGCCAGAATTCAGGTACTGTGATAAGCACCCCAGCTGCAGCAATCACAAATGGCCTCCGACCTTCATCACTATCTATCACTCTGGCAAAAGTAGCTCAGTTCAAAATAATTATTCACTCTTGAAATCCTGCCTAGAGACAGAGAAAAACTTTGTGTGTGACCTTAAAGAAACAACTTAGCTGCCCGAATACAATAGACCCAAAGAAAAAGACTGTTAACTTTTACCTCAGTGTGAGCACTCCAGGAGACAGAAAAAATGGCCGCATAGTTAGAAATGAATATGACAAAATAAAGGACAGATGTTCTAAAAATATATATGTATGAAGGAAAAGAAATACCGTAAGAGTAAGAAAAGTATTTTTCCATGAAGAAGAGCTTATCATAAGAAAATCCCAACTGGGAAAGAAAGGAATTAGAAAGTTAGAAGCAGGTTGCAGAGAGTTTGTGACAGGGAAGTGGATTCTTTTAATAGGCTTGTTGTTTAAAGAAGAGTGCTCAGCAGTTAAGGAAATACATCTGACAATTAGAACTAAGAACCTTGTGGTGTTGTTTGTGATATTTTGTCTGCCAAAATGTGTTGTGAGTATGCTTAAGCTTTCAGATTTAAAAGATAAGATGCCAACACTGAATCACCACATCTCCCCGCACTTGCTATATGAACTGAGCCCAAAAGATGGAAAGTTCCAGGAAAAGTTAAAGAAGATTCCCCTGAGAAGCTCCCAAGCCTTGACTATCCTGGGAGGCTGCCACCTGGAGCTGCTTATCTGCAAGACCTTGGAGAGAAACAGGAGTTAATTCTTCAAAGGCCAACAGCCAGCTGAGAGACACCCGCCCCCCTTTCTCTTAACTTTACTGGTGAAGTGTATAAATTTCTTGGGGTTTTCATAATAAAGTGTCATTGGCTCAAGAAGCCTTTGTCCACCTCAGGTTCTTTTCCAAAGCGTCGTAACTAAAAACTTAAGGAATTCATAGAGGGGAAAAGAACCGCTGCAGATAAGGATCTGCAGAACGCCGCCTGCCTTTTGACCCATCTTTCTGAGGCCCCCGACCGCTAGTGGACTTGCCCCCCACAGGACTGAACCCGCCGGTAACACTCAAATACAATAGACCCAAAGAAAAAGACTGTTGACTGACCGCATAGTTAGAAATGAATATGACTAAATAAAGGACAGACGTTCTAAATATATATGTATGAAGGAAAGGAAATACCGTAAAGGTAAGAAAAGCATTTTTGCATGAAGAAGAGCTTATCATAAGAAAGTCCCAACTGGGAAAGGAAGGAATTAGAAAGTTAGAAGCAGGCTGCAGAAAGTTTGTGACAGGGAAGTGGATTATTAAAGATGAGTAGGCTTTTAATAGGCTTGTTGTCTAAAGAAGAGTGCTCAGCAGTTAAGGAAATACATCTGACAATTAGAACTAAGAACCTTGTGGTGTTGTTTGTGATATTTTGTCTGCCAAAATGTGTTGTGAGTATGCTTAAGCTTTCAGATTTAAAAGATAAGATGCCAACACTGAATCACCACATCTCCCCGCACTTGCTATATGAACTGAGCCCAAAAGATGGAAAGTTCCAGGAAAAGTTAAAGAAGATTCCCCTGAGAAGCTCCCAAGCCTTGACTATCCTGGGAGGCTGCCACCTGGAGCTGCTTATCTGCAAGACCTTGGAGAGAAACAGGAGTTAATTCTTCAAAGGCCAACAGCCAGCTGAGAGACACCCGCCCCCCTTTCTCTTAACTTTACTGGTGAAGTGTATAAATTTCTTGGGGTTTTCATAATAAAGTGTCATTGGCTCAAGAAGCCTTTGTCCACCTCAGGTTCTTTTCCAAAGCGTCGTAACTAAAAACTTAAGGAATTCATAGAGGGGAAAAGAACCGCTGCAGATAAGGATCTGCAGAACGCCGCCTGCCTTTTGACCCATCTTTCTGAGGCCCCCGACCGCTAGTGGACTTGCCCCCCACAGGACTGAACCCGCCGGTAACACTCAAATACAATAGACCCAAAGAAAAAGACTGTTGACTGACCGCATAGTTAGAAATGAATATGACTAAATAAAGGACAGACGTTCTAAATATATATGTATGAAGGAAAGGAAATACCGTAAAGGTAAGAAAAGCATTTTTGCATGAAGAAGAGCTTATCATAAGAAAGTCCCAACTGGGAAAGGAAGGAATTAGAAAGTTAGAAGCAGGCTGCAGAAAGTTTGTGACAGGGAAGTGGATTATTAAAGATGAGTAGGCTTTTAATAGGCTTGTTGTCTAAAGAAGAGTGCTCAGCAGTTAAGGAAATACATCTGACAATTAAAACTAAGAACCTTGTGGTGTTGTTTGTGGTATTTTGTCTGCCAAACTGTGTTGTGAGTATGCTTAAGCTTTCAGACTTAGAAGATAAGGTACCAACACCTGAAGGAACTCCATCACATCCACCTGAATCACCACATTTCCCCACACTTGCTATATGAACTGAGCCCAAAAGATGGAAAAGTTCCAGGAAAAGTTAAAGAAGATTCCCCGAGAAGCTCCTAAGCCTTGACTATTCTGGGAGGCTGCCACCTGGAACTGCTTATCTGCAAGACCGTGGAGAGAAACAGGAGTTAATTCTTCAAAGGCCAACAGCCAGCTGAAAGACACCCACCCCCTTGTTCTCTTAACTTTACTGGTGAAGGGTATAAATTTCTTGGGGTCTTTGTAATAAAGTGTCATTGGCTCAAGAAGCCTTTGTCCACCTCAGGTTCTTTCCAAAGCATCGTCATTTAGGGACCTAAAGAAAATTTAGTCCCTAAAGAAAAGAATCTCTGCAGATAAGATTCTGCAAAAGTCCACCTGCCTTTTGCCCCATCTTTCTGAGGATTTGACCGGGAGTGGACAATAACGACCCGACTGAGATTAGTCTGCAACAACCACGCGCTTGCTTTGTTTACTCATCCATTCCAGGGGCCTCCCTCCCTTTTCAGGGCCCTGTTTCCAGACCCTGCCCATTAAATTAAGTCTTGCTTTCCCCTGGAGACATCTGTCCTGGGCTCACAAGCACTCCCCAGCTCCCTCCTTGGGGTAAACCTATCACACCAGTGAGACCGCTCTTTGCGCAGGCTCAGTTCTGGCTGCCTCAATGGGCCATATGGGAGGAGAGTCACCTTCAGTAGGTTTGGGAAATGCAGTTCCATGGGTTCCCTCCCTTTCCCGGGTGTTTCCCAGGCTGACCATGGATGCCATGGATTGAAGGCCCTACCCAGAATGCCATGGCCCTTTTGTTTCATCCTGCCTTCTGAGGGTACTACCCTGGGGTTTTAGGGTGCCCTAGAAAAAAGCCGAGCAGAGAGCCCCTTGTGCACTGCCTCATTCCTTCGAGAGCACCTGAGGCAGCTCCCGCACACGTCCAACTGCACAGGTGTGGAGGATTAAACCCCATATTGAGCCGGGCTTAGTGGTGCAGGCTTGCACTCCCCGCGCTTGGGAGGCGGAACCCCGAGAATCACACATGTTCTCAGCCAGCCTCGGCTTAATAGTGAGGCTTTTGCCAACTTTGTGAGACTAGGTTTCGAAGGAAAACATAAAATGGGTACGGAAGTAGATCCCAGAGGTAGAAAACACCCTGGGTTCAACCCCAGTACCACCAAGAGGAAAAATAAAATAAAAAATAAAAATAAAAATTAATCCTAAGTGGGAAATAGGCACTTGACACAGAATTACAGATGCCAGGCCTCTTAGGCTACCGCAGGAGGACACGCCCTGGGCAGTAGCTGTTTTTTTTTAACTGGCGACAGTGTCCCGCACTGCACCTCGACGATCATCTGCCCTCAGGTCCCTGCTGTTACCTTGGGCCTGCCCTCACCACGCGGATTCCCTGCCGCCATGTGCTTGCTTTGATTATTCACCCATCGCGGGGTGTTCCCTACATATTCTGGGCCCTTTCCCCAGACCCTGCCCATGAAATGAGGTCTGTGCCTTCCCCCGGAGACATTTGTCCTGGGCTTGCAAGTACTCCCCGGGCTCCCTCCTTTGGGCAAACCTATCTCCCCTGTGAGACTGCTCTTTGTGCAGGCTCATTTCGGGCTACCTCATAGCGCCATATAAGAGGAGAGTCACCTTCAGACTCCATATTCCATATTAGAATAGATTTTTTTCTGAAAAATAAATATGTAAATATATGATAGTTTCACCTAAAAAATAGAATAAAAATATTCTCTGGTAAGAAAGAAAGCAAAAAGAAATATTGAAATGTCATCTTTAAGTCATCAAAAGCTTGGTATCAGACAAATGAAACTGTTATGTGAGATTACCATTTTTAATTTTAGATAAGTTGCCATAATACTAGATGTCAACTACTAAGCCAAGCATGGGAGGGAGGGATAGGGAGAGAATGGGGTGGGGATTGGGTGGGGGCTGACTGGGAAAAGTGTGCATGTATGTCTACAAAAGTATGTATCCTACTATGATGTATGAATACAGTGCACCAATAAAAAAAAAAAAAAAAGAAGGATTGGGCCACACAATTCCAAAGGTTTCCTCCCTTTCCCAGGTGTTTCCCGGTCTGACCATGGATACCTTGGGTTGAAGGCCCTACCTAGAATGCTAAGGGCCTTTAGTTTCACCCTGCCTTCTGAGGGAACCACCCTGGGGCTTTAGGGTGCCCTAGAAAAGAGCCAGGCTTCAGTGCCCGCGTGGACTGCGTCATTCCTGCAAGAACACTCACGCTTGCTCCCGCACACTTTCACACTCACATTGTGGAGGATTAAACCATATATTGAACCGGGCATATGGGTGCACGCTTGCACTCCCTGCACTTGGGAGCCGGAGACCAGAGAATCACACAGGTTCGCAGCCAGCCTCGGTCACATAGTGACGCTTTTGCCAACTCTGTGAGTTTAGGTTTCGAAGGAACACATAAAATGTGTATGGAATTAGAGCCCAGATTTAGAAAATGTCCTGGGTTCAACCCCAGTACCACCAAGAGGAAAAATAAAATAAAAAAATAAAAATAAAAATAAAAAATTAATCCTAAGTGGGAATTAGGCACTTGACACAGAATCACAGATGCCAGGCCTCTTAGGCTACCGCAGGAGGACACGGTCTGGGCAGTAGCTTTTTTTTTTAGCTGGCAGCAGTGTCCCGTACTGCACCCCGACCATCTTCTGCCCTCAGGTCCCTGCTGTTACCTTGGACCTGCCCTCAGCACGTGCATTCCCTGCCGTCACACACTTGCTTACATTATTCACCCATCGTGGGGGCCTCCCTCACTTTTCTGGGCCCTGTCCCCAGACCCTGCCCATGAAATGAGGTCTGTGTGTTCCCCCAAAGACAACTGTCCTGGGCTCGCAAGCACTCCCCGGTCTCCCTGCCTGGGACAAACCTATATTGCCTGTGAGACCTCTCTTTATGCAGGCTCAGTTCCGGCTTTCTCACTGTGACCTATGGGAGGAGAGTCACCTTCAGAAGGATTGGGCAACGCAGTTCCACCGATTCCTTCCCATTCCCTGGTGTTTCCCGGGTGACCATGGATGCCTTGGGTTGAAGGCCCTCCCCATAATGCCAATGACCTTTTTGTTTCACCCTGCCTTCTGAGGGAACCACCCTGGAGATTTAGGGTGCCCTAGAAAAAAGCCAGGTGGCAAGCCCATTGTGGAGTGCGTCATTCCTGAGAGAGCACTCGCAGCCGCTCCCACACATGTCCACCCGCACAGGTATGGAGCATTAAACCCTAATTGAGCGGGCTTAGGGGTGTAGGTTTGCACTCCCCGTGCTTGGGATGCGGAGACCAGAGAATCACTCAGGTTCCAAGCAAGCCTTGGCTACATAGTGAGTCTTTTGCCAACTTTGTGAGTCTGGGTTTCGAAGGAAAACATAAAATGGGTATAGAAGTAGAGCCCAGAGGTACAAAACGCCCTGAGTTCAACCCCAGTACCACCAAGAGGAAAAATAAAATAAAAAATTAAAATTAAAATTAATCCTAAGTGGGAATTAGGCACTTGGCACAGAATCACAGATGCCAAGATGGTTAGGCTACCGCAGGAGGACACACCATGGGCAGTTGCTGGTTTTTTTAGCTGGCAGCAGTTTCCCACACTTCTCCCGACCATCTTCTGCCCTCAGGTCCCTGATGTTAGCACGTGCCTGCCCTCTCCATGCGGATTCCCTGCTGCCACACACTTGATTTTTTTACTCATCTATCCCGGGGGCCTTTCTCCCTTCTCTGGGCCCTGTCTCCAGATCCTGCCCATGAAATGAGGTCTGTGCGTTCCCCCAGAGACATCTGTCCTGGGCTAGCAAGCACTCCCTAGGCTCCCTCCTTGGGGCAAACCTATTGTCGGGGCCCACTCGGCTGGACCGAGGTGGCACCCAGGCTTGTTGCCAGTGTGGACTCAAGATGGCGCCTGGGCTTGCAGCCAAGTCACAAGGCTCACGAGGCTGGTGGTGCCCTGAGTCTGTGCAGTGAGCCCTATCAGGCACCTTACGGATGATTAGTGACGCAGCGCCTCGTGCTACCACCGGCCCGCCCAGGAGAAGTTTAAAAAGCACGCATGCCCTAGCGGGTGCGCAGAGGGTTGGATGAGTGATGAAGGAGGGGAGAGAAGACTGATGTTGTTTTTACCTGAGAGGGCGTTGAGAGAGCATTAAAGAGGAAGGAGCTTCATCAACAGAGTTGGCGTTCATGTGTTTCTTCCCTAGGCTCTGCTGGTCAGAGCCCTAGGGACGCGACAAGTGGTGCCGAAACCCGGGAACGCCGTGGAAAAGGTTTGCAGGTAAGCGACAAAATAAGATAGGGCTCGCAGATAAGCGAGGGACAGTGCTGTGAAGGTTCACAGGTGTTGCGACGAAAGGGGTGTAGGAAGTGGTAAAATAGAGCTCGCAGATAAGCAAGGGACAGCACTGTGAAGGTTCGCAGGTGTTGCGATGATAGGGGTATAGGAAGTCGTAAGATAGGGCTCGCGGATAAGCGAGGGACAGCGCTGTGAAGGTTCGCAGGTGTTGTGACGATAGGGGTGTAGGAGCTTGTTAAAATCATGGGGTCTATGGTTGCTAAAGTGAAAGCAGCCATTTTAAAAAATTTGAAAGTGAAAGAGGAGATTTCAGGGGATGGTCAACAGGCAGTCTTTCAGAGGGATGAAGAGCCCTTTGAAAGCGACTCCTCTAACTCCCCTGAGGAGGAGATATGGCCTGTTTCACCAGAAAGAGATAAGAAGAAAGAAACTCTGTTAAAAAAAAAAGAAATGCCCTGAACCTTCCGCTCCTCCCCTTCCCTCTTCTAATCCACCACCATATTTTATTGAGAAAGGTAGGTCTGATAGATGGGAGACACCTGAGGTTAGTCCGTGGGCGGAGATATTGCCTACGCCAGGAGCATTTCCTCTGTTTCTTGACCAGAATCAGCAAAGGTATCATGAGCCATTAGATTGGAAGATTGTTCAAAGATTAAAAGAAGCTGTGTCTACTTATAGAGTGCAGATCTCAATGGGATGTAGATGGAAAGCCTCTTCCCCCATCGCAGTTAAGTGCTGGGCCAAAAAACAGGCAGAGGGGCCCTGTGCCTCAGGGCCCTCAAATGTATGGGGCAATTCAACAGGAGACAAGGAATGCAGGGCCACAAATGAGGCAGGTGCCTCGATTTCAGCAGTCTCTCCCACCATACGAAGAGCAACCTCAGGGAGTGCAGGATTGGACGTCTGTGCCGCTGCCCGACTCATATTGACCCCTGAAATGGAAGTTCAAAAAGTAGATTCAGATTTTCACGGACCCCTTCCTTCTAATACTGTAGGACTGCTTCTAGGCCGAAGTTCCACTACCTTATCGGGTCTAGTGGTGCATCCAGGAGTTATTGACCAGGACTATACAGGCAATGTGAAAATATTGGTTTCTTCCCCTCGTGGGATTTTTGTTATAAATGATGGGGACCGCATTGCTCAGATAATTCTGTTGCATAGTAAACATTCTCTTTTTCCTAGTCAAAGACAGGCAAGAAAAGATAAGGGCTTTGGTTTTACAGGTCCTCCTGGAGCATGGCTCACTATGGATATGGGGTCACGTCCCATGTGTCAACTCACCATATGGGGAGTCTCTTTTTGGGGTCTCTTGGACTCAGGTGCAGACCGTAGTATCATTAGATTATCTGAATGGCCAAAAGATTGGGGATTACAACAGACAGATCAATTGCTTAAGGGGTTAGGATATGAAAATAGTCCAAGCTGCAGTGCTGCTCATCTTAATTGGACAGATCAAGAGGGTCATTCAGGGACATTCCAACCTTTTGTTCTGGAGCACCAAACATTTTTACAGATGGATCCAAAGGAGGTATGGAGGTGATATTCAAAGAAGACACAGATCCACAAACTTTTCTTTTTCCCCATTCATCAGCACAGACAGTGGATTTATGCTCTATGATTCCACTCCACTCAATTTAATTTCAGATAGCTTACAGGCACTTAATAGCCTTGAATGTGTAGGACATATTAAGGGAATGTTTCACATTAAAATGGGTGAAAAAGATATAATCTAGGTTGTTTTATTGATACCTGTTTTCTGACTTTCTGCTGGAATGCTTCTATGCACCCTTGGAGACTGAAATTTCTGCTCTTATTGCTGTAATTGTGGCCTCTGTGGCCGGGGTAGTTACTACAGCCACTATGAATGCTCTATCCTCACATGTGGCTGCTGCCATGGCTCAGCAAGCTCAATTATCTGGACTATATATAACGTATGTGAAGTAAATTTCTCCCATGCAGGCAATTTGTCTTGTCAATTAAGCAAGATGCTTCTGGAGACTTGGAGACGTGAATTTGAACACACCATGATTGAGCTAAGAGCGTCCATCGCTGCAATTAATTCTACCCACGTAGAAGTCGCCGCAGTACAACAATGGATGGACTTGATAAAAAGACTGGGGTGGCATGGCATTCTGGGAATTCTTGCTGGTGGTAGCATGATGTTTTATGGTTGGATATATCAGGCGAACTTGACAACGCACACTACAACAACAGCGCATATTGGTGCAAGCTCTGGCAGCCCTTAAAGCTGGCTCATCTCCCCACGTATGGCTCAGTATGCTGGATCGGTAGTCAGTGACGGGTAAGATCGTCCCCGGGACCTTTCAACCTAAGACAAGGAAACAATCATGCTATTTTTCTCCCAATGACGGGTAAGAATGGTCCTTGAGGATCGACAACCTAAGACAGACACAATCCCGAGCCTTATTTTAATAAAACAAAAAGGGAGATATGTCGGGGCCCACTCGGCTGGACCGAGGTGGCACCCAGGCTTGTTGCCAGTGTGGACTCAAGATGGTGCCTGGGCTTGCAGCCAAGTCACAAGGCTCACGAGGCTGGTGGTTCCCTGAGTCTGCACAGTGAGCCCTTTCAGGTGCCTTACGGATGATTAGTGACACAGCGCCTCGTGCTACCACCGGCCCGCCCAGGAGAAGGTTAAAAAGCGCGCATGTCCTAGCGGGCGCGCTGAAGGTTAAAGGAGTGATGAAGGAGGGGAGAGAAGACTGATGTTGTTTTTACCTGAGAGGGCATTGAGAGAGCATTAAAGTGGAAGGAGCTTCATCAACAGAGTCAGCGTTCGTGTGTTTCTTCCCTAGGCTCTGCTGGTCAGAGCCCTAGGGACGCGACAACCTATCTCCCCTGTAAGACCGCTCTTTGCGCAGGCTCAGTTCAAGGTGCCTCACCACACCATATGGGAGGAGAGTCACCTTCAGAAGGATTGGGTATTGCAGTTCCACCGGTTCCCTCCCTTTCCCGGGTTTGTCCCGGGCTGACCATGGATGCCTTGGGTTGAAGGCCCTCCCCAAATTGCCAAGGCCCTTTTTTTTGCCCTGCCTTCTGAGGGAACCACCCTGGGGCTTTATGGTGCCCTAGAAATAAGCCAGGCGGCAAGCCCCTTGTGGACTGCGTCATTCCTGCGAGAACACTCGCAGAAACTCCCGCACATGTCCACTCACACAGGTGTGGAGGATTAAACCTCATTTTGAGCCGGGCTTAGGGGTTCAGGCTTGCACTCCCCTCGTTTTGGAGGCGGATACCGGAGAATCACACATGTTCGCAGCCAGCCTAGGCTACATAGTGAGGCTTTTGCCAACTTTGTGAGACTAGGTTTCGAAGGAAAACATAAAATGGGTACAGAAGTAGAGCCCAGAGGTAGAAAATGCCCTGGATTCAACCCCAGTACCACCAAGAGGAAAAATAAAAGAAAGAATAAAAGAAAAAATTAATCCTAAGAGGGAATTAGGCACTTGACACAGAATCACAGATGTCAGGCCTCTTTGGCTACCACAGGAGGACACGCCCTGGGAAGTAGCTGGTTTTTTTAGCTGGCGGCAGTGTCCCGCACTGCACCATGACCATCTTCTGCCCTCAGATCCCTGCTGTTAGCTTGGGCCTTCCCTCAGCACGCGGATTCCCTACCACCACGCGCTTGCTTTGTTTACTCATCCATTCCAGGGGCCTCCCTCCCTTTTCAGGGCCCTGTTTCCAGACCCTGCCCATTAAATTAGGTCTTGCGTTCGCCTGGAGACATCTGTCCTGGGCTTGCAAGCACTCCCCGGCTCCCTCCTTGGGGTAAATCTATCACCCCTGTGAGACCGCTCTTTGTGCAGGCTCAGTTCCGGCTGCCTCACTGGGCCAATGGGAGGAGAGTCACCTTCAGTAGGTTTGGGAAATGCAGTTCCATGGGTTCCCTCCCTATCCCAGGTGTTTCCCAGGCTGACCATGGATGCCTTGGATTGAAGGCCCTCCCCAGAATGTCAAGGCCCTTTATTTTTGCCCTGCCATCTGAGGGAACCACCCTGGGGCTTTAGGTTGCCCCAGAAAAAAGCCGGGCGGCAAGCCCCTTGTGGATTGTGTCATTCCTGCGAGAGCACTCGTGGATACTCCCGCACATGTCCACATGCACAGGTGTGGAGGATTAAACCCCATATTGAGCCGGGCTTAGGGGTGCACGCTTGCACTCTCTGCGCTTTGGAGGCTGAGACCGGAGAATCACTTGGGTTTGCAGCCAGCCTCGGCTACATAGTGAAGCTTCTGCCAACTTTGTGAGTCTAGGATTCGAAGGAAAACATAAAATAGGTACGGAAGTAGAGCCCAGAGGTAGAAAACGCCCAGTGTTCATCGCCAGTACCACGAAGAGAAAAAATAAAATAAAAAATAAAAATAAAAAATAAAAATAAAAATTAATCCTAAGAGGGAATTAGGCACTTTACACAGAATCACAGATGCCAGGCCTGCTAGTCTACCACAGATGGACACGCCCGGGGCAGTACCAGTTTTTTCAGCTGGAGGCAGTGTCCCGCACTGCACCCCAACCATCTTCTGCCATCAGGTCCCTACTGTTAGCTCGGACCTGCCCTCACCACGCGTTTTCCCTGCTGACAAGCAATTGCTTTGTTTATCATCCATTCCGGGGGCCTCCCTCCCTTTTCTGGGCCCTGTCCCCTGACCCTGCCCATGAAATGAGTTCTGTGCCTTCCCCCGGGGACATGTGTCCTGGGCTCGGAAGCACTCCCCGGGCTCCCTCCTTGGGTCAAACCTATCTCCCCTGTGAGACCGCTCTTCTCACAGGCTCAGTTCTGGCTGCCTCACTGCGCCATATGGGAGGAGAGTCACCTTCAGAAGGATTGGGCAATGCAGGTCCACAGGTTCCCTCCCTTTCCCGAGTGTTTCCCGGACTGGCCATGGATGCCTTGGGTTGAAGGCCCTACCCAGAATGACAAGGGCCTTTAGTTTTGCCCTGCCTTCTGAGGGAACCACCCTGGGGCTTTAGGGTGCCCTAGAAAAAAGCCGGGCGGAGAGCCCCATGTGGACTGCATCATTCCTGCAAGAGCACTCGAGGCCGCTCCCGCACACGTCCACAGGCACAGGTGTGGAGGATTAAACCCCATATTGAGCCGGGCTTATGGGTGCACACTTGCACTCCCCGCGCTTGGGAGGCTGAGACCGGAGAATCACACGAGTTCGCAGCCAGCTTCGGCTACATAGTGAGGCTTTTGCCAACTTTGTGAGTCTAGGTTTTGAAGGAAAACATGAAATGTGTACGGAAGGAGAGCCCAGAGGTAGAAAACACCCTGGGTTCACCCCCAGTACCACGAGGAGGAGAAATAAAATAAAAAATAAAAAAAAATTAATCCTAAGAGGGAATTAGGCATTTGACACAGAATCACAGCTGCCAGGCCTGCTAGGCTACAGCAGGAGGACACTCCCTGGGCAGTAGCTGGTTTTTTTAGCTGCATCAGTGTCCCGCACTGCATCCCGACCATCTTCTGCCCTCAGATCCCTGCTGTTAGCTCGGGCCTGCCCTCAGCATGCGGATTCCCTGCTACAACATGCTTGCTTTTTTTACTCATCCATTACAGGGGCCTTCCTCCCTTTTCAGGGCCCTGTCCCGAGAACCTGCCCATTAATTTAGGTCTGTTCGTTCCCCCGGAGACATCTGTCTGGGGCTCGCAAGCACTCCTCGGCTCCCTCCATGGGGCAAACCTATCTCCCCTGTGAGACCGCTCTTTGTGCAAACTCAGATCAGCCTGCCTCACTGTGCAATATGGGAGGAGAGTCACTTTCAGAAGGATTGGACAACACAGTTCCACCGGTTCCCTCCCTTTCCCGGATTTTTCCCAGGCTGACCATGGATGCCTTGGTTTGAAGGCCCTACCCAAAATGTCAAGGCTCTTTTGTTTCGCCCTGCCTTCTGAGGGAACCACCCTGGGGCTTTAGGGTTCCCCAGAAAAAAGCCAGGCGGCAAGCCCCTTGTGGAATGCATCATTCCTGCGAGAACACTCGCACCGCTCCTGCACACATCCACATGCATAAGTGTGGAGGATTAAACCCCATACTGAGCCGGGCTTAGGGGTGCACACTTGCACTCCCCGCGCTTGGGGGCGGACACCTGAGATTCACACAGGTTCGCAGCCAGCCTCGGTTACATAGTGAGGCTTCTGCCAACTCTGTATGTCTAGGTTTCGAAGGAACACATAAAATGGTTATGGAAGTAGAACCCAGAGGTAGAAAACGCCCTAGGTTCAACCCCAGTACCACCAAAAGAAAAAATAAAATAAAAAATATAAATAAAAATTAATCCTAAGTGTGAATTAGGCACTTGACACAGAATTACAGATGCCAGGCCTCTTAGGCTACCACAGGAGGACACGCTATGGGCAGTAATTGGTTTTTTTAGCTGGCAGGAGTGTTCCGCACTGTACCCAGACCATCTTCTGCACTCAGGTCCCTGCTGTTAGCTCAGGCCTGCTCTCAGCACGCAGATTCCCTTCCGACACGTGCTTGCTTAGTTTACCCATCCATTCCGGGGGCCTCCCTCCCTTTTCTGGGCCCTGTCTCCAGACCCTGCCCATGATATGAGGTCTGTGCTTCCCCCAGAGACATCTGTCCTGGGCTCGCAAGCACTCACTGGGCTCCCTCTTTGGGGCAAACCTATCTCCCCTGTGAGACCGCTCATTTAACAGGCTCAGTTCCGGGTGCCTCACTGCGCCATGTGGGAGGAGAGTCACCTTCAGAAGGATTGGGCAACGCAGGTCCACTGGTTTCTTCCCTTTCCCGGGTGTTTCCTGGGCTGACCATGGATGTCTTGGGTTGAAGGCCCTACACAGAATGCCAAGGCCCTTTTGTTTCACCCTACCTTCTTAGGGAAACAGCCTGGGGCTTTAGGGTGCCCTAGAACAAAGCCCGGCGGCAAGCCCCTTGCGGACAGCGTTATTCCTGCGAGAGCACTCGCAGCAGCTCCCGCACACATCCACACGCACAGGTGTGGAGGATTAAACCCCATATTGAGCCGGGCTTAGGGGTGCACACATGCACTCCACGCACTTGGGAGGCTGAGACCGGAGAATCACACAGGTTCGCAGCCAGCCTCGGTTACATATTGAGGCTTATGCCAACTTTGTGAGTCTAGGTTTCAAAGGAAAACATAAAATGGGTAAAGAAGTAGAGCCCAGAGGTAGAAAACGCCCTGAGTTCAACACTAGTAACACCAATAAGAAAAAGAATATAAAAAATAAAACTAAAAATTAATCCTAAGTGGGAATTAGGCACTTGACACAGAATCACAGATGCCAGGCTTCTTATGCTAAGTAGGCGGACACGCCCTGAAAAGTTGCTGGTTTTTTTAGCTGGCGGCAGTGCCCCGCACTGCACCCCGATGATCTTCTGACCTCAGTTCCCAGCTGTTAGCTCTGGCCTGCCATCTCCATGCAGTTTCTCTGCCGCCCCGCGCTTGCTTTGTTAACTCACCATCCCGGGGGCCTCCCTCCTTTTTCTGGGCCCTGTCCCAGACCCTGCCCATGAAATGAGGTCTGTGCCTTCCCCCGTAGATATCTGTCCTTGGCTCGCAAGCAGTCCCCGGGCTCCCTCCTTGGGGCAAACCTATTTCCCCTGTGAGAACGCTCTTTGCGCAGGCTCAGTTCAGGCTGCTTCACTGCAACATATGGGAGGAGAGTCACCTTCAGGAGGATTGGGCAACACAGTTCCATGGGTTCCCTCCCTTTCTCATGTGTTTTCCAGGCTGACCATAGATGCCTTGGGTTGAGGACCCTACCCAGAATGCCAAGGGCCTTTAGCTTTGCCTTGCCTTCTGAGGGAACCACCCTGGAACTTTATGGTGCGCTAGAAAAAAGCCGGGCGGCAAGCCCCGTGTGAACTGCATCATTCCTGCGAGAACACTCGCGGTTGCTCCCGCACACTTTCACACTCACAGGTGTGGTGGATTAAATGCCATATTGAGCCGGGCATAGGGGTGCACGCTTGCACTCCCCGCACTTGGGAGGCGGAGACCGGAGAATCACACAGGTTCGCAGCCAGCCTCAGCTATATAGTGAAGCTTTTGCCAACTATGTGAGTCTAGGTTTCGAAGGAAAACATAAAATGTGTACGGAATTAGAGCTCAGAGGTAGAAAACGCCCTGGGTTCAACCCCAGTACCACCAAGAGGAAAAATAAAATAAAAAAATAAAAATAAAAAATTAATCCTAAGTGGGAATTAGGCACTTGACACAGAATCACAGATGCCAGGCCTCTTAGGCTACCACAGGAGGACACGCCCTGGGCAGTAGCTGTGTTTTTAGCTGGCAGAAGAGTCCTGCACAGCACCCTGACCATCTTCTGCCCTCAGGTCCCTGCTGTTACCTCGGCCCTGCCCTCACCACGTGGATTCCCTGCCGCCACATGTTTGCTTTGATTATGCACCCATTGCAGGGGGCTCCCTACCTATTCTGGGCCCTGTCCCCAGACCCTGCCCATGAAGTGAGGTCTGTACGTTCCCCTGGAGACATCTGTTATGGGCCCGCAAGCACTCACCGGGCTCCCTCTTTGGGGCAAACCTATCTCCCCTGTAGACCGCTCTTTGCGCAGGCTCAGGTCGGGGTGTTTCACCACGCCATAAGGGAGCAGAGTCACCTTCAGAAGGATTGGGCAATGCAGTTCCACCGATTCCCTCCTATTCCTGGGTATTTCCCAGGGTGACTATGGATTCCTTGTGTTGAAGGCCCTACCCCCGAATGCCAAGGCCCTTTTGTTTCACCCTGTCTTCTGAGGGAACCACCCTGGGGATTTAGGGTGCCCTAGAAAAAAACCAGGTGGCAAGCCCCTTGGGGAGTGCATCATTACTGCGAGAGCACTTGTGGCAGCTCCCGCACACGTAAACCCGCACAGGTGTGGAGGATTAAACCCCATATTGAGCCGGGCTTAGTGGTGCAAGCTTGCACTCCCCGCGCTTGGGAGGCGAAGACCAGAGAATCACACAGGTTCACAGCCAACCTCGGTTACATAGTGAGGCTTTTGCCAACCTTGTGAGACTAGGTTTCGAAGAAAAACATAAAATGGGTACGGAAGTAGAGCCCAGAGGTAGAAAATGTCCTGGGTTCAACCCCAGTACCACCAAGAGGAAAAATAAAATAAAAAATAAAAATAAAAATAAAAATAAAAATAAAAATTAATCCTAAGTGGGAAATAGGCACTTGACACAGAATCACAGATGCCAGGCCTCTTAGGGTTCCACAGGAGGACACGCCCTGGGCAGTTGCTGGGTTTTTTGGCTGGTGGCAGTGTCCCACACTGCACCCCAATTATCTTCTGCCCTCAGGTCCCTGCTATAGTTCTGGCCTGCCCACACCACGTGGTTCCCTGCAGCCCCAAGCTTGCTTTGTTTACTCATCCATCCCGGGGGCCTCCCTCCCTTTTCTGGTCCCTGTCCCCAGACTCTGCCAATAAAATGAAGTATGTGCCTGCGCCCGGAGACATCTTTCCTGGGCTCACAAGCACTCCCCGGGCTCACTCTTTGGGGCAAACCTATCTCCCTTGTGAGAGCGCTCTTTGCGCAGGCTCAGTTTGGCTGCCTCACTGTGCCATATGGGAGGAGAGTCACCTTCAGAAGGATTGGGCAACAAAGTTCCACCAATTCCCTCCTTTTCCCGGGTGTTTCCCAGGCTGATCATGGATTCTTTGGGTTGAAGACCCTACCCAGAATGACAAGGCCCTTTTGTTTCACCCTGCCTTCTGAGGGAACCACCCTGGGGATTTAGGGTAACCTAGAAAAAAGCCAGGCGGCAAGCCCATTGTGGACTGCCTCTCTCGTGGCCATGCCCACACACGTCCATCTGCACAGGTGTGGAGGATTAAATGCCATATTGAGCCAGACTTAGAGGTGCAGGCTTGTACTCCCCGCCCTTGGGAGGCGGAGACCTGAGAATCACACAGGTTCGCAGCCAGCCTCGGCTATATAGTGAGGCTTTTGCCAACTTTGTGAGACTAGGTTTTGAAGAAAAACATAAATTGGGTACGGAAGTAGAGCCCAGAGGTAGAAAACACCCTGGGTTCAACCCCTGTACCACCATGAGGAAAAATAAAATAAAAAATAAAAAATAAAAATAAAAATTAATCCTAAGTGGGAAAAAGGCACTTGACACAGAATCACAGATGCCAGGCCTCTTAGGCTACCGCAGAAGGACACACCCTGGGAAGTAGCTGTTTTTTTTTTAGCTGGCAGCAGTGTCCCGCACTGCACCCCGACCATCTTCTGCCCTCAGATCCCTGCTTTTAGTCTGGCCTATCCTCACCATGTGGATTCCCTGCCGCCACTCGCTTGCTTTGATAATTCACCCATCCGGGGGTCTCCCTCCCTATTCTGGGCCCTGTCCCCAGACCCTGCCCATGAAATGAGGTCTGTGCATTCCCCAGGAGACATCTGAAATGGGCTTGCAAGCACTCCCCAGGCTCCCTCTTTGGGGCAAACCTATCTCCCCTGTGAGACTGCTCTTTGCACAGGCTCAGCTCTGGCTGCCTCACCGAGCCATGTGGGAGTAGAGTCAACTTCAGAAGGATTGGGCAACGCACTTCCATGGATTCCCTCCCTTTCCCGGGTGTTTCCCGGGCTGACCATGGATGCCTTGGGTTGAAGGCCCTACCCAGAATGACAAGAGCATTTAGTTTCGCCCTGCCTTCTGAGGGAACCACCCTGGGGCTTTAGAGTGCCCTAGAAAAAGCCAGGCGGCAAGCCCCTTGTGGACTGCCTCATTCCTGCAAGAGCACTCACCGCCGCACCCGCACACATCCACATGCACAGGTATAGAGGATTAAACCCCATATTGAGCTGGGCTTAGGGGTGCACACTTGCACTCCCCGCGCTTGGGAGGCAGAGACCGGAGAATCACAATGGTTCGCAGCCAGCCTCGGCTATATAGTGAGGCTTTTGCCAACTTTGTGAATCTAGGTTTCTAAGGAAAACATAAAATGGGTATGGAAGTAGAGCCCAGAGGTAGAAAACTCCCTGGGTTCAACCCCAGTACCACCAAGAGGAAAAATAAAATAAAAAATAAAAATAAAAATTAATCCTAAGTGAGAATTAGGCACTTGACACAGAATCACAGATGCCAGGCTTCTTATGCTAAGTAGGCGAACACGCCCTGAAAAGTTGCTGGTTTTTTTAGCTGGCGGCAGTGTCCCGCACTGCACCCTGACCATCTTCTGCCCTCAGGTACCTGCTGTTAGCTTTGGCCTGCCCTCACCACGTGGATTCCCTGTTGCCACACGCTTGCATGTTTACTCATCCATCCCGGGGGCCTCCTTCCCCTTTCTGGGTCCTGTCCTTAGGCCCTGCCCATGAAATGAAGTCTGTGCATTCCCCCGGAGACATCTGTCCTGGGCTCGCGAGCACTCCCCTGTCGGGGCCCACTCGGCTGGACCGAGATGGCACCCAGGCTTGTTGCCAGCGTGGACTCAAGATGGCGCCTAGGCTTGCAGCCAAGTCACGAGGCTCACAAGGCTGGCGGTGCCCTGATCCTACGCAGTGAGCCCTATCATGTGCCCTATGGATGATCAGTGATGCAGCCCCTCGTGCTACCACCAGCCCACCTATGAGAGGGTTAGAAATGTGCATGCCCTAGTTGCGGGAAGCTTGGGGTTGGTGGAGTGATGAGGGAGGGATTATGAGACTGATATATTTATTTGCCTGCTGTGCGCATTGAGGGGGAAGCATTGAAGGAAAGCATTGAAAGGAAGCATTAAAGAGGAAGCATCATCAGCATACTCGGCGTTTGTGTCTTCTTTCCTGGGGCTCTGCAGGACGAAGCCTTAGGGACGCAACAAGTGGCACCGAGACCCGGGAGAGAAAAAAAAAAAAAAACATAGCAAAAAATTTGCAGGTAAGTGATAAAATAAGATAAGGCTCACGGATATGCGAGGGACAGCACTGTGTAGGTTCGCAGGAATTTGCGACGATAGGTTCGCAGGAATTTGCGACAAAGTAAAACTTATCATGGGGTCTACGGTTGCTACCATGAAGGTCAAAGAGGCTCTTTGTAACATTCGAAGGGGGGAGTGAAAGTGAAAGCAGCCACTTTAGAAAATTTTCTTACCACATTTAAAACTGTAGCTCTGTGATTTTTAGAGGAAGGATATGTTAACACTCCTCAGTGGAAATGTCTTGGTCAGGATCTTCTTAAGGCCGATGCCGAAGGGGCTCTCCCACCTGGGACATTGGCTATCTGGATCTTAATTAAATCATGCCTGACAGACAAAACAGGGAGGTATCATCAAGTTCTGGCTGAAGGCTCTAATGTTTTAGAGGAAGCAAAAGAAGAGATTTCAGGGCAAGGTCAATAGGCAGACTCTCAGAGGGATGAGGAGTCCTCTGAAAGCAACTCCTCTGATTCCTCCAAGGAGGAACAAGAGATATGGCCTGTTCCACCAGAAAGAGATAAGGAGGAAGAAGCTTTGTTAGAATCTTGGCGCAGATTCCAAATGTCTTATAACAGAAAAAAGAAACATCCTGAACCTTCTGCTCCTCCCCCTCCCTCTCCTAGTCCACTGCCATATCTTACTGAGAAAGGAAAGTCTGATAGGCGGAAGAGACCTGAGGTTAGTCCGTGGGCGGAGATTTTGCCTACACCAGGAGAATTTCCTGTGTTTCTTGACCAGAATCAGCTAAGGTATCATGAGCCATTAGATTGGAAGATTGTTCAAAGATTAAAAGAAGCTGTGTCTACATATGGAGTGCAGGCCTCATTTACCTTGTCACTGGTAGAATCCTTTGAAAGATACTCCATGACTCCAAATGATTGGACGAATTTGTGCAGGGCTGTACTGTCTGGTGAAGCCTATCTTAATTGGAAGTCAGCCTATATAGAATATTGCTCTGATCAAGCTCGTGTTAATGCTCAGACAGGGAAACCTGCTTGGAATTTGGATATGTTAATGGGACAGGGACCATTTGCTAATAATCAAAATGAGTACCCACAGCAGGTGTATGGGCAAATTAATCAAGCAGCATTAAGGGCATGGAAGATGTTATCAGGGACAGGTAATTTAGGAGCCAGTTTGTCAAAAGTTACTCAAGGACCCAATGAGCCTTTCGCTGATTTTTTATCACGGCTTGTGGAAACAGCTTCTCGGGTTTTCCCTGATGTGGACGCTGCCATGCCATTGATTAAACAGCTAGCTTATGAGCAAGCCAATAAGCCTTGTCGGGATGCAATACGTCCTTATAAAAATAAGGGCCTAGAAATATGGCTCAAGGTATGCAGAGACATAACTGAGTCTGTCATACAAGGACAAGCCATAGCTGCTGCCATTGTTGCTGGGTTGCAGGGCAAGCCTTACAATCAAAAGCAGAGAGGCAGTTCAGGGAATTGTTTCCGATGTGATCAACCAGGACACTTTAAAAGAGATTGTATACAGACTAATTCTGGAGCATCTTCTAGACCAGCCCAGAGGATTCCCAATCTGTGTCCTCGGTGTAGAAAAGGCAATCATTAGGCTGTAGAGTGCAGATCTCGATGGGATGTGGATGGAAAGCCTCTTCCCCCACCGCAATCAAGTGCTAGGCCAAAAAACGGGCAGAGGGGCCCTGTGCCTCAGGGCCCTCAAATGTATGGGGCAATTCAACAGGAGACAGGGAATGCAGGACAACAGATGAGGCAGGTGCCTCGATTTCAGCAGCCTCTCCCACCATACAGAGAGCAACCCCAGGGAGTGCAGGATTGGACGTCTGTGCCACCGCCCGACTCATATTAACCCCTGAAATGGGAGTTCAAAAAGCAGATTCAGATTTTCACGGACCCCTTCCTTCTAATACTGTAGGACTGCTTCTAGGCCGAAGTTCCACTACCTTATCGGGTCTAGTGGTGCATCCAGGAGTTATTGACCAGGACTATACAGGCAATGTGAAAATATTGGTTTCTTCCCCTCGTGGGATTTTTGTTATAAATGATGGGGACCGCATTGCTCAGATAATTCTGTTGCATAGTAAACATTCCCTTTTTCCTAGTCAAAGACAGGCAAGAAAAGATAAGGGCTTTGGTTTTACAGGTCCTCCTGGAGCATGGCTCACTATGGATATGGGGTCACGTCCCATGTGTCAACTCACTATATGGGGAGTCTCTTTTTGGGGTCTCTTGGACTCAGGTGCAGACCGTAGTATCATTAGATTATCTGAATGGCCAAAAGATTGGGGATTACAACAGACAGATCAATTACTTAAGGGGTTAGGATATGAAAATAGTCCAAGCTGCAGTGCTGTTCACCTTAATTGGACAAATCAAGAAGGTCATTCAGGGACATTCCAACCTTTTGTTCTGGAGCTTCCTGTATCCTTGTGGGGTCGGGATGTGTTCCAACAAATGGGAGTAAAATTGACTACTGAATCTGTATATAGCCCTCACAGTCAACAACTTATTCATGATGCAGGCTATTCAGGGACAGGTGGGCTTGGCCAATTTGAACAAGGTTGAAAGTCCCCTGTTCCCATGATGGGGAGAAACAATCTTAAAGATAAAAGAGGACTGGGTTTTTCTATGGGGCCACTGAACAATTAAAGATTAAATGGAAAACAGTTGTGCCAGTGTGGGTCTCTCAGTGGCCCCTTCCTAAAGAAAAAGTTACAGCAGCCCACGAGCTGGTACAGGAGCAGTTATCAGCAGGACATTTACAGTCCTCCACATCTCCATGGAATACCCCTATTTTTGTTATCAAAAAAAAAATCAGGTAAATGGAGATTGTTACATGATCTCCGAGCAGTAAATAATAGTATGGAGATCATGGGACCAGTGCAATTGGGGCTACCAGTCATATCAGCCCTCCCTGCCAATTGGCCCACTGTTGTGTTGGACATCAAAGACTGTTTCTTCTCTATCCCACTGCATCCTGCAGATACCCCTCGATTTGCTTTTACAATACCGTCCATTAACCATCAGCAGGTGGATCAAAGATATGAATGGACAGTGCTACCACAGGGTATGGCTAATAGTCCCACGTTGTGCCAAATATATGTAGATAAAGCTCTACAATCTATTAGGAGAGAATTTGCCTCTTCCATGATTTGTCATTATATGGATGATATTTTATTATGTGCTAAAACCCCAGAAATTTTGGACGAAATGCTTATAAAAACTATACTATGTCTTAAACAATGGAACTTAATTATAGCTCCAGAAAAAATACAACAGGGAAATGTTAAACAATACCTTGGCACCAAACTAGAAGATACTATTATTTGTCCTCTTAAGGTTAGCTTGAGGGTGGACAATTTACAAACTTTAAATGATTTTCAAAAACTTTTAGGGGATATAAATTGGATTCGACCATATTGCAGACTTAGTAATGCTGACCTAAAACCTTTGTTTGATTTGCTAAAAGGGGATTCAGATTTACTTTCTTCGCAATCTTTAACACCTGAGGCGCGAACATGTATTCAATTTGTAGAGGAAAGATTATCTGAAGCACAAGTGGATCGTATAGATTATCAGAAAAAACTGCTCTTATGTATTCTTACCACAGATCTCAAACCCACTGGAGTGTTGTGGCAAGAGGGTCCCATAATGTGGGTACACCTCCCTCATTCTCCCAAAAAAAGTCTTGCCATGGTATCCAGCCTGTGTTGCACAAATAATTAATAAGGCACTAAAGGCAACTCTGACTGCATTTGGGATGCAGCCTGATTTTATCATCACTCCATATACTAAAGAACAGCTTGCCACTCTAGCTGCCACCAATTCTGACTGGGCTATTGTCCATGTAATGGCCACAGGACAATTCTATAATCATTATCCACAACATCCATGGCTCAGGTTTGTTTTGGCTCATCCTATTATTTTTCCTAAAATCACTCGATCTGCACCGATTGCTGGAGCGCCAAATATTTTTACAGATGGATCCAAAGGAGGTATGGGAGTGATATTCAAGAGGGCTCAGATCCACAAACTTTTCTTTTTCCCCATTCATCAGCACAGGCAGTAGAGATTTTGACAGTGATTCAAGTATTTATGCTCTATGATTCCACTCCATTCAATTTAATTTCAAATAGCTTATATGTAGTACAGGCACTTAATAGCCTTGAATGTGTAGGACATATTAAGTGACAATCTACTATTCTTTTATTATTGGCTAATTTACAATATATTTGGAACCGAAAATGTTCCTTCTATGCAACCCACATACGAGCTCATTCAGGACTTCCTGGACCGCTTGCTGAAGGCAATGCTATTGCAGATTTTCATACTCGAACTGTACTTATTTTTTCAAATGAGGACAAAGTGTTACAGGCTCAAGAATTTCACAATAAATTTTATGTAAATTCCCAAACGCTGAGACTAAAATTTAAAATCACTAAAGAACAAGCTCGATGCATTGTATTGCAATGCAAAAATTGTTTGACATTATTGCCACAGCCTACTACAGGAGTAAATCCTCGAGGTCTGCGACCTCTTCACCTATGGCAAATGGATGTCACGCATGTTCTTGAATTTGGCTCTCTTAAATATGTACATGTTTCCATGGATACATGTTCCGGAGTCATCTTTGCCTCTGCTCATACTGGAGAAAAGGCCCAACATGTAATTTCCCATTGTTTGCAGGCTTTTGCTGCCTGGGGCATCCCTCACCAAATTAAAACTGATAATGGACCTGCTTATGTTTCTCAGAGATTTTCTCATTTTTGTGCCCAAATGGCTATACACTTAAATCATGGATTACCATATCACAGGGCCAAGGCATAGTAGAACGAGCCCATGTCACTATTAAGTCTGCTTTAATAAAACAAAAAGGGGGAATAGGGGCTCAATGGAGCACACCAAAAGATAAACTAAATCTTATATTATTTATTCTAAATTTTTTAACGTTGGATGCCAATGGACGAACGGCAGCGGAAAGACATTACAGACCTCATGAGCGCTATGCAGGGCAAGCAATGTGGAAAGATATTCTTACAGGAGCATGGAATGGTCCGTATCCAGTGCTAACGAGGGGTCGAGGGTCGGTGTGTGTTTTCCCACAGGACAAAGACTTGCTGATTTGGGTTCCTGAAAGATCGGTGCGCCATGTACAGGAGCCAATGGAAGATGCCAAGCAAAAAATGGATATTGCTAACTCTGTTGATAATGTTTCACATTGGAAAGGGTGAAAAAGACCTTTGGGGAATTATTTCTGCTTTCCCTCTTCCTTTACCTGTGTCCACCATTGCCATCATTTTTCTATGATTTCAGGGGGAACTGTAAAAAATTGCAGCTATTCTCAAAATTTTTCCGATACTTTTGAGGCTAGCGTCAAGGTAAATTGTTCAATGGGACCACGATTCCCATTTGGGCCCACTCCTGTTTGTGTAACTACTCCATTTTTTTTGGCTTGTTTCTAATAGTTCTTTGGTTAATGATAGTCTAGGTTGTTTTATTGATACCTGTTTTCTAACTTTCTGTTGGAATGCTTCTATGCACCCTTGGGCAGTAGCAATGCGACTGCCTATAGCAGTTCCTTGGCCAATACGAGTGAATGTAAATTCCCTTCCAGTTTTGCTGAAATGAGAAAAGAGGGACTTTGGAATTTCTGCTCTTATTGATGTAATTGTGGCCTCTGTGACCGCGGCAGTTACAGCTGCTGCCGCTTTGGCAACATCTATAAATACTGCAGCCACTATGAATGCTCTATCCTCACATGTGGCTACTGCCATGGCTCAGCAAGCTCAAATAAATGGGCAACTTAAAGCTGGCATATTAATGGTAAATCAAAGAGTAGACCTGTTACAAGAACAGGTTGACATTCTGGGACAAATGGCCATGGTACCATGTATTAATAAATTATCTGGATTATGTATAACATATGTGCAGTATCAAAATTTCTCCCATGCAGGCAATTTGTCTCATCAATTAAGCAAGATGCTTCTAGGAACTTGGAGCCATGAATTTGAACACGCCATGATTGAGCTTCAAGCATCTATCGTTGCAATTAATTCTACCCGCGTAGAAGTTGCCACAGTACAACAATGGATGGACTTGATACATGGAACATTGGGTTTCTTAAAAGATTGGGGTGGCATGTCATTCTGGGTATTTTTGCTGGTGGTAGCATGCAGTTTCCTGGTTGGATATATCAGGCGAACTCGAAACGCACACTGCAACAACAGCCCATATTGGTGCAAGCTATGGCAGCCTTGATGTTGGCTCATCTCCTCAGGTTTGGCTCAATATGCTGGATCGGTAGTCAAAGATGGGTAAGATCGTCCCCGGGATCATATCAACCTAAGACAGGGAAACAATCATGCTATTGTTCTCCCAAAGACGGGTAAGAATGATCCTTGAGGGTCGACCCCGAGCCTTATTTTTAATAAAACAAAAAGGGTGAGATGTCGGGGCCCACTCGGCTGGACCGAGATGGCACCCAGGCTTGTTGCCAGCGTGGACTCAAGATGGTGCCTAGGCTTGCAGCCAAGTCATGAGGGTCACGAGGCTGGCGGTGCCCTGAGCCTGCACAGTGAGCCCTATCAGGCGCCCTACGGATGATCAGTGACGCAGTGCCTCGTGCTACCACCAGCCTACCTATGAGAGGGTGAGAAATGCGCATGCCCTAGCTGCGGGAAGCTTGGGGTTGTTGGAATGATGAGGGAGGGGATATGAGACTGATATATATTTGCCTGGTGTGTGCATTGAGGGGGAAGCATTGAAGGGAAGCATTGAAGGAAGCATTAAAGAGGAAGCATCATCAGCCGACTCGGCGTTTGTGTCTTCTTTCCTGGGGCACTGCAGGACGGAGCCTTATGGACGTGATACTCCCCTGGCTCCCTCCTTGGGGCAAACATATCTCCCTTGTGACACCGCTCTTTGTGCAGGCTCAGTTCTGGCTACTTTACCACGCCATATGGGAGAAAGTCACCTTCAGAAGGTTTGGGCAACGTAGTTCCACAGGTTCCCTCACTTTCCCAGATGTTTCCCGGGCTGACCAAGGATGCCTTGGGTTGAAGGCCCTACCCAGAATGCCAAGGACCTTTAGTTTCACCCTGCCTTCTGAGGGAACCACCCTGGGGCTATAGGGTGTCCTAGAAAAAAGCTGGGCAAAAAGCCCCTTGTCGACTGTGTCATTCCTGTGAGAGTGCTCACAGCCGCTCCCCCACACGTCCACACGCACAGGTGTGGAGAATTAAACCCCATATTGAGCTGGGCTTAGGGGTGCACGCTTGCACTCCCCAAGCTTGGGAGGCGGAGACCGGAGAATCACACAGGTTCGCAGCCAGCCTCAGCTACATAGTGAGGCTTTTGCCAACTTTGTGAGTCTAGGTTTCGAAGGAAAATATAAAATGGGTACGGAAGTAGAGCCCAGAGGTAGAAAACGCCCTGGGTTCAACCCTGATGGGGTGTGTCTATACAGCGCCTAAGAAGATTTGGCCTGAGCGGCCTATGGCCTAAGGCAAAGCTTTAAGTAATAGGGTGTGTCTATATAGCGCCTAAGCCTAAGAAGATTCGGCCTGATAGCGATCCTTATCCCGGATAGGCTAGGCTAAATTCCCCTCGTGGCTTGGTGCTATATAAAGAACTGCTTGGAGAGAAATAAATGAGATCTCGCTTGACTTGACTCCCGGCTCGTGGGTTTGTGTTCGAGTCGTCCGGTACTCATCATCTCGCCAAGCCCCGTCAGCTGTCGGGCAGGATTCCCAACAGTCTGGTGCCCCGTGTGAGGCCCCCCTCTTCACCCCCTAACGAAAGAAATCGCTGGCGAGCAATCGGTCTTCGGGTGAGTATCCCCCCGTATATTAATATGGGTATTAATATGGGGAAGTCCAGTTCTAAACCTGACCCTGCCCTAGAATCCCTTCGACTCGTTCTCAAGAGCCGAGGACTTAATCTTGCTGATAACCAAGCCACCCAGGCCTGGGGGTACCTTCTAAAAACTGCCCCATGGCTCCCTGAAAGTAATCTTTATGATTGGGATACCTGGAATCAAGTTGAGGGGCTGGTTAGGAGAGCCCAGACAGAGCAAGGGGAGATCCCCCCCCTTGCGGTTCTCCCCACCGTCTCCGCGCTTAAAAGTTGTTTTCCCCCGCGACTCCTGGAGAAACTCGCTGACCGTATCCCCAAGCCAGCGAAAAAGGGGGCTGCCGAGGATACACCCCCCTCTGGTCCCGAAGCCCCTAAAAAACCTCCCGATCCCTCCGATCACTTTGGGGACGCCAAGGACTCCTCACAGTCCCTTTCCCTGACAAATTCCTTCTCCATACCCTCTGCTCTGCCGCTCTATGCTGACGTAGGGAGAGCCGGAGGAACTGTGGGCCTCTTTCCCATCAACGTCAACCCGGGAACAAACCATCCAGACACCTGGTACCCCTGGGAACCGCAGGATCTTAAAGAGCTCCGAAAGGCAGTGGCGGAGGATGGTCCCAATTCCCCCTGGGCAGATACCCTAGTGGAAGGGCTGGCCCATCAGGCTTTAGTCCCCCGGGACTGGAGAAACCTAACCAAGGCAGTTCTCCCTGGGCCGCTCTTTATGAAATGGATGGCCTATTACCAGGAGGAATGCCGAATCTTGGGGGAAAGAAATCAGAACGCCAATCCCGCCATCCCCTTAACCTACGGCATGCTTACGGGGACGGCCGAGCCACATACCACAGGCCTACAACAGGCGGCCTTGCCCCCCCCATACCAGGATCAGGTTAGAGCAGCGGCACTGGAGGCATGGAGGAAATTAGATGATGGGCCCACTGAGACCCCTATTGCGGCAATCACTCAAAAGCCCGGTGAGGATCTACCTACATTTATAGAGAGAGTGTATAACAGCCTTAAGAGGAAGTTTCTGGCTGGTCCATTAAGAGACAAATTTGTTAAAATGCTTGTGTGGGACAGGATGACAGCCGACCATAGGCTGGCCTGCGCGGGTTTGAAGGGGCATACTTTAGAGAGATGGATCGTGGCCTCTCGGAACGTTGGCTCTATGAGCCATCAACTTCAAACTATCAGAGTTGCGGTAAAGGAAGGGCAACGGGAGGGCCTACAGACTCTGATACAGGCAATGCAGCAATCAAGGGTTGCCCCCCCCACGTGTTTCAAATGCGGAAGGGAGGGCCATTTCCGCCGAGAGTGCCCGTCCCAGGCTACGCCTCCTATGGGAGGCGGGAAGAAAGGGGAAACTCCCCGGAAGCCCTGCCCCAAATGCCCTAAGGGTTTTCATTGGGCCCGGGACTGCCAGTCCAAATTTAACTTAAAAGGAGGAGCTTTTAACCTCCCAAGGGGGCTTCCCCCAGTCCCGGTAAAAAATGGGTTAAAACCCAAGATGGTCGTCACAATTGGAGATAAAAATTCTAAATATTTAATTGATACTAGAGCTGATCGAATGCGAATCAGGTTCAGATCCCCAAATCCGAAGTGGCAGAGATGGTCGCCGCGAGGCATCCAGTGCGGTAACGCGACCGATCCTGGAGAAGCTGGCGGGAGCCCCGGGGAGAGTTCTCTTTTCTTTGTAAAGAGCAGGGCGCCCTGGAATGGGTTCGCCCCAAGAGAGGGGCCTGTGCCTTGGAAAGCATCGCGGTTCCGGTGGCATCCAGCGAGCTCTCGCTGGCCCTTGAAAATCAGGGGGAAAGGGTGTAAATTTCGCACTGGGCCACAGCAGGTCTCCAAGGTAAACAGTCTCTGGCATGCTGGAACAACAGCAATCGCACATGGGACAATAAGTCCTAAGGAGATGGGTGAGTGCCGTTCAAAAGGGACGGGTGATGGCCTACACAAAAGTTCAAGCCCTATCTGTAGAAGAGGCCATGGGGAGAGGATTAAAACACAAATATCCTCAAATTGAAAGGCTCCATTTAGAAGAAAAATCATAAGCCCCTAGCAGCCAGCTAATAGTTAAAACAGCCAGCTAATAGTTAAACGCATGTAACTTGGCCCAAACCCCCCATAACTGGTGGTCTTTTCCCTATAAATACCCTCAATTTTAGTCGCTCGGGGCCGAACTCCTATACGAGTCGGCCCCAGTGCTCTGGCTCCCTAATAAATCTTTACCTTTTGCTTTTGCATCAAGGAAAATAAAATCTCTCGTGTGTTCTTGACGTCGCTTATCCCAAGGCTGATTGAGGGTCTCCCCTCTGCGGGGGTCTTTCATTTGGTGCATTGGCCGGGAAAGGCGACCACCCAAGTTCCACGAGACACCCCAGACTTGTATCTGTTTGTCTCTGTCTTGTTTGTCTCCTGTTGCCGGCTGTGTTAATTTCTGTAATTTTTGGTTTTTATACTTTTGGTTTCTGTTATAGTGGTAAGCAGCTGCCTTCTGGTATTTGCAGTTGTCTGCACCAGTGGTGCTCACTGGCTCAGAACTCCTTGTCTGATCAATTGTGGGTTAGAGTCCCATACGCAAGGAGGGTTACGACAGACGTGTCCATGATAACCGACTGCCACCCTGGGAGACGTCCCAGGAAGTCTGGGGACCTCCGAGGACGCTCGGAAACGTCCCATCTGGGTCTGAGGATCGTGGATTAGAGTCCCACTCTCAGCCATCTGGGTGCCAAGCGATTGTGGGTTTGAGTACCGCATGAAGGGTGCCATCTGGGGCCACTTGCCAGAGGTGGCCAATTGTGTCTGGTCTTAGGAGTTTCTCGGAAAGAGGAGGGGCTCCATTTTGTGTGCTAATTGTGTTTCTTCGACTGGTTTTGGGAGTTTTTCGGTGAGAGGTGAGGCTTTATCTTGAGTTTGGTTAAGGGCCAATTGTGTCTCTTTGTCTGGTTCATTTAAGTGTCATTTTTTGAGTGTTTCTTATCAGGATGCTTGTACCAGCTGGGTTGTAAATAATTCTTTTTAGTAGGATAGTTTGTTAGATATCTGTATAAACAGCTTTAATTTAGTAGATTACAAAGCTTTAGTGTTAAAAAGTTGGTGTGCGTGTGGATTTGTTTGGTTTGTTTTCTCTTTTTTGTGTTTAATTTTGGCAATGGGGCAAGGAACCCCGGCTGTCCTTGGGGAAGGTAAAAATGATGTTCTGTGTTCTGTTTGTTTGAGGTGGCATTTTTTTTTGGCATGGTAAAAGTTTTATGATACTGTTTTGTCTTCTATGGTGCTTTTAGTGTTTTGTTTAAGGTGATAGTGTTGGAATAGTTGCCCCATGATAATAGAAGGTGGTATTTGTTATTAGTTTGTTTTATGTATGGTGGTTGTGATAGGCTGTTGAAGGACAAAAAAAATGAGGTGTGGGTCGGAGAAAGCTTCTGGCCTCTGTTCTGCATCAGATTGCATAAGAAAAAGATTTTTCAGTACTGTGCATTTATTTTGTGTGTTTAATTTGCCTTTTAATTAGACCTTGGACAGTGAGCTGGTGGGAGGCTGAGCAAACTGCCCTGGGGGCGGCCGCTGGAAGATTTCTTCCAGCCCCAGAGAGAAGTTCTGTCAGCATCCTACTCTTCACTCATCCAATGAGAAAGGGGGGAGGAAACTACATCTAGCAGGCCTGTGCTGTAAAGTTAAAAAGATATTTAAGTTGTCTTGTCTCTCTTATCAGGCTGAAGCTCCTTGAAAAAGGATTCCCTTCCCCCAAGAGAAAATGTTCAAATCTGTGGCTAAACAGCACAGATTTAAATCTGATATAAAATCTAAAACTGAATATTACGGATCCTAGTCATATGTAAATATAAAAAGGACCGGTCTGTGGGAATATAAAATGAGTGAAAGTAGAGGATGTGTGCTTTTGGAATTGCAATTCCCTTGTTTTTATTATATTTTATATTAAAATACTGGTACAAGTAATAGGGATATTTAAATGTTTTAAATTAGATGCCAACCCTATTACCCTTTAATGATACAAATACAATGTCTGCTTAAACAACGTCGATATCCAATATATATTCAACATCTTAGGGGACATCAAAACCTACCCGGGTTACTGTCCAATGGCAATGCCATGGCTGATCAACTGGCCTCCACAAAAGTTGAAGCCCTTTCTGTAAAAGAGGCCATGGATTTTCATAGATTAACCCATGTAAATTGGAGGGGATTAAAACACAAATATCCTCAAATCCCTAATAAGGATTTTAAAAAGAATTGTTCGCACTTGTAAATCATGTCAACCCATCTTGCAACTACCCCCCCTTCAATCGTCCGGAGTTAATATGAGAGGCCTATGCCCCAGTGGATTATGGCAAGTGGATGTAACTCATTTTCAACCATTTGAAAAACTTAAGTATATTTTTGTTTTTATAGATACCTATTCCAGGGCTAATTGGGCCTCAGCTCATTCGGGAGAAAAGACAAAACATGCTATAAATTATTTTCTTCATTGTTTTGCTATTCTTGATATTCCTAAACAAATCAACTGATAATGGCCCTTGTTTTATTAGTCAACATTCCGTCTCCTTCCTACAATTATGGAAAATTATTCATACTACGAGCATTCCATATAACCCAAAAGGACAAGCTTTAATAAAAAAAATATAATCATACCCTAAAGGTTCAATTACAAAAACAAAAGGGGGAGTTACTACCCCCACATGATCAATTAAGAAAAGCATTATTAACCCTAAATATTTTAAATTTTTCAAAAGACTCCAACCTGTCCCCTTTTCATAGGCATTGGACCACAGAGATTCCCTTTTCCTCCATCAAAGTAAAATGGAGAGATCCCCTGACAGGAATGTGGAGGGGCCCAGATCCCCTCATAACTGCAGGAAGGGGCTTTGGGTGTGTCTTCCCCTATGATGATAGAAGACCACTTTGGGTCCCAGCAAGAGATATCAAACACCTGCCTACAATAACTGGTAATTATGATTCCAGGGAAGAGGAAATCCCTGAAATTAGTCCTTTGTTTTTTATTTTAAAAGAAGATAGTCATGAAAACCCTAATGTTTGTCATCCTGTACCTGCAAATACGGTATAGTATGCCAGGCTTTGGAGACGCAGGTAAGGCAAGGGAAATATTAAATGCAGGCCTTTGCTCCCTTGCCTCCCTGCTCTCCGATATAAATATTATCCTTGAGAAGTAATCAATGTCCATCCCCCCTTTTTTTTTGATTGGGGGGGTGAAAAAGGAGAGCAGTACAAGCCATTCTGCTCTTAATCGGCCTGGAGATTACTGCCAGAACTGCCATGGGTGTGGTAGGCCTGGAGATTACTGCCAGAACTGCCATGGGTGTGGCTGGCCTTGGGATGGCCTTTGAGTTACATAGGAGACTCCCTCCGAATAATTGATGGTGTTAAGTCTATCTCAGAAATTGTCTGAGACTTACAAGCCTAATTAGATTCCCTAGCCTATGTGATATCACAAAAAGATGGATATTAGATTTATTAATAGCCGAAAAGAGAGGCATCTGCTTGTTTTTGCAGGAACAAGACAAGATTAAGCAGCTCCAACATGATCTGGAGAGGTGGCGAGGAGATCTTCAGGAGGATCCGTTCTGGACCGGCTTTCATGGACTTTTGCCCTATTTTCTTCCTTTGTTGGGCCCCTTGCTATTTATCATAGTTTTGTGCATCGTAGACCCCTGTGATTTTAATAGAAGTGCATTACCAAAGACTTGCCAGCACAGAAAATAAATCTTAGGATTGGCGCTCTGAATACGACCACCCCTCTCCCACCTTACAATTTCCCCAGATGGGGAAAATCAAAGCATGTTGAAGGGCTGGTAGCCAATGACGGGTAAGATTCCCAGGGGCCATGGAAACCTAAGACAGGAAGTACAGCATGATCTGTACTATCCAATGACGGGTAATTCATGGTACTCGATGGGAACGACCTAAGACAGGCACAGTCCCGATAAAATAAAAGAAAAAGGGGGATATGATGGGGTGTGTCTATACAGCGCCTAAGAAGATTTGGCCTGAGCGGCCTATGGCCTAAGGCAAAGCTTTAAGTAATAGGGTGTGTCTATATAGCGCCTAAGCCTAAGAAGATTCGGCCTGATAGCGATCCTTATCCCGGATAGGCTAGGCTAAATTCCCCTCGTGGCTTGGTGCTATATAAAGAACTGCTTGGAGAGAAATAAATGAGATCTCGCTTGACTTGACTCCCGGCTCGTGGGTTTGTGTTCGAGTCGTCCGGTACTCATCATCTCGCCAAGCCCCGTCAGCTGTCGGGCAGGATTCCCGACACAACCCCAGTACCACCAAGAGAAAAAATAATATAAAAAATAAAAATAAAAAATTAATCCTAAGAGGAAATTAGGCACTTGACACAGAATCACAGATGCCAGGCCTCTTAGGCTACCTTAGCAAGACACGCCCTGAGCAGTAGCTGGTATTTTTTAGCTGGCGGCAGTGTCCTGCACTGCACCCCAACCATCTTCTGCTCTCAGGTCCCTGCTGTTAGCTCGGACCTGCCCTCACAACGCGTTTTCCCTGCTGCCAAGCACTTGCTTTGTTTACTCATCCTTCCCGGGGGACTCCCTCCCTTTTTTGGGCCCTATCCCCAGACCTTGCCCATGAAATGAGGTCTGTGCTTTCCCCCAGAGACATCTGTCCTGGGCTTGCAAGAACTCCCCGGGCTCCCTCCTTGGGGCAAACCTATTTCCCCTGTGAGACTGCTCTTTGCGCAGGCTCAGTTCCAGCTGCCTCACTGCTCCATATTGGTGGAGAGTCACCATCAGAAGGATTGGGCAATGCAGGTCCACGGGTTCCCTCCCTTTCCGGGTATTTCCCGGGCTGACCATGGATGCCTTGGGTTGAAGGTCCTACACAGAATGCCAAGGCCCTTTTGTTTCACCCTGCCTTCTGAGGGAACCACCCTGGGGCTTTAGGGTGCGCTAGAAAAAAGCCAGGTGGCAAGCCCCTTGTTGACTGCCTCATTCCTGCGAGAGCACTTGTGGCCATGCCCACACACTTCCACAAGCACAGGTGTGGAGGATTACACCCCATATTGAGCCAGGCTTAGGGGTGCACGTTTGCACTCCCCGCGCTTGGGAGGCTGAAACCGGAGAATCACACAGGTTCGCAGCCAGCCTCGGCTACATAGTGAGGCTTTTGCAAACTTTGTGAGTCTAGGTTTCGAAGGAAAACATAAAATGGGTTACGAAAGTAGAGCCCAGAGGTTTGAAACACCCTGGGTTCAACCCCAGTATCACCAAGAGGAAAATAAAAAAAATAAAAATAAAAAATTAATCCTAAGTGGGAATTAGGCACTTGACAGAGAATCACAGATGCCAGGCCTCTTAGGCTACCGCAGGAGGACACGCCCTGGGCAGTAGCTGGTTTTTTTTAGCTGGCGGCAGTATCCAGCACTGCACCCCGACCATCTTCTGCCCTCAGGTCCCTGCTGTTAGCTCAGGCCTGCCCTCACCACGCAGATTCCTATCCGCCACGCGCTTGCTTTGTATACTCATTCATTCCGGGAGCCTCCCTCCTTTTTCTGGGCCCTGTCCCCAGACCCTGCCCATGAAATGAGGTCTGTGCGTTTCCCCGGAGAAATCTGTCCTGGTCTCGCAAGCACTCCCCAGGCTACTTTCTTGTGGTAAGCCTTTGTCCCCTGTGAGACCACTCTTTGCGCAGGCTCAGTTCAGGGTGCCTCACCGCGCATTATGGGAGGAGAGGCACCTTCAGAAGGATTCTGCAACACAGTTCCACCGGTACCCTTCCTTTCCCAGGTGTTTCCCGGGCTGATCATGGATGCCTTTTGTTGAAGGCCATAACCAAGTATGCCAAGGCCCTTTTGTTTCACCCTGCCTTCTGTGGGAACCACCCTGGGGCTTTAGGGTGCCCTAGAAAAAAGCCGAGCAGCATACCCCTTGTGGACTGTGTCATTCCTGCAAGAGCACTCGCGACCGCTCCCGCACACATCCACACGCACAGGTGTGGAGGATTAAATCCCATATTGAGCCAGGCTTAGGGGTGCACGTTTGCACTCCCCGCGCTTGGGAGGCTGAACCGGAGAATCACACAGGTTCGCAGCCAGCCTAGGCTACATAGTGAGGCTTTTGCTAACTTTGTGAGTCTAGGTTTCGAACAAAAACGTAAAATGGGTATGGAAGTAGTGCCCAGAAGTAGAAATCGCCCTGGGTTCAACCCCAGTAACACCAAGAGGAAAAATAAAATAAAAAATAAAAATAAAAAATTAATCCTAAGTGGGAATTAGGCACTTGACACAGAATCACAGATTCCAGGTCTCTTAGGCTAACGCAGGAGGACACGCCCTGGGCAGTAGCTGGTTTTTTTTAGCTGGCAGCAGTGTCCAGCACTGCACCCCTACCATCTTCTGCCCTCAGGTCCCTGCTGTTAGCTCGGGCCTGCCCTAATCACGTGGATTCCTTGCCACCACGTGCTTATTTGTTTACTCATCCATTCCGGGAGCATCCCTCCCTTTTATGGTGCCAAGACTTTGCTGCCCACTCCATCTCGGCATCTACATGTGTAAGAATCCATGTAGTCATATCGGCGATTAGCCCCAAGATAGGGCATTGTCTCTGGCCAAAAACTCCTCCACTCTTAGATATTCTTTCATAACTATTATTCTTTTGGTAATGATACTTTTAACTCTCCAAACAAATTGCTCTGGTGGAAAAAAAAGATCAGGACTGTGAGAGAAACTGAATCCGTGTAAAATAATCCTTCCAGTAAACTTTCAGCCTTGTTCAAATGGTAATTAGATGAGCTTTGTTCAAATGGTAATTAGATGCAATGGCAGCATTCCAGTCAGTAACAACAAATGCAGAACTCCACCCTTATCTTTGACCTTCAATTTTATCTTTTGCACCTAGTAATAGCGATGCCTGGAGTTATAGCGACACCACCTGGTTAAAAATAGCTATGTCAAAACAAAGGACAGATAAAATAGATGTGTAAAGGTGAAAGAAAGAAAATATGGTGAGAATAAGAAAGTATTTTTGTATGAAGAAGAGCTTATCCTAAGATTGTCCCGAATGGGAAAGAGAGAATTAGGGTAATCAGAAAAGAAAAGAAAGTTGCAGAGGGTTAGTGATAGGAATATGGATTATTAAAAGAGGAATAGGTTTCTAATAAGCCTATTCGTTTGAGGAAAAATGCTCAGCTGCTAGAGAAATATATCTGCCAACTAAATCTAAAGACTTCATTTTATTTCTTGGTGTTTACCTGCTAAACTGTGTCATGAGTTTGTTTAAGTTTTCAGACAGCGGATAGTATTGCAGACAAAATCCAGCACATTCATCGAAATTCTCTAAATCATTATATGAAAGCTGGAATCTCCGGACTTTGTCCCCCATTCAGCTCAAAGGAGGTTGATAGATAAAGAAGGACATTGGACTAAGCCCTAGGAAAGCTCCGAAAGGGTTAAAGAAAATCAAGGGTTAAAGAAAATCGGACTCTTCAAGTGATTTTGGGTGTGACTTTTGTTTTTCTGGAATTAGCCAAATAAAAGCCTCTGCAGCTGCAAGGCCAAAGGGGGCTGGGTTGAAGCACAAGGCCCACCTGAGATAATGGGACTAATCTCAATGACAAAGACCTGTGATATCCCAGGCCTTACTTTTGTCTTGTCCTGGGTTGATAATCTGCATGTGTATCTCTTTATTGTACCTTTGGTGTTTTGCACTTTTTTACTAGAAATTCACTGGGAGAGGGGAATATATAAAAAATCTGTGTTCAGAATAAAGTGTTCGATTGCACAAGAAGCATTGATCCATGTCAGGTTCTTTTCAAAAAGTGACGATCATAGGATTATTTTCCTAGGAAAGAACCACTACAGATAAGAATCTGTAGTATGTCACTCTATCCTTCCCGATCTTTACTGAGATACACCATGAGTGAATTTGCGCCCCAAGTGGACTGAGTTGGTTTGTGACATTATGGGCCCTGTCCCCATACCCTGCCCATGAAATGAGGTCTGTGCATTCTCACGGAGACATCTGTCCTGGGCTTGCAAGCACTACCCAGGCTCCCTCCTTGGGGAAAACCTATCACCCCTGTGAGACCGCTCTTCTCACAGGCTCAGTTCTGGCTGCCCACTGCGCCATATGGGAGGAGAGTCACCTTCAGAAGGATTGGGCAATGCAGGTCCACAGGTTCCCTCCCTTTCCCGGGTGTTTCCTGGGCTGACCATGGATGCCTTGGATTGAAGGCCCTACCCAGAATGCCAAGGCCCTTTTGTTTCGCCCTGCCTTCTGTGGGAACCACCCTGGGGCTTTAGGGTGCGCTAGAAAAAAGTCGGACTGCAAGCCCCTTGTGGACTGCATCATTCCTGCGAGAGCACTCGTGGCCGCTCCCACACACGTCCACATGCACAGGTGTTAAGGATTAAACCCCATATTGAGCCGGGCTTAGGGGTGCACGCTTGCACTCCCCGCGCTTGGGAGGCTGAGATCGAAGAATCACACAGGTTAGCAGCCAGCCTAGGCTACATAGTGAGGCTTTTTCCAACTTTGTGAGTCTAGGTTTTGAAGGAAAACATAAAATGGGTACAGAAGTAGAGCCCAGAGGTAGAAAACGCCCTGGGTTCAACCCCAGTACCACGAAGAGGAGAAATAAAATAAAAAATAAAATAAAAATTAATCCTAAGAGGGAATTAGGCATTTGACACAGAATCACATATTCCAGGCCTCTTAGGCTACAGCAGTAGGACACGCCCTGGGCACTAGCTGATTTTTTTAGCTGGTGTCATTGTCCCTCACTGCACCCCGACCATCTTCTGCCCTCAGATCCCTGCTGTTAGATCGGGCCTTCCATCAGCACGCGGATTCCCTGCCACCATGCACTTGCTTTGTTTACTCATCCATTCCAGGGGCCTCCCTCCCTTTTCAGATCCCTGTCCCGAGACCCTGCCCATTAAATTAGGTCTGTTCGTTCCCCTGGAGATATCTGTCCTGGGCTCACGAGCACTCCCCGGGCTACTTTCTTGCGGCAAACCTATCTCACCTGTGAGACCTCTGTCTTCGCAGGCTCAGTTCGGGCTGACGCACTATGCAATATGATAGGAGAGTCACCTTCAGAAGGATTGGGCAACGCAGTTCCACGAGTTCCCTCCCTTTCCCGGGTGTTTCCTGGGCTGACCAGGGATGCCTTGAGTTGAAGGCCCTCCCCAGAATGCCAAGGCCCTTTTGTTTCGCCCTGCATTCTGAGGGAACCTCCCTGGGGCTTTAGGGTGCCCTAGAAAAAAGCCGGGTGGTAAGCCCCTTGTGGACTGCGTCATTCCTGCGAGAGCACTCGATGCCGCTACAGCACACGTCCACAGGCATAGGTGTGGATGATTAAACCCCATATTGAACCGGGCTTAGGGGTGCACACTTGGACTCCCCGCGCTTTGGAGGCTGAGACCGGAGAATCACACGGGTTCGCAGCCAGCCTAGGCTACATAGTGAAGCTTCTGCCAACTTTGTAAGTCTAGGTTTTGAAGGAAAACATAAAATGGTTACGGAAGTAGAGACCAGAGGTAGAAAACGCCCTGGGTTCAACCCCAGTACCACAAAGAGGAAAAATAAAATAAAAAATATAAATAAAAATTAATCCTAAGTGTGAATTAGGCACTTGACACAGAATCACAGATGCCAGGACTCTTAGGCTACCACAGGAGGACATGCCATGAGCAGTAATTGGTTTTTTTAGCTGGCGGGAGTGTCCCGCACTGCACCCCGACCATCTTCTGCCCTGAGGTCCCTGCTGTTAGCTCAGGCCTGCACTCAGCACTCAGATTCCCTGCCGCCATGCGCTTGCTTTGTTTACTCATACATTCTGAGGGGCATTTCTTCCTTTTCTGGGCCCTGTCTCCAGACCCTGCCCATGCTATGAGGTCTGTGCTTTCCCCTGGAGACATCTTTCCTTGGCTCACAAGCACTCCCAAAGCTCCTCCTTGGGGCAAACCTATCTCCCCTGTGAGACTGCTCTTTGCGCAGGTTCAGTTTGGGCTGCCTCACCACGCCATATGGGAGGAGTCACCTTTATAAGGATTGGGCAACACAGTTCCATGGGTTCCCTCCCTTTCCCGTGTGTTTCCTGGGCTGACCATGGTTTTCTTGGGTTGAAGGCCCTACCCAGAATGCCAAGACCCTTTTGTTTCGCCCTGCCTTCTGAGGGAACCACCCTGGGGCTTTAGGGTGTTCCAGAAAAAAGCCAGGTGGCAAGCCCAGTGTGGAGTTTGTCATTCCTGCGAGAGCACTCGCGGCTGCTCCTGCACATGTCCACCTGAACAGGTGTGGAGGATTAAACCCCATATTGAGCCGGGCTTAGGGGTGCAGGCTTGTACTCCCCGCGCTTGGGAGGCGGAGATAAGAGAATCACACAGGTTCGCATCCAGCCTCGGCTATATAGTGAGGATTTTGCCAACTTTGTGAGACTAGTTTTGGAGGAAAACATAAAATGGGTAAAGAAGTAGAGCCCAGAGGTAGAAAACACCATGGGTTCAACCCCAGTACCACCAAGAAGAAAAATAAAATAAAAAATAAAAATAAAAATTAATCCTTAGTGGGAATTAGGCACTTGACACAGAATCACAGATGCCAGGCCTCTTAGGCTACCGCAGGAGGACACGCCCTGGGCAGTAGCTGGTATTTTTAGTTGGCAGCAGTGTCCAGCACTGCACCTCGACCATCTACTGCCCTCAGATCCCTGCTGTTACCTCGGGCCTGCCCTCTGCACGCGGATTCCCTGCCGCCACACGCTTGCTTTGTTTACTCATCCATCCCGGGGGCCTCCCTTCCTTTTCTGGGCCCTGTCCACAGACCTTGCCCATGAAATGAGTTCTGTGCGTTCCCCCGGAGACATCTGTCCTGGGCTCGCAAGCACTCCTCGGGCTCCCTCCTTGGGGCAAACTTATCTCCCTTATGAGACCACTCTTTGCACAGGCTCAGTTCGGGGTGCCTCACCGCGCCATATGGTAGGAGGTCACCTTCAGTAGGATTGGGTAATGCAGTTCCACTGATTCCCTCCCTTTCCCGGATGTTTCCCGGCCTGACCATAGATGCCTTGGGTTGAAGGCCCTCCCCAGAATGCCAAGGCCCTTTTGATTCGCCCTGCCTTCTGAGGGAACCACCCTGGGGCTCTAGGGTCCCCCAGAAAAAAGCCAGGCGGCAAGCTCCTTGTGGACTGCTTCATTCCTGCAAGAGCACTCGCGGCCACTCCCGCACACGTCCACATGCACAGGTGTGGATGATTTAACCCCATATTGAGCCAGCCTTAGGGGTGCACACTTGCACTCTCCGCGCTGGGGAGGCGGAGACCAGAGAATCACACAGGTTCGCAGCCAGCCTCGGCTACATAGTGAGGCTTATGCCAACTTTGTGAGTCTAGGTTTCGAAGGAAAACACAAAATGGCTTACAGAAGTAGAGCCCATAGATTTGAAATGCCCTGGGTTCAACCCCAATATCACCAAGAGGAAAATAAAATAAATAAATAAAAATAAAAAATTAATCCTAAGTGGGAATTAGGCACTTGACACAGAATCACAGATGCCAGGCCTCTTAGGCTACCACAGGAGGACACGCCCTGGGCAGTAGCTGTTTTTTTTTTTACCTGGTGGCAGTGTCCTGCACTGCACCCCGACCATCTTCTGCCCTCAGGTCCCTGCTGTTAGCTCGGGCCTGCCCTCACCTTGCGAATTCCTTGCCGCCATGCGCTTGCTTTGTATACTCATTCATTCTGGGGGCCTCCCTCCCTTTTCTGGGCCCTGTCCCCAGACCCTGCCCATGAAATGAGGTGTGTGCGTTTCCCCGGAGATGTCTGTCCTGGGCTAGCAAGCACTCTCCGGGCTACTTTTTTGTGGTAAACCTATCTCCCCTGTGAGACCGCTCTTTACACAGGCTCAATTCCAGCTGCCTCACCACGCCATATGGGAGGAGAGTAACCTTTAGAAGAATTGGGCAACGCAGTTCCATGGGTTCCCTCTCTTTCCCAGGTGTTTCCTGGGCTGAGAATGGATGCCATGGGTTGAAGGCCCTACCCAGAATGCCAAGGCCCTTTTGTTTCACCCAACCTTCTGAGGGAACCACCATGGGACTTTAGGGTGCCCTAGAAAAAAGCCAGGCGGCAAGCCCCTTGTTTACTGCGTCATTCCATCGAGAGCACTCGCGACCACTCCTGCACATGTCCACACGCACAGGTGTGGAGGATTAAACCCCATATTGAGCCGGGCTTAGGGGTGCATGCTTGCACTCCCCACACTTGGGAGGCTGAACCGGAGAATCACATAGGTTCGCAGCCAGCCTCGGCTACATAGTGAGGCTTTTGCCAACTTTGTGAGTCTAGGTTTAGAAAGAAAACCTAAAATGGGTATGGAAGTAGAGCCCAGAGGTAGAAAATGCCCTGGGTTCAACCTCAGTACCACCAAGAGGAAAAATAAAATAAAAAACAAAAATTAAAAAATTAATCCTATGTGGGAATTAGGCACTTGACACAGAATCACATATTCCAGGCATCTTAGGCTACCACAGGAGGACACGCCTGGTGCAGTAGCTGGTTTTCTTAGCTGGCATCAGTGTCCCACACTGCACCTCGACCATCTTCTGCCCTCAGGTCCCTGCTGTTAGCTCTGGCCTGCCCTCACCACATGGATTCCCTGCTGCCAAGTACTTGCATTGTTTACTCATCCATTCCGGGGTCTCCCACCCTTTTCTGGGCCCTGTCCCCAAACCCTGCCCATGAAATGAGGTCTGTCCATTTCCCCAGAGACATCTGTCCTGGGCTTGCACTCACTCCCTGGGCTCCCTCCTTGAGGGAAACCTATCTCCCCTGTGAGACCGCTCTTTGCGCAGGCTCAGTTCAGGGAGGAGAGGCACCTTCAGAAAGATTGTGCAACGCAGTACTGCCTGTACCCTCCCTTTCCTGGGTGTTTCCCGGGCTGACCATGGATGCCTTGGATTGAAGGCCCTACCCAGAATGCCAAGGCCCTTTTGTTTCTCCCTGCCTTCTGTGGGAACCATCCTGGGGCTTTAGGGTGCCCTAGAAAAAAAGCCGGGCAGCAAGCCCCTTTTGGACTGCTTCATTCCTGAGAGAGCACTTGCGGCCGCTCCCGCACACGTCCACAGGCACAGGTGTTGAGGATTAAACCCATATTGAGCCGGGCCTAGGGGTGCACGCTTGCATTCCCCGCGCTTGGGAGGCTGAGAACAGAGAATCACACAGTTTCGCAGCCAGCCTCGGCTACATAGTGAGGCTTCGTCCAACTTTGAGTCTAGGTTTCGAAGGAAAACATAAAATGGGTACGGAAGGAGTGCCCAGAGGTAAAAAAAAAAAAAAAAAAAAAAAACAACCTGGGTTCAACCCCAGTACCACCAAGAGAACAAATAAAATAAAAAATAAAAAATTAATTCAAAGTGGGGATTAGGCACTTGACACAGAATCACAGATGCCAGGCCTCTTAGGCTACCGCAGGAGGACACGCCCTGGGCAGTAGTTGTTTTTTTTAGCTGGCAGCAGTGTCTCACACTGCACACTGATGCTCATCTGCCCTCAGGTCCCTGCTGTGAACTCGGACCTGCCCTCACCACATGGATTCCTTGCTGCCAGGCGCTTGCTTTGTTTACTCATTCATTCCGGAGGACTCCCTCCCTTTTCTGGGTCCTGTCCCCAGACCCTGCCCATGAAATGAGGTCTGTGCATTACCCCAAAGACATCTGTCCTAGGGTCGCAAGCACTCTCCAGGCTACTTTCTTGTGGCAAACCTATCTCCCCTGTGAGACCACTCTTTGCACAGACTCAGTTCCGGCTGCCTCACCGCGCCATATGGAAGGAGAGTCACCTTCAGAAGGATTGGGCAACACAGGTCCACGGGTTCCCTCCCTTTCCTGGATGTTTCCCAGGCTGACCATAGATGCCTTGATTTGAAGGCCCTACCCAGAATGCCAAGGCCCTTTTGTTTCGCTCTGCCTTCTGAGGGAACCACCCTGGGGCTTTAGGGAGCCCTAGAAAAAAGCCAGGCGGCAAGCCCCTTTTGGACTGCTTCATTCCTGCAAGAGCACTCACCGCCCCTTGCGCACACGTCCACCCACACAGGTGTGGAGGATTAAACCCCATATTGAGCCAGGCTTAGTGGTGCAGGTTTGCACACCCCGCGATTGGGAGGTAGTGACCAGAGAATCACACAGGTTCCCAGCTAGCCTCGGCTACACAGTGAGGCTTTGGCCAATGTTGTGAGTCTAGGTTTTGAAGGAAAACATGAAATGGGTATGGAAGTAGAGCCTAGAGGTAGAAAACGCCCTGGGATCAACCCCAGTACCACCAAGAAGAAAAATAAAATAAAAAATAAAAATAAAAATTAATCCCAATTGGGAATTAGGCACTTGACACCAAATCACAGATGCCCGGCCTCTTAGGCTGTAGCTGGAGGACACGCCCTGGGCAGAAGATGTTTTTTTTTAGCTGGCAGCAGTTTCCCGCACTACACCCTGACAATCTTTTGCACTCAGGTGGCTGCTGTTAGCTTGGGCCTGCCCTCACCACGAGGATTCCCTGCCGCCATGTGCTTGCTTTGTTTACTCATCCATCCCGTGGGCCTCATCCCTTTTCTGGTCCCTGTCCCCAGACCCTGCTCATGAAATGAGGTCTGAGCATTCCCCCTGAGACATCTGTCCTGGGCTCGCAAGCACTCCCCAGGCTACCTCCTTGGGGCAAACCTATCTCCCCTGTGAGACCGCTCTTTGCGCAGGCTCAGTTCGGGGTGCCTCACCGCGTTATATGGGAGGAGAGTCACCTTCAGAAGCATTGGGCAACGCAGTTCCACTGTTCCCTCCCTTTCCCGGATGTTTCCTGGCCTGACCATAGATGCTTGGGTTGAAGGCCCTACCCAAAATGTCAAGGCCCTTTTGTTTTGCACTGTCTTCTGAGAGAACCACCCTGGGGCTTTAGGGTGCCCTAGAAAAAAGCTGGCCGTCAAGCCCCTTGTGCACTGCGTCATTCCTGCAAGAGCACTTGCAGCCGCTCCTGCACACGTCCACACGCACATGTGTGGAGGATTAAACCCCATATTAAGCCTGGCTTAGGGGTGCACGCTTGCACTCCCCGAGCTTGGTAGGCAGAGACCGGAGAATCACACAGGTTCGCAGCCAGCCTTGGCTACATAGCGAGGCTTTTTCAAACATGGTGAGTCTAGGTTTCGAAGGAAAACATAAAATGGGTATGGAAGTAGAGCCCAGAGGCAGAAAATGCCCTGGGTTCAACCCCGGTACCACCAAGAGTAAAAATAAAATAAAAAATAAATAAATAAATTTATCCTAAGTGGGAATTAGGCACTTGACACAGAATCACAGATGCCAGGCCTCTTAGGCTACCGCAGGAGGACACGCCCTGGGCAGTAGCTGGTTTTTTTAGCTGGCAGCAGTGTCCTGCACTGCACCCCGACCATCTACTGCCCTCAACTCCCTGCTGTTAGCTCTGGCCTGCCCTCACCAAGTGGATTCCCCGCCGCCCTGCTTGCTTTGTTTATTCACCCATCATGGGGGCCTCCCTCCCTCTACTTGGCCCTGTCCCCAGACCCTGCCCATGCTATGAGGTCTGTGCATTCCCCGGGAGACATCTGTCCTGGGCTCACAAGCACTCCCCGGGCTCCCTCCTTATGGCAAACCTATATCGCCTGTGAGACCGCTGTTTGCGCAGGCTCAGTTCCGGCTTCCTCAGTGCGCCCTATGGGAAGAGAGTCATCTTCAGAAGGATTGGGCAACACATATCCACCGGTTCCCTCCCTTTCCCAGGTGTTTCCCAGGCTGACCATGGATGCCTTGGGTTGAATGCCCTATCCAGAATGACAAGGCCCTTTTTTTTCACCCTGCCTTCTGAGGGAACCACCTTGGAGTTTTAGGGTGCCCTAGAAAAAAGCAAGCCCTTTGTGCACTGCGTCATTCCTGCGAGAGTACTTGCAGCCGCTCCTGCACAAGTCCACAGGCACAGGTATGGAGGATTAAACCCCATATTAAGCCTGGCTTAGGGGTGCACGCTTGCACTCCCCGAGCTTGGTAGGCAGAGACCGGAGAATCACACAGGTTTGCAGCCAGCCTTGGCTACATAGTGAGGCTTTTGCAAATGTTGTGAGTCTAGGTTTTGAAGGAAAATATGAAATGGGTACAGGAGTAGAGCTCAGAGGTAGAAAACGCCCTGGGTTCAACCCCAGTACCATCAAGAGGAAAAATAAAATGAAAAATAAAAGAAAATATTAATCCTAAGTGGGAATTAGGCACTTGACAAAGAATCACAGATGCCAGGCCTCTTAGGCTACCGCAGCAGGACATGCCCTGGGCAGTAGCTGGTTTTTTTAGCTGGCGGCAGTGTCCTGCAGTGCATCCCGACCATCTTCTGCCCTCAAGTCCCTGCTGTTAGCTCGGGCCTGCCCTCACCACGTGGATTCCCTGCCGCCCTTCTTGCTTTGTTAATTCACCCATCTGGGGGCCTCCCTCCCTTTTCTTGGCCCTGTCCCCAGACCCTGCCCATGCTATGAGATCTGTACATTCTTCGGGAGACATCTGTCCTGGGCTAGCAAGCACTGCCCAGGCTCCCTCCTTGGGGCAAACCTATCTCGCCTGTGAGACCACTCTTTGCGCAGGCTCAGTTCCGGCTGCCTCATTCCGCCATATGAGAGGAGTGTCAACTTCAGAAAGATTGGGCAAAAAATTTCCAATAGTTCCCTACCTTTCTTGGGTGTTTCCCAGGTGGACCATGGATGCCATGTGTTGAAGTCTCTACCCAGAATGCCAAGGCCCTTTTGTTTCGCCCTGCCTTCTAAGGGAACCACCCTGGGGCTTTATGGTGCCCTAGAAAAAACCCTGGTGGCAAGTCCCTTGTGGACTGCATCATTCCTGCAAGAGCACTCGCAGCTGCTCCCGAACACGTCCACATGCACAGGTGTGGAGGATTAAACCCCATATTGAGCCGGGCTTAGGGGTGCATGCTTGCACCCACCGTGCATGGGAGGCTGAGACCGGAGAATCACACAAGTTCTCAGCCAGCCTCGGCTACATAGTGAGGCTTTTGCCAACTTTGTGAGTCTAGGTTTCAAAGGAAAACATAAAATGGGTATGGAAGTACAACCCAGAGGTAGAAAACGCCCTGGGTTCACCCCCAGTACCACAAAGAGGAGAAATAAAATAAAAAATAAAAATAAAACATTAATCCTAAGAGAGAATTAGGCACTTGAAACAGAATCACAGATGCCAGGCCTGCTAGGCTACAGCAGAAGGACACGCCCTGGGCAGTAGCTGGTTTTTTTAGCTGGCGTCAGTGTCCCGCACTACACCCCGACCACCTATGCCCTCAGATCCCTGCTGTTAGCTCGGGCCTGCCCTCAGTCATGGATTCCCTGACACCACGCACTTTCTTTGTTTACTCATCCATTCCAGTGGCCACACTCCCTTTTCTGGGCCCTGTCCTCAGACCCTGCCCATGAAATGAGGTCTGTGCTTTCCCCCGGAGACATCTGCCCTGGGCTCACAAGCACTCCATGGGCTCCCTCCTTGGGGCAAACCTATCTCTCCTGTGAGACCGCTCTTTTTGCAGGATCCGTTCGGGCTGCCTAACCGCGCCATATATGAGGAGAATCACCTTCTGAAGGATTGGCAACACAATTCCAAAAGTTCCCTCCATTTCCCGGGTGTTTCCTGGGATGACCACGGATGCCTTGGGTTGAAAGCCCTACCCAGAATGCCAAGGCCCTTTTATTTCACCCTGCCTTCTGAGGGAACCACCCTGGGGCTTTAGGGTGCCCTAGAAAAAAGCCGGGCGGCAAGCCCCTTATGTACAGCGTCATTACTGCGAGAGCACTTGTGGCAGCTCCCGCACACATTCACATGCACAGGTGTGGAGGATTAAACCCCATATTGAGCCGTACTTTGGGGTGCACCCTTGCACTCCCCGCGCTTGGGAGGTGGAGACCAGAGTATCACAATGGTATGCAGCCAGCCTCGGCTACATATTGAGGCTTTTGCCAACTTTGTGAGACTAGGTTTCGAAAACATAAAATGGGTATGGAAGTAGAGCCCAGAGGTAGAAAACACCCTGGGTTCAAACCCAGTACCACCAAGAGGAAAAATAAAATGAAAAATAAAAGAAAAAATTAATCCTAAGTGGGAATTAGGCACTTGACACAGAATCACAGATGCCAGGCCTCTTAGGCTACCGCAGGAGGACACGCCCTGGGCAGTAGCTGTTTTTTTTTAGCAGGCGGCAGGGTCCCGCACTGCACCCCTACCATCTTCTGCCCTCAGGTCCCTGCTGTTAGCTCTGGCCTGCCCTCACCATGCGGATTCCCTGCCGCCAAGCGCTTGCTTTGTTTATTCACCCATCACGGGGACCTCCCTCCCTTTTCTGAGCCCTGTCCCTAGACCCAACCCATGCTATGAAGTCTGTGCGTTCCCTGGGAAACATCTTTCTGGGCACGCAAGCACTCCCCGGTCTCACTGCTTGGGGCAAACCTATCTTGCCTGTGATACCACTCTTTGCACAGGCTCAATTCGGGCTGCCTAACCGCGCCATATGGGAGGAGAGTCACCTTCAGAAGTATTTGGCAAAGCAGTTCCACCGGTTCCCTCCCTTTCCCGGGTTTGTCCCGGGCTGACCATGGATGCCTTGGGTTGAAGGCCCTACCCAGAATGCCAAGGCCCTTTTGTTTCGCCCTGCCTTCTGAGGGAACCACCCTGGGGCTTTATGGTGTCCTAGAAAAAACCCGGGCGGCAAGCCCCTTGTGGACTGCATCATTCCTGCTAGATCACTTGCTACCTCTCCCGCACACATCCACCAGCACAAGTGTGGAGGATTAAACCCCAAATTGAGCCAGGTTTAGTGGTGCAGGCTTGCACTCCTCGTGCTGGGGAGGCGGAGACCAGAAAATCACACAGGTTCGCAGCCAGCCTTGGCTGCATAGTGAGGCTTTTACCAACTTTGTGAGACTAGGTTTCAAAGGAAAACCTAAAATGGGTACGGAAGTAGAGCCCAGAGGTAGAAAACGCCCTGGGTTCAACCCCAGTGCCAACAAGAGGAAAGAATAAAATAAAAAAATAAAAATAAAAAATTAATCCTAAGTGGGAATTAGGCACTTGACACAAAATCACAGATGCCAGGCCTCTTAGGCTACCGCAGGAGGACACGCCCTGGGCAATAGCTGGTTTTCTTAGCTGGTGGAAGTGTCCCGCACTGCACACCAACCATATTCTGCCCTCAAGTTCCTGCTGTTAGCCCGGGCCTGCCCTCAACACGTGGATTCCCTGCTGCCACGCGCTTGCTTTGTTTACTCATCCATCCCGGGGGCCTCTCTCCAACCTCTGGTCCCTGTCCCCACACCCTGCCCATACTATGAGGTCTGTGCGTTCCCTTAGAGACATCTGTCCTGTGCTCACAAGCACTCCCCTGGCTACTTCCTTGGGGCCAACCTATCTCCCCTGTGAGACCACTCTTGCGAAGGCTCAGTTCGGGCTACCTCATAGCGCCATATAAGAGGAGTCACCTTCAGAATGATTGGGCCACACAGTTCCAAAGTTTCCCTCCCTTTCCCGGGTGTTTCCTGGGCTGACCATGGATGCCTTGGGCTGAAGGCCCTACCCAGAATGCTAAGGGCCTTTAGTTTTGCCCTGCCTTCTGAGGGAACCACCCTGGGGCTTTGGGTGCCCTAGAAAAACCAGGGCGGAAAGCACCGCGTGGACTGTGGCATTCCTGCAAGAACACTCGCGGTTGCTCCTGCACACTTTCACACTCACAGGTGTGGAGGATTAAACCCCATATTGAGCCAGGCGTAGGGGTGCACGCTTGCATTCCCCGCGCTTGGGAGCCAGAGACCGGAGAATCACACAGGTTCGCAGCCAGCCTCGGTCACATAGTGACGCTTTTGCCAACTATGTGAGTCTAGGTTTCGAAGGAAAACATAAAATGGGTACGAATTAGAGCCCAGAGGTAGAAAACGCCCTGGGTTCAACCCCAGTACCACCAAGAGGAAAAATAAAATAAAAAAATAAAAATAAAATTAATCCTAAGTGGGAATTAGGCACTTGACACAGAATCACAGATGCAAGGCCTCTTAGGCTACCGCAGGAGGACATGCCCTGGGCAGTAGCTGGTTTTTTTAGCTGGCGGAAGTTTCCCGCACTGCACATCGACCATCTTCTGCCCTCAGGTTCCAGCTGTTAGCTCCAGCCTGCCCTCATCACGTGGATTCCTTGCTTCCCCTTGCTTGCTTTGTTTACTCATCCATCCTGGGGGCCTCCTTCACATTTCTGGGCCCTGTACCCAGACCCTGCCCATGAAATGAGGTCTGTGCTTTCCCCCGGAGACATCTGTCCTGGGCTCGCAAGCACTCCCCAGGCTCCCTCCTTGGGGCAAACCTATCTCACCTGTGAGACCGATATTTGCACAGACTCAGTTCCTGCTACCTCACCGCGCCGTATGGGAGGAGAGTCACCTTCAGAAGGATTGGGCAATGCAGTTCCACCGGTTCCCTCCCTTTCGCGGGTGTTTCCCGGGCTGACCATGGATGCCTTCGGGTGAAGGCCCTACCCAGAATGCCAAGGCCCTTTTGTTTTGCCATGCCTTCTGAGGGAAACACCCTGGGGCTTTCGGGTGCCCTAAAAAAAACCCTGGCGACAAGCCTCTTGTGGACTGTGTCATTCCTGCGAGAGCACTTGCGGCCACTCCTGCACACATCCACCCGCACAGGTGTGGAGGATTAAACCCCATATTTAGCCGGGCTTAATGGTGCAGGCTTGCACTCCCTGCATATGGGAGGCAGAGACCGGAGAATCACAACGTTTTGCAGCCAGCCTCGGCTGCATAGTGAGGCTTTTACCAACTTTGTGAGACTATGTTTTGAAGAAAAACATAAAATGGGTACGGAAGTAGAGCCCAGAGGTAGAAAACGCCCTGGGTTCAACCCCAGTACCACCAAGATGAAAAATAAAAAAATAAAATAAAAATAAAAATTAATCCTAAGTGGAAATAGGCACTTGACACAGAATCGCAGATGCCAGGCCTCTTAGGCTACCACAGGAAGGCACACCCTGGTCATTAGCTGTTTTTCTTTTAGCTGGCAGCAGTGTCCCACACTGCACCCCGACCAACTTCTGCCCTCAGGTCCCTGCTGTTACCTCAGCCCTGCCCTCACCACATGGATTCTCTGCCGCCATGCGCTTGCTTTGATTATTCACCCATCGCGGGGAGTTCCCTACCTATTCTGGGCCCTGTCCCCAGACCCTGCCCATGAAATGAGGTCTGTGCCTTCCCCCGGAGACATCTGTCCTGGGCTTGCAAGCACTCCCCGGGCTCCCTCTTTGGGGCAAACCTATCTCCCCTGTGAGACCACTCTTTGTGCAGGCTCAGTCGGGCTACCTCATAGCACCATATAAGAGGAGAGTCACCTTCAAAAGGATTGGGCCACACAGTTCCAAAGGTTCCCTCCCTTTCCATGGTGTTTTCCGGCCTGACCATGGATGCCTTGGGTTGAGGGTCCTACCCAGAATGCCAAGGCCCTTTTGTTTCGCCCTGCCTTCTGAGTGAACCACCCTGGGGCTTTAGGTTGTCCTAGAAAAAACACGGGCAGCAAGCCCCTTGTGGACTGTGTCATTCCTGCGAGAGCACTCGTGGCTACTCCCGCACATGTCCACATGCACAGGTGTGGAGGATTAAACCCCATACTAAGCCAGGCTTAGGGGTGCACGCTTGCACTCCCCACACTTGGGATGCTGAGACTGGATAATCACACAGGTTCGCAGCCAGCCTTGGCTACATAGTGAGGCTTTTAGCAACTTAGTGAGTCTAGGTTTCAAAGGAAAACATAAAATGGGTATGGAAGTAGAGCCCAGAGGTAGAAAACTCCCTGGGTTCAACCTCAGTACCACCACAAAGAAAAATAAAATAAAAAATAAAAAATAAAAATTAACCTAATTGGGAATTAGGTACTTGACACAGAATCACAAAAGCCAGGCCTCTTAGGCTACCACAGGAGGACACGCCCTGGGCAGTAGCTGGGTTTTTTAGCTGGCTTCAGTGTCCCACACTGCACCCCGACCATCTTCTGCCCTCAGGTCCCTGCTGTTAGCTCATGCCTGCCCTCTCCATGCGGATTCCCTGCTGCCATGCACTTGATTTTTTTACTCATCCATCCCGGAGGCCTCCCTCCCTGTTATGGGCCCTGTCCCCACACCCTTCCCATGCTTTGAGGTCTGTGCATTCCCCCAGAGACATCTGTCCTGAGCTCACAAGCACTCCCTGGGCTACTTCTTTGGGGCAAACCTAAGACTCCTCTTTGCGCAGGCCCATTCTGGCTGCCTCACCGAGCCATGTGGGAGGAGTCACCTTCAGAAGGATTGGGCAATGCAGTTCCACCAGTTCCATCCCTTTCCGGGTATTTCCCGGGCTGACCATGGATGCCTTGGTTTGAAGGCCCTACCCAGAATGTCAAGGCCCTTTTGTTTCGCCCTGCCTTCTGAGGGAACCACCCTGGGGCTTTAAGTTGCCCCAGAAAAAAGTCAGGCAGCAAGTCCCTTGTGGACTGCATCATTCCTGCGAGAGCACTCGCACCCGCTCCTGCACACGTCCATCTGCACAGGTGTGGAGGATTAAACCCCATATTGAGCCGGGCTTAGTGGAGCAGGTTTTCACTCCCCGCGCTTGGGAGGCGGAGACCAGAGAAGCACACAGGTTCCAAGCCAGCCTCGGCTATATAGTGAGGCTTTTGCCAACTTTGTGAGTCTAGGTTTCTAAGGAAAACATAAAATGGGTATGGAAGTAGAGCCCAGAGATAGAAAACTCCATGGGTTCAACCCCAGGACCACCAAGAGAAAAAATAAAATAAAAAATAAAAATAAAAATTAATCCTTAGTAGGAATTAGGCACTTGACAGAGAATCACAGATGCCAGGCCTGCTAGACTACTGCAGGAGGACACGCCTTTGGCAGTTCCTGGATTTTTTAGCTGGCAGCAGTGTCCCGCACTTCTCCCCGACCATCTTCTGCCCTCAGGTCCCTGCTGTTAGCTCGTGCCTGCCCTCTGCATGCGGATTCCCTGCTGCCACGTGCTTGCTTTTTTTACTCATCCATCCCAGGGGCCTCCCTCCCTTTTCTGGGCCCTGTCCCCAGACCCTGCCCATGAAATGAGGTCTGTGCGTTCCTCCAGAGACATCTGTCCTGGGATCGCAAGCACTCCCTGGGCTCCCTATTTGGATAAACCTATCTCCCCTGTGAGACCGCTCTTTGTGCAGGCTCAGTTCGGGGTGCCTCACCGCACCATATGGGAGGAGAGTCACCTTCAGAAGGATTGGGCAATGCAATTCAACGGGTTCCCTCCCTTTCCCGGGTGTTTCCCGGGCTGACCATGGATGACTTGGGTTGAAGGCCCTACCCAGAATGCCAAGGCCCTTTTGTTTCACCCTGCCTTCTGAGGGAACCACCCTGGGGCTTTAGGGTGCCCTAGAAAAAGCCGGGTGGCAAGCCCCATGTGGACTGCGTCATTCCTGCTAAAGCACTCGCGGCCTATCCTGCACACGTCTACATGCACAGGTGTGGAGGATTAAGCCCCATATTGTGCCGGGCTTAGTGGTGCAGGCTTGCACTCCCCGCGCTTGGGAGGCGGAACCCCGAGAATCACACATGTTCTCAGCCAGCCTCGGCTACATAGTTAGGCTTTTGCCAACTTTGTGAGACTAGGTTTCGAAGAAAAACATAAAATAGGTACGGAAGTATAGCCCAGAGATAGAAAACGCCCTGAGTTCAACCCCAGTACCACCAAGAGGAAAAATAAAATAAAAAATAAAAAATAAAAATTAATCCTAAGTGGGAAATAGTCACTTGACACAGAATCACAGGTGCCAGGCCTCTTAGGCTACCGCAGGAGGACACGCCCTGGGCAGTAGCTGTTGTTTTTTAGCTGGCAGCAGTGTCCCACACTGCACCCCGACCATCTTCTGCCCTCAGGTCCCTGCTGTTACCTCGGCCCTGCCCTCACCACGTGGATTCCCTGCCGCCACGCGCTTGCTTAGATTATTCACCCATCGCAGGGTCTCCCTAACTATTCTGGGCCCTGTCCCCAAACCCTGCCAATGAAATGAGGTCTGTGCCTTCCACCGGAGACATCTGTCCTTCGCTTGCAAGTAATTACTAGGCTCCATCCTTGGGGCAAAACTATCTCCCCTGTGAGACCACTCTTTCCGCAGGCTCAGTTCGGGGTGCCTCACCGCGCCATATGGGAGGAGAGTCACCTTCAGAAGGATTGGGTATTGCAGTTCCACTGGTTCCCTCCCTTTCCCGGGTTTGACCCAGGCTGACCATGGATGCCTTGGGTTGAAGGCCCTCCCCATAATGCCAAGGCCCTTTTGTTTCGCCCTGACTTCTGAGGGAACCACCCTGGGGCTTTAGGGTGCCCTAAAAATAGCCGAGCAGCAAGCCCCTTGTGGACTGCGTTATTCCTGCAAGACCACTCGTGGCAGCTCCCTTTACACATCCACACATACAGGTGTGGAGGATTAAACCCCATATTGAGCCAGGCTGAGGGGTGCACGCTTGCACTCCCCGCGCTTGGGAGGCAGAGACCGGAGAATCACACAGATTCTCAGCCAGCCTCGGCTACATAGTGAGGCATTTACCAACTTTGTGAGACTAGGTTTCGAAAAAAAACATAAAATGGGTATGTAAGTAGAGCCCAGAGGTAGAAAACTCCATGGGTTCAACCCCAGTACCACTAAGAGGAAAAATAAAAGAAAAAATAAAAATAAAAATTTATCCTAATTGTGAATTAGGCACTTGACACAGAATCACAGATGCCAGGACTCTTAGGCTACCACAGGAAGACAGGAAATGGGCAGTAGCTGGTTTTTTTAGCTGGCGGCAGTGTCCCGCACTGCACCCCGACCATCTTCTGCCCTCAGGTCCCTGCTGTTAGCTCTGGCCTGCCCTCACCACGAGGATTCCCTGCTACCCTGTGCTTGTTTGTTTATTCACCCATCCGGGGGCCTCCCTTCCTATTCTGGGCCCTGTCTCCAGAACCTGCCCATGAAATGAGGTCTGTGCCTTCCCCCAGAGACATCTGTCCTGGGCTCGCAAGCACTCCCCGGGCTCTGTCCTTGGGGCAAACCTATCTCCCTGTGAGATTGCTCTTTGCGCAGGCTCAGTTCCGGCTGCCTCACCGCACCATATCGAGAAGAGTCACCTTCAGAATCATTGAGCAACGCAGTTCCACGGGTTCCCTCCCTTTCCTGGGTGTTTCACTGGCTGACCATAGATTCCTTGTGTTGAAGGCCCTACCCATAATGCCAAGGCCCTTTTATTTCACCCTGCTTTCTGAGAAAACCACCCTGGGGCTTTAGGGTGCCCTAGACAAAGGCTGGGCGGCAAGCCCTTGTGGACTGCATCATTCCTGCGAGAGCACTCGCGGCCACTCCCACACACGTCCACACGCACAGGTGTGGAGGATTAAACCTGATATTGTCCGGGCTTAGTTGTGCATGCTTGGACACCCCGCGCTTGGGAGGCAGAGACTGGAGAATCACACAAGTTCGCAGCCAGCCTCAGTACATAGTGAGGCTTGAAAACTTTGTGAGTGTAGGTTTCAAACAAAACATAAAATGGGTACAGAAGTAGAGCCCAGAGGTAGAAAATGCCCTGGGTTCAACCCCAGTACCACCAAGAGGAAAAGTAAATTAAAAAATAAAAATTAAAATTAATCCTATGTGGGAATTAGGCACTTGACACAGAATCACAGATGCCAGGCCACTTAGGCTACCGCAGGAGGACACGCCCTGGGCAGTAGCTGTTTTTTAGCTGACAGCATTGTCCCGCACTGCCCCCGACCATCTTCTGCACTCAGGTCCCAGCTGTTAGCTCAGGCCTACCCTCACCATGCGGATTCCCTGCTGAGAAGCACTTGCTTTGTTTACTCATCCATTCCTGGAGCCTCGCTCCCTTTTCTGGGACTTGTCCCCAGACCCTGCCCATGAAATGAGGTTTGTGCGTTCCCCCGGAGACATCTCTCCTGGGCTCGCAAGCACTCCCCTGGCTCCCTCCTTGGGGCAAACCTATCTCCACTGTGAGACCGCTCTTTGTGCAGGCTCAGTTCCAGCTGCCCCACTATGCCATATGGGAGGAGAGTAACCTTCAGAAGGATTGGGCAACGCAGGTCCACAGGTTCTCTCCCTTTCCCGGGTGTTTCCCGGGCTTACCATGGATGCCTTGATTTGAAGGCCCTACCCAGAATGCCAAGGCCCTTTTGTTTCGCCCTGCCTTCTGAGGAACAACCCTGGGGCTTTAGGGTGCGCTAGAAAAAAGCCGGGCAGCAAGCCCCTTGTGGACTGCGTCATTCCTGCTAGAGCACTGGCGGCCGCTCCCGCACACGTCCACACGCACAGGTGTGAAGTATTGAGCCGGGCTTAGTGGTGCACGTTTGCACTCCCCGCGATTGGGAGGCTGAGACCGGAGAATCACACAGGTTCACAGCCAGCCTCGGCTACATAGTGAGGCTTTTGCCAACTTTGTGAGTCTAGGTTTTGAAGAAAAACATAAAATGGGTAATGTCGCAGACTAAACTCAGTTGGGTCGTTATTGTCCGCTCCCAGTCAAATCCTCAGAAAGATGGGGCAAAAGGCAGGTGAAGTTCTGCAGAAACTTATCTGCAGCGATTCTTTCCCCTCTATGAATTCCTTAAGTTTTTAGGTACGACGCTTTGGAAAGAACCTGAGGTGGACAAAGGCTTCTTGAGCCAATGACACTTTATTACAGAAACCCCGAAAAATTTATACCCTTCACCAGTAAAGTTAATAATAAGAGAAAAGGGAGTGAATGCAATCACTGTGAAATAATAATGAATGACATGTAAACAAAGGTAATGAAACTAGTCCTTCAGCTGGCTGTTGATCTTCGAGAGATTAACTCCTGATCCTCTCCAAGGTCTTGCAGATAAGCAGTTCCAGGGAGAGACCTCCCAGGAGAAACAGGCATGCCCAAGGCTTGGGGGCTTCTCGAAGAATCTTCTTTAACTTTCTTGGAACTTTCCATCTTTTGGGTTCAGTTCATATAGCAACTGTGGGGAGATGTGTTGATTCAGGTGGATGTGATAGGGTTTCTTCAGGTGTTGGCATCTTATCTTGTAAATCTGAAAGCTTAAGCAAACTCACAACACAGTTTGGCAGACAAAATACCACAAACAACACCACAAAGTTCTTGGATTTAATTGTCAGATGTATTTCCTTAACTGCTGAGCACTCTTCTTTAGACAACAAGCATATTAAAAGCCTATCCATCTTTAAAAATCCATTTCCCTGTCACAAACTCTCTGCAACCTGCTTCTAACTTTCTAATTCCTTTCTTTCCCAGTTGGGACTTTCTTATGATAAGCTCTTCTTCATGCAAAAATGCTTTTCTTACTCTTACGGTATTTCCTTTCCTTCATACATATATATTTAGAATGTCTGTCCTTTATTTTGTCATAAACATGCGGCCAGTCTCTCTGTCTCTGGGAATGCTCATACTGGGCGTAAAAGTCCACAATTTTTTTCCTTGGGTATTTGGGAAACTAAGTTGTTCATCAACTAAATTGCTTCGAAGTCACACACAAGGTTTTATCTTCTCTGTCTCTAGGCAGGATCTCCAGGGTAAACAGAGTTACCTTAAACTGAGCTACCTTATCGGAGTTAATGGCTTAACCTAAGTTAGTGATAGGAATGAGGGGAAGTTAATGGCTTAACCTAAATTAGTGATAGGAGTGAGGGTCGGAGACCCTTTGTGATTGCTGCAGCTGGAATGCTTATCGCAGCATCTGAGTTCTGGCCAGTTTTTCATTATTATTGAGCAAAGCCAAGGGCGTTTAGACAAATTATTAGAGAATTTATTTTCACGGACTCAATCTCTTTCATAGTCCTGGTCTCACATCACCGGAGCAATTCGTATAGAGTGTTAAAAGAATACTAGAAGAATAATAGTTATGCAAGAATATCTAAAAGTGGAGAATGCTTTTGGCCAGCGACCACACCTTCTCTCGGGGCTTATTTCTCACTTTGAGATTCTGCCTATGAACTGCGATAATGCAGATGCCGAGAGTGCGTGGCTTTTGCTGGTATCTGCAGGGTACGAAACTAGAGCCCAGAGGGAGAAAATCACAGCCTCTTAGGCTACGGCAGGAGGAAACGCCCTGGGCAGTAGCTGGTTTTTTTAGCTGGCAGCAGTTTCCTGCACTACACGCCGAGGATCTTCTGCCCTCAGGTCCCTGCTGTTAGCTCGTGCCTGCCCTCACCACACGGATTCCTTGCCGGCACGCGCTTGCTTTGTTTACTCATCCATTCCGGGGGCCTCCCTCCCTTTTCTGGGCCCTGGCCCCAGACCCTCCCATGAAATGAGGTCTGTGCCTTCCCCTGGAGACATCTGTCCTGGGCTTGCAAACATTCCCTGGACTCCCTCCTTGGGGCAAGCCTATCTCCCCGTGAGACCGCTCTTTGAGCAAGCTCAGTTCGGACTGCCTCACCTCACCATATGGGAGGAGAGTCACCTTCAGAAGGATTGGGCATGCAGTTCCACCGGTTCCCTCATTTTCCCAGATATTTCCCAGGCTGACCATGGATGCCTTGGGTTGAAGGCCCTACCCAGAATGCCAAGGGCCTTTAGTTTCGCCTTGTCTTCTGAGGGAACCACCCTGGGGATTTAGAGTGCAGTAGAAAAAAGCCAGGGTGCCATCCCCTTGTGGACTGAGTCATTACTGCGAGAGCACTCGTGGCCACTCCCACACAAGTCCACACTCACAGGTGTGGAGGATTAAACCCCATATTGAGCCAGGCTGAGGGGTGCATGCTTGCACTTCCTGTGCTTGAGAGGCAGAGTCCGGAGAATTACACAGGTTCGCAGCCAGCCTCGGCAACATAGTGAGGTTTTGGCCAACTTTGTGCATCTAGGTTTTGAAGGAAAACATAAAACGGGTACAGAAGTAGAGCCCAGAGGTAGAAAACGCCCTTGCTTCAACCCCAGTACCACCAAGAGGAAAAATACAATAAAAAATAAAAATAAAAAATTAATCCTAAGTGGGAATTAGGCACTTGACACAGAATCACAGATGCCAGGCCTATTAGGCTTTCGCAGGAGGACACGCCCTGGGCAGTAGCTGGTTTTTTTAGCTGGCGGCAGTGTCCCGCACTGCACCCCGACAATCTTCTGCCGTCAGGTCCCTGCTATTAGCTCGGGCCTGCCCTCACCATGTGGATTCCCTGCCGCCACATGCTTGCTTTGTTTACTCATCCATCGCGGGGACCTCTCTCCCTTTTCTGGGCCCTGTCCCCCATTCTTGCCCATGAAATGAGGTCTGTGGGTTCCCCTGGAGACATCTGTCTTGGGCTCGCAAGCACTCCTCAGGCTCCCTCCTTGGGGCAAACCTATCTCCCCTGTAAGACCGCTCTTTGTTAAGGCTCAGTTCGTGGTGCCACACCGCGCAATATGGGAGGAGAGTCACCTTCACAAGAATTGGGTAATGCAGTTCCACTGGTTCCCTCCCTTTCCCGGGTGTTTCCCGGGCTGACCATGGATGCCTTGGGTTGAAGGCCCTCCCCACAATGCCAAGGCCCTTTTATTTCCCCTGCCTTCTGAGGGAACCACCCTGTTGGTTTAGGGTACAGTAGAAAAAAGCCAGGGGGCAAGCCCCTTGTGGACTGCGTCATTCCTGCGAGAGCACTCCTGGCCGCTCCCGCACACGTCTACAAGCACAGGTGTGGAGGATTAAAGCCCATATTGAGCCGGGCTTATTGGTGCATGCTTGCAATCCCTGTGATTGGGAGGCGGAGAACAGAGAATCACACAGGTTCCCAGCAAGCCTCGGCTACAAGAGAGGCTTTTGCCAACTTTGTGAGTCTAGGTTTCGAAGGAAAACATAAAATGGGTATGGAAGTAGAGCCCAGAGGTAGAAAACGCCCTGGGTTCAACCCCAGTACCACCAAGCTGAAAAATAAATTAAAAAATAAAATAAAAAATTAATCCTAAGTGGGCATTAGGCACTTGACACAGAATCACAGATGCCAGGCCTCTTAGGCTACCGCAGGAGGACACCCCCTGGGCAGTAGCTGGTTTTTTTATCTGGCTGCAGTGTCCCGCACTGCTCCCCGACCATCTTCTGACCTCAGGTCCCTGCTGTTAGCTCTGGTCTGCCTTCACCACGCGGATTTCCTGCCGCCCCGAGCTTGCTTTGTTTACTCATCCATTCTTGCGGCCTCCCTCCATTTTCTGGGCCCTGTCCCCAGACCCTGCCCATGATGAGGTCTGTGCCTTCCCCCAGAGACATCTGTCCTGGGCTCGCAAGCACTCCCTGGGCTCCCTCCTTGGGGAAACCTATCTCCCCTGTGAGACCGCTCTTTGCGCAGACTCAGTTCTGGCTGCCTCACCGTGCCATATGGGAGGAGAGTCATCTTCAGAAGGATTGGGCAACGCAGTTCCACCAGTTCCATCGCTTTCCCGGGTGTTTCCCGGGCTGACCATGAATGCCTTGGTTTAAGGCCCTACCCAGAATGCCAAGGCCCTTTTGTTTCGCCCTGCCTTCTGAGGGAACCACCCTGGGGATTTAGGGTGTCCTAGAAAAAAGCCGGGCGGCAAGCCCCTTGTGGACTGTGTCATTCTTGCGAGAGCACTCGCGGCCACTCCCGCACATATCCACATGCACAGGTGTGGATGATTAAACCCCATATTGAGTCGGGCTTAGGGGTGCACGCTTGCACTCCCCGCGCTTGGGAGGCGGAGACCAGAGAATCACACAGGTTCCCAGCCAGCCTCGGCTACATAGTGAGGCTTTTGCCAACTTTGTGAGTCTAGGTTTCGAAGGAAACATAAAATGGGTACGGAAGTAGAGCCCAGAGGTAGAAAACACCCTGGGTTCAACCCCAGTACCACCAAGAGGAAAAATAAAATAAATAAATAAATAAAAAATTAATCCTAAGTGGGAATTAGGCACTTGACACAGAATCACAGATGCCAGGCCTCTTAGGTACCGCGGGAGGACACGCCCTGGGCATTAGCTGGTTTTTTTAACTGGCGGCAGTGTCCAGCACTACCCCTGACCATCTTATGCATCTGCCCTCTCCACGTGGATTCCCTGCCGCCACGTGCTTTCTTTGTTTACTCATCCATTCCGGGGGCCTCTCTCACTTTTCTGGGCCCTGTCCCCAGACCCTGCCCATTAAATAAGGTAAGTGCATTTCCCCCACAGACATCTGTCCTGGTCTCTCAAGCACGCCCCGGGCTCCCTCCTTGGGGCAAACCTACCTCCCCTGTGAGACCGCTCTTTGCGCAGGATCAGTTCGGGCTGCCTCACAGAGCCATATTGGAGGAGAGTCACCTTCAGAAGGATTGGGCAAAGCAGTTCCAACGGTTCCCTCCCTATCCCGGTTTTTTCCCGGGCTGACCATTGATGCCTTGGGTTGAAGGCCCTCCCCAGAATGCCAAGGCCCTTTGTTTCACACTGCCTTTTGAGAGAACCACCCTGGGGCTTTAGGGTGCCCTAGAATAAAGCCGAGCGGCAAGCCCCTGTGGAATGCGTCATTCCTGTGAGAGCACTTGCGGCCGCTCCCGCACACATCCACACAGACAGGTGTGGAGGATTAAACCCCATATTGAGCCGGGCTTAATGATGCACACTTGCACTCCCCGCTCTTGGGAGGCGGAGACCAGAGAATCACACAGATTTGCAGCCAGCCTCGGCTACATAGTGACGCTTTTGCCAACTTTGTGAGTCTAGGTTTCGAAGGAAAACATAAAATGGGTACAGAAGTAGAGCCCAGAGGTAGAAAACGCCTTGGGTTCAACCCCAGCACCACCAAGAGATTAAATAAAATAAAAAAATAAAAATAAAAAAGTAATTCTAAGTGAGATTAGGCACTTGACACAGAATCACAGATGCCAGGCCTCTTAGGCTACCACAGGAGGACACACCATGGGCAATAGCTGTTTTTTTTTAGCTGGCGTCAGTGTCCCGCCCTGCAACCTGACCATCTTCTGCCCTCAGGTCCCTGCTGTTAGCTCGGGCCTGCCCTCACCACACAGATTCCCTTCTTCCACGCGCTTGCTTTGTTTACTCATCTATTCCCGGGGCCTCCCTCCCTTTTCTGGGCCCTGTCCCCAGACCCTGCCCATGAAATGAGTTCTGTGTGTTCCTCCAGAGACATCAGTCCTGGGCTCGCAAGCACTCTCCGGGATCCCTCCTTGGGGCAAACCTATCTCCCCTGTGAGACCGCTCTTTGCACAGGCTCAGTTCCAGCTGCCTCACCTCGCCATATGGGAGGAGAGACACCTTCAGAAGGATTGGGCAACGCAGTTCCACCGGTTTCCTCCCTTTCTGGGGGGTTTCCCGGGCTGACCATGGATGCCTTGGGTTGAAGGCTCTTCCCAGAATGCCAAGGCCCTTTTGTATCGCCCTGCCTTCTGAGGGAACCACCCTGGGGCTTTAGGGTGCCCTAGAAAAAAGCCGGGCGGCAAGCCCCTTGTGGACTGCATCACACCTGTGAAAGCATTTGCCACCGCAACCACACACGTCCACACGCACAGATGTGGAGGATTAAAGCCCATATTGAGCCAGGCTTAGGGGTGCATGCTTGCACTCCCCGTGCTTGGGAGGTGGAGACCGGAGGATCACAGAAGTTTGCAGCCAGCCTTGGCTACATAGAGAGGCTTTTGCCAACTTTGTGAGTCTAGGTTTCGAAGGAAAACATAAAATGGGTATGGAAGTAGAGCCCAGAGGTAGAAAATGCCCTGGGTTCAACCCTGTACCACGAAGAGGAAAAATAAAATAAAAAATAAAAATAAAAATTAATCTTAATTGGGAATTAGGAACTTTACACAGAATCACAAATGCCAGGCCTCCTAGTCTGCTGCAGGATGAAACACCCTGGGCAGTAGCTGGTTTTTATAGCTGGCAGCAGTGTCCCGCACTGCACCCAGACCATCTTCTGCACTCAGGTCCCTGCTGTTAGCTCTGTTCTGCCCTCACCACGTGGATTCCCTGCTGCCACAGCTTACTTTGTTTACTCATCCATTCCGGGGGCCTCCCTCATTTTTTGGGCCCTGTCCCCAGACCCTGCCCATGAAATTAGGTATGTGCGTCCCCCCGGAGACATCTGTCCTGGTCTCGCAAGCACTCCCCAAACTCCCTCCCTGGGGCATACCTACCTCCCTTGTGAGACCGCTCTTTGCACAGGCTCAGTTCGGGCTACCTCATAGCACCATATTGGAGGAGAGTCACCTTCACAAGGATTGGGCAAAGTAGTTCCAACGGTTCCCTCCCTTTCCCTCATGTTTCCCGGCATGACAATGGATGCCTTGGGTTGAAGGCCCTACCCAGAATGCCAAGGCCCTTTTGTTTCACCCTGCCTTCTGAGGGAACCACCCTGGGGCTTTAGGGTGCCCTAGAAAAAGCTGGGTGGCAAGCCCCATGTGGACTGCGTCATTCCTGCTAAAGCACTCGTGGCCTATCCTGCACACGTCTACATGCACAGGTGTGGAGGAATAAGCCCCATATTGTGCCGGGCTTAGGGGTGCATGCTTGCACTTTCCGAGCTTGGGAGGCGGAGACTGGAGAATCACACAGGTTTGCAGCAGCCTCGGCTACATAGTGAGGCTTTTGCAAAGTTAGTGAGTCTCGGTTTCCAAGGAAAACATAAAATGGGTATGGAAGTACAGCCCAGAGGTAGAAAATGCCCAGGGTTCAACCCCAGTACCACCACGAGCAAAAATAAATTAAAAAATAAAAATAAAAAATAAATCCCAGGTGTGGAGGATTACACCCGACATGGAGCTGGGTGTAGCTCTGTATGCTTGCACTTTTTGCGCTTGGGAGGCGGAGACCGGAGGATCACACAGGTTCGCAGCCAGCCTCGGCTATGTAGTGAGGTTTTTGGCAACTTAGAGAGTCCTGGTTTCGAAGGAAAACATAAAATGGGTATGGATATAGAGCCCAGAAGTAGAAAACGCCTGGGTTCAACCCCAGTACAACCAAGAAGAAAAATAAACTTAAAAATATAAATAAAAAATTAATCCTAACTGGGAATTAGGCACTTGACACAGAATCACAGATGCCAAGCCTCCTAGGCTACCTCAGGACGACACACCTGGGCAGTAGCTGGTTTTTTTAGCTGGCGGCAGTGTCCCGCACTGCACCCCGACCATCTTCTACCCTCAGGTCCTTGATCTTAGCTCGAGCCTGCCCTCACCACGCGGATTCCCCGCCGCCTCGAATTTGCTTTTTTTATTCACCCATCCGGGACTCCTCCCTCCCTTTTCTGGGCCCTGTCCCCAGACCCTGCCCATGCTATGAGGTCTGTCATTTCCCCCGGAGACATCTGTCCTGGGCTCACAAGCACTCCCCGGACTCCTTCTTGGGGCAAACCTATCTCCCCTGTGAGACTGCTGTTTGCGCAGGCTTAATTCTGGCTGCCTCACCGTGACATATGGGAGGAGAGTCAACTTCATAAGGATTGGGCAACACAGTTCCACCAGTTCCCTCCCTTTCCCGGGTGTTTCCCGGGCTGACCATGGATGCCTTGGGTGGAAGGCCCTACCCAGAATGCCAAGGCCCACTTTGTTTCGCCCTGCCTTCTGATGGAACCACCCTGGGGCTTTAGGGTGCCCTAGAAAAAAGCTGGGTGGCAAGCCCCTTGTGGACTGTGTCATTCCTGTGAGAGGACTTGAGGGCGCTTCTGCACACTTCCACATGCACAGGTGTGGAGAATTAAATCCCACATGGAGCCGGGCTTCGGGCTGCACTCTTGTATTCCCCGCACTTGGGAGGTGGAGATGGAGGATCGCAAAGGTTAGCGGCCAGCTTCGGCTATGTAGTGAGGCTTTTGCCAACTTAGTGAGTCCTGGTTTTGAAGGAAAACATAAAATGGGTACGAATATAGAGCCCAGTGGTAGAAAACGCACTGGGTTCAACCCCAGTACCACCAAGAAGAAAAATAAAATGAAAAATAAAAATATAAAATTAATCCTAACTGGGAATTAGGCACTTGACTCAAATCGAAAATGCCAGGCCTCCTAGGCTACTGCAGGAGGCCACACCCTGGGCAGTAGCTGGGTTTTTAGCTGGCGGCAGTGTCCCGCACTGCACCCCGACCATTTTCTGCCCTCAGGTTCTTGCTGTTAGCTAGGGCCTGCCCTCACCATGCGGATTCCCCGCCGCCCCGAATTTGCTTTGTTTATTCACCCATCCTGGGGGCCTCCCTCCCTTTTCTGGGCCCTGTCCCCAGACCCTGCCCATGCTATGAGGTCTGTGCTTTCCCCTGAAGACATTTGTCCTGGTCTTGCAAGCACTCCCTGGTCTCCCTCCTTGGGGCAAACCTGTCTTCCCTGTGAGACTGCTGTTTGCTCAGGCTCAGTTCGGGCTGCCTCACCATACCATATGGGAGAGAGTCACATTCAGAAGGATTGGGCAACACAGTTCCACTGGTTTCCTCCCTTTCCCGGGTGTTTCCCGGGCTGACTGTGGATGCCTTGGATTGAAGTCCCTACCCAGAATGCCAAGGCCCTCTTTGTTTCGCCCTGCCTTCTGATGGAACCACCCTGGGGCTTTAGGGTGCCCTAGAAAAAGCTGGGCGGCAAAAAAAAGGGGTGCAGCTTTGCACTCCCCGCGATTGGGAGGCGAAGACCGGAGGATCACACAGGTTCCCAGACAGCCTCAGCTACATAGTGAGGCTTTTGGCCACTTTTTGAGTCCTGGTTTCCAAGGAATACATAAAATGGTTATGGAAGTAGAGCCCAGAGGTAGAAAATGCCATGGGTTCAACCCCAGTACAACCAAGAGGAAAATTATAACAAAAAATATAAATAAAAAATTAATCCTAAATGGAAATTAGGCACTTGACACAGAATCACAGATGCCAGGCCTCCTAGGTTACTGCAATAGGACACGCCCTGGGCAGTAGCTGGTTTTTACCTGGCGGCAATGTCCCGCACTGCACCCTGACCATCTTCTGCCTTCAGTTCCTTGCTCTTAGATAGGGCCTGCCCTCACCATGCAAATTCCCCAGCCCCCATGCTTGCTTTGTTTATTCACCCATATTGGGGTCTTCCCTACCTTTTCTGGGCCCTGTCCCCAGACCCTGCCCATGCTATGAGGTCTGTGCTTTCCCCCGGAGACATCTGTCCTGGCCTCCCAAGCATTCCCCGGGCTCGCTCTTTGGGGCAAACTTATCTCCCCTGTGAGAACGCTCTTTGCGCATACTCAGTTTTGGCTGCCTCACCGCGCTATATGAAAGGAGAGTCATCTTCAGAATGATTGGGCAACACAGCTCCACCGGTTCCCTCCTTTACCTGGGTGTTTCCCAGGCTGACCATGGATGCTTTGGGTTGAAGGCCCTACATAGAATGCCAAGGCCCTCTTTCTTTTGCTCTGCCTTCTGAGGGAACCACCCTGGGCCTTTAGGGTGCCCTAGAAAAAATCTGGGAGGCAAGCCCCGCATGGACTGCATCATTCCAGCGAGAGCACTCGCGGGCACTCCGGCATACTTCCACACGCATAGGTGTGGAGTATAAAACCCCACATGGAGCCATCGTAGGGGTGCACGCTGGCACTCCCCGCGTTTGGGAGGTGGAGACCAGAGGATCACACAGGATCGGGGCCAGCCTCGGCTACGTAGTGTGGCTTTTGGGAACTTAGTGAGTCCTGGTTTCCAAAGAAAACACAAAATGGGTATGTAAGTAGAGCGCAGAGGTAGAAAATGCCCTGGGTTCAACCCCAGTACCACCAAGAGGAAAAATAAAATAAAAAATAAAAATTAAAAATAAATCCTAAGTAGTAATTAGGCACTTGACACAGAATCACAGATGCCTGGCCTTCTAGGGGAACAGAGGAGGACACGCCCTAAGCAGTAGCTGTTTTTTTTTAGCTGGAGGCAGTGTCCCCTACTGCACCCTGACCATCTTCTGTCCCCAGGTCCTTGCTGTTAGCTAGGGCCTGCCCTCACCACGCGAATTCCCCAAAGCCCCACGCTTGCTTTGTTTATTCACCCATCCCAGGGGCCTCCCTCCCTTTTCTGGGCCCTGTCCCCAGACCCTGCCCATGCTATGAGGTCTGTGCTTTCACCCAGGGACATCTGTCCTGGGCTTGCCAGCACTCCCCGGTCTCCCTACTTGGGGCAAACCTATCTACCCTGTGAGACCGCTCTTTGTGCAGGCTCAGTTCTGCCTGCCTCACCGTGCCATATGGTAGAAGAGTCAACTTCAGAAGGATTTGACAACACAGTTCCACCAGTTCCCTCCCTTTCACCGGTGTTTCCCGGGCTGACCATGGATGCCTTGGGTTGAAGGCCCTACCCAGAATGCCAAGGCCCCCTTTTTTTCACCCTGCCTTCTGAGGGAACCACCCTGGGGCTCTAAGGTGCCCTAGAAAAATCCAGGTGGCAAGCCCCGCATGGACTGCGTCATTCCTGCAAGAGCACTCGTGGCCGCTCCTGCACACTTTCACACGCACAGGTGTGGAGGATTAAACCTCACATGGAGCCGGGCATAGGGGTGCAGGCTTGCACTCCCCACGATTGGGAGGGGGAGACTGGAGGATCACACAGGATCGCAGCAAGCCTCAGATATATAGTGAGGCTTTTGGCAACTTAGTGAGTCCCAGTTTCCAAAAAAACATAAAATGGGTAGGGAAGTAGAGCGCAGAGGTAGAAAACGCCCTGGGTTCAACCCCAGTACCACCAAGAGGAAAAATAAAATAAAAAATAAAAATAAAAAGTAAATCCTAAGTGAGAATTAGGCACTGAACACAGAATCACAGATGCCTGGCCTGCTAGGGGAACGCAGAAGGACATGCCCTGGAAGTAGCTGTTTTTTTAGCTGGCGGCAGTGTCCTGTACTGCACCCTGACCATCTTATGCCCTCAGGTCCTTGCTATTAGCTAGGTCCTTCCCTCACCATGCGGATTTCCCGCCCCCTCCCCCTGCTTGCTTTGTTTATTCACCCATCCTGGGGGCCTCCCTCTTATTTCTGGGCCCTTTCCCCAGACCCTGTCCATGCTATGAGGTCTGTGCTTTCCCCCGGGGACATCTGTCCTGGGCTCACAAGTATTCCCTGGGCTCCATCCTTGGGGCAAACCTATCTCTCCTGTGAGACTGCTGTTTGCCCAGGCTCAGTTAGGGCTGCCTCACCGCACCATATGGGAGGAGAGTCACCTTCAGGAGGATCGGGCAGCACACTTCTACCGGTTCCCTTTTTTTCCCAGGTGTTTCCCAGGCTGACTATGGATGCCTTGGGGTGAAGGACCTACCCAGAATGCCAAGGCCCTTTTTGTTTCGCCCTGCCTTTTGAGGGAACAACCCTGAAGCTTTAGGGTGCCCTAGAAAAAAGCCAGGTGGCAAGCCCCGCGTGGACTGCGTCATTCCTGCGAGTGCACTCACGACCGCTCCTGCACACTTCCACATGCACAGGTGTGGAGGATTAAACCCCACATGGAGCTGGGAATAGGGGTGCAGGCTTGTACTCCCTGTGCTTGGGATGAGGACACCAGAGGATCACACAGGTTCGCAGCCAGCCTCGGCTATGTAGTGAGGCTTTTGGCAACTTAATGAGCCCTATTTTTGAAGGAAAACATAAAATGGGTACGGAAGTAGAGCCCAGAGGTAGCAAACACCCTGGGTTCAACCCCAGTACCACCAAGAGGAAAAATACAATAAAAATTAAAAATACAAAATAAATCCTAATTGGGAATTAGGCACTTGAAACAAAACACAGCTGCCAGGACTCCTAGGCTACCGCAGGAGGACACGCCCTGGGCAGTAGCTGGTTTTTTAGAAGGCGGCAGTGTCCCGCACTGCACCCCAACCAACTTCTGCCCTCAGGTCCTTGCTGTTTGCTCGGGCCTGCCCTCACCATGCAAATTCCCCGCCACCCTAAATTTGCTTTGTTTATTCACCCATCCGGGGGGGCTTCCCTCCCTTTTCTGGGCCCTGTCCCCAGACCCTGCCCATGCTATGAAGTCTGTGCTTTCCCCTGGGGACATCTGTCCTGGGCTCGCAAGCACTCCCCGGGCTCCCTCCTTGGGGCAAACCTATCTCCCCTGTGAGACCACTCTTTGCACAGGCTCAGTTCCGGCTGCCTCACCGCGACATATGGGAGGAGAGTCACCTTCAAAAGGATTGGGCAACACAGTTCCACCGGTTCACTCCCTTTCCCAGGTGTTTCCCGGGCTGACCATGGATGCCTTGGGTTGAAGGCCCTACCCAGAATGCCAAGGCCCTCTTTGTTTCAACCTGCCTTCTGAGGGAACCACCCTGGGGCTCTAGGGTGCCCTAGAAAAAAGCTGGGCGGCAAGTCCCACGTGGACAGCGTCATTCCTGCAAGAGCACTCGTGGCCACTCCTGCACACTTCACATCCACAGGTGTGGAGGATTAATCCTCACATGGAGCCGGGCGTAGGGGTGCAGGCTTGCACTCCCCACACTTGGGAGGCAGAGACCGGAGGATTACACAGGTTCTCAGCAAGCCTCGGCTATCTATGTAGTGAGGCTTTTGGCAACGTAGTGAGTCCCGGTTTCCAAGGAAAACATAAAATGGGTACGGAAGTAGAGCCTAAAGGTAGCAAACACCCTGGTTTCAACCCCAGTACCACCAAGAGGAAAAATAAAATAAAAAATAAAAATAAAAAGTAAATCCTAAGTTGTAATTAGGCACTTGACACAGAATCACAGATGCCTGGCCTGCTAAGGGAACAAAGGAGGACACGCCCTAAGCAGTATCTGCATTTTTAAGCTGGAGGCAGTGTCCTGCACTGCACCCCAACCATCTTTTGCCCTCAGGTTCTTACTGTTGGCTCAGGCCTCCCCTCACCACACGAATTCCCTAGCGCTCGCGTTTACTTTGTTTATTCAACCATCCCGGGGGCCACCCTCCCTTTTCTGGGCCCTGTCCCCAGACCCTGCCCATGCTATGAGGTCTGTGCTTTCCCCCAGGGACATCTGTCCTGGGCTTGTAAGCACTCCCCAGGCTCCCCACTTGGGGCAAATCTATCTTCCCTGTATGACTGTTGTTTGCTCAGGCTAAGTTTGGGCTGCCTCACCGCACCATAAGGGAAGAGAATCACCTTCAGAAGGATTGGGCAACACAGTTCCACAAGTTCCCTCCCTTTCCCGAGTGTTTTCCGGACTGACCATGGATGCCTTGGGTTGATGGCCCTAGCCAGGATGCCAAGGCCCTCTTTGTTTCGCCCTGCCTTCTGAGGGAACCACCCTGGGGCTTTAGGGTGCCATAGAATAAAGCCAGGCGGCAAGCCAAGCATGTACTGCTTCATACCTTCGAGAGCACTCACGGCCGCTCCTGTACACTTCCACATGCACAGGTGTGGAAGTTTAAACCCCACATGGAGCTAGGCGTAGGGGTGCACGCTTGCACTCCCCACGCTTGGGAGGCAGAGACCGGAGGATCACACAGGCCCGCGGCCAGCCTTGGCTACATAGTGAGGCTTTTGGCAAATTAGAGAGTCCCGTTTTCCAAGGAAAACATAAAATGGGTACGGAAGGAGAGCCCAGAGGTAGAAAACGCCCTGGGTTCAACCCCAGTTCCACCGAGAGGAAAAATAAAAATAAATAAATAAAAATAAAAAATAAAACCTAAGTGGGAATTAGACACTTGAGACAGAATCACAGATGCTGGCCTCCTTGGCTATTGTAGGAGGACATGCCCTGTGCGGTAGCTGTTTTTTTTTAAGCTGGCTGCAGTGTCCCGCACTGCACACTGGACATCTTCTGCCCTCAGGTCCTTGCTGTTCGCTCAGAAAGCCTTCACCACGCGGATTCCCCGCTGCTCCGCGCTTGCTTTGTTTATTCACCCTCCCCGGGGGCTTCCAGGGTGTTTCCAGGGCTGACTTTGGATGCCTTGGGTTGAAGGCCCTACCCAGAATGCCAAGGCCCTCTTTGTTTCACCCTGCCTACTGAGGGAACCACCCTGGGGCTTTAAGGTGCAGTAGAAAAAAGCTGGGCGGCAACCCTGCTTTGACTACGTATTTTCTGCGAGAGCACTCATGACCGTTCCTGCACACTTTGCCACGCACAGGTGTGGAGGATTAAACCTGACATGGAGCCGGACGTAGGAGTGCATACTTGCACTCCCCGCGCTTGGGAGGCAGAGACCGGAGGATCACACAGGTTCGCGGCCAACCTTGGCTATGTATTGAGACTTTTGGCAACTTAGTGAGTCCCGGTTTCCAAGGAAAACATAAAATGGATACTGAAGTAGAGCCCAGAGGTAGAAAACACCCTGGGTTCAACCCCAGTACCACCAAGAGAAAAAATAAAATAAAAAATAAAAATAAAAAATAAATCCTAAGTGGGAATTAGGCACTTGACACAGAATTACAGATGCCTACCACGCTTGGCGAACACAAGAGGACACGCCTTGGGCAGTAGCTGTTTTTTTTTTAGCTGGCGGCAGTGTTCCGCACTGCACCCCAACAATCTTCTACCTCAGGTCCTTGGTGTTAGCTTGGGACTGCCTTCACCACGCAGATTCCCCGCCACCCAGCGCTTACTTTGTTCCTCCCTATTCTGGGCCCTTTCCCCAGACCCTGCCCATGCAATGAGGTCTGTGCTTTCCCCCAGGGACATCTGTCCTGGGCTCACAAGCACTCCCTGCGCTCCCTTCTTGGGACAAACCTATGTCCCCTGTGATACCGCTGTTTGTGCAGGCTCAGTTCGGGCTGCCTCACCATGCCATATGGGAGGAGAGTCACCTTCAGAAGGATTGGGTAGCAGAGTTCCACCAGTTCCCTCCCATTCCTGTGTGTTTCCCTAGCTGACCATGGATGCCTTGGGTTGCAGGCCCTACCCAGAATGCCAAGGCCCTTTTGTTTCACCTTGCCTCCTGAGGGAACTACCCTGGAGTTTTAGGGTGCCCTAAATGCGAAACTCTTACAATACACTGATAGTGCACATAATTGCACATATATATCATATATAAATAACTTTTCCAAGCTTTTATCATAGCTGAAACAATCAAATATGAAAAACTAAACTAAATGTTATAATCGTCCTAACGTTAAAGGTAAACCTAAAAATAAACTTATGTGGACTTCTGGGAAGATGGCGATGGAGGAATGCGGGCTTACGGGCCCCGCTAAACACCAATCTCTATTACCACAAAAGCAGCGCCCTTCATAGCCAGAAAACACCATCAGCAGAGAAACAAAAAATATATTTACAAGGGACAGAGAAAAAAAGGGCTGGAAAAACAAGACACCAGAAACCAGACCACAGTTCTGCAGCCGAAGCTGCGGCGCAGAACAGCGTGGCGCCATTTTTCTTGCAGCACCAGGCCCCAGAGAGGAGGGGGACTCAGAACAGAGCCCAGAGCCACAGAGGACATACGCCGGCCTCACGGCTAAGGATGCGGCAGCAGCGCCTTACTGCCAGTGGCAGCAGCGAGCTCACCATACGGCACCAGACCAACGCACTCAACAGCCCACCAGGCTCCAGAGAGGAGTGGCGGACAGTGAGCCGAGGTGAGCCGCTGCGGATCAGCCAGGAGGAATTCGGCAGATTTCTCAGCTGAGGGAGCATCTAAGCTCCCAGGGGCTGGGCTCAGCACACCTTGCAGGTACTCAGAGCGGAGTTCAAAAACAGAGAAGAAATACGCCAGCCTCATGACTGAGGGTGTGGCAGCGGCACCATATTGCCACCAGCGGCAGCAGCAGCAAATTCACCGAGTCCACTACAGTTCCATCTGCTTACTCAACAACAGTGAGTCAAATTACGGGCCCTGGAGGAGAAATCTCAGTACTGTACTACCAGGGACTTGACCCAGTGGGGGAGTGTCAGTGGCAGTGGAGTGGCAATATGGCACCCCTCATGGTCTAAAGCAGCCTGGATTGACTCCCTGGGTCTGAGACTCTGCGATACAACCCAGTACAGGAGTAGTGGGGACCGAGATACCACAGACTCGAGATCCAGAGCACCTTAAGTGAAGTCGCAGTGACCCAAGGGAAGAACCCAGAGAAGGCACAAACTTCTGAAATCATGGGAAAAAGGATTAACAATGGAGCAATGAATGCCCACAACCCCACAACATCAGAAGCTGATAAAACAGAAATTCAAAGATTTATAGAAGATCAAATCAGGAAAATAACTGTAGAAATAATAGAGATGTTTCTAAAAGAATTCAGAGAGAGTCAAAAAGAGATAAAGGATGCAATTAATGAAGTAAAGGCCTCAATTCAAAGTACAAACAACTGACTAGAACACATAGAGAATAGAATCTTGATCTTAGAAGATCATTCAAAAAAGAACGCATAGTTGCTAATTTAGAAAAAAAAATCCAACAGCAGGAATCTGACATTGAAGAAATATGGGCCCATTTTAAGAAATATGGGCCCATTCGCGAACCTGTGCGAACCCTAAGAATAATTGGAATAGAGGAGGGAAAAGAAAGTGAAACCAAAGGGATAAGTAATATCTTCAAAGAAATAATAGCAGAAATTTTTCCAAACATAGAGCAAGAGGTCAATACACAGGTCCAGGAAAGTTATAGAACTCCCTTTAGACAGGATCGGAGAAGAGGATCCCCACGCCACATAATTGTCAAAATGACCACTGTGGAAACCAAGCAGAGAATCTTAAAGGCAACAAAAACAAAGATCCAAGTGACATTCAGAGGCAAACCAATTAGAATCACTCCAGACTTCCCAAACCAAGTCATGAGAGCCAGAAGGGCTTGGAGTAACATATTCCAAACTCTGAAAGAAAACAACTTCCAGCCAAAAATTTCCTACCCAGCAAAACTTTCTATCAAATTAGATGGGGAAATAAGAAACTTCCACGACAAACAGAAACTGAAGGAATTTATGTCTTCAAAACCAGCGCTAGAGAAAATACTCAAAGAGATTAACTACAGAGAAGAAATAGGTAACACACACCAGAACCAGAGAAACAAGATTTTCCATCCAACAGACAACTAAGATTGGTTATCTGTGGAGATTCATTATTTATGTTAGTCTTTTACCTATCTAAATTGTATTGTTTGCTTTTATTGTTGCTAATTTTTAGGATTTCTAGTTGGAATACTAATATACCTTCAGATATAGCATTTGGAAATATTTTATCCCATTTTATCAGTAACTTTTAACTGTGTTTACATTGTCTTTGGATATACAATATGCTTTTATTTTTTAGGGAGTTTTTTTACCCTTTTGTTGCCTGTGCCATTGAAATCATATCCAAGAAATCACTGCCAATTTCAATGTTGTGAGGTTTTTATGACCCAGATTTTCTCCTAAAAGTTTATAGTCTTAAGATTTATATTTAGGTCTTTTATCTATTTTGAGTTAATATTAGTATATGGTGTTAGGTAAGGGTCCAATTTTATTCTTTTTCATGTAATTATTATTTTTCAAAATATTTAGTTAAAAGATAATTATTTCCTCCCCCAAATGTTCATGGAAACCTTGTCAAAAAAAACTTGACCATATATGGAAGAATTTATTTCTAGGCTTTTTATTTTACTCCACTAATTTATATATCTGCCTTTATAGCAGTACTACACTGTTTCAATTATTGTAGCTTTATATGGTTTGAAATCAGAAAATATACATCTTCTAGCTTTGTTCTTTTCTAGATCGTTTTGGGTATCTAGAGTCCATATTCCATATTAGGATAGATTTTTTGTGAAAAATAAATAAATAAATATAAGATAGTTTCACCTTAAAAAAGAAGAAGAAAGAAATATTCTCTGCTAAGAAAGAAAGCAAAAAGAAATATTGAAATGTTATCTTTAAGTCATCAAAAGCTTGGTATCAGACAAATTAAACTGTTATATGAGATTATCAACATTAATATTGGATAAATTGCTATAATACTAGATGTCAACAACTAAGCCAAGCCTGGGAAGGAGGGATGGGAGAGAACGGGGTGGTGATTGGGTAGGAGCTAACTGGGCGATGTGTGCATGTATGTCTACAAAAGTAATATTTTTATTACATTATGATGTATGAATACAGTGTACCAATAAAAAACAAAAAAATAAACTTATGTGAAACTCTTACAATACACTGAAATTGACCATAATTGCACATATATAGGCTATTTAAAACAGTTTTCCGAGGTTTTAAACAGCTAAAAGAACGCATATAAGAAAGTAAACTAAATGCTATATTTGTCCTAATGCAGTTATCCTAATTCTAATCATATGCAAAAGTCTTAAAATATGCTGACATTGAACATAATTGCACATATGTATGATACGTAAAACACTTTTCCGAGCTTTTGGACATAGATGAAACGAATGCATATAAGAAACTAAATTAAATGTATTCATTCTAATGCAAACAGTAATCCTAATTCTATACGTATCCAAAACTCTCACAATACGCTGAAATTGAACATAATTGCACATATATAGTATATGTAAAACAGTTCTCCGAGCTTTTAAATATAGCCAAAAAGAAGGCATATAAGAAACTAAACTAAGCCGGGCGTGGTGGCGCACGCTTGTAATCCCCGCGCTTGGGAGGCAGAGACAGGAGGATCACGCAGGTTCGAAGCCAGCCCTGCGCGCTGGCTTAGCATATCCTGTTTCCAAGTAAAAATAGGTTTGGGAGTGTAGCCTGGAGGTAGAAGGGCTTCCAGGAACCCCAGTACCACAAAACAAAGAAACTAAACTAATTGTCGTATTCTATCTAACGCAAACAGAAATCCTAATTCTAATCGTACACGAAATTCTTATAATACACTGAAATAGAACACAATTGCATATATGTATGATATGTAAAACACTTTTCCAAGCTTTTTAACATGGCTGAAACTAACGAATATAATAAACAGTTTAAACTAAATGTAATATTTGTCCTAAAGCTAACTGTAATCCTAATTCTAATCATATGCAAAACTCTTACAATACAGTGAATTGAACACAACTGCAAATATGCATGATATGTAAAAGACGTTTCTGAGGTTTTAAATATAGCTGAAATGAACGCATATAAGAAACTATAACTGTCGTATTCTAACGCAAACAGAAATCCTATTCTAAATGTACGTGAAACTCTTACAATACACTGATAGTGAACATATATAGGATTTGTAAAACCCTTCTTCAAGCTTTTAAACTTAGCTGAAATTAATGCATACACTGAAATGGAACATAATTGGACATATGTCCGATATGTAAATCACACTTCCGAGCTTTTAGCATAGCTAATACAAATGCAACTAAGAAACTAAATTCTATATTTGTCCTAACTTTAATACTAATTCTAAACGTATGCGAAACTTTTACAGTACAGTTAAATTGAACATATTTGCACATATGTATGAAACGTAAAACACTTTTTCAAGCTTTTAGACATAGATGAAACAAAGGCATATAAGAAACTAAATTAAAAGTATTCATTATAACGCAAACTGTTATCCTAATTCTATAAGTATACATAACTCTCACAATACACTGAAATTGAACACAATTGCCCATATATAGGATATATAAAACACTTTTTCGAGCTTTTTAACATAGCTGAAATTAAAGAATATAAGAAACTGTTTAAACTAAATGTAATATTCGTCCTAACGCTAACTGTAATCCTAATTCTAATCGTATGTGAAACTCTTACAATACACTGATAGGGAACATAATCACTTTTCCGAGCTATTAGACATAGATGTAATGAATGTATATGAGAAATGAAACTAAATGCTATATTCGTCCTAATGCTAACTGAAATCCTAATACTAAACGTATGCGAAACTCTTAAAATACGCTGAAATTGAACATAATTGCACATATATATGATACGTAAAACACTTTTCCAAGCTTTTAGACATAGCTGAAATGAATGCATGTAAGAAACTAAATTAAATGTCGTATTCATTCTAACACAAATTGTAATACGAAATCTAAACATATGCGAAACTCTTACAATACACTGAAATTGAACACAAATGCACATATGTATGATATGTAAGATACTTTTCCAAGCTTTTAAACATAGTTGAATCCTCTTACAGTACACTGAAATTGAACATAATTGTACATATGTATGATACATAAATCACTTTTCATAGCTTTTAGACATAACTGAAACGAACGTATATAAGAAACTAAATGTTGTATTCATTCTAACGTGAACTGTAATCCTAATTCTAAACGTATGCAAAACTTTTACAATACAATAAAATTGAACATAATTGCACATATGTATGATACGTAAAACACTTTTCTGAGCTTTTAGACATAGCTGAAATGAACGCATATAAGAAACTAAACTAAATGTCGTATTCATTCTAATGTAAACTGTAACCCTAATTCTAAACGTATGCAAAACTCTTACCATACACTGAAACTGAACACAAACGCACATATGTATAATATGTAAAACACTTTTCCAAGCTTTTAAATAATAGTTGAATCCTCTTACAGTACACTGAAATTGAATATATGTATGAAATTGCACATATGTATGGTACATAAATCACTTTTTCTAGCTTTTAGACATAACTGAAACAAATGCATATAAGAAACTAAACTTAATGTCATATTCATTCTAACATGAACTGTAATCCTAATTATAAACATATGCGAAACTTTTACAACACAATGAAATTGAACATAATTGCATATATGTATGATACGTAAAACACTTTTCCGAGCTTTTAGACATAGATGAAACGAACGCATATAAGAAACTAAATTAAATGTATCCATTTTGACGCAAACTAATCCTAATTCTATACGTATCCGAAACTCTCACAATACACTGAAATTGAACATAATTGCCCATATATAGGATATATAAAACACTTTTTCGAGCTTTTTAACATGGCTGAAACTAACGAATATAAGAAACAGTTTAAACCAAATGTAATATTTATCCTAACGCTAACTGTAATCCTAATTCTAATCATATGTGAAACTCTTACAATACAGTGAAATTGAACACAATCGCATATATGTATGATACGTAAAAAACTTTTCTGAGCTTTTAAATATAGCTGAAACGAACACATATAAGAAACTAAACTAATTGTCGTATTCTAACGCAAACAGAAATCCTATTCTAAATGTACGTGAAACTCTTACAATACACTGATAGTGAACATATATAGGATTTGTAAAACCCTTCTTCGAGCTTTTAAACATAGCTGAAATTAACGCATTTCAGTAAATGGAACAAAATTGCAGATATGTACGATATGTAAATCACTCTTCCGAGCTTTTAAACATAGCTAATACAAATGCAACTAAGAAACTAAACTAAATTCTATATTTGTCCTAACTCTAATACTAATTCTAAACATATGCGAAACTCTTACAATACACTGATAGTGAACATAATCACTTTTCCGAGCTTTTAGACATAGATGTAATGAACGCATAGAAGAAATGAAACTAAATGCTATATTCGTCCTAATGCTAACTGAAATCCTAATTCTAAATGTATGTGAACCTCTTACAATACACAGAAATTGACCATAATTGCACAAATATATGATATGTAAAAGTTTTCTGAGCTTTTAAACATCTAAAAGAACACATATAAGAAGCCAAACTAAATACTGTATTCGTCCTATTGCTAACTGTGTGCTATATTTGTCCTAATGCTAACTGTAATCCTAATTCTTAACGTATGCAAAACTCTTAATATCTGCTGAAATTGAACACAATTGCAATTATATATGATACATAAAACACTCTTCTGAGCTTCTAGACATAGATGAAAGGAACGCATATAAGAACTAAATTAAATTTATTCATTCTAATGCAAACTGTAATCCTAATTCTAAATGTATGCGAAACATAAAATACGCTGAAATTGAACATAATTGCATATATATATATGATATGTAAAACAATTTTCCAAGCTTTTAGACATAGCTGAATCCTCTTACAGTACACTGAAATTGAACAAAATTGCACATATGTATGATACATAAAACACTTTTTCAAGCTTTTACACATAGATGAAATGAATGCATATAAGAAACTAAACTAAACGTCATATTCATTCTAACACGAACTGTAATCCTAATTCTAAACATATGCGAAACTTTTTAAATACAATGAAATTGAACATCTCTGCACATAGATATGACATGTGAAACACTTTCCGAGCTTTTAGCCGTTGCGGTCACTAACGCATATAAGAATGTAAACTAACTCTTATGGAAGTCCTAACGCTATTGTAATGCTAATACTAGCTGTATGTGAAATTCTTACAATACCCTGAAATTGAACATCTCTGCACATAGACTGCACATAGACTGCCCATAGACTGCACATAGATTGGTAAACAGCTTTTCGGAGCTTTTGCCCATAGCTGTCACTAACCCATATAAGAAGTTAAATTACATGCTATGGATGTCCTAAAGCTTTCTGCAATCCTAAATATAAACTTATGTGAGACTCTTACAATACACTCGAAATGAACATCTTTGCACATATATATCACAGGTAAAACTCTTTTCCGAGCTTTTTCACATACTAACACATATAAGAAGTTAAATGAATTTTAGGGGATTCAAAATGGTGACTGACGGACACAGCACTTCTCAGTAGCTGAAACAAATAAAGTTCAACTACTTTGAAAGCAGTGTCTTAATCAATAAAATAAATGCATACCAGGAACCAAAACAGATCCTGGTACCTCGGCGGAAACCTGAACTCGAAGAAGAAGAACAAAGATCAGACACCAGATCTGCTGCAGATACAATCGGGATGTCCGCCAGTGGGCTGCCTGCCCGGCTGCCTGCCACCCCCAAACGGCACTCACTCCGGATCCCTGACTGAAATCACCGTGGCAAGATAATCCGGGACTGAAAACGAACATAGGACCTCATCTTAAGCAGCGAGCAGCACCCACGATAGAATTGTGTGCTCACCAGCGACTGGAACACAACAGCACGGGGACTCCCATGGAAGCCTGAACCAAGGAAGCCAGGTACCTGAGGGTGTCCAGGGAAAGTGCGGGTTCTAGCGTGTGCCCCAGCCCCAACCCCAGCACTGGCCCAGGGCATCTGTCCCATGCCTCAGAACTCAGCACTGTCCTCATGCACCCTGTCTGCGCCCTGGACCCCTGCTAGTAGTCAGTGCCTGCACCACTGCCACCCCTAAATCGCAGCCTACCTTGTGTGTCTAGCCCCTGCCCCCCACTGGAGCCCAGACATCCACCTTGCCAGAGGCCTGCCTTCCAGGTGGTGAAATCTCTGTGCGCCCCTGAAATCCCCTCGCCCCCCCCCCAGTTTCTACATCCCGCAGGAAGCAGATATCACTGCTGGACAGCGCGCACTGCCTATGCACCCGGACCCTTGTGCACCCCTGGCCCACCGCTGGGAGTTCCCGCCCGCCCGGTAGCCTGATGCTTAGTTCTAATCGAGAACACAGCTGAATACACCTTGGAAGAGCATAGCAGCAGCAATAGGCAGCTGCACCCACTCAAACCTGGGTCCAGTAATACCAGCGCACCCATCCTGCACCCTCGGAATAGGCAGAGCTCTGGCAGTAAGTGTGGGCATCCAGGAACCAGCATACCTTAGCCCAGGGTACATCTTGGGACCACACCGGCTAGCCCAGTTGGAATTTCCAGAGACAGGAAAATCCATTGAGACACAATATCTGCACAGGACCTCAGTGGGAGGCTCCAAGTATACTTTGGACTTCCTCCACCCCTGCTGTAGGGAAGCACAGGTGGGAGTCTAGGGTGGTGAGTACAGAGGTGCTGACTACAGGTTGAAATTTCGCAGAACCGGGGAATTGTACAGAATCTAATAACAGTGAAACCAGACAGCCTGACACATAAGCCCAAAGCAGTTAAAGGAAAGAAAGGTGTCCAAAAACCCAGAGTGACCTAAGAAGATAAAAATAGAGTACAAAGAAAACTAAGAGACATTGGATTATATTCTGAAAGATACCAAAGCAATCAGATACACAAATATTATATGGACCTGACCCCATATTTGTAAATAAGTAGGACTGTTTGTTTTACTTTTATTGTGGATGCTTTGTTTTGTTTTGGTATGGTTACTGCTGTTTTATATTTTTTCTTAACCCACCCTTCTTTTACTTTCACTTGTTGTTTTTTATATAAATATTTGATAGTTTGCCTTATTTTCTGATTTCACACAGCTGCTAGTTCCTTTTATTTTATTCTTGTCCTTTTTTCCTCTTCCTCTTTCCTTCCTTTTTTCGTTCCCCTCCTTTGATTGGCTTTTCCTTTCTTTTTCTTGGATCACATAATAGTCTTGGTATCATATGTGGATTTTTTTATGTTTGTCTGCTCCTTCCATCACCCCTCTTTACAAACTTTCCCACACTAACCTACATACTCTTCTCCCCCAAAACTTTTCCCCATAATATACCTCCTTGTTTAATACTCAAAGTATTTCATATATCCATACTTACTCTACTAATGACAAGAGTCCTACTAGTTAACTCTCATTCTTAGAAGATATTAACTCATCATACTTAAAGTCTTTCTCAACCTAAACATATCCTCTACCTAATCCGACTCCTTTACCCATCACCCCAGCTCCTCCCACATCAACCACCCTCAACACAGGAAAAGCTCTTCTGACTTGCCAATATCCCTAAACCCCTAATATTAATATTGAACTAAACATAATACTCACAAACAATGGGTAGAAATTAGAAAAACAGGACAGAGAATGCTATAAATATGAGAACCAGAAATTATGAAGAGACAGCAGAAATCACAAATACTGACCTACTAGAAATGCAAAAAGGGGAGTTCAGAATCTTGATGTACAATATGATGAAAGAATTTAAAACAAGTATAGAGGAGGTTAAAGGTAAGTTAGAAACACTAAAAAAGAATCAGAAAAAGGTCTGGAATGAAATGAAAGAGGCAATAAGTGAAATGAAGACAGCAATAGAAAAAAATTCTGGAAGATTAGATGAAATGGAAAACAGAATATCAATATTAGAAGACAGTACATCCCAAACCGAAAACACATTCAGCGATATACAGAAATCTCTATAGGAACAAAACCTAAACATCCAGCAAATACGGGATAATATGAAGCATCCTAACTTACATATAATAGGCATTGAAGAAGGAATAGAGGTACAGACCAAGGACATCTGTAATGTCTTCAAGGAAATAATCTCAGAGAATTTTCCAAATTTAGAAAGAGACTTGGACCTTCATGTCCAAGAGGCATACAGAACTACACTGAGACAGGACCAAAGAAAGACCACTCCACACAACATAATAACCAAAATTACCAACATATAGGCCAAGGACGGTATCTTAAAAGCAGTGAGAGCAAAAGAAAGGGTGACATATAAAGGCAAAACAATAAGAATCACCCCAGACTATACAACCGAGGTCATGAATGCTAGAGAGACTGGTACAATATGATTCAGTCCCTGGAAGAAAATAACTTCCAACCAAAGTTCATCTATCCAGCAAAACTACTATTCAAGATCAATGGTGAAGCCAAAGTCTTTCAGGATAAACGGAATTTCAAAAAATTCATAAATTCAAAGCCAACACTAGAGAAAATTCTTAAAGAAATAAACCATAAGGAAGAAAAAAAAGCAGACTCCAGAATCAGAGAAGAGAGGAAGTTAATAAGTGGGCCATTTAAGTAAAGAAGAAAGATCACACCACCCACGAGTAGACAGACCACAAAATGGAAGAAAAAAAAAATTATATTTCAATAATATATCTTAATGTCAAAGGACTTAACTCACCAATCAAAAGACATAGACTGGCAATGTGGATTAGGAAACATAATCCAAATATATGCTGTCTGCAAGAAACTCACCTCACAGCCAAAGACATTCACAGGCTGAAAGTGAAAGGATAGAAAAAATATATAGAAATTGAATATTTCTGCACATACATATAACATGTGAAAAACCTTTAAGAGCTTTTTCATATAGGTGTAACTAACACATATATGAAGTTAAACTAAATATTATAGAAGTCCTAACACTAACTGGAATCCTAATTCTAACTTATGTAAGAGTCTTACAATACACTCGAAATGAACATCTTTGCACATATATATCACAGGTAAAACTCTTTTCCGAGTCTTTTCACATACCTGTAACTAACGCTTATAAGAACTTAAACTAAATGATGTAGAAGATCTAACACTAACTGTAATCTTAAATCTAAAATTATGTGAAACTTACAATACACTGATATTGACAACTCTGCAGATATATATGACATCTAAAACACTTTACCCGTGCTTTTGTATATACCTGTCACAAATACATATAATAACTTTAATTCTTGGAAGTAGTAACACTAACTGTAAAGGTAATACTAACTGTATGAGAAAATTACAATACACTGAAATTGAATATCTCTGCACATAGATATGACATGTGAAACACTTTTCTGAGCTTTCACATAGGTGTAAATAACACATATAAGAAGTTAAACTTAATGTTATAGAAGTCCTAACACTAACTGTAATCCTAAATCTAAACTTATGTGAGACTCTTACAATACACTCGAAATGAACATCTTTGCACATATATATTACAGGTAAAACTCTTTTCCAAGCTTTTTCACATACGTATAACTATCGCATATAAGAAATTAAATGATATAGAAGTCCTAACGCTAACTGTAAATCTAAATCTAAACATATGGAAATATTACAGTACACAGAAATTGAACATTATGCACATATATATGACATGTGAAAAACTTTTACAAGCTTTGCACATTATCTGCAACTAACGCATATAAGAAGTTAAACTAAATGATAGATTTCCTAAAGCTATCTGCAATCCTAATTCTGAATTTATGTGAAACTCTTACAATACACTGAAATTGAACATCTCCGTAGATAGATATGACATGTGAAACACTTTTCCGAGCTTTTTCACATAAGTGTAACTAACGCATATACGAAGTTAAACTAAATGTTATAGAAGTTCTAACACTAACTGGAATACTAATTCTTACTTATATGAGACTCTTACAATACACTCGAAATGAACAGCTATGCACATATATATCACAGGTAAAACTCGTTTCCGAGCCTTTTCACATGGCTGTAACTAACGCATATAAGAACTTAAACTAAATGATACAGAAGTCCTAACGCTAAGTGTAATCCTAAATCTAAACTTATGTGAAACTTACAATACACTGAAATTAAACAACTTTGCAGATATATATGACATCTAAAACACTTTTTTGAGCTCTTGTATATACCTGTCACTAATCCATATAATAATTCTAATTTATAGAAGTAGTAACGCTAACTGTAATGGTAATACTAACAATATGAGAAACTTAAAATACACTGAAATTGAATATCTGTGCATATATATATATATATATATCATGGGAAACACTTTTCAGAGCTGTTGCCCATACCTGTAACTAACGCATATAAGAAGTTAATGTTATATAAGTCCTAATAATAACTGTAATCCTAAATCTAAAAATATAAAATATGAAACAGTTACAGTACAAGAAATTGAACATCTCGGCACACAGATATGTCATGTGAAACACTTTTCTGAGCTTTTAGCTGTTGCGGTCACTAATGCATATAAGAAACTGAAATAACTCTTATGGAAGTCTTAACGCTATCTGTAATGCTAATACTACCTGTATGTGAAACTCTTACAATATCCTGAAATTGAACATCTCTGCACATAGACTGCCAATAGACTGCACATAGACTGGTAAAACACTTTTCAGAGCTTTTTCACATAGGTGTAACTTACGCATATAAGAAGTTAAATTACAATCTATGGATGTCCAGTTGCTTTCTGCAATCCTAATTCTAAACTTATGTGAGGCTCTTACAATACACTTGAAATGAACATCTTTGCACATATATATCACAGATAAACCTCTATTCTGAGTTTTTTCACATAGCTATAACTAATGCTTATAGGAACTTAAACTAAATGATATAAAAGTCCTAATGCTAACTGTAATCCTAAATCTAAACTTACGTGAAATTTACAATACACTGAAATTGAACAACTCTGCAGATACATATGACTTGTAAACCCCTCTTCCAAGCTTTTACCCATTGTCGTAATTAATGCATATAAGAACATAAACTAAATGGTATAGAAGTCCTAAAGCTATTTGCAATCCTAATTCTCAACTTATATGAAACTCTTGCAATACAATAAAACTGAACAACTTTTCACATAGATATGACATCTAAAACACTTTTCCGAGCTTTTGAATATACCTGTCACTAATTTGTATAATAACTTTAATTCATGGAAGTAGTAACGCTAATTGTAATGGTAATACTAACTCTATGAGAAACTTACAATACACTGAAATTGAATATCTCTGCACATAGATATGACTAATGAAACACTTTTCCGAGCTTTTTCATATAGGTGTAACTATCGCATATACGAATTTAAATGTTATAGAAGTCCTAACACTCACTGGAATCCTAATTATAACTTATGTGAGACTCTTACAATACACTCCAAATGAACATCTTTGCATATATATATATATATAATCTCACAGGTAAAACACTCTTCCGAGCCTTTTCACATAGCTGTAAATAACACTTAAAAGAACTTAAACTAAATGATATAAAGTCCTAATGCTAATTGTAATCCTAAATCTAAACTTATGAGAAACTTACAATACACTGAAATTGAATAACTGTAACGGTAACATTAACTATATGAAAAACTTACAATACACTGAAATTGAATATCTCTGCACATAAATATGACATGTGAAACACTTTTTCGACTTTTTCACATAGGTGTAACTAACGCATATATGAAATTAAACTAAATATTATAGAAGTCCTAACACTAACTGGAATCCTAAATCTAAACTTATTTGAGACTCTTACAATACACTCGAAATGAACATCTTTGCACATATATATCACAGGTAAAACTCTTTTCCGAGCCTTTTCACAGAGCTGTAACTAACGCTTATAAGAACGTACACTAAATGATATAGTACACTAAATGAAAATGAACAACTCTGCAGATAGATATGACTCGTAAACCCCTCTTCTGAGCTTTTACCCATTGTTGTAACTAACGCATATAAGAACATAAAAGTATAGAAGTCCTAAACCTATCTGCAATCCAAATTCTCAGCTTATATGAAACTCTTGCAATACACTAAACTTGAACAACTTTGCACATAGATATGACATCTAAAACACTTTTCCAAGCTTTTGTATATACCTGTCACTAATCCATAAAATAACTTTATTTCATGGAAGTAGTAACGCTAACTTTAACGGTAATATTAACTCTATGAGAATCTTACAATACACTGAAATTGAATATCTCTGCACATAGATATGACATGTGAAACACTTTTCCGAGCTTTTTCACATAGCTGTAACTAACGCATATACGAAGTTAAACTAAATGTTACAGAAGTCCTAACACTAACTGGAATCCTAAATCTAAACTTATGTGAGACTCTTACAATACACTCGAAATGAACATCCTTGCACATATATATCACAGGTAAATCTCTTTTCCAAGCCTTTTCACAGAGCTGTAACTAACGCTAATAAGAACTTAAACTAAATGATATAGAAGTCCTAATGCTAACTGTAATCCTAAATCTAAACTTATGTGAAGCTTATTATACACTGAAAATGAACAAGTCTGCAGATAGATATGACTCGTAAACCCCTCTTCCGAGCTTTTAAGCATTGTTGAAACTAATGCATATAAAAAATAAACTAAATGATATAGAAGTCTTAAAACTATCTGTGATCCAAACTCTCAACTTAGATGAAACTCTTGCAATACAATAAACCTTAACAACTTTGCACATAGATATGATATCTAAAACACTAAAAATGAACAACTCTGAAGATATATATGACTCATAAACCCCTCTTCTGAGCTTGTAGGCATTGTTGAAACGAATGCATATAAGAACATAAACTAAATGGTATAGAAGTCCTAATGCTATCTGCAATCCAAATTTTCAACTTATATGAAACTCTTGCAATACAATGAAATTTCACAGCATTGCACATAGATATGACATCTAAAACACTTTTCCGAGCTTTTGTATATACCTGTCACTAATCCATATAATAACTTTAATTCTTGGAAGTAGTAATGCTAACTGTAGTGGTAATATTAACTGTATGAGAAAATTACAATACACTGAAATTGAATATCTCTGCACATAGATATGACATATGAAACACTTTTCCGAGCTTTTTCACATAGGTGTAACTAACACATATAAGAAGTTAAACTAAATGTTATAGAAGTCCTAACCCTAACTGGAATCCTAAATCTAAACTTATGTGAGACTCTTACAATATACTCAAAATGAACATCTTTGCACATATATATCACAGGTAAAACTCTTTTCTGAGCCTTTTCACATAGCTGTAACTAACGCTTATAAGAACTTAAACTAAATGATATAGAAGTCCTAAAGCTATCAGCGATCCAAACTCTCAACTTATATGAAACTCTTGCAATACAATGAAATTTGACAACATTGCACATACTTAGGACATCTAAAACAATGTCTCCGAGCTTTTGTATATACCTGTCACTAATCCGTAAAATAACTTTATTTCATGAAAGTAGTAACGCTAAATGTAATGGTAATATTAACTGTATGAGAATCTTACAATTCACTGAAATTGAATATCTCTGCACATAGATATGACATGTGAAACACTTTGCCGAGCATTTTCACATAGGTGTAACTAACGCATATACCAACTACATGTTACAGAAGTCCTAAGACTAACTGGAATCCTAAATATAAACTTATGTGAGACTCTTAAAATACGATCGAAATGAACATATTTGCACAAATATATCACAGGTAAAACTCTTTTCCGAGCCTTTTCACATAGCTATAACTAAAGCTTAATAGAACTTAAACTAAATGATATAGAAGTCCTAACGCTAACTGTAATCCTAAATCTAAACTTATGTGAAACTTACAATACACTAAAAATGAACAACTCTGCTGATAGATATGACTCGTAAACCCCTGTTCCGACCTTTTACCCATTGTTGTAACTAACGCATATAAGAACATAAACTAAATGGTATAGAAGTCCTAAAGCTATCTGCAATTCAAATTCTCAACTTATATGAAACTCTTTCAATACAATGAAATTTGACAATTTTGCACGACATCTAAAACACTTTTCTGAGCTTCTGTATAAACCTGTCATTAAACCGTAAAATAAATTTATTTCATGGAAGTAGTAACGCTAACTTTAACGGTAATATTAACTCTATGAGAATCTTACAATACACTGAAATTGAATATCTCTGCACATAGATATGACATGTGAAACACTTTTCCGAGCTTTTTCACATAGGTGTAACTAACGCATATACGAAGTTAAACTAAATGTTACAGAAGTCCTAACACTAACTGGAATCCTAAATCTAAACTTAGTTGAGACTCTTACAATACACTCGAAATGAACATCTTTGCACATATATATCACTGGTAAAACTCTTTTCCGAGCCTTTTCACATAGCTGTAAATAAAGCTTAATAGAACTTAAACTAAATGATATAGAAGTACTAAAACTAACTGAAATCCTAAATCTAAACTTATATGAAACTTACAATACACTGAAATTGAACAACTCTGCAGATGGATATGACCCGTAAACCCCTCTTCCGAACTTTAACTCATTATTAAAACTAATGCATATAAGAAGATAAACTAAATGATATAGAAGTCCTAAAACTAGCTGCAATCCAAACTCTCAACTTATATGAATCTCTTGCAATACACTAAACTTGAACAAATTTGCACATAGATAAGACATTTAAAACACTTTTCCGAGCTTTTGTATAAACCTGTCACTAATCCATAAAATAACTTTATTTCATGGAAGTAGTAACGCTAACTGTAACGGTAATATTAACTGTATGAGAAAATTACAATACACTGAAATTGAATATCTCTGCACACTTTTCCGAGCTTTTTCACATAGCTGTAACTAACGCATATATGAAGTTAAACTAAATGTTACAGACGTCCTAACACTAAGTGGAATCCTAAATCTAAACTTATGTGAGACTCTTACAATACACTCGAAATGAACATACTTGCACATATATGTTACAGTAAATCTCTTTCCCGAGCCTTTTCACAGAGCTGTAACTAACGCTTATAAGAACTTAATCTAAATGATATAGAAGTCCTAAAGCTAACTGTAATCCTAAATCTAAACTTATGTGAAACTATTGCCATAAACTGAAATTGAACAACATTGCACATATATATAACATGTTAAACACTTTTCTGAGCTTTTACACCTAGGTTAAACTAACACATAAAAAGTTAAACTAAATGATATAGAAGTGCTTACACTATCTGCAATCCTAATTCTAAACTTACATAAAACACCTGCAATAAACTGAAATTGATCACTTCTGCACACTGATATGTCTACTGAAACACTTTTCCGAGCTTTTACCCATTGCTGCAAATAATGAATATTATAAGTTAAACAAAATGATATAGAAGTGCTGATGCTATCTGCAATCCTGATTCTAAATTTATGTGAAACTTCTACAATACACTGAAATTAAACACTTCTACACATAGATACGTCAACTAAAACACTTTTGCAAGCTTTTACCCATTTCTGCAAAAAATGCATATTAGAAGTTAAACTAATTGATATAGGAGTGCTAACGCTATCTGCAATCCTAATTCTAAACTTATGTGAAACTCTTGCAATTCACTAAAATTAAACAACTTTCACATATATATGACATGTAAAATAGTTTTCCGAGCGTTTGCTCTTAGTTTTAACTAACGCATCTAAGAAGTTAAATAATATAGAAGTGCTAACGCTATCTGCAATCCTAATTCTAAACTTATGTAAAACATCTACATTACACTGAAATTGAACACTTGTGCACATAGATATGTCAAATAAAACACTTTTGCGAGCTTTTACCCATTTCTGCAACTAACGCCTATTAGAATTTAAACTAAATGATATAGAATTGCTAACGCTATCACAATCCTAATCCTAAACTTACGTGAAACTTCTGCAATACAATGAAATTGTTCACTTCTTCACACTGATATGTCTACTGAAACAGTTTTCCGAGATTTTACCCATTGCTCTAACTAACGCCTATAGAAGTTAAACTAAATGATATAGAAGTGCTAACGCTATCTACAATCCAAATTATAAACTTATATGGAACGCTTGAAATACAATGAAATTGAAAAACTTTTACATATATATGACATATAAAACACTATTCTGAGCTTTTGCACCTAGGTTAAACTAATGCCTATTAGAAGTTAAAAAAAATAATATAGAAGTGCTAAGGCTATCTGGAATCCTAATTCTAAACTTACGTGAAACTCCTGCAATAAATTGGAATTGATCACCTCTGCACACTGATATGTCTACTGAAACACTTTTCCGAGCTTTGACCCACTGCTGCAAATAAAGCGTATTAGAAGTTAAACTAAATGATAAAGAAGTGCTAACGCTATCTGCAATCCTCATTTTAAATTTATTGAAACTTCTGCAGTACACTGAAATTAAACACTTCTGCACATAGATACGTTAAGTACAACACGTTTGCGAGCTTTTACCCATTTCTGCAACTAACGCATATTAGAAGTTAAACTAAATGATATAGAAGTGCTAACGCTATCTGCAATCCTAATTGTAAACTTATGTGACACTCTTGCAATACATTGAAATTGAAAAACTTTCACATATATATGACATATAAAACACTTTTCTGAGCTTTTGCGCCCAGGTTAAAATAATGCCTATTAAAAGTTAAACTAAATGATATAGAAGAGCTAGCGCTATCTGCAATCCTAATTCTAAACTATGTGAAAGTCTTGCAATACACTGAAATTCTCACCTCTGCACATTGGTATGTCTACTAAAACACTTTTGCGAGCTTTATTCTTTTCTGCAACTAACTCATATGAGAAGTTAAACTAAATGATATAGAAGTGCTAACGCTATCTGCAATCCTAATTCTAAACTTATGTGAAACTCTTGCAATACACTGAAATTGAACAACTTTCACATATATATGACATGTAAAACACATTTCTAAGCTTTCCGCCAAGGTTTCACTAACGCATATGAGAAGTTAAACTAAATGATATAGAAATGCTAACCTTATCTGCAATAATAATTCTAAACTTATGTGATACTTCTGCAATACACTGAAATTAAACACTTCTGCACATAGATATGTAAACTAAAACACTTTTGTGAGCTTTTACCCATTTCTGCAACTAAGGCATATTAAAAGTAAAACTAAATGATATAGAAGTCCTAACGCTATCTGAAATCCTACTACTAAAATTAAGTGAAACTCTTGCAATACCCTGAAATTGATCACCTCTGCACATTGGTATGTCTACTAAAACACTTTTGTGAGCTTTTATTCTTTGCTGCAACTACCTCATATTAGAAGTTGAACTAAATGATATAGAAGTGCTAAGGCTATCTGCCATCCTAATTCTTTTTTTTTTTTTTGTGGTACTGGGGTCCCTGGAAGCCCTTCTACCTCTGAGCTACGCTCCCAGACCTATTTTATATTTTTGAAACAATGTCTCTTACCCCAGCGCGGCTGGCTTCTAAACTGCGCGATCCTCCTGTCTCCGCCTCCCAAGCGCGGGGATTAGAAGCGTGCGCCACCGCGCCCGGCTCTGCCATCCTAATTCTAAACTTATGTGAAACTCTTGCAATACACTGAAATTGATCACCTCTGCACATTGGTATGTCTACTAAAACACTTTTGCGAGCTTTTACCCATTGTTCTAACTAATGCCTATTAGAAGTTAACTAAATGATATAGAGGTGCTAAAGCTTCTGCAATCCTCATTCTAAACATATGTGAAACTCTTGCAATACATTGATATTGAAAAACTTTCATATATATATGAAACATAAAACACTTTTCCGAGCTTTTCCGCCTAGGTTAAACTAACGCCTAATAGAAGATAAACTAAATGATATAGAAGAGCTAACGCTATCTGCAATCTAATTCTAAACTTACATGAAACTCCTGTAATAAACTGAAATTGTTCACCTCTGCACACTGATATGTCTACTGAAACACTTTTCTGAGCTTTTACCCATTGCTGCAAATAATGCCTATTAGAAGTTAAACTAAATGATAAAGAAGTACTAATGCTATCTGTAATCCTAATTCTAAACATGTGAAACTCTGGCAATTCACTGAAATTGAACAACTTTCCCATATGTATGACATGTAAAACAGTTTTCCGAGCATTTGCGCTTAGTTTTAACTAACGCATCGAAGAAGTTAAACTAAACGATATAGAAGTGCTAACGATATCTGCAATCCTCATTCTAAACTATTGTGAAACTCTTGCAATACACTGAAATTGATCACCACAGCACATTGATATGTCTACTAAAACACTTTTCCGAACTTTTACCCATTGCAGTAATTAATGCCTATTAGAAGTTAAACTAAATGATATAGAAGAGCTAACGCTACCTGCAATCCTAATTCTAAACTTATGTGAAACTCTTGCAATACACTGAAATTGATCACCTCTGCACATTGGTATGTCTACTAAAACACTTTTGCGAGCTTTTAACCATTGCTGTAACTAACGCCTATTAGAAGTTAAACTAAATGATATAGAAGTGCTAAGGCTATCTGCAATCCTCATTCTAAACATATGTGAAACTCTTGCAATACACTGATATTGAAAAACTTTCATATATATATGACACATAAAACACTTTTCCGAGCTTTTCCGCCTAGGTTAAACTAACGCCTATTAGAAGTTAAACTAAATGATATAGAAGAGCTAATGTTACCTGCAATCCTAATTCTAAACTTATGTGAAACTCTTGTTATACACTGAAATTGATCACCTCTGCATATTGGTATGTCTACTAAAACACTTTTGCGAGCTTTTACCCATTGTTCTAACTAAGGCCTATTAGAAGTTGAACTGAATGATATACAAGTACTAACGCTCTTTGCAATCCTAATTCTAAACTTATATGAAACTCTTGCAATACACTGAACATCTTTCACAAATATATGACATATAAAACACTCTTCCAAGCTTTTGCGCCTAAGTAAAACTAACTCCTATTAGAAGTTAAACTAAATGATATAGAAGAGCTAACGCTAACTGCAATCCTAATTCTAAACTTATGTGAAACTCTTGCTATACACTGAAATTGATCACCTCTGCACACTGGTATTTCTACTAAAACACTTTTGCGAGCTTTTACCCATTGTTCTAAGGCCTATTAGAAGTAAAACTAAATGATATACAAGTACTAACCCTATCTGCAATCCTTATTCAAACTTCTGTGAAACTCTTGCAATTCACTGAAATTAAAACTTTCACATATATATGACATGTAAAACAGTTTTCTGAGTGTTTGCGTTTAGTATTAACTAACGCATCGCAGAAGTTAAATTAAATGATATAGAAGTGCTAACGCTATCTGCAATCTTCATTCTAAACTTATGTGAAAATCTTGCAATACACTGAAATTGATCACCTCTCACATTGGTATGTCTACTAAAACAATTTTGCGAGCTTTTACCCATTGCTGTAACTAACGCCTATTAGAAGTTAAACTAAATGATATAGAAGTGTTAACGCTATCTGCAAGTCTAATTCTAAACTTAGGTGAAACTATTGCCATAAAATAAAATTGAACAACATTACACATATATATGACATTTTAAAAACTTTTCCGAGCTTTTACACCTAGGTTAAATTAACGCATATAAAAAGTTAAAATAAATGATATAGAAGTGCTAAAGCTATCTGCAATCCTAATCTAAACTTATGTGAGTGAAACTCGTGCAATACACAAATTGAACAACTTTCACAAATATATGACATATAAAACACTTTTCCAAGCTTTTGCGCCTAGGTTAAAATAAAGCCGATTAGAAGTTAAACTAAATGATATAGAAGTGCTAATGCTATCTGCAATCCTAATTCTAAAATTATGTGGAATTTTTGCAATTCACTGAAATTGAACAATTTTGCCCACATATATGATATTTTAAACACTTTTCCGAGATTTTCTGCCTAGGTTAAATTAACGCCTTAAAACAGTTTTCCGAGCATTTGTGCTTAGTTTTAATTAAGGCATCGAAGAAGTTAAACTAAATGATATACAAGTACTGATGCTATCTGCAATCCTAATTCTAAACTTATGTGAAACTCTTGCAATACACTGAAATTGATCACCTCTGCACATTGGTATGTCTACTAAAACACTTTTGCGAGCTTTTACCCATTGTTCTAACTAAGGCCTATTAGAAGTTAAACTAAATGATATAGAAGTGCTAAAGCTATCTGCAATCCTCATTCTAAACATATGTGAAACTCTTGCAATACATTGATATAGAAAAACTTTCATATATATATGAAACATAAAACACTTTTCCGAGCTTTTCCGCCTAGGTTAAACTAACGCCTAATAGAAGTTAAACTAAATGATATAGAAGAGCTAACGCTATCTGCAATCTAATTCTAAACTTACATGAAACTCCTGTAATAAACTGAAATTGTTCACCTCTGCACACTGATATGTCTACTGAAACACTTTTCTGAGCATTTACCCATTGCTACAAATAATGCCTATTAGAAGTTAAACTAAATGATATAGAAGTACTAATGCTATCTGTAATCCTAATTCTAAACTTATGTGAAACTCTGGCAATTCACTGAAATTGAACAACTTTCCCATATGTATGACATGTAAAACAGTTTTCCGAGCATTTGCGCTTAGTTTTAACTAACGCATCGAAGAAGTTAAACTAAACGATATAGAAGTGCTAACGATATCTGCAATCCTCATTCTAAACTATTGTGAAACTCTTGCAATACACTGAAATTGATCACCACAGCACATTGATATGTCTACTAAAACACTTTTCCGAACTTTTACCCATTGCAGTAATTAATGCCTATTAGAAGTTAAACTAAATGATATAGAAGAGCTAACGCTACCTGCAATCCTAATTCTAAACTTATGTGAAACTCTTGCAATACACTGAAATTGATCACCTCTGCACATTGGTATGTCTACTAAAACACTTTTGCGAGCTTTTACCCATTGCTGTAACTAACTCCTATTAGAAGTTAAACTAAATGATATAGAAGAGCTAACGCTTTCTGCAATCCTAATTCTAAACTTCTGTGAAACTCTTGTAATACACTGAAATTGAACAACTTTCACATTCATATGATATGTAAAACACTTTTCTGAGCTCTTGTGCCTAGGGAAAACTAACGCATATAAGAAGTTAAACTAAATGATACAGAACTGGTAACGCTATATAGGAATCCTAATTCTAAACATATGTGCAACTCTTGCAATACACTGAAATTAAACAACTTTCACATATATATGACATGTACACTTTTCTGAGCTTTTGCGTTTAGGGTAAACTAACGCATCTAATAAGTTAAACTAAATGATACAGAACTGGTAAAGCTATCTGCAATCCTAATTCTAAACTTATGTGAAATTCTTGTAATACACTGAAATTGAACAACTTTCACATATATATGACATGTAAAACACTTTTCCAAGCTTTTGCGCGTTGGTTAAACTAACACATATGAAAAGTTAAACTCAATGATATAGAACTGGTAATGCTATATGCAATCCTAATTCTAAACTTACGTGAAACTCTTGCAATACACTGGAATTGAACAACTTTCACTTATATATGACATGTATAACACTTTTCCGAACTTTTGCGCCTAGGTAAAATAACGCATCTAAGAAGTTAAACTAAATGATACAGAACTTGTAACGCTATCTGCAATCCTAATTCTAAACTTCTGTGAAACTCTGGCAATACAGTGAAATTGATCAACTTTCACATATATATGACATGTACAACACTTTTCCGAGTTTTTGCGCTTAGGTTAAACTAACACATATAAAAACGTAAACTCAATGATATAGAACTGGTAACACTATTTGCAATTCTAAATCTAAACTTATGTGAAACTCTTGCAATACACTGAACATCTTTCACAAATATATGACATATAAAACACTCTTCCAAGCCTTTGCGCCTAAGTTAAACTAACTCGTATTAGAAGTTAAACTAAATGATATAGAAGTGCTAATGCTATCTGCAATCCTAATTCTAAAATTATGTGGAACTTTTGCAATTCACTGAAATTGAACAATTTTGCCCACATATATGACATTTTAAACACTTTTCCGAGATTTTCTTCCTAGGTTAAATTAACGCCTTAAAACAGTTTTCTGAGGATTTGTGCTTAGTTTTAACTAAGGCATCGAAGAAGTTAAACTAAATGATATACAAGTACTAATGCTATCTGCAATCCTAATTCTAAACTTATGTGAAACTCTTGCAATACACTGAAATTGATCACCTCTGCACATTGGTATGTCTACTAAAACACTTTTGCGAGCTTTTACCCATTGTTCTAACTAAGGCCTATTAGAAGTTAAACTAAATGATATAGAAGTGCTAAAGCTATCTGCAATCCTCATTCTAAACATGTGTGAAACTCTTGCAATACATTCATATAGAAAAACTTTCATATATATATGAAACATAAAACACTTTTCCGAGCTTTTCCGCCTAGGTTAAACTAACGCCTAATAGAAGTTAAACTAAATGATATAGAAGAGCTAACGCTATCTGCAATCTAATTCTAAACTTACATGAAAATCCTGTAATAAACAGAAATTTTTCACCTCTGCACACTGATATGTCTACTGAAACACTTTTCTGAGCTTTCACCCATTGCTGCAAATAATGCCTATTAGAAGTAAAACTAAATGATATAGAAGTACTAATGCTATCTGTAATCCTAATTCTAAACTTATGTGAAACTCTTGCAATTCACTGAAATTGAACAACTTTCCCATATATATGACATGGAGAACAGTTTTCCGAGCGTTTGCGTTTAGTATTAACTAACGCATCGAAGAAGTTAAATTGAATGATATAGAAGTGCTAACGCTATCTGCAATCCTCATTCTAAACTTATATGAAAATTTGCAATACACTGAAATTGATCACGTCTGCACGTTGGTATGTCTACTAAAACACTTTTGCAAGCTTTTACCTATTGCTGTAACTAACGCCTATTAGAAGTTAAACTAAATGATAGAGAAGTGCCAAGGCTATCTGCAATCCTCATTCTAAACATATGTGAAACTCTTGAAATACATTGATATAGAAAAACTTTCATATATATATGAAACATAAAACACTTTTCCGAGCTTTTCTGCCTAGGTTAAACTAACGCCTAATAGAAGTTAAACTAATTGATATAGAAGAGCTAACGCTATCTGCAATCCTAATTCTAAATACGTGAAACTCTTGCTATACACTGAAATTGATCACCTCTGCACACTGGTATGTCTACTAAAACACTTTTCTGAGCTTTTACCCATTGCTGTATCTAAAGCCTATTAGAAGTTAAACTAAAAGATATACGAGTACTAACGCTATCTGCAATCCTTATTCAAACTTATGTGAAACTCTGGCAATTCACTGAAATTGAAACTTTCACATATATATGACATGTAAAACAGTTTTCCGAGCGTTTGCGTTTAGTATTAACTAACGTATCGCAGAAGTTAAATTAAATGATATAGAAGTGCTAACGCTATCTGCAATCCTCATTCTAAACTTATGTGAAAATCTTGCAATACACTGAAATTGATCACCTCTTACATTGGTATGTCTACTAAAACACTTTTGCGAACTTTTACACATTGCTGTAAATAACGCCTATGAGAAGTTATACTAAATGATATACAAGTACTAACGCTATTTGCAATTCTAAATCTAAACTTATATGAAACTCTTGCAATACACTGAACATCTATCACAAATATATGACATATAAAACACTCTTCCAAGCTTTTGCGCCTAAGTTATACTAACTCGTATTAGAAGTTAAACTAAATGATATAGAAGAGCTAACGCTATCTGCAATTCTAATTCTAAACTTATGTGAAACTCTTGCTATACACTGAAATTGATCACCTCTGCACACTGGTATGTCTACTAAAACACTTTTCTGAGCTTTTACCCATTGCTGTATCTAAAGCCTATTAGAAGTTAAACTAAAAGATATACGAGTACTAACGCTATCTGCAATCCTTATTCAAACTTATGTGAAACTCTGGCAATTCACTGAAATTGAAACTTTCACATATATATGACATGTAAAACAGTTTTCCGAGCGTTTGCGTTTAGTATTAACTAACGTATCGCAGAAGTTAAATTAAATGATATAGAAGTGCTAACGCTATCTGCAATCCTCATTCTAAACTTATGTGAAAATCTTGCAATACACTGAAATTGATCACCTCTCACATTGGTATGTCTACTAAAACAATTTTGCGAGCTTTTACCCATTGCTGTAACTAACGCCTATTAGAAGTTAAACTAAATGATATAGAAGTGTTAACGCTATCTGCAAGTCTAATTCTAAACTTAGGTGAAACTATTGACATAAAATAAAATTGAACAACATTGCACATATATATGACATTTTAAAAACTTCTCCGAGCTTTTACACCTAGGTTAAATTAACGCATATAAAAAGTTAAAATAAATGATATAGAAGTGCTAAAGCTATCTGCAATCCTAATCTAAACTTATGTGAAACTCATGCAATACACTGAAATTGAACAACTTTCACAAATATATGACATATAAAACACTTTTCCAAGCTTTTGCGCCTAGGTTAAAATAAAGCCTATTAGAAGTTAAAATAAATGATATAGAAGTGCTAATGCTATCTGCAATCCTAATTCTAAAATTACGTGGAACTTTTGCAATTCACTGAAATTGAACAATTTTGGCCATATATATGACATTTTAAACACTTTTCCGAGCTTTTCTGCGTAGGTTAAACTAACGCCTTAAAACAGTTTTCCGAGCATTTGTGCTTAGTTTTAACTAACACATCGAAGAAGTTAAACTAAATGATATACAAGTATTAATGCTATCTGCAATCCTAATTATAAACTATGTGAAAATCTTGCAATACACTGAAATTGATCACCTCTGCACATTGGTATGTCTACTAAAACACTTTTCTGAGCTTTTACCCATTGCTGTAACTAACGCCTATTAGAAGTTAAACTAAATGATATAGAAGTGCTAAGGCTATCTGCAATCCTCATTCTAAACATATGTGAAACTCTTGCAATACACTGATATTGAAAAACTTTCATATATATATGACACATAAAACACATTTCCGAATTTTTCCACCTAGGTTAAACTACCGCCTATTAGAAATTAAACTAAATGATATAGAAGAGCTAACGCTACCTGCAATCCTAATTCTAAACTTATGTGAAACTCTTGCTATACACTGAAATTGATCACCTCTGCACACTGGTATGTCTACTAAAACACTTTTCTGAGCTTTTACCCATTGCTGTAACTAACGCCTATTAGAAGTTAAACTAAATGATATAGAATTGTTAACGGTATCTGCAAGTCTAATTCTAAACTTAGGTGAAACTATTGCCCTAAAATAAAATTGAACAACATTGCACATATATATGACATTTTAAAAACTTCTCCGAGCTTTTACACCTAGGTTAAATTAACGCATATAAAAAGTTAAAATAAATGATATAGAAGTGCTAAAGCTATCTGCAATCCTAATCTAAACTTATGTGAAACTCGTGCAATACACTGAAATTGAACAACTCTCACAAATATATGACGTATAAATCACTTTTCCAAGCTTTTGCGCGTAGGTTAAAATAAAGCCTATTAGAAGTTAAACTAAAAGATATACAAGTACTAACGCTATCTACAATCCTTATTCAACCAAATGTGAAACTCTTGCAATTCACTGAAATTGAAACTTTCACATATATATGACATTTTAAACACTTTTCTGAGCTTTTACACCTAGGTTAAATTAACGCATATAAAAAGTTAAAATAAATGATATAGAAGTGCTAAAGCTATCTGCAATCCTAATCTAAACTTATGTGAAACTCATGCAATACACTGAAATTGAACAACTTTCACAAATATATGACATATAAAACACTTTTCCAAGCTTTTGCGCCTAGGTTAAAATAAAGCCTATTAGAAGTTAAAATAAATGATATAGAAGTGCTAATGCTATCTGCAATCCTAATTCTAAAATTACGTGGAACTTTTGCAATTCACTGAAATTGAACAATTTTGGCCATATATATGACATTTTAAACACTTTTCCGAGCTTTTCTGCGTAGGTTAAACTAATGCCTTAAAACAGTTTTCCGAGCATTTGTGCTTAGTTTTAACTAACACATCGAAGAAGTTAAACTAAATGATATACAAGTATTAATGCTATCTGCAATCCTAATTATAAACTATGTGAAAATCTTGCAATACACTGAAATTGATCACCTCTGCACATTGGTATGTCTACTAAAACACTTTTCTGAGCTTTTACCCATTGCTGTAACTAACGCCTATTAGAAGTTAAACTAAATGATATAGAAGTGCTAAGGCTATCTGCAATCCTCATTCTAAACATATGTGAAACTCTTGCAATACACTGATATTGAAAAACTTTCATATATATATGACACATAAAACACATTTCCGAATTTTTCCACCTAGGTTAAACTACCGCCTATTAGAAATTAAACTAAATGATATAGAAGAGCTAACGCTACCTGCAATCCTAATTCTAAACTTATGTGAAACTCTTGCTATACACTGAAATTGATCACCTCTGCACACTGGTATGTCTACTAAAACACTTTTCTGAGCTTTTACCCATTGCTGTAACTAACGCCTATTAGAAGTTAAACTAAATGATATAGAATTGTTAACGGTATCTGCAAGTCTAATTCTAAACTTAGGTGAAACTATTGCCCTAAAATAAAATTGAACAACATTGCACATATATATGACATTTTAAAAACTTCTCCGAGCTTTTACACCTAGGTTAAATTAACGCATATAAAAAGTTAAAATAAATGATATAGAAGTGCTAAAGCTATCTGCAATCCTAATCTAAACTTATGTGAAACTCGTGCAATACACTGAAATTGAACAACTCTCACAAATATATGACGTATAAATCACTTTTCCAAGCTTTTGCGCGTAGGTTAAAATAAAGCCTATTAGAAGTTAAACTAAAAGATATACAAGTACTAACGCTATCTACAATCCTTATTCAACCAAATGTGAAACTCTTGCAATTCACTGAAATTGAAACTTTCACATATATATGACATTTTAAACACTTTTCTGAGCTTTTACACCTAGGTTAAATTAACGCATATAAAAAGTTAAAATAAATGATATAGAAGTGCTAAAGCTATCTGCAATCCTAATCTAAACTTATGTGAAACTCATGCAATACACTGAAATTGAACAACTTTCACAAATATATGACATATAAAACACTTTTCCAAGCTTTTGCGCCTAGGTTAAAATAAAGCCTATTAGAAGTTAAAATAAATGATATAGAAGTGCTAATGCTATCTGCAATCCTAATTCTAAAATTACGTGGAACTTTTGCAATTCACTGAAATTGAACAATTTTGGCCATATATATGACATTTTAAACACTTTTCCGAGCTTTTCTGCGTAGGTTAAACTAACGCCTTAAAACAGTTTTCCGAGCATTTGTGCTTAGTTTTAACTAACACATCGAAGAAGTTAAACTAAATGATATACAAGTATTAATGCTATCTGCAATCCTAATTATAAACTATGTGAAAATCTTGCAATACACTGAAATTGATCACCTCTGCACATTGGTATGTCTACTAAAACACTTTTGCGAGTTTTTACCCATTGTTCTAACTAAGGCCTATTAGAAGTTAAACTAAATGATATAGAAGTGCTAAAGCTATCTGCAATCCTCATTCTAAACATATGTGAAACTCTTGAAATACATTGATATAGAAAAACTTTCATATATATATGAAACATAAAACACTTTTCCGAGCTTTTCCGCCTAGGTTAAACTAACGCCTAATAGAAGTTAAACTAAATGATATAGAAGAGCTAACGCTATCTGCAATCTAATTCTAAACTTACATGAAACTCCTGTAATAAACTGAAATTGTTCACCTCTGCACACTGATATGTCTACTGAAACACTTTTCTGAGCTTTTATAAATTGCTGCAAATAATGCCTATTAGAAATTAAACTAAATGATATAGAAGTAATAATGCTATCTGTAATCCTAATTCTAAACTTATGTGAAACTCTTGCAATTCACTGAAATTGAACAACTTTCCCATATATATGACATGTAAAACAGTTTTCCGAGCGTTTGCGCTTAGTTTTAACTAACGAATCGAAGAAGTTAAACTAAACGATATAGAAGTGCTAATGATATCTGCAATCCTCATTCTGAACTATTGTGAAACTCTTGCAATACACTGAAATTGATCACCACAGCACATTGGTATGTCTACTAAAACTCTTTTCCGAACTTTTACCCATTGCAGTAATTAATGCCTATTAGAAATTAAACTAAATGATATAGAAGAGCTAACGCTCCTGCAATCCTAATTCTAAACTTATGTTAAACTCTTGCAATACACTGAAATTGATCACCTCTTACATTGGTATGTCTACTAAAACACTTTTGCGAGCTTTTACCCATTGTTCTAACTAAGGCCTATTAGAAGTTAAACTAAATGATATAAAAGAGCTAAAGCTATCTGCAATCTAATTCTAAACTTACATGAAACTCCTGTAATAAACTGAAATTGTTCACCTCTGCACATTGATATGTCTACTGAAACACTTTTCAGAGCTCTTACCCATTGCTGCAAATAATGCCTATTAGAAGATAAACTAAATGATATAGAAGTACTAATGCTATCTGTAATCCTAATTCTAAACTTATGTGAAACTCTTGCAATTCACTGAAATTGATCACCTCTCACATTGGTATGTCTATTAAAACACTTTTGCGAGCTTTTACCCATTGCTGTAACTAACGGCTATTAGAATTTAAACTAAATGATATAGAAGTGTTAACGCTATCTGCAAATCTAATTCTAAACTTAGGTGAAACTATTGCCATAAAATAAAATTGAACAACATTGCACATATATATGACATTTTAAACACTTTTCCGAGCTTTTACACCTAGGTTAAATTAACGCATATAAAAAGTTAAAATAAATGATATAGAAGTGCTAAAGCTATCTGCAATCCTAATCTAAACTTATGTGAAACTCGTGCAATACACTGAAATTGATCAACTCTGCACATTGGTATGTCTACTAAAACACTTTTCTGAGCTTTTACCCATTGCTGTAACTAACGCCTATTAGAAGTTAAACTAAATGATATAGAAGTGCTAAGGCTATCTGCAATCCTAATCTAAACTTATGTGAAACTCATGCAATACACTGAAATTGAACAACTTTCACAAATATATGACATATAAAACACTTTTCCAAGCTTTTGCGCCTAGGTTAAAATAAAGCCTATTAGAAGTTAAAATAAATGATATAGAAGTGCTAATGCTATCTGCAATCCTAATTCTAAAATTACGTGGAACTTTTGCAATTCACTGAAATTGAACAATTTTGGCCATATATATGACATTTTAAACACTTTTCCGAGCTTTTCTGCGTAGGTTAAACTAACGCCTTAAAACAGTTTTCCGAGCATTTGTGCTTAGTTTTAACTAACACATCGAAGAAGTTAAACTAAATGATATACAAGTATTAATGCTATCTGCAATCCTAATTATAAACTATGTGAAAATCTTGCAATACACTGAAATTGATCACCTCTGCACATTGGTATGTCTACTAAAACACTTTTCTGAGCTTTTACCCATTGCTGTAACTAACGCCTATTAGAAGTTAAACTAAATGATATAGAAGTGCTAAGGCTATCTGCAATCCTCATTCTAAACATATGTGAAACTCTTGCAATACACTGATATTGAAAAACTTTCATATATATATGACACATAAAACACATTTCCGAATTTTTCCACCTAGGTTAAACTACCGCCTATTAGAAATTAAACTAAATGATATAGAAGAGCTAACGCTACCTGCAATCCTAATTCTAAACTTATGTGAAACTCTTGCTATACACTGAAATTGATCACCTCTGCACACTGGTATGTCTACTAAAACACTTTTCTGAGCTTTTACCCATTGCTGTAACTAACGCCTATTAGAAGTTAAACTAAATGATATAGAATTGTTAACGGTATCTGCAAGTCTAATTCTAAACTTAGGTGAAACTATTGCCCTAAAATAAAATTGAACAACATTGCACATATATATGACATTTTAAAAACTTCTCCGAGCTTTTACACCTAGGTTAAATTAACGCATATAAAAAGTTAAAATAAATGATATAGAAGTGCTAAAGCTATCTGCAATCCTAATCCTAAATTGAACAACTTTCACAAATATATGACATATAAAACACTTTTCCAAGTTTTTGCGCCTAGGTTAATATAAAGCCTATTAGAAGTTAAACTAAATGATATAGAAGGCTAATGCTATCTGCAATCCTAATTCTAAAATTACGTGGAACTTTTGCAATTCACTGAAATTGAAAAATTTTGCCCATATACATGACATTTTAAACACTTTTCCGAGCTTTTCTGCCTAGGTTAAACTAACGCCTTAGAACAGTTTTTTGAGCATTTGTGCTTAGTTTTTACTAACGCATCGAAGAAGTTAAACTAATTAATATACAAGTACTAATGCTATTTTCAATCCTAATTCTAAACTTATGTGAAACTCTTGCAATACACTGAAATTGATCACCTCTGCACATTGGTATGTCTACTAAAACACTTTTGCGAGCTTTTACCCATTGTTCTAAGGCCTATTAGAAGTTAAACTAAATGATATAGAAGTGCTAAGGCTATCTGCAATCCTCATTCTAAACATATGTGAAACTCTTGCAATACATTGATATAGAAAAACTTTCATATATATATGAAACATAAAACACTTTTCTGAGCTTTTCCACCTAAGTTAAACTAATGCCTAATAGAAGTTAAACTAAATGATATAGAAGAGCTAACGCTATCTGCAATCTAATTCTAAACTTACATGAAACTCCTGTAATAAACTGAAATTGTTCACCTCTACACACTGATATGTCTTCTGAAACACTTTTCTGAGCTTTTACCCATTGCTGCAAATAATGCCTATTAGAAGATAAACTAAATGATATAGAAGTACTAATGCTATCTGTAAACCTAATTCTAAACTTATGTGAAACTCTTGCAATTCATTGAAATTGAACAACTTTCCCATATATATGACATGTAAAACAGTTTTGCGCTTAGTTTTAACTAATGCATCGAAGAAGTTAAAATAAACGATATAGAAGTGCTAACGATATCTGCAATCCTCATTCTAAACTATTGTGAAACTCTTGCAATACACTGAAATTGATCACCACAGCACATTGGTATGTCTACTATAACACTTTTCCGAACTTTTACCCATTGCAGTAACTAATGCCTATTAGAATTTAAACTAAATGATATAGAAGTGTTAACGCTATCTGCACGTCTAATTCTAAACTTAGTTGAAACTATTGCCATAAAATAAATTTGGACAACATTGCACATATATATGACATTTTAAACATTTTTCCGAGCTTTTACACCTAGGTTAAATTAACGCATATAAAAAGTTAATATAAATGATATAGAAGTGCTAAAGCTATCTGCAATCCTAATCTAAACTTATGTGAAACTCGTGCAATACACTGAAATTGAACAACTTTCACAAATATATGACATATAAAACACTTTTCCAAGCTTTTGCGCGTAGGTTAAAATAAAGCCTATTAGAAGTTAAACTAAATGATATAGAAGTGCTAATGCTATCTGCAATCCTAATTCTAAAATTATGTGGAACTTTTGCAATTCACTGAAATTGAAAAATTTTGCCCATATATATGACATTTTAAACACTTTTCCAAGCTTTTCTGCCTAGGTTAAACTAACGCCTTAAAACAGTTTTCCGAGGATTTGTGCTTAGTTTTAAATAAGGCATCGAAGAAGTTAAACTAAATGATATACAAGTACTAATGCTATCTGCAATCCTAATTCTAAACTTATGTGAAACTCTTGCAATACACTGAAATTGATCACCTCTGCACATTGGTATGTCTACTAAAACACTTTTGCGAGCTTTTACCCATTGTTCTAACTAAGGCCTATTAGAAGTTAAACTAAATGATATAGAAGTGCTAAAGCTATCTGCAATCCTCATTCTAAACATATGTGAAACTCTTGAAATACATTGATATAGAAAAACTTTTATATATATATGAAACATAAAACACTATTCCGAGCTATTCCGCCTAGGTTAAACTAACGCCTAATAGAAGTTAAACTAAATGATATAGAAGAGCTAATGCTATCTGCAATCCTAATTCTAAACTTATGTGAAATTCTTGCTATACACTGAAATTGATCACCTCTGCACACTGGTATGTCTACTAAAACACTTTTCTGAGCTTTAACCCATTGCTGTATCTAAAGCCTATTAGAAGATAAACTAAAAGATATACAAGTACTAACGCTATCTGCAATCCTTATTCAAACTTATGTGAAACTCTTGCAATTCACTGAATTTGAAACTTTCACATATATATGACATGTAAAACAGTTTTCCGAGCGTTTGCGTTTAGTATTAAGTAACGCATCGAAGAAGTTAAATTAAATGATACAGAAGTGCTAACGCTATCTGCAATCCTCATTCGAAACTTATGTGAAAATCTTGCAATACACTGAAATTGATCACCTCTCACATTGGTATGTCTACTAAAACACTTTTACGAGCTTTTACCCATTGCTGTAACGAACGCCTATTAGACATTAAACTAAATGATATAGAAGTGTTAACGCTATCTGCAAGTCTAAATCTAAACTTAGGTGAAACTATTGCCATAAAATAAAATTGAACAACATTGCACATAGATATGACATTTTAAACACTTTTCCGAGCTTTTACACCTAGTTTAAATTAACACATATAAAAAGTTAAAATAAATGATAAAGAAGTGCTAAAGCTATATGCAATCCTAATTCTAAACTTCTGTGAAACTCTTCCCATACACTGAAAATGAAGAACTTTCACATATATATGTCATGTAAAACACTTTTCTGAGCTTTGGTGCCTAGGTTAAACTAACGCATATAAGAAGTTAAACTAAATGATACAGAACTGTTAATGCTTTATGCAATCCTAATTCTAAACTTCTGTGAAACTCTTGCAATACAGTGAAAATGATCAACTTTCACATATATATGACATGTACAACACTTTTTCGAGTTTTTGCGCTTAGGTGAAACTAATACATATAAAAAGTTAAACTCAATGATATAGAACTGGTAACACTATTTGCAATCCAAATTCTAAACTTATGTGAAACTCTTGCAATATACTGAAATTGAACAACTTTCACATATATATGACATGTAAAACAGTTTTCCAAGCTTTTGCGCGTTGGTTAAACTAACACATATGAAAAGTTTAACTCAATGTTACAGAACTGGTAACGCTATCTGCAATCCTAATTCTAAACTTATATGAAACTCTTCCCATATACTGGAAATGAACAACTTTCACATATATATGACATGTAAAACACTTTTCCGAATTTTGCCCCTAGGTAAACTAATGCATCTAAGAAGTTAAACTAAATGATACAGAACTTGTAACCATATCTGCAATCCTAATTCTAAACTTCTGTGAAACTCTTGCAATACAGTGAAATTGATCAACTTTCACATATATATGACATGTAAAACATTTTTCTGAGCTCTTTTGCCTAGGGAAAACTAACACATATAAAAAGTTAAACTAAATGATATAGAAGTCCTAACAAATTATTCCACTCTAATTCTAAACTTATGTGAAACTCTTGTAATACAATGGAATTGAACAACTTTCACATAAATACGACATATACAACACTTTTCCGAGCTATTGAGCCTAGGGTAAAGTAAAGAATCTAAGAAGTTAAACTAAATGATACAGAACTGGTAACGCTATCTGCAATCCTAATTCTAAACTTCTTTGAAACTCTTGTAATACACTGAAATTGAATAACTTTCACATATATATGATACGTAAAACACTTTTCCAAGCTTTTGCGCGTTTGTTAAACTAACACATATCAAAAGTTAAACTCAATGATATAGAACTGGTAACGCTATCTGCAATCCTAAATGTAAACTTAAGTGAAACTCTTGCAATACACTGAAATTGAACAACTTTCACATATATATGTCATGTAAAACATTTTCCGAGCTTTGGTGCCTAGGGTAAACTAAAGCATATAAGACGTTAAACTCAATGATATAGAACTGGTAGCGCTATCTGCAATCCTAATTCTAAACTTCTATAAAACTCTTCCCATACACTGAAATTGAACAACTTTCACAAATATATGATATATATTACACTTTTCTGAGATTTGGCACGTACGTTAAACTAACACATATAAAAAGTTAAACTCAATGATATAAAACTGGTAACGCAATATGCAATCCTAATTTTAAACTTATGTGAAACTTTTCACATACATTGGAATTGAACAACTTTCACATATATATGACATGTACAACACTTTTCCGAGCTTTTGCGCCTAGGGTAACCTAACGCATCTAAGAAGTTAAACTAAATGATACATAACTGGTAACGCTTTCTGTAATCCTAATTCTAAACTAATGTGAAACTCTTGCAATACACTGAAACTGAACAACTTTCACATATATATGACAAGTAAAGCACTTTTCCAAGCTTTTGCGCGTTGGTTAAACTAACACATATGAAAATTTAACTCAGTGATATAGAACTGGTAATGCTATATGCAATCCTAATTCTAAACTTATGTGAAACTCTTGCAATACACTGGAATTGAACAACTTTCACAAATATATGACATATAAAACACGTTTCCAAGCTTTTGCGCCTAGGTTAAAATAAAACCTATTAGAAGTTAAACTAAATGATATAGAAGTACTAATGCTATCTGCAATCCTAATACTAAAATTATGTGGAACTTTTGCAATTCTCTGAAATTGAACAATTTTGTCCATATATATGACATTTTAAACACTTTTCCGAGCTTTTCTGCCTAGGTTAAACTAACGCCTTAAAAAAGTTTCCCGAGCATTTGTGCTTAGTTTTTACTAACGCATCGAAGAAGTTAAACTAAATGATATACTAGTACTAATACTATCTGCAATCCTAATTCTAAACTTATGTGAAACTCTTGCAATACACTGAAATTGATCACGTCTGCACATTTGTATGTCTACTAAAACACTTTTGCGAGCGTTTACCCATTGTTCTAAGGCCTATTAGAAGTTAAACTAAATGATATAGAGTGCTAAAGCTATCTGCATACTTAATTCTAAAATTATGTGAAACTCTTGCAATACACTGGAATTGAACAACTTTCACATATATATGACATGTAAAACACTTTTCTGAGCTTTGGTGCCTAGAGTAAACTAACGCATATAAGAAGTTAAACTCAATGATATAGAACTGGTAGCGCTATCTGCAATCCTAATTCTAAACTTCTGTGAAACTCTTCCCATACACTGAAATTGAACAACTTTCACATATATACGTCATGTAAAACACTTTTCCGAGCTTTGGTGCCTAGGTTAAACTAACGCATATAAGAAGTTAAACTAAATGACACAGAACTGTTAACGCTTTATGCAATCCTAATTCTAAACTTATGTGCAAATCTTGCAGTACACTGAAATTAAACAACATTCACATATATATGACATGTACAACACTTTTCTGAGCTTTTGCGTCTAGGGTAAACTAACGCATCTAATAAGTTAAACTAAATGATACAGAACTGGTAAAGATATCTGCAATCCTAATTCTAAACTTCTGTGAAACTCTTGTAATACACTGAAATTGAACAACTTTCACATATATATGACATGTAAAACACTTTTCCGAGCTTTGGTGCCTAGAGTAAACTAACGCATATAAGAAGTTAAACTCAATGATATAGAACTGGTAACGCTATCTGCAATCCTAATTCTAAACTTCTGTGAAACTCTTGCAATACACTGAAATTCAACAACTTTCACATGTATATGACATGTAAAACACTCTTCTGAGCTCTTGTGCCTAGGGAAAACGAACGCATATAAGAAGTTAAACTAAATGATACAGAACTGGTAATGCTATATGGAATCCTAATTCTAAACTTATGTGCAACTCTTGCAATACACTGGAATTGAACACCTTTCACATATATATGATAAGTAAAACACTTTTCCAAGCTTTTGTGCGTTGGTTAAACTAACACATATGAAAAGTTTAACTCAATGATATAGAACTGGTAATGTTATATGCAATCCTAATTCTAAACTTATGTGAAACTCTTCCAATACACTGGATTTGAACAATTTTCACTTATATATGACATGTACGACACTTTTCCGAGCTTTTGCGCCTAAGTAAACTAACGCATCTAAGAAGTTAAACTAAATGATACAGAACTTGTAACGCTATCTGCAATCCTAATTCTAGACTTCTGTGAAACTCTTGCAATACAGTGAAATTGATCAACTTTCACATATATATGACATGTACAACACTTTTCCGAGTTTTTGCGCTTAGGTTAAACTAACACATATATAAAGTCAAACTCAATGATATAGAACTGGTAACACTATTTGCAATCCTAATTCTAAACTTATGTGAAATTCTTGCAATACACTGAAATTGAACAACTTTCACATATATATGACATATAAAACATGTTTCCGAGCTTTTGCACCTAAGGTACCCTAATGCATCTATGAAGTTAAATTAATGATACAGAACTGGTAACGCTATCTGCAATCCTAATTCTAAAATTATGTGAAACTCTTCTCATACACTGGAATTGAACAACTTTCACATATATATGACATGTAAAACACTTTTCCGAGCTTTTGTGCCTAGAGTAAACTAACGCATATAAGAAGTTAAACTCAATGATATAGAACTGGTAACGCTATCTGCAGTCCTAATTCTAAACTTCTGTGACTCTTCCCATACACTGGAATTGAACAACTTTCACATATATATAACATGTAAAACACTTTTCTGAGCTTTGGCGCCTAGGGTAAACTAACGCATCTAAGAACGTAAACTAAATGATATAGAAGTGCTAAAGTTATCTGCAATCCTAATTCTAAACTTCTGTGAAACTCTTGCAATACACTGGAATTGAACAACTTTCACATATATATGACAAGTAAAACACTTTTCCGTGCTTTGGTGCCTAGAGTAAACTAAGGCATATAAGAAGTTAAACTCAATGATATAGAACTGGTAACGCTATCTGCAATCCTAATTCTAAACTTCTGTTAAACTCTTTCAATACACTGATATTGAACAACTTTCACATGTATATGACATGTAAAACACTTTTCTGAGCTCTTGTGCCTAGGGAAAACTAACGCATATAAGAAGTTAAACTAAATGATACAGAACTGGTAACGCTATATTGAATCCTAATTCTAAACTTATGTGCAACTCTTGCAATACACTGAAATTAAAAAACTTTCACATATATATGACATGTAAAACATTTTTCCAAGCTTTTGCGCGTTGGTTAAACTAACACATATGAAAAGTTTAACTCAATGATATAGAACTGGTAATGCTATATGCAATCCTTATTTTAAACTTACGTGAAACTCTTGAAATACACTGGAATTGAACAACTTTCACTTATATATGACATGTACAACACTTTTCCGAGCTTTTGCGCCTAGGGTAACCTAACGCATCTAACAAGTTAAACTAAATGATACAGAACTGGTAACGCTATCTGCAATCCTAATTCTATACCTTTGTGAAACTCTTGCAATACACTGAAATGATCAACTTTCACATATATATGACATGTAAAACACTTTCCCGAGCTTTGGTGCCTAGAGTAAACTAACGCATATAAGAAGTTAAACTCAATGATACAGAACTGGTAACGCTATATGCAATCCTAATTCTAAACTTATGTGAAACTTTTTCAATACACTGAAATTTTACAACTTTCACATATATATGACATGGATAACACTTTTTCGAGGTTTGGTGCCTAGGGTAAACTAACGCATAATAGAAGGTAACATAAATGATAGAGAACTGGTAATGCTATCTGCAAGCCTAATTCTAAACTTACGTGAAACTCTTCCCATATACTGGAATTGAACAACTTTCACATATATATGACATGTAAAACACTTCTCTGAGCTTTGGCGCCTAGGGTAAACTAACGCATCTAAGAACGTAAACTAAATGATATAGAAGTGCTAAAGCTCTCTGCAATTATAATTCTAAAATTATGTGAAACTCTTGCAATACACTGGAATTGAACAACTTTCACATATATATGATATGTAAAACACTTTTCCAAGCTTTGGTGCCTAGAGTAAACTAACGCATATAAGAAGTTAAACTCAATGATATAGAACTGGTAGCGCTATCTGCAATCCTAATTCTAAACTTCTGTGAAACTCTTGTAATACACTGAAATTGAACAACTTTCACATATATATGTCATGTAAAACACTTTTCCGAGCTTTGGTGCCTAGGTTAAACTAACACATATAAGAAGTTAAACTAAATGAAACAGAACTGTTAATGCTTTATGCAATTCTAAACTTATGTGCAACTCTTGCAATACACTGAAATTAAACAACATTCACATATATATGACATGTACAACACTTTTCCGAGCTTTTGCGTCTAGGGTAAACTAACGCATATAAGAAGTTAAACTAAATGAAACAGAACTGTTAATGCTTTATGCAATTCTAAACTTACGTGAAACTCTTGCAATACACTGGAATTGAACAATTTTCACTTATATATGACATGTACGACACTTTTACGAGCTTTTGCACCTAGGTAAACTAACGCATCTAAGAAGTTAAACTAAATGATACAGTACTTGTAACGCTATCTGCAATCCTAATTCTAAACATATGTGAAACTCTTGCAATACACTGATATTGAAAAAACTTTCATATATATATGAAAAATAAAACACTTTTCCGAGATTTTCCGCATAGGTTAAACTAAGGCCTAATAGAAGTTAAACTAAATGACATAGAAGAGATAACCCTATCTACAATCTAATTCTAAACTTACATGAAAATCCTGTAATAAACTGAAATTGTTCACCTCTGCACACTGATATGTCTACTGAAACACTTTTCTGAGCTTTTACCCATTTCTGCAAATAATGCCTATTAGAAGTTAAACTAAATGATATAGAAGTACTAATGCTATCTGTAATCCTAATTCTAAACTTATGTGAAACTCTTGCAATTCACTGAAATTGAAACTTTCCCATATATATGACATGTAAAACAGTTTTCCGAGCGTTTGCGTTTAGTATTAACTAACGCATCGAAGAAGTTAAACTAAATGATATAAAAGTGCTAACGCTATCTGCAATCCTCATTTTAAACTTCTGTGAAACTCTTTCAATAGACTGAAATTTAACAACTTTCACATATATATGACATGGATAACACTTTTCCGAGATTTGGTGCCTAGGGTAAACTAACGCATATTAGAAGATAATCAAAATGATAGAGAACTGGTAACGATATCTGCAATCCTAATTCTAAACTTATGTGAAACTCTTCCCATACACTGGAATTGAACAACTTTCACATATATATGACATGTAAAACACTTTTCTGAGCTTTGGCGCCTAGGGTAAACTAACGCATCTAAGAACATAAACTAAATGATAGAAGTGCTAAAGCTCTCTGCAATCCTAATTCTAAAATGATGTGAAACTCTTGCAATACACTGGAATTGAACAACTTTCACATTTATATGTCATGTAAAACACTTTTCCGAGCTATTGTGCCTAGAGTAAACTAACGCATATAAGAAATTAAACTCAATGATATAGAACTGGTAGCGCTATCTGCAATCCTAATTCTGAACTTCTGTGAAACTCTTCCCATACACTGAAACTGAACAACTTTCACATATATATGTCATGTAAAACACTTTTCCGAGGTTTGTTGCCTAGGGTAAACTAACGAATATAAGAAGTTAAACTAAATGATACAGAACTGTTAACGCTTTATGCAATCCTAATTCTAAACTTATGTGCAACTCTTGCAATACACTGAAATTAAACTACATTCACATATATATGACATGTAAAACACTTTTCCAAGCTTTGCACGTTGGTTAAACTAACACATATGAAAAGTTAAACTCAATGATATAGAACTGGTAATGCTATATGCAATCCTATTTTTAAACTTACTTGAAACTCTTCCAATACACTGGAATTGAACAACTTTCACTTATATATGACATGCACGACACTTTTCTGAGCTTTTGCGCCTAGGTAAACTAACGCATCTAAGAAGTTAAACTAAATGATACAGTACTTGTAACGCTATCTGCAATCCTAATTCTAAACTTCTGTGAAACTCTTGCAATACAGTCAAAATGATCAACTTTCACATATATATGACATGTACAACACTTTTTCGAGTTTTTGCGCTTAGGTTAAACTAACACATATAAAAAGTTAAACTCACTGATATAGAACTGGTAACACTATTTGCCATCCTAATTCTATACTTATGTGTAATTCTTGCAATATAATGAAATTGAACAACTTTCACATATATATGACATGTAAAACAGTTTTCCAAGCTTTTGAATCTAGGGTAAACTAACGCATCTAATAAGTTAAACTAAATGATACAGAACTGGTAAAGCTATCTGCAATCCTAATTTTAAACTTATGTGAAACTCTTGTAATACACTGAAATTGAAAAACTTTCACATATATATGACAAGTAAAACACTTTTCCAAGCTTTTGCGCGTTGGTTAAACTAACACATATGAAAAGTTTAACTCAATGATATAGAACTGATAATGCTATATGAAATCCTAATTCTAAACTTACGTGAAACTCTTGCAATACACTGGAATTGAACAACTTTCACTTATATATGACATGTATGACACTTTTCCGAGCTTTTGCACATAGGGTAAACTAACGCATCTAAGAACGTAAACTAAATGATATAGAATTCCTAAAGCTCTCTGCAATCTTAACTCTAAAATTATGTGAAACTCTTACAATACACTGGAATTGAACAACTTTCACATATATATGACATGTAAAACACTTTTCCGAGCTATGGTGCCTAGAGTAAACTAACGCATATAAGAAGTTAAACTCAATGATATAGAACTGGTAGCGCTATCTGCAATCCTAATTCTAAACTTCTGTGAAACTCTTCCCATACACTGAAATTGAACAACTTTCACATATATATGTCATGTAAAACAGTTTTCCGAGCTTTGTTTCCTAGGGTAAACTAACGCATATAAGAAGTTAAATTAATGATACAGAACTGTTAACGCTATATGCAATCCTAATTCTAAACTTCTGTGAAACTCTTGCAATACAGTGAAAATGATCAACTTTCACATATATATGACATGTACAACACTCTTCCGAATTTTTGCGCTTAGGTTAAACTAACACATATAAAAATTTAAACTCAATGATATAGAACTGGTAACACTATTTGCAATCCTAATTCTAAACTTATGTGAAACTCTTGCAATATACAGAAATTGAACAACTTTCACATATATATGACATGTAAAACAGTTTTCCAAGCTTTTGCGTGTTGGTTAAACTAACACATGTGAAAAGTTTAACTCAATGATACAGAACTGGTAATGCTATATGCAATCCTAATTATAAACTTACGTGAAACTCTTGCAAAACACTGGAATTGAACAACTTTCACTTATATATGACATGTACGACACTTTTCCGAGCTTTTGCGCCTAAGTAAACTAACGCATCTAAGAAGTTAAACTAAATGATACAGAACTTGTAACGCTATCTGCAATCCTAATTCTAAACGTCTGTGAAATTCTTGCAATAGAGTGAAATGATCAACTTTCACATATATATGACATGTAAAACACTTTTCCGAGCTTCGGTGCCTAACGTAACCTAACGCATATAAGGAGTTAAACTCAATGATATAGAACTGGTAACGCTATCTGCAATCCTAATTCTGAACTTCTGTGAAACTCTTCCCATACACTGAAATTGAACAACTTTCACATATATATGTCATGTAAAACACTTTTCCGAGCTTTGTTGCCTAGGGTAAACTAACGCATCTAATAAGTTAAACTAAATGGTACAGAACTGGTAAAGCTATCTGCAATCCTAATTCTAACCTTCTGTGAAACTCTTGTAATACACTGAAATTGAACAACTTTCACATATATATGACATGTAAAACACTTTTCCAAGCTTTTGCGTGTTGGTTAAACTAACACATATGAAAAGTTGAACTCAATGATATAGAACTGGTAATGCTATATGCAATCCTAATTTTAAACTTACGTGAAACTCTTGCAATACACTGGAATTGAAGAACGTTCACTTATATATGACATGTACGACACTTTTCCGAGCTTTTGCGCCTAGGTAAACTAACACATCTAAGAAGTTAAACTAAATGATAAAGTACTTGTAACGCTATCTGCAATCCTAATTCTAAACTTCTGTAAAACTCTTGCAATACAGTGAAAATGATCAACTTTCACATATATATGACATGTACAACACTTTACCGAGTTTTTGCGCTTAGGTTAAACTAACACATATAAAAAGTTAAACTCAATGATATAGAACTGGTAACACTATTTGCAATCCTAATTCTAAACTTATGTGAAATTCTTGCAATACACTGAAATTGAACAACTTTCACATATATATGACATATAAAACATGTTTCCGAGCTTTTGCACCTAAGGTAAACTAATGCATCTATGAAGTTAAACTAAATGATACAGAACTGGTAACGCCTTCTGCAATCCTAAATCTAAACTTATGTGAAACTCTTTCAATACACTGAAATTTAACAACTTTCACATATATATGACATGTAAAACACTTTTCTGAGCTTTGGCGCCTAGGGTAAACTAACGCATCTAAGAACGTAAACTAAATGATATAGAAGTGCTAAAGCTCTCTGCAATCCTAATTCTAAAATTATGTGAAACTCTTGCAATACACTGGAATTGAACAACTTTCACATATATATGACATGTAAAACACTTTTCCGAGCTTTTGCACATAGGGTAAACTAACGCATCTAAGAACGTAAACTAAATGATATAGAATTCCTAAAGCTCTCTGCAATCTTAACTCTAAAATTATGTGAAACTCTTACAATACACTGGAATTGAACAACTTTCACATATATATGACATGTAAAACACTTTTCCGAGCTATGGTGCCTAGAGTAAACTAACGCATATAAGAAGTTAAACTCAATGATATAGAACTGGTAGCGCTATCTGCAATCCTAATTCTAAACTTCTGTGAAACTCTTCCCATACACTGAAATTGAACAACTTTCACATATATATGTCATGTAAAACAGTTTTCCGAGCTTTGTTTCCTAGGGTAAACTAACGCATATAAGAAGTTAAATTAATGATACAGAACTGTTAACGCTATATGCAATCCTAATTCTAAACTTCTGTGAAACTCTTGCAATACAGTGAAAATGATCAACTTTCACATATATATGACATGTACAACACTCTTCCGAATTTTTGCGCTTAGGTTAAACTAACACATATAAAAATTTAAACTCAATGATATAGAACTGGTAACACTATTTGCAATCCTAATTCTAAACTTATGTGAAACTTTTTCAATACACTGAAATTTTACAACTTTCACATATATATGACATGGATAACACTTTTTCGAGGTTTGGTGCCTAGGGTAAACTAACGCATAATAGAAGGTAACATAAATGATAGAGAACTGGTAATGCTATCTGCAAGCCTAATTCTAAACTTACGTGAAACTCTTCCCATATACTGGAATTGAACAACTTTCACATATATATGACATGTAAAACACTTCTCTGAGCTTTGGCGCCTAGGGTAAACTAACGCATCTAAGAACGTAAACTAAATGATATAGAAGTGCTAAAGCTCTCTGCAATTATAATTCTAAAATTATGTGAAACTCTTGCAATACACTGGAATTGAACAACTTTCACATATATATGATATGTAAAACACTTTTCCAAGCTTTGGTGCCTAGAGTAAACTAACGCATATAAGAAGTTAAACTCAATGATATAGAACTGGTAGCGCTATCTGCAATCCTAATTCTAAACTTCTGTGAAACTCTTGTAATACACTGAAATTGAACAACTTTCACATATATATGTCATGTAAAACACTTTTCCGAGCTTTGGTGCCTAGGTTAAACTAACACATATAAGAAGTTAAACTAAATGAAACAGAACTGTTAATGCTTTATGCAATTCTAAACTTATGTGCAACTCTTGCAATACACTGAAATTAAACAACATTCACATATATATGACATGTACAACACTTTTCCGAGCTTTTGCGTCTAGGGTAAACTAACGCATATAAGAAGTTAAACTAAATGAAACAGAACTGTTAATGCTTTATGCAATTCTAAACTTACGTGAAACTCTTGCAATACACTGGAATTGAACAATTTTCACTTATATATGACATGTACGACACTTTTACGAGCTTTTGCACCTAGGTAAACTAACGCATCTAAGAAGTTAAACTAAATGATACAGTACTTGTAACGCTATCTGCAATCCTAATTCTAAACATATGTGAAACTCTTGCAATACACTGATATTGAAAAAACTTTCATATATATATGAAAAATAAAACACTTTTCCGAGATTTTCCGCATAGGTTAAACTAAGGCCTAATAGAAGTTAAACTAAATGACATAGAAGAGATAACCCTATCTACAATCTAATTCTAAACTTACATGAAAATCCTGTAATAAACTGAAATTGTTCACCTCTGCACACTGATATGTCTACTGAAACACTTTTCTGAGCTTTTACCCATTTCTGCAAATAATGCCTATTAGAAGTTAAACTAAATGATATAGAAGTACTAATGCTATCTGTAATCCTAATTCTAAACTTATGTGAAACTCTTGCAATTCACTGAAATTGAAACTTTCCCATATATATGACATGTAAAACAGTTTTCCGAGCGTTTGCGTTTAGTATTAACTAACGCATCGAAGAAGTTAAACTAAATGATATAAAAGTGCTAACGCTATCTGCAATCCTCATTTTAAACTTCTGTGAAACTCTTTCAATAGACTGAAATTTAACAACTTTCACATATATATGACATGGATAACACTTTTCCGAGATTTGGTGCCTAGGGTAAACTAACGCATATTAGAAGATAATCAAAATGATAGAGAACTGGTAACGATATCTGCAATCCTAATTCTAAACTTATGTGAAACTCTTCCCATACACTGGAATTGAACAACTTTCACATATATATGACATGTAAAACACTTTTCTGAGCTTTGGCGCCTAGGGTAAACTAACGCATCTAAGAACATAAACTAAATGATAGAAGTGCTAAAGCTCTCTGCAATCCTAATTCTAAAATGATGTGAAACTCTTGCAATACACTGGAATTGAACAACTTTCACATTTATATGTCATGTAAAACACTTTTCCGAGCTATTGTGCCTAGAGTAAACTAACGCATATAAGAAATTAAACTCAATGATATAGAACTGGTAGCGCTATCTGCAATCCTAATTCTGAACTTCTGTGAAACTCTTCCCATACACTGAAACTGAACAACTTTCACATATATATGTCATGTAAAACACTTTTCCGAGGTTTGTTGCCTAGGGTAAACTAACGAATATAAGAAGTTAAACTAAATGATACAGAACTGTTAACGCTTTATGCAATCCTAATTCTAAACTTATGTGCAACTCTTGCAATACACTGAAATTAAACTACATTCACATATATATGACATGTAAAACACTTTTCCAAGCTTTGCACGTTGGTTAAACTAACACATATGAAAAGTTAAACTCAATGATATAGAACTGGTAATGCTATATGCAATCCTATTTTTAAACTTACTTGAAACTCTTCCAATACACTGGAATTGAACAACTTTCACTTATATATGACATGCACGACACTTTTCTGAGCTTTTGCGCCTAGGTAAACTAACGCATCTAAGAAGTTAAACTAAATGATACAGTACTTGTAACGCTATCTGCAATCCTAATTCTAAACTTCTGTGAAACTCTTGCAATACAGTCAAAATGATCAACTTTCACATATATATGACATGTACAACACTTTTTCGAGTTTTTGCGCTTAGGTTAAACTAACACATATAAAAAGTTAAACTCACTGATATAGAACTGGTAACACTATTTGCCATCCTAATTCTATACTTATGTGTAATTCTTGCAATATAATGAAATTGAACAACTTTCACATATATATGACATGTAAAACAGTTTTCCAAGCTTTTGAATCTAGGGTAAACTAACGCATCTAATAAGTTAAACTAAATGATACAGAACTGGTAAAGCTATCTGCAATCCTAATTTTAAACTTATGTGAAACTCTTGTAATACACTGAAATTGAAAAACTTTCACATATATATGACAAGTAAAACACTTTTCCAAGCTTTTGCGCGTTGGTTAAACTAACACATATGAAAAGTTTAACTCAATGATATAGAACTGATAATGCTATATGAAATCCTAATTCTAAACTTACGTGAAACTCTTGCAATACACTGGAATTGAACAACTTTCACTTATATATGACATGTATGACACTTTTCCGAGCTTTTGCACATAGGGTAAACTAACGCATCTAAGAACGTAAACTAAATGATATAGAATTCCTAAAGCTCTCTGCAATCTTAACTCTAAAATTATGTGAAACTCTTACAATACACTGGAATTGAACAACTTTCACATATATATGACATGTAAAACACTTTTCCGAGCTATGGTGCCTAGAGTAAACTAACGCATATAAGAAGTTAAACTCAATGATATAGAACTGGTAGCGCTATCTGCAATCCTAATTCTAAACTTCTGTGAAACTCTTCCCATACACTGAAATTGAACAACTTTCACATATATATGTCATGTAAAACAGTTTTCCGAGCTTTGTTTCCTAGGGTAAACTAACGCATATAAGAAGTTAAATTAATGATACAGAACTGTTAACGCTATATGCAATCCTAATTCTAAACTTCTGTGAAACTCTTGCAATACAGTGAAAATGATCAACTTTCACATATATATGACATGTACAACACTCTTCCGAATTTTTGCGCTTAGGTTAAACTAACACATATAAAAATTTAAACTCAATGATATAGAACTGGTAACACTATTTGCAATCCTAATTCTAAACTTATGTGAAACTCTTGCAATATACAGAAATTGAACAACTTTCACATATATATGACATGTAAAACAGTTTTCCAAGCTTTTGCGTGTTGGTTAAACTAACACATGTGAAAAGTTTAACTCAATGATACAGAACTGGTAATGCTATATGCAATCCTAATTATAAACTTACGTGAAACTCTTGCAAAACACTGGAATTGAACAACTTTCACTTATATATGACATGTACGACACTTTTCCGAGCTTTTGCGCCTAAGTAAACTAACGCATCTAAGAAGTTAAACTAAATGATACAGAACTTGTAACGCTATCTGCAATCCTAATTCTAAACGTCTGTGAAATTCTTGCAATAGAGTGAAATGATCAACTTTCACATATATATGACATGTAAAACACTTTTCCGAGCTTCGGTGCCTAACGTAACCTAACGCATATAAGGAGTTAAACTCAATGATATAGAACTGGTAACGCTATCTGCAATCCTAATTCTGAACTTCTGTGAAACTCTTCCCATACACTGAAATTGAACAACTTTCACATATATATGTCATGTAAAACACTTTTCCGAGCTTTGTTGCCTAGGGTAAACTAACGCATCTAATAAGTTAAACTAAATGGTACAGAACTGGTAAAGCTATCTGCAATCCTAATTCTAACCTTCTGTGAAACTCTTGTAATACACTGAAATTGAACAACTTTCACATATATATGACATGTAAAACACTTTTCCAAGCTTTTGCGTGTTGGTTAAACTAACACATATGAAAAGTTGAACTCAATGATATAGAACTGGTAATGCTATATGCAATCCTAATTTTAAACTTACGTGAAACTCTTGCAATACACTGGAATTGAAGAACGTTCACTTATATATGACATGTACGACACTTTTCCGAGCTTTTGCGCCTAGGTAAACTAACACATCTAAGAAGTTAAACTAAATGATAAAGTACTTGTAACGCTATCTGCAATCCTAATTCTAAACTTCTGTAAAACTCTTGCAATACAGTGAAAATGATCAACTTTCACATATATATGACATGTACAACACTTTACCGAGTTTTTGCGCTTAGGTTAAACTAACACATATAAAAAGTTAAACTCAATGATATAGAACTGGTAACACTATTTGCAATCCTAATTCTAAACTTATGTGAAATTCTTGCAATACACTGAAATTGAACAACTTTCACATATATATGACATATAAAACATGTTTCCGAGCTTTTGCACCTAAGGTAAACTAATGCATCTATGAAGTTAAACTAAATGATACAGAACTGGTAACGCCTTCTGCAATCCTAAATCTAAACTTATGTGAAACTCTTTCAATACACTGAAATTTAACAACTTTCACATATATATGACATGTAAAACACTTTTCTGAGCTTTGGCGCCTAGGGTAAACTAACGCATCTAAGAACGTAAACTAAATGATATAGAAGTGCTAAAGCTCTCTGCAATCCTAATTCTAAAATTATGTGAAACTCTTGCAATACACTGGAATTGAACAACTTTCACATATATATGACATGTAAAACACTTTTCCGAGCTTTTGCACATAGGGTAAACTAACGCATCTAAGAACGTAAACTAAATGATATAGAATTCCTAAAGCTCTCTGCAATCTTAACTCTAAAATTATGTGAAACTCTTACAATACACTGGAATTGAACAACTTTCACATATATATGACATGTAAAACACTTTTCCGAGCTATGGTGCCTAGAGTAAACTAACGCATATAAGAAGTTAAACTCAATGATATAGAACTGGTAGCGCTATCTGCAATCCTAATTCTAAACTTCTGTGAAACTCTTCCCATACACTGAAATTGAACAACTTTCACATATATATGTCATGTAAAACAGTTTTCCGAGCTTTGTTTCCTAGGGTAAACTAACGCATATAAGAAGTTAAATTAATGATACAGAACTGTTAACGCTATATGCAATCCTAATTCTAAACTTCTGTGAAACTCTTGCAATACAGTGAAAATGATCAACTTTCACATATATATGACATGTACAACACTCTTCCGAATTTTTGCGCTTAGGTTAAACTAACACATATAAAAATTTAAACTCAATGATATAGAACTGGTAACACTATTTGCAATCCTAATTCTAAACTTATGTGAAACTTTTTCAATACACTGAAATTTTACAACTTTCACATATATATGACATGGATAACACTTTTTCGAGGTTTGGTGCCTAGGGTAAACTAACGCATAATAGAAGGTAACATAAATGATAGAGAACTGGTAATGCTATCTGCAAGCCTAATTCTAAACTTACGTGAAACTCTTCCCATATACTGGAATTGAACAACTTTCACATATATATGACATGTAAAACACTTCTCTGAGCTTTGGCGCCTAGGGTAAACTAACGCATCTAAGAACGTAAACTAAATGATATAGAAGTGCTAAAGCTCTCTGCAATTATAATTCTAAAATTATGTGAAACTCTTGCAATACACTGGAATTGAACAACTTTCACATATATATGATATGTAAAACACTTTTCCAAGCTTTGGTGCCTAGAGTAAACTAACGCATATAAGAAGTTAAACTCAATGATATAGAACTGGTAGCGCTATCTGCAATCCTAATTCTAAACTTCTGTGAAACTCTTGTAATACACTGAAATTGAACAACTTTCACATATATATGTCATGTAAAACACTTTTCCGAGCTTTGGTGCCTAGGTTAAACTAACACATATAAGAAGTTAAACTAAATGAAACAGAACTGTTAATGCTTTATGCAATTCTAAACTTATGTGCAACTCTTGCAATACACTGAAATTAAACAACATTCACATATATATGACATGTACAACACTTTTCCGAGCTTTTGCGTCTAGGGTAAACTAACGCATATAAGAAGTTAAACTAAATGAAACAGAACTGTTAATGCTTTATGCAATTCTAAACTTACGTGAAACTCTTGCAATACACTGGAATTGAACAATTTTCACTTATATATGACATGTACGACACTTTTACGAGCTTTTGCACCTAGGTAAACTAACGCATCTAAGAAGTTAAACTAAATGATACAGTACTTGTAACGCTATCTGCAATCCTAATTCTAAACATATGTGAAACTCTTGCAATACACTGATATTGAAAAAACTTTCATATATATATGAAAAATAAAACACTTTTCCGAGATTTTCCGCATAGGTTAAACTAAGGCCTAATAGAAGTTAAACTAAATGACATAGAAGAGATAACCCTATCTACAATCTAATTCTAAACTTACATGAAAATCCTGTAATAAACTGAAATTGTTCACCTCTGCACACTGATATGTCTACTGAAACACTTTTCTGAGCTTTTACCCATTTCTGCAAATAATGCCTATTAGAAGTTAAACTAAATGATATAGAAGTACTAATGCTATCTGTAATCCTAATTCTAAACTTATGTGAAACTCTTGCAATTCACTGAAATTGAAACTTTCCCATATATATGACATGTAAAACAGTTTTCCGAGCGTTTGCGTTTAGTATTAACTAACGCATCGAAGAAGTTAAACTAAATGATATAAAAGTGCTAACGCTATCTGCAATCCTCATTTTAAACTTCTGTGAAACTCTTTCAATAGACTGAAATTTAACAACTTTCACATATATATGACATGGATAACACTTTTCCGAGATTTGGTGCCTAGGGTAAACTAACGCATATTAGAAGATAATCAAAATGATAGAGAACTGGTAACGATATCTGCAATCCTAATTCTAAACTTATGTGAAACTCTTCCCATACACTGGAATTGAACAACTTTCACATATATATGACATGTAAAACACTTTTCTGAGCTTTGGCGCCTAGGGTAAACTAACGCATCTAAGAACATAAACTAAATGATAGAAGTGCTAAAGCTCTCTGCAATCCTAATTCTAAAATGATGTGAAACTCTTGCAATACACTGGAATTGAACAACTTTCACATTTATATGTCATGTAAAACACTTTTCCGAGCTATTGTGCCTAGAGTAAACTAACGCATATAAGAAATTAAACTCAATGATATAGAACTGGTAGCGCTATCTGCAATCCTAATTCTGAACTTCTGTGAAACTCTTCCCATACACTGAAACTGAACAACTTTCACATATATATGTCATGTAAAACACTTTTCCGAGGTTTGTTGCCTAGGGTAAACTAACGAATATAAGAAGTTAAACTAAATGATACAGAACTGTTAACGCTTTATGCAATCCTAATTCTAAACTTATGTGCAACTCTTGCAATACACTGAAATTAAACTACATTCACATATATATGACATGTAAAACACTTTTCCAAGCTTTGCACGTTGGTTAAACTAACACATATGAAAAGTTAAACTCAATGATATAGAACTGGTAATGCTATATGCAATCCTATTTTTAAACTTACTTGAAACTCTTCCAATACACTGGAATTGAACAACTTTCACTTATATATGACATGCACGACACTTTTCTGAGCTTTTGCGCCTAGGTAAACTAACGCATCTAAGAAGTTAAACTAAATGATACAGTACTTGTAACGCTATCTGCAATCCTAATTCTAAACTTCTGTGAAACTCTTGCAATACAGTCAAAATGATCAACTTTCACATATATATGACATGTACAACACTTTTTCGAGTTTTTGCGCTTAGGTTAAACTAACACATATAAAAAGTTAAACTCACTGATATAGAACTGGTAACACTATTTGCCATCCTAATTCTATACTTATGTGTAATTCTTGCAATATAATGAAATTGAACAACTTTCACATATATATGACATGTAAAACAGTTTTCCAAGCTTTTGAATCTAGGGTAAACTAACGCATCTAATAAGTTAAACTAAATGATACAGAACTGGTAAAGCTATCTGCAATCCTAATTTTAAACTTATGTGAAACTCTTGTAATACACTGAAATTGAAAAACTTTCACATATATATGACAAGTAAAACACTTTTCCAAGCTTTTGCGCGTTGGTTAAACTAACACATATGAAAAGTTTAACTCAATGATATAGAACTGATAATGCTATATGAAATCCTAATTCTAAACTTACGTGAAACTCTTGCAATACACTGGAATTGAACAACTTTCACTTATATATGACATGTATGACACTTTTCCGAGCTTTTGCACATAGGGTAAACTAACGCATCTAAGAACGTAAACTAAATGATATAGAATTCCTAAAGCTCTCTGCAATCTTAACTCTAAAATTATGTGAAACTCTTACAATACACTGGAATTGAACAACTTTCACATATATATGACATGTAAAACACTTTTCCGAGCTATGGTGCCTAGAGTAAACTAACGCATATAAGAAGTTAAACTCAATGATATAGAACTGGTAGCGCTATCTGCAATCCTAATTCTAAACTTCTGTGAAACTCTTCCCATACACTGAAATTGAACAACTTTCACATATATATGTCATGTAAAACAGTTTTCCGAGCTTTGTTTCCTAGGGTAAACTAACGCATATAAGAAGTTAAATTAATGATACAGAACTGTTAACGCTATATGCAATCCTAATTCTAAACTTCTGTGAAACTCTTGCAATACAGTGAAAATGATCAACTTTCACATATATATGACATGTACAACACTCTTCCGAATTTTTGCGCTTAGGTTAAACTAACACATATAAAAATTTAAACTCAATGATATAGAACTGGTAACACTATTTGCAATCCTAATTCTAAACTTATGTGAAACTCTTGCAATATACAGAAATTGAACAACTTTCACATATATATGACATGTAAAACAGTTTTCCAAGCTTTTGCGTGTTGGTTAAACTAACACATGTGAAAAGTTTAACTCAATGATACAGAACTGGTAATGCTATATGCAATCCTAATTATAAACTTACGTGAAACTCTTGCAAAACACTGGAATTGAACAACTTTCACTTATATATGACATGTACGACACTTTTCCGAGCTTTTGCGCCTAAGTAAACTAACGCATCTAAGAAGTTAAACTAAATGATACAGAACTTGTAACGCTATCTGCAATCCTAATTCTAAACGTCTGTGAAATTCTTGCAATAGAGTGAAATGATCAACTTTCACATATATATGACATGTAAAACACTTTTCCGAGCTTCGGTGCCTAACGTAACCTAACGCATATAAGGAGTTAAACTCAATGATATAGAACTGGTAACGCTATCTGCAATCCTAATTCTGAACTTCTGTGAAACTCTTCCCATACACTGAAATTGAACAACTTTCACATATATATGTCATGTAAAACACTTTTCCGAGCTTTGTTGCCTAGGGTAAACTAACGCATCTAATAAGTTAAACTAAATGGTACAGAACTGGTAAAGCTATCTGCAATCCTAATTCTAACCTTCTGTGAAACTCTTGTAATACACTGAAATTGAACAACTTTCACATATATATGACATGTAAAACACTTTTCCAAGCTTTTGCGTGTTGGTTAAACTAACACATATGAAAAGTTGAACTCAATGATATAGAACTGGTAATGCTATATGCAATCCTAATTTTAAACTTACGTGAAACTCTTGCAATACACTGGAATTGAAGAACGTTCACTTATATATGACATGTACGACACTTTTCCGAGCTTTTGCGCCTAGGTAAACTAACACATCTAAGAAGTTAAACTAAATGATAAAGTACTTGTAACGCTATCTGCAATCCTAATTCTAAACTTCTGTAAAACTCTTGCAATACAGTGAAAATGATCAACTTTCACATATATATGACATGTACAACACTTTACCGAGTTTTTGCGCTTAGGTTAAACTAACACATATAAAAAGTTAAACTCAATGATATAGAACTGGTAACACTATTTGCAATCCTAATTCTAAACTTATGTGAAATTCTTGCAATACACTGAAATTGAACAACTTTCACATATATATGACATATAAAACATGTTTCCGAGCTTTTGCACCTAAGGTAAACTAATGCATCTATGAAGTTAAACTAAATGATACAGAACTGGTAACGCCTTCTGCAATCCTAAATCTAAACTTATGTGAAACTCTTTCAATACACTGAAATTTAACAACTTTCACATATATATGACATGTAAAACACTTTTCTGAGCTTTGGCGCCTAGGGTAAACTAACGCATCTAAGAACGTAAACTAAATGATATAGAAGTGCTAAAGCTCTCTGCAATCCTAATTCTAAAATTATGTGAAACTCTTGCAATACACTGGAATTGAACAACTTTCACATATATATGACATGTAAAACACTTTTCCGAGCTTTTGCACATAGGGTAAACTAACGCATCTAAGAACGTAAACTAAATGATATAGAATTCCTAAAGCTCTCTGCAATCTTAACTCTAAAATTATGTGAAACTCTTACAATACACTGGAATTGAACAACTTTCACATATATATGACATGTAAAACACTTTTCCGAGCTATGGTGCCTAGAGTAAACTAACGCATATAAGAAGTTAAACTCAATGATATAGAACTGGTAGCGCTATCTGCAATCCTAATTCTAAACTTCTGTGAAACTCTTCCCATACACTGAAATTGAACAACTTTCACATATATATGTCATGTAAAACAGTTTTCCGAGCTTTGTTTCCTAGGGTAAACTAACGCATATAAGAAGTTAAATTAATGATACAGAACTGTTAACGCTATATGCAATCCTAATTCTAAACTTCTGTGAAACTCTTGCAATACAGTGAAAATGATCAACTTTCACATATATATGACATGTACAACACTCTTCCGAATTTTTGCGCTTAGGTTAAACTAACACATATAAAAATTTAAACTCAATGATATAGAACTGGTAACACTATTTGCAATCCTAATTCTAAACTTATGTGAAACTCTTGCAATATACAGAAATTGAACAACTTTCACATATATATGACATGTAAAACAGTTTTCCAAGCTTTTGCGTGTTGGTTAAACTAACACATGTGAAAAGTTTAACTCAATGATACAGAACTGGTAATGCTATATGCAATCCTAATTATAAACTTACGTGAAACTCTTGCAAAACACTGGAATTGAACAACTTTCACTTATATATGACATGTACGACACTTTTCCGAGCTTTTGCGCCTAAGTAAACTAACGCATCTAAGAAGTTAAACTAAATGATACAGAACTTGTAACGCTATCTGCAATCCTAATTCTAAACGTCTGTGAAATTCTTGCAATAGAGTGAAATGATCAACTTTCACATATATATGACATGTAAAACACTTTTCCGAGCTTCGGTGCCTAACGTAACCTAACGCATATAAGGAGTTAAACTCAATGATATAGAACTGGTAACGCTATCTGCAATCCTAATTCTGAACTTCTGTGAAACTCTTCCCATACACTGAAATTGAACAACTTTCACATATATATGTCATGTAAAACACTTTTCCGAGCTTTGTTGCCTAGGGTAAACTAACGCATCTAATAAGTTAAACTAAATGGTACAGAACTGGTAAAGCTATCTGCAATCCTAATTCTAACCTTCTGTGAAACTCTTGTAATACACTGAAATTGAACAACTTTCACATATATATGACATGTAAAACACTTTTCCAAGCTTTTGCGTGTTGGTTAAACTAACACATATGAAAAGTTGAACTCAATGATATAGAACTGGTAATGCTATATGCAATCCTAATTTTAAACTTACGTGAAACTCTTGCAATACACTGGAATTGAAGAACGTTCACTTATATATGACATGTACGACACTTTTCCGAGCTTTTGCGCCTAGGTAAACTAACACATCTAAGAAGTTAAACTAAATGATAAAGTACTTGTAACGCTATCTGCAATCCTAATTCTAAACTTCTGTAAAACTCTTGCAATACAGTGAAAATGATCAACTTTCACATATATATGACATGTACAACACTTTACCGAGTTTTTGCGCTTAGGTTAAACTAACACATATAAAAAGTTAAACTCAATGATATAGAACTGGTAACACTATTTGCAATCCTAATTCTAAACTTATGTGAAATTCTTGCAATACACTGAAATTGAACAACTTTCACATATATATGACATATAAAACATGTTTCCGAGCTTTTGCACCTAAGGTAAACTAATGCATCTATGAAGTTAAACTAAATGATACAGAACTGGTAACGCCTTCTGCAATCCTAAATCTAAACTTATGTGAAACTCTTTCAATACACTGAAATTTAACAACTTTCACATATATATGACATGTAAAACACTTTTCTGAGCTTTGGCGCCTAGGGTAAACTAACGCATCTAAGAACGTAAACTAAATGATATAGAAGTGCTAAAGCTCTCTGCAATCCTAATTCTAAAATTATGTGAAACTCTTGCAATACACTGGAATTGAACAACTTTCACATATATATGACATGTAAAACACTTTTCCGAGCTTTTGCGTCTAGGGTAAACTAACGCATCTAATAAGTTAAAGTAAATGGTACAGAACTGGTAAAGCTATCTGCAATCCTAATTCTAAATTTCTGTGAAACTCTTGTAATACACTGAAATTGAACAACTTTCACATATATATGACATGTAAAACACTTTTCCAAGCTTTTGCGCGTTGGTTAAACTAACACATATGAAAAGTTTAACTCAATGATACAGAACTGGTAATGCTATATGCAATCCTAATTCTAAACTTACGTGAAACTCTTGCAATACACTGGAATTGAACAACTTTCACATATATATGTTATGTAAAACACTTTTCCGAGCTTTGGTGCCTAGGGTAAACTAACGAATATAAGAAGTTAAACTAAATGTTACAGAACTCTTAACGCCTTAGGCAATCCTAATTCTAAACTTATGTGCAACTCTTGCAATACACTGAAATGAAACAACATTCACATATATATGACATGTAAAACACTTTTCCGAGCTTTTGCGTCTAGGGTAAAGTAACGCATCTAGGTTGCGCTTAGGTTAAACTAACACATATAAGAAGTTAAACTCAATGATATAGAACTGGTAACGCTATCTGCAATCCTAATTCTAAACTTCTCTGAAACTCTTGCAATACACTGAAATTGAAGAACTTTCACATGTATATGACATGTAAAACACTTTTCTGAGTTCTTGTGCCTAGGGAAAACTAAAGCATATAAGAAGTTAAACTAAATGATACAGAACTGGTAACGCTATCTGCAATCCTAATTATAAACTTATGTGAAACTCTTCCCATACACTGGAATTGAACAACTTTCACATATATATGTCATGTAAAACACTTTTCCGAGCTTTTTTTGCCTAGGGTAAACTAACGAATATAAGAATTTAAACTAAATGATACAGAACTGTTAACGCTTTATGCATTCCTAATTCTAAATTTGTGGGCAATTCTTGCAATACACTGAAATTAAACAACTTTCACTTATATATGACATGTAGGACACTTTTCCGAGCTTTTGCGCCTAGGTAAACTAACACATCTAAGGAGTTAAACTAAATGATAAAGTACTTGTAACGCTATCTGCAATCCTAATTCAAAACTTCTGTGAAACTCTTGCAATACAGTGAAATTGATCAACTTTCACATATATATGACATGTAGAACACTTTTTCGAGTTTTTGCGCTTAGGTTAAACTAACACATATAAAAAGTTAAACTCAATGATATAGAACTGGTAACACTATTTGCAATCCTAATTCTAAACTTATGTGCAACTGTTGCAATACACTGAAATTAAACAACATTCACATATATATATGACATGTAAAACACTTTTCCGAGCTTTTTTTGCCTAGGGTAAACTAACGAATATAAGAATTTAAACTAAATGATACAGAACTGTTAACGCTTTATGCATTCCTAATTCTAAATTTATGGGCAATTCTTGCAATACACTGAAATTAAACTACATTCACATATATATGACATGTGCAACACTTTCCCGAGCTTTTGCCTCTAGGGTAAACTAACGCATCTAATAAGTTAAACTAAATGATACAGAACTGGTAAAGCTATCTGCAATCCTAATTCAAAATTTCTGTGAAACTCTTGTAATACACTGAAATTGAACAACTTTCACATATATATGACATGTAAAACAGTTTTCCAAGCTTTTGCGCGTTGGTTAAACTAACACATATAAGAAGTTAAACTCAATGATATAGAACTGGTAACGCTATCTGCAATCCTAATTCTAAACTTCTCTGAAACTCTTGCAATACACTGAAATTGAACAACTTTCACATGTATATGACATGTAAAACACTTTTCTGAGCTCTTGTGCCTAGGGAAAACTAACGCATATAAGAAGTTAAACTAAATGATACAGAACTGGTAACTCTATATGGAATCCTAATTCTAAACTTATGTGCAACTCTTGCAATACACTGAAATTAAACAACTTTCACATATATATGACATGTACAACACTTTTCCAAGCTTTTGCGTCTAGGGTAAACTAACGCATCTAATAAGTTAAACTAAATGATACAGAACTGGTATAGCTATCTGCAAATCTAATTCTAAACTTCTGTGAAACTCTTGTAAAACACTGAAATTGAACAACTTTCACATATATATGAAATGTAAAACACTTTTCCAAGCTTTTGCATGTTGGTTACACTAACACATTTGAAAAGTTAAACTCAATGATATACAACTGGTAATGCTATAGGCATTTCTAATTCTAAACTTATGTGCAACACTTGCAATACACTGAAATTAAACTACATTCACATATATATGACATGTACAACACTTTCCCGAGCTTTTGCGTCTAGGTAAACTAACGCATCTAATAAGTTAAAGTAAATGATACAGAACTTGTAACGCTATCTGCATTCCTAATTCTAAACTTGTGAAACTCTTGCAATACAGTGAAATTGATCAACTTTCACATATATATGACATGTACAACACTTTACCGAGTTTTTGCGTTTAGGTTAAACTAACACATATAAAAAGTTAAACTCAAAGATATAGAACTGGTAACACTATTTGCAATCCTAATTCTAAACTTTTGTGAAATTCTTGCAATACACTGAAATTGAACAACTTTCACATATATATGACATATAAAACATTTTTTCGAGCTTTTGCACCTAAGGTAACCTAATGCATCTATGAAGTTAAACTAAATGATACAGAACTGGTAACACCTTCTGCAATCCTAAATCTAAACTTATGTGAAACTCTTTCAATACACTGAAATTTAACTACTTTCACATATATATATCATGTAAAGCACTTTTCCAAGCTTTGGTGTCTAGGGTAAACTAACGAATATAAGAAGTTAAACTAAATGATACAGAACTGTCAATGATTTATGCAATCTTAATTCTAAACTTATGTGCAACTCTTGCAATACACTGAAATTAAACTACATTCACATATATATGACATGTACAACACTTTTCTGAGCTTTTGCCTCTAGGGTAAACTAACGCATCTAATAAGTTAAACAAAATGATACAGAACTGGTAAAGTTATCTGCAATCCTAATTCTAATTTTCTGTGAAACTCTTGTAATACACTGAAATTGAACAACTTTCACATATATATGACATGTAAAACAGTTTTCCAAGCTTTTGCGCGTTGGTTAAACTAACACATATGAAGAGTTTAACTCAATGATACAGAACTGGTAATGCTATATGCAATCCTAATTCTAAACTTACGTGAAACTCTTGCAATACACTGGAATTGAACAATTTTCACTTATATATGACATGTACGACACTTTTCCGAGCTTTTGCGCCTAGGTAAACTAAAACATCTAAGAAGTTAAACTAAATGATACAGAACTTGTAACGCTATCTGCAATCCTAATTCTAAACTTGTGTGAAACTCTTGCAATACAGTGAAATTGATCAACTTTCACATATATATGACATGTAAAACACTTCCGAGCTTTGGTGCCTAGAGTAAACTAACGCATATAAGAAGTTAAACTCAATGATATAGAACTGGTAAAACTATCTGCAATCCTAATTCTAAACTTCTGTGAAACTCTTGCAATACACTGAAATTGAACAACTTTCACATGTATATGACATGTAAAACACTTTTCTGAGCTCTTGTGCCTAGGGAAAACTAACGCATATAAGAAGTTAAACTAAATGATACAGAACTGGTAATTCTATATGCAATCCTAATTCTAAACTTATGTGCAACTCTTGCAATACCCTGAAATTAAACAACATTCACATATATATGACATGTACAACACTTTTCTGAGCTTTTGCGTCTAGGGAAAACTAACGCATATAAGAAGTTAAACTAAATGATACAGAACTGGTAATTCTATATGCAATCCTAATTCTAAACTTATGTGAAATTCTTGCAATACACTGAAATTGAACAACTTTCACATATATATGACATATAAAACATGTTTCCGAGCTTTTGCACCTAAGGTAACCTAATGCATCTATGAAGTTAAACTAAATGATACAGAACTGGTAATGCCTTCTGCAATCCTAAATCTAAACTTATGTGAAACTCTTTCAATACACTGAAATTTAACAACTTTCACATATATATGACATGGATAACACTTTTCCGAGATTTGGTGCCTAGGGTAAACTAACGCATATTATTAGAAGGTAACCTAAATGATAGAGAACTGGTAACGCTATCTGCAATCCTAATTCTAAACTTATGTGAAACTCTTCCGTGCACTGGAATTGAACAACTTTCACATATATATGACATGTAAAACACTTTTCTGAGCTTTGGCGCATAGGGTAAACTAACACATCTAAGAATGTAAACTAAATGATAGAGAAGTGCTAAAGCTCTCTGCAATCCTAATTGTAAAATTATGTGAAAATCTTGCAATACACTGGAATTGAACAACTTTCACATATATATGACATGTAAAAGACTTTTCGGAGCTTTGGTGCCTAGAGTAAACTAACGCATATAAGAAGTTAAACTCAATGATATAGAACTGGTAACGCTATCTGCAATCCTAATTCTAAACTTCTGTGAAACTCTTCCCATACACTGAAATTGAACAACTTTCACATATATATGTCATGTAAAGCACTTTTCCAAGCTTTGGTGCCTAAGGTAAACTAACGAATATAAGAAGTTAAACTAAATGATACAGAACTGTTAATGCTATATGCAATCCTAATTCTAAACGTATGTGCAACTCTAGCAATACACTGAAATTAAACTACATTCACATATATATGACATGTACAACACTTTCCCGAGCTTTTGCGTCTAGGGTAAACTAACGCATCTAATAAGTTAAACAAAATGATACAGAACTGGTAAAGCTATCTGCAATCCTAATTCTAATTTTCTGTGAAACTCTTGTAATACACTGAAATTGAACCACTTTCACATATATATGACATGTAAAACAGTTTTCCAAGCTTTTGCGCGTTGGTTAAACTAACACATATGAAAAGTTTAACTCAATGATACAGAACTGGTAATGCTATATGCAATCCTAATTCTAAACTTACGTGAAACTCTTGCAATACACTGAAATTGAACAATTTTCACTTATATATGATATGTACGAAACTTTTCCGAGCTTTTGCGCCTAGGTAAACTAAAACATCTAAGAAGTTAAACTAAAAATGATACAGAACTTGTAACGCTATCTGCAATCCTAATTCTAAACTTGTGTGAAACTCTTGCAATACAGTGAAATGATCAACTTTCACATATATATGACATGTAAAACACTTCCGAGCTTTGGTGCCTAGAGTAAACTAACGCATATAAGAAGTTAAACTCAATGATATAGAACTGGTAAAGCTATCTGCAATCCTAATTCTAAACTTCTGTGAAACTCTTCCTATACACTGAAATTGAACAACTTTCACATATATATGTCATGTAAAGCACTTTTCCAAGCTTTGGTGCCTAGGGTAAACTAACGAATATAAGAAGTTAAACTAAATGATACAGAACTGTTAATGCTTTATGCAATCCTAATTCTAAACTTATGTGCAACTCTTGCAATACACTGAAATTAAACTACATTCACATATATATAACATGTACAACACTTTCCCGAGCTTTTGCCTCTAGGGTAAACTAACGCATCTAATAAGTTAAACTAAATGATACAGAACTGGTAAAGCTATCTGCAATCCTAATTCTAAATTTCTGTGAAACTCTTGTAATACACTGAAATTGAACAACTTTCACATATATATGACATGTAAAACAGTTTTCCAAGCTTTTGCGCGTTGGTTAAACTAACACATATAAGAAGTTAAACTCAATGATATAGAACTGGTAACGCTATCTGCAATCCTAATTCTAAACTTCTCTGAAACTCTTGCAATACACTGAAATTGAACAACTTTCACATGTATATGACATGTAAAACACTTTTCTGAGCTCTTGTGCCTAGGGAAAACTAACGCATATAAGAAGTTAAACTAAATGATACAGAACTGGTAACTCTATATGGAATCCTAATTCTAAACTTATGTGCAACTCTTGCAATAAACTGAAATTAAACAACTTTCACATATATATGACATGTACAACACTTTTCCGAGCTTTTGCGTCTAGGGTAAACTAACGCATCTAATAAGTTAAACTAAATGATACAGAACTGGTATAGCTATCTGCAAATCTAATTCTAAACTTCTGTGAAACTCTTGTAAAACACTGAAATTGAACAACTTTCACATATATATGAAATGTAAAACACTTTTCCAAGCTTTTACGTGTTGGTTACACTAACACATATGAAAAGTTAAACTCAATGATATAGAACTGGTAATGCTATATGCAATCCTAATTTTAAACTTACGTGAAACTCTTGCAATACACTGGAATTGAACAACTTTCACTTATATATGACATGTACGACACTTTTCCGAGCTTTTGCGCCTAGGTAAACTAACGCTTCTAATAAGTTAAAGTAAATGATACAGAACTTGTAACGCTATCTGCAATCCTAATTCTAAACTTCTGTGAAACTCTTGCAATACAGTGAAATTGATCAACTTTCATATATATATGACATGTACAACACTTTACCGAGTTTTTGCGTTTGGGTTAAACTAACACATATAAAAGTTAAACTCAATGATATAGAACTGGTAACACTATTTGCAATCCTAATTGTAAACTTATGTGAAATTCTTGCAATATACTGAAATTGAATAACTTTCACATATATATGACTTATAAAACATGTTTCCGAGCTTTTGCACCTAAGGTAACCTAATGCATCTATGAAGTTAAACTAAATGATACAGAACTGGTAACGCCTTCTGCAATCCTAAATCTAAACTTATGTGAAACTCTTTCAATACACTGAAAATTAACAACTTTCACATATATATGACATGGATAACACTTTTCCGAGATTTGGTGCCTAGGGTAAACTAACGCATATTAGAAGGTAACCTAAATGATAGAGAACTGGTAACGCTATCTGCAATCCTAATTCTAAACTTATATGAAACTCTTTCCTACACTGGAATTGAACAACTTTCACATATGTATGACATGTAAAACACTTTTCTGAGCTTTGGCGCCTAGGGTAAACTAACGCATCTAAGAACGTAAACTAAATGATATAGAAGTGCTAAAGCTCTCTGCATTCCTAATTCTAAAATTATGTGAAACTCTTGCAATACACTGGAATTGAATAACTTTCCCATATATATGACATGTAAAACACTTTTCCGAGCTATGGTGCCTAGAGTAAACTAACACATATAAGAACTTAAACTCAATGATATAGAACTGGTAGCGCTATCTGCAATCCTAATTCTAAACTTCTGTGAAACTCTTCCCATACACTGCAATTGAACAACTTTCACATATATATGTCATGTAAAACACTTTTCCGAGCTTTTTTGCCTAGGGTAAACTAACGAATATAAGAAGTTAAACTAAATGATACAGAACTGTTAACGCTTTATGCAATCCTAATTCTAAACTTATGTGCAACTCTTGCAATACACTGAAATTAAACAACTTTCACTTATATATGACATGTAGGACACTTTTCCGAGCTTTTGCGCCTAGGTAAACTAACACATCTAAGAAGTTAAACTAAATGATACAGTCCTTGTAACGCTATCTGCAATCCTAATTCTAAACTCTGTGAAACTCTTGCAATACAGTGAAAATGATCACCTTTCACATATATATAACATGTACAACACTTTTTCGAGTTTTTGCGCTTAGGTTAAACTAATATAAACTAAACATATAAAAAGTTAAACTCAATGATATAGAAATGGTAACACTATTTGCAATCCTAATTCTAAACTTATGTGAAATTCTAGCAATATACTGAAATTGAACAACTTTCACATATATATGACATGTAAAACAGTTTTCCAAGCTTTTGCGCGTTGGTTAAACTAACACATATGAAAAGTTTAACTCAATGATACAGAACTGGTAATGCTATATGCAATCCTAATTCTAAACTTACGTGAAACTCTTGCAATAAAGTTAAATTGTTCAACTTTCACATATATATGACATGTACAACACTTTTCCGAGTTTTTGCGCTTAGGTTAAACTAACACATATAAAAAGTTAAACTCAATGATATAGAACTGGTTACACTATTTGCAATCCTAATTCTACACTTATGTGAAACTCTTCCCATACACTGGAATTGAACAACTTTCACATATATATGACATGTAAAACACTTTTCTGAGCTTTGGCGCCTAGGGTAAACTAACGCATCTAAGAACGTAAACTAAATGATATAGAAGTGCTAAAGCTCTCTGCAAACCTAATTCTAAAATTATGTGAAACTCTTGCAATACACTGGAATTGAACAACTTTCACATATATATGACATGTAAAAGACTTTTCCGAGCTTTGGTGCTTAGAGTAAACTAACGCATATAAGAAGTTAAATTCAATGATATAGAACTGGTAGCGCTATCTGCAATCCTAATTCTAAACTTATGTGAAACTCTTCCCATACACTGCAATTGAACAACTTTCACATATATATGACATGTACAACACTTTTTCGAGTTTTTGCGCTTAGGTGAAACTAATACATATAAAAAGTTAAACTCAATGATATAGAACTGGTAACACTATTTGCAATCCTAATTCTAAACTTATGTGAAATTCGTGCAATACACTGAAATTGAACAACTTTCACATATATATGACATATAAAACACGTTTCCGAGCTTTTGCGCCTAAGGTAACCTAATGCATCTATGAAGTTAAACTAAATGATACAGAACTGGTAACGCTATCTGCAATCCTAATTCTAAACTTCTGTGAAACTATTGCAATAGAGTGAAATTGATCAACTTTCACATATATATGACATGTAAAATATTTTTCTGAGCTCTTTTGCCTAGGGAAAACTAACGCATATAAAAAGTTAAACTAAATGATATAGAAGTCCTAACAAATTATTCAACTCTAATTCTAAACTTATGTGAAACTCTTGTAATACAATGGAATTGAACAACTTTCACATAAATACGACATATACAACACTTTTCCGAGCTTTTGAGCCTAGGGTAAAGTAAAGCATCTAAGAAGTTAAACTAAATGATACAGAACTGGTAACGCTATCTGCAATCCTAATTCTAAACTTCTTTGAAACTCTTGTAATACACTGAAATTGAATAACTTTCACATATATATGATATATAAAACACTTTTCCAAGCTTTTGCGCGTTTGTTAAACTAACACATATCAAAAGTTAAACTCAATGATATAGAACTGGTAACGCTATCTGCAATCCTAAATGTAAACGTAAGTGAAACTCTTACAATACACTGAAATTGAACAACTTTCACATATATATGTCATGTAAAACATTTTCCGAGCTTTGGTGCCTAGGGTAAACTAAAGCATATAAGAAGTTAAACTCAATGATATAGAACTGGTAGCGCTATCTGCAATCCTAATTCTAAACTTCTATGAAACTCTTCCCATACACTGAAATTGAACAACTTTCACAAATATATGATATATATTACACTTTTCTGAGATTTGGCACATACGTTAAACTAACACATATAAAAAGTTAAACTCAATGATATAAAACTGGTAACGCAATATGCAATCCTAATTTTAAACTTATGTGAAACTTTTCACATACATTGGAATTGAACAACTTTCACATATATATGACATGTATAACACTTTTCCGAGCTTTTGAGCCTAGGGTAACCTAACGCATCTAAGAAGTTAAACTAAATGATACAGAACTGGTAATGCTTTCTGTAATCCTAATTCTAAACTAATGTGAAACTCTTGCAATACACTGAAATTGAACAACTTTCACATATATATCACAAGTAAAACACTTTTCCGAGCTTTTGCGCCTAGGTTAAACTAACACATCAAAGAAGTTAAACTAAATGATATAGAACTGGTAACCCTAACTGAAATCCTAAATATAAACTTATGTGAAACTCTTGCAATACACAGGAATTGAACAACATTCACATATATATGACATGTACAACACTTTTCCGAGCTTTTGCGTCTAGGGTAAACTAACGCATCTATTAAGTTAAACTAAATGATACAGAACTGGTAAAGATATCTGCAATCCTAATTCTAAAATTATGTGAAACTCTTGCAATACACTGGAATTGAACAACTTTCACATATATATGACATGTAAAACACTTTTCTGAGCTTTGGTGCCTAGGTTAAACTAATGCATATAAGAAGTTAAACTCAATGATATAGAACTGGTAGCGCTATCTGCAATCCTAATTCTAAACTTCTGTGAAACTCTTCCCATACACTGAAATTGAACAACTTTCACATATATATGTCATGTAAAACACTTTTCCGAGGTTTGTTGCCTAGGGTAAACTAACGAATATAAGAAGTTAAACTAAATGATACAGAACTGTTAACGCTTTATGCAATCCTAATTCTAAACTTATGTGCAACTCTTGCAATACACTGAAATTAAACTACATTCACATATATATGACATGTAAAACACTTTTCCAAGCTTTGCACGTTGGTTAAACTAACACATATGAAAAGTTAAACTCAATGATATAGAACTGGTAATGCTATATGCAATCCTATTTTTAAACTTACTTGAAACTCTTCCAATACACTGGAATTGAACAACTTTCACTTATATATGACATGCACGACACTTTTCTGAGCTTTTGCGCCTAGGTAAACTAACGCATCTAAGAAGTTAAACTAAATGATACAGTACTTGTAACGCTATCTGCAATCCTAATTCTAAACTTCTGTGAAACTCTTGCAATACAGTCAAAATGATCAACTTTCACATATATATGACATGTACAACACTTTTTCGAGTTTTTGCGCTTAGGTTAAACTAACACATATAAAAAGTTAAACTCACTGATATAGAACTGGTAACACTATTTGCCATCCTAATTCTATACTTATGTGTAATTCTTGCAATATAATGAAATTGAACAACTTTCACATATATATGACATGTAAAACAGTTTTCCAAGCTTTTGAATCTAGGGTAAACTAACGCATCTAATAAGTTAAACTAAATGATACAGAACTGGTAAAGCTATCTGCAATCCTAATTTTAAACTTATGTGAAACTCTTGTAATACACTGAAATTGAAAAACTTTCACATATATATGACAAGTAAAACACTTTTCCAAGCTTTTGCGCGTTGGTTAAACTAACACATATGAAAAGTTTAACTCAATGATATAGAACTGATAATGCTATATGAAATCCTAATTCTAAACTTACGTGAAACTCTTGCAATACACTGGAATTGAACAACTTTCACTTATATATGACATGTATGACACTTTTCCGAGCTTTTGCACATAGGGTAAACTAACGCATCTAAGAACGTAAACTAAATGATATAGAATTCCTAAAGCTCTCTGCAATCTTAACTCTAAAATTATGTGAAACTCTTACAATACACTGGAATTGAACAACTTTCACATATATATGACATGTAAAACACTTTTCCGAGCTATGGTGCCTAGAGTAAACTAACGCATATAAGAAGTTAAACTCAATGATATAGAACTGGTAGCGCTATCTGCAATCCTAATTCTAAACTTCTGTGAAACTCTTCCCATACACTGAAATTGAACAACTTTCACATATATATGTCATGTAAAACAGTTTTCCGAGCTTTGTTTCCTAGGGTAAACTAACGCATATAAGAAGTTAAATTAATGATACAGAACTGTTAACGCTATATGCAATCCTAATTCTAAACTTCTGTGAAACTCTTGCAATACAGTGAAAATGATCAACTTTCACATATATATGACATGTACAACACTCTTCCGAATTTTTGCGCTTAGGTTAAACTAACACATATAAAAATTTAAACTCAATGATATAGAACTGGTAACACTATTTGCAATCCTAATTCTAAACTTATGTGAAACTCTTGCAATATACAGAAATTGAACAACTTTCACATATATATGACATGTAAAACAGTTTTCCAAGCTTTTGCGTGTTGGTTAAACTAACACATGTGAAAAGTTTAACTCAATGATACAGAACTGGTAATGCTATATGCAATCCTAATTATAAACTTACGTGAAACTCTTGCAAAACACTGGAATTGAACAACTTTCACTTATATATGACATGTACGACACTTTTCCGAGCTTTTGCGCCTAAGTAAACTAACGCATCTAAGAAGTTAAACTAAATGATACAGAACTTGTAACGCTATCTGCAATCCTAATTCTAAACGTCTGTGAAATTCTTGCAATAGAGTGAAATGATCAACTTTCACATATATATGACATGTAAAACACTTTTCCGAGCTTCGGTGCCTAACGTAACCTAACGCATATAAGGAGTTAAACTCAATGATATAGAACTGGTAACGCTATCTGCAATCCTAATTCTGAACTTCTGTGAAACTCTTCCCATACACTGAAATTGAACAACTTTCACATATATATGTCATGTAAAACACTTTTCCGAGCTTTGTTGCCTAGGGTAAACTAACGCATCTAATAAGTTAAACTAAATGGTACAGAACTGGTAAAGCTATCTGCAATCCTAATTCTAACCTTCTGTGAAACTCTTGTAATACACTGAAATTGAACAACTTTCACATATATATGACATGTAAAACACTTTTCCAAGCTTTTGCGTGTTGGTTAAACTAACACATATGAAAAGTTGAACTCAATGATATAGAACTGGTAATGCTATATGCAATCCTAATTTTAAACTTACGTGAAACTCTTGCAATACACTGGAATTGAAGAACGTTCACTTATATATGACATGTACGACACTTTTCCGAGCTTTTGCGCCTAGGTAAACTAACACATCTAAGAAGTTAAACTAAATGATAAAGTACTTGTAACGCTATCTGCAATCCTAATTCTAAACTTCTGTAAAACTCTTGCAATACAGTGAAAATGATCAACTTTCACATATATATGACATGTACAACACTTTACCGAGTTTTTGCGCTTAGGTTAAACTAACACATATAAAAAGTTAAACTCAATGATATAGAACTGGTAACACTATTTGCAATCCTAATTCTAAACTTATGTGAAATTCTTGCAATACACTGAAATTGAACAACTTTCACATATATATGACATATAAAACATGTTTCCGAGCTTTTGCACCTAAGGTAAACTAATGCATCTATGAAGTTAAACTAAATGATACAGAACTGGTAACGCCTTCTGCAATCCTAAATCTAAACTTATGTGAAACTCTTTCAATACACTGAAATTTAACAACTTTCACATATATATGACATGTAAAACACTTTTCTGAGCTTTGGCGCCTAGGGTAAACTAACGCATCTAAGAACGTAAACTAAATGATATAGAAGTGCTAAAGCTCTCTGCAATCCTAATTCTAAAATTATGTGAAACTCTTGCAATACACTGGAATTGAACAACTTTCACATATATATGACATGTAAAACACTTTTCCGAGCTTTTGCACATAGGGTAAACTAACGCATCTAAGAACGTAAACTAAATGATATAGAATTCCTAAAGCTCTCTGCAATCTTAACTCTAAAATTATGTGAAACTCTTACAATACACTGGAATTGAACAACTTTCACATATATATGACATGTAAAACACTTTTCCGAGCTATGGTGCCTAGAGTAAACTAACGCATATAAGAAGTTAAACTCAATGATATAGAACTGGTAGCGCTATCTGCAATCCTAATTCTAAACTTCTGTGAAACTCTTCCCATACACTGAAATTGAACAACTTTCACATATATATGTCATGTAAAACAGTTTTCCGAGCTTTGTTTCCTAGGGTAAACTAACGCATATAAGAAGTTAAATTAATGATACAGAACTGTTAACGCTATATGCAATCCTAATTCTAAACTTCTGTGAAACTCTTGCAATACAGTGAAAATGATCAACTTTCACATATATATGACATGTACAACACTCTTCCGAATTTTTGCGCTTAGGTTAAACTAACACATATAAAAATTTAAACTCAATGATATAGAACTGGTAACACTATTTGCAATCCTAATTCTAAACTTATGTGAAACTCTTGCAATATACAGAAATTGAACAACTTTCACATATATATGACATGTAAAACAGTTTTCCAAGCTTTTGCGTGTTGGTTAAACTAACACATGTGAAAAGTTTAACTCAATGATACAGAACTGGTAATGCTATATGCAATCCTAATTATAAACTTACGTGAAACTCTTGCAAAACACTGGAATTGAACAACTTTCACTTATATATGACATGTACGACACTTTTCCGAGCTTTTGCGCCTAAGTAAACTAACGCATCTAAGAAGTTAAACTAAATGATACAGAACTTGTAACGCTATCTGCAATCCTAATTCTAAACGTCTGTGAAATTCTTGCAATAGAGTGAAATGATCAACTTTCACATATATATGACATGTAAAACACTTTTCCGAGCTTCGGTGCCTAACGTAACCTAACGCATATAAGGAGTTAAACTCAATGATATAGAACTGGTAACGCTATCTGCAATCCTAATTCTGAACTTCTGTGAAACTCTTCCCATACACTGAAATTGAACAACTTTCACATATATATGTCATGTAAAACACTTTTCCGAGCTTTGTTGCCTAGGGTAAACTAACGCATCTAATAAGTTAAACTAAATGGTACAGAACTGGTAAAGCTATCTGCAATCCTAATTCTAACCTTCTGTGAAACTCTTGTAATACACTGAAATTGAACAACTTTCACATATATATGACATGTAAAACACTTTTCCAAGCTTTTGCGTGTTGGTTAAACTAACACATATGAAAAGTTGAACTCAATGATATAGAACTGGTAATGCTATATGCAATCCTAATTTTAAACTTACGTGAAACTCTTGCAATACACTGGAATTGAAGAACGTTCACTTATATATGACATGTACGACACTTTTCCGAGCTTTTGCGCCTAGGTAAACTAACACATCTAAGAAGTTAAACTAAATGATAAAGTACTTGTAACGCTATCTGCAATCCTAATTCTAAACTTCTGTAAAACTCTTGCAATACAGTGAAAATGATCAACTTTCACATATATATGACATGTACAACACTTTACCGAGTTTTTGCGCTTAGGTTAAACTAACACATATAAAAAGTTAAACTCAATGATATAGAACTGGTAACACTATTTGCAATCCTAATTCTAAACTTATGTGAAATTCTTGCAATACACTGAAATTGAACAACTTTCACATATATATGACATATAAAACATGTTTCCGAGCTTTTGCACCTAAGGTAAACTAATGCATCTATGAAGTTAAACTAAATGATACAGAACTGGTAACGCCTTCTGCAATCCTAAATCTAAACTTATGTGAAACTCTTTCAATACACTGAAATTTAACAACTTTCACATATATATGACATGTAAAACACTTTTCTGAGCTTTGGCGCCTAGGGTAAACTAACGCATCTAAGAACGTAAACTAAATGATATAGAAGTGCTAAAGCTCTCTGCAATCCTAATTCTAAAATTATGTGAAACTCTTGCAATACACTGGAATTGAACAACTTTCACATATATATGACATGTAAAACACTTTTCCGAGCTTTTGCGTCTAGGGTAAAGTAACGCATCTAGGTTGCGCTTAGGTTAAACTAACACATATAAGAAGTTAAACTCAATGATATAGAACTGGTAACGCTATCTGCAATCCTAATTCTAAACTTCTCTGAAACTCTTGCAATACACTGAAATTGAAGAACTTTCACATGTATATGACATGTAAAACACTTTTCTGAGTTCTTGTGCCTAGGGAAAACTAAAGCATATAAGAAGTTAAACTAAATGATACAGAACTGGTAACGCTATCTGCAATCCTAATTATAAACTTATGTGAAACTCTTCCCATACACTGGAATTGAACAACTTTCACATATATATGTCATGTAAAACACTTTTCCGAGCTTTTTTTGCCTAGGGTAAACTAACGAATATAAGAATTTAAACTAAATGATACAGAACTGTTAACGCTTTATGCATTCCTAATTCTAAATTTGTGGGCAATTCTTGCAATACACTGAAATTAAACAACTTTCACTTATATATGACATGTAGGACACTTTTCCGAGCTTTTGCGCCTAGGTAAACTAACACATCTAAGGAGTTAAACTAAATGATAAAGTACTTGTAACGCTATCTGCAATCCTAATTCAAAACTTCTGTGAAACTCTTGCAATACAGTGAAATTGATCAACTTTCACATATATATGACATGTAGAACACTTTTTCGAGTTTTTGCGCTTAGGTTAAACTAACACATATAAAAAGTTAAACTCAATGATATAGAACTGGTAACACTATTTGCAATCCTAATTCTAAACTTATGTGCAACTGTTGCAATACACTGAAATTAAACAACATTCACATATATATATGACATGTAAAACACTTTTCCGAGCTTTTTTTGCCTAGGGTAAACTAACGAATATAAGAATTTAAACTAAATGATACAGAACTGTTAACGCTTTATGCATTCCTAATTCTAAATTTATGGGCAATTCTTGCAATACACTGAAATTAAACTACATTCACATATATATGACATGTGCAACACTTTCCCGAGCTTTTGCCTCTAGGGTAAACTAACGCATCTAATAAGTTAAACTAAATGATACAGAACTGGTAAAGCTATCTGCAATCCTAATTCAAAATTTCTGTGAAACTCTTGTAATACACTGAAATTGAACAACTTTCACATATATATGACATGTAAAACAGTTTTCCAAGCTTTTGCGCGTTGGTTAAACTAACACATATAAGAAGTTAAACTCAATGATATAGAACTGGTAACGCTATCTGCAATCCTAATTCTAAACTTCTCTGAAACTCTTGCAATACACTGAAATTGAACAACTTTCACATGTATATGACATGTAAAACACTTTTCTGAGCTCTTGTGCCTAGGGAAAACTAACGCATATAAGAAGTTAAACTAAATGATACAGAACTGGTAACTCTATATGGAATCCTAATTCTAAACTTATGTGCAACTCTTGCAATACACTGAAATTAAACAACTTTCACATATATATGACATGTACAACACTTTTCCAAGCTTTTGCGTCTAGGGTAAACTAACGCATCTAATAAGTTAAACTAAATGATACAGAACTGGTATAGCTATCTGCAAATCTAATTCTAAACTTCTGTGAAACTCTTGTAAAACACTGAAATTGAACAACTTTCACATATATATGAAATGTAAAACACTTTTCCAAGCTTTTGCATGTTGGTTACACTAACACATTTGAAAAGTTAAACTCAATGATATACAACTGGTAATGCTATAGGCATTTCTAATTCTAAACTTATGTGCAACACTTGCAATACACTGAAATTAAACTACATTCACATATATATGACATGTACAACACTTTCCCGAGCTTTTGCGTCTAGGTAAACTAACGCATCTAATAAGTTAAAGTAAATGATACAGAACTTGTAACGCTATCTGCATTCCTAATTCTAAACTTGTGAAACTCTTGCAATACAGTGAAATTGATCAACTTTCACATATATATGACATGTACAACACTTTACCGAGTTTTTGCGTTTAGGTTAAACTAACACATATAAAAAGTTAAACTCAAAGATATAGAACTGGTAACACTATTTGCAATCCTAATTCTAAACTTTTGTGAAATTCTTGCAATACACTGAAATTGAACAACTTTCACATATATATGACATATAAAACATTTTTTCGAGCTTTTGCACCTAAGGTAACCTAATGCATCTATGAAGTTAAACTAAATGATACAGAACTGGTAACACCTTCTGCAATCCTAAATCTAAACTTATGTGAAACTCTTTCAATACACTGAAATTTAACTACTTTCACATATATATATCATGTAAAGCACTTTTCCAAGCTTTGGTGTCTAGGGTAAACTAACGAATATAAGAAGTTAAACTAAATGATACAGAACTGTCAATGATTTATGCAATCCTAATTCTAAACTTATGTGCAACTCTTGCAATACACTGAAATTAAACTACATTCACATATATATAACATGTACAACACTTTCCCGAGCTTTTGCCTCTAGGGTAAACTAACGCATCTAATAAGTTAAACTAAATGATACAGAACTGGTAAAGCTATCTGCAATCCTAATTCTAAATTTCTGTGAAACTCTTGTAATACACTGAAATTGAACAACTTTCACATATATATGACATGTAAAACAGTTTTCCAAGCTTTTGCGCGTTGGTTAAACTAACACATATAAGAAGTTAAACTCAATGATATAGAACTGGTAACGCTATCTGCAATCCTAATTCTAAACTTCTCTGAAACTCTTGCAATACACTGAAATTGAACAACTTTCACATGTATATGACATGTAAAACACTTTTCTGAGCTCTTGTGCCTAGGGAAAACTAACGCATATAAGAAGTTAAACTAAATGATACAGAACTGGTAACTCTATATGGAATCCTAATTCTAAACTTATGTGCAACTCTTGCAATAAACTGAAATTAAACAACTTTCACATATATATGACATGTACAACACTTTTCCGAGCTTTTGCGTCTAGGGTAAACTAACGCATCTAATAAGTTAAACTAAATGATACAGAACTGGTATAGCTATCTGCAAATCTAATTCTAAACTTCTGTGAAACTCTTGTAAAACACTGAAATTGAACAACTTTCACATATATATGAAATGTAAAACACTTTTCCAAGCTTTTACGTGTTGGTTACACTAACACATATGAAAAGTTAAACTCAATGATATAGAACTGGTAATGCTATATGCAATCCTAATTTTAAACTTACGTGAAACTCTTGCAATACACTGGAATTGAACAACTTTCACTTATATATGACATGTACGACACTTTTCCGAGCTTTTGCGCCTAGGTAAACTAACGCTTCTAATAAGTTAAAGTAAATGATACAGAACTTGTAACGCTATCTGCAATCCTAATTCTAAACTTCTGTGAAACTCTTGCAATACAGTGAAATTGATCAACTTTCATATATATATGACATGTACAACACTTTACCGAGTTTTTGCGTTTGGGTTAAACTAACACATATAAAAGTTAAACTCAATGATATAGAACTGGTAACACTATTTGCAATCCTAATTGTAAACTTATGTGAAATTCTTGCAATATACTGAAATTGAATAACTTTCACATATATATGACTTATAAAACATGTTTCCGAGCTTTTGCACCTAAGGTAACCTAATGCATCTATGAAGTTAAACTAAATGATACAGAACTGGTAACGCCTTCTGCAATCCTAAATCTAAACTTATGTGAAACTCTTTCAATACACTGAAAATTAACAACTTTCACATATATATGACATGGATAACACTTTTCCGAGATTTGGTGCCTAGGGTAAACTAACGCATATTAGAAGGTAACCTAAATGATAGAGAACTGGTAACGCTATCTGCAATCCTAATTCTAAACTTATATGAAACTCTTTCCTACACTGGAATTGAACAACTTTCACATATGTATGACATGTAAAACACTTTTCTGAGCTTTGGCGCCTAGGGTAAACTAACGCATCTAAGAACGTAAACTAAATGATATAGAAGTGCTAAAGCTCTCTGCATTCCTAATTCTAAAATTATGTGAAACTCTTGCAATACACTGGAATTGAATAACTTTCCCATATATATGACATGTAAAACACTTTTCCGAGCTATGGTGCCTAGAGTAAACTAACACATATAAGAACTTAAACTCAATGATATAGAACTGGTAGCGCTATCTGCAATCCTAATTCTAAACTTCTGTGAAACTCTTCCCATACACTGCAATTGAACAACTTTCACATATATATGTCATGTAAAACACTTTTCCGAGCTTTTTTGCCTAGGGTAAACTAACGAATATAAGAAGTTAAACTAAATGATACAGAACTGTTAACGCTTTATGCAATCCTAATTCTAAACTTATGTGCAACTCTTGCAATACACTGAAATTAAACAACTTTCACTTATATATGACATGTAGGACACTTTTCCGAGCTTTTGCGCCTAGGTAAACTAACACATCTAAGAAGTTAAACTAAATGATACAGTCCTTGTAACGCTATCTGCAATCCTAATTCTAAACTCTGTGAAACTCTTGCAATACAGTGAAAATGATCACCTTTCACATATATATAACATGTACAACACTTTTTCGAGTTTTTGCGCTTAGGTTAAACTAATATAAACTAAACATATAAAAAGTTAAACTCAATGATATAGAAATGGTAACACTATTTGCAATCCTAATTCTAAACTTATGTGAAATTCTAGCAATATACTGAAATTGAACAACTTTCACATATATATGACATGTAAAACAGTTTTCCAAGCTTTTGCGCGTTGGTTAAACTAACACATATGAAAAGTTTAACTCAATGATACAGAACTGGTAATGCTATATGCAATCCTAATTCTAAACTTACGTGAAACTCTTGCAATAAAGTTAAATTGTTCAACTTTCACATATATATGACATGTACAACACTTTTCCGAGTTTTTGCGCTTAGGTTAAACTAACACATATAAAAAGTTAAACTCAATGATATAGAACTGGTTACACTATTTGCAATCCTAATTCTACACTTATGTGAAACTCTTCCCATACACTGGAATTGAACAACTTTCACATATATATGACATGTAAAACACTTTTCTGAGCTTTGGCGCCTAGGGTAAACTAACGCATCTAAGAACGTAAACTAAATGATATAGAAGTGCTAAAGCTCTCTGCAAACCTAATTCTAAAATTATGTGAAACTCTTGCAATACACTGGAATTGAACAACTTTCACATATATATGACATGTAAAAGACTTTTCCGAGCTTTGGTGCTTAGAGTAAACTAACGCATATAAGAAGTTAAATTCAATGATATAGAACTGGTAGCGCTATCTGCAATCCTAATTCTAAACTTATGTGAAACTCTTCCCATACACTGCAATTGAACAACTTTCACATATATATGACATGTACAACACTTTTTCGAGTTTTTGCGCTTAGGTGAAACTAATACATATAAAAAGTTAAACTCAATGATATAGAACTGGTAACACTATTTGCAATCCTAATTCTAAACTTATGTGAAATTCGTGCAATACACTGAAATTGAACAACTTTCACATATATATGACATATAAAACACGTTTCCGAGCTTTTGCGCCTAAGGTAACCTAATGCATCTATGAAGTTAAACTAAATGATACAGAACTGGTAACGCTATCTGCAATCCTAATTCTAAACTTCTGTGAAACTATTGCAATAGAGTGAAATTGATCAACTTTCACATATATATGACATGTAAAATATTTTTCTGAGCTCTTTTGCCTAGGGAAAACTAACGCATATAAAAAGTTAAACTAAATGATATAGAAGTCCTAACAAATTATTCAACTCTAATTCTAAACTTATGTGAAACTCTTGTAATACAATGGAATTGAACAACTTTCACATAAATACGACATATACAACACTTTTCCGAGCTTTTGAGCCTAGGGTAAAGTAAAGCATCTAAGAAGTTAAACTAAATGATACAGAACTGGTAACGCTATCTGCAATCCTAATTCTAAACTTCTTTGAAACTCTTGTAATACACTGAAATTGAATAACTTTCACATATATATGATATATAAAACACTTTTCCAAGCTTTTGCGCGTTTGTTAAACTAACACATATCAAAAGTTAAACTCAATGATATAGAACTGGTAACGCTATCTGCAATCCTAAATGTAAACGTAAGTGAAACTCTTACAATACACTGAAATTGAACAACTTTCACATATATATGTCATGTAAAACATTTTCCGAGCTTTGGTGCCTAGGGTAAACTAAAGCATATAAGAAGTTAAACTCAATGATATAGAACTGGTAGCGCTATCTGCAATCCTAATTCTAAACTTCTATGAAACTCTTCCCATACACTGAAATTGAACAACTTTCACAAATATATGATATATATTACACTTTTCTGAGATTTGGCACATACGTTAAACTAACACATATAAAAAGTTAAACTCAATGATATAAAACTGGTAACGCAATATGCAATCCTAATTTTAAACTTATGTGAAACTTTTCACATACATTGGAATTGAACAACTTTCACATATATATGACATGTATAACACTTTTCCGAGCTTTTGAGCCTAGGGTAACCTAACGCATCTAAGAAGTTAAACTAAATGATACAGAACTGGTAATGCTTTCTGTAATCCTAATTCTAAACTAATGTGAAACTCTTGCAATACACTGAAATTGAACAACTTTCACATATATATCACAAGTAAAACACTTTTCCGAGCTTTTGCGCCTAGGTTAAACTAACACATCAAAGAAGTTAAACTAAATGATATAGAACTGGTAACCCTAACTGAAATCCTAAATATAAACTTATGTGAAACTCTTGCAATACACAGGAATTGAACAACATTCACATATATATGACATGTACAACACTTTTCCGAGCTTTTGCGTCTAGGGTAAACTAACGCATCTATTAAGTTAAACTAAATGATACAGAACTGGTAAAGATATCTGCAATCCTAATTCTAAAATTATGTGAAACTCTTGCAATACACTGGAATTGAACAACTTTCACATATATATGACATGTAAAACACTTTTCTGAGCTTTGGTGCCTAGGTTAAACTAATGCATATAAGAAGTTAAACTCAATGATATAGAACTGGTAGCGCTATCTGCAATCCTAATTCTAAACTTCTGTGAAACTCTTCCCATACACTGAAATTGAACAACTTTCACATATATATGTCATGTAAAACACTTTTCCGAGGTTTGTTGCCTAGGGTAAACTAACGAATATAAGAAGTTAAACTAAATGATACAGAACTGTTAACGCTTTATGCAATCCTAATTCTAAACTTATGTGCAACTCTTGCAATACACTGAAATTAAACTACATTCACATATATATGACATGTAAAACACTTTTCCAAGCTTTGCACGTTGGTTAAACTAACACATATGAAAAGTTAAACTCAATGATATAGAACTGGTAATGCTATATGCAATCCTATTTTTAAACTTACTTGAAACTCTTCCAATACACTGGAATTGAACAACTTTCACTTATATATGACATGCACGACACTTTTCTGAGCTTTTGCGCCTAGGTAAACTAACGCATCTAAGAAGTTAAACTAAATGATACAGTACTTGTAACGCTATCTGCAATCCTAATTCTAAACTTCTGTGAAACTCTTGCAATACAGTCAAAATGATCAACTTTCACATATATATGACATGTACAACACTTTTTCGAGTTTTTGCGCTTAGGTTAAACTAACACATATAAAAAGTTAAACTCACTGATATAGAACTGGTAACACTATTTGCCATCCTAATTCTATACTTATGTGTAATTCTTGCAATATAATGAAATTGAACAACTTTCACATATATATGACATGTAAAACAGTTTTCCAAGCTTTTGAATCTAGGGTAAACTAACGCATCTAATAAGTTAAACTAAATGATACAGAACTGGTAAAGCTATCTGCAATCCTAATTTTAAACTTATGTGAAACTCTTGTAATACACTGAAATTGAACAACTTTCACATATATATGACATGTAAAACAGTTTTCCAAGCTTTTGCGCGTTGGTTAAACTAACACATATGAAAAGTTTAACTCAATGATATAGAACTGATAATGCTATATGAAATCCTAATTCTAAACTTACGTGAAACTCTTGCAATACACTGGAATTGAACAACTTTCACTTATATATGACATGTATGACACTTTTCCGAGCTTTTGCACATAGGGTAAACTAACGCATCTAAGAACGTAAACTAAATGATATAGAATTCCTAAAGCTCTCTGCAATCTTAACTCTAAAATTATGTGAAACTCTTACAATACACTGGAATTGAACAACTTTCACATATATATGACATGTAAAACACTTTTCCGAGCTATGGTGCCTAGAGTAAACTAACGCATATAAGAAGTTAAACTCAATGATATAGAACTGGTAGCGCTATCTGCAATCCTAATTCTAAACTTCTGTGAAACTCTTCCCATACACTGAAATTGAACAACTTTCACATATATATGTCATGTAAAACAGTTTTCCGAGCTTTGTTTCCTAGGGTAAACTAACGCATATAAGAAGTTAAATTAATGATACAGAACTGTTAACGCTATATGCAATCCTAATTCTAAACTTCTGTGAAACTCTTGCAATACAGTGAAAATGATCAACTTTCACATATATATGACATGTACAACACTCTTCCGAATTTTTGCGCTTAGGTTAAACTAACACATATAAAAATTTAAACTCAATGATATAGAACTGGTAACACTATTTGCAATCCTAATTCTAAACTTATGTGAAACTCTTGCAATATACAGAAATTGAACAACTTTCACATATATATGACATGTAAAACAGTTTTCCAAGCTTTTGCGTGTTGGTTAAACTAACACATGTGAAAAGTTTAACTCAATGATACAGAACTGGTAATGCTATATGCAATCCTAATTATAAACTTACGTGAAACTCTTGCAAAACACTGGAATTGAACAACTTTCACTTATATATGACATGTACGACACTTTTCCGAGCTTTTGCGCCTAAGTAAACTAACGCATCTAAGAAGTTAAACTAAATGATACAGAACTTGTAACGCTATCTGCAATCCTAATTCTAAACGTCTGTGAAATTCTTGCAATAGAGTGAAATGATCAACTTTCACATATATATGACATGTAAAACACTTTTCCGAGCTTCGGTGCCTAACGTAACCTAACGCATATAAGGAGTTAAACTCAATGATATAGAACTGGTAACGCTATCTGCAATCCTAATTCTGAACTTCTGTGAAACTCTTCCCATACACTGAAATTGAACAACTTTCACATATATATGTCATGTAAAACACTTTTCCGAGCTTTGTTGCCTAGGGTAAACTAACGCATCTAATAAGTTAAACTAAATGGTACAGAACTGGTAAAGCTATCTGCAATCCTAATTCTAACCTTCTGTGAAACTCTTGTAATACACTGAAATTGAACAACTTTCACATATATATGACATGTAAAACACTTTTCCAAGCTTTTGCGTGTTGGTTAAACTAACACATATGAAAAGTTGAACTCAATGATATAGAACTGGTAATGCTATATGCAATCCTAATTTTAAACTTACGTGAAACTCTTGCAATACACTGGAATTGAAGAACGTTCACTTATATATGACATGTACGACACTTTTCCGAGCTTTTGCGCCTAGGTAAACTAACACATCTAAGAAGTTAAACTAAATGATAAAGTACTTGTAACGCTATCTGCAATCCTAATTCTAAACTTCTGTAAAACTCTTGCAATACAGTGAAAATGATCAACTTTCACATATATATGACATGTACAACACTTTACCGAGTTTTTGCGCTTAGGTTAAACTAACACATATAAAAAGTTAAACTCAATGATATAGAACTGGTAACACTATTTGCAATCCTAATTCTAAACTTATGTGAAATTCTTGCAATACACTGAAATTGAACAACTTTCACATATATATGACATATAAAACATGTTTCCGAGCTTTTGCACCTAAGGTAAACTAATGCATCTATGAAGTTAAACTAAATGATACAGAACTGGTAACGCCTTCTGCAATCCTAAATCTAAACTTATGTGAAACTCTTTCAATACACTGAAATTTAACAACTTTCACATATATATGACATGTAAAACACTTTTCTGAGCTTTGGCGCCTAGGGTAAACTAACGCATCTAAGAACGTAAACTAAATGATATAGAAGTGCTAAAGCTCTCTGCAATCCTAATTCTAAAATTATGTGAAACTCTTGCAATACACTGGAATTGAACAACTTTCACATATATATGACATGTAAAACACTTTTCCGAGCTTTTGCACATAGGGTAAACTAACGCATCTAAGAACGTAAACTAAATGATATAGAATTCCTAAAGCTCTCTGCAATCTTAACTCTAAAATTATGTGAAACTCTTACAATACACTGGAATTGAACAACTTTCACATATATATGACATGTAAAACACTTTTCCGAGCTATGGTGCCTAGAGTAAACTAACGCATATAAGAAGTTAAACTCAATGATATAGAACTGGTAGCGCTATCTGCAATCCTAATTCTAAACTTCTGTGAAACTCTTCCCATACACTGAAATTGAACAACTTTCACATATATATGTCATGTAAAACAGTTTTCCGAGCTTTGTTTCCTAGGGTAAACTAACGCATATAAGAAGTTAAATTAATGATACAGAACTGTTAACGCTATATGCAATCCTAATTCTAAACTTCTGTGAAACTCTTGCAATACAGTGAAAATGATCAACTTTCACATATATATGACATGTACAACACTCTTCCGAATTTTTGCGCTTAGGTTAAACTAACACATATAAAAATTTAAACTCAATGATATAGAACTGGTAACACTATTTGCAATCCTAATTCTAAACTTATGTGAAACTCTTGCAATATACAGAAATTGAACAACTTTCACATATATATGACATGTAAAACAGTTTTCCAAGCTTTTGCGTGTTGGTTAAACTAACACATGTGAAAAGTTTAACTCAATGATACAGAACTGGTAATGCTATATGCAATCCTAATTATAAACTTACGTGAAACTCTTGCAAAACACTGGAATTGAACAACTTTCACTTATATATGACATGTACGACACTTTTCCGAGCTTTTGCGCCTAAGTAAACTAACGCATCTAAGAAGTTAAACTAAATGATACAGAACTTGTAACGCTATCTGCAATCCTAATTCTAAACGTCTGTGAAATTCTTGCAATAGAGTGAAATGATCAACTTTCACATATATATGACATGTAAAACACTTTTCCGAGCTTCGGTGCCTAACGTAACCTAACGCATATAAGGAGTTAAACTCAATGATATAGAACTGGTAACGCTATCTGCAATCCTAATTCTGAACTTCTGTGAAACTCTTCCCATACACTGAAATTGAACAACTTTCACATATATATGTCATGTAAAACACTTTTCCGAGCTTTGTTGCCTAGGGTAAACTAACGCATCTAATAAGTTAAACTAAATGGTACAGAACTGGTAAAGCTATCTGCAATCCTAATTCTAACCTTCTGTGAAACTCTTGTAATACACTGAAATTGAACAACTTTCACATATATATGACATGTAAAACACTTTTCCAAGCTTTTGCGTGTTGGTTAAACTAACACATATGAAAAGTTGAACTCAATGATATAGAACTGGTAATGCTATATGCAATCCTAATTTTAAACTTACGTGAAACTCTTGCAATACACTGGAATTGAAGAACGTTCACTTATATATGACATGTACGACACTTTTCCGAGCTTTTGCGCCTAGGTAAACTAACACATCTAAGAAGTTAAACTAAATGATAAAGTACTTGTAACGCTATCTGCAATCCTAATTCTAAACTTCTGTAAAACTCTTGCAATACAGTGAAAATGATCAACTTTCACATATATATGACATGTACAACACTTTACCGAGTTTTTGCGCTTAGGTTAAACTAACACATATAAAAAGTTAAACTCAATGATATAGAACTGGTAACACTATTTGCAATCCTAATTCTAAACTTATGTGAAATTCTTGCAATACACTGAAATTGAACAACTTTCACATATATATGACATATAAAACATGTTTCCGAGCTTTTGCACCTAAGGTAAACTAATGCATCTATGAAGTTAAACTAAATGATACAGAACTGGTAACGCCTTCTGCAATCCTAAATCTAAACTTATGTGAAACTCTTTCAATACACTGAAATTTAACAACTTTCACATATATATGACATGTAAAACACTTTTCTGAGCTTTGGCGCCTAGGGTAAACTAACGCATCTAAGAACGTAAACTAAATGATATAGAAGTGCTAAAGCTCTCTGCAATCCTAATTCTAAAATTATGTGAAACTCTTGCAATACACTGGAATTGAACAACTTTCACATATATATGACATGTAAAACACTTTTCCGAGCTTTTGCGTCTAGGGTAAACTAACGCATCTAATAAGTTAAAGTAAATGGTACAGAACTGGTAAAGCTATCTGCAATCCTAATTCTAAATTTCTGTGAAACTCTTGTAATACACTGAAATTGAACAACTTTCACATATATATGACATGTAAAACACTTTTCCAAGCTTTTGCGCGTTGGTTAAACTAACACATATGAAAAGTTTAACTCAATGATACAGAACTGGTAATGCTATATGCAATCCTAATTCTAAACTTACGTGAAACTCTTGCAATACACTGGAATTGAACAACTTTCACATATATATGTTATGTAAAACACTTTTCCGAGCTTTGGTGCCTAGGGTAAACTAACGAATATAAGAAGTTAAACTAAATGTTACAGAACTCTTAACGCCTTAGGCAATCCTAATTCTAAACTTATGTGCAACTCTTGCAATACACTGAAATGAAACAACATTCACATATATATGACATGTAAAACACTTTTCCGAGCTTTTGCGTCTAGGGTAAAGTAACGCATCTAGGTTGCGCTTAGGTTAAACTAACACATATAAGAAGTTAAACTCAATGATATAGAACTGGTAACGCTATCTGCAATCCTAATTCTAAACTTCTCTGAAACTCTTGCAATACACTGAAATTGAAGAACTTTCACATGTATATGACATGTAAAACACTTTTCTGAGTTCTTGTGCCTAGGGAAAACTAAAGCATATAAGAAGTTAAACTAAATGATACAGAACTGGTAACGCTATCTGCAATCCTAATTATAAACTTATGTGAAACTCTTCCCATACACTGGAATTGAACAACTTTCACATATATATGTCATGTAAAACACTTTTCCGAGCTTTTTTTGCCTAGGGTAAACTAACGAATATAAGAATTTAAACTAAATGATACAGAACTGTTAACGCTTTATGCATTCCTAATTCTAAATTTGTGGGCAATTCTTGCAATACACTGAAATTAAACAACTTTCACTTATATATGACATGTAGGACACTTTTCCGAGCTTTTGCGCCTAGGTAAACTAACACATCTAAGGAGTTAAACTAAATGATAAAGTACTTGTAACGCTATCTGCAATCCTAATTCAAAACTTCTGTGAAACTCTTGCAATACAGTGAAATTGATCAACTTTCACATATATATGACATGTAGAACACTTTTTCGAGTTTTTGCGCTTAGGTTAAACTAACACATATAAAAAGTTAAACTCAATGATATAGAACTGGTAACACTATTTGCAATCCTAATTCTAAACTTATGTGCAACTGTTGCAATACACTGAAATTAAACAACATTCACATATATATATGACATGTAAAACACTTTTCCGAGCTTTTTTTGCCTAGGGTAAACTAACGAATATAAGAATTTAAACTAAATGATACAGAACTGTTAACGCTTTATGCATTCCTAATTCTAAATTTATGGGCAATTCTTGCAATACACTGAAATTAAACTACATTCACATATATATGACATGTGCAACACTTTCCCGAGCTTTTGCCTCTAGGGTAAACTAACGCATCTAATAAGTTAAACTAAATGATACAGAACTGGTAAAGCTATCTGCAATCCTAATTCAAAATTTCTGTGAAACTCTTGTAATACACTGAAATTGAACAACTTTCACATATATATGACATGTAAAACAGTTTTCCAAGCTTTTGCGCGTTGGTTAAACTAACACATATAAGAAGTTAAACTCAATGATATAGAACTGGTAACGCTATCTGCAATCCTAATTCTAAACTTCTCTGAAACTCTTGCAATACACTGAAATTGAACAACTTTCACATGTATATGACATGTAAAACACTTTTCTGAGCTCTTGTGCCTAGGGAAAACTAACGCATATAAGAAGTTAAACTAAATGATACAGAACTGGTAACTCTATATGGAATCCTAATTCTAAACTTATGTGCAACTCTTGCAATACACTGAAATTAAACAACTTTCACATATATATGACATGTACAACACTTTTCCAAGCTTTTGCGTCTAGGGTAAACTAACGCATCTAATAAGTTAAACTAAATGATACAGAACTGGTATAGCTATCTGCAAATCTAATTCTAAACTTCTGTGAAACTCTTGTAAAACACTGAAATTGAACAACTTTCACATATATATGAAATGTAAAACACTTTTCCAAGCTTTTGCATGTTGGTTACACTAACACATTTGAAAAGTTAAACTCAATGATATACAACTGGTAATGCTATAGGCATTTCTAATTCTAAACTTATGTGCAACACTTGCAATACACTGAAATTAAACTACATTCACATATATATGACATGTACAACACTTTCCCGAGCTTTTGCGTCTAGGTAAACTAACGCATCTAATAAGTTAAAGTAAATGATACAGAACTTGTAACGCTATCTGCATTCCTAATTCTAAACTTGTGAAACTCTTGCAATACAGTGAAATTGATCAACTTTCACATATATATGACATGTACAACACTTTACCGAGTTTTTGCGTTTAGGTTAAACTAACACATATAAAAAGTTAAACTCAAAGATATAGAACTGGTAACACTATTTGCAATCCTAATTCTAAACTTTTGTGAAATTCTTGCAATACACTGAAATTGAACAACTTTCACATATATATGACATATAAAACATTTTTTCGAGCTTTTGCACCTAAGGTAACCTAATGCATCTATGAAGTTAAACTAAATGATACAGAACTGGTAACACCTTCTGCAATCCTAAATCTAAACTTATGTGAAACTCTTTCAATACACTGAAATTTAACTACTTTCACATATATATATCATGTAAAGCACTTTTCCAAGCTTTGGTGTCTAGGGTAAACTAACGAATATAAGAAGTTAAACTAAATGATACAGAACTGTCAATGATTTATGCAATCTTAATTCTAAACTTATGTGCAACTCTTGCAATACACTGAAATTAAACTACATTCACATATATATGACATGTACAACACTTTTCTGAGCTTTTGCCTCTAGGGTAAACTAACGCATCTAATAAGTTAAACAAAATGATACAGAACTGGTAAAGTTATCTGCAATCCTAATTCTAATTTTCTGTGAAACTCTTGTAATACACTGAAATTGAACAACTTTCACATATATATGACATGTAAAACAGTTTTCCAAGCTTTTGCGCGTTGGTTAAACTAACACATATGAAGAGTTTAACTCAATGATACAGAACTGGTAATGCTATATGCAATCCTAATTCTAAACTTACGTGAAACTCTTGCAATACACTGGAATTGAACAATTTTCACTTATATATGACATGTACGACACTTTTCCGAGCTTTTGCGCCTAGGTAAACTAAAACATCTAAGAAGTTAAACTAAATGATACAGAACTTGTAACGCTATCTGCAATCCTAATTCTAAACTTGTGTGAAACTCTTGCAATACAGTGAAATTGATCAACTTTCACATATATATGACATGTAAAACACTTCCGAGCTTTGGTGCCTAGAGTAAACTAACGCATATAAGAAGTTAAACTCAATGATATAGAACTGGTAAAACTATCTGCAATCCTAATTCTAAACTTCTGTGAAACTCTTGCAATACACTGAAATTGAACAACTTTCACATGTATATGACATGTAAAACACTTTTCTGAGCTCTTGTGCCTAGGGAAAACTAACGCATATAAGAAGTTAAACTAAATGATACAGAACTGGTAATTCTATATGCAATCCTAATTCTAAACTTATGTGCAACTCTTGCAATACCCTGAAATTAAACAACATTCACATATATATGACATGTACAACACTTTTCTGAGCTTTTGCGTCTAGGGAAAACTAACGCATATAAGAAGTTAAACTAAATGATACAGAACTGGTAATTCTATATGCAATCCTAATTCTAAACTTATGTGAAATTCTTGCAATACACTGAAATTGAACAACTTTCACATATATATGACATATAAAACATGTTTCCGAGCTTTTGCACCTAAGGTAACCTAATGCATCTATGAAGTTAAACTAAATGATACAGAACTGGTAATGCCTTCTGCAATCCTAAATCTAAACTTATGTGAAACTCTTTCAATACACTGAAATTTAACAACTTTCACATATATATGACATGGATAACACTTTTCCGAGATTTGGTGCCTAGGGTAAACTAACGCATATTATTAGAAGGTAACCTAAATGATAGAGAACTGGTAACGCTATCTGCAATCCTAATTCTAAACTTATGTGAAACTCTTCCGTGCACTGGAATTGAACAACTTTCACATATATATGACATGTAAAACACTTTTCTGAGCTTTGGCGCATAGGGTAAACTAACACATCTAAGAATGTAAACTAAATGATAGAGAAGTGCTAAAGCTCTCTGCAATCCTAATTGTAAAATTATGTGAAAATCTTGCAATACACTGGAATTGAACAACTTTCACATATATATGACATGTAAAAGACTTTTCGGAGCTTTGGTGCCTAGAGTAAACTAACGCATATAAGAAGTTAAACTCAATGATATAGAACTGGTAACGCTATCTGCAATCCTAATTCTAAACTTCTGTGAAACTCTTCCCATACACTGAAATTGAACAACTTTCACATATATATGTCATGTAAAGCACTTTTCCAAGCTTTGGTGCCTAAGGTAAACTAACGAATATAAGAAGTTAAACTAAATGATACAGAACTGTTAATGCTATATGCAATCCTAATTCTAAACGTATGTGCAACTCTAGCAATACACTGAAATTAAACTACATTCACATATATATGACATGTACAACACTTTCCCGAGCTTTTGCGTCTAGGGTAAACTAACGCATCTAATAAGTTAAACAAAATGATACAGAACTGGTAAAGCTATCTGCAATCCTAATTCTAATTTTCTGTGAAACTCTTGTAATACACTGAAATTGAACCACTTTCACATATATATGACATGTAAAACAGTTTTCCAAGCTTTTGCGCGTTGGTTAAACTAACACATATGAAAAGTTTAACTCAATGATACAGAACTGGTAATGCTATATGCAATCCTAATTCTAAACTTACGTGAAACTCTTGCAATACACTGAAATTGAACAATTTTCACTTATATATGATATGTACGAAACTTTTCCGAGCTTTTGCGCCTAGGTAAACTAAAACATCTAAGAAGTTAAACTAAAAATGATACAGAACTTGTAACGCTATCTGCAATCCTAATTCTAAACTTGTGTGAAACTCTTGCAATACAGTGAAATGATCAACTTTCACATATATATGACATGTAAAACACTTCCGAGCTTTGGTGCCTAGAGTAAACTAACGCATATAAGAAGTTAAACTCAATGATATAGAACTGGTAAAGCTATCTGCAATCCTAATTCTAAACTTCTGTGAAACTCTTCCTATACACTGAAATTGAACAACTTTCACATATATATGTCATGTAAAGCACTTTTCCAAGCTTTGGTGCCTAGGGTAAACTAACGAATATAAGAAGTTAAACTAAATGATACAGAACTGTTAATGCTTTATGCAATCCTAATTCTAAACTTATGTGCAACTCTTGCAATACACTGAAATTAAACTACATTCACATATATATAACATGTACAACACTTTCCCGAGCTTTTGCCTCTAGGGTAAACTAACGCATCTAATAAGTTAAACTAAATGATACAGAACTGGTAAAGCTATCTGCAATCCTAATTCTAAATTTCTGTGAAACTCTTGTAATACACTGAAATTGAACAACTTTCACATATATATGACATGTAAAACAGTTTTCCAAGCTTTTGCGCGTTGGTTAAACTAACACATATAAGAAGTTAAACTCAATGATATAGAACTGGTAACGCTATCTGCAATCCTAATTCTAAACTTCTCTGAAACTCTTGCAATACACTGAAATTGAACAACTTTCACATGTATATGACATGTAAAACACTTTTCTGAGCTCTTGTGCCTAGGGAAAACTAACGCATATAAGAAGTTAAACTAAATGATACAGAACTGGTAACTCTATATGGAATCCTAATTCTAAACTTATGTGCAACTCTTGCAATAAACTGAAATTAAACAACTTTCACATATATATGACATGTACAACACTTTTCCGAGCTTTTGCGTCTAGGGTAAACTAACGCATCTAATAAGTTAAACTAAATGATACAGAACTGGTATAGCTATCTGCAAATCTAATTCTAAACTTCTGTGAAACTCTTGTAAAACACTGAAATTGAACAACTTTCACATATATATGAAATGTAAAACACTTTTCCAAGCTTTTACGTGTTGGTTACACTAACACATATGAAAAGTTAAACTCAATGATATAGAACTGGTAATGCTATATGCAATCCTAATTTTAAACTTACGTGAAACTCTTGCAATACACTGGAATTGAACAACTTTCACTTATATATGACATGTACGACACTTTTCCGAGCTTTTGCGCCTAGGTAAACTAACGCTTCTAATAAGTTAAAGTAAATGATACAGAACTTGTAACGCTATCTGCAATCCTAATTCTAAACTTCTGTGAAACTCTTGCAATACAGTGAAATTGATCAACTTTCATATATATATGACATGTACAACACTTTACCGAGTTTTTGCGTTTGGGTTAAACTAACACATATAAAAGTTAAACTCAATGATATAGAACTGGTAACACTATTTGCAATCCTAATTGTAAACTTATGTGAAATTCTTGCAATATACTGAAATTGAATAACTTTCACATATATATGACTTATAAAACATGTTTCCGAGCTTTTGCACCTAAGGTAACCTAATGCATCTATGAAGTTAAACTAAATGATACAGAACTGGTAACGCCTTCTGCAATCCTAAATCTAAACTTATGTGAAACTCTTTCAATACACTGAAAATTAACAACTTTCACATATATATGACATGGATAACACTTTTCCGAGATTTGGTGCCTAGGGTAAACTAACGCATATTAGAAGGTAACCTAAATGATAGAGAACTGGTAACGCTATCTGCAATCCTAATTCTAAACTTATATGAAACTCTTTCCTACACTGGAATTGAACAACTTTCACATATGTATGACATGTAAAACACTTTTCTGAGCTTTGGCGCCTAGGGTAAACTAACGCATCTAAGAACGTAAACTAAATGATATAGAAGTGCTAAAGCTCTCTGCATTCCTAATTCTAAAATTATGTGAAACTCTTGCAATACACTGGAATTGAATAACTTTCCCATATATATGACATGTAAAACACTTTTCCGAGCTATGGTGCCTAGAGTAAACTAACACATATAAGAACTTAAACTCAATGATATAGAACTGGTAGCGCTATCTGCAATCCTAATTCTAAACTTCTGTGAAACTCTTCCCATACACTGCAATTGAACAACTTTCACATATATATGTCATGTAAAACACTTTTCCGAGCTTTTTTGCCTAGGGTAAACTAACGAATATAAGAAGTTAAACTAAATGATACAGAACTGTTAACGCTTTATGCAATCCTAATTCTAAACTTATGTGCAACTCTTGCAATACACTGAAATTAAACAACTTTCACTTATATATGACATGTAGGACACTTTTCCGAGCTTTTGCGCCTAGGTAAACTAACACATCTAAGAAGTTAAACTAAATGATACAGTCCTTGTAACGCTATCTGCAATCCTAATTCTAAACTCTGTGAAACTCTTGCAATACAGTGAAAATGATCACCTTTCACATATATATAACATGTACAACACTTTTTCGAGTTTTTGCGCTTAGGTTAAACTAATATAAACTAAACATATAAAAAGTTAAACTCAATGATATAGAAATGGTAACACTATTTGCAATCCTAATTCTAAACTTATGTGAAATTCTAGCAATATACTGAAATTGAACAACTTTCACATATATATGACATGTAAAACAGTTTTCCAAGCTTTTGCGCGTTGGTTAAACTAACACATATGAAAAGTTTAACTCAATGATACAGAACTGGTAATGCTATATGCAATCCTAATTCTAAACTTACGTGAAACTCTTGCAATAAAGTTAAATTGTTCAACTTTCACATATATATGACATGTACAACACTTTTCCGAGTTTTTGCGCTTAGGTTAAACTAACACATATAAAAAGTTAAACTCAATGATATAGAACTGGTTACACTATTTGCAATCCTAATTCTACACTTATGTGAAACTCTTCCCATACACTGGAATTGAACAACTTTCACATATATATGACATGTAAAACACTTTTCTGAGCTTTGGCGCCTAGGGTAAACTAACGCATCTAAGAACGTAAACTAAATGATATAGAAGTGCTAAAGCTCTCTGCAAACCTAATTCTAAAATTATGTGAAACTCTTGCAATACACTGGAATTGAACAACTTTCACATATATATGACATGTAAAAGACTTTTCCGAGCTTTGGTGCTTAGAGTAAACTAACGCATATAAGAAGTTAAATTCAATGATATAGAACTGGTAGCGCTATCTGCAATCCTAATTCTAAACTTATGTGAAACTCTTCCCATACACTGCAATTGAACAACTTTCACATATATATGACATGTACAACACTTTTTCGAGTTTTTGCGCTTAGGTGAAACTAATACATATAAAAAGTTAAACTCAATGATATAGAACTGGTAACACTATTTGCAATCCTAATTCTAAACTTATGTGAAATTCGTGCAATACACTGAAATTGAACAACTTTCACATATATATGACATATAAAACACGTTTCCGAGCTTTTGCGCCTAAGGTAACCTAATGCATCTATGAAGTTAAACTAAATGATACAGAACTGGTAACGCTATCTGCAATCCTAATTCTAAACTTCTGTGAAACTATTGCAATAGAGTGAAATTGATCAACTTTCACATATATATGACATGTAAAATATTTTTCTGAGCTCTTTTGCCTAGGGAAAACTAACGCATATAAAAAGTTAAACTAAATGATATAGAAGTCCTAACAAATTATTCAACTCTAATTCTAAACTTATGTGAAACTCTTGTAATACAATGGAATTGAACAACTTTCACATAAATACGACATATACAACACTTTTCCGAGCTTTTGAGCCTAGGGTAAAGTAAAGCATCTAAGAAGTTAAACTAAATGATACAGAACTGGTAACGCTATCTGCAATCCTAATTCTAAACTTCTTTGAAACTCTTGTAATACACTGAAATTGAATAACTTTCACATATATATGATATATAAAACACTTTTCCAAGCTTTTGCGCGTTTGTTAAACTAACACATATCAAAAGTTAAACTCAATGATATAGAACTGGTAACGCTATCTGCAATCCTAAATGTAAACGTAAGTGAAACTCTTACAATACACTGAAATTGAACAACTTTCACATATATATGTCATGTAAAACATTTTCCGAGCTTTGGTGCCTAGGGTAAACTAAAGCATATAAGAAGTTAAACTCAATGATATAGAACTGGTAGCGCTATCTGCAATCCTAATTCTAAACTTCTATGAAACTCTTCCCATACACTGAAATTGAACAACTTTCACAAATATATGATATATATTACACTTTTCTGAGATTTGGCACATACGTTAAACTAACACATATAAAAAGTTAAACTCAATGATATAAAACTGGTAACGCAATATGCAATCCTAATTCTAAACTTCTGTGAAACTCTTCCCATACACTGAAATTGAACAACTTTCACATATATATGTCATGTAAAACAGTTTTCCGAGCTTTGTTTCCTAGGGTAAACTAACGCATATAAGAAGTTAAATTAATGATACAGAACTGTTAACGCTATATGCAATCCTAATTCTAAACTTCTGTGAAACTCTTGCAATACAGTGAAAATGATCAACTTTCACATATATATGACATGTACAACACTCTTCCGAATTTTTGCGCTTAGGTTAAACTAACACATATAAAAATTTAAACTCAATGATATAGAACTGGTAACACTATTTGCAATCCTAATTCTAAACTTATGTGAAACTCTTGCAATATACAGAAATTGAACAACTTTCACATATATATGACATGTAAAACAGTTTTCCAAGCTTTTGCGTGTTGGTTAAACTAACACATGTGAAAAGTTTAACTCAATGATACAGAACTGGTAATGCTATATGCAATCCTAATTATAAACTTACGTGAAACTCTTGCAAAACACTGGAATTGAACAACTTTCACTTATATATGACATGTACGACACTTTTCCGAGCTTTTGCGCCTAAGTAAACTAACGCATCTAAGAAGTTAAACTAAATGATACAGAACTTGTAACGCTATCTGCAATCCTAATTCTAAACGTCTGTGAAATTCTTGCAATAGAGTGAAATGATCAACTTTCACATATATATGACATGTAAAACACTTTTCCGAGCTTCGGTGCCTAACGTAACCTAACGCATATAAGGAGTTAAACTCAATGATATAGAACTGGTAACGCTATCTGCAATCCTAATTCTGAACTTCTGTGAAACTCTTCCCATACACTGAAATTGAACAACTTTCACATATATATGTCATGTAAAACACTTTTCCGAGCTTTGTTGCCTAGGGTAAACTAACGCATCTAATAAGTTAAACTAAATGGTACAGAACTGGTAAAGCTATCTGCAATCCTAATTCTAACCTTCTGTGAAACTCTTGTAATACACTGAAATTGAACAACTTTCACATATATATGACATGTAAAACACTTTTCCAAGCTTTTGCGTGTTGGTTAAACTAACACATATGAAAAGTTGAACTCAATGATATAGAACTGGTAATGCTATATGCAATCCTAATTTTAAACTTACGTGAAACTCTTGCAATACACTGGAATTGAAGAACGTTCACTTATATATGACATGTACGACACTTTTCCGAGCTTTTGCGCCTAGGTAAACTAACACATCTAAGAAGTTAAACTAAATGATAAAGTACTTGTAACGCTATCTGCAATCCTAATTCTAAACTTCTGTAAAACTCTTGCAATACAGTGAAAATGATCAACTTTCACATATATATGACATGTACAACACTTTACCGAGTTTTTGCGCTTAGGTTAAACTAACACATATAAAAAGTTAAACTCAATGATATAGAACTGGTAACACTATTTGCAATCCTAATTCTAAACTTATGTGAAATTCTTGCAATACACTGAAATTGAACAACTTTCACATATATATGACATATAAAACATGTTTCCGAGCTTTTGCACCTAAGGTAAACTAATGCATCTATGAAGTTAAACTAAATGATACAGAACTGGTAACGCCTTCTGCAATCCTAAATCTAAACTTATGTGAAACTCTTTCAATACACTGAAATTTAACAACTTTCACATATATATGACATGTAAAACACTTTTCTGAGCTTTGGCGCCTAGGGTAAACTAACGCATCTAAGAACGTAAACTAAATGATATAGAAGTGCTAAAGCTCTCTGCAATCCTAATTCTAAAATTATGTGAAACTCTTGCAATACACTGGAATTGAACAACTTTCACATATATATGACATGTAAAACACTTTTCCGAGCTTTTGCGTCTAGGGTAAACTAACGCATCTAATAAGTTAAAGTAAATGGTACAGAACTGGTAAAGCTATCTGCAATCCTAATTCTAAATTTCTGTGAAACTCTTGTAATACACTGAAATTGAACAACTTTCACATATATATGACATGTAAAACACTTTTCCAAGCTTTTGCGCGTTGGTTAAACTAACACATATGAAAAGTTTAACTCAATGATACAGAACTGGTAATGCTATATGCAATCCTAATTCTAAACTTACGTGAAACTCTTGCAATACACTGGAATTGAACAACTTTCACATATATATGTTATGTAAAACACTTTTCCGAGCTTTGGTGCCTAGGGTAAACTAACGAATATAAGAAGTTAAACTAAATGTTACAGAACTCTTAACGCCTTAGGCAATCCTAATTCTAAACTTATGTGCAACTCTTGCAATACACTGAAATGAAACAACATTCACATATATATGACATGTAAAACACTTTTCCGAGCTTTTGCGTCTAGGGTAAAGTAACGCATCTAGGTTGCGCTTAGGTTAAACTAACACATATAAGAAGTTAAACTCAATGATATAGAACTGGTAACGCTATCTGCAATCCTAATTCTAAACTTCTCTGAAACTCTTGCAATACACTGAAATTGAAGAACTTTCACATGTATATGACATGTAAAACACTTTTCTGAGTTCTTGTGCCTAGGGAAAACTAAAGCATATAAGAAGTTAAACTAAATGATACAGAACTGGTAACGCTATCTGCAATCCTAATTATAAACTTATGTGAAACTCTTCCCATACACTGGAATTGAACAACTTTCACATATATATGTCATGTAAAACACTTTTCCGAGCTTTTTTTGCCTAGGGTAAACTAACGAATATAAGAATTTAAACTAAATGATACAGAACTGTTAACGCTTTATGCATTCCTAATTCTAAATTTGTGGGCAATTCTTGCAATACACTGAAATTAAACAACTTTCACTTATATATGACATGTAGGACACTTTTCCGAGCTTTTGCGCCTAGGTAAACTAACACATCTAAGGAGTTAAACTAAATGATAAAGTACTTGTAACGCTATCTGCAATCCTAATTCAAAACTTCTGTGAAACTCTTGCAATACAGTGAAATTGATCAACTTTCACATATATATGACATGTAGAACACTTTTTCGAGTTTTTGCGCTTAGGTTAAACTAACACATATAAAAAGTTAAACTCAATGATATAGAACTGGTAACACTATTTGCAATCCTAATTCTAAACTTATGTGCAACTGTTGCAATACACTGAAATTAAACAACATTCACATATATATATGACATGTAAAACACTTTTCCGAGCTTTTTTTGCCTAGGGTAAACTAACGAATATAAGAATTTAAACTAAATGATACAGAACTGTTAACGCTTTATGCATTCCTAATTCTAAATTTATGGGCAATTCTTGCAATACACTGAAATTAAACTACATTCACATATATATGACATGTGCAACACTTTCCCGAGCTTTTGCCTCTAGGGTAAACTAACGCATCTAATAAGTTAAACTAAATGATACAGAACTGGTAAAGCTATCTGCAATCCTAATTCAAAATTTCTGTGAAACTCTTGTAATACACTGAAATTGAACAACTTTCACATATATATGACATGTAAAACAGTTTTCCAAGCTTTTGCGCGTTGGTTAAACTAACACATATAAGAAGTTAAACTCAATGATATAGAACTGGTAACGCTATCTGCAATCCTAATTCTAAACTTCTCTGAAACTCTTGCAATACACTGAAATTGAACAACTTTCACATGTATATGACATGTAAAACACTTTTCTGAGCTCTTGTGCCTAGGGAAAACTAACGCATATAAGAAGTTAAACTAAATGATACAGAACTGGTAACTCTATATGGAATCCTAATTCTAAACTTATGTGCAACTCTTGCAATACACTGAAATTAAACAACTTTCACATATATATGACATGTACAACACTTTTCCAAGCTTTTGCGTCTAGGGTAAACTAACGCATCTAATAAGTTAAACTAAATGATACAGAACTGGTATAGCTATCTGCAAATCTAATTCTAAACTTCTGTGAAACTCTTGTAAAACACTGAAATTGAACAACTTTCACATATATATGAAATGTAAAACACTTTTCCAAGCTTTTGCATGTTGGTTACACTAACACATTTGAAAAGTTAAACTCAATGATATACAACTGGTAATGCTATAGGCATTTCTAATTCTAAACTTATGTGCAACACTTGCAATACACTGAAATTAAACTACATTCACATATATATGACATGTACAACACTTTCCCGAGCTTTTGCGTCTAGGTAAACTAACGCATCTAATAAGTTAAAGTAAATGATACAGAACTTGTAACGCTATCTGCATTCCTAATTCTAAACTTGTGAAACTCTTGCAATACAGTGAAATTGATCAACTTTCACATATATATGACATGTACAACACTTTACCGAGTTTTTGCGTTTAGGTTAAACTAACACATATAAAAAGTTAAACTCAAAGATATAGAACTGGTAACACTATTTGCAATCCTAATTCTAAACTTTTGTGAAATTCTTGCAATACACTGAAATTGAACAACTTTCACATATATATGACATATAAAACATTTTTTCGAGCTTTTGCACCTAAGGTAACCTAATGCATCTATGAAGTTAAACTAAATGATACAGAACTGGTAACACCTTCTGCAATCCTAAATCTAAACTTATGTGAAACTCTTTCAATACACTGAAATTTAACTACTTTCACATATATATATCATGTAAAGCACTTTTCCAAGCTTTGGTGTCTAGGGTAAACTAACGAATATAAGAAGTTAAACTAAATGATACAGAACTGTCAATGATTTATGCAATCTTAATTCTAAACTTATGTGCAACTCTTGCAATACACTGAAATTAAACTACATTCACATATATATGACATGTACAACACTTTTCTGAGCTTTTGCCTCTAGGGTAAACTAACGCATCTAATAAGTTAAACAAAATGATACAGAACTGGTAAAGTTATCTGCAATCCTAATTCTAATTTTCTGTGAAACTCTTGTAATACACTGAAATTGAACAACTTTCACATATATATGACATGTAAAACAGTTTTCCAAGCTTTTGCGCGTTGGTTAAACTAACACATATGAAGAGTTTAACTCAATGATACAGAACTGGTAATGCTATATGCAATCCTAATTCTAAACTTACGTGAAACTCTTGCAATACACTGGAATTGAACAATTTTCACTTATATATGACATGTACGACACTTTTCCGAGCTTTTGCGCCTAGGTAAACTAAAACATCTAAGAAGTTAAACTAAATGATACAGAACTTGTAACGCTATCTGCAATCCTAATTCTAAACTTGTGTGAAACTCTTGCAATACAGTGAAATTGATCAACTTTCACATATATATGACATGTAAAACACTTCCGAGCTTTGGTGCCTAGAGTAAACTAACGCATATAAGAAGTTAAACTCAATGATATAGAACTGGTAAAACTATCTGCAATCCTAATTCTAAACTTCTGTGAAACTCTTGCAATACACTGAAATTGAACAACTTTCACATGTATATGACATGTAAAACACTTTTCTGAGCTCTTGTGCCTAGGGAAAACTAACGCATATAAGAAGTTAAACTAAATGATACAGAACTGGTAATTCTATATGCAATCCTAATTCTAAACTTATGTGCAACTCTTGCAATACCCTGAAATTAAACAACATTCACATATATATGACATGTACAACACTTTTCTGAGCTTTTGCGTCTAGGGAAAACTAACGCATATAAGAAGTTAAACTAAATGATACAGAACTGGTAATTCTATATGCAATCCTAATTCTAAACTTATGTGAAATTCTTGCAATACACTGAAATTGAACAACTTTCACATATATATGACATATAAAACATGTTTCCGAGCTTTTGCACCTAAGGTAACCTAATGCATCTATGAAGTTAAACTAAATGATACAGAACTGGTAATGCCTTCTGCAATCCTAAATCTAAACTTATGTGAAACTCTTTCAATACACTGAAATTTAACAACTTTCACATATATATGACATGGATAACACTTTTCCGAGATTTGGTGCCTAGGGTAAACTAACGCATATTATTAGAAGGTAACCTAAATGATAGAGAACTGGTAACGCTATCTGCAATCCTAATTCTAAACTTATGTGAAACTCTTCCGTGCACTGGAATTGAACAACTTTCACATATATATGACATGTAAAACACTTTTCTGAGCTTTGGCGCATAGGGTAAACTAACACATCTAAGAATGTAAACTAAATGATAGAGAAGTGCTAAAGCTCTCTGCAATCCTAATTGTAAAATTATGTGAAAATCTTGCAATACACTGGAATTGAACAACTTTCACATATATATGACATGTAAAAGACTTTTCGGAGCTTTGGTGCCTAGAGTAAACTAACGCATATAAGAAGTTAAACTCAATGATATAGAACTGGTAACGCTATCTGCAATCCTAATTCTAAACTTCTGTGAAACTCTTCCCATACACTGAAATTGAACAACTTTCACATATATATGTCATGTAAAGCACTTTTCCAAGCTTTGGTGCCTAAGGTAAACTAACGAATATAAGAAGTTAAACTAAATGATACAGAACTGTTAATGCTATATGCAATCCTAATTCTAAACGTATGTGCAACTCTAGCAATACACTGAAATTAAACTACATTCACATATATATGACATGTACAACACTTTCCCGAGCTTTTGCGTCTAGGGTAAACTAACGCATCTAATAAGTTAAACAAAATGATACAGAACTGGTAAAGCTATCTGCAATCCTAATTCTAATTTTCTGTGAAACTCTTGTAATACACTGAAATTGAACCACTTTCACATATATATGACATGTAAAACAGTTTTCCAAGCTTTTGCGCGTTGGTTAAACTAACACATATGAAAAGTTTAACTCAATGATACAGAACTGGTAATGCTATATGCAATCCTAATTCTAAACTTACGTGAAACTCTTGCAATACACTGAAATTGAACAATTTTCACTTATATATGATATGTACGAAACTTTTCCGAGCTTTTGCGCCTAGGTAAACTAAAACATCTAAGAAGTTAAACTAAAAATGATACAGAACTTGTAACGCTATCTGCAATCCTAATTCTAAACTTGTGTGAAACTCTTGCAATACAGTGAAATGATCAACTTTCACATATATATGACATGTAAAACACTTCCGAGCTTTGGTGCCTAGAGTAAACTAACGCATATAAGAAGTTAAACTCAATGATATAGAACTGGTAAAGCTATCTGCAATCCTAATTCTAAACTTCTGTGAAACTCTTCCTATACACTGAAATTGAACAACTTTCACATATATATGTCATGTAAAGCACTTTTCCAAGCTTTGGTGCCTAGGGTAAACTAACGAATATAAGAAGTTAAACTAAATGATACAGAACTGTTAATGCTTTATGCAATCCTAATTCTAAACTTATGTGCAACTCTTGCAATACACTGAAATTAAACTACATTCACATATATATAACATGTACAACACTTTCCCGAGCTTTTGCCTCTAGGGTAAACTAACGCATCTAATAAGTTAAACTAAATGATACAGAACTGGTAAAGCTATCTGCAATCCTAATTCTAAATTTCTGTGAAACTCTTGTAATACACTGAAATTGAACAACTTTCACATATATATGACATGTAAAACAGTTTTCCAAGCTTTTGCGCGTTGGTTAAACTAACACATATAAGAAGTTAAACTCAATGATATAGAACTGGTAACGCTATCTGCAATCCTAATTCTAAACTTCTCTGAAACTCTTGCAATACACTGAAATTGAACAACTTTCACATGTATATGACATGTAAAACACTTTTCTGAGCTCTTGTGCCTAGGGAAAACTAACGCATATAAGAAGTTAAACTAAATGATACAGAACTGGTAACTCTATATGGAATCCTAATTCTAAACTTATGTGCAACTCTTGCAATAAACTGAAATTAAACAACTTTCACATATATATGACATGTACAACACTTTTCCGAGCTTTTGCGTCTAGGGTAAACTAACGCATCTAATAAGTTAAACTAAATGATACAGAACTGGTATAGCTATCTGCAAATCTAATTCTAAACTTCTGTGAAACTCTTGTAAAACACTGAAATTGAACAACTTTCACATATATATGAAATGTAAAACACTTTTCCAAGCTTTTACGTGTTGGTTACACTAACACATATGAAAAGTTAAACTCAATGATATAGAACTGGTAATGCTATATGCAATCCTAATTTTAAACTTACGTGAAACTCTTGCAATACACTGGAATTGAACAACTTTCACTTATATATGACATGTACGACACTTTTCCGAGCTTTTGCGCCTAGGTAAACTAACGCTTCTAATAAGTTAAAGTAAATGATACAGAACTTGTAACGCTATCTGCAATCCTAATTCTAAACTTCTGTGAAACTCTTGCAATACAGTGAAATTGATCAACTTTCATATATATATGACATGTACAACACTTTACCGAGTTTTTGCGTTTGGGTTAAACTAACACATATAAAAGTTAAACTCAATGATATAGAACTGGTAACACTATTTGCAATCCTAATTGTAAACTTATGTGAAATTCTTGCAATATACTGAAATTGAATAACTTTCACATATATATGACTTATAAAACATGTTTCCGAGCTTTTGCACCTAAGGTAACCTAATGCATCTATGAAGTTAAACTAAATGATACAGAACTGGTAACGCCTTCTGCAATCCTAAATCTAAACTTATGTGAAACTCTTTCAATACACTGAAAATTAACAACTTTCACATATATATGACATGGATAACACTTTTCCGAGATTTGGTGCCTAGGGTAAACTAACGCATATTAGAAGGTAACCTAAATGATAGAGAACTGGTAACGCTATCTGCAATCCTAATTCTAAACTTATATGAAACTCTTTCCTACACTGGAATTGAACAACTTTCACATATGTATGACATGTAAAACACTTTTCTGAGCTTTGGCGCCTAGGGTAAACTAACGCATCTAAGAACGTAAACTAAATGATATAGAAGTGCTAAAGCTCTCTGCATTCCTAATTCTAAAATTATGTGAAACTCTTGCAATACACTGGAATTGAATAACTTTCCCATATATATGACATGTAAAACACTTTTCCGAGCTATGGTGCCTAGAGTAAACTAACACATATAAGAACTTAAACTCAATGATATAGAACTGGTAGCGCTATCTGCAATCCTAATTCTAAACTTCTGTGAAACTCTTCCCATACACTGCAATTGAACAACTTTCACATATATATGTCATGTAAAACACTTTTCCGAGCTTTTTTGCCTAGGGTAAACTAACGAATATAAGAAGTTAAACTAAATGATACAGAACTGTTAACGCTTTATGCAATCCTAATTCTAAACTTATGTGCAACTCTTGCAATACACTGAAATTAAACAACTTTCACTTATATATGACATGTAGGACACTTTTCCGAGCTTTTGCGCCTAGGTAAACTAACACATCTAAGAAGTTAAACTAAATGATACAGTCCTTGTAACGCTATCTGCAATCCTAATTCTAAACTCTGTGAAACTCTTGCAATACAGTGAAAATGATCACCTTTCACATATATATAACATGTACAACACTTTTTCGAGTTTTTGCGCTTAGGTTAAACTAATATAAACTAAACATATAAAAAGTTAAACTCAATGATATAGAAATGGTAACACTATTTGCAATCCTAATTCTAAACTTATGTGAAATTCTAGCAATATACTGAAATTGAACAACTTTCACATATATATGACATGTAAAACAGTTTTCCAAGCTTTTGCGCGTTGGTTAAACTAACACATATGAAAAGTTTAACTCAATGATACAGAACTGGTAATGCTATATGCAATCCTAATTCTAAACTTACGTGAAACTCTTGCAATAAAGTTAAATTGTTCAACTTTCACATATATATGACATGTACAACACTTTTCCGAGTTTTTGCGCTTAGGTTAAACTAACACATATAAAAAGTTAAACTCAATGATATAGAACTGGTTACACTATTTGCAATCCTAATTCTACACTTATGTGAAACTCTTCCCATACACTGGAATTGAACAACTTTCACATATATATGACATGTAAAACACTTTTCTGAGCTTTGGCGCCTAGGGTAAACTAACGCATCTAAGAACGTAAACTAAATGATATAGAAGTGCTAAAGCTCTCTGCAAACCTAATTCTAAAATTATGTGAAACTCTTGCAATACACTGGAATTGAACAACTTTCACATATATATGACATGTAAAAGACTTTTCCGAGCTTTGGTGCTTAGAGTAAACTAACGCATATAAGAAGTTAAATTCAATGATATAGAACTGGTAGCGCTATCTGCAATCCTAATTCTAAACTTATGTGAAACTCTTCCCATACACTGCAATTGAACAACTTTCACATATATATGACATGTACAACACTTTTTCGAGTTTTTGCGCTTAGGTGAAACTAATACATATAAAAAGTTAAACTCAATGATATAGAACTGGTAACACTATTTGCAATCCTAATTCTAAACTTATGTGAAATTCGTGCAATACACTGAAATTGAACAACTTTCACATATATATGACATATAAAACACGTTTCCGAGCTTTTGCGCCTAAGGTAACCTAATGCATCTATGAAGTTAAACTAAATGATACAGAACTGGTAACGCTATCTGCAATCCTAATTCTAAACTTCTGTGAAACTATTGCAATAGAGTGAAATTGATCAACTTTCACATATATATGACATGTAAAATATTTTTCTGAGCTCTTTTGCCTAGGGAAAACTAACGCATATAAAAAGTTAAACTAAATGATATAGAAGTCCTAACAAATTATTCAACTCTAATTCTAAACTTATGTGAAACTTTTGTAATACAATGGAATTGAACAACTTTCACATAAATACGACATATACAACACTTTTCCGAGCTTTTGAGCCTAGGGTAAAGTAAAGCATCTAAGAAGTTAAACTAAATGATACAGAACTGGTAACGCTATCTGCAATCCTAATTCTAAACTTCTTTGAAACTCTTGTAATACACTGAAATTGAATAACTTTCACATATATATGATATATAAAACACTTTTCCAAGCTTTTGCGCGTTTGTTAAACTAACACATATCAAAAGTTAAACTCAATGATATAGAACTGGTAACGCTATCTGCAATCCTAAATGTAAACGTAAGTGAAACTCTTACAATACACTGAAATTGAACAACTTTCACATATATATGTCATGTAAAACATTTTCCGAGCTTTGGTGCCTAGGGTAAACTAAAGCATATAAGAAGTTAAACTCAATGATATAGAACTGGTAGCGCTATCTGCAATCCTAATTCTAAACTTCTATGAAACTCTTCCCATACACTGAAATTGAACAACTTTCACAAATATATGATATATATTACACTTTTCTGAGATTTGGCACATACGTTAAACTAACACATATAAAAAGTTAAACTCAATGATATAAAACTGGTAACGCAATATGCAATCCTAATTTTAAACTTATGTGAAACTTTTCACATACATTGGAATTGAACAACTTTCACATATATATGACATGTATAACACTTTTCCGAGCTTTTGAGCCTAGGGTAACCTAACGCATCTAAGAAGTTAAACTAAATGATACAGAACTGGTAATGCTTTCTGTAATCCTAATTCTAAACTAATGTGAAACTCTTGCAATACACTGAAATTGAACAACTTTCACATATATATCACAAGTAAAACACTTTTCCGAGCTTTTGCGCCTAGGTTAAACTAACACATCAAAGAAGTTAAACTAAATGATATAGAACTGGTAACCCTAACTGAAATCCTAAATATAAACTTATGTGAAACTCTTGCAATACACTGGAATTGAACAACGTTCACATATATATGACATGTAGGACATTTTTCCAAGCTTTTGCGTCTAAGGTAAACTAACGCATCTAATAAGTTAAACTAAATGATACAGAACTGGTAAAGCTATCTGCAATCCTAATTCTAAACTTATGTGAAACTCTTGTAATACACTGAAATTGAACAACTTTCACATATATATGACAAGTAAAACACTTTTCCAAGCTTTTGCGCGTTGGTTAAACTAACACATATGAAAAGTTTAACTCAATGATATAGAACTGGTAATGCTATACGCAATCCTAATTCTAAACTTCTGTGAAACTCTTGCAATACACTGGAATTGAACAACTTTCACAAATATATGACATATAAAACACGTTTCCAAGCTTTTGCGCCTAGGTTAAAATAAAGCCTATTAGAAGTTAAACTAAATGATATAGAAGTGCTAATGCTATCTGCAAACCTAATACTAAAATTATGTGGAACTTTTGCAATTCTCTGAAATTGAACAATTTTGCCCATATATATGACATTTTAAACACTTTTCCGAGCTTTTCTGCCTAGGTTAAACTAACGCCTTAAAAAAGTTTCCCGAGCATTTGTGCTTAGTTTTAACTAACGCATCGAAGAAGTTATACTAAATGATATACTAGTACTAATACTATCTGCAATCCTAATTCTAAACTTATGTGAAACTCTTGCAATACACTGAAATTGATCACGTCTGCACATTTGTATGTCTACTAAAACACTTTTGCGAGCATTTACCCATTGTTCTAAGGCCTATTAGAAGTTAAACTAAATGATATAGAAGTGCTAAAGCTATCTGCATACTTAATTCTAAAATTATGTGAAACTCTTGCAATACACTGGAATTGAACAACTTTCACATATATACGTCATGTAAAACACTTTTCCGAGCTTTGGTGCCTAGGTTAAACTAACGCATATAAGAAGTTAAACTAAATGACACAGAACTGTTAACGCTTTATGCAATCCTAATTCTAAACTTATGTGCAAATCTTGCAATACACTGAAATTAAACAACATTCACATATATATGACATGTACAACACTTTTCTGAGCTTCTCGTCTAGGGTAAACTAACGCATCTAATAAGTTAAACTAAATGATACAGAACTGGTAAAGATATCTGCAATCCTAATTCTAAACTTCTGTGAAACTCTTGTAATACACTGAAATTGAACAACTTTCACATATATATGACATGTAAAACACTTTTCCGAGCTTTGGTGCCTAGGTTAAACTAACGCATATAAGAAGTTAAACTCAATGATATAGAACTGGTAACACTATTTGCAATCCTAATTCTAAACTTATGTGCAACTGTTGCAATACACTGAAATTAAACAACATTCACATATATATATGACATGTAAAACACTTTTCCGAGCTTTTGCGTCTAGGGTAAACTAACGCATCTATTAAGTTAAACTAAATGATACAGAACTGGTAAAGATATCTGCAATCCTAATTCTAAACTTCTGTGAAACTCTTGTAATACACTGAAATTGAACAACTTTCACATATATATGATATGTAACACACTTTTCCGAGCTTTGGTGACTAGAGTAAACTAACGCATATAAGAAGTTAAACTCAATGATATAGAACTGGTAACGCTATCTGCAATCCTAATTCTAAACTTCTGTGAAACTCTTGCAATACACTGAAATTGAACAACTTTCACATGTATATGACATGTAAAACACTCTTCTGAGCTCTTGTGCCTAGGGAAAACGAACGCATATAAGAAGTTAAACTAAATGATACAGAACTGGTAACGCTATATGGAATCCTAATTCTAAACTTATGTGCAACTCTTGCAATACACTGGAATTGAACAACTTTCACATATATATGACAAGTAAAACACTTTTCCAAGCTTTTGCGCGTTGGTTAAACTAACACATATGAAAAGTTTAACTCAATGATATAGAACTGGTTGTGCTATATGCAATCCTAATTTTAAACTTACGTGAAACTCTTGAAATACAATGGAATTGAACAACTTTCACTTATATATGACATGTACAACACTTTTCCGAGCTTTTGCGCCTAGGGTAACCTAACGCATCTAACAAGTTAAACTAAATGATAAAGAACTGGTAACGCTATCTGCAATCCGAATTCTAAACTTATGTGAAACTCTTGCAATACACTGAAATTGATCACGTCTGCACATTTGTATGTCTACTAAAACACCTTTGCGAGCGTTTACCCATTGTTCTAAGGCCTATTAGAAGTTAAACTAAATGATATAGAAGTGTTTAAGCTATCTGCATACTTCATTCTAAAATTATGTGAAACTCTTGCAATACCCTGGAATTGAACAACTTTCACATATATATGACATGTAAAACACTTTTACGAGCTTTGGTGCCTAGGTTAAACTAATGCATATAAGAAGTTAAACCTAATGATATAGAACTGGTAACGCTATCTGCAATCCTAATTCTAAACTTATGTGAAACTCTTCCCATATACTGGAAATGAACAACTTTCACATATATATGACATGTAAAACACTTTTCCGAATTTTGCCCCTAGGTAAACTAATGCATCTAAGAAGTTAAACTAAATGATACAGAACTTGTAACACTATCTGCAATCCTAATTCTAAACTTCTGTGAAACTATTGCAATAGAGTGAAATTGATCAACTTTCACATATATATGACATGTAAAATATTTTTCTGAGCTCTTTTGCCTAGGGAAAACTAACGCATATAAAAAGTTAAACTAAATGATATAGAAGTCCTAACAAATTATTCAACTCTAATTCTAAACTTATGTGAAACTCTTGTAATACAATGGAATTGAACAACTTTCACATAAATACGACATATACAACACTTTTCCGAGCTTTTGAGCCTAGGGTAAAGTAAAGCATCTAAGAAGTTAAACTCAATGATACAGAACTGGTAACGCTATCTGCAATCCTAATTCTAAACTTCTTTGAAACTCTTGTAATACACTGAAATTGAATAACTTTCATATATATATGATATATAAAACACTTTTCCAAGCTTTTGCGCGTTTGTTAAACTAACACATATCAAAAGTTAAACTCAATGATATAGAACTGGTAACGCTATCTGCAATCCTAAATGTAAACGTAAGTGAAACTCTTACAATACACTGAAATTGAACAACTTTCACATATATATGTCATGTAAAACATTTTCCGAGCTTTGGTGCCTAGGGTAAACTAAAGCATATAAGAAGTTAAACTCAATGATATAGAACTGGTAGCGCTATCTGCAATCCTAATTCTAAACTTCTATGAAACTCTTCCCATACACTGAAATTGAACAACTTTCACAAATATATGATATATAATACACTTTTCTGAGATTTGGCACGTACGTTAAACTAACACATATAAAAAGTTAAACTCAATGATATAAAACTGGTAACGCAATATGCAATCCTAATTTTAAACTTATGTGAAACTTTTCACATACATTGGAATTGAACAACTTTCACATATATATGACATGTAAAACACTTTTCTGAGCTTTGGTGCCTAGGTTAAACTAATGCATATAAGAAGTTAAACTCAATGATATAGAACTGGTAGCGCTATCTGCAATCCTAATTCTAAACTTCTGTGAAACTCTTCCCATACACTGAAATTGAACAACTTTCACATATATACGTCATGTAAAACACTTTTCCGAGGTTTGTTGCCTAGGGTAAACTAACGAATATAAGAAGTTAAACTAAATGATACAGAACTGTTAACGCTTTATGCAATCCTAATTCTAAACTTATGTGCAACTCTTGCAATACACTGAAATTAAACTACATTCACATATATATGACATGTAAAACACTTTTCCAAGCTTTGCACGTTGGTTAAACTAACACATATGAAAAGTTAAACTCAATGATATAGAACTGGTAATGCTATATGCAATCCTATTTTTAAACTTACTTGAAACTCTTCCAATACACTGGAATTGAACAACTTTCACTTATATATGACATGCACGACACTTTTCTGAGCTTTTGCGCCTAGGTAAACTAACGCATCTAAGAAGTTAAACTAAATGATACAGTACTTGTAACGCTATCTGCAATCCTAATTCTAAACTTCTGTGAAACTCTTGCAATACAGTCAAAATGATCAACTTTCACATATATATGACATGTACAACACTTTTTCGAGTTTTTGCGCTTAGGTTAAACTAACACATATAAAAAGTTAAACTCACTGATATAGAACTGGTAACACTATTTGCCATCCTAATTCTATACTTATGTGTAATTCTTGCAATATAATGAAATTGAACAACTTTCACATATATATGACATGTAAAACAGTTTTCCAAGCTTTTGAATCTAGGGTAAACTAACGCATCTAATAAGTTAAACTAAATGATACAGAACTGGTAAAGCTATCTGCAATCCTAATTTTAAACTTATGTGAAACTCTTGTAATACACTGAAATTGAAAAACTTTCACATATATATGACAAGTAAAACACTTTTCCAAGCTTTTGCGCGTTGGTTAAACTAACACATATGAAAAGTTTAACTCAATGATATAGAACTGATAATGCTATATGAAATCCTAATTCTAAACTTACGTGAAACTCTTGCAATACACTGGAATTGAAGAACGTTCACTTATATATGACATGTACGACACTTTTCCGAGCTTTTGCGCCTAGGTAAACTAACACATCTAAGAAGTTAAACTAAATGATAAAGTACTTGTAACGCTATCTGCAATCCTAATTCTAAACTTCTGTAAAACTCTTGCAATACAGTGAAAATGATCAACTTTCACATATATATGACATGTACAACACTTTACCGAGTTTTTGCGCTTAGGTTAAACTAACACATATAAAAAGTTAAACTCAATGATATAGAACTGGTAACACTATTTGCAATCCTAATTCTAAACTTATGTGAAATTCTTGCAATACACTGAAATTGAACAACTTTCACATATATATGACATATAAAACATGTTTCCGAGCTTTTGCACCTAAGGTAAACTAATGCATCTATGAAGTTAAACTAAATGATACAGAACTGGTAACGCCTTCTGCAATCCTAAATCTAAACTTATGTGAAACTCTTTCAATACACTGAAATTTAACAACTTTCACATATATATGACATGTAAAACACTTTTCTGAGCTTTGGCGCCTAGGGTAAACTAACGCATCTAAGAACGTAAACTAAATGATATAGAAGTGCTAAAGCTCTCTGCAATCCTAATTCTAAAATTATGTGAAACTCTTGCAATACACTGGAATTGAACAACTTTCACATATATATGACATGTAAAACACTTTTCCGAGCTTTTGCACATAGGGTAAACTAACGCATCTAAGAACGTAAACTAAATGATATAGAATTCCTAAAGCTCTCTGCAATCTTAACTCTAAAATTATGTGAAACTCTTACAATACACTGGAATTGAACAACTTTCACATATATATGACATGTAAAACACTTTTCCGAGCTATGGTGCCTAGAGTAAACTAACGCATATAAGAAGTTAAACTCAATGATATAGAACTGGTAGCGCTATCTGCAATCCTAATTCTAAACTTCTGTGAAACTCTTCCCATACACTGAAATTGAACAACTTTCACATATATATGTCATGTAAAACAGTTTTCCGAGCTTTGTTTCCTAGGGTAAACTAACGCATATAAGAAGTTAAATTAATGATACAGAACTGTTAACGCTATATGCAATCCTAATTCTAAACTTCTGTGAAACTCTTGCAATACAGTGAAAATGATCAACTTTCACATATATATGACATGTACAACACTCTTCCGAATTTTTGCGCTTAGGTTAAACTAACACATATAAAAATTTAAACTCAATGATATAGAACTGGTAACACTATTTGCAATCCTAATTCTAAACTTATGTGAAACTCTTGCAATATACAGAAATTGAACAACTTTCACATATATATGACATGTAAAACAGTTTTCCAAGCTTTTGCGTGTTGGTTAAACTAACACATGTGAAAAGTTTAACTCAATGATACAGAACTGGTAATGCTATATGCAATCCTAATTATAAACTTACGTGAAACTCTTGCAAAACACTGGAATTGAACAACTTTCACTTATATATGACATGTACGACACTTTTCCGAGCTTTTGCGCCTAAGTAAACTAACGCATCTAAGAAGTTAAACTAAATGATACAGAACTTGTAACGCTATCTGCAATCCTAATTCTAAACGTCTGTGAAATTCTTGCAATAGAGTGAAATGATCAACTTTCACATATATATGACATGTAAAACACTTTTCCGAGCTTCGGTGCCTAACGTAACCTAACGCATATAAGGAGTTAAACTCAATGATATAGAACTGGTAACGCTATCTGCAATCCTAATTCTGAACTTCTGTGAAACTCTTCCCATACACTGAAATTGAACAACTTTCACATATATATGTCATGTAAAACACTTTTCCGAGCTTTGTTGCCTAGGGTAAACTAACGCATCTAATAAGTTAAACTAAATGGTACAGAACTGGTAAAGCTATCTGCAATCCTAATTCTAACCTTCTGTGAAACTCTTGTAATACACTGAAATTGAACAACTTTCACATATATATGACATGTAAAACACTTTTCCAAGCTTTTGCGTGTTGGTTAAACTAACACATATGAAAAGTTGAACTCAATGATATAGAACTGGTAATGCTATATGCAATCCTAATTTTAAACTTACGTGAAACTCTTGCAATACACTGGAATTGAAGAACGTTCACTTATATATGACATGTACGACACTTTTCCGAGCTTTTGCGCCTAGGTAAACTAACACATCTAAGAAGTTAAACTAAATGATAAAGTACTTGTAACGCTATCTGCAATCCTAATTCTAAACTTCTGTAAAACTCTTGCAATACAGTGAAAATGATCAACTTTCACATATATATGACATGTACAACACTTTACCGAGTTTTTGCGCTTAGGTTAAACTAACACATATAAAAAGTTAAACTCAATGATATAGAACTGGTAACACTATTTGCAATCCTAATTCTAAACTTATGTGAAATTCTTGCAATACACTGAAATTGAACAACTTTCACATATATATGACATATAAAACATGTTTCCGAGCTTTTGCACCTAAGGTAAACTAATGCATCTATGAAGTTAAACTAAATGATACAGAACTGGTAACGCCTTCTGCAATCCTAAATCTAAACTTATGTGAAACTCTTTCAATACACTGAAATTTAACAACTTTCACATATATATGACATGTAAAACACTTTTCTGAGCTTTGGCGCCTAGGGTAAACTAACGCATCTAAGAACGTAAACTAAATGATATAGAAGTGCTAAAGCTCTCTGCAATCCTAATTCTAAAATTATGTGAAACTCTTGCAATACACTGGAATTGAACAACTTTCACATATATATGACATGTAAAACACTTTTCCGAGCTTTTGCGTCTAGGGTAAACTAACGCATCTAATAAGTTAAAGTAAATGGTACAGAACTGGTAAAGCTATCTGCAATCCTAATTCTAAATTTCTGTGAAACTCTTGTAATACACTGAAATTGAACAACTTTCACATATATATGACATGTAAAACACTTTTCCAAGCTTTTGCGCGTTGGTTAAACTAACACATATGAAAAGTTTAACTCAATGATACAGAACTGGTAATGCTATATGCAATCCTAATTCTAAACTTACGTGAAACTCTTGCAATACACTGGAATTGAACAACTTTCACATATATATGTTATGTAAAACACTTTTCCGAGCTTTGGTGCCTAGGGTAAACTAACGAATATAAGAAGTTAAACTAAATGTTACAGAACTCTTAACGCCTTAGGCAATCCTAATTCTAAACTTATGTGCAACTCTTGCAATACACTGAAATGAAACAACATTCACATATATATGACATGTAAAACACTTTTCCGAGCTTTTGCGTCTAGGGTAAAGTAACGCATCTAGGTTGCGCTTAGGTTAAACTAACACATATAAGAAGTTAAACTCAATGATATAGAACTGGTAACGCTATCTGCAATCCTAATTCTAAACTTCTCTGAAACTCTTGCAATACACTGAAATTGAAGAACTTTCACATGTATATGACATGTAAAACACTTTTCTGAGTTCTTGTGCCTAGGGAAAACTAAAGCATATAAGAAGTTAAACTAAATGATACAGAACTGGTAACGCTATCTGCAATCCTAATTATAAACTTATGTGAAACTCTTCCCATACACTGGAATTGAACAACTTTCACATATATATGTCATGTAAAACACTTTTCCGAGCTTTTTTTGCCTAGGGTAAACTAACGAATATAAGAATTTAAACTAAATGATACAGAACTGTTAACGCTTTATGCATTCCTAATTCTAAATTTGTGGGCAATTCTTGCAATACACTGAAATTAAACAACTTTCACTTATATATGACATGTAGGACACTTTTCCGAGCTTTTGCGCCTAGGTAAACTAACACATCTAAGGAGTTAAACTAAATGATAAAGTACTTGTAACGCTATCTGCAATCCTAATTCAAAACTTCTGTGAAACTCTTGCAATACAGTGAAATTGATCAACTTTCACATATATATGACATGTAGAACACTTTTTCGAGTTTTTGCGCTTAGGTTAAACTAACACATATAAAAAGTTAAACTCAATGATATAGAACTGGTAACACTATTTGCAATCCTAATTCTAAACTTATGTGCAACTGTTGCAATACACTGAAATTAAACAACATTCACATATATATATGACATGTAAAACACTTTTCCGAGCTTTTTTTGCCTAGGGTAAACTAACGAATATAAGAATTTAAACTAAATGATACAGAACTGTTAACGCTTTATGCATTCCTAATTCTAAATTTATGGGCAATTCTTGCAATACACTGAAATTAAACTACATTCACATATATATGACATGTGCAACACTTTCCCGAGCTTTTGCCTCTAGGGTAAACTAACGCATCTAATAAGTTAAACTAAATGATACAGAACTGGTAAAGCTATCTGCAATCCTAATTCAAAATTTCTGTGAAACTCTTGTAATACACTGAAATTGAACAACTTTCACATATATATGACATGTAAAACAGTTTTCCAAGCTTTTGCGCGTTGGTTAAACTAACACATATAAGAAGTTAAACTCAATGATATAGAACTGGTAACGCTATCTGCAATCCTAATTCTAAACTTCTCTGAAACTCTTGCAATACACTGAAATTGAACAACTTTCACATGTATATGACATGTAAAACACTTTTCTGAGCTCTTGTGCCTAGGGAAAACTAACGCATATAAGAAGTTAATCTAAATGATACAGAACTGGTAACTCTATATGGAATCCTAATTCTAAACTTATGTGCAACTCTTGCAATACACTGAAATTAAACAACTTTCACATATATATGACATGTACAACACTTTTCCAAGCTTTTGCGTCTAGGGTAAACTAACGCATCTAATAAGTTAAACTAAATGATACAGAACTGGTATAGCTATCTGCAAATCTAATTCTAAACTTCTGTGAAACTCTTGTAAAACACTGAAATTGAACAACTTTCACATATATATGAAATGTAAAACACTTTTCCAAGCTTTTGCATGTTGGTTACACTAACACATTTGAAAAGTTAAACTCAATGATATACAACTGGTAATGCTATAGGCATTTCTAATTCTAAACTTATGTGCAACACTTGCAATACACTGAAATTAAACTACATTCACATATATATGACATGTACAACACTTTCCCGAGCTTTTGCGTCTAGGTAAACTAACGCATCTAATAAGTTAAAGTAAATGATACAGAACTTGTAACGCTATCTGCATTCCTAATTCTAAACTTGTGAAACTCTTGCAATACAGTGAAATTGATCAACTTTCACATATATATGACATGTACAACACTTTACCGAGTTTTTGCGTTTAGGTTAAACTAACACATATAAAAAGTTAAACTCAAAGATATAGAACTGGTAACACTATTTGCAATCCTAATTCTAAACTTTTGTGAAATTCTTGCAATACACTGAAATTGAACAACTTTCACATATATATGACATATAAAACATTTTTTCGAGCTTTTGCACCTAAGGTAACCTAATGCATCTATGAAGTTAAACTAAATGATACAGAACTGGTAACACCTTCTGCAATCCTAAATCTAAACTTATGTGAAACTCTTTCAATACACTGAAATTTAACTACTTTCACATATATATATCATGTAAAGCACTTTTCCAAGCTTTGGTGTCTAGGGTAAACTAACGAATATAAGAAGTTAAACTAAATGATACAGAACTGTCAATGATTTATGCAATCCTAATTCTAAACTTATGTGCAACTCTTGCAATACACTGAAATTAAACTACATTCACATATATATAACATGTACAACACTTTCCCGAGCTTTTGCCTCTAGGGTAAACTAACGCATCTAATAAGTTAAACTAAATGATACAGAACTGGTAAAGCTATCTGCAATCCTAATTCTAAATTTCTGTGAAACTCTTGTAATACACTGAAATTGAACAACTTTCACATATATATGACATGTAAAACAGTTTTCCAAGCTTTTGCGCGTTGGTTAAACTAACACATATAAGAAGTTAAACTCAATGATATAGAACTGGTAACGCTATCTGCAATCCTAATTCTAAACTTCTCTGAAACTCTTGCAATACACTGAAATTGAACAACTTTCACATGTATATGACATGTAAAACACTTTTCTGAGCTCTTGTGCCTAGGGAAAACTAACGCATATAAGAAGTTAAACTAAATGATACAGAACTGGTAACTCTATATGGAATCCTAATTCTAAACTTATGTGCAACTCTTGCAATAAACTGAAATTAAACAACTTTCACATATATATGACATGTACAACACTTTTCCGAGCTTTTGCGTCTAGGGTAAACTAACGCATCTAATAAGTTAAACTAAATGATACAGAACTGGTATAGCTATCTGCAAATCTAATTCTAAACTTCTGTGAAACTCTTGTAAAACACTGAAATTGAACAACTTTCACATATATATGAAATGTAAAACACTTTTCCAAGCTTTTACGTGTTGGTTACACTAACACATATGAAAAGTTAAACTCAATGATATAGAACTGGTAATGCTATATGCAATCCTAATTTTAAACTTACGTGAAACTCTTGCAATACACTGGAATTGAACAACTTTCACTTATATATGACATGTACGACACTTTTCCGAGCTTTTGCGCCTAGGTAAACTAACGCTTCTAATAAGTTAAAGTAAATGATACAGAACTTGTAACGCTATCTGCAATCCTAATTCTAAACTTCTGTGAAACTCTTGCAATACAGTGAAATTGATCAACTTTCATATATATATGACATGTACAACACTTTACCGAGTTTTTGCGTTTGGGTTAAACTAACACATATAAAAGTTAAACTCAATGATATAGAACTGGTAACACTATTTGCAATCCTAATTGTAAACTTATGTGAAATTCTTGCAATATACTGAAATTGAATAACTTTCACATATATATGACTTATAAAACATGTTTCCGAGCTTTTGCACCTAAGGTAACCTAATGCATCTATGAAGTTAAACTAAATGATACAGAACTGGTAACGCCTTCTGCAATCCTAAATCTAAACTTATGTGAAACTCTTTCAATACACTGAAAATTAACAACTTTCACATATATATGACATGGATAACACTTTTCCGAGATTTGGTGCCTAGGGTAAACTAACGCATATTAGAAGGTAACCTAAATGATAGAGAACTGGTAACGCTATCTGCAATCCTAATTCTAAACTTATATGAAACTCTTTCCTACACTGGAATTGAACAACTTTCACATATGTATGACATGTAAAACACTTTTCTGAGCTTTGGCGCCTAGGGTAAACTAACGCATCTAAGAACGTAAACTAAATGATATAGAAGTGCTAAAGCTCTCTGCATTCCTAATTCTAAAATTATGTGAAACTCTTGCAATACACTGGAATTGAATAACTTTCCCATATATATGACATGTAAAACACTTTTCCGAGCTATGGTGCCTAGAGTAAACTAACACATATAAGAACTTAAACTCAATGATATAGAACTGGTAGCGCTATCTGCAATCCTAATTCTAAACTTCTGTGAAACTCTTCCCATACACTGCAATTGAACAACTTTCACATATATATGTCATGTAAAACACTTTTCCGAGCTTTTTTGCCTAGGGTAAACTAACGAATATAAGAAGTTAAACTAAATGATACAGAACTGTTAACGCTTTATGCAATCCTAATTCTAAACTTATGTGCAACTCTTGCAATACACTGAAATTAAACAACTTTCACTTATATATGACATGTAGGACACTTTTCCGAGCTTTTGCGCCTAGGTAAACTAACACATCTAAGAAGTTAAACTAAATGATACAGTCCTTGTAACGCTATCTGCAATCCTAATTCTAAACTCTGTGAAACTCTTGCAATACAGTGAAAATGATCACCTTTCACATATATATAACATGTACAACACTTTTTCGAGTTTTTGCGCTTAGGTTAAACTAATATAAACTAAACATATAAAAAGTTAAACTCAATGATATAGAAATGGTAACACTATTTGCAATCCTAATTCTAAACTTATGTGAAATTCTAGCAATATACTGAAATTGAACAACTTTCACATATATATGACATGTAAAACAGTTTTCCAAGCTTTTGCGCGTTGGTTAAACTAACACATATGAAAAGTTTAACTCAATGATACAGAACTGGTAATGCTATATGCAATCCTAATTCTAAACTTACGTGAAACTCTTGCAATAAAGTTAAATTGTTCAACTTTCACATATATATGACATGTACAACACTTTTCCGAGTTTTTGCGCTTAGGTTAAACTAACACATATAAAAAGTTAAACTCAATGATATAGAACTGGTTACACTATTTGCAATCCTAATTCTACACTTATGTGAAACTCTTCCCATACACTGGAATTGAACAACTTTCACATATATATGACATGTAAAACACTTTTCTGAGCTTTGGCGCCTAGGGTAAACTAACGCATCTAAGAACGTAAACTAAATGATATAGAAGTGCTAAAGCTCTCTGCAAACCTAATTCTAAAATTATGTGAAACTCTTGCAATACACTGGAATTGAACAACTTTCACATATATATGACATGTAAAAGACTTTTCCGAGCTTTGGTGCTTAGAGTAAACTAACGCATATAAGAAGTTAAATTCAATGATATAGAACTGGTAGCGCTATCTGCAATCCTAATTCTAAACTTATGTGAAACTCTTCCCATACACTGCAATTGAACAACTTTCACATATATATGACATGTACAACACTTTTTCGAGTTTTTGCGCTTAGGTGAAACTAATACATATAAAAAGTTAAACTCAATGATATAGAACTGGTAACACTATTTGCAATCCTAATTCTAAACTTATGTGAAATTCGTGCAATACACTGAAATTGAACAACTTTCACATATATATGACATATAAAACACGTTTCCGAGCTTTTGCGCCTAAGGTAACCTAATGCATCTATGAAGTTAAACTAAATGATACAGAACTGGTAACGCTATCTGCAATCCTAATTCTAAACTTCTGTGAAACTATTGCAATAGAGTGAAATTGATCAACTTTCACATATATATGACATGTAAAATATTTTTCTGAGCTCTTTTGCCTAGGGAAAACTAACGCATATAAAAAGTTAAACTAAATGATATAGAAGTCCTAACAAATTATTCAACTCTAATTCTAAACTTATGTGAAACTTTTGTAATACAATGGAATTGAACAACTTTCACATAAATACGACATATACAACACTTTTCCGAGCTTTTGAGCCTAGGGTAAAGTAAAGCATCTAAGAAGTTAAACTAAATGATACAGAACTGGTAACGCTATCTGCAATCCTAATTCTAAACTTCTTTGAAACTCTTGTAATACACTGAAATTGAATAACTTTCACATATATATGATATATAAAACACTTTTCCAAGCTTTTGCGCGTTTGTTAAACTAACACATATCAAAAGTTAAACTCAATGATATAGAACTGGTAACGCTATCTGCAATCCTAAATGTAAACGTAAGTGAAACTCTTACAATACACTGAAATTGAACAACTTTCACATATATATGTCATGTAAAACATTTTCCGAGCTTTGGTGCCTAGGGTAAACTAAAGCATATAAGAAGTTAAACTCAATGATATAGAACTGGTAGCGCTATCTGCAATCCTAATTCTAAACTTCTATGAAACTCTTCCCATACACTGAAATTGAACAACTTTCACAAATATATGATATATATTACACTTTTCTGAGATTTGGCACATACGTTAAACTAACACATATAAAAAGTTAAACTCAATGATATAAAACTGGTAACGCAATATGCAATCCTAATTTTAAACTTATGTGAAACTTTTCACATACATTGGAATTGAACAACTTTCACATATATATGACATGTATAACACTTTTCCGAGCTTTTGAGCCTAGGGTAACCTAACGCATCTAAGAAGTTAAACTAAATGATACAGAACTGGTAATGCTTTCTGTAATCCTAATTCTAAACTAATGTGAAACTCTTGCAATACACTGAAATTGAACAACTTTCACATATATATCACAAGTAAAACACTTTTCCGAGCTTTTGCGCCTAGGTTAAACTAACACATCAAAGAAGTTAAACTAAATGATATAGAACTGGTAACCCTAACTGAAATCCTAAATATAAACTTATGTGAAACTCTTGCAATACACTGGAATTGAACAACGTTCACATATATATGACATGTAGGACATTTTTCCAAGCTTTTGCGTCTAAGGTAAACTAACGCATCTAATAAGTTAAACTAAATGATACAGAACTGGTAAAGCTATCTGCAATCCTAATTCTAAACTTATGTGAAACTCTTGTAATACACTGAAATTGAACAACTTTCACATATATATGACAAGTAAAACACTTTTCCAAGCTTTTGCGCGTTGGTTAAACTAACACATATGAAAAGTTTAACTCAATGATATAGAACTGGTAATGCTATACGCAATCCTAATTCTAAACTTCTGTGAAACTCTTGCAATACACTGGAATTGAACAACTTTCACAAATATATGACATATAAAACACGTTTCCAAGCTTTTGCGCCTAGGTTAAAATAAAGCCTATTAGAAGTTAAACTAAATGATATAGAAGTGCTAATGCTATCTGCAAACCTAATACTAAAATTATGTGGAACTTTTGCAATTCTCTGAAATTGAACAATTTTGCCCATATATATGACATTTTAAACACTTTTCCGAGCTTTTCTGCCTAGGTTAAACTAACGCCTTAAAAAAGTTTCCCGAGCATTTGTGCTTAGTTTTAACTAACGCATCGAAGAAGTTATACTAAATGATATACTAGTACTAATACTATCTGCAATCCTAATTCTAAACTTATGTGAAACTCTTGCAATACACTGAAATTGATCACGTCTGCACATTTGTATGTCTACTAAAACACTTTTGCGAGCATTTACCCATTGTTCTAAGGCCTATTAGAAGTTAAACTAAATGATATAGAAGTGCTAAAGCTATCTGCATACTTAATTCTAAAATTATGTGAAACTCTTGCAATACACTGGAATTGAACAACTTTCACATATATACGTCATGTAAAACACTTTTCCGAGCTTTGGTGCCTAGGTTAAACTAACGCATATAAGAAGTTAAACTAAATGACACAGAACTGTTAACGCTTTATGCAATCCTAATTCTAAACTTATGTGCAAATCTTGCAATACACTGAAATTAAACAACATTCACATATATATGACATGTACAACACTTTTCCGAGCTTTTCTGCCTAGGTTAAACTAACGCCTTAAAAAAGTTTCCCGAGCATTTGTGCTTAGTTTTAACTAACGCATCGAAGAAGTTATACTAAATGATATACTAGTACTAATACTATCTGCAATCCTAATTCTAAACTTATGTGAAACTCTTGCAATACACTGAAATTGATCACGTCTGCACATTTGTATGTCTACTAAAACACTTTTGCGAGCATTTACCCATTGTTCTAAGGCCTATTAGAAGTTAAACTAAATGATATAGAAGTGCTAAAGCTATCTGCATACTTAATTCTAAAATTATGTGAAACTCTTGCAATACACTGGAATTGAACAACTTTCACATATATACGTCATGTAAAACACTTTTCCGAGCTTTGGTGCCTAGGTTAAACTAACGCATATAAGAAGTTAAACTAAATGACACAGAACTGTTAACGCTTTATGCAATCCTAATTCTAAACTTATGTGCAAATCTTGCAATACACTGAAATTAAACAACATTCACATATATATGACATGTACAACACTTTTCTGAGCTTCTCGTCTAGGGTAAACTAACGCATCTAATAAGTTAAACTAAATGATACAGAACTGGTAAAGATATCTGCAATCCTAATTCTAAACTTCTGTGAAACTCTTGTAATACACTGAAATTGAACAACTTTCACATATATATGACATGTAAAACACTTTTCCGAGCTTTGGTGCCTAGAGTAAACTAACGCATATAAGAAGTTAAACTCAATGATATAGAACTGGTAACACTATTTGCAATCCTAATTCTAAACTTATGTGCAACTGTTGCAATACACTGAAATTAAACAACATTCACATATATATATGACATGTAAAACACTTTTCCGAGCTTTTGCGTCTAGGGTAAACTAACGCATCTATTAAGTTAAACTAAATGATACAGAACTGGTAAAGATATCTGCAATCCTAATTCTAAACTTCTGTGAAACTCTTGTAATACACTGAAATTGAACAACTTTCACATATATATGACATGTAACACACTTTTCCGAGCTTTGGTGACTAGAGTAAACTAACGCATATAAGAAGTTAAACTCAATGATATAGAACTGGTAACGCTATCTGCAATCCTAATTCTAAACTTCTGTGAAACTCTTGCAATACACTGAAATTGAACAACTTTCACATGTATATGACATGTAAAACACTCTTCTGAGCTCTTGTGCCTAGGGAAAACGAACGCATATAAGAAGTTAAACTAAATGATACAGAACTGGTAACGCTATATGGAATCCTAATTCTAAACTTATGTGCAACTCTTGCAATACACTGGAATTGAACAACTTTCACATATATATGACAAGTAAAACACTTTTCCAAGCTTTTGCGCGTTGGTTAAACTAACACATATGAAAAGTTTAACTCAATGATATAGAACTGGTTGTGCTATATGCAATCCTAATTTTAAACTTACGTGAAACTCTTGAAATACAATGGAATTGAACAACTTTCACTTATATATGACATGTACAACACTTTTCCGAGCTTTTGCGCCTAGGGTAACCTAACGCATCTAACAAGTTAAACTAAATGATAAAGAACTGGTAACGCTATCTGCAATCCGAATTCTAAACTTATGTGAAACTCTTGCAATACACTGAAATTGATCACGTCTGCACATTTGTATGTCTACTAAAACACCTTTGCGAGCGTTTACCCATTGTTCTAAGGCCTATTAGAAGTTAAACTAAATGATATAGAAGTGTTTAAGCTATCTGCATACTTCATTCTAAAATTATGTGAAACTCTTGCAATACCCTGGAATTGAACAACTTTCACATATATATGACATGTAAAACACTTTTACGAGCTTTGGTGCCTAGGTTAAACTAATGCATATAAGAAGTTAAACCTAATGATATAGAACTGGTAACGCTATCTGCAATCCTAATTCTAAACTTATGTGAAACTCTTCCCATATACTGGAAATGAACAACTTTCACATATATATGACATGTAAAACACTTTTCCGAATTTTGCCCCTAGGTAAACTAATGCATCTAAGAAGTTAAACTAAATGATACAGAACTTGTAACACTATCTGCAATCCTAATTCTAAACTTCTGTGAAACTATTGCAATAGAGTGAAATTGATCAACTTTCACATATATATGACATGTAAAATATTTTTCTGAGCTCTTTTGCCTAGGGAAAACTAACGCATATAAAAAGTTAAACTAAATGATATAGAAGTCCTAACAAATTATTCAACTCTAATTCTAAACTTATGTGAAACTCTTGTAATACAATGGAATTGAACAACTTTCACATAAATACGACATATACAACACTTTTCCGAGCTTTTGAGCCTAGGGTAAAGTAAAGCATCTAAGAAGTTAAACTAAATGATACAGAACTGGTAACGCTATCTGCAATCCTAATTCTAAACTTCTTTGAAACTCTTGTAATACACTGAAATTGAATAACTTTCATATATATATGATATATAAAACACTTTTCCAAGCTTTTGCGCGTTTGTTAAACTAACACATATCAAAAGTTAAACTCAATGATATAGAACTGGTAACGCTATCTGCAATCCTAAATGTAAACGTAAGTGAAACTCTTACAATACACTGAAATTGAACAACTTTCACATATATATGTCATGTAAAACATTTTCCGAGCTTTGGTGCCTAGGGTAAACTAAAGCATATAAGAAGTTAAACTCAATGATATAGAACTGGTAGCGCTATCTGCAATCCTAATTCTAAACTTCTATGAAACTCTTCCCATACACTGAAATTGAACAACTTTCACAAATATATGATATATAATACACTTTTCTGAGATTTGGCACGTACGTTAAACTAACACATATAAAAAGTTAAACTCAATGATATAAAACTGGTAACGCAATATGCAATCCTAATTTTAAACTTATGTGAAACTTTTCACATACATTGGAATTGAACAACTTTCACATATATATGACATGTATAACACTTTTCCGAGCTTTTGAGCCTAGGGTAACCTAACGCATCTAAGAAGTTAAACTAAATGATACAGAACTGGTAACGCTTTCTGTAATCCTAATTCTAAACTAATGTGAAACTCTTGCAATACACTGAAATTGAACAACTTTCACATATATATCACAAGAAAAACACTTTTCCGAGCTTTTGCGCCTAGGTTAAACTAACACATCAAAGAAGTTAAACTAAATGATATAGAACTGGTAACCCTAACTGAAATCCTAAATATAAACTTATGTGAAACTCTTGCAATACACTGGAATTGAACAACTTTCACATATATATGACATGTAGGACATTTTTCCAAGCTTTTGCGTCTAAGGTAAACTAACGCATCTAATAAGTTAAACTAAATGATACAGAACTGGTAAAGCTATCTGCAATCCTAATTCTAAACTTATGTGAAACTCTTGTAATACACTGAAATTGAACAACTTTCACATATATATGACAAGTAAAACACTTTTCCAAGCTTTTGCGCGTTGGTTAAACTAACACATATGAAAAGTTTAACTCAATGATATAGAACTGGTAATGCTATATGCAATCCTAATTCTAAACTTATGTGAAACTCTTGCAGTACACTGGAATTGAACAACTTTCACAAATATATGACATATAAAACACGTTTCCAAGCTTTTGCGCCTAGGTTAAAATAAAGCCTATTAGAAGTTAAACTAAATGATATAGAAGTGCTAATGCTATCTGCAAACCTAATACTAAAATTATGTGGAACTTTTGCAATTCTCTGAAATTGAACAATTTTGCCCATATATATGACATTTTAAACACTTTTCCGAGCTTTTCTGCCTAGGTTAAACTAACGCCTTAAAAAAGTTTCCCGAGCATTTGTGCTTAGTTTTAACTAACGCATCAAAGAAGTTATAATAAATGATATACTAGTACTAATACTATCTGCAATCCTAATTCAAAACTTATGTGAAACTCTAGCAATACACTGAAATTGATCACGTCTGCACATTTGTATGTCTACTAAAACACTTTTGCGAGCGTTTACCCATTGTTCTAAGGCCTATTAGAAGTTAAACTAAATGATATAGAAGTGCTAAAGCTATCTGCATACTTAATTCTAAAATTATGTGAAACTCTTGCAATACACTGGAATTGAACAACTTTCACATATATATGACATGTAAAACACTTTTCTGAGCTTTGGTGCCTAGGTTAAACTAATGCATATAAGAAGTTAAACTCAATGATATAGAACTGGTAGCGCTATCTGCATTCCTAATTCTAATCTTTTGTGAAACTCTTCCCATACACTGAAATTGAACAACTTTCACATATATACGTCATGTAAAACACTTTTCCGAGCTTTGGTGCCTAGGTTAAACTAACGCATATAAGAAGTTAAACTAAATGACACAGAACTGTTAACGCTTTATGCAATCCTAATTCTAAACTTATGTGCAAATCTTGCAATACACTGAAATTAAACAACATTCACATATATATGACATGTACAACACTTTTCCGAGCTTTTGCGTCTAGGGTAAACTAACGCATCTATTAAGTTAAACTAAATGATACAGAACTGGTAAAGATATCTGCAATCCTAATTCTAAAATTATGTGAAACTCTTGCAATACACTGGAATTGAACAACTTTCACATATATATGACATGTAAAACACTTTTCTGAGCTTTGGTGCCTAGGTTAAACTAATGCATATAAGAAGTTAAACTCAATGATATAGAACTGGTAGCGCTATCTGCAATCCTAATTCTAAACTTTTGTGAAACTCTTCCCATACACTGAAATTGAACAACTTTCACATATATACGTCATGTAAAACACTTTTCCGAGCTTTGGTGCCTAGGTTAAACTAACGCATATAAGAAGTTAAACTAAATGACACAGAACTGTTAACGCTTTATGCAATCCTAATTCTAAACTTATGTGCAAATCTTGCAATACACTGAAATTAAACAACATTCACATATATATGACATGTACAACACTTTTCCAAGCTTTTGCGTCTAAGGTAAACTAACGCATCTAATAAGTTAAACTAAATGATACAGAACTGGTAAAGCTATCTGCAATCCTAATTCTAAACTTATGTGAAACTCTTGTAATACACTGAAATTGAACAACTTTCACATATATATGACAAGTAAAACACTTTTCCAAGCTTTTGCGCGTTGGTTAAACTAACACATATGAAAAGTTTAACTCAATGATATAGAACTGGTAATGCTATACGCAATCCTAATTCTAAACTTCTGTGAAACTCTTGCAATACACTGGAATTGAACAACTTTCACAAATATATGACATATAAAACACGTTTCCAAGCTTTTGCGCCTAGGTTAAAATAAAGCCTATTAGAAGTTAAACTAAATGATATAGAAGTGCTAATGCTATCTGCAAACCTAATACTAAAATTATGTGGAACTTTTGCAATTCTCTGAAATTGAACAATTTTGCCCATATATATGACATTTTAAACACTTTTCCGAGCTTTTCTGCCTAGGTTAAACTAACGCCTTAAAAAAGTTTCCCGAGCATTTGTGCTTAGTTTTAACTAACGCATCGAAGAAGTTATACTAAATGATATACTAGTACTAATACTATCTGCAATCCTAATTCTAAACTTATGTGAAACTCTTGCAATACACTGAAATTGATCACGTCTGCACATTTGTATGTCTACTAAAACACTTTTGCGAGCATTTACCCATTGTTCTAAGGCCTATTAGAAGTTAAACTAAATGATATAGAAGTGCTAAAGCTATCTGCATACTTAATTCTAAAATTATGTGAAACTCTTGCAATACACTGGAATTGAACAACTTTCACATATATACGTCATGTAAAACACTTTTCCGAGCTTTGGTGCCTAGGTTAAACTAACGCATATAAGAAGTTAAACTAAATGACACAGAACTGTTAACGCTTTATGCAATCCTAATTCTAAACTTATGTGCAAATCTTGCAATACACTGAAATTAAACAACATTCACATATATATGACATGTACAACACTTTTCTGAGCTTCTCGTCTAGGGTAAACTAACGCATCTAATAAGTTAAACTAAATGATACAGAACTGGTAAAGATATCTGCAATCCTAATTCTAAACTTCTGTGAAACTCTTGTAATACACTGAAATTGAACAACTTTCACATATATATGACATGTAAAACACTTTTCCGAGCTTTGGTGCCTAGAGTAAACTAACGCATATAAGAAGTTAAACTCAATGATATAGAACTGGTAACACTATTTGCAATCCTAATTCTAAACTTATGTGCAACTGTTGCAATACACTGAAATTAAACAACATTCACATATATATATGACATGTAAAACACTTTTCCGAGCTTTTGCGTCTAGGGTAAACTAACGCATCTATTAAGTTAAACTAAATGATACAGAACTGGTAAAGATATCTGCAATCCTAATTCTAAACTTCTGTGAAACTCTTGTAATACACTGAAATTGAACAACTTTCACATATATATGACATGTAACACACTTTTCCGAGCTTTGGTGACTAGAGTAAACTAACGCATATAAGAAGTTAAACTCAATGATATAGAACTGGTAACGCTATCTGCAATCCTAATTCTAAACTTCTGTGAAACTCTTGCAATACACTGAAATTGAACAACTTTCACATGTATATGACATGTAAAACACTCTTCTGAGCTCTTGTGCCTAGGGAAAACGAACGCATATAAGAAGTTAAACTAAATGATACAGAACTGGTAACGCTATATGGAATCCTAATTCTAAACTTATGTGCAACTCTTGCAATACACTGGAATTGAACAACTTTCACATATATATGACAAGTAAAACACTTTTCCAAGCTTTTGCGCGTTGGTTAAACTAACACATATGAAAAGTTTAACTCAATGATATAGAACTGGTTGTGCTATATGCAATCCTAATTTTAAACTTACGTGAAACTCTTGAAATACAATGGAATTGAACAACTTTCACTTATATATGACATGTACAACACTTTTCCGAGCTTTTGCGCCTAGGGTAACCTAACGCATCTAACAAGTTAAACTAAATGATAAAGAACTGGTAACGCTATCTGCAATCCGAATTCTAAACTTATGTGAAACTCTTGCAATACACTGAAATTGATCACGTCTGCACATTTGTATGTCTACTAAAACACCTTTGCGAGCGTTTACCCATTGTTCTAAGGCCTATTAGAAGTTAAACTAAATGATATAGAAGTGTTTAAGCTATCTGCATACTTCATTCTAAAATTATGTGAAACTCTTGCAATACCCTGGAATTGAACAACTTTCACATATATATGACATGTAAAACACTTTTACGAGCTTTGGTGCCTAGGTTAAACTAATGCATATAAGAAGTTAAACCTAATGATATAGAACTGGTAACGCTATCTGCAATCCTAATTCTAAACTTATGTGAAACTCTTCCCATATACTGGAAATGAACAACTTTCACATATATATGACATGTAAAACACTTTTCCGAATTTTGCCCCTAGGTAAACTAATGCATCTAAGAAGTTAAACTAAATGATACAGAACTTGTAACACTATCTGCAATCCTAATTCTAAACTTCTGTGAAACTATTGCAATAGAGTGAAATTGATCAACTTTCACATATATATGACATGTAAAATATTTTTCTGAGCTCTTTTGCCTAGGGAAAACTAACGCATATAAAAAGTTAAACTAAATGATATAGAAGTCCTAACAAATTATTCAACTCTAATTCTAAACTTATGTGAAACTCTTGTAATACAATGGAATTGAACAACTTTCACATAAATACGACATATACAACACTTTTCCGAGCTTTTGAGCCTAGGGTAAAGTAAAGCATCTAAGAAGTTAAACTCAATGATACAGAACTGGTAACGCTATCTGCAATCCTAATTCTAAACTTCTTTGAAACTCTTGTAATACACTGAAATTGAATAACTTTCATATATATATGATATATAAAACACTTTTCCAAGCTTTTGCGCGTTTGTTAAACTAACACATATCAAAAGTTAAACTCAATGATATAGAACTGGTAACGCTATCTGCAATCCTAAATGTAAACGTAAGTGAAACTCTTACAATACACTGAAATTGAACAACTTTCACATATATATGTCATGTAAAACATTTTCCGAGCTTTGGTGCCTAGGGTAAACTAAAGCATATAAGAAGTTAAACTCAATGATATAGAACTGGTAGCGCTATCTGCAATCCTAATTCTAAACTTCTATGAAACTCTTCCCATACACTGAAATTGAACAACTTTCACAAATATATGATATATAATACACTTTTCTGAGATTTGGCACGTACGTTAAACTAACACATATAAAAAGTTAAACTCAATGATATAAAACTGGTAACGCAATATGCAATCCTAATTTTAAACTTATGTGAAACTTTTCACATACATTGGAATTGAACAACTTTCACATATATATGACATGTATAACACTTTTCCGAGCTTTTGAGCCTAGGGTAACCTAACGCATCTAAGAAGTTAAACTAAATGATACAGAACTGGTAACGCTTTCTGTAATCCTAATTCTAAACTAATGTGAAACTCTTGCAATACACTGAAATTGAACAACTTTCACATATATATCACAAGTAAAACACTTTTCCGAGCTTTTGCGCCTAGGTTAAACTAACACATCAAAGAAGTTAAACTAAATGATATAGAACTGGTAACCCTAACTGAAATCCTAAATATAAACTTATGTGAAACTCTTGCAATACACTGGAATTGAACAACTTTCACATATATATGACATGTAGGACATTTTTCCAAGCTTTTGCGTCTAAGGTAAACTAACGCATCTAATAAGTTAAACTAAATGATACAGAACTGGTAAAGATATCTGCAATCCTAATTCTAAACTTCTGTGAAACTCTTGTAATACACTGAAATTGAACAACTTTCACATATATATGACATGTAACACACTTTTCCGAGCTTTGGTGACTAGAGTAAACTAACGCATATAAGAAGTTAAACTCAATGATATAGAACTGGTAACGCTATCTGCAATCCTAATTCTAAACTTCTGTGAAACTCTTGCAATACACTGAAATTGAACAACTTTCACATGTATATGACATGTAAAACACTCTTCTGAGCTCTTGTGCCTAGGGAAAACGAACGCATATAAGAAGTTAAACTAAATGATACAGAACTGGTAACGCTATATGGAATCCTAATTCTAAACTTATGTGCAACTCTTGCAATACACTGGAATTGAACAACTTTCACATATATATGACAAGTAAAACACTTTTCCAAGCTTTTGCGCGTTGGTTAAACTAACACATATGAAAAGTTTAACTCAATGATATAGAACTGGTTGTGCTATATGCAATCCTAATTTTAAACTTACGTGAAACTCTTGAAATACAATGGAATTGAACAACTTTCACTTATATATGACATGTACAACACTTTTCCGAGCTTTTGCGCCTAGGGTAACCTAACGCATCTAACAAGTTAAACTAAATGATAAAGAACTGGTAACGCTATCTGCAATCCGAATTCTAAACTTATGTGAAACTCTTGCAATACACTGAAATTGATCACGTCTGCACATTTGTATGTCTACTAAAACACCTTTGCGAGCGTTTACCCATTGTTCTAAGGCCTATTAGAAGTTAAACTAAATGATATAGAAGTGTTTAAGCTATCTGCATACTTCATTCTAAAATTATGTGAAACTCTTGCAATACCCTGGAATTGAACAACTTTCACATATATATGACATGTAAAACACTTTTACGAGCTTTGGTGCCTAGGTTAAACTAATGCATATAAGAAGTTAAACCTAATGATATAGAACTGGTAACGCTATCTGCAATCCTAATTCTAAACTTATGTGAAACTCTTCCCATATACTGGAAATGAACAACTTTCACATATATATGACATGTAAAACACTTTTCCGAATTTTGCCCCTAGGTAAACTAATGCATCTAAGAAGTTAAACTAAATGATACAGAACTTGTAACACTATCTGCAATCCTAATTCTAAACTTCTGTGAAACTATTGCAATAGAGTGAAATTGATCAACTTTCACATATATATGACATGTAAAATATTTTTCTGAGCTCTTTTGCCTAGGGAAAACTAACGCATATAAAAAGTTAAACTAAATGATATAGAAGTCCTAACAAATTATTCAACTCTAATTCTAAACTTATGTGAAACTCTTGTAATACAATGGAATTGAACAACTTTCACATAAATACGACATATACAACACTTTTCCGAGCTTTTGAGCCTAGGGTAAAGTAAAGCATCTAAGAAGTTAAACTCAATGATACAGAACTGGTAACGCTATCTGCAATCCTAATTCTAAACTTCTTTGAAACTCTTGTAATACACTGAAATTGAATAACTTTCATATATATATGATATATAAAACACTTTTCCAAGCTTTTGCGCGTTTGTTAAACTAACACATATCAAAAGTTAAACTCAATGATATAGAACTGGTAACGCTATCTGCAATCCTAAATGTAAACGTAAGTGAAACTCTTACAATACACTGAAATTGAACAACTTTCACATATATATGTCATGTAAAACATTTTCCGAGCTTTGGTGCCTAGGGTAAACTAAAGCATATAAGAAGTTAAACTCAATGATATAGAACTGGTAGCGCTATCTGCAATCCTAATTCTAAACTTCTATGAAACTCTTCCCATACACTGAAATTGAACAACTTTCACAAATATATGATATATAATACACTTTTCTGAGATTTGGCACGTACGTTAAACTAACACATATAAAAAGTTAAACTCAATGATATAAAACTGGTAACGCAATATGCAATCCTAATTTTAAACTTATGTGAAACTTTTCACATACATTGGAATTGAACAACTTTCACATATATATGACATGTATAACACTTTTCCGAGCTTTTGAGCCTAGGGTAACCTAACGCATCTAAGAAGTTAAACTAAATGATACAGAACTGGTAACGCTTTCTGTAATCCTAATTCTAAACTAATGTGAAACTCTTGCAATACACTGAAATTGAACAACTTTCACATATATATCACAAGAAAAACACTTTTCCGAGCTTTTGCGCCTAGGTTAAACTAACACATCAAAGAAGTTAAACTAAATGATATAGAACTGGTAACCCTAACTGAAATCCTAAATATAAACTTATGTGAAACTCTTGCAATACACTGGAATTGAACAACTTTCACATATATATGACATGTAGGACATTTTTCCAAGCTTTTGCGTCTAAGGTAAACTAACGCATCTAATAAGTTAAACTAAATGATACAGAACTGGTAAAGCTATCTGCAATCCTAATTCTAAACTTATGTGAAACTCTTGTAATACACTGAAATTGAACAACTTTCACATATATATGACAAGTAAAACACTTTTCCATGCTTTTGCGCGTTGGTTAAACTAACACATATGAAAAGTTTAACTCAATGATATAGAACTGGTAATGCTATATGCAATCCTAATTCTAAACTTATGTGAAACTCTTGCAGTACACTGGAATTGAACAACTTTCACAAATATATGACATATAAAACACGTTTCCAAGCTTTTGCGCCTAGGTTAAAATAAAGCCTATTAGAAGTTAAACTAAATGATATAGAAGTGCTAATGCTATCTGCAAACCTAATACTAAAATTATGTGGAACTTTTGCAATTCTCTGAAATTGAACAATTTTGCCCATATATATGACATTTTAAACACTTTTCCGAGCTTTTCTGCCTAGGTTAAACTAACGCCTTAAAAAAGTTTCCCGAGCATTTGTGCTTAGTTTTAACTAACGCATCAAAGAAGTTATAATAAATGATATACTAGTACTAATACTATCTGCAATCCTAATTCAAAACTTATGTGAAACTCTAGCAATACACTGAAATTGATCACGTCTGCACATTTGTATGTCTACTAAAACACTTTTGCGAGCGTTTACCCATTGTTCTAAGGCCTATTAGAAGTTAAACTAAATGATATAGAAGTGCTAAAGCTATCTGCATACTTAATTCTAAAATTATGTGAAACTCTTGCAATACACTGGAATTGAACAACTTTCACATATATATGACATGTAAAACACTTTTCTGAGCTTTGGTGCCTAGGTTAAACTAATGCATATAAGAAGTTAAACTCAATGATATAGAACTGGTAGCGCTATCTGCATTCCTAATTCTAATCTTTTGTGAAACTCTTCCCATACACTGAAATTGAACAACTTTCACATATATACGTCATGTAAAACACTTTTCCGAGCTTTGGTGCCTAGGTTAAACTAACGCATATAAGAAGTTAAACTAAATGACACAGAACTGTTAACGCTTTATGCAATCCTAATTCTAAACTTATGTGCAAATCTTGCAATACACTGAAATTAAACAACATTCACATATATATGACATGTACAACACTTTTCCGAGCTTTTGCGTCTAGGGTAAACTAACGCATCTATTAAGTTAAACTAAATGATACAGAACTGGTAAAGATATCTGCAATCCTAATTCTAAAATTATGTGAAACTCTTGCAATACACTGGAATTGAACAACTTTCACATATATATGACATGTAAAACACTTTTCTGAGCTTTGGTGCCTAGGTTAAACTAATGCATATAAGAAGTTAAACTCAATGATATAGAACTGGTAGCGCTATCTGCAATCCGAATTCTAAACTTTTGTGAAACTCTTCCCATACACTGAAATTGAACAACTTTCACATATATACGTCATGTAAAACACTTTTCCGAGCTTTGGTGCCTAGGTTAAACTAACGCATATAAGAAGTTAAACTAAATGACACAGAACTGTTAACGCTTTATGCAATCCTAATTCTAAACTTATGTGCAAATCTTGCAATACACTGAAATTAAACAACATTCACATATATATGACATGTACAACACTTTTCCAAGCTTTTGCGTCTAAGGTAAACTAACGCATCTAATAAGTTAAACTAAATGATACAGAACTGGTAAAGCTATCTGCAATCCTAATTCTAAACTTATGTGAAACTCTTGTAATACACTGAAATTGAACAACTTTCACATATATATGACAAGTAAAACACTTTTCCAAGCTTTTGCGCGTTGGTTAAACTAACACATATGAAAAGTTTAACTCAATGATATAGAACTGGTAATGCTATACGCAATCCTAATTCTAAACTTCTGTGAAACTCTTGCAATACACTGGAATTGAACAACTTTCACAAATATATGACATATAAAACACGTTTCCAAGCTTTTGCGCCTAGGTTAAAATAAAGCCTATTAGAAGTTAAACTAAATGATATAGAAGTGCTAATGCTATCTGCAAACCTAATACTAAAATTATGTGGAACTTTTGCAATTCTCTGAAATTGAACAATTTTGCCCATATATATGACATTTTAAACACTTTTCCGAGCTTTTCTGCCTAGGTTAAACTAACGCCTTAAAAAAGTTTCCCGAGCATTTGTGCTTAGTTTTAACTAACGCATCGAAGAAGTTATACTAAATGATATACTAGTACTAATACTATCTGCAATCCTAATTCTAAACTTATGTGAAACTCTTGCAATACACTGAAATTGATCACGTCTGCACATTTGTATGTCTACTAAAACACTTTTGCGAGCATTTACCCATTGTTCTAAGGCCTATTAGAAGTTAAACTAAATGATATAGAAGTGCTAAAGCTATCTGCATACTTAATTCTAAAATTATGTGAAACTCTTGCAATACACTGGAATTGAACAACTTTCACATATATACGTCATGTAAAACACTTTTCCGAGCTTTGGTGCCTAGGTTAAACTAACGCATATAAGAAGTTAAACTAAATGACACAGAACTGTTAACGCTTTATGCAATCCTAATTCTAAACTTATGTGCAAATCTTGCAATACACTGAAATTAAACAACATTCACATATATATGACATGTACAACACTTTTCTGAGCTTCTCGTCTAGGGTAAACTAACGCATCTAATAAGTTAAACTAAATGATACAGAACTGGTAAAGATATCTGCAATCCTAATTCTAAACTTCTGTGAAACTCTTGTAATACACTGAAATTGAACAACTTTCACATATATATGACATGTAAAACACTTTTCCGAGCTTTGGTGCCTAGAGTAAACTAACGCATATAAGAAGTTAAACTCAATGATATAGAACTGGTAACACTATTTGCAATCCTAATTCTAAACTTATGTGAAACTCTTGCAATATACAGAAATTGAACAACTTTCACATATATATGACATGTAAAACAGTTTTCCAAGCTTTTGCGTGTTGGTTAAACTAACACATGTGAAAAGTTTAACTCAATGATACAGAACTGGTAATGCTATATGCAATCCTAATTATAAACTTACGTGAAACTCTTGCAAAACACTGGAATTGAACAACTTTCACTTATATATGACATGTACGACACTTTTCCGAGCTTTTGCGCCTAAGTAAACTAACGCATCTAAGAAGTTAAACTAAATGATACAGAACTTGTAACGCTATCTGCAATCCTAATTCTAAACGTCTGTGAAATTCTTGCAATAGAGTGAAATGATCAACTTTCACATATATATGACATGTAAAACACTTTTCCGAGCTTCGGTGCCTAACGTAACCTAACGCATATAAGGAGTTAAACTCAATGATATAGAACTGGTAACGCTATCTGCAATCCTAATTCTGAACTTCTGTGAAACTCTTCCCATACACTGAAATTGAACAACTTTCACATATATATGTCATGTAAAACACTTTTCCGAGCTTTGTTGCCTAGGGTAAACTAACGCATCTAATAAGTTAAACTAAATGGTACAGAACTGGTAAAGCTATCTGCAATCCTAATTCTAACCTTCTGTGAAACTCTTGTAATACACTGAAATTGAACAACTTTCACATATATATGACATGTAAAACACTTTTCCAAGCTTTTGCGTGTTGGTTAAACTAACACATATGAAAAGTTGAACTCAATGATATAGAACTGGTAATGCTATATGCAATCCTAATTTTAAACTTACGTGAAACTCTTGCAATACACTGGAATTGAAGAACGTTCACTTATATATGACATGTACGACACTTTTCCGAGCTTTTGCGCCTAGGTAAACTAACACATCTAAGAAGTTAAACTAAATGATAAAGTACTTGTAACGCTATCTGCAATCCTAATTCTAAACTTCTGTAAAACTCTTGCAATACAGTGAAAATGATCAACTTTCACATATATATGACATGTACAACACTTTACCGAGTTTTTGCGCTTAGGTTAAACTAACACATATAAAAAGTTAAACTCAATGATATAGAACTGGTAACACTATTTGCAATCCTAATTCTAAACTTATGTGAAATTCTTGCAATACACTGAAATTGAACAACTTTCACATATATATGACATATAAAACATGTTTCCGAGCTTTTGCACCTAAGGTAAACTAATGCATCTATGAAGTTAAACTAAATGATACAGAACTGGTAACGCCTTCTGCAATCCTAAATCTAAACTTATGTGAAACTCTTTCAATACACTGAAATTTAACAACTTTCACATATATATGACATGTAAAACACTTTTCTGAGCTTTGGCGCCTAGGGTAAACTAACGCATCTAAGAACGTAAACTAAATGATATAGAAGTGCTAAAGCTCTCTGCAATCCTAATTCTAAAATTATGTGAAACTCTTGCAATACACTGGAATTGAACAACTTTCACATATATATGACATGTAAAACACTTTTCCGAGCTTTTGCACCTAGGGTAAACTAACGCATCTAAGAACGTAAACTAAATGATATAGAATTCCTAAAGCTCTCTGCAATCTTAACTCTAAAATTATGTGAAACTCTTACAATACACTGGAATTGAACAACTTTCACATATATATGACATGTAAAACACTTTTCCGAGCTATGGTGCCTAGAGTAAACTAACGCATATAAGAAGTTAAACTCAATGATATAGAACTGGTAGCGCTATCTGCAATCCTAATTCTAAACTTCTGTGAAACTCTTCCCATACACTGAAATTGAACAACTTTCACATATATATGTCATGTAAAACAGTTTTCCGAGCTTTGTTTCCTAGGGTAAACTAACGCATATAAGAAGTTAAATTAATGATACAGAACTGTTAACGCTATATGCAATCCTAATTCTAAACTTCTGTGAAACTCTTGCAATACAGTGAAAATGATCAACTTTCACATATATATGACATGTACAACACTCTTCCGAATTTTTGCGCTTAGGTTAAACTAACACATATAAAAATTTAAACTCAATGATATAGAACTGGTAACACTATTTGCAATCCTAATTCTAAACTTATGTGAAACTCTTGCAATATACAGAAATTGAACAACTTTCACATATATATGACATGTAAAACAGTTTTCCAAGCTTTTGCGTGTTGGTTAAACTAACTTTTCCGAGCTTCGGTGCCTAACGTAACCTAACGCATATAAGGAGTTAAACTCAATGATATAGAACTGGTAACGCTATCTGCAATCCTAATTCTGAACTTCTGTGAAACTCTTCCCATACACTGAAATTGAACAACTTTCACATATATATGTCATGTAAAACACTTTTCCGAGCTTTGTTGCCTAGGGTAAACTAACGCATCTAATAAGTTAAACTAAATGGTACAGAACTGGTAAAGCTATCTGCAATCCTAATTCTAACCTTCTGTGAAACTCTTGTAATACACTGAAATTGAACAACTTTCACATATATATGACATGTAAAACACTTTTCCAAGCTTTTGCGTGTTGGTTAAACTAACACATATGAAAAGTTGAACTCAATGATATAGAACTGGTAATGCTATATGCAATCCTAATTTTAAACTTACGTGAAACTCTTGCAATACACTGGAATTGAAGAACGTTCACTTATATATGACATGTACGACACTTTTCCGAGCTTTTGCGCCTAGGTAAACTAACACATCTAAGAAGTTAAACTAAATGATAAAGTACTTGTAACGCTATCTGCAATCCTAATTCTAAACTTCTGTAAAACTCTTGCAATACAGTGAAAATGATCAACTTTCACATATATATGACATGTACAACACTTTACCGAGTTTTTGCGCTTAGGTTAAACTAACACATATAAAAAGTTAAACTCAATGATATAGAACTGGTAACACTATTTGCAATCCTAATTCTAAACTTATGTGAAATTCTTGCAATACACTGAAATTGAACAACTTTCACATATATATGACATATAAAACATGTTTCCGAGCTTTTGCACCTAAGGTAAACTAATGCATCTATGAAGTTAAACTAAATGATACAGAACTGGTAACGCCTTCTGCAATCCTAAATCTAAACTTATGTGAAACTCTTTCAATACACTGAAATTTAACAACTTTCACATATATATGACATGTAAAACACTTTTCTGAGCTTTGGCGCCTAGGGTAAACTAACGCATCTAAGAACGTAAACTAAATGATATAGAAGTGCTAAAGCTCTCTGCAATCCTAATTCTAAAATTATGTGAAACTCTTGCAATACACTGGAATTGAACAACTTTCACATATATATGACATGTAAAACACTTTTCCGAGCTTTTGCGTCTAGGGTAAACTAACGCATCTAATAAGTTAAAGTAAATGGTACAGAACTGGTAAAGCTATCTGCAATCCTAATTCTAAATTTCTGTGAAACTCTTGTAATACACTGAAATTGATCAACTTTCACATATATATGACATGTAAAACACTTTTCCAAGCTTTTGCGCGTTGGTTAAACTAACACATATGAAAAGTTTAACTCAATGATACAGAACTGGTAATGCTATATGCAATCCTAATTCTAAACTTACGTGAAACTCTTGCAATACACTGGAATTGAACAACTTTCACATATATATGTTATGTAAAACACTTTTCCGAGCTTTGGTGCCTAGGGTAAACTAACGAATATAAGAAGTTAAACTAAATGTTACAGAACTCTTAACGCCTTAGGCAATCCTAATTCTAAACTTATGTGCAACTCTTGCAATACACTGAAATGAAACAACATTCACATATATATGACATGTAAAACACTTTTCCGAGCTTTTGCGTCTAGGGTAAAGTAACGCATCTAGGTTGCGCTTAGGTTAAACTAACACATATAAGAAGTTAAACTCAATGATATAGAACTGGTAACGCTATCTGCAATCCTAATTCTAAACTTCTCTGAAACTCTTGCAATACACTGAAATTGAAGAACTTTCACATGTATATGACATGTAAAACACTTTTCTGAGTTCTTGTGCCTAGGGAAAACTAAAGCATATAAGAAGTTAAACTAAATGATACAGAACTGGTAACGCTATCTGCAATCCTAATTATAAACTTATGTGAAACTCTTCCCATACACTGGAATTGAACAACTTTCACATATATATGTCATGTAAAACACTTTTCCGAGCTTTTTTTGCCTAGGGTAAACTAACGAATATAAGAATTTAAACTAAATGATACAGAACTGTTAACGCTTTATGCATTCCTAATTCTAAATTTGTGGGCAATTCTTGCAATACACTGAAATTAAACAACTTTCACTTATATATGACATGTAGGACACTTTTCCGAGCTTTTGCGCCTAGGTAAACTAACACATCTAAGGAGTTAAACTAAATGATAAAGTACTTGTAACGCTATCTGCAATCCTAATTCAAAACTTCTGTGAAACTCTTGCAATACAGTGAAATTGATCAACTTTCACATATATATGACATGTAGAACACTTTTTCGAGTTTTTGCGCTTAGGTTAAACTAACACATATAAAAAGTTAAACTCAATGATATAGAACTGGTAACACTATTTGCAATCCTAATTCTAAACTTATGTGCAACTGTTGCAATACACTGAAATTAAACAACATTCACATATATATATGACATGTAAAACACTTTTCCGAGCTTTTTTTGCCTAGGGTAAACTAACGAATATAAGAATTTAAACTAAATGATACAGAACTGGTAACTCTATATGGAATCCTAATTCTAAACTTATGTGCAACTCTTGCAATACACTGAAATTAAACAACTTTCACATATATATGACATGTACAACACTTTTCCAAGCTTTTGCGTCTAGGGTAAACTAACGCATCTAATAAGTTAAACTAAATGATACAGAACTGGTATAGCTATCTGCAAATCTAATTCTAAACTTCTGTGAAACTCTTGTAAAACACTGAAATTGAACAACTTTCACATATATATGAAATGTAAAACACTTTTCCAAGCTTTTGCATGTTGGTTACACTAACACATTTGAAAAGTTAAACTCAATGATATACAACTGGTAATGCTATAGGCATTTCTAATTCTAAACTTATGTGCAACACTTGCAATACACTGAAATTAAACTACATTCACATATATATGACATGTACAACACTTTCCCGAGCTTTTGCGTCTAGGTAAACTAACGCATCTAATAAGTTAAAGTAAATGATACAGAACTTGTAACGCTATCTGCATTCCTAATTCTAAACTTGTGAAACTCTTGCAATACAGTGAAATTGATCAACTTTCACATATATATGACATGTACAACACTTTACCGAGTTTTTGCGTTTAGGTTAAACTAACACATATAAAAAGTTAAACTCAAAGATATAGAACTGGTAACACTATTTGCAATCCTAATTCTAAACTTTTGTGAAATTCTTGCAATACACTGAAATTGAACAACTTTCACATATATATGACATATAAAACATTTTTTCGAGCTTTTGCACCTAAGGTAACCTAATGCATCTATGAAGTTAAACTAAATGATACAGAACTGGTAACACCTTCTGCAATCCTAAATCTAAACTTATGTGAAACTCTTTCAATACACTGAAATTTAACTACTTTCACATATATATATCATGTAAAGCACTTTTCCAAGCTTTGGTGTCTAGGGTAAACTAACGAATATAAGAAGTTAAACTAAATGATACAGAACTGTCAATGATTTATGCAATCTTAATTCTAAACTTATGTGCAACTCTTGCAATACACTGAAATTAAACTACATTCACATATATATGACATGTACAACACTTTTCTGAGCTTTTGCCTCTAGGGTAAACTAACGCATCTAATAAGTTAAACAAAATGATACAGAACTGGTAAAGTTATCTGCAATCCTAATTCTAATTTTCTGTGAAACTCTTGTAATACACTGAAATTGAACAACTTTCACATATATATGACATGTAAAACAGTTTTCCAAGCTTTTGCGCGTTGGTTAAACTAACACATATGAAGAGTTTAACTCAATGATACAGAACTGGTAATGCTATATGCAATCCTAATTCTAAACTTACGTGAAACTCTTGCAATACACTGGAATTGAACAATTTTCACTTATATATGACATGTACGACACTTTTCCGAGCTTTTGCGCCTAGGTAAACTAAAACATCTAAGAAGTTAAACTAAATGATACAGAACTTGTAACGCTATCTGCAATCCTAATTCTAAACTTGTGTGAAACTCTTGCAATACAGTGAAATTGATCAACTTTCACATATATATGACATGTAAAACACTTCCGAGCTTTGGTGCCTAGAGTAAACTAACGCATATAAGAAGTTAAACTCAATGATATAGAACTGGTAAAACTATCTGCAATCCTAATTCTAAACTTCTGTGAAACTCTTGCAATACACTGAAATTGAACAACTTTCACATGTATATGACATGTAAAACACTTTTCTGAGCTCTTGTGCCTAGGGAAAACTAACGCATATAAGAAGTTAAACTAAATGATACAGAACTGGTAATTCTATATGCAATCCTAATTCTAAACTTATGTGCAACTCTTGCAATACCCTGAAATTAAACAACATTCACATATATATGACATGTACAACACTTTTCTGAGCTTTTGCGTCTAGGGAAAACTAACGCATATAAGAAGTTAAACTAAATGATACAGAACTGGTAATTCTATATGCAATCCTAATTCTAAACTTATGTGAAATTCTTGCAATACACTGAAATTGAACAACTTTCACATATATATGACATATAAAACATGTTTCCGAGCTTTTGCACCTAAGGTAACCTAATGCATCTATGAAGTTAAACTAAATGATACAGAACTGGTAATGCCTTCTGCAATCCTAAATCTAAACTTATGTGAAACTCTTTCAATACACTGAAATTTAACAACTTTCACATATATATGACATGGATAACACTTTTCCGAGATTTGGTGCCTAGGGTAAACTAACGCATATTATTAGAAGGTAACCTAAATGATAGAGAACTGGTAACGCTATCTGCAATCCTAATTCTAAACTTATGTGAAACTCTTCCGTGCACTGGAATTGAACAACTTTCACATATATATGACATGTAAAACACTTTTCTGAGCTTTGGCGCATAGGGTAAACTAACACATCTAAGAATGTAAACTAAATGATAGAGAAGTGCTAAAGCTCTCTGCAATCCTAATTGTAAAATTATGTGAAAATCTTGCAATACACTGGAATTGAACAACTTTCACATATATATGACATGTAAAAGACTTTTCGGAGCTTTGGTGCCTAGAGTAAACTAACGCATATAAGAAGTTAAACTCAATGATATAGAACTGGTAACGCTATCTGCAATCCTAATTCTAAACTTCTGTGAAACTCTTCCCATACACTGAAATTGAACAACTTTCACATATATATGTCATGTAAAGCACTTTTCCAAGCTTTGGTGCCTAAGGTAAACTAACGAATATAAGAAGTTAAACTAAATGATACAGAACTGTTAATGCTATATGCAATCCTAATTCTAAACGTATGTGCAACTCTAGCAATACACTGAAATTAAACTACATTCACATATATATGACATGTACAACACTTTCCCGAGCTTTTGCGTCTAGGGTAAACTAACGCATCTAATAAGTTAAACAAAATGATACAGAACTGGTAAAGCTATCTGCAATCCTAATTCTAATTTTCTGTGAAACTCTTGTAATACACTGAAATTGAACCACTTTCACATATATATGACATGTAAAACAGTTTTCCAAGCTTTTGCGCGTTGGTTAAACTAACACATATGAAAAGTTTAACTCAATGATACAGAACTGGTAATGCTATATGCAATCCTAATTCTAAACTTACGTGAAACTCTTGCAATACACTGAAATTGAACAATTTTCACTTATATATGATATGTACGAAACTTTTCCGAGCTTTTGCGCCTAGGTAAACTAAAACATCTAAGAAGTTAAACTAAAAATGATACAGAACTTGTAACGCTATCTGCAATCCTAATTCTAAACTTGTGTGAAACTCTTGCAATACAGTGAAATGATCAACTTTCACATATATATGACATGTAAAACACTTCCGAGCTTTGGTGCCTAGAGTAAACTAACGCATATAAGAAGTTAAACTCAATGATATAGAACTGGTAAAGCTATCTGCAATCCTAATTCTAAACTTCTGTGAAACTCTTCCTATACACTGAAATTGAACAACTTTCACATATATATGTCATGTAAAGCACTTTTCCAAGCTTTGGTGCCTAGGGTAAACTAACGAATATAAGAAGTTAAACTAAATGATACAGAACTGTTAATGCTTTATGCAATCCTAATTCTAAACTTATGTGCAACTCTTGCAATACACTGAAATTAAACTACATTCACATATATATAACATGTACAACACTTTCCCGAGCTTTTGCCTCTAGGGTAAACTAACGCATCTAATAAGTTAAACTAAATGATACAGAACTGGTAAAGCTATCTGCAATCCTAATTCTAAATTTCTGTGAAACTCTTGTAATACACTGAAATTGAACAACTTTCACATATATATGACATGTAAAACAGTTTTCCAAGCTTTTGCGCGTTGGTTAAACTAACACATATAAGAAGTTAAACTCAATGATATAGAACTGGTAACGCTATCTGCAATCCTAATTCTAAACTTCTCTGAAACTCTTGCAATACACTGAAATTGAACAACTTTCACATGTATATGACATGTAAAACACTTTTCTGAGCTCTTGTGCCTAGGGAAAACTAACGCATATAAGAAGTTAAACTAAATGATACAGAACTGGTAACTCTATATGGAATCCTAATTCTAAACTTATGTGCAACTCTTGCAATAAACTGAAATTAAACAACTTTCACATATATATGACATGTACAACACTTTTCCGAGCTTTTGCGTCTAGGGTAAACTAACGCATCTAATAAGTTAAACTAAATGATACAGAACTGGTATAGCTATCTGCAAATCTAATTCTAAACTTCTGTGAAACTCTTGTAAAACACTGAAATTGAACAACTTTCACATATATATGAAATGTAAAACACTTTTCCAAGCTTTTACGTGTTGGTTACACTAACACATATGAAAAGTTAAACTCAATGATATAGAACTGGTAATGCTATATGCAACTCTAATTTTAAACTTACGTGAAACTCTTGCAATACACTGGAATTGAACAACTTTCACTTATATATGACATGTACGACACTTTTCCGAGCTTTTGCGCCTAGGTAAACTAACGCTTCTAATAAGTTAAAGTAAACGATACAGAACTTGTAACGCTATCTGCAATCCTAATTCTAAACTTCTGTGAAACTCTTGCAATACAGTGAAATTGATCAACTTTCATATATATATGACATGTACAACACTTTACCGAGTTTTTGCGTTTGGGTTAAACTAACACATATAAAAGTTAAACTCAATGATATAGAACTGGTAACACTATTTGCAATCCTAATTGTAAACTTATGTGAAATTCTTGCAATATACTGAAATTGAATAACTTTCACATATATATGACTTATAAAACATGTTTCCGAGCTTTTGCACCTAAGGTAACCTAATGCATCTATGAAGTTAAACTAAATGATACAGAACTGGTAACGCCTTCTGCAATCCTAAATCTAAACTTATGTGAAACTCTTTCAATACACTGAAAATTAACAACTTTCACATATATATGACATGGATAACACTTTTCCGAGATTTGGTGCCTAGGGTAAACTAACGCATATTAGAAGGTAACCTAAATGATAGAGAACTGGTAACGCTATCTGCAATCCTAATTCTAAACTTATATGAAACTCTTTCCTACACTGGAATTGAACAACTTTCACATATGTATGACATGTAAAACACTTTTCTGAGCTTTGGCGCCTAGGGTAAACTAACGCATCTAAGAACGTAAACTAAATGATATAGAAGTGCTAAAGCTCTCTGCATTCCTAATTCTAAAATTATGTGAAACTCTTGCAATACACTGGAATTGAATAACTTTCCCATATATATGACATGTAAAACACTTTTCCGAGCTATGGTGCCTAGAGTAAACTAACACATATAAGAACTTAAACTCAATGATATAGAACTGGTAGCGCTATCTGCAATCCTAATTCTAAACTTCTGTGAAACTCTTCCCATACACTGCAATTGAACAACTTTCACATATATATGTCATGTAAAACACTTTTCCGAGCTTTTTTGCCTAGGGTAAACTAACGAATATAAGAAGTTAAACTAAATGATACAGAACTGTTAACGCTTTATGCAATCCTAATTCTAAACTTATGTGCAACTCTTGCAATACACTGAAATTAAACAACTTTCACTTATATATGACATGTAGGACACTTTTCCGAGCTTTTGCGCCTAGGTAAACTAACACATCTAAGAAGTTAAACTAAATGATACAGTCCTTGTAACGCTATCTGCAATCCTAATTCTAAACTCTGTGAAACTCTTGCAATACAGTGAAAATGATCACCTTTCACATATATATAACATGTACAACACTTTTTCGAGTTTTTGCGCTTAGGTTAAACTAATATAAACTAAACATATAAAAAGTTAAACTCAATGATATAGAAATGGTAACACTATTTGCAATCCTAATTCTAAACTTATGTGAAATTCTAGCAATATACTGAAATTGAACAACTTTCACATATATATGACATGTAAAACAGTTTTCCAAGCTTTTGCGCGTTGGTTAAACTAACACATATGAAAAGTTTAACTCAATGATACAGAACTGGTAATGCTATATGCAATCCTAATTCTAAACTTACGTGAAACTCTTGCAATAAAGTTAAATTGTTCAACTTTCACATATATATGACATGTACAACACTTTTCCGAGTTTTTGCGCTTAGGTTAAACTAACACATATAAAAAGTTAAACTCAATGATATAGAACTGGTTACACTATTTGCAATCCTAATTCTACACTTATGTGAAACTCTTCCCATACACTGGAATTGAACAACTTTCACATATATATGACATGTAAAACACTTTTCTGAGCTTTGGCGCCTAGGGTAAACTAACGCATCTAAGAACGTAAACTAAATGATATAGAAGTGCTAAAGCTCTCTGCAAACCTAATTCTAAAATTATGTGAAACTCTTGCAATACACTGGAATTGAACAACTTTCACATATATATGACATGTAAAAGACTTTTCCGAGCTTTGGTGCTTAGAGTAAACTAACGCATATAAGAAGTTAAATTCAATGATATAGAACTGGTAGCGCTATCTGCAATCCTAATTCTAAACTTATGTGAAACTCTTCCCATACACTGCAATTGAACAACTTTCACATATATATGACATGTACAACACTTTTTCGAGTTTTTGCGCTTAGGTGAAACTAATACATATAAAAAGTTAAACTCAATGATATAGAACTGGTAACACTATTTGCAATCCTAATTCTAAACTTATGTGAAATTCGTGCAATACACTGAAATTGAACAACTTTCACATATATATGACATATAAAACACGTTTCCGAGCTTTTGCGCCTAAGGTAACCTAATGCATCTATGAAGTTAAACTAAATGATACAGAACTGGTAACGCTATCTGCAATCCTAATTCTAAACTTCTGTGAAACTATTGCAATAGAGTGAAATTGATCAACTTTCACATATATATGACATGTAAAATATTTTTCTGAGCTCTTTTGCCTAGGGAAAACTAACGCATATAAAAAGTTAAACTAAATGATATAGAAGTCCTAACAAATTATTCAACTCTAATTCTAAACTTATGTGAAACTCTTGTAATACAATGGAATTGAACAACTTTCACATAAATACGACATATACAACACTTTTCCGAGCTTTTGAGCCTAGGGTAAAGTAAAGCATCTAAGAAGTTAAACTAAATGATACAGAACTGGTAACGCTATCTGCAATCCTAATTCTAAACTTCTTTGAAACTCTTGTAATACACTGAAATTGAATAACTTTCACATATATATGATATATAAAACACTTTTCCAAGCTTTTGCGCGTTTGTTAAACTAACACATATCAAAAGTTAAACTCAATGATATAGAACTGGTAACGCTATCTGCAATCCTAAATGTAAACGTAAGTGAAACTCTTACAATACACTGAAATTGAACAACTTTCACATATATATGTCATGTAAAACATTTTCCGAGCTTTGGTGCCTAGGGTAAACTAAAGCATATAAGAAGTTAAACTCAATGATATAGAACTGGTAGCGCTATCTGCAATCCTAATTCTAAACTTCTATGAAACTCTTCCCATACACTGAAATTGAACAACTTTCACAAATATATGATATATATTACACTTTTCTGAGATTTGGCACATACGTTAAACTAACACATATAAAAAGTTAAACTCAATGATATAAAACTGGTAACGCAATATGCAATCCTAATTTTAAACTTATGTGAAACTTTTCACATACATTGGAATTGAACAACTTTCACATATATATGACATGTATAACACTTTTCCGAGCTTTTGAGCCTAGGGTAACCTAACGCATCTAAGAAGTTAAACTAAATGATACAGAACTGGTAATGCTTTCTGTAATCCTAATTCTAAACTAATGTGAAACTCTTGCAATACACTGAAATTGAACAACTTTCACATATATATCACAAGTAAAACACTTTTCCGAGCTTTTGCACCTAGGTTAAACTAACACATCAAAGAAGTTAAACTAAATGATATAGAACTGGTAACCCTAACTGAAATCCTAAATATAAACTTATGTGAAACTCTTGCAATACACAGGAATTGAACAACATTCACATATATATGACATGTACAACACTTTTCCGAGCTTTTGCGTCTAGGGTAAACTAACGCATCTATTAAGTTAAACTAAATGATACAGAACTGGTAAAGATATCTGCAATCCTAATTCTAAAATTATGTGAAACTCTTGCAATACACTGGAATTGAACAACTTTCACATATATATGACATGTAAAACACTTTTCTGAGCTTTGGTGCCTAGGTTAAACTAATGCATATAAGAAGTTAAACTCAATGATATAGAACTGGTAGCGCTATCTGCAATCCTAATTCTAAACTTCTGTGAAACTCTTCCCATACACTGAAATTGAACAACTTTCACATATATACGTCATGTAAAACACTTTTCCGAGGTTTGTTGCCTAGGGTAAACTAACGAATATAAGAAGTTAAACTAAATGATACAGAACTGTTAACGCTTTATGCAATCCTAATTCTAAACTTATGTGCAACTCTTGCAATACACTGAAATTAAACTACATTCACATATATATGACATGTAAAACACTTTTCCAAGCTTTGCACGTTGGTTAAACTAACACATATGAAAAGTTAAACTCAATGATATAGAACTGGTAATGCTATATGCAATCCTATTTTTAAACTTACTTGAAACTCTTCCAATACACTGGAATTGAACAACTTTCACTTATATATGACATGCACGACACTTTTCTGAGCTTTTGCGCCTAGGTAAACTAACGCATCTAAGAAGTTAAACTAAATGATACAGTACTTGTAACGCTATCTGCAATCCTAATTCTAAACTTCTGTGAAACTCTTGCAATACAGTCAAAATGATCAACTTTCACATATATATGACATGTACAACACTTTTTCGAGTTTTTGCGCTTAGGTTAAACTAACACATATAAAAAGTTAAACTCACTGATATAGAACTGGTAACACTATTTGCCATCCTAATTCTATACTTATGTGTAATTCTTGCAATATAATGAAATTGAACAACTTTCACATATATATGACATGTAAAACAGTTTTCCAAGCTTTTGAATCTAGGGTAAACTAACGCATCTAATAAGTTAAACTAAATGATACAGAACTGGTAAAGCTATCTGCAATCCTAATTTTAAACTTATGTGAAACTCTTGTAATACACTGAAATTGAAAAACTTTCACATATATATGACAAGTAAAACACTTTTCCAAGCTTTTGCGCGTTGGTTAAACTAACACATATGAAAAGTTTAACTCAATGATATAGAACTGATAATGCTATATGAAATCCTAATTCTAAACTTACGTGAAACTCTTGCAATACACTGGAATTGAACAACTTTCACTTATATATGACATGTATGACACTTTTCCGAGCTTTTGCACATAGGGTAAACTAACGCATCTAAGAACGTAAACTAAATGATATAGAATTCCTAAAGCTCTCTGCAATCTTAACTCTAAAATTATGTGAAACTCTTACAATACACTGGAATTGAACAACTTTCACATATATATGACATGTAAAACACTTTTCCGAGCTATGGTGCCTAGAGTAAACTAACGCATATAAGAAGTTAAACTCAATGATATAGAACTGGTAGCGCTATCTGCAATCCTAATTCTAAACTTCTGTGAAACTCTTCCCATACACTGAAATTGAACAACTTTCACATATATATGTCATGTAAAACAGTTTTCCGAGCTTTGTTTCCTAGGGTAAACTAACGCATATAAGAAGTTAAATTAATGATACAGAACTGTTAACGCTATATGCAATCCTAATTCTAAACTTCTGTGAAACTCTTGCAATACAGTGAAAATGATCAACTTTCACATATATATGACATGTACAACACTCTTCCGAATTTTTGCGCTTAGGTTAAACTAACACATATAAAAATTTAAACTCAATGATATAGAACTGGTAACACTATTTGCAATCCTAATTCTAAACTTATGTGAAACTCTTGCAATATACAGAAATTGAACAACTTTCACATATATATGACATGTAAAACAGTTTTCCAAGCTTTTGCGTGTTGGTTAAACTAACACATGTGAAAAGTTTAACTCAATGATACAGAACTGGTAATGCTATATGCAATCCTAATTATAAACTTACGTGAAACTCTTGCAAAACACTGGAATTGAACAACTTTCACTTATATATGACATGTACGACACTTTTCCGAGCTTTTGCGCCTAAGTAAACTAACGCATCTAAGAAGTTAAACTAAATGATACAGAACTTGTAACGCTATCTGCAATCCTAATTCTAAACGTCTGTGAAATTCTTGCAATAGAGTGAAATGATCAACTTTCACATATATATGACATGTAAAACACTTTTCCGAGCTTCGGTGCCTAACGTAACCTAACGCATATAAGGAGTTAAACTCAATGATATAGAACTGGTAACGCTATCTGCAATCCTAATTCTGAACTTCTGTGAAACTCTTCCCATACACTGAAATTGAACAACTTTCACATATATATGTCATGTAAAACACTTTTCCGAGCTTTGTTGCCTAGGGTAAACTAACGCATCTAATAAGTTAAACTAAATGGTACAGAACTGGTAAAGCTATCTGCAATCCTAATTCTAACCTTCTGTGAAACTCTTGTAATACACTGAAATTGAACAACTTTCACATATATATGACATGTAAAACACTTTTCCAAGCTTTTGCGTGTTGGTTAAACTAACACATATGAAAAGTTGAACTCAATGATATAGAACTGGTAATGCTATATGCAATCCTAATTTTAAACTTACGTGAAACTCTTGCAATACACTGGAATTGAAGAACGTTCACTTATATATGACATGTACGACACTTTTCCGAGCTTTTGCGCCTAGGTAAACTAACACATCTAAGAAGTTAAACTAAATGATAAAGTACTTGTAACGCTATCTGCAATCCTAATTCTAAACTTCTGTAAAACTCTTGCAATACAGTGAAAATGATCAACTTTCACATATATATGACATGTACAACACTTTACCGAGTTTTTGCGCTTAGGTTAAACTAACACATATAAAAAGTTAAACTCAATGATATAGAACTGGTAACACTATTTGCAATCCTAATTCTAAACTTATGTGAAATTCTTGCAATACACTGAAATTGAACAACTTTCACATATATATGACATATAAAACATGTTTCCGAGCTTTTGCACCTAAGGTAAACTAATGCATCTATGAAGTTAAACTAAATGATACAGAACTGGTAACGCCTTCTGCAATCCTAAATCTAAACTTATGTGAAACTCTTTCAATACACTGAAATTTAACAACTTTCACATATATATGACATGTAAAACACTTTTCTGAGCTTTGGCGCCTAGGGTAAACTAACGCATCTAAGAACGTAAACTAAATGATATAGAAGTGCTAAAGCTCTCTGCAATCCTAATTCTAAAATTATGTGAAACTCTTGCAATACACTGGAATTGAACAACTTTCACATATATATGACATGTAAAACACTTTTCCGAGCTTTTGCACATAGGGTAAACTAACGCATCTAAGAACGTAAACTAAATGATATAGAATTCCTAAAGCTCTCTGCAATCTTAACTCTAAAATTATGTGAAACTCTTACAATACACTGGAATTGAACAACTTTCACATATATATGACATGTAAAACACTTTTCCGAGCTATGGTGCCTAGAGTAAACTAACGCATATAAGAAGTTAAACTCAATGATATAGAACTGGTAGCGCTATCTGCAATCCTAATTCTAAACTTCTGTGAAACTCTTCCCATACACTGAAATTGAACAACTTTCACATATATATGTCATGTAAAACAGTTTTCCGAGCTTTGTTTCCTAGGGTAAACTAACGCATATAAGAAGTTAAATTAATGATACAGAACTGTTAACGCTATATGCAATCCTAATTCTAAACTTCTGTGAAACTCTTGCAATACAGTGAAAATGATCAACTTTCACATATATATGACATGTACAACACTCTTCCGAATTTTTGCGCTTAGGTTAAACTAACACATATAAAAATTTAAACTCAATGATATAGAACTGGTAACACTATTTGCAATCCTAATTCTAAACTTATGTGAAACTCTTGCAATATACAGAAATTGAACAACTTTCACATATATATGACATGTAAAACAGTTTTCCAAGCTTTTGCGTGTTGGTTAAACTAACACATGTGAAAAGTTTAACTCAATGATACAGAACTGGTAATGCTATATGCAATCCTAATTATAAACTTACGTGAAACTCTTGCAAAACACTGGAATTGAACAACTTTCACTTATATATGACATGTACGACACTTTTCCGAGCTTTTGCGCCTAAGTAAACTAACGCATCTAAGAAGTTAAACTAAATGATACAGAACTTGTAACGCTATCTGCAATCCTAATTCTAAACGTCTGTGAAATTCTTGCAATAGAGTGAAATGATCAACTTTCACATATATATGACATGTAAAACACTTTTCCGAGCTTCGGTGCCTAACGTAACCTAACGCATATAAGGAGTTAAACTCAATGATATAGAACTGGTAACGCTATCTGCAATCCTAATTCTGAACTTCTGTGAAACTCTTCCCATACACTGAAATTGAACAACTTTCACATATATATGTCATGTAAAACACTTTTCCGAGCTTTGTTGCCTAGGGTAAACTAACGCATCTAATAAGTTAAACTAAATGGTACAGAACTGGTAAAGCTATCTGCAATCCTAATTCTAACCTTCTGTGAAACTCTTGTAATACACTGAAATTGAACAACTTTCACATATATATGACATGTAAAACACTTTTCCAAGCTTTTGCGTGTTGGTTAAACTAACACATATGAAAAGTTGAACTCAATGATATAGAACTGGTAATGCTATATGCAATCCTAATTTTAAACTTACGTGAAACTCTTGCAATACACTGGAATTGAAGAACGTTCACTTATATATGACATGTACGACACTTTTCCGAGCTTTTGCGCCTAGGTAAACTAACACATCTAAGAAGTTAAACTAAATGATAAAGTACTTGTAACGCTATCTGCAATCCTAATTCTAAACTTCTGTAAAACTCTTGCAATACAGTGAAAATGATCAACTTTCACATATATATGACATGTACAACACTTTACCGAGTTTTTGCGCTTAGGTTAAACTAACACATATAAAAAGTTAAACTCAATGATATAGAACTGGTAACACTATTTGCAATCCTAATTCTAAACTTATGTGAAATTCTTGCAATACACTGAAATTGAACAACTTTCACATATATATGACATATAAAACATGTTTCCGAGCTTTTGCACCTAAGGTAAACTAATGCATCTATGAAGTTAAACTAAATGATACAGAACTGGTAACGCCTTCTGCAATCCTAAATCTAAACTTATGTGAAACTCTTTCAATACACTGAAATTTAACAACTTTCACATATATATGACATGTAAAACACTTTTCTGAGCTTTGGCGCCTAGGGTAAACTAACGCATCTAAGAACGTAAACTAAATGATATAGAAGTGCTAAAGCTCTCTGCAATCCTAATTCTAAAATTATGTGAAACTCTTGCAATACACTGGAATTGAACAACTTTCACATATATATGACATGTAAAACACTTTTCCGAGCTTTTGCGTCTAGGGTAAACTAACGCATCTAATAAGTTAAAGTAAATGGTACAGAACTGGTAAAGCTATCTGCAATCCTAATTCTAAATTTCTGTGAAACTCTTGTAATACACTGAAATTGAACAACTTTCACATATATATGACATGTAAAACACTTTTCCAAGCTTTTGCGCGTTGGTTAAACTAACACATATGAAAAGTTTAACTCAATGATACAGAACTGGTAATGCTATATGCAATCCTAATTCTAAACTTACGTGAAACTCTTGCAATACACTGGAATTGAACAACTTTCACATATATATGTTATGTAAAACACTTTTCCGAGCTTTGGTGCCTAGGGTAAACTAACGAATATAAGAAGTTAAACTAAATGTTACAGAACTCTTAACGCCTTAGGCAATCCTAATTCTAAACTTATGTGCAACTCTTGCAATACACTGAAATGAAACAACATTCACATATATATGACATGTAAAACACTTTTCCGAGCTTTTGCGTCTAGGGTAAAGTAACGCATCTAGGTTGCGCTTAGGTTAAACTAACACATATAAGAAGTTAAACTCAATGATATAGAACTGGTAACGCTATCTGCAATCCTAATTCTAAACTTCTCTGAAACTCTTGCAATACACTGAAATTGAAGAACTTTCACATGTATATGACATGTAAAACACTTTTCTGAGTTCTTGTGCCTAGGGAAAACTAAAGCATATAAGAAGTTAAACTAAATGATACAGAACTGGTAACGCTATCTGCAATCCTAATTATAAACTTATGTGAAACTCTTCCCATACACTGGAATTGAACAACTTTCACATATATATGTCATGTAAAACACTTTTCCGAGCTTTTTTTGCCTAGGGTAAACTAACGAATATAAGAATTTAAACTAAATGATACAGAACTGTTAACGCTTTATGCATTCCTAATTCTAAATTTGTGGGCAATTTTTGCAATACACTGAAATTAAACAACTTTCACTTATATATGACATGTAGGACACTTTTCCGAGCTTTTGCGCCTAGGTAAACTAACACATCTAAGGAGTTAAACTAAATGATAAAGTACTTGTAACGCTATCTGCAATCCTAATTCAAAACTTCTGTGAAACTCTTGCAATACAGTGAAATTGATCAACTTTCACATATATATGACATGTAGAACACTTTTTCGAGTTTTTGCGCTTAGGTTAAACTAACACATATAAAAAGTTAAACTCAATGATATAGAACTGGTAACACTATTTGCAATCCTAATTCTAAACTTATGTGCAACTGTTGCAATACACTGAAATTAAACAACATTCACATATATATATGACATGTAAAACACTTTTCCGAGCTTTTTTTGCCTAGGGTAAACTAACGAATATAAGAATTTAAACTAAATGATACAGAACTGTTAACGCTTTATGCATTCCTAATTCTAAATTTATGGGCAATTCTTGCAATACACTGAAATTAAACTACATTCACATATATATGACATGTGCAACACTTTCCCGAGCTTTTGCCTCTAGGGTAAACTAACGCATCTAATAAGTTAAACTAAATGATACAGAACTGGTAAAGCTATCTGCAATCCTAATTCAAAATTTCTGTGAAACTCTTGTAATACACTGAAATTGAACAACTTTCACATATATATGACATGTAAAACAGTTTTCCAAGCTTTTGCGCGTTGGTTAAACTAACACATATAAGAAGTTAAACTCAATGATATAGAACTGGTAACGCTATCTGCAATCCTAATTCTAAACTTCTCTGAAACTCTTGCAATACACTGAAATTGAACAACTTTCACATGTATATGACATGTAAAACACTTTTCTGAGCTCTTGTGCCTAGGGAAAACTAACGCATATAAGAAGTTAAACTAAATGATACAGAACTGGTAACTCTATATGGAATCCTAATTCTAAACTTATGTGCAACTCTTGCAATACACTGAAATTAAACAACTTTCACATATATATGACATGTACAACACTTTTCCAAGCTTTTGCGTCTAGGGTAAACTAACGCATCTAATAAGTTAAACTAAATGATACAGAACTGGTATAGCTATCTGCAAATCTAATTCTAAACTTCTGTGAAACTCTTGTAAAACACTGAAATTGAACAACTTTCACATATATATGAAATGTAAAACACTTTTCCAAGCTTTTGCATGTTGGTTACACTAACACATTTGAAAAGTTAAACTCAATGATATACAACTGGTAATGCTATAGGCATTTCTAATTCTAAACTTATGTGCAACACTTGCAATACACTGAAATTAAACTACATTCACATATATATGACATGTACAACACTTTCCCGAGCTTTTGCGTCTAGGTAAACTAACGCATCTAATAAGTTAAAGTAAATGATACAGAACTTGTAACGCTATCTGCATTCCTAATTCTAAACTTGTGAAACTCTTGCAATACAGTGAAATTGATCAACTTTCACATATATATGACATGTACAACACTTTACCGAGTTTTTGCGTTTAGGTTAAACTAACACATATAAAAAGTTAAACTCAAAGATATAGAACTGGTAACACTATTTGCAATCCTAATTCTAAACTTTTGTGAAATTCTTGCAATACACTGAAATTGAACAACTTTCACATATATATGACATATAAAACATTTTTTCGAGCTTTTGCACCTAAGGTAACCTAATGCATCTATGAAGTTAAACTAAATGATACAGAACTGGTAACACCTTCTGCAATCCTAAATCTAAACTTATGTGAAACTCTTTCAATACACTGAAATTTAACTACTTTCACATATATATATCATGTAAAGCACTTTTCCAAGCTTTGGTGTCTAGGGTAAACTAACGAATATAAGAAGTTAAACTAAATGATACAGAACTGTCAATGATTTATGCAATCCTAATTCTAAACTTATGTGCAACTCTTGCAATACACTGAAATTAAACTACATTCACATATATATAACATGTACAACACTTTCCCGAGCTTTTGCCTCTAGGGTAAACTAACGCATCTAATAAGTTAAACTAAATGATACAGAACTGGTAAAGCTATCTGCAATCCTAATTCTAAATTTCTGTGAAACTCTTGTAATACACTGAAATTGAACAACTTTCACATATATATGACATGTAAAACAGTTTTCCAAGCTTTTGCGCGTTGGTTAAACTAACACATATAAGAAGTTAAACTCAATGATATAGAACTGGTAACGCTATCTGCAATCCTAATTCTAAACTTCTCTGAAACTCTTGCAATACACTGAAATTGAACAACTTTCACATGTATATGACATGTAAAACACTTTTCTGAGCTCTTGTGCCTAGGGAAAACTAACGCATATAAGAAGTTAAACTAAATGATACAGAACTGGTAACTCTATATGGAATCCTAATTCTAAACTTATGTGCAACTCTTGCAATAAACTGAAATTAAACAACTTTCACATATATATGACATGTACAACACTTTTCCGAGCTTTTGCGTCTAGGGTAAACTAACGCATCTAATAAGTTAAACTAAATGATACAGAACTGGTATAGCTATCTGCAAATCTAATTCTAAACTTCTGTGAAACTCTTGTAAAACACTGAAATTGAACAACTTTCACATATATATGAAATGTAAAACACTTTTCCAAGCTTTTACGTGTTGGTTACACTAACACATATGAAAAGTTAAACTCAATGATATAGAACTGGTAATGCTATATGCAATCCTAATTTTAAACTTACGTGAAACTCTTGCAATACACTGGAATTGAACAACTTTCACTTATATATGACATGTACGACACTTTTCCGAGCTTTTGCGCCTAGGTAAACTAACGCTTCTAATAAGTTAAAGTAAACGATACAGAACTTGTAACGCTATCTGCAATCCTAATTCTAAACTTCTGTGAAACTCTTGCAATACAGTGAAATTGATCAACTTTCATATATATATGACATGTACAACACTTTACCGAGTTTTTGCGTTTGGGTTAAACTAACACATATAAAAGTTAAACTCAATGATATAGAACTGGTAACACTATTTGCAATCCTAATTGTAAACTTATGTGAAATTCTTGCAATATACTGAAATTGAATAACTTTCACATATATATGACTTATAAAACATGTTTCCGAGCTTTTGCACCTAAGGTAACCTAATGCATCTATGAAGTTAAACTAAATGATACAGAACTGGTAACGCCTTCTGCAATCCTAAATCTAAACTTATGTGAAACTCTTTCAATACACTGAAAATTAACAACTTTCACATATATATGACATGGATAACACTTTTCCGAGATTTGGTGCCTAGGGTAAACTAACGCATATTAGAAGGTAACCTAAATGATAGAGAACTGGTAACGCTATCTGCAATCCTAATTCTAAACTTATATGAAACTCTTTCCTACACTGGAATTGAACAACTTTCACATATGTATGACATGTAAAACACTTTTCTGAGCTTTGGCGCCTAGGGTAAACTAACGCATCTAAGAACGTAAACTAAATGATATAGAAGTGCTAAAGCTCTCTGCATTCCTAATTCTAAAATTATGTGAAACTCTTGCAATACACTGGAATTGAATAACTTTCCCATATATATGACATGTAAAACACTTTTCCGAGCTATGGTGCCTAGAGTAAACTAACACATATAAGAACTTAAACTCAATGATATAGAACTGGTAGCGCTATCTGCAATCCTAATTCTAAACTTCTGTGAAACTCTTCCCATACACTGCAATTGAACAACTTTCACATATATATGTCATGTAAAACACTTTTCCGAGCTTTTTTGCCTAGGGTAAACTAACGAATATAAGAAGTTAAACTAAATGATACAGAACTGTTAACGCTTTATGCAATCCTAATTCTAAACTTATGTGCAACTCTTGCAATACACTGAAATTAAACAACTTTCACTTATATATGACATGTAGGACACTTTTCCGAGCTTTTGCGCCTAGGTAAACTAACACATCTAAGAAGTTAAACTAAATGATACAGTCCTTGTAACGCTATCTGCAATCCTAATTCTAAACTCTGTGAAACTCTTGCAATACAGTGAAAATGATCACCTTTCACATATATATAACATGTACAACACTTTTTCGAGTTTTTGCGCTTAGGTTAAACTAATATAAACTAAACATATAAAAAGTTAAACTCAATGATATAGAAATGGTAACACTATTTGCAATCCTAATTCTAAACTTATGTGAAATTCTAGCAATATACTGAAATTGAACAACTTTCACATATATATGACATGTAAAACAGTTTTCCAAGCTTTTGCGCGTTGGTTAAACTAACACATATGAAAAGTTTAACTCAATGATACAGAACTGGTAATGCTATATGCAATCCTAATTCTAAACTTACGTGAAACTCTTGCAATAAAGTTAAATTGTTCAACTTTCACATATATATGACATGTACAACACTTTTCCGAGTTTTTGCGCTTAGGTTAAACTAACACATATAAAAAGTTAAACTCAATGATATAGAACTGGTTACACTATTTGCAATCCTAATTCTACACTTATGTGAAACTCTTCCCATACACTGGAATTGAACAACTTTCACATATATATGACATGTAAAACACTTTTCTGAGCTTTGGCGCCTAGGGTAAACTAACGCATCTAAGAACGTAAACTAAATGATATAGAAGTGCTAAAGCTCTCTGCAAACCTAATTCTAAAATTATGTGAAACTCTTGCAATACACTGGAATTGAACAACTTTCACATATATATGACATGTAAAAGACTTTTCCGAGCTTTGGTGCTTAGAGTAAACTAACGCATATAAGAAGTTAAATTCAATGATATAGAACTGGTAGCGCTATCTGCAATCCTAATTCTAAACTTATGTGAAACTCTTCCCATACACTGCAATTGAACAACTTTCACATATATATGACATGTACAACACTTTTTCGAGTTTTTGCGCTTAGGTGAAACTAATACATATAAAAAGTTAAACTCAATGATATAGAACTGGTAACACTATTTGCAATCCTAATTCTAAACTTATGTGAAATTCGTGCAATACACTGAAATTGAACAACTTTCACATATATATGACATATAAAACACGTTTCCGAGCTTTTGCGCCTAAGGTAACCTAATGCATCTATGAAGTTAAACTAAATGATACAGAACTGGTAACGCTATCTGCAATCCTAATTCTAAACTTCTGTGAAACTATTGCAATAGAGTGAAATTGATCAACTTTCACATATATATGACATGTAAAATATTTTTCTGAGCTCTTTTGCCTAGGGAAAACTAACGCATATAAAAAGTTAAACTAAATGATATAGAAGTCCTAACAAATTATTCAACTCTAATTCTAAACTTATGTGAAACTTTTGTAATACAATGGAATTGAACAACTTTCACATAAATACGACATATACAACACTTTTCCGAGCTTTTGAGCCTAGGGTAAAGTAAAGCATCTAAGAAGTTAAACTAAATGATACAGAACTGGTAACGCTATCTGCAATCCTAATTCTAAACTTCTTTGAAACTCTTGTAATACACTGAAATTGAATAACTTTCACATATATATGATATATAAAACACTTTTCCAAGCTTTTGCGCGTTTGTTAAACTAACACATATCAAAAGTTAAACTCAATGATATAGAACTGGTAACGCTATCTGCAATCCTAAATGTAAACGTAAGTGAAACTCTTACAATACACTGAAATTGAACAACTTTCACATATATATGTCATGTAAAACATTTTCCGAGCTTTGGTGCCTAGGGTAAACTAAAGCATATAAGAAGTTAAACTCAATGATATAGAACTGGTAGCGCTATCTGCAATCCTAATTCTAAACTTCTATGAAACTCTTCCCATACACTGAAATTGAACAACTTTCACAAATATATGATATATAATACACTTTTCTGAGATTTGGCACGTACGTTAAACTAACACATATAAAAAGTTAAACTCAATGATATAAAACTGGTAACGCAATATGCAATCCTAATTTTAAACTTATGTGAAACTTTTCACATACATTGGAATTGAACAACTTTCACATATATATGACATGTATAACACTTTTCCGAGCTTTTGAGCCTAGGGTAACCTAACGCATCTAAGAAGTTAAACTAAATGATACAGAACTGGTAACGCTTTCTGTAATCCTAATTCTAAACTAATGTGAAACTCTTGCAATACACTGAAATTGAACAACTTTCACATATATATCACAAGAAAAACACTTTTCCGAGCTTTTGCGCCTAGGTTAAACTAACACATCAAAGAAGTTAAACTAAATGATATAGAACTGGTAACCCTAACTGAAATCCTAAATATAAACTTATGTGAAACTCTTGCAATACACTGGAATTGAACAACTTTCACATATATATGACATGTAGGACATTTTTCCAAGCTTTTGCGTCTAAGGTAAACTAACGCATCTAATAAGTTAAACTAAATGATACAGAACTGGTAAAGATATCTGCAATCCTAATTCTAAACTTCTGTGAAACTCTTGTAATACACTGAAATTGAACAACTTTCACATATATATGACATGTAACACACTTTTCCGAGCTTTGGTGACTAGAGTAAACTAACGCATATAAGAAGTTAAACTCAATGATATAGAACTGGTAACGCTATCTGCAATCCTAATTCTAAACTTCTGTGAAACTCTTGCAATACACTGAAATTGAACAACTTTCACATGTATATGACATGTAAAACACTCTTCTGAGCTCTTGTGCCTAGGGAAAACGAACGCATATAAGAAGTTAAACTAAATGATACAGAACTGGTAACGCTATATGGAATCCTAATTCTAAACTTATGTGCAACTCTTGCAATACACTGGAATTGAACAACTTTCACATATATATGACAAGTAAAACACTTTTCCAAGCTTTTGCGCGTTGGTTAAACTAACACATATGAAAAGTTTAACTCAATGATATAGAACTGGTTGTGCTATATGCAATCCTAATTTTAAACTTACGTGAAACTCTTGAAATACAATGGAATTGAACAACTTTCACTTATATATGACATGTACAACACTTTTCCGAGCTTTTGCGCCTAGGGTAACCTAACGCATCTAACAAGTTAAACTAAATGATAAAGAACTGGTAACGCTATCTGCAATCCGAATTCTAAACTTATGTGAAACTCTTGCAATACACTGAAATTGATCACGTCTGCACATTTGTATGTCTACTAAAACACCTTTGCGAGCGTTTACCCATTGTTCTAAGGCCTATTAGAAGTTAAACTAAATGATATAGAAGTGTTTAAGCTATCTGCATACTTCATTCTAAAATTATGTGAAACTCTTGCAATACCCTGGAATTGAACAACTTTCACATATATATGACATGTAAAACACTTTTACGAGCTTTGGTGCCTAGGTTAAACTAATGCATATAAGAAGTTAAACCTAATGATATAGAACTGGTAACGCTATCTGCAATCCTAATTCTAAACTTATGTGAAACTCTTCCCATATACTGGAAATGAACAACTTTCACATATATATGACATGTAAAACACTTTTCCGAATTTTGCCCCTAGGTAAACTAATGCATCTAAGAAGTTAAACTAAATGATACAGAACTTGTAACACTATCTGCAATCCTAATTCTAAACTTCTGTGAAACTATTGCAATAGAGTGAAATTGATCAACTTTCACATATATATGACATGTAAAATATTTTTCTGAGCTCTTTTGCCTAGGGAAAACTAACGCATATAAAAAGTTAAACTAAATGATATAGAAGTCCTAACAAATTATTCAACTCTAATTCTAAACTTATGTGAAACTCTTGTAATACAATGGAATTGAACAACTTTCACATAAATACGACATATACAACACTTTTCCGAGCTTCTGAGCCTAGGGTAAAGTAAAGCATCTAAGAAGTTAAACTCAATGATACAGAACTGGTAACGCTATCTGCAATCCTAATTCTAAACTTCTTTGAAACTCTTGTAATACACTGAAATTGAATAACTTTCATATATATATGATATATAAAACACTTTTCCAAGCTTTTGCGCGTTTGTTAAACTAACACATATCAAAAGTTAAACTCAATGATATAGAACTGGTAACGCTATCTGCAATCCTAAATGTAAACGTAAGTGAAACTCTTACAATACACTGAAATTGAACAACTTTCACATATATATGTCATGTAAAACATTTTCCGAGCTTTGGTGCCTAGGGTAAACTAAAGCATATAAGAAGTTAAACTCAATGATATAGAACTGGTAGCGCTATCTGCAATCCTAATTCTAAACTTCTATGAAACTCTTCCCATACACTGAAATTGAACAACTTTCACAAATATATGATATATAATACACTTTTCTGAGATTTGGCACGTACGTTAAACTAACACATATAAAAAGTTAAACTCAATGATATAAAACTGGTAACGCAATATGCAATCCTAATTTTAAACTTATGTGAAACTTTTCACATACATTGGAATTGAACAACTTTCACATATATATGACATGTATAACACTTTTCCGAGCTTTTGAGCCTAGGGTAACCTAACGCATCTAAGAAGTTAAACTAAATGATACAGAACTGGTAACGCTTTCTGTAATCCTAATTCTAAACTAATGTGAAACTCTTGCAATACACTGAAATTGAACAACTTTCACATATATATCACAAGTAAAACACTTTTCCGAGCTTTTGCGCCTAGGTTAAACTAACACATCAAAGAAGTTAAACTAAATGATATAGAACTGGTAACCCTAACTGAAATCCTAAATATAAACTTATGTGAAACTCTTGCAATACACTGGAATTGAACAACTTTCACATATATATGACATGTAGGACATTTTTCCAAGCTTTTGCGTCTAAGGTAAACTAACGCATCTAATAAGTTAAACTAAATGATACAGAACTGGTAAAGATATCTGCAATCCTAATTCTAAACTTCTGTGAAACTCTTGTAATACACTGAAATTGAACAACTTTCACATATATATGACATGTAACACACTTTTCCGAGCTTTGGTGACTAGAGTAAACTAACGCATATAAGAAGTTAAACTCAATGATATAGAACTGGTAACGCTATCTGCAATCCTAATTCTAAACTTCTGTGAAACTCTTGCAATACACTGAAATTGAACAACTTTCACATGTATATGACATGTAAAACACTCTTCTGAGCTCTTGTGCCTAGGGAAAACGAACGCATATAAGAAGTTAAACTAAATGATACAGAACTGGTAACGCTATATGGAATCCTAATTCTAAACTTATGTGCAACTCTTGCAATACACTGGAATTGAACAACTTTCACATATATATGACAAGTAAAACACTTTTCCAAGCTTTTGCGCGTTGGTTAAACTAACACATATGAAAAGTTTAACTCAATGATATAGAACTGGTTGTGCTATATGCAATCCTAATTTTAAACTTACGTGAAACTCTTGAAATACAATGGAATTGAACAACTTTCACTTATATATGACATGTACAACACTTTTCCGAGCTTTTGCGCCTAGGGTAACCTAACGCATCTAACAAGTTAAACTAAATGATAAAGAACTGGTAACGCTATCTGCAATCCGAATTCTAAACTTATGTGAAACTCTTGCAATACACTGAAATTGATCACGTCTGCACATTTGTATGTCTACTAAAACACCTTTGCGAGCGTTTACCCATTGTTCTAAGGCCTATTAGAAGTTAAACTAAATGATATAGAAGTGTTTAAGCTATCTGCATACTTCATTCTAAAATTATGTGAAACTCTTGCAATACCCTGGAATTGAACAACTTTCACATATATATGACATGTAAAACACTTTTACGAGCTTTGGTGCCTAGGTTAAACTAATGCATATAAGAAGTTAAACCTAATGATATAGAACTGGTAACGCTATCTGCAATCCTAATTCTAAACTTATGTGAAACTCTTCCCATATACTGGAAATGAACAACTTTCACATATATATGACATGTAAAACACTTTTCCGAATTTTGCCCCTAGGTAAACTAATGCATCTAAGAAGTTAAACTAAATGATACAGAACTTGTAACACTATCTGCAATCCTAATTCTAAACTTCTGTGAAACTATTGCAATAGAGTGAAATTGATCAACTTTCACATATATATGACATGTAAAATATTTTTCTGAGCTCTTTTGCCTAGGGAAAACTAACGCATATAAAAAGTTAAACTAAATGATATAGAAGTCCTAACAAATTATTCAACTCTAATTCTAAACTTATGTGAAACTCTTGTAATACAATGGAATTGAACAACTTTCACATAAATACGACATATACAACACTTTTCCGAGCTTTAGAGCCTAGGGTAAAGTAAAGCATCTAAGAAGTTAAACTCAATGATACAGAACTGGTAACGCTATCTGCAATCCTAATTCTAAACTTCTTTGAAACTCTTGTAATACACTGAAATTGAATAACTTTCATATATATATGATATATAAAACACTTTTCCAAGCTTTTGCGCGTTTGTTAAACTAACACATATCAAAAGTTAAACTCAATGATATAGAACTGGTAACGCTATCTGCAATCCTAAATGTAAACGTAAGTGAAACTCTTACAATACACTGAAATTGAACAACTTTCACATATATATGTCATGTAAAACATTTTCCGAGCTTTGGTGCCTAGGGTAAACTAAAGCATATAAGAAGTTAAACTCAATGATATAGAACTGGTAGCGCTATCTGCAATCCTAATTCTAAACTTCTATGAAACTCTTCCCATACACTGAAATTGAACAACTTTCACAAATATATGATATATAATACACTTTTCTGAGATTTGGCACGTACGTTAAACTAACACATATAAAAAGTTAAACTCAATGATATAAAACTGGTAACGCAATATGCAATCCTAATTTTAAACTTATGTGAAACTTTTCACATACATTGGAATTGAACAACTTTCACATATATATGACATGTATAACACTTTTCCGAGCTTTTGAGCCTAGGGTAACCTAACGCATCTAAGAAGTTAAACTAAATGATACAGAACTGGTAACGCTTTCTGTAATCCTAATTCTAAACTAATGTGAAACTCTTGCCATACACTGAAATTGAACAACTTTCACATATATATCACAAGAAAAACACTTTTCCGAGCTTTTGCGCCTAGGTTAAACTAACACATCAAAGAAGTTAAACTAAATGATATAGAACTGGTAACCCTAACTGAAATCCTAAATATAAACTTATGTGAAACTCTTGCAATACACTGGAATTGAACAACTTTCACATATATATGACATGTAGGACATTTTTCCAAGCTTTTGCGTCTAAGGTAAACTAACGCATCTAATAAGTTAAACTAAATGATACAGAACTGGTAAAGCTATCTGCAATCCTAATTCTAAACTTATGTGAAACTCTTGTAATACACTGAAATTGAACAACTTTCACATATATATGACAAGTAAAACACTTTTCCAAGCTTTTGCGCGTTGGTTAAACTAACACATATGAAAAGTTTAACTCAATGATATAGAACTGGTAATGCTATATGCAATCCTAATTCTAAACTTATGTGAAACTCTTGCAGTACACTGGAATTGAACAACTTTCACAAATATATGACATATAAAACACGTTTCCAAGCTTTTGCGCCTAGGTTAAAATAAAGCCTATTAGAAGTTAAACTAAATGATATAGAAGTGCTAATGCTATCTGCAAACCTAATACTAAAATTATGTGGAACTTTTGCAATTCTCTGAAATTGAACAATTTTGCCCATATATATGACATTTTAAACACTTTTCCGAGCTTTTCTGCCTAGGTTAAACTAACGCCTTAAAAAAGTTTCCCGAGCATTTGTGCTTAGTTTTAACTAACGCATCAAAGAAGTTATAATAAATGATATACTAGTACTAATACTATCTGCAATCCTAATTCAAAACTTATGTGAAACTCTAGCAATACACTGAAATTGATCACGTCTGCACATTTGTATGTCTACTAAAACACTTTTGCGAGCGTTTACCCATTGTTCTAAGGCCTATTAGAAGTTAAACTAAATGATATAGAAGTGCTAAAGCTATCTGCATACTTAATTCTAAAATTATGTGAAACTCTTGCAATACACTGGAATTGAACAACTTTCACATATATATGACATGTAAAACACTTTTCTGAGCTTTGGTGCCTAGGTTAAACTAATGCATATAAGAAGTTAAACTCAATGATATAGAACTGGTAGCGCTATCTGCATTCCTAATTCTAATCTTTTGTGAAACTCTTCCCATACACTGAAATTGAACAACTTTCACATATATACGTCATGTAAAACACTTTTCCGAGCTTTGGTGCCTAGGTTAAACTAACGCATATAAGAAGTTAAACTAAATGACACAGAACTGTTAACGCTTTATGCAATCCTAATTCTAAACTTATGTGCAAATCTTGCAATACACTGAAATTAAACAACATTCACATATATATGACATGTACAACACTTTTCCGAGCTTTTGCGTCTAGGGTAAACTAACGCATCTATTAAGTTAAACTAAATGATACAGAACTGGTAAAGATATCTGCAATCCTAATTCTAAAATTATGTGAAACTCTTGCAATACACTGGAATTGAACAACTTTCACATATATATGACATGTAAAACACTTTTCTGAGCTTTGGTGCCTAGGGTAACCTAACGCATCTAAGAAGTTAAACTAAATGATACAGAACTGGTAATGCTTTCTGTAATCCTAATTCTAAACTAATGTGAAACTCTTGCAATACACTGAAATTGAACAACTTTCACATATATATCACAAGTAAAACACTTTTCCGAGCTTTTGCGCCTAGGTTAAACTAACACATCAAAGAAGTTAAACTAAATGATATAGAACTGGTAACCCTAACTGAAATCCTAAATATAAACTTATGTGAAACTCTTGCAATACACTGGAATTGAACAACGTTCACATATATATGACATGTAGGACATTTTTCCAAGCTTTTGCGTCTAAGGTAAACTAACGCATCTAATAAGTTAAACTAAATGATACAGAACTGGTAAAGCTATCTGCAATCCTAATTCTAAACTTATGTGAAACTCTTGTAATACACTGAAATTGAACAACTTTCACATATATATGACAAGTAAAACACTTTTCCAAGCTTTTGCGCGTTGGTTAAACTAACACATATGAAAAGTTTAACTCAATGATATAGAACTGGTAATGCTATACGCAATCCTAATTCTAAACTTCTGTGAAACTCTTGCAATACACTGGAATTGAACAACTTTCACAAATATATGACATATAAAACACGTTTCCAAGCTTTTGCGCCTAGGTTAAAATAAAGCCTATTAGAAGTTAAACTAAATGATATAGAAGTGCTAATGCTATCTGCAAACCTAATACTAAAATTATGTGGAACTTTTGCAATTCTCTGAAATTGAACAATTTTGCCCATATATATGACATTTTAAACACTTTTCCGAGCTTTTCTGCCTAGGTTAAACTAACGCCTTAAAAAAGTTTCCCGAGCATTTGTGCTTAGTTTTAACTAACGCATCGAAGAAGTTATACTAAATGATATACTAGTACTAATACTATCTGCAATCCTAATTCTAAACTTATGTGAAACTCTTGCAATACACTGAAATTGATCACGTCTGCACATTTGTATGTCTACTAAAACACTTTTGCGAGCATTTACCCATTGTTCTAAGGCCTATTAGAAGTTAAACTAAATGATATAGAAGTGCTAAAGCTATCTGCATACTTAATTCTAAAATTATGTGAAACTCTTGCAATACACTGGAATTGAACAACTTTCACATATATACGTCATGTAAAACACTTTTCCGAGCTTTGGTGCCTAGGTTAAACTAACGCATATAAGAAGTTAAACTAAATGACACAGAACTGTTAACGCTTTATGCAATCCTAATTCTAAACTTATGTGCAAATCTTGCAATACACTGAAATTAAACAACATTCACATATATATGACATGTACAACACTTTTCTGAGCTTCTCGTCTAGGGTAAACTAACGCATCTAATAAGTTAAACTAAATGATACAGAACTGGTAAAGATATCTGCAATCCTAATTCTAAACTTCTGTGAAACTCTTGTAATACACTGAAATTGAACAACTTTCACATATATATGACATGTAAAACACTTTTCCGAGCTTTGGTGCCTAGAGTAAACTAACGCATATAAGAAGTTAAACTCAATGATATAGAACTGGTAACACTATTTGCAATCCTAATTCTAAACTTATGTGCAACTGTTGCAATACACTGAAATTAAACAACATTCACATATATATATGACATGTAAAACACTTTTCCGAGCTTTTGCGTCTAGGGTAAACTAACGCATCTATTAAGTTAAACTAAATGATACAGAACTGGTAAAGATATCTGCAATCCTAATTCTAAACTTCTGTGAAACTCTTGTAATACACTGAAATTGAACAACTTTCACATATATATGACATGTAACACACTTTTCCGAGCTTTGGTGACTAGAGTAAACTAACGCATATAAGAAGTTAAACTCAATGATATAGAACTGGTAACGCTATCTGCAATCCTAATTCTAAACTTCTGTGAAACTCTTGCAATACACTGAAATTGAACAACTTTCACATGTATATGACATGTAAAACACTCTTCTGAGCTCTTGTGCCTAGGGAAAACGAACGCATATAAGAAGTTAAACTAAATGATACAGAACTGGTAACGCTATATGGAATCCTAATTCTAAACTTATGTGCAACTCTTGCAATACACTGGAATTGAACAACTTTCACATATATATGACAAGTAAAACACTTTTCCAAGCTTTTGCGCGTTGGTTAAACTAACACATATGAAAAGTTTAACTCAATGATATAGAACTGGTTGTGCTATATGCAATCCTAATTTTAAACTTACGTGAAACTCTTGAAATACAATGGAATTGAACAACTTTCACTTATATATGACATGTACAACACTTTTCCGAGCTTTTGCGCCTAGGGTAACCTAACGCATCTAACAAGTTAAACTAAATGATAAAGAACTGGTAACGCTATCTGCAATCCGAATTCTAAACTTATGTGAAACTCTTGCAATACACTGAAATTGATCACGTCTGCACATTTGTATGTCTACTAAAACACTTTTGCGAGCGTTTACCCATTGTTCTAAGGCCTATTAGAAGTTAAACTAAATGATATAGAAGTGTTTAAGCTATCTGCATACTTCATTCTAAAATTATGTGAAACTCTTGCAATACCCTGGAATTGAACAACTTTCACATATATATGACATGTAAAACACTTTTACGAGCTTTGGTGCCTAGGTTAAACTAATGCATATAAGAAGTTAAACCTAATGATATAGAACTGGTAACGCTATCTGCAATCCTAATTCTAAACTTATGTGAAACTCTTCCCATATACTGGAAATGAACAACTTTCACATATATATGACATGTAAAACACTTTTCCGAATTTTGCCCCTAGGTAAACTAATGCATCTAAGAAGTTAAACTAAATGATACAGAACTTGTAACACTATCTGCAATCCTAATTCTAAACTTCTGTGAAACTATTGCAATAGAGTGAAATTGATCAACTTTCACATATATATGACATGTAAAATATTTTTCTGAGCTCTTTTGCCTAGGGAAAACTAACGCATATAAAAAGTTAAACTAAATGATATAGAAGTCCTAACAAATTATTCAACTCTAATTCTAAACTTATGTGAAACTCTTGTAATACAATGGAATTGAACAACTTTCACATAAATACGACATATACAACACTTTTCCGAGCTTCTGAGCCTAGGGTAAAGTAAAGCATCTAAGAAGTTAAACTCAATGATACAGAACTGGTAACGCTATCTGCAATCCTAATTCTAAACTTCTTTGAAACTCTTGTAATACACTGAAATTGAATAACTTTCATATATATATGATATATAAAACACTTTTCCAAGCTTTTGCGCGTTTGTTAAACTAACACATATCAAAAGTTAAACTCAATGATATAGAACTGGTAACGCTATCTGCAATCCTAAATGTAAACGTAAGTGAAACTCTTACAATACACTGAAATTGAACAACTTTCACATATATATGTCATGTAAAACATTTTCCGAGCTTTGGTGCCTAGGGTAAACTAAAGCATATAAGAAGTTAAACTCAATGATATAGAACTGGTAGCGCTATCTGCAATCCTAATTCTAAACTTCTATGAAACTCTTCCCATACACTGAAATTGAACAACTTTCACAAATATATGATATATAATACACTTTTCTGAGATTTGGCACGTACGTTAAACTAACACATATAAAAAGTTAAACTCAATGATATAAAACTGGTAACGCAATATGCAATCCTAATTTTAAACTTATGTGAAACTTTTCACATACATTGGAATTGAACAACTTTCACATATATATGACATGTATAACACTTTTCCGAGCTTTTGAGCCTAGGGTAACCTAACGCATCTAAGAAGTTAAACTAAATGATACAGAACTGGTAACGCTTTCTGTAATCCTAATTCTAAACTAATGTGAAACTCTTGCAATACACTGAAATTGAACAACTTTCACATATATATCACAAGTAAAACACTTTTCCGAGCTTTTGCGCCTAGGTTAAACTAACACATCAAAGAAGTTAAACTAAATGATATAGAACTGGTAACCCTAACTGAAATCCTAAATATAAACTTATGTGAAACTCTTGCAATACACTGGAATTGAACAACTTTCACATATATATGACATGTAGGACATTTTTCCAAGCTTTTGCGTCTAAGGTAAACTAACGCATCTAATAAGTTAAACTAAATGATACAGAACTGGTAAAGATATCTGCAATCCTAATTCTAAACTTCTGTGAAACTCTTGTAATACACTGAAATTGAACAACTTTCACATATATATGACATGTAACACACTTTTCCGAGCTTTGGTGACTAGAGTAAACTAACGCATATAAGAAGTTAAACTCAATGATATAGAACTGGTAACGCTATCTGCAATCCTAATTCTAAACTTCTGTGAAACTCTTGCAATACACTGAAATTGAACAACTTTCACATGTATATGACATGTAAAACACTCTTCTGAGCTCTTGTGCCTAGGGAAAACGAACGCATATAAGAAGTTAAACTAAATGATACAGAACTGGTAACGCTATATGGAATCCTAATTCTAAACTTATGTGCAACTCTTGCAATACACTGGAATTGAACAACTTTCACATATATATGACAAGTAAAACACTTTTCCAAGCTTTTGCGCGTTGGTTAAACTAACACATATGAAAAGTTTAACTCAATGATATAGAATTGGTTGTGCTATATGCAATCCTAATTTTAAACTTACGTGAAACTCTTGAAATACAATGGAATTGAACAACTTTCACTTATATATGACATGTAACACACTTTTCCGAGCTTTTGCGCCTAGGGTAACCTAACGCATCTAACAAGTTAAACTAAATGATAAAGAACTGGTAACGCTATCTGCAATCCGAATTCTAAACTTATGTGAAACTCTTGCAATACACTGAAATTGATCACGTCTGCACATTTGTATGTCTACTAAAACACTTTTGCGAGCGTTTACCCATTGTTCTAAGGCCTATTAGAAGTTAAACTAAATGATATAGAAGTGTTTAAGCTATCTGCATACTTCATTCTAAAATTATGTGAAACTCTTGCAATACCCTGGAATTGAACAACTTTCACATATATATGACATGTAAAACACTTTTACGAGCTTTGGTGCCTAGGTTAAACTAATGCATATAAGAAGTTAAACTCAATGATATAGAACTGGTAGCGCTATCTGCAATCCTAATTCTAAACTTCTATGAAACTCTTCCCATACACTGAAATTGAACAACTTTCACAAATATATGATATATATTACACTTTTCTGAGATTTGGCACATACGTTAAACTAACACATATAAAAAGTTAAACTCAATGATATAAAACTGGTAACGCAATATGCAATCCTAATTTTAAACTTATGTGAAACTTTTCACATACATTGGAATTGAACAACTTTCACATATATATGACATGTATAACACTTTTCCGAGCTTTTGAGCCTAGGGTAACCTAACGCATCTAAGAAGTTAAACTAAATGATACAGAACTGGTAATGCTTTCTGTAATCCTAATTCTAAACTAATGTGAAACTCTTGCAATACACTGAAATTGAACAACTTTCACATATATATCACAAGTAAAACACTTTTCCGAGCTTTTGCACCTAGGTTAAACTAACACATCAAAGAAGTTAAACTAAATGATATAGAACTGGTAACCCTAACTGAAATCCTAAATATAAACTTATGTGAAACTCTTGCAATACACAGGAATTGAACAACATTCACATATATATGACATGTACAACACTTTTCCGAGCTTTTGCGTCTAGGGTAAACTAACGCATCTATTAAGTTAAACTAAATGATACAGAACTGGTAAAGATATCTGCAATCCTAATTCTAAAATTATGTGAAACTCTTGCAATACACTGGAATTGAACAACTTTCACATATATATGACATGTAAAACACTTTTCTGAGCTTTGGTGCCTAGGTTAAACTAATGCATATAAGAAGTTAAACTCAATGATATAGAACTGGTAGCGCTATCTGCAATCCTAATTCTAAACTTCTGTGAAACTCTTCCCATACACTGAAATTGAACAACTTTCACATATATACGTCATGTAAAACACTTTTCCGAGGTTTGTTGCCTAGGGTAAACTAACGAATATAAGAAGTTAAACTAAATGATACAGAACTGTTAACGCTTTATGCAATCCTAATTCTAAACTTATGTGCAACTCTTGCAATACACTGAAATTAAACTACATTCACATATATATGACATGTAAAACACTTTTCCAAGCTTTGCACGTTGGTTAAACTAACACATATGAAAAGTTAAACTCAATGATATAGAACTGGTAATGCTATATGCAATCCTATTTTTAAACTTACTTGAAACTCTTCCAATACACTGGAATTGAACAACTTTCACTTATATATGACATGCACGACACTTTTCTGAGCTTTTGCGCCTAGGTAAACTAACGCATCTAAGAAGTTAAACTAAATGATACAGTACTTGTAACGCTATCTGCAATCCTAATTCTAAACTTCTGTGAAACTCTTGCAATACAGTCAAAATGATCAACTTTCACATATATATGACATGTACAACACTTTTTCGAGTTTTTGCGCTTAGGTTAAACTAACACATATAAAAAGTTAAACTCACTGATATAGAACTGGTAACACTATTTGCCATCCTAATTCTATACTTATGTGTAATTCTTGCAATATAATGAAATTGAACAACTTTCACATATATATGACATGTAAAACAGTTTTCCAAGCTTTTGAATCTAGGGTAAACTAACGCATCTAATAAGTTAAACTAAATGATACAGAACTGGTAAAGCTATCTGCAATCCTAATTTTAAACTTATGTGAAACTCTTGTAATACACTGAAATTGAAAAACTTTCACATATATATGACAAGTAAAACACTTTTCCAAGCTTTTGCGCGTTGGTTAAACTAACACATATGAAAAGTTTAACTCAATGATATAGAACTGATAATGCTATATGAAATCCTAATTCTAAACTTACGTGAAACTCTTGCAATACACTGGAATTGAACAACTTTCACTTATATATGACATGTATGACACTTTTCCGAGCTTTTGCACATAGGGTAAACTAACGCATCTAAGAACGTAAACTAAATGATATAGAATTCCTAAAGCTCTCTGCAATCTTAACTCTAAAATTATGTGAAACTCTTACAATACACTGGAATTGAACAACTTTCACATATATATGACATGTAAAACACTTTTCCGAGCTATGGTGCCTAGAGTAAACTAACGCATATAAGAAGTTAAACTCAATGATATAGAACTGGTAGCGCTATCTGCAATCCTAATTCTAAACTTCTGTGAAACTCTTCCCATACACTGAAATTGAACAACTTTCACATATATATGTCATGTAAAACAGTTTTCCGAGCTTTGTTTCCTAGGGTAAACTAACGCATATAAGAAGTTAAATTAATGATACAGAACTGTTAACGCTATATGCAATCCTAATTCTAAACTTCTGTGAAACTCTTGCAATACAGTGAAAATGATCAACTTTCACATATATATGACATGTACAACACTCTTCCGAATTTTTGCGCTTAGGTTAAACTAACACATATAAAAATTTAAACTCAATGATATAGAACTGGTAACACTATTTGCAATCCTAATTCTAAACTTATGTGAAACTCTTGCAATATACAGAAATTGAACAACTTTCACATATATATGACATGTAAAACAGTTTTCCAAGCTTTTGCGTGTTGGTTAAACTAACACATGTGAAAAGTTTAACTCAATGATACAGAACTGGTAATGCTATATGCAATCCTAATTATAAACTTACGTGAAACTCTTGCAAAACACTGGAATTGAACAACTTTCACTTATATATGACATGTACGACACTTTTCCGAGCTTTTGCGCCTAAGTAAACTAACGCATCTAAGAAGTTAAACTAAATGATACAGAACTTGTAACGCTATCTGCAATCCTAATTCTAAACGTCTGTGAAATTCTTGCAATAGAGTGAAATGATCAACTTTCACATATATATGACATGTAAAACACTTTTCCGAGCTTCGGTGCCTAACGTAACCTAACGCATATAAGGAGTTAAACTCAATGATATAGAACTGGTAACGCTATCTGCAATCCTAATTCTGAACTTCTGTGAAACTCTTCCCATACACTGAAATTGAACAACTTTCACATATATATGTCATGTAAAACACTTTTCCGAGCTTTGTTGCCTAGGGTAAACTAACGCATCTAATAAGTTAAACTAAATGGTACAGAACTGGTAAAGCTATCTGCAATCCTAATTCTAACCTTCTGTGAAACTCTTGTAATACACTGAAATTGAACAACTTTCACATATATATGACATGTAAAACACTTTTCCAAGCTTTTGCGTGTTGGTTAAACTAACACATATGAAAAGTTGAACTCAATGATATAGAACTGGTAATGCTATATGCAATCCTAATTTTAAACTTACGTGAAACTCTTGCAATACACTGGAATTGAAGAACGTTCACTTATATATGACATGTACGACACTTTTCCGAGCTTTTGCGCCTAGGTAAACTAACACATCTAAGAAGTTAAACTAAATGATAAAGTACTTGTAACGCTATCTGCAATCCTAATTCTAAACTTCTGTAAAACTCTTGCAATACAGTGAAAATGATCAACTTTCACATATATATGACATGTACAACACTTTACCGAGTTTTTGCGCTTAGGTTAAACTAACACATATAAAAAGTTAAACTCAATGATATAGAACTGGTAACACTATTTGCAATCCTAATTCTAAACTTATGTGAAATTCTTGCAATACACTGAAATTGAACAACTTTCACATATATATGACATATAAAACATGTTTCCGAGCTTTTGCACCTAAGGTAAACTAATGCATCTATGAAGTTAAACTAAATGATACAGAACTGGTAACGCCTTCTGCAATCCTAAATCTAAACTTATGTGAAACTCTTTCAATACACTGAAATTTAACAACTTTCACATATATATGACATGTAAAACACTTTTCTGAGCTTTGGCGCCTAGGGTAAACTAACGCATCTAAGAACGTAAACTAAATGATATAGAAGTGCTAAAGCTCTCTGCAATCCTAATTCTAAAATTATGTGAAACTCTTGCAATACACTGGAATTGAACAACTTTCACATATATATGACATGTAAAACACTTTTCCGAGCTTTTGCACATAGGGTAAACTAACGCATCTAAGAACGTAAACTAAATGATATAGAATTCCTAAAGCTCTCTGCAATCTTAACTCTAAAATTATGTGAAACTCTTACAATACACTGGAATTGAACAACTTTCACATATATATGACATGTAAAACACTTTTCCGAGCTATGGTGCCTAGAGTAAACTAACGCATATAAGAAGTTAAACTCAATGATATAGAACTGGTAGCGCTATCTGCAATCCTAATTCTAAACTTCTGTGAAACTCTTCCCATACACTGAAATTGAACAACTTTCACATATATATGTCATGTAAAACAGTTTTCCGAGCTTTGTTTCCTAGGGTAAACTAACGCATATAAGAAGTTAAATTAATGATACAGAACTGTTAACGCTATATGCAATCCTAATTCTAAACTTCTGTGAAACTCTTGCAATACAGTGAAAATGATCAACTTTCACATATATATGACATGTACAACACTCTTCCGAATTTTTGCGCTTAGGTTAAACTAACACATATAAAAATTTAAACTCAATGATATAGAACTGGTAACACTATTTGCAATCCTAATTCTAAACTTATGTGAAACTCTTGCAATATACAGAAATTGAACAACTTTCACATATATATGACATGTAAAACAGTTTTCCAAGCTTTTGCGTGTTGGTTAAACTAACACATGTGAAAAGTTTAACTCAATGATACAGAACTGGTAATGCTATATGCAATCCTAATTATAAACTTACGTGAAACTCTTGCAAAACACTGGAATTGAACAACTTTCACTTATATATGACATGTACGACACTTTTCCGAGCTTTTGCGCCTAAGTAAACTAACGCATCTAAGAAGTTAAACTAAATGATACAGAACTTGTAACGCTATCTGCAATCCTAATTCTAAACGTCTGTGAAATTCTTGCAATAGAGTGAAATGATCAACTTTCACATATATATGACATGTAAAACACTTTTCCGAGCTTCGGTGCCTAACGTAACCTAACGCATATAAGGAGTTAAACTCAATGATATAGAACTGGTAACGCTATCTGCAATCCTAATTCTGAACTTCTGTGAAACTCTTCCCATACACTGAAATTGAACAACTTTCACATATATATGTCATGTAAAACACTTTTCCGAGCTTTGTTGCCTAGGGTAAACTAACGCATCTAATAAGTTAAACTAAATGGTACAGAACTGGTAAAGCTATCTGCAATCCTAATTCTAACCTTCTGTGAAACTCTTGTAATACACTGAAATTGAACAACTTTCACATATATATGACATGTAAAACACTTTTCCAAGCTTTTGCGTGTTGGTTAAACTAACACATATGAAAAGTTGAACTCAATGATATAGAACTGGTAATGCTATATGCAATCCTAATTTTAAACTTACGTGAAACTCTTGCAATACACTGGAATTGAAGAACGTTCACTTATATATGACATGTACGACACTTTTCCGAGCTTTTGCGCCTAGGTAAACTAACACATCTAAGAAGTTAAACTAAATGATAAAGTACTTGTAACGCTATCTGCAATCCTAATTCTAAACTTCTGTAAAACTCTTGCAATACAGTGAAAATGATCAACTTTCACATATATATGACATGTACAACACTTTACCGAGTTTTTGCGCTTAGGTTAAACTAACACATATAAAAAGTTAAACTCAATGATATAGAACTGGTAACACTATTTGCAATCCTAATTCTAAACTTATGTGAAATTCTTGCAATACACTGAAATTGAACAACTTTCACATATATATGACATATAAAACATGTTTCCGAGCTTTTGCACCTAAGGTAAACTAATGCATCTATGAAGTTAAACTAAATGATACAGAACTGGTAACGCCTTCTGCAATCCTAAATCTAAACTTATGTGAAACTCTTTCAATACACTGAAATTTAACAACTTTCACATATATATGACATGTAAAACACTTTTCTGAGCTTTGGCGCCTAGGGTAAACTAACGCATCTAAGAACGTAAACTAAATGATATAGAAGTGCTAAAGCTCTCTGCAATCCTAATTCTAAAATTATGTGAAACTCTTGCAATACACTGGAATTGAACAACTTTCACATATATATGACATGTAAAACACTTTTCCGAGCTTTTGCACATAGGGTAAACTAACGCATCTAAGAACGTAAACTAAATGATATAGAATTCCTAAAGCTCTCTGCAATCTTAACTCTAAAATTATGTGAAACTCTTACAATACACTGGAATTGAACAACTTTCACATATATATGACATGTAAAACACTTTTCCGAGCTATGGTGCCTAGAGTAAACTAACGCATATAAGAAGTTAAACTCAATGATATAGAACTGGTAGCGCTATCTGCAATCCTAATTCTAAACTTCTGTGAAACTCTTCCCATACACTGAAATTGAACAACTTTCACATATATATGTCATGTAAAACAGTTTTCCGAGCTTTGTTTCCTAGGGTAAACTAACGCATATAAGAAGTTAAATTAATGATACAGAACTGTTAACGCTATATGCAATCCTAATTCTAAACTTCTGTGAAACTCTTGCAATACAGTGAAAATGATCAACTTTCACATATATATGACATGTACAACACTCTTCCGAATTTTTGCGCTTAGGTTAAACTAACACATATAAAAATTTAAACTCAATGATATAGAACTGGTAACACTATTTGCAATCCTAATTCTAAACTTATGTGAAACTCTTGCAATATACAGAAATTGAACAACTTTCACATATATATGACATGTAAAACAGTTTTCCAAGCTTTTGCGTGTTGGTTAAACTAACACATGTGAAAAGTTTAACTCAATGATACAGAACTGGTAATGCTATATGCAATCCTAATTATAAACTTACGTGAAACTCTTGCAAAACACTGGAATTGAACAACTTTCACTTATATATGACATGTACGACACTTTTCCGAGCTTTTGCGCCTAAGTAAACTAACGCATCTAAGAAGTTAAACTAAATGATACAGAACTTGTAACGCTATCTGCAATCCTAATTCTAAACGTCTGTGAAATTCTTGCAATAGAGTGAAATGATCAACTTTCACATATATATGACATGTAAAACACTTTTCCGAGCTTCGGTGCCTAACGTAACCTAACGCATATAAGGAGTTAAACTCAATGATATAGAACTGGTAACGCTATCTGCAATCCTAATTCTGAACTTCTGTGAAACTCTTCCCATACACTGAAATTGAACAACTTTCACATATATATGTCATGTAAAACACTTTTCCGAGCTTTGTTGCCTAGGGTAAACTAACGCATCTAATAAGTTAAACTAAATGGTACAGAACTGGTAAAGCTATCTGCAATCCTAATTCTAACCTTCTGTGAAACTCTTGTAATACACTGAAATTGAACAACTTTCACATATATATGACATGTAAAACACTTTTCCAAGCTTTTGCGTGTTGGTTAAACTAACACATATGAAAAGTTGAACTCAATGATATAGAACTGGTAATGCTATATGCAATCCTAATTTTAAACTTACGTGAAACTCTTGCAATACACTGGAATTGAAGAACGTTCACTTATATATGACATGTACGACACTTTTCCGAGCTTTTGCGCCTAGGTAAACTAACACATCTAAGAAGTTAAACTAAATGATAAAGTACTTGTAACGCTATCTGCAATCCTAATTCTAAACTTCTGTAAAACTCTTGCAATACAGTGAAAATGATCAACTTTCACATATATATGACATGTACAACACTTTACCGAGTTTTTGCGCTTAGGTTAAACTAACACATATAAAAAGTTAAACTCAATGATATAGAACTGGTAACACTATTTGCAATCCTAATTCTAAACTTATGTGAAATTCTTGCAATACACTGAAATTGAACAACTTTCACATATATATGACATATAAAACATGTTTCCGAGCTTTTGCACCTAAGGTAAACTAATGCATCTATGAAGTTAAACTAAATGATACAGAACTGGTAACGCCTTCTGCAATCCTAAATCTAAACTTATGTGAAACTCTTTCAATACACTGAAATTTAACAACTTTCACATATATATGACATGTAAAACACTTTTCTGAGCTTTGGCGCCTAGGGTAAACTAACGCATCTAAGAACGTAAACTAAATGATATAGAAGTGCTAAAGCTCTCTGCAATCCTAATTCTAAAATTATGTGAAACTCTTGCAATACACTGGAATTGAACAACTTTCACATATATATGACATGTAAAACACTTTTCCGAGCTTTTGCGTCTAGGGTAAACTAACGCATCTAATAAGTTAAAGTAAATGGTACAGAACTGGTAAAGCTATCTGCAATCCTAATTCTAAATTTCTGTGAAACTCTTGTAATACACTGAAATTGAACAACTTTCACATATATATGACATGTAAAACACTTTTCCAAGCTTTTGCGCGTTGGTTAAACTAACACATATGAAAAGTTTAACTCAATGATACAGAACTGGTAATGCTATATGCAATCCTAATTCTAAACTTACGTGAAACTCTTGCAATACACTGGAATTGAACAACTTTCACATATATATGTTATGTAAAACACTTTTCCGAGCTTTGGTGCCTAGGGTAAACTAACGAATATAAGAAGTTAAACTAAATGTTACAGAACTCTTAACGCCTTAGGCAATCCTAATTCTAAACTTATGTGCAACTCTTGCAATACACTGAAATGAAACAACATTCACATATATATGACATGTAAAACACTTTTCCGAGCTTTTGCGTCTAGGGTAAAGTAACGCATCTAGGTTGCGCTTAGGTTAAACTAACACATATAAGAAGTTAAACTCAATGATATAGAACTGGTAACGCTATCTGCAATCCTAATTCTAAACTTCTCTGAAACTCTTGCAATACACTGAAATTGAAGAACTTTCACATGTATATGACATGTAAAACACTTTTCTGAGTTCTTGTGCCTAGGGAAAACTAAAGCATATAAGAAGTTAAACTAAATGATACAGAACTGGTAACGCTATCTGCAATCCTAATTATAAACTTATGTGAAACTCTTCCCATACACTGGAATTGAACAACTTTCACATATATATGTCATGTAAAACACTTTTCCGAGCTTTTTTTGCCTAGGGTAAACTAACGAATATAAGAATTTAAACTAAATGATACAGAACTGTTAACGCTTTATGCATTCCTAATTCTAAATTTGTGGGCAATTCTTGCAATACACTGAAATTAAACAACTTTCACTTATATATGACATGTAGGACACTTTTCCGAGCTTTTGCGCCTAGGTAAACTAACACATCTAAGGAGTTAAACTAAATGATAAAGTACTTGTAACGCTATCTGCAATCCTAATTCAAAACTTCTGTGAAACTCTTGCAATACAGTGAAATTGATCAACTTTCACATATATATGACATGTAGAACACTTTTTCGAGTTTTTGCGCTTAGGTTAAACTAACACATATAAAAAGTTAAACTCAATGATATAGAACTGGTAACACTATTTGCAATCCTAATTCTAAACTTATGTGCAACTGTTGCAATACACTGAAATTAAACAACATTCACATATATATATGACATGTAAAACACTTTTCCGAGCTTTTTTTGCCTAGGGTAAACTAACGAATATAAGAATTTAAACTAAATGATACAGAACTGTTAACGCTTTATGCATTCCTAATTCTAAATTTATGGGCAATTCTTGCAATACACTGAAATTAAACTACATTCACATATATATGACATGTGCAACACTTTCCCGAGCTTTTGCCTCTAGGGTAAACTAACGCATCTAATAAGTTAAACTAAATGATACAGAACTGGTAAAGCTATCTGCAATCCTAATTCAAAATTTCTGTGAAACTCTTGTAATACACTGAAATTGAACAACTTTCACATATATATGACATGTAAAACAGTTTTCCAAGCTTTTGCGCGTTGGTTAAACTAACACATATAAGAAGTTAAACTCAATGATATAGAACTGGTAACGCTATCTGCAATCCTAATTCTAAACTTCTCTGAAACTCTTGCAATACACTGAAATTGAACAACTTTCACATGTATATGACATGTAAAACACTTTTCTGAGCTCTTGTGCCTAGGGAAAACTAACGCATATAAGAAGTTAAACTAAATGATACAGAACTGGTAACTCTATATGGAATCCTAATTCTAAACTTATGTGCAACTCTTGCAATACACTGAAATTAAACAACTTTCACATATATATGACATGTACAACACTTTTCCAAGCTTTTGCGTCTAGGGTAAACTAACGCATCTAATAAGTTAAACTAAATGATACAGAACTGGTATAGCTATCTGCAAATCTAATTCTAAACTTCTGTGAAACTCTTGTAAAACACTGAAATTGAACAACTTTCACATATATATGAAATGTAAAACACTTTTCCAAGCTTTTGCATGTTGGTTACACTAACACATTTGAAAAGTTAAACTCAATGATATACAACTGGTAATGCTATAGGCATTTCTAATTCTAAACTTATGTGCAACACTTGCAATACACTGAAATTAAACTACATTCACATATATATGACATGTACAACACTTTCCCGAGCTTTTGCGTCTAGGTAAACTAACGCATCTAATAAGTTAAAGTAAATGATACAGAACTTGTAACGCTATCTGCATTCCTAATTCTAAACTTGTGAAACTCTTGCAATACAGTGAAATTGATCAACTTTCACATATATATGACATGTACAACACTTTACCGAGTTTTTGCGTTTAGGTTAAACTAACACATATAAAAAGTTAAACTCAAAGATATAGAACTGGTAACACTATTTGCAATCCTAATTCTAAACTTTTGTGAAATTCTTGCAATACACTGAAATTGAACAACTTTCACATATATATGACATATAAAACATTTTTTCGAGCTTTTGCACCTAAGGTAACCTAATGCATCTATGAAGTTAAACTAAATGATACAGAACTGGTAACACCTTCTGCAATCCTAAATCTAAACTTATGTGAAACTCTTTCAATACACTGAAATTTAACTACTTTCACATATATATATCATGTAAAGCACTTTTCCAAGCTTTGGTGTCTAGGGTAAACTAACGAATATAAGAAGTTAAACTAAATGATACAGAACTGTCAATGATTTATGCAATCCTAATTCTAAACTTATGTGCAACTCTTGCAATACACTGAAATTAAACTACATTCACATATATATAACATGTACAACACTTTCCCGAGCTTTTGCCTCTAGGGTAAACTAACGCATCTAATAAGTTAAACTAAATGATACAGAACTGGTAAAGCTATCTGCAATCCTAATTCTAAATTTCTGTGAAACTCTTGTAATACACTGAAATTGAACAACTTTCACATATATATGACATGTAAAACAGTTTTCCAAGCTTTTGCGCGTTGGTTAAACTAACACATATAAGAAGTTAAACTCAATGATATAGAACTGGTAACGCTATCTGCAATCCTAATTCTAAACTTCTCTGAAACTCTTGCAATACACTGAAATTGAACAACTTTCACATGTATATGACATGTAAAACACTTTTCTGAGCTCTTGTGCCTAGGGAAAACTAACGCATATAAGAAGTTAAACTAAATGATACAGAACTGGTAACTCTATATGGAATCCTAATTCTAAACTTATGTGCAACTCTTGCAATAAACTGAAATTAAACAACTTTCACATATATATGACATGTACAACACTTTTCCGAGCTTTTGCGTCTAGGGTAAACTAACGCATCTAATAAGTTAAACTAAATGATACAGAACTGGTATAGCTATCTGCAAATCTAATTCTAAACTTCTGTGAAACTCTTGTAAAACACTGAAATTGAACAACTTTCACATATATATGAAATGTAAAACACTTTTCCAAGCTTTTACGTGTTGGTTACACTAACACATATGAAAAGTTAAACTCAATGATATAGAACTGGTAATGCTATATGCAATCCTAATTTTAAACTTACGTGAAACTCTTGCAATACACTGGAATTGAACAACTTTCACTTATATATGACATGTACGACACTTTTCCGAGCTTTTGCGCCTAGGTAAACTAACGCTTCTAATAAGTTAAAGTAAATGATACAGAACTTGTAACGCTATCTGCAATCCTAATTCTAAACTTCTGTGAAACTCTTGCAATACAGTGAAATTGATCAACTTTCATATATATATGACATGTACAACACTTTACCGAGTTTTTGCGTTTGGGTTAAACTAACACATATAAAAGTTAAACTCAATGATATAGAACTGGTAACACTATTTGCAATCCTAATTGTAAACTTATGTGAAATTCTTGCAATATACTGAAATTGAATAACTTTCACATATATATGACTTATAAAACATGTTTCCGAGCTTTTGCACCTAAGGTAACCTAATGCATCTATGAAGTTAAACTAAATGATACAGAACTGGTAACGCCTTCTGCAATCCTAAATCTAAACTTATGTGAAACTCTTTCAATACACTGAAAATTAACAACTTTCACATATATATGACATGGATAACACTTTTCCGAGATTTGGTGCCTAGGGTAAACTAACGCATATTAGAAGGTAACCTAAATGATAGAGAACTGGTAACGCTATCTGCAATCCTAATTCTAAACTTATATGAAACTCTTTCCTACACTGGAATTGAACAACTTTCACATATGTATGACATGTAAAACACTTTTCTGAGCTTTGGCGCCTAGGGTAAACTAACGCATCTAAGAACGTAAACTAAATGATATAGAAGTGCTAAAGCTCTCTGCATTCCTAATTCTAAAATTATGTGAAACTCTTGCAATACACTGGAATTGAATAACTTTCCCATATATATGACATGTAAAACACTTTTCCGAGCTATGGTGCCTAGAGTAAACTAACACATATAAGAACTTAAACTCAATGATATAGAACTGGTAGCGCTATCTGCAATCCTAATTCTAAACTTCTGTGAAACTCTTCCCATACACTGCAATTGAACAACTTTCACATATATATGTCATGTAAAACACTTTTCCGAGCTTTTTTGCCTAGGGTAAACTAACGAATATAAGAAGTTAAACTAAATGATACAGAACTGTTAACGCTTTATGCAATCCTAATTCTAAACTTATGTGCAACTCTTGCAATACACTGAAATTAAACAACTTTCACTTATATATGACATGTAGGACACTTTTCCGAGCTTTTGCGCCTAGGTAAACTAACACATCTAAGAAGTTAAACTAAATGATACAGTCCTTGTAACGCTATCTGCAATCCTAATTCTAAACTCTGTGAAACTCTTGCAATACAGTGAAAATGATCACCTTTCACATATATATAACATGTACAACACTTTTTCGAGTTTTTGCGCTTAGGTTAAACTAATATAAACTAAACATATAAAAAGTTAAACTCAATGATATAGAAATGGTAACACTATTTGCAATCCTAATTCTAAACTTATGTGAAATTCTAGCAATATACTGAAATTGAACAACTTTCACATATATATGACATGTAAAACAGTTTTCCAAGCTTTTGCGCGTTGGTTAAACTAACACATATGAAAAGTTTAACTCAATGATACAGAACTGGTAATGCTATATGCAATCCTAATTCTAAACTTACGTGAAACTCTTGCAATAAAGTTAAATTGTTCAACTTTCACATATATATGACATGTACAACACTTTTCCGAGTTTTTGCGCTTAGGTTAAACTAACACATATAAAAAGTTAAACTCAATGATATAGAACTGGTTACACTATTTGCAATCCTAATTCTACACTTATGTGAAACTCTTCCCATACACTGGAATTGAACAACTTTCACATATATATGACATGTAAAACACTTTTCTGAGCTTTGGCGCCTAGGGTAAACTAACGCATCTAAGAACGTAAACTAAATGATATAGAAGTGCTAAAGCTCTCTGCAAACCTAATTCTAAAATTATGTGAAACTCTTGCAATACACTGGAATTGAACAACTTTCACATATATATGACATGTAAAAGACTTTTCCGAGCTTTGGTGCTTAGAGTAAACTAACGCATATAAGAAGTTAAATTCAATGATATAGAACTGGTAGCGCTATCTGCAATCCTAATTCTAAACTTATGTGAAACTCTTCCCATACACTGCAATTGAACAACTTTCACATATATATGACATGTACAACACTTTTTCGAGTTTTTGCGCTTAGGTGAAACTAATACATATAAAAAGTTAAACTCAATGATATAGAACTGGTAACACTATTTGCAATCCTAATTCTAAACTTATGTGAAATTCGTGCAATACACTGAAATTGAACAACTTTCACATATATATGACATATAAAACACGTTTCCGAGCTTTTGCGCCTAAGGTAACCTAATGCATCTATGAAGTTAAACTAAATGATACAGAACTGGTAACGCTATCTGCAATCCTAATTCTAAACTTCTGTGAAACTATTGCAATAGAGTGAAATTGATCAACTTTCACATATATATGACATGTAAAATATTTTTCTGAGCTCTTTTGCCTAGGGAAAACTAACGCATATAAAAAGTTAAACTAAATGATATAGAAGTCCTAACAAATTATTCAACTCTAATTCTAAACTTATGTGAAACTTTTGTAATACAATGGAATTGAACAACTTTCACATAAATACGACATATACAACACTTTTCCGAGCTTTTGAGCCTAGGGTAAAGTAAAGCATCTAAGAAGTTAAACTAAATGATACAGAACTGGTAACGCTATCTGCAATCCTAATTCTAAACTTCTTTGAAACTCTTGTAATACACTGAAATTGAATAACTTTCACATATATATGATATATAAAACACTTTTCCAAGCTTTTGCGCGTTTGTTAAACTAACACATATCAAAAGTTAAACTCAATGATATAGAACTGGTAACGCTATCTGCAATCCTAAATGTAAACGTAAGTGAAACTCTTACAATACACTGAAATTGAACAACTTTCACATATATATGTCATGTAAAACATTTTCCGAGCTTTGGTGCCTAGGGTAAACTAAAGCATATAAGAAGTTAAACTCAATGATATAGAACTGGTAGCGCTATCTGCAATCCTAATTCTAAACTTCTATGAAACTCTTCCCATACACTGAAATTGAACAACTTTCACAAATATATGATATATAATACACTTTTCTGAGATTTGGCACGTACGTTAAACTAACACATATAAAAAGTTAAACTCAATGATATAAAACTGGTAACGCAATATGCAATCCTAATTTTAAACTTATGTGAAACTTTTCACATACATTGGAATTGAACAACTTTCACATATATATGACATGTATAACACTTTTCCGAGCTTTTGAGCCTAGGGTAACCTAACGCATCTAAGAAGTTAAACTAAATGATACAGAACTGGTAACGCTTTCTGTAATCCTAATTCTAAACTAATGTGAAACTCTTGCAATACACTGAAATTGAACAACTTTCACATATATATCACAAGTAAAACACTTTTCCGAGCTTTTGCGCCTAGGTTAAACTAACACATCAAAGAAGTTAAACTAAATGATATAGAACTGGTAACCCTAACTGAAATCCTAAATATAAACTTATGTGAAACTCTTGCAATACACTGGAATTGAACAACTTTCACATATATATGACATGTAGGACATTTTTCCAAGCTTTTGCGTCTAAGGTAAACTAACGCATCTAATAAGTTAAACTAAATGATACAGAACTGGTAAAGATATCTGCAATCCTAATTCTAAACTTCTGTGAAACTCTTGTAATACACTGAAATTGAACAACTTTCACATATATATGACATGTAACACACTTTTCCGAGCTTTGGTGACTAGAGTAAACTAACGCATATAAGAAGTTAAACTCAATGATATAGAACTGGTAACGCTATCTGCAATCCTAATTCTAAACTTCTGTGAAACTCTTGCAATACACTGAAATTGAACAACTTTCACATGTATATGACATGTAAAACACTCTTCTGAGCTCTTGTGCCTAGGGAAAACGAACGCATATAAGAAGTTAAACTAAATGATACAGAACTGGTAACGCTATATGGAATCCTAATTCTAAACTTATGTGCAACTCTTGCAATACACTGGAATTGAACAACTTTCACATATATATGACAAGTAAAACACTTTTCCAAGCTTTTGCGCGTTGGTTAAACTAACACATATGAAAAGTTTAACTCAATGATATAGAACTGGTTGTGCTATATGCAATCCTAATTTTAAACTTACGTGAAACTCTTGAAATACAATGGAATTGAACAACTTTCACTTATATATGACATGTACAACACTTTTCCGAGCTTTTGCGCCTAGGGTAACCTAACGCATCTAACAAGTTAAACTAAATGATAAAGAACTGGTAACGCTATCTGCAATCCGAATTCTAAACTTATGTGAAACTCTTGCAATACACTGAAATTGATCACGTCTGCACATTTGTATGTCTACTAAAACACCTTTGCGAGCGTTTACCCATTGTTCTAAGGCCTATTAGAAGTTAAACTAAATGATATAGAAGTGTTTAAGCTATCTGCATACTTCATTCTAAAATTATGTGAAACTCTTGCAATACCCTGGAATTGAACAACTTTCACATATATATGACATGTAAAACACTTTTACGAGCTTTGGTGCCTAGGTTAAACTAATGCATATAAGAAGTTAAACCTAATGATATAGAACTGGTAACGCTATCTGCAATCCTAATTCTAAACTTATGTGAAACTCTTCCCATATACTGGAAATGAACAACTTTCACATATATATGACATGTAAAACACTTTTCCGAATTTTGCCCCTAGGTAAACTAATGCATCTAAGAAGTTAAACTAAATGATACAGAACTTGTAACACTATCTGCAATCCTAATTCTAAACTTCTGTGAAACTATTGCAATAGAGTGAAATTGATCAACTTTCACATATATATGACATGTAAAATATTTTTCTGAGCTCTTTTGCCTAGGGAAAACTAACGCATATAAAAAGTTAAACTAAATGATATAGAAGTCCTAACAAATTATTCAACTCTAATTCTAAACTTATGTGAAACTCTTGTAATACAATGGAATTGAACAACTTTCACATAAATACGACATATACAACACTTTTCCGAGCTTTTGAGCCTAGGGTAAAGTAAAGCATCTAAGAAGTTAAACTCAATGATACAGAACTGGTAACGCTATCTGCAATCCTAATTCTAAACTTCTTTGAAACTCTTGTAATACACTGAAATTGAATAACTTTCATATATATATGATATATAAAACACTTTTCCAAGCTTTTGCGCGTTTGTTAAACTAACACATATCAAAAGTTAAACTCAATGATATAGAACTGGTAACGCTATCTGCAATCCTAAATGTAAACGTAAGTGAAACTCTTACAATACACTGAAATTGAACAACTTTCACATATATATGTCATGTAAAACATTTTCCGAGCTTTGGTGCCTAGGGTAAACTAAAGCATATAAGAAGTTAAACTCAATGATATAGAACTGGTAGCGCTATCTGCAATCCTAATTCTAAACTTCTATGAAACTCTTCCCATACACTGAAATTGAACAACTTTCACAAATATATGATATATAATACACTTTTCTGAGATTTGGCACGTACGTTAAACTAACACATATAAAAAGTTAAACTCAATGATATAAAACTGGTAACGCAATATGCAATCCTAATTTTAAACTTATGTGAAACTTTTCACATACATTGGAATTGAACAACTTTCACATATATATGACATGTATAACACTTTTCCGAGCTTTTGAGCCTAGGGTAACCTAACGCATCTAAGAAGTTAAACTAAATGATACAGAACTGGTAACGCTTTCTGTAATCCTAATTCTAAACTAATGTGAAACTCTTGCAATACACTGAAATTGAACAACTTTCACATATATATCACAAGAAAAACACTTTTCCGAGCTTTTGCGCCTAGGTTAAACTAACACATCAAAGAAGTTAAACTAAATGATATAGAACTGGTAACCCTAACTGAAATCCTAAATATAAACTTATGTGAAACTCTTGCAATACACTGGAATTGAACAACTTTCACATATATATGACATGTAGGACATTTTTCCAAGCTTTTGCGTCTAAGGTAAACTAACGCATCTAATAAGTTAAACTAAATGATACAGAACTGGTAAAGCTATCTGCAATCCTAATTCTAAACTTATGTGAAACTCTTGTAATACACTGAAATTGAACAACTTTCACATATATATGACAAGTAAAACACTTTTCCAAGCTTTTGCGCGTTGGTTAAACTAACACATATGAAAAGTTTAACTCAATGATATAGAACTGGTAATGCTATATGCAATCCTAATTCTAAACTTATGTGAAACTCTTGCAGTACACTGGAATTGAACAACTTTCACAAATATATGACATATAAAACACGTTTCCAAGCTTTTGCGCCTAGGTTAAAATAAAGCCTATTAGAAGTTAAACTAAATGATATAGAAGTGCTAATGCTATCTGCAAACCTAATACTAAAATTATGTGGAACTTTTGCAATTCTCTGAAATTGAACAATTTTGCCCATATATATGACATTTTAAACACTTTTCCGAGCTTTTCTGCCTAGGTTAAACTAACGCCTTAAAAAAGTTTCCCGAGCATTTGTGCTTAGTTTTAACTAACGCATCAAAGAAGTTATAATAAATGATATACTAGTACTAATACTATCTGCAATCCTAATTCAAAACTTATGTGAAACTCTAGCAATACACTGAAATTGATCACGTCTGCACATTTGTATGTCTACTAAAACACTTTTGCGAGCGTTTACCCATTGTTCTAAGGCCTATTAGAAGTTAAACTAAATGATATAGAAGTGCTAAAGCTATCTGCATACTTAATTCTAAAATTATGTGAAACTCTTGCAATACACTGGAATTGAACAACTTTCACATATATATGACATGTAAAACACTTTTCTGAGCTTTGGTGCCTAGGTTAAACTAATGCATATAAGAAGTTAAACTCAATGATATAGAACTGGTAGCGCTATCTGCATTCCTAATTCTAATCTTTTGTGAAACTCTTCCCATACACTGAAATTGAACAACTTTCACATATATACGTCATGTAAAACACTTTTCCGAGCTTTGGTGCCTAGGTTAAACTAACGCATATAAGAAGTTAAACTAAATGACACAGAACTGTTAACGCTTTATGCAATCCTAATTCTAAACTTATGTGCAAATCTTGCAATACACTGAAATTAAACAACATTCACATATATATGACATGTACAACACTTTTCCGAGCTTTTGCGTCTAGGGTAAACTAACGCATCTATTAAGTTAAACTAAATGATACAGAACTGGTAAAGATATCTGCAATCCTAATTCTAAAATTATGTGAAACTCTTGCAATACACTGGAATTGAACAACTTTCACATATATATGACATGTAAAACACTTTTCTGAGCTTTGGTGCCTAGGGTAACCTAACGCATCTAAGAAGTAAAACTAAATGATACAGAACTGGTAATGCTTTCTGTAATCCTAATTCTAAACTAATGTGAAACTCTTGCAATACACTGAAATTGAACAACTTTCACATATATATCACAAGTAAAACACTTTTCCGAGCTTTTGCGCCTAGGTTAAACTAACACATCAAAGAAGTTAAACTAAATGATATAGAACTGGTAACCCTAACTGAAATCCTAAATATAAACTTATGTGAAACTCTTGCAATACACTGGAATTGAACAACGTTCACATATATATGACATGTAGGACATTTTTCCAAGCTTTTGCGTCTAAGGTAAACTAACGCATCTAATAAGTTAAACTAAATGATACAGAACTGGTAAAGCTATCTGCAATCCTAATTCTAAACTTATGTGAAACTCTTGTAATACACTGAAATTGAACAACTTTCACATATATATGACAAGTAAAACACTTTTCCAAGCTTTTGCGCGTTGGTTAAACTAACACATATGAAAAGTTTAACTCAATGATATAGAACTGGTAATGCTATACGCAATCCTAATTCTAAACTTCTGTGAAACTCTTGCAATACACTGGAATTGAACAACTTTCACAAATATATGACATATAAAACACGTTTCCAAGCTTTTGCGCCTAGGTTAAAATAAAGCCTATTAGAAGTTAAACTAAATGATATAGAAGTGCTAATGCTATCTGCAAACCTAATACTAAAATTATGTGGAACTTTTGCAATTCTCTGAAATTGAACAATTTTGCCCATATATATGACATTTTAAACACTTTTCCGAGCTTTTCTGCCTAGGTTAAACTAACGCCTTAAAAAAGTTTCCCGAGCATTTGTGCTTAGTTTTAACTAACGCATCGAAGAAGTTATACTAAATGATATACTAGTACTAATACTATCTGCAATCCTAATTCTAAACTTATGTGAAACTCTTGCAATACACTGAAATTGATCACGTCTGCACATTTGTATGTCTACTAAAACACTTTTGCGAGCATTTACCCATTGTTCTAAGGCCTATTAGAAGTTAAACTAAATGATATAGAAGTGCTAAAGCTATCTGCATACTTAATTCTAAAATTATGTGAAACTCTTGCAATACACTGGAATTGAACAACTTTCACATATATACGTCATGTAAAACACTTTTCCGAGCTTTGGTGCCTAGGTTAAACTAACGCATATAAGAAGTTAAACTAAATGACACAGAACTGTTAACGCTTTATGCAATCCTAATTCTAAACTTATGTGCAAATCTTGCAATACACTGAAATTAAACAACATTCACATATATATGACATGTACAACACTTTTCTGAGCTTCTCGTCTAGGGTAAACTAACGCATCTAATAAGTTAAACTAAATGATACAGAACTGGTAAAGATATCTGCAATCCTAATTCTAAACTTCTGTGAAACTCTTGTAATACACTGAAATTGAACAACTTTCACATATATATGACATGTAAAACACTTTTCCGAGCTTTGGTGCCTAGAGTAAACTAACGCATATAAGAAGTTAAACTCAATGATATAGAACTGGTAACACTATTTGCAATCCTAATTCTAAACTTATGTGCAACTGTTGCAATACACTGAAATTAAACAACATTCACATATATATATGACATGTAAAACACTTTTCCGAGCTTTTGCGTCTAGGGTAAACTAACGCATCTATTAAGTTAAACTAAATGATACAGAACTGGTAAAGATATCTGCAATCCTAATTCTAAACTTCTGTGAAACTCTTGTAATACACTGAAATTGAACAACTTTCACATATATATGACATGTAACACACTTTTCCGAGCTTTGGTGACTAGAGTAAACTAACGCATATAAGAAGTTAAACTCAATGATATAGAACTGGTAACGCTATCTGCAATCCTAATTCTAAACTTCTGTGAAACTCTTGCAATACACTGAAATTGAACAACTTTCACATGTATATGACATGTAAAACACTCTTCTGAGCTCTTGTGCCTAGGGAAAACGAACGCATATAAGAAGTTAAACTAAATGATACAGAACTGGTAACGCTATATGGAATCCTAATTCTAAACTTATGTGCAACTCTTGCAATACACTGGAATTGAACAACTTTCACATATATATGACAAGTAAAACACTTTTCCAAGCTTTTGCGCGTTGGTTAAACTAACACATATGAAAAGTTTAACTCAATGATATAGAACTGGTTGTGCTATATGCAATCCTAATTTTAAACTTACGTGAAACTCTTGAAATACAATGGAATTGAACAACTTTCACTTATATATGACATGTACAACACTTTTCCGAGCTTTTGCGCCTAGGGTAACCTAACGCATCTAACAAGTTAAACTAAATGATAAAGAACTGGTAACGCTATCTGCAATCCGAATTCTAAACTTATGTGAAACTCTTGCAATACACTGAAATTGATCACGTCTGCACATTTGTATGTCTACTAAAACACTTTTGCGAGCGTTTACCCATTGTTCTAAGGCCTATTAGAAGTTAAACTAAATGATATAGAAGTGTTTAAGCTATCTGCATACTTCATTCTAAAATTATGTGAAACTCTTGCAATACCCTGGAATTGAACAACTTTCACATATATATGACATGTAAAACACTTTTACGAGCTTTGGTGCCTAGGTTAAACTAATGCATATAAGAAGTTAAACCTAATGATATAGAACTGGTAACGCTATCTGCAATCCTAATTCTAAACTTATGTGAAACTCTTCCCATATACTGGAAATGAACAACTTTCACATATATATGACATGTAAAACACTTTTCCGAATTTTGCCCCTAGGTAAACTAATGCATCTAAGAAGTTAAACTAAATGATACAGAACTTGTAACACTATCTGCAATCCTAATTCTAAACTTCTGTGAAACTATTGCAATAGAGTGAAATTGATCAACTTTCACATATATATGACATGTAAAATATTTTTCTGAGCTCTTTTGCCTAGGGAAAACTAACGCATATAAAAAGTTAAACTAAATGATATAGAAGTCCTAACAAATTATTCAACTCTAATTCTAAACTTATGTGAAACTCTTGTAATACAATGGAATTGAACAACTTTCACATAAATACGACATATACAACACTTTTCCGAGCTTCTGAGCCTAGGGTAAAGTAAAGCATCTAAGAAGTTAAACTCAATGATACAGAACTGGTAACGCTATCTGCAATCCTAATTCTAAACTTCTTTGAAACTCTTGTAATACACTGAAATTGAATAACTTTCATATATATATGATATATAAAACACTTTTCCAAGCTTTTGCGCGTTTGTTAAACTAACACATATCAAAAGTTAAACTCAATGATATAGAACTGGTAACGCTATCTGCAATCCTAAATGTAAACGTAAGTGAAACTCTTACAATACACTGAAATTGAACAACTTTCACATATATATGTCATGTAAAACATTTTCCGAGCTTTGGTGCCTAGGGTAAACTAAAGCATATAAGAAGTTAAACTCAATGATATAGAACTGGTAGCGCTATCTGCAATCCTAATTCTAAACTTCTATGAAACTCTTCCCATACACTGAAATTGAACAACTTTCACAAATATATGATATATAATACACTTTTCTGAGATTTGGCACGTACGTTAAACTAACACATATAAAAAGTTAAACTCAATGATATAAAACTGGTAACGCAATATGCAATCCTAATTTTAAACTTATGTGAAACTTTTCACATACATTGGAATTGAACAACTTTCACATATATATGACATGTATAACACTTTTCCGAGCTTTTGAGCCTAGGGTAACCTAACGCATCTAAGAAGTTAAACTAAATGATACAGAACTGGTAACGCTTTCTGTAATCCTAATTCTAAACTAATGTGAAACTCTTGCAATACACTGAAATTGAACAACTTTCACATATATATCACAAGTAAAACACTTTTCCGAGCTTTTGCGCCTAGGTTAAACTAACACATCAAAGAAGTTAAACTAAATGATATAGAACTGGTAACCCTAACTGAAATCCTAAATATAAACTTATGTGAAACTCTTGCAATACACTGGAATTGAACAACTTTCACATATATATGACATGTAGGACATTTTTCCAAGCTTTTGCGTCTAAGGTAAACTAACGCATCTAATAAGTTAAACTAAATGATACAGAACTGGTAAAGATATCTGCAATCCTAATTCTAAACTTATGTGAAACTCTTGTAATACACTGAAATTGAACAACTTTCACATATATATGACAAGTAAAACACTTTTCCAAGCTTTTGCGCGTTGGTTAAACTAACACATATGAAAAGTTTAACTCAATGATATAGAACTGGTAATGCTATATGCAATCCTAATTCTAAACTTATGTGAAACTCTTGCAGTACACTGGAATTGAACAACTTTCACAAATATATGACATATAAAACACGTTTCCAAGCTTTTGCGCCTAGGTTAAAATAAAGCCTATTAGAAGTTAAACTAAATGATATAGAAGTGCTAATGCTATCTGCAAACCTAATACTAAAATTATGTGGAACTTTTGCAATTCTCTGAAATTGAACAATTTTGCCCATATATATGACATTTTAAACACTTTTCCGAGCTTTTCTGCCTAGGTTAAACTAACGCCTTAAAAAAGTTTCCCGAGCATTTGTGCTTAGTTTTAACTAACGCATCAAAGAAGTTATAATAAATGATATACTAGTACTAATACTATCTGCAATCCTAATTCAAAACTTATGTGAAACTCTAGCAATACACTGAAATTGATCACGTCTGCACATTTGTATGTCTACTAAAACACTTTTGCGAGCGTTTACCCATTGTTCTAAGGCCTATTAGAAGTTAAACTAAATGATATAGAAGTGCTAAAGCTATCTGCATACTTAATTCTAAAATTATGTGAAACTCTTGCAATACACTGGAATTGAACAACTTTCACATATATATGACATGTAAAACACTTTTCTGAGCTTTGGTGCCTAGGTTAAACTAATGCATATAAGAAGTTAAACTCAATGATATAGAACTGGTAGCGCTATCTGCATTCCTAATTCTAATCTTTTGTGAAACTCTTCCCATACACTGAAATTGAACAACTTTCACATATATACGTCATGTAAAACACTTTTCCGAGCTTTGGTGCCTAGGTTAAACTAACGCATATAAGAAGTTAAACTAAATGACACAGAACTGTTAACGCTTTATGCAATCCTAATTCTAAACTTATGTGCAAATCTTGCAATACACTGAAATTAAACAACATTCACATATATATGACATGTACAACACTTTTCCGAGCTTTTGCGTCTAGGGTAAACTAACGCATCTATTAAGTTAAACTAAATGATACAGAACTGGTAAAGATATCTGCAATCCTAATTCTAAAATTATGTGAAACTCTTGCAATACACTGGAATTGAACAACTTTCACATATATATGACATGTAAAACACTTTTCTGAGCTTTGGTGCCTAGGTTAAACTAATGCATATAAGAAGTTAAACTCAATGATATAGAACTGGTAGCGCTATCTGCAATCCGAATTCTAAACTTTTGTGAAACTCTTCCCATACACTGAAATTGAACAACTTTCACATATATACGTCATGTAAAACACTTTTCCGAGCTTTGGTGCCTAGGTTAAACTAACGCATATAAGAAGTTAAACTAAATGACACAGAACTGTTAACGCTTTATGCAATCCTAATTCTAAACTTATGTGCAAATCTTGCAATACACTGAAATTAAACAACATTCACATATATATGACATGTACAACACTTTTCCAAGCTTTTGCGTCTAAGGTAAACTAACGCATCTAATAAGTTAAACTAAATGATACAGAACTGGTAAAGCTATCTGCAATCCTAATTCTAAACTTATGTGAAACTCTTGTAATACACTGAAATTGAACAACTTTCACATATATATGACAAGTAAAACACTTTTCCAAGCTTTTGCGCGTTGGTTAAACTAACACATATGAAAAGTTTAACTCAATGATATAGAACTGGTAATGCTATACGCAATCCTAATTCTAAACTTCTGTGAAACTCTTGCAATACACTGGAATTGAACAACTTTCACAAATATATGACATATAAAACACGTTTCCAAGCTTTTGCGCCTAGGTTAAAATAAAGCCTATTAGAAGTTAAACTAAATGATATAGAAGTGCTAATGCTATCTGCAAACCTAATACTAAAATTATGTGGAACTTTTGCAATTCTCTGAAATTGAACAATTTTGCCCATATATATGACATTTTAAACACTTTTCCGAGCTTTTCTGCCTAGGTTAAACTAACGCCTTAAAAAAGTTTCCCGAGCATTTGTGCTTAGTTTTAACTAACGCATCGAAGAAGTTATACTAAATGATATACTAGTACTAATACTATCTGCAATCCTAATTCTAAACTTATGTGAAACTCTTGCAATACACTGAAATTGATCACGTCTGCACATTTGTATGTCTACTAAAACACTTTTGCGAGCATTTACCCATTGTTCTAAGGCCTATTAGAAGTTAAACTAAATGATATAGAAGTGCTAAAGCTATCTGCATACTTAATTCTAAAATTATGTGAAACTCTTGCAATACACTGGAATTGAACAACTTTCACATATATACGTCATGTAAAACACTTTTCCGAGCTTTGGTGCCTAGGTTAAACTAACGCATATAAGAAGTTAAACTAAATGACACAGAACTGTTAACGCTTTATGCAATCCTAATTCTAAACTTATGTGCAAATCTTGCAATACACTGAAATTAAACAACATTCACATATATATGACATGTACAACACTTTTCTGAGCTTCTCGTCTAGGGTAAACTAACGCATCTAATAAGTTAAACTAAATGATACAGAACTGGTAAAGATATCTGCAATCCTAATTCTAAACTTCTGTGAAACTCTTGTAATACACTGAAATTGAACAACTTTCACATATATATGACATGTAAAACACTTTTCCGAGCTTTGGTGCCTAGAGTAAACTAACGCATATAAGAAGTTAAACTCAATGATATAGAACTGGTAACACTATTTGCAATCCTAATTCTAAACTTATGTGCAACTGTTGCAATACACTGAAATTAAACAACATTCACATATATATATGACATGTAAAACACTTTTCCGAGCTTTTGCGTCTAGGGTAAACTAACGCATCTATTAAGTTAAACTAAATGATACAGAACTGGTAAAGATATCTGCAATCCTAATTCTAAACTTCTGTGAAACTCTTGTAATACACTGAAATTGAACAACTTTCACATATATATGACATGTAACACACTTTTCCGAGCTTTGGTGACTAGAGTAAACTAACGCATATAAGAAGTTAAACTCAATGATATAGAACTGGTAACGCTATCTGCAATCCTAATTCTAAACTTCTGTGAAACTCTTGCAATACACTGAAATTGAACAACTTTCACATGTATATGACATGTAAAACACTCTTCTGAGCTCTTGTGCCTAGGGAAAACGAACGCATATAAGAAGTTAAACTAAATGATACAGAACTGGTAACGCTATATGGAATCCTAATTCTAAACTTATGTGCAACTCTTGCAATACACTGGAATTGAACAACTTTCACATATATATGACAAGTAAAACACTTTTCCAAGCTTTTGCGCGTTGGTTAAACTAACACATATGAAAAGTTTAACTCAATGATATAGAACTGGTTGTGCTATATGCAATCCTAATTTTAAACTTACGTGAAACTCTTGAAATACAATGGAATTGAACAACTTTCACTTATATATGACATGTAACACACTTTTCCGAGCTTTTGCGCCTAGGGTAACCTAACGCATCTAACAAGTTAAACTAAATGATAAAGAACTGGTAACGCTATCTGCAATCCGAATTCTAAACTTATGTGAAACTCTTGCAATACACTGAAATTGATCACGTCTGCACATTTGTATGTCTACTAAAACACTTTTGCGAGCGTTTACCCATTGTTCTAAGGCCTATTAGAAGTTAAACTAAATGATATAGAAGTGTTTAAGCTATCTGCATACTTCATTCTAAAATTATGTGAAACTCTTGCAATACCCTGGAATTGAACAACTTTCACATATATATGACATGTAAAACACTTTTACGAGCTTTGGTGCCTAGGTTAAACTAATGCATATAAGAAGTTAAACCTAATGATATAGAACTGGTAACGCTATCTGCAATCCTAATTCTAAACTTATGTGAAACTCTTCCCATATACTGGAAATGAACAACTTTCACATATATATGACATGTAAAACACTTTTCCGAATTTTGCCCCTAGGTAAACTAATGCATCTAAGAAGTTAAACTAAATGATACAGAACTTGTAACACTATCTGCAATCCTAATTCTAAACTTCTGTGAAACTATTGCAATAGAGTGAAATTGATCAACTTTCACATATATATGACATGTAAAATATTTTTCTGAGCTCTTTTGCCTAGGGAAAACTAACGCATATAAAAAGTTAAACTAAATGATATAGAAGTCCTAACAAATTATTCAACTCTAATTCTAAACTTATGTGAAACTCTTGTAATACAATGGAATTGAACAACTTTCACATAAATACGACATATACAACACTTTTCCGAGCTTTTGAGCCTAGGGTAAAGTAAAGCATCTAAGAAGTTAAACTAAATGATACAGAACTGGTAACGCTATCTGCAATCCTAATTCTAAACTTCTTTGAAACTCTTGTAATACACTGAAATTGAATAACTTTCATATATATATGATATATAAAACACTTTTCCAAGCTTTTGCGCGTTTGTTAAACTAACACATATCAAAAGTTAAACTCAATGATATAGAACTGGTAACGCTATCTGCAATCCTAAATGTAAACGTAAGTGAAACTCTTACAATACACTGAAATTGAACAACTTTCACATATATATGTCATGTAAAACATTTTCCGAGCTTTGGTGCCTAGGGTAAACTAAAGCATATAAGAAGTTAAACTCAATGATATAGAACTGGTAGCGCTATCTGCAATCCTAATTCTAAACTTCTATGAAACTCTTCCCATACACTGAAATTGAACAACTTTCACAAATATATGATATATAATACACTTTTCTGAGATTTGGCACGTACGTTAAACTAACACATATAAAAAGTTAAACTCAATGATATAAAACTGGTAACGCAATATGCAATCCTAATTTTAAACTTATGTGAAACTTTTCACATACATTGGAATTGAACAACTTTCACATATATATGACATGTATAACACTTTTCCGAGCTTTTGAGCCTAGGGTAACCTAACGCATCTAAGAAGTTAAACTAAATGATACAGAACTGGTAACGCTTTCTGTAATCCTAATTCTAAACTAATGTGAAACTCTTGCAATACACTGAAATTGAACAACTTTCACATATATATCACAAGTAAAACACTTTTCCGAGCTTTTGCGCCTAGGTTAAACTAACACATCAAAGAAGTTAAACTAAATGATATAGAACTGGTAACCCTAACTGAAATCCTAAATATAAACTTATGTGAAACTCTTGCAATACACTGGAATTGAACAACTTTCACATATATATGACATGTAGGACATTTTTCCAAGCTTTTGCGTCTAAGGTAAACTAACGCATCTAATAAGTTAAACTAAATGATACAGAACTGGTAAAGCTATCTGCAATCCTAATTCTAAACTTATGTGAAACTCTTGTAATACACTGAAATTGAACAACTTTCACATATATATGACAAGTAAAACACTTTTCCAAGCTTTTGCGCGTTGGTTAAACTAACACATATGAAAAGTTTAACTCAATGATATAGAACTGGTAATGCTATATGCAATCCTAATTCTAAACTTATGTGAAACTCTTGCAGTACACTGGAATTGAACAACTTTCACAAATATATGACATATAAAACACGTTTCCAAGCTTTTGCGCCTAGGTTAAAATAAAGCCTATTAGAAGTTAAACTAAATGATATAGAAGTGCTAATGCTATCTGCAAACCTAATACTAAAATTATGTGGAACTTTTGCAATTCTCTGAAATTGAACAATTTTGCCCATATATATGACATTTTAAACACTTTTCCGAGCTTTTCTGCCTAGGTTAAACTAACGCCTTAAAAAAGTTTCCCGAGCATTTGTGCTTAGTTTTAACTAACGCATCAAAGAAGTTATAATAAATGATATACTAGTACTAATACTATCTGCAATCCTAATTCAAAACTTATGTGAAACTCTAGCAATACACTGAAATTGATCACGTCTGCACATTTGTATGTCTACTAAAACACTTTTGCGAGCGTTTACCCATTGTTCTAAGGCCTATTAGAAGTTAAACTAAATGATATAGAAGTGCTAAAGCTATCTGCATACTTAATTCTAAAATTATGTGAAACTCTTGCAATACACTGGAATTGAACAACTTTCACATATATATGACATGTAAAACACTTTTCTGAGCTTTGGTGCCTAGGTTAAACTAATGCATATAAGAAGTTAAACTCAATGATATAGAACTGGTAGCGCTATCTGCATTCCTAATTCTAATCTTTTGTGAAACTCTTCCCATACACTGAAATTGAACAACTTTCACATATATACGTCATGTAAAACACTTTTCCGAGCTTTGGTGCCTAGGTTAAACTAACGCATATAAGAAGTTAAACTAAATGACACAGAACTGTTAACGCTTTATGCAATCCTAATTCTAAACTTATGTGCAAATCTTGCAATACACTGAAATTAAACAACATTCACATATATATGACATGTACAACACTTTTCCGAGCTTTTGCGTCTAGGGTAAACTAACGCATCTATTAAGTTAAACTAAATGATACAGAACTGGTAAAGATATCTGCAATCCTAATTCTAAAATTATGTGAAACTCTTGCAATACACTGGAATTGAACAACTTTCACATATATATGACATGTAAAACACTTTTCTGAGCTTTGGTGCCTAGGTTAAACTAATGCATATAAGAAGTTAAACTCAATGATATAGAACTGGTAGCGCTATCTGCAATCCGAATTCTAAACTTTTGTGAAACTCTTCCCATACACTGAAATTGAACAACTTTCACATATATACGTCATGTAAAACACTTTTCCGAGCTTTGGTGCCTAGGTTAAACTAACGCATATAAGAAGTTAAACTAAATGACACAGAACTGTTAACGCTTTATGCAATCCTAATTCTAAACTTATGTGCAAATCTTGCAATACACTGAAATTAAACAACATTCACATATATATGACATGTACAACACTTTTCCAAGCTTTTGCGTCTAAGGTAAACTAACGCATCTAATAAGTTAAACTAAATGATACAGAACTGGTAAAGCTATCTGCAATCCTAATTCTAAACTTATGTGAAACTCTTGTAATACACTGAAATTGAACAACTTTCACATATATATGACAAGTAAAACACTTTTCCAAGCTTTTGCGCGTTGGTTAAACTAACACATATGAAAAGTTTAACTCAATGATATAGAACTGGTAATGCTATACGCAATCCTAATTCTAAACTTCTGTGAAACTCTTGCAATACACTGGAATTGAACAACTTTCACAAATATATGACATATAAAACACGTTTCCAAGCTTTTGCGCCTAGGTTAAAATAAAGCCTATTAGAAGTTAAACTAAATGATATAGAAGTGCTAATGCTATCTGCAAACCTAATACTAAAATTATGTGGAACTTTTGCAATTCTCTGAAATTGAACAATTTTGCCCATATATATGACATTTTAAACACTTTTCCGAGCTTTTCTGCCTAGGTTAAACTAACGCCTTAAAAAAGTTTCCCGAGCATTTGTGCTTAGTTTTAACTAACGCATCGAAGAAGTTATACTAAATGATATACTAGTACTAATACTATCTGCAATCCTAATTCTAAACTTATGTGAAACTCTTGCAATACACTGAAATTGATCACGTCTGCACATTTGTATGTCTACTAAAACACTTTTGCGAGCGTTTACCCATTGTTCTAAGGCCTATTAGAAGTTAAACTAAATGATATAGAAGTGTTTAAGCTATCTGCATACTTCATTCTAAAATTATGTGAAACTCTTGCAATACCCTGGAATTGAACAACTTTCACATATATATGACATGTAAAACACTTTTACGAGCTTTGGTGCCTAGGTTAAACTAATGCATATAAGAAGTTAAACCTAATGATATAGAACTGGTAACGCTATCTGCAATCCTAATTCTAAACTTATGTGAAACTCTTCCCATATACTGGAAATGAACAACTTTCACATATATATGACATGTAAAACACTTTTCCGAATTTTGCCCCTAGGTAAACTAATGCATCTAAGAAGTTAAACTAAATGATACAGAACTTGTAACACTATCTGCAATCCTAATTCTAAACTTCTGTGAAACTATTGCAATAGAGTGAAATTGATCAACTTTCACATATATATGACATGTAAAATATTTTTCTGAGCTCTTTTGCCTAGGGAAAACTAACGCATATAAAAAGTTAAACTAAATGATATAGAAGTCCTAACAAATTATTCAACTCTAATTCTAAACTTATGTGAAACTCTTGTAATACAATGGAATTGAACAACTTTCACATAAATACGACATATACAACACTTTTCCGAGCTTTTGAGCCTAGGGTAAAGTAAAGCATCTAAGAAGTTAAACTAAATGATACAGAACTGGTAACGCTATCTGCAATCCTAATTCTAAACTTCTTTGAAACTCTTGTAATACACTGAAATTGAATAACTTTCATATATATATGATATATAAAACACTTTTCCAAGCTTTTGCGCGTTTGTTAAACTAACACATATCAAAAGTTAAACTCAATGATATAGAACTGGTAACGCTATCTGCAATCCTAAATGTAAACGTAAGTGAAACTCTTACAATACACTGAAATTGAACAACTTTCACATATATATGTCATGTAAAACATTTTCCGAGCTTTGGTGCCTAGGGTAAACTAAAGCATATAAGAAGTTAAACTCAATGATATAGAACTGGTAGCGCTATCTGCAATCCTAATTCTAAACTTCTATGAAACTCTTCCCATACACTGAAATTGAACAACTTTCACAAATATATGATATATAATACACTTTTCTGAGATTTGGCACGTACGTTAAACTAACACATATAAAAAGTTAAACTCAATGATATAAAACTGGTAACGCAATATGCAATCCTAATTTTAAACTTATGTGAAACTTTTCACATACATTGGAATTGAACAACTTTCACATATATATGACATGTATAACACTTTTCCGAGCTTTTGAGCCTAGGGTAACCTAACGCATCTAAGAAGTTAAACTAAATGATACAGAACTGGTAACGCTTTCTGTAATCCTAATTCTAAACTAATGTGAAACTCTTGCAATACACTGAAATTGAACAACTTTCACATATATATCACAAGTAAAACACTTTTCCGAGCTTTTGCGCCTAGGTTAAACTAACACATCAAAGAAGTTAAACTAAATGATATAGAACTGGTAACCCTAACTGAAATCCTAAATATAAACTTATGTGAAACTCTTGCAATACACTGGAATTGAACAACTTTCACATATATATGACATGTAGGACATTTTTCCAAGCTTTTGCGTCTAAGGTAAACTAACGCATCTAATAAGTTAAACTAAATGATACAGAACTGGTAAAGCTATCTGCAATCCTAATTCTAAACTTATGTGAAACTCTTGTAATACACTGAAATTGAACAACTTTCACATATATATGACAAGTAAAACACTTTTCCAAGCTTTTGCGCGTTGGTTAAACTAACACATATGAAAAGTTTAACTCAATGATATAGAACTGGTAATGCTATATGCAATCCTAATTCTAAACTTATGTGAAACTCTTGCAGTACACTGGAATTGAACAACTTTCACAAATATATGACATATAAAACACGTTTCCAAGCTTTTGCGCCTAGGTTAAAATAAAGCCTATTAGAAGTTAAACTAAATGATATAGAAGTGCTAATGCTATCTGCAAACCTAATACTAAAATTATGTGGAACTTTTGCAATTCTCTGAAATTGAACAATTTTGCCCATATATATGACATTTTAAACACTTTTCCGAGCTTTTCTGCCTAGGTTAAACTAACGCCTTAAAAAAGTTTCCCGAGCATTTGTGCTTAGTTTTAACTAACGCATCAAAGAAGTTATAATAAATGATATACTAGTACTAATACTATCTGCAATCCTAATTCAAAACTTATGTGAAACTCTAGCAATACACTGAAATTGATCACGTCTGCACATTTGTATGTCTACTAAAACACTTTTGCGAGCGTTTACCCATTGTTCTAAGGCCTATTAGAAGTTAAACTAAATGATATAGAAGTGCTAAAGCTATCTGCATACTTAATTCTAAAATTATGTGAAACTCTTGCAATACACTGGAATTGAACAACTTTCACATATATATGACATGTAAAACACTTTTCTGAGCTTTGGTGCCTAGGTTAAACTAATGCATATAAGAAGTTAAACTCAATGATATAGAACTGGTAGCGCTATCTGCATTCCTAATTCTAATCTTTTGTGAAACTCTTCCCATACACTGAAATTGAACAACTTTCACATATATACGTCATGTAAAACACTTTTCCGAGCTTTGGTGCCTAGGTTAAACTAACGCATATAAGAAGTTAAACTAAATGACACAGAACTGTTAACGCTTTATGCAATCCTAATTCTAAACTTATGTGCAAATCTTGCAATACACTGAAATTAAACAACATTCACATATATATGACATGTACAACACTTTTCCGAGCTTTTGCGTCTAGGGTAAACTAACGCATCTATTAAGTTAAACTAAATGATACAGAACTGGTAAAGATATCTGCAATCCTAATTCTAAAATTATGTGAAACTCTTGCAATACACTGGAATTGAACAACTTTCACATATATATGACATGTAAAACACTTTTCTGAGCTTTGGTGCCTAGGTTAAACTAATGCATATAAGAAGTTAAACTCAATGATATAGAACTGGTAGCGCTATCTGCAATCCGAATTCTAAACTTTTGTGAAACTCTTCCCATACACTGAAATTGAACAACTTTCACATATATACGTCATGTAAAACACTTTTCCGAGCTTTGGTGCCTAGGTTAAACTAACGCATATAAGAAGTTAAACTAAATGACACAGAACTGTTAACGCTTTATGCAATCCTAATTCTAAACTTATGTGCAAATCTTGCAATACACTGAAATTAAACAACATTCACATATATATGACATGTACAACACTTTTCCAAGCTTTTGCGTCTAAGGTAAACTAACGCATCTAATAAGTTAAACTAAATGATACAGAACTGGTAAAGCTATCTGCAATCCTAATTCTAAACTTATGTGAAACTCTTGTAATACACTGAAATTGAACAACTTTCACATATATATGACAAGTAAAACACTTTTCCAAGCTTTTGCGCGTTGGTTAAACTAACACATATGAAAAGTTTAACTCAATGATATAGAACTGGTAATGCTATACGCAATCCTAATTCTAAACTTCTGTGAAACTCTTGCAATACACTGGAATTGAACAACTTTCACATATATATGACATGTAAAACACTTTTCTGAGCTTTGGTGCCTAGGTTAAACTAATGCATATAAGAAGTTAAACTCAATGATATAGAACTGGTAGCGCTATCTGCAATCCGAATTCTAAACTTTTGTGAAACTCTTCCCATACACTGAAATTGAACAACTTTCACATATATACGTCATGTAAAACACTTTTCCGAGCTTTGGTGCCTAGGTTAAACTAACGCATATAAGAAGTTAAACTAAATGACACAGAACTGTTAACGCTTTATGCAATCCTAATTCTAAACTTATGTGCAAATCTTGCAATACACTGAAATTAAACAACATTCACATATATATGACATGTACAACACTTTTCCAAGCTTTTGCGTCTAAGGTAAACTAACGCATCTAATAAGTTAAACTAAATGATACAGAACTGGTAAAGCTATCTGCAATCCTAATTCTAAACTTATGTGAAACTCTTGTAATACACTGAAATTGAACAACTTTCACATATATATGACAAGTAAAACACTTTTCCAAGCTTTTGCGCGTTGGTTAAACTAACACATATGAAAAGTTTAACTCAATGATATAGAACTGGTAATGCTATACGCAATCCTAATTCTAAACTTCTGTGAAACTCTTGCAATACACTGGAATTGAACAACTTTCACAAATATATGACATATAAAACACGTTTCCAAGCTTTTGCGCCTAGGTTAAAATAAAGCCTATTAGAAGTTAAACTAAATGATATAGAAGTGCTAATGCTATCTGCAAACCTAATACTAAAATTATGTGGAACTTTTGCAATTCTCTGAAATTGAACAATTTTGCCCATATATATGACATTTTAAACACTTTTCCGAGCTTTTCTGCCTAGGTTAAACTAACGCCTTAAAAAAGTTTCCCGAGCATTTGTGCTTAGTTTTAACTAACGCATCGAAGAAGTTATACTAAATGATATACTAGTACTAATACTATCTGCAATCCTAATTCTAAACTTATGTGAAACTCTTGCAATACACTGAAATTGATCACGTCTGCACATTTGTATGTCTACTAAAACACTTTTGCGAGCGTTTACCCATTGTTCTAAGGCCTATTAGAAGTTAAACTAAATGATATAGAAGTGTTTAAGCTATCTGCATACTTCATTCTAAAATTATGTGAAACTCTTGCAATACCCTGGAATTGAACAACTTTCACATATATATGACATGTAAAACACTTTTACGAGCTTTGGTGCCTAGGTTAAACTAATGCATATAAGAAGTTAAACCTAATGATATAGAACTGGTAACGCTATCTGCAATCCTAATTCTAAACTTATGTGAAACTCTTCCCATATACTGGAAATGAACAACTTTCACATATATATGACATGTAAAACACTTTTCCGAATTTTGCCCCTAGGTAAACTAATGCATCTAAGAAGTTAAACTAAATGATACAGAACTTGTAACACTATCTGCAATCCTAATTCTAAACTTCTGTGAAACTATTGCAATAGAGTGAAATTGATCAACTTTCACATATATATGACATGTAAAATATTTTTCTGAGCTCTTTTGCCTAGGGAAAACTAACGCATATAAAAAGTTAAACTAAATGATATAGAAGTCCTAACAAATTATTCAACTCTAATTCTAAACTTATGTGAAACTCTTGTAATACAATGGAATTGAACAACTTTCACATAAATACGACATATACAACACTTTTCCGAGCTTTTGAGCCTAGGGTAAAGTAAAGCATCTAAGAAGTTAAACTAAATGATACAGAACTGGTAACGCTATCTGCAATCCTAATTCTAAACTTCTTTGAAACTCTTGTAATACACTGAAATTGAATAACTTTCATATATATATGATATATAAAACACTTTTCCAAGCTTTTGCGCGTTTGTTAAACTAACACATATCAAAAGTTAAACTCAATGATATAGAACTGGTAACGCTATCTGCAATCCTAAATGTAAACGTAAGTGAAACTCTTACAATACACTGAAATTGAACAACTTTCACATATATATGTCATGTAAAACATTTTCCGAGCTTTGGTGCCTAGGGTAAACTAAAGCATATAAGAAGTTAAACTCAATGATATAGAACTGGTAGCGCTATCTGCAATCCTAATTCTAAACTTCTATGAAACTCTTCCCATACACTGAAATTGAACAACTTTCACAAATATATGATATATAATACACTTTTCTGAGATTTGGCACGTACGTTAAACTAACACATATAAAAAGTTAAACTCAATGATATAAAACTGGTAACGCAATATGCAATCCTAATTTTAAACTTATGTGAAACTTTTCACATACATTGGAATTGAACAACTTTCACATATATATGACATGTATAACACTTTTCCGAGCTTTTGAGCCTAGGGTAACCTAACGCATCTAAGAAGTTAAACTAAATGATACAGAACTGGTAACGCTTTCTGTAATCCTAATTCTAAACTAATGTGAAACTCTTGCAATACACTGAAATTGAACAACTTTCACATATATATCACAAGTAAAACACTTTTCCGAGCTTTTGCGCCTAGGTTAAACTAACACATCAAAGAAGTTAAACTAAATGATATAGAACTGGTAACCCTAACTGAAATCCTAAATATAAACTTATGTGAAACTCTTGCAATACACTGGAATTGAACAACTTTCACATATATATGACATGTAGGACATTTTTCCAAGCTTTTGCGTCTAAGGTAAACTAACGCATCTAATAAGTTAAACTAAATGATACAGAACTGGTAAAGCTATCTGCAATCCTAATTCTAAACTTATGTGAAACTCTTGTAATACACTGAAATTGAACAACTTTCACATATATATGACAAGTAAAACACTTTTCCAAGCTTTTGCGCGTTGGTTAAACTAACACATATGAAAAGTTTAACTCAATGATATAGAACTGGTAATGCTATATGCAATCCTAATTCTAAACTTATGTGAAACTCTTGCAGTACACTGGAATTGAACAACTTTCACAAATATATGACATATAAAACACGTTTCCAAGCTTTTGCGCCTAGGTTAAAATAAAGCCTATTAGAAGTTAAACTAAATGATATAGAAGTGCTAATGCTATCTGCAAACCTAATACTAAAATTATGTGGAACTTTTGCAATTCTCTGAAATTGAACAATTTTGCCCATATATATGACATTTTAAACACTTTTCCGAGCTTTTCTGCCTAGGTTAAACTAACGCCTTAAAAAAGTTTCCCGAGCATTTGTGCTTAGTTTTAACTAACGCATCAAAGAAGTTATAATAAATGATATACTAGTACTAATACTATCTGCAATCCTAATTCAAAACTTATGTGAAACTCTAGCAATACACTGAAATTGATCACGTCTGCACATTTGTATGTCTACTAAAACACTTTTGCGAGCGTTTACCCATTGTTCTAAGGCCTATTAGAAGTTAAACTAAATGATATAGAAGTGCTAAAGCTATCTGCATACTTAATTCTAAAATTATGTGAAACTCTTGCAATACACTGGAATTGAACAACTTTCACATATATATGACATGTAAAACACTTTTCTGAGCTTTGGTGCCTAGGTTAAACTAATGCATATAAGAAGTTAAACTCAATGATATAGAACTGGTAGCGCTATCTGCATTCCTAATTCTAATCTTTTGTGAAACTCTTCCCATACACTGAAATTGAACAACTTTCACATATATACGTCATGTAAAACACTTTTCCGAGCTTTGGTGCCTAGGTTAAACTAACGCATATAAGAAGTTAAACTAAATGACACAGAACTGTTAACGCTTTATGCAATCCTAATTCTAAACTTATGTGCAAATCTTGCAATACACTGAAATTAAACAACATTCACATATATATGACATGTACAACACTTTTCCGAGCTTTTGCGTCTAGGGTAAACTAACGCATCTATTAAGTTAAACTAAATGATACAGAACTGGTAAAGATATCTGCAATCCTAATTCTAAAATTATGTGAAACTCTTGCAATACACTGGAATTGAACAACTTTCACATATATATGACATGTAAAACACTTTTCTGAGCTTTGGTGCCTAGGTTAAACTAATGCATATAAGAAGTTAAACTCAATGATATAGAACTGGTAGCGCTATCTGCAATCCGAATTCTAAACTTTTGTGAAACTCTTCCCATACACTGAAATTGAACAACTTTCACATATATACGTCATGTAAAACACTTTTCCGAGCTTTGGTGCCTAGGTTAAACTAACGCATATAAGAAGTTAAACTAAATGACACAGAACTGTTAACGCTTTATGCAATCCTAATTCTAAACTTATGTGCAAATCTTGCAATACACTGAAATTAAACAACATTCACATATATATGACATGTACAACACTTTTCCAAGCTTTTGCGTCTAAGGTAAACTAACGCATCTAATAAGTTAAACTAAATGATACAGAACTGGTAAAGCTATCTGCAATCCTAATTCTAAACTTATGTGAAACTCTTGTAATACACTGAAATTGAACAACTTTCACATATATATGACAAGTAAAACACTTTTCCAAGCTTTTGCGCGTTGGTTAAACTAACACATATGAAAAGTTTAACTCAATGATATAGAACTGGTAATGCTATACGCAATCCTAATTCTAAACTTCTGTGAAACTCTTGCAATACACTGGAATTGAACAACTTTCACAAATATATGACATATAAAACACGTTTCCAAGCTTTTGCGCCTAGGTTAAAATAAAGCCTATTAGAAGTTAAACTAAATGATATAGAAGTGCTAATGCTATCTGCAAACCTAATACTAAAATTATGTGGAACTTTTGCAATTCTCTGAAATTGAACAATTTTGCCCATATATATGACATTTTAAACACTTTTCCGAGCTTTTCTGCCTAGGTTAAACTAACGCCTTAAAAAAGTTTCCCGAGCATTTGTGCTTAGTTTTAACTAACGCATCGAAGAAGTTATACTAAATGATATACTAGTACTAATACTATCTGCAATCCTAATTCTAAACTTATGTGAAACTCTTGCAATACACTGAAATTGATCACGTCTGCACATTTGTATGTCTACTAAAACACTTTTGCGAGCATTTACCCATTGTTCTAAGGCCTATTAGAAGTTAAACTAAATGATATAGAAGTGCTAAAGCTATCTGCATACTTAATTCTAAAATTATGTGAAACTCTTGCAATACACTGGAATTGAACAACTTTCACATATATACGTCATGTAAAACACTTTTCCGAGCTTTGGTGCCTAGGTTAAACTAACGCATATAAGAAGTTAAACTAAATGACACAGAACTGTTAACGCTTTATGCAATCCTAATTCTAAACTTATGTGCAAATCTTGCAATACACTGAAATTAAACAACATTCACATATATATGACATGTACAACACTTTTCTGAGCTTCTCGTCTAGGGTAAACTAACGCATCTAATAAGTTAAACTAAATGATACAGAACTGGTAAAGATATCTGCAATCCTAATTCTAAACTTCTGTGAAACTCTTGTAATACACTGAAATTGAACAACTTTCACATATATATGACATGTAACACACTTTTCCGAGCTTTTGCGCCTAGGGTAACCTAACGCATCTAACAAGTTAAACTAAATGATAAAGAACTGGTAACGCTATCTGCAATCCGAATTCTAAACTTATGTGAAACTCTTGCAATACACTGAAATTGATCACGTCTGCACATTTGTATGTCTACTAAAACACCTTTGCGAGCGTTTACCCATTGTTCTAAGGCCTATTAGAAGTTAAACTAAATGATATAGAAGTGTTTAAGCTATCTGCATACTTCATTCTAAAATTATGTGAAACTCTTGCAATACCCTGGAATTGAACAACTTTCACATATATATGACATGTAAAACACTTTTACGAGCTTTGGTGCCTAGGTTAAACTAATGCATATAAGAAGTTAAACCTAATGATATAGAACTGGTAACGCTATCTGCAATCCTAATTCTAAACTTATGTGAAACTCTTCCCATATACTGGAAATGAACAACTTTCACATATATATGACATGTAAAACACTTTTCCGAATTTTGCCCCTAGGTAAACTAATGCATCTAAGAAGTTAAACTAAATGATACAGAACTTGTAACACTATCTGCAATCCTAATTCTAAACTTCTGTGAAACTATTGCAATAGAGTGAAATTGATCAACTTTCACATATATATGACATGTAAAATATTTTTCTGAGCTCTTTTGCCTAGGGAAAACTAACGCATATAAAAAGTTAAACTAAATGATATAGAAGTCCTAACAAATTATTCAACTCTAATTCTAAACTTATGTGAAACTCTTGTAATACAATGGAATTGAACAACTTTCACATAAATACGACATATACAACACTTTTCCGAGCTTTTGAGCCTAGGGTAAAGTAAAGCATCTAAGAAGTTAAACTAAATGATACAGAACTGGTAACGCTATCTGCAATCCTAATTCTAAACTTCTTTGAAACTCTTGTAATACACTGAAATTGAATAACTTTCATATATATATGATATATAAAACACTTTTCCAAGCTTTTGCGCGTTTGTTAAACTAACACATATCAAAAGTTAAACTCAATGATATAGAACTGGTAACGCTATCTGCAATCCTAAATGTAAACGTAAGTGAAACTCTTACAATACACTGAAATTGAACAACTTTCACATATATATGTCATGTAAAACATTTTCCGAGCTTTGGTGCCTAGGGTAAACTAAAGCATATAAGAAGTTAAACTCAATGATATAGAACTGGTAGCGCTATCTGCAATCCTAATTCTAAACTTCTATGAAACTCTTCCCATACACTGAAATTGAACAACTTTCACAAATATATGATATATAATACACTTTTCTGAGATTTGGCACGTACGTTAAACTAACACATATAAAAAGTTAAACTCAATGATATAAAACTGGTAACGCAATATGCAATCCTAATTTTAAACTTATGTGAAACTTTTCACATACATTGGAATTGAACAACTTTCACATATATATGACATGTATAACACTTTTCCGAGCTTTTGAGCCTAGGGTAACCTAACGCATCTAAGAAGTTAAACTAAATGATACAGAACTGGTAACGCTTTCTGTAATCCTAATTCTAAACTAATGTGAAACTCTTGCAATACACTGAAATTGAACAACTTTCACATATATATCACAAGTAAAACACTTTTCCGAGCTTTTGCGCCTAGGTTAAACTAACACATCAAAGAAGTTAAACTAAATGATATAGAACTGGTAACCCTAACTGAAATCCTAAATATAAACTTATGTGAAACTCTTGCAATACACTGGAATTGAACAACTTTCACATATATATGACATGTAGGACATTTTTCCAAGCTTTTGCGTCTAAGGTAAACTAACGCATCTAATAAGTTAAACTAAATGATACAGAACTGGTAAAGCTATCTGCAATCCTAATTCTAAACTTATGTGAAACTCTTGTAATACACTGAAATTGAACAACTTTCACATATATATGACAAGTAAAACACTTTTCCAAGCTTTTGCGCGTTGGTTAAACTAACACATATGAAAAGTTTAACTCAATGATATAGAACTGGTAATGCTATATGCAATCCTAATTCTAAACTTATGTGAAACTCTTGCAGTACACTGGAATTGAACAACTTTCACAAATATATGACATATAAAACACGTTTCCAAGCTTTTGCGCCTAGGTTAAAATAAAGCCTATTAGAAGTTAAACTAAATGATATAGAAGTGCTAATGCTATCTGCAAACCTAATACTAAAATTATGTGGAACTTTTGCAATTCTCTGAAATTGAACAATTTTGCCCATATATATGACATTTTAAACACTTTTCCGAGCTTTTCTGCCTAGGTTAAACTAACGCCTTAAAAAAGTTTCCCGAGCATTTGTGCTTAGTTTTAACTAACGCATCAAAGAAGTTATAATAAATGATATACTAGTACTAATACTATCTGCAATCCTAATTCAAAACTTATGTGAAACTCTAGCAATACACTGAAATTGATCACGTCTGCACATTTGTATGTCTACTAAAACACTTTTGCGAGCGTTTACCCATTGTTCTAAGGCCTATTAGAAGTTAAACTAAATGATATAGAAGTGCTAAAGCTATCTGCATACTTAATTCTAAAATTATGTGAAACTCTTGCAATACACTGGAATTGAACAACTTTCACATATATATGACATGTAAAACACTTTTCTGAGCTTTGGTGCCTAGGTTAAACTAATGCATATAAGAAGTTAAACTCAATGATATAGAACTGGTAGCGCTATCTGCATTCCTAATTCTAATCTTTTGTGAAACTCTTCCCATACACTGAAATTGAACAACTTTCACATATATACGTCATGTAAAACACTTTTCCGAGCTTTGGTGCCTAGGTTAAACTAACGCATATAAGAAGTTAAACTAAATGACACAGAACTGTTAACGCTTTATGCAATCCTAATTCTAAACTTATGTGCAAATCTTGCAATACACTGAAATTAAACAACATTCACATATATATGACATGTACAACACTTTTCCGAGCTTTTGCGTCTAGGGTAAACTAACGCATCTATTAAGTTAAACTAAATGATACAGAACTGGTAAAGATATCTGCAATCCTAATTCTAAAATTATGTGAAACTCTTGCAATACACTGGAATTGAACAACTTTCACATATATATGACATGTAAAACACTTTTCTGAGCTTTGGTGCCTAGGTTAAACTAATGCATATAAGAAGTTAAACTCAATGATATAGAACTGGTAGCGCTATCTGCAATCCGAATTCTAAACTTTTGTGAAACTCTTCCCATACACTGAAATTGAACAACTTTCACATATATACGTCATGTAAAACACTTTTCCGAGCTTTGGTGCCTAGGTTAAACTAACGCATATAAGAAGTTAAACTAAATGACACAGAACTGTTAACGCTTTATGCAATCCTAATTCTAAACTTATGTGCAAATCTTGCAATACACTGAAATTAAACAACATTCACATATATATGACATGTACAACACTTTTCCAAGCTTTTGCGTCTAAGGTAAACTAACGCATCTAATAAGTTAAACTAAATGATACAGAACTGGTAAAGCTATCTGCAATCCTAATTCTAAACTTATGTGAAACTCTTGTAATACACTGAAATTGAACAACTTTCACATATATATGACAAGTAAAACACTTTTCCAAGCTTTTGCGCGTTGGTTAAACTAACACATATGAAAAGTTTAACTCAATGATATAGAACTGGTAATGCTATACGCAATCCTAATTCTAAACTTCTGTGAAACTCTTGCAATACACTGGAATTGAACAACTTTCACAAATATATGACATATAAAACACGTTTCCAAGCTTTTGCGCCTAGGTTAAAATAAAGCCTATTAGAAGTTAAACTAAATGATATAGAAGTGCTAATGCTATCTGCAAACCTAATACTAAAATTATGTGGAACTTTTGCAATTCTCTGAAATTGAACAATTTTGCCCATATATATGACATTTTAAACACTTTTCCGAGCTTTTCTGCCTAGGTTAAACTAACGCCTTAAAAAAGTTTCCCGAGCATTTGTGCTTAGTTTTAACTAACGCATCGAAGAAGTTATACTAAATGATATACTAGTACTAATACTATCTGCAATCCTAATTCTAAACTTATGTGAAACTCTTGCAATACACTGAAATTGATCACGTCTGCACATTTGTATGTCTACTAAAACACTTTTGCGAGCATTTACCCATTGTTCTAAGGCCTATTAGAAGTTAAACTAAATGATATAGAAGTGCTAAAGCTATCTGCATACTTAATTCTAAAATTATGTGAAACTCTTGCAATACACTGGAATTGAACAACTTTCACATATATACGTCATGTAAAACACTTTTCCGAGCTTTGGTGCCTAGGTTAAACTAACGCATATAAGAAGTTAAACTAAATGACACAGAACTGTTAACGCTTTATGCAATCCTAATTCTAAACTTATGTGCAAATCTTGCAATACACTGAAATTAAACAACATTCACATATATATGACATGTACAACACTTTTCTGAGCTTCTCGTCTAGGGTAAACTAACGCATCTAATAAGTTAAACTAAATGATACAGAACTGGTAAAGATATCTGCAATCCTAATTCTAAACTTCTGTGAAACTCTTGTAATACACTGAAATTGAACAACTTTCACATATATATGACATGTAAAACACTTTTCCGAGCTTTGGTGCCTAGAGTAAACTAACGCATATAAGAAGTTAAACTCAATGATATAGAACTGGTAACACTATTTGCAATCCTAATTCTAAACTTATGTGCAACTGTTGCAATACACTGAAATTAAACAACATTCACATATATATATGACATGTAAAACACTTTTCCGAGCTTTTGCGTCTAGGGTAAACTAACGCATCTATTAAGTTAAACTAAATGATACAGAACTGGTAAAGATATCTGCAATCCTAATTCTAAACTTCTGTGAAACTCTTGTAATACACTGAAATTGAACAACTTTCACATATATATGACATGTAACACACTTTTCCGAGCTTTGGTGACTAGAGTAAACTAACGCATATAAGAAGTTAAACTCAATGATATAGAACTGGTAACGCTATCTGCAATCCTAATTCTAAACTTCTGTGAAACTCTTGCAATACACTGAAATTGAACAACTTTCACATGTATATGACATGTAAAACACTCTTCTGAGCTCTTGTGCCTAGGGAAAACGAACGCATATAAGAAGTTAAACTAAATGATACAGAACTGGTAACGCTATATGGAATCCTAATTCTAAACTTATGTGCAACTCTTGCAATACACTGGAATTGAACAACTTTCACATATATATGACAAGTAAAACACTTTTCCAAGCTTTTGCGCGTTGGTTAAACTAACACATATGAAAAGTTTAACTCAATGATATAGAACTGGTTGTGCTATATGCAATCCTAATTTTAAACTTACGTGAAACTCTTGAAATACAATGGAATTGAACAACTTTCACTTATATATGACATGTAACACACTTTTCCGAGCTTTTGCGCCTAGGGTAACCTAACGCATCTAACAAGTTAAACTAAATGATAAAGAACTGGTAACGCTATCTGCAATCCGAATTCTAAACTTATGTGAAACTCTTGCAATACACTGAAATTGATCACGTCTGCACATTTGTATGTCTACTAAAACACTTTTGCGAGCGTTTACCCATTGTTCTAAGGCCTATTAGAAGTTAAACTAAATGATATAGAAGTGTTTAAGCTATCTGCATACTTCATTCTAAAATTATGTGAAACTCTTGCAATACCCTGGAATTGAACAACTTTCACATATATATGACATGTAAAACACTTTTACGAGCTTTGGTGCCTAGGTTAAACTAATGCATATAAGAAGTTAAACCTAATGATATAGAACTGGTAACGCTATCTGCAATCCTAATTCTAAACTTATGTGAAACTCTTCCCATATACTGGAAATGAACAACTTTCACATATATATGACATGTAAAACACTTTTCCGAATTTTGCCCCTAGGTAAACTAATGCATCTAAGAAGTTAAACTAAATGATACAGAACTTGTAACACTATCTGCAATCCTAATTCTAAACTTCTGTGAAACTATTGCAATAGAGTGAAATTGATCAACTTTCACATATATATGACATGTAAAATATTTTTCTGAGCTCTTTTGCCTAGGGAAAACTAACGCATATAAAAAGTTAAACTAAATGATATAGAAGTCCTAACAAATTATTCAACTCTAATTCTAAACTTATGTGAAACTCTTGTAATACAATGGAATTGAACAACTTTCACATAAATACGACATATACAACACTTTTCCGAGCTTTTGAGCCTAGGGTAAAGTAAAGCATCTAAGAAGTTAAACTAAATGATACAGAACTGGTAACGCTATCTGCAATCCTAATTCTAAACTTCTTTGAAACTCTTGTAATACACTGAAATTGAATAACTTTCATATATATATGATATATAAAACACTTTTCCAAGCTTTTGCGCGTTTGTTAAACTAACACATATCAAAAGTTAAACTCAATGATATAGAACTGGTAACGCTATCTGCAATCCTAAATGTAAACGTAAGTGAAACTCTTACAATACACTGAAATTGAACAACTTTCACATATATATGTCATGTAAAACATTTTCCGAGCTTTGGTGCCTAGGGTAAACTAAAGCATATAAGAAGTTAAACTCAATGATATAGAACTGGTAGCGCTATCTGCAATCCTAATTCTAAACTTCTATGAAACTCTTCCCATACACTGAAATTGAACAACTTTCACAAATATATGATATATAATACACTTTTCTGAGATTTGGCACGTACGTTAAACTAACACATATAAAAAGTTAAACTCAATGATATAAAACTGGTAACGCAATATGCAATCCTAATTTTAAACTTATGTGAAACTTTTCACATACATTGGAATTGAACAACTTTCACATATATATGACATGTATAACACTTTTCCGAGCTTTTGAGCCTAGGGTAACCTAACGCATCTAAGAAGTTAAACTAAATGATACAGAACTGGTAACGCTTTCTGTAATCCTAATTCTAAACTAATGTGAAACTCTTGCAATACACTGAAATTGAACAACTTTCACATATATATCACAAGTAAAACACTTTTCCGAGCTTTTGCGCCTAGGTTAAACTAACACATCAAAGAAGTTAAACTAAATGATATAGAACTGGTAACCCTAACTGAAATCCTAAATATAAACTTATGTGAAACTCTTGCAATACACTGGAATTGAACAACTTTCACATATATATGACATGTAGGACATTTTTCCAAGCTTTTGCGTCTAAGGTAAACTAACGCATCTAATAAGTTAAACTAAATGATACAGAACTGGTAAAGCTATCTGCAATCCTAATTCTAAACTTATGTGAAACTCTTGTAATACACTGAAATTGAACAACTTTCACATATATATGACAAGTAAAACACTTTTCCAAGCTTTTGCGCGTTGGTTAAACTAACACATATGAAAAGTTTAACTCAATGATATAGAACTGGTAATGCTATATGCAATCCTAATTCTAAACTTATGTGAAACTCTTGCAGTACACTGGAATTGAACAACTTTCACAAATATATGACATATAAAACACGTTTCCAAGCTTTTGCGCCTAGGTTAAAATAAAGCCTATTAGAAGTTAAACTAAATGATATAGAAGTGCTAATGCTATCTGCAAACCTAATACTAAAATTATGTGGAACTTTTGCAATTCTCTGAAATTGAACAATTTTGCCCATATATATGACATTTTAAACACTTTTCCGAGCTTTTCTGCCTAGGTTAAACTAACGCCTTAAAAAAGTTTCCCGAGCATTTGTGCTTAGTTTTAACTAACGCATCAAAGAAGTTATAATAAATGATATACTAGTACTAATACTATCTGCAATCCTAATTCAAAACTTATGTGAAACTCTAGCAATACACTGAAATTGATCACGTCTGCACATTTGTATGTCTACTAAAACACTTTTGCGAGCGTTTACCCATTGTTCTAAGGCCTATTAGAAGTTAAACTAAATGATATAGAAGTGCTAAAGCTATCTGCATACTTAATTCTAAAATTATGTGAAACTCTTGCAATACACTGGAATTGAACAACTTTCACATATATATGACATGTAAAACACTTTTCTGAGCTTTGGTGCCTAGGTTAAACTAATGCATATAAGAAGTTAAACTCAATGATATAGAACTGGTAGCGCTATCTGCATTCCTAATTCTAATCTTTTGTGAAACTCTTCCCATACACTGAAATTGAACAACTTTCACATATATACGTCATGTAAAACACTTTTCCGAGCTTTGGTGCCTAGGTTAAACTAACGCATATAAGAAGTTAAACTAAATGACACAGAACTGTTAACGCTTTATGCAATCCTAATTCTAAACTTATGTGCAAATCTTGCAATACACTGAAATTAAACAACATTCACATATATATGACATGTACAACACTTTTCCGAGCTTTTGCGTCTAGGGTAAACTAACGCATCTATTAAGTTAAACTAAATGATACAGAACTGGTAAAGATATCTGCAATCCTAATTCTAAAATTATGTGAAACTCTTGCAATACACTGGAATTGAACAACTTTCACATATATATGACATGTAAAACACTTTTCTGAGCTTTGGTGCCTAGGTTAAACTAATGCATATAAGAAGTTAAACTCAATGATATAGAACTGGTAGCGCTATCTGCAATCCGAATTCTAAACTTTTGTGAAACTCTTCCCATACACTGAAATTGAACAACTTTCACATATATACGTCATGTAAAACACTTTTCCGAGCTTTGGTGCCTAGGTTAAACTAACGCATATAAGAAGTTAAACTAAATGACACAGAACTGTTAACGCTTTATGCAATCCTAATTCTAAACTTATGTGCAAATCTTGCAATACACTGAAATTAAACAACATTCACATATATATGACATGTACAACACTTTTCCAAGCTTTTGCGTCTAAGGTAAACTAACGCATCTAATAAGTTAAACTAAATGATACAGAACTGGTAAAGCTATCTGCAATCCTAATTCTAAACTTATGTGAAACTCTTGTAATACACTGAAATTGAACAACTTTCACATATATATGACAAGTAAAACACTTTTCCAAGCTTTTGCGCGTTGGTTAAACTAACACATATGAAAAGTTTAACTCAATGATATAGAACTGGTAATGCTATACGCAATCCTAATTCTAAACTTCTGTGAAACTCTTGCAATACACTGGAATTGAACAACTTTCACAAATATATGACATATAAAACACGTTTCCAAGCTTTTGCGCCTAGGTTAAAATAAAGCCTATTAGAAGTTAAACTAAATGATATAGAAGTGCTAATGCTATCTGCAAACCTAATACTAAAATTATGTGGAACTTTTGCAATTCTCTGAAATTGAACAATTTTGCCCATATATATGACATTTTAAACACTTTTCCGAGCTTTTCTGCCTAGGTTAAACTAACGCCTTAAAAAAGTTTCCCGAGCATTTGTGCTTAGTTTTAACTAACGCATCGAAGAAGTTATACTAAATGATATACTAGTACTAATACTATCTGCAATCCTAATTCTAAACTTATGTGAAACTCTTGCAATACACTGAAATTGATCACGTCTGCACATTTGTATGTCTACTAAAACACTTTTGCGAGCATTTACCCATTGTTCTAAGGCCTATTAGAAGTTAAACTAAATGATATAGAAGTGCTAAAGCTATCTGCATACTTAATTCTAAAATTATGTGAAACTCTTGCAATACACTGGAATTGAACAACTTTCACATATATACGTCATGTAAAACACTTTTCCGAGCTTTGGTGCCTAGGTTAAACTAACGCATATAAGAAGTTAAACTAAATGACACAGAACTGTTAACGCTTTATGCAATCCTAATTCTAAACTTATGTGCAAATCTTGCAATACACTGAAATTAAACAACATTCACATATATATGACATGTACAACACTTTTCTGAGCTTCTCGTCTAGGGTAAACTAACGCATCTAATAAGTTAAACTAAATGATACAGAACTGGTAAAGATATCTGCAATCCTAATTCTAAACTTCTGTGAAACTCTTGTAATACACTGAAATTGAACAACTTTCACATATATATGACATGTAACACACTTTTCCGAGCTTTTGCGCCTAGGGTAACCTAACGCATCTAACAAGTTAAACTAAATGATAAAGAACTGGTAACGCTATCTGCAATCCGAATTCTAAACTTATGTGAAACTCTTGCAATACACTGAAATTGATCACGTCTGCACATTTGTATGTCTACTAAAACACCTTTGCGAGCGTTTACCCATTGTTCTAAGGCCTATTAGAAGTTAAACTAAATGATATAGAAGTGTTTAAGCTATCTGCATACTTCATTCTAAAATTATGTGAAACTCTTGCAATACCCTGGAATTGAACAACTTTCACATATATATGACATGTAAAACACTTTTACGAGCTTTGGTGCCTAGGTTAAACTAATGCATATAAGAAGTTAAACCTAATGATATAGAACTGGTAACGCTATCTGCAATCCTAATTCTAAACTTATGTGAAACTCTTCCCATATACTGGAAATGAACAACTTTCACATATATATGACATGTAAAACACTTTTCCGAATTTTGCCCCTAGGTAAACTAATGCATCTAAGAAGTTAAACTAAATGATACAGAACTTGTAACACTATCTGCAATCCTAATTCTAAACTTCTGTGAAACTATTGCAATAGAGTGAAATTGATCAACTTTCACATATATATGACATGTAAAATATTTTTCTGAGCTCTTTTGCCTAGGGAAAACTAACGCATATAAAAAGTTAAACTAAATGATATAGAAGTCCTAACAAATTATTCAACTCTAATTCTAAACTTATGTGAAACTCTTGTAATACAATGGAATTGAACAACTTTCACATAAATACGACATATACAACACTTTTCCGAGCTTTTGAGCCTAGGGTAAAGTAAAGCATCTAAGAAGTTAAACTAAATGATACAGAACTGGTAACGCTATCTGCAATCCTAATTCTAAACTTCTTTGAAACTCTTGTAATACACTGAAATTGAATAACTTTCATATATATATGATATATAAAACACTTTTCCAAGCTTTTGCGCGTTTGTTAAACTAACACATATCAAAAGTTAAACTCAATGATATAGAACTGGTAACGCTATCTGCAATCCTAAATGTAAACGTAAGTGAAACTCTTACAATACACTGAAATTGAACAACTTTCACATATATATGTCATGTAAAACATTTTCCGAGCTTTGGTGCCTAGGGTAAACTAAAGCATATAAGAAGTTAAACTCAATGATATAGAACTGGTAGCGCTATCTGCAATCCTAATTCTAAACTTCTATGAAACTCTTCCCATACACTGAAATTGAACAACTTTCACAAATATATGATATATAATACACTTTTCTGAGATTTGGCACGTACGTTAAACTAACACATATAAAAAGTTAAACTCAATGATATAAAACTGGTAACGCAATATGCAATCCTAATTTTAAACTTATGTGAAACTTTTCACATACATTGGAATTGAACAACTTTCACATATATATGACATGTATAACACTTTTCCGAGCTTTTGAGCCTAGGGTAACCTAACGCATCTAAGAAGTTAAACTAAATGATACAGAACTGGTAACGCTTTCTGTAATCCTAATTCTAAACTAATGTGAAACTCTTGCAATACACTGAAATTGAACAACTTTCACATATATATCACAAGTAAAACACTTTTCCGAGCTTTTGCGCCTAGGTTAAACTAACACATCAAAGAAGTTAAACTAAATGATATAGAACTGGTAACCCTAACTGAAATCCTAAATATAAACTTATGTGAAACTCTTGCAATACACTGGAATTGAACAACTTTCACATATATATGACATGTAGGACATTTTTCCAAGCTTTTGCGTCTAAGGTAAACTAACGCATCTAATAAGTTAAACTAAATGATACAGAACTGGTAAAGCTATCTGCAATCCTAATTCTAAACTTATGTGAAACTCTTGTAATACACTGAAATTGAACAACTTTCACATATATATGACAAGTAAAACACTTTTCCAAGCTTTTGCGCGTTGGTTAAACTAACACATATGAAAAGTTTAACTCAATGATATAGAACTGGTAATGCTATATGCAATCCTAATTCTAAACTTATGTGAAACTCTTGCAGTACACTGGAATTGAACAACTTTCACAAATATATGACATATAAAACACGTTTCCAAGCTTTTGCGCCTAGGTTAAAATAAAGCCTATTAGAAGTTAAACTAAATGATATAGAAGTGCTAATGCTATCTGCAAACCTAATACTAAAATTATGTGGAACTTTTGCAATTCTCTGAAATTGAACAATTTTGCCCATATATATGACATTTTAAACACTTTTCCGAGCTTTTCTGCCTAGGTTAAACTAACGCCTTAAAAAAGTTTCCCGAGCATTTGTGCTTAGTTTTAACTAACGCATCAAAGAAGTTATAATAAATGATATACTAGTACTAATACTATCTGCAATCCTAATTCAAAACTTATGTGAAACTCTAGCAATACACTGAAATTGATCACGTCTGCACATTTGTATGTCTACTAAAACACTTTTGCGAGCGTTTACCCATTGTTCTAAGGCCTATTAGAAGTTAAACTAAATGATATAGAAGTGCTAAAGCTATCTGCATACTTAATTCTAAAATTATGTGAAACTCTTGCAATACACTGGAATTGAACAACTTTCACATATATATGACATGTAAAACACTTTTCTGAGCTTTGGTGCCTAGGTTAAACTAATGCATATAAGAAGTTAAACTCAATGATATAGAACTGGTAGCGCTATCTGCATTCCTAATTCTAATCTTTTGTGAAACTCTTCCCATACACTGAAATTGAACAACTTTCACATATATACGTCATGTAAAACACTTTTCCGAGCTTTGGTGCCTAGGTTAAACTAACGCATATAAGAAGTTAAACTAAATGACACAGAACTGTTAACGCTTTATGCAATCCTAATTCTAAACTTATGTGCAAATCTTGCAATACACTGAAATTAAACAACATTCACATATATATGACATGTACAACACTTTTCCGAGCTTTTGCGTCTAGGGTAAACTAACGCATCTATTAAGTTAAACTAAATGATACAGAACTGGTAAAGATATCTGCAATCCTAATTCTAAAATTATGTGAAACTCTTGCAATACACTGGAATTGAACAACTTTCACATATATATGACATGTAAAACACTTTTCTGAGCTTTGGTGCCTAGGTTAAACTAATGCATATAAGAAGTTAAACTCAATGATATAGAACTGGTAGCGCTATCTGCAATCCGAATTCTAAACTTTTGTGAAACTCTTCCCATACACTGAAATTGAACAACTTTCACATATATACGTCATGTAAAACACTTTTCCGAGCTTTGGTGCCTAGGTTAAACTAACGCATATAAGAAGTTAAACTAAATGACACAGAACTGTTAACGCTTTATGCAATCCTAATTCTAAACTTATGTGCAAATCTTGCAATACACTGAAATTAAACAACATTCACATATATATGACATGTACAACACTTTTCCAAGCTTTTGCGTCTAAGGTAAACTAACGCATCTAATAAGTTAAACTAAATGATACAGAACTGGTAAAGCTATCTGCAATCCTAATTCTAAACTTATGTGAAACTCTTGTAATACACTGAAATTGAACAACTTTCACATATATATGACAAGTAAAACACTTTTCCAAGCTTTTGCGCGTTGGTTAAACTAACACATATGAAAAGTTTAACTCAATGATATAGAACTGGTAATGCTATACGCAATCCTAATTCTAAACTTCTGTGAAACTCTTGCAATACACTGGAATTGAACAACTTTCACAAATATATGACATATAAAACACGTTTCCAAGCTTTTGCGCCTAGGTTAAAATAAAGCCTATTAGAAGTTAAACTAAATGATATAGAAGTGCTAATGCTATCTGCAAACCTAATACTAAAATTATGTGGAACTTTTGCAATTCTCTGAAATTGAACAATTTTGCCCATATATATGACATTTTAAACACTTTTCCGAGCTTTTCTGCCTAGGTTAAACTAACGCCTTAAAAAAGTTTCCCGAGCATTTGTGCTTAGTTTTAACTAACGCATCGAAGAAGTTATACTAAATGATATACTAGTACTAATACTATCTGCAATCCTAATTCTAAACTTATGTGAAACTCTTGCAATACACTGAAATTGATCACGTCTGCACATTTGTATGTCTACTAAAACACTTTTGCGAGCATTTACCCATTGTTCTAAGGCCTATTAGAAGTTAAACTAAATGATATAGAAGTGCTAAAGCTATCTGCATACTTAATTCTAAAATTATGTGAAACTCTTGCAATACACTGGAATTGAACAACTTTCACATATATACGTCATGTAAAACACTTTTCCGAGCTTTGGTGCCTAGGTTAAACTAACGCATATAAGAAGTTAAACTAAATGACACAGAACTGTTAACGCTTTATGCAATCCTAATTCTAAACTTATGTGCAAATCTTGCAATACACTGAAATTAAACAACATTCACATATATATGACATGTACAACACTTTTCTGAGCTTCTCGTCTAGGGTAAACTAACGCATCTAATAAGTTAAACTAAATGATACAGAACTGGTAAAGATATCTGCAATCCTAATTCTAAACTTCTGTGAAACTCTTGTAATACACTGAAATTGAACAACTTTCACATATATATGACATGTAACACACTTTTCCGAGCTTTTGCGCCTAGGGTAACCTAACGCATCTAACAAGTTAAACTAAATGATAAAGAACTGGTAACGCTATCTGCAATCCGAATTCTAAACTTATGTGAAACTCTTGCAATACACTGAAATTGATCACGTCTGCACATTTGTATGTCTACTAAAACACCTTTGCGAGCGTTTACCCATTGTTCTAAGGCCTATTAGAAGTTAAACTAAATGATATAGAAGTGTTTAAGCTATCTGCATACTTCATTCTAAAATTATGTGAAACTCTTGCAATACCCTGGAATTGAACAACTTTCACATATATATGACATGTAAAACACTTTTACGAGCTTTGGTGCCTAGGTTAAACTAATGCATATAAGAAGTTAAACCTAATGATATAGAACTGGTAACGCTATCTGCAATCCTAATTCTAAACTTATGTGAAACTCTTCCCATATACTGGAAATGAACAACTTTCACATATATATGACATGTAAAACACTTTTCCGAATTTTGCCCCTAGGTAAACTAATGCATCTAAGAAGTTAAACTAAATGATACAGAACTTGTAACACTATCTGCAATCCTAATTCTAAACTTCTGTGAAACTATTGCAATAGAGTGAAATTGATCAACTTTCACATATATATGACATGTAAAATATTTTTCTGAGCTCTTTTGCCTAGGGAAAACTAACGCATATAAAAAGTTAAACTAAATGATATAGAAGTCCTAACAAATTATTCAACTCTAATTCTAAACTTATGTGAAACTCTTGTAATACAATGGAATTGAACAACTTTCACATAAATACGACATATACAACACTTTTCCGAGCTTTTGAGCCTAGGGTAAAGTAAAGCATCTAAGAAGTTAAACTAAATGATACAGAACTGGTAACGCTATCTGCAATCCTAATTCTAAACTTCTTTGAAACTCTTGTAATACACTGAAATTGAATAACTTTCATATATATATGATATATAAAACACTTTTCCAAGCTTTTGCGCGTTTGTTAAACTAACACATATCAAAAGTTAAACTCAATGATATAGAACTGGTAACGCTATCTGCAATCCTAAATGTAAACGTAAGTGAAACTCTTACAATACACTGAAATTGAACAACTTTCACATATATATGTCATGTAAAACATTTTCCGAGCTTTGGTGCCTAGGGTAAACTAAAGCATATAAGAAGTTAAACTCAATGATATAGAACTGGTAGCGCTATCTGCAATCCTAATTCTAAACTTCTATGAAACTCTTCCCATACACTGAAATTGAACAACTTTCACAAATATATGATATATAATACACTTTTCTGAGATTTGGCACGTACGTTAAACTAACACATATAAAAAGTTAAACTCAATGATATAAAACTGGTAACGCAATATGCAATCCTAATTTTAAACTTATGTGAAACTTTTCACATACATTGGAATTGAACAACTTTCACATATATATGACATGTATAACACTTTTCCGAGCTTTTGAGCCTAGGGTAACCTAACGCATCTAAGAAGTTAAACTAAATGATACAGAACTGGTAACGCTTTCTGTAATCCTAATTCTAAACTAATGTGAAACTCTTGCAATACACTGAAATTGAACAACTTTCACATATATATCACAAGTAAAACACTTTTCCGAGCTTTTGCGCCTAGGTTAAACTAACACATCAAAGAAGTTAAACTAAATGATATAGAACTGGTAACCCTAACTGAAATCCTAAATATAAACTTATGTGAAACTCTTGCAATACACTGGAATTGAACAACTTTCACATATATATGACATGTAGGACATTTTTCCAAGCTTTTGCGTCTAAGGTAAACTAACGCATCTAATAAGTTAAACTAAATGATACAGAACTGGTAAAGATATCTGCAATCCTAATTCTAAACTTCTGTGAAACTCTTGTAATACACTGAAATTGAACAACTTTCACATATATATGACATGTAACACACTTTTCCGAGCTTTGGTGACTAGAGTAAACTAACGCATATAAGAAGTTAAACTCAATGATATAGAACTGGTAACGCTATCTGCAATCCTAATTCTAAACTTCTGTGAAACTCTTGCAATACACTGAAATTGAACAACTTTCACATGTATATGACATGTAAAACACTCTTCTGAGCTCTTGTGCCTAGGGAAAACGAACGCATATAAGAAGTTAAACTAAATGATACAGAACTGGTAACGCTATATGGAATCCTAATTCTAAACTTATGTGCAACTCTTGCAATACACTGGAATTGAACAACTTTCACATATATATGACAAGTAAAACACTTTTCCAAGCTTTTGCGCGTTGGTTAAACTAACACATATGAAAAGTTTAACTCAATGATATAGAACTGGTTGTGCTATATGCAATCCTAATTTTAAACTTACGTGAAACTCTTGAAATACAATGGAATTGAACAACTTTCACTTATATATGACATGTACAACACTTTTCCGAGCTTTTGCGCCTAGGGTAACCTAACGCATCTAACAAGTTAAACTAAATGATAAAGAACTGGTAACGCTATCTGCAATCCGAATTCTAAACTTATGTGAAACTCTTGCAATACACTGAAATTGATCACGTCTGCACATTTGTATGTCTACTAAAACACCTTTGCGAGCGTTTACCCATTGTTCTAAGGCCTATTAGAAGTTAAACTAAATGATATAGAAGTGTTTAAGCTATCTGCATACTTCATTCTAAAATTATGTGAAACTCTTGCAATACCCTGGAATTGAACAACTTTCACATATATATGACATGTAAAACACTTTTACGAGCTTTGGTGCCTAGGTTAAACTAATGCATATAAGAAGTTAAACCTAATGATATAGAACTGGTAACGCTATCTGCAATCCTAATTCTAAACTTATGTGAAACTCTTCCCATATACTGGAAATGAACAACTTTCACATATATATGACATGTAAAACACTTTTCCGAATTTTGCCCCTAGGTAAACTAATGCATCTAAGAAGTTAAACTAAATGATACAGAACTTGTAACACTATCTGCAATCCTAATTCTAAACTTCTGTGAAACTATTGCAATAGAGTGAAATTGATCAACTTTCACATATATATGACATGTAAAATATTTTTCTGAGCTCTTTTGCCTAGGGAAAACTAACGCATATAAAAAGTTAAACTAAATGATATAGAAGTCCTAACAAATTATTCAACTCTAATTCTAAACTTATGTGAAACTCTTGTAATACAATGGAATTGAACAACTTTCACATAAATACGACATATACAACACTTTTCCGAGCTTTTGAGCCTAGGGTAAAGTAAAGCATCTAAGAAGTTAAACTAAATGATACAGAACTGGTAACGCTATCTGCAATCCTAATTCTAAACTTCTTTGAAACTCTTGTAATACACTGAAATTGAATAACTTTCATATATATATGATATATAAAACACTTTTCCAAGCTTTTGCGCGTTTGTTAAACTAACACATATCAAAAGTTAAACTCAATGATATAGAACTGGTAACGCTATCTGCAATCCTAAATGTAAACGTAAGTGAAACTCTTACAATACACTGAAATTGAACAACTTTCACATATATATGTCATGTAAAACATTTTCCGAGCTTTGGTGCCTAGGGTAAACTAAAGCATATAAGAAGTTAAACTCAATGATATAGAACTGGTAGCGCTATCTGCAATCCTAATTCTAAACTTCTATGAAACTCTTCCCATACACTGAAATTGAACAACTTTCACAAATATATGATATATAATACACTTTTCTGAGATTTGGCACGTACGTTAAACTAACACATATAAAAAGTTAAACTCAATGATATAAAACTGGTAACGCAATATGCAATCCTAATTTTAAACTTATGTGAAACTTTTCACATACATTGGAATTGAACAACTTTCACATATATATGACATGTATAACACTTTTCCGAGCTTTTGAGCCTAGGGTAACCTAACGCATCTAAGAAGTTAAACTAAATGATACAGAACTGGTAACGCTTTCTGTAATCCTAATTCTAAACTAATGTGAAACTCTTGCAATACACTGAAATTGAACAACTTTCACATATATATCACAAGTAAAACACTTTTCCGAGCTTTTGCGCCTAGGTTAAACTAACACATCAAAGAAGTTAAACTAAATGATATAGAACTGGTAACCCTAACTGAAATCCTAAATATAAACTTATGTGAAACTCTTGCAATACACTGGAATTGAACAACTTTCACATATATATGACATGTAGGACATTTTTCCAAGCTTTTGCGTCTAAGGTAAACTAACGCATCTAATAAGTTAAACTAAATGATACAGAACTGGTAAAGATATCTGCAATCCTAATTCTAAACTTCTGTGAAACTCTTGTAATACACTGAAATTGAACAACTTTCACATATATATGACATGTAACACACTTTTCCGAGCTTTGGTGACTAGAGTAAACTAACGCATATAAGAAGTTAAACTCAATGATATAGAACTGGTAACGCTATCTGCAATCCTAATTCTAAACTTCTGTGAAACTCTTGCAATACACTGAAATTGAACAACTTTCACATGTATATGACATGTAAAACACTCTTCTGAGCTCTTGTGCCTAGGGAAAACGAACGCATATAAGAAGTTAAACTAAATGATACAGAACTGGTAACGCTATATGGAATCCTAATTCTAAACTTATGTGCAACTCTTGCAATACACTGGAATTGAACAACTTTCACATATATATGACAAGTAAAACACTTTTCCAAGCTTTTGCGCGTTGGTTAAACTAACACATATGAAAAGTTTAACTCAATGATATAGAACTGGTTGTGCTATATGCAATCCTAATTTTAAACTTACGTGAAACTCTTGAAATACAATGGAATTGAACAACTTTCACTTATATATGACATGTACAACACTTTTCCGAGCTTTTGCGCCTAGGGTAACCTAACGCATCTAACAAGTTAAACTAAATGATAAAGAACTGGTAACGCTATCTGCAATCCGAATTCTAAACTTATGTGAAACTCTTGCAATACACTGAAATTGATCACGTCTGCACATTTGTATGTCTACTAAAACACCTTTGCGAGCGTTTACCCATTGTTCTAAGGCCTATTAGAAGTTAAACTAAATGATATAGAAGTGTTTAAGCTATCTGCATACTTCATTCTAAAATTATGTGAAACTCTTGCAATACCCTGGAATTGAACAACTTTCACATATATATGACATGTAAAACACTTTTACGAGCTTTGGTGCCTAGGTTAAACTAATGCATATAAGAAGTTAAACCTAATGATATAGAACTGGTAACGCTATCTGCAATCCTAATTCTAAACTTATGTGAAACTCTTCCCATATACTGGAAATGAACAACTTTCACATATATATGACATGTAAAACACTTTTCCGAATTTTGCCCCTAGGTAAACTAATGCATCTAAGAAGTTAAACTAAATGATACAGAACTTGTAACACTATCTGCAATCCTAATTCTAAACTTCTGTGAAACTATTGCAATAGAGTGAAATTGATCAACTTTCACATATATATGACATGTAAAATATTTTTCTGAGCTCTTTTGCCTAGGGAAAACTAACGCATATAAAAAGTTAAACTAAATGATATAGAAGTCCTAACAAATTATTCAACTCTAATTCTAAACTTATGTGAAACTCTTGTAATACAATGGAATTGAACAACTTTCACATAAATACGACATATACAACACTTTTCCGAGCTTTTGAGCCTAGGGTAAAGTAAAGCATCTAAGAAGTTAAACTAAATGATACAGAACTGGTAACGCTATCTGCAATCCTAATTCTAAACTTCTTTGAAACTCTTGTAATACACTGAAATTGAATAACTTTCATATATATATGATATATAAAACACTTTTCCAAGCTTTTGCGCGTTTGTTAAACTAACACATATCAAAAGTTAAACTCAATGATATAGAACTGGTAACGCTATCTGCAATCCTAAATGTAAACGTAAGTGAAACTCTTACAATACACTGAAATTGAACAACTTTCACATATATATGTCATGTAAAACATTTTCCGAGCTTTGGTGCCTAGGGTAAACTAAAGCATATAAGAAGTTAAACTCAATGATATAGAACTGGTAGCGCTATCTGCAATCCTAATTCTAAACTTCTATGAAACTCTTCCCATACACTGAAATTGAACAACTTTCACAAATATATGATATATAATACACTTTTCTGAGATTTGGCACGTACGTTAAACTAACACATATAAAAAGTTAAACTCAATGATATAAAACTGGTAACGCAATATGCAATCCTAATTTTAAACTTATGTGAAACTTTTCACATACATTGGAATTGAACAACTTTCACATATATATGACATGTATAACACTTTTCCGAGCTTTTGAGCCTAGGGTAACCTAACGCATCTAAGAAGTTAAACTAAATGATACAGAACTGGTAACGCTTTCTGTAATCCTAATTCTAAACTAATGTGAAACTCTTGCAATACACTGAAATTGAACAACTTTCACATATATATCACAAGTAAAACACTTTTCCGAGCTTTTGCGCCTAGGTTAAACTAACACATCAAAGAAGTTAAACTAAATGATATAGAACTGGTAACCCTAACTGAAATCCTAAATATAAACTTATGTGAAACTCTTGCAATACACTGGAATTGAACAACTTTCACATATATATGACATGTAGGACATTTTTCCAAGCTTTTGCGTCTAAGGTAAACTAACGCATCTAATAAGTTAAACTAAATGATACAGAACTGGTAAAGCTATCTGCAATCCTAATTCTAAACTTATGTGAAACTCTTGTAATACACTGAAATTGAACAACTTTCACATATATATGACAAGTAAAACACTTTTCCAAGCTTTTGCGCGTTGGTTAAACTAACACATATGAAAAGTTTAACTCAATGATATAGAACTGGTAATGCTATATGCAATCCTAATTCTAAACTTATGTGAAACTCTTGCAGTACACTGGAATTGAACAACTTTCACAAATATATGACATATAAAACACGTTTCCAAGCTTTTGCGCCTAGGTTAAAATAAAGCCTATTAGAAGTTAAACTAAATGATATAGAAGTGCTAATGCTATCTGCAAACCTAATACTAAAATTATGTGGAACTTTTGCAATTCTCTGAAATTGAACAATTTTGCCCATATATATGACATTTTAAACACTTTTCCGAGCTTTTCTGCCTAGGTTAAACTAACGCCTTAAAAAAGTTTCCCGAGCATTTGTGCTTAGTTTTAACTAACGCATCAAAGAAGTTATAATAAATGATATACTAGTACTAATACTATCTGCAATCCTAATTCAAAACTTATGTGAAACTCTAGCAATACACTGAAATTGATCACGTCTGCACATTTGTATGTCTACTAAAACACTTTTGCGAGCGTTTACCCATTGTTCTAAGGCCTATTAGAAGTTAAACTAAATGATATAGAAGTGCTAAAGCTATCTGCATACTTAATTCTAAAATTATGTGAAACTCTTGCAATACACTGGAATTGAACAACTTTCACATATATATGACATGTAAAACACTTTTCTGAGCTTTGGTGCCTAGGTTAAACTAATGCATATAAGAAGTTAAACTCAATGATATAGAACTGGTAGCGCTATCTGCATTCCTAATTCTAATCTTTTGTGAAACTCTTCCCATACACTGAAATTGAACAACTTTCACATATATACGTCATGTAAAACACTTTTCCGAGCTTTGGTGCCTAGGTTAAACTAACGCATATAAGAAGTTAAACTAAATGACACAGAACTGTTAACGCTTTATGCAATCCTAATTCTAAACTTATGTGCAAATCTTGCAATACACTGAAATTAAACAACATTCACATATATATGACATGTACAACACTTTTCCGAGCTTTTGCGTCTAGGGTAAACTAACGCATCTATTAAGTTAAACTAAATGATACAGAACTGGTAAAGATATCTGCAATCCTAATTCTAAAATTATGTGAAACTCTTGCAATACACTGGAATTGAACAACTTTCACATATATATGACATGTAAAACACTTTTCTGAGCTTTGGTGCCTAGGTTAAACTAATGCATATAAGAAGTTAAACTCAATGATATAGAACTGGTAGCGCTATCTGCAATCCGAATTCTAAACTTTTGTGAAACTCTTCCCATACACTGAAATTGAACAACTTTCACATATATACGTCATGTAAAACACTTTTCCGAGCTTTGGTGCCTAGGTTAAACTAACGCATATAAGAAGTTAAACTAAATGACACAGAACTGTTAACGCTTTATGCAATCCTAATTCTAAACTTATGTGCAAATCTTGCAATACACTGAAATTAAACAACATTCACATATATATGACATGTACAACACTTTTCCAAGCTTTTGCGTCTAAGGTAAACTAACGCATCTAATAAGTTAAACTAAATGATACAGAACTGGTAAAGCTATCTGCAATCCTAATTCTAAACTTATGTGAAACTCTTGTAATACACTGAAATTGAACAACTTTCACATATATATGACAAGTAAAACACTTTTCCAAGCTTTTGCGCGTTGGTTAAACTAACACATATGAAAAGTTTAACTCAATGATATAGAACTGGTAATGCTATACGCAATCCTAATTCTAAACTTCTGTGAAACTCTTGCAATACACTGGAATTGAACAACTTTCACAAATATATGACATATAAAACACGTTTCCAAGCTTTTGCGCCTAGGTTAAAATAAAGCCTATTAGAAGTTAAACTAAATGATATAGAAGTGCTAATGCTATCTGCAAACCTAATACTAAAATTATGTGGAACTTTTGCAATTCTCTGAAATTGAACAATTTTGCCCATATATATGACATTTTAAACACTTTTCCGAGCTTTTCTGCCTAGGTTAAACTAACGCCTTAAAAAAGTTTCCCGAGCATTTGTGCTTAGTTTTAACTAACGCATCGAAGAAGTTATACTAAATGATATACTAGTACTAATACTATCTGCAATCCTAATTCTAAACTTATGTGAAACTCTTGCAATACACTGAAATTGATCACGTCTGCACATTTGTATGTCTACTAAAACACTTTTGCGAGCATTTACCCATTGTTCTAAGGCCTATTAGAAGTTAAACTAAATGATATAGAAGTGCTAAAGCTATCTGCATACTTAATTCTAAAATTATGTGAAACTCTTGCAATACACTGGAATTGAACAACTTTCACATATATACGTCATGTAAAACACTTTTCCGAGCTTTGGTGCCTAGGTTAAACTAACGCATATAAGAAGTTAAACTAAATGACACAGAACTGTTAACGCTTTATGCAATCCTAATTCTAAACTTATGTGCAAATCTTGCAATACACTGAAATTAAACAACATTCACATATATATGACATGTACAACACTTTTCTGAGCTTCTCGTCTAGGGTAAACTAACGCATCTAATAAGTTAAACTAAATGATACAGAACTGGTAAAGATATCTGCAATCCTAATTCTAAACTTCTGTGAAACTCTTGTAATACACTGAAATTGAACAACTTTCACATATATATGACATGTAAAACACTTTTCCGAGCTTTGGTGCCTAGAGTAAACTAACGCATATAAGAAGTTAAACTCAATGATATAGAACTGGTAACACTATTTGCAATCCTAATTCTAAACTTATGTGCAACTGTTGCAATACACTGAAATTAAACAACATTCACATATATATATGACATGTAAAACACTTTTCCGAGCTTTTGCGTCTAGGGTAAACTAACGCATCTATTAAGTTAAACTAAATGATACAGAACTGGTAAAGATATCTGCAATCCTAATTCTAAACTTCTGTGAAACTCTTGTAATACACTGAAATTGAACAACTTTCACATATATATGACATGTAACACACTTTTCCGAGCTTTGGTGACTAGAGTAAACTAACGCATATAAGAAGTTAAACTCAATGATATAGAACTGGTAACGCTATCTGCAATCCTAATTCTAAACTTCTGTGAAACTCTTGCAATACACTGAAATTGAACAACTTTCACATGTATATGACATGTAAAACACTCTTCTGAGCTCTTGTGCCTAGGGAAAACGAACGCATATAAGAAGTTAAACTAAATGATACAGAACTGGTAACGCTATATGGAATCCTAATTCTAAACTTATGTGCAACTCTTGCAATACACTGGAATTGAACAACTTTCACATATATATGACAAGTAAAACACTTTTCCAAGCTTTTGCGCGTTGGTTAAACTAACACATATGAAAAGTTTAACTCAATGATATAGAACTGGTTGTGCTATATGCAATCCTAATTTTAAACTTACGTGAAACTCTTGAAATACAATGGAATTGAACAACTTTCACTTATATATGACATGTAACACACTTTTCCGAGCTTTTGCGCCTAGGGTAACCTAACGCATCTAACAAGTTAAACTAAATGATAAAGAACTGGTAACGCTATCTGCAATCCGAATTCTAAACTTATGTGAAACTCTTGCAATACACTGAAATTGATCACGTCTGCACATTTGTATGTCTACTAAAACACTTTTGCGAGCGTTTACCCATTGTTCTAAGGCCTATTAGAAGTTAAACTAAATGATATAGAAGTGTTTAAGCTATCTGCATACTTCATTCTAAAATTATGTGAAACTCTTGCAATACCCTGGAATTGAACAACTTTCACATATATATGACATGTAAAACACTTTTACGAGCTTTGGTGCCTAGGTTAAACTAATGCATATAAGAAGTTAAACCTAATGATATAGAACTGGTAACGCTATCTGCAATCCTAATTCTAAACTTATGTGAAACTCTTCCCATATACTGGAAATGAACAACTTTCACATATATATGACATGTAAAACACTTTTCCGAATTTTGCCCCTAGGTAAACTAATGCATCTAAGAAGTTAAACTAAATGATACAGAACTTGTAACACTATCTGCAATCCTAATTCTAAACTTCTGTGAAACTATTGCAATAGAGTGAAATTGATCAACTTTCACATATATATGACATGTAAAATATTTTTCTGAGCTCTTTTGCCTAGGGAAAACTAACGCATATAAAAAGTTAAACTAAATGATATAGAAGTCCTAACAAATTATTCAACTCTAATTCTAAACTTATGTGAAACTCTTGTAATACAATGGAATTGAACAACTTTCACATAAATACGACATATACAACACTTTTCCGAGCTTTTGAGCCTAGGGTAAAGTAAAGCATCTAAGAAGTTAAACTAAATGATACAGAACTGGTAACGCTATCTGCAATCCTAATTCTAAACTTCTTTGAAACTCTTGTAATACACTGAAATTGAATAACTTTCATATATATATGATATATAAAACACTTTTCCAAGCTTTTGCGCGTTTGTTAAACTAACACATATCAAAAGTTAAACTCAATGATATAGAACTGGTAACGCTATCTGCAATCCTAAATGTAAACGTAAGTGAAACTCTTACAATACACTGAAATTGAACAACTTTCACATATATATGTCATGTAAAACATTTTCCGAGCTTTGGTGCCTAGGGTAAACTAAAGCATATAAGAAGTTAAACTCAATGATATAGAACTGGTAGCGCTATCTGCAATCCTAATTCTAAACTTCTATGAAACTCTTCCCATACACTGAAATTGAACAACTTTCACAAATATATGATATATAATACACTTTTCTGAGATTTGGCACGTACGTTAAACTAACACATATAAAAAGTTAAACTCAATGATATAAAACTGGTAACGCAATATGCAATCCTAATTTTAAACTTATGTGAAACTTTTCACATACATTGGAATTGAACAACTTTCACATATATATGACATGTATAACACTTTTCCGAGCTTTTGAGCCTAGGGTAACCTAACGCATCTAAGAAGTTAAACTAAATGATACAGAACTGGTAACGCTTTCTGTAATCCTAATTCTAAACTAATGTGAAACTCTTGCAATACACTGAAATTGAACAACTTTCACATATATATCACAAGTAAAACACTTTTCCGAGCTTTTGCGCCTAGGTTAAACTAACACATCAAAGAAGTTAAACTAAATGATATAGAACTGGTAACCCTAACTGAAATCCTAAATATAAACTTATGTGAAACTCTTGCAATACACTGGAATTGAACAACTTTCACATATATATGACATGTAGGACATTTTTCCAAGCTTTTGCGTCTAAGGTAAACTAACGCATCTAATAAGTTAAACTAAATGATACAGAACTGGTAAAGCTATCTGCAATCCTAATTCTAAACTTATGTGAAACTCTTGTAATACACTGAAATTGAACAACTTTCACATATATATGACAAGTAAAACACTTTTCCAAGCTTTTGCGCGTTGGTTAAACTAACACATATGAAAAGTTTAACTCAATGATATAGAACTGGTAATGCTATATGCAATCCTAATTCTAAACTTATGTGAAACTCTTGCAGTACACTGGAATTGAACAACTTTCACAAATATATGACATATAAAACACGTTTCCAAGCTTTTGCGCCTAGGTTAAAATAAAGCCTATTAGAAGTTAAACTAAATGATATAGAAGTGCTAATGCTATCTGCAAACCTAATACTAAAATTATGTGGAACTTTTGCAATTCTCTGAAATTGAACAATTTTGCCCATATATATGACATTTTAAACACTTTTCCGAGCTTTTCTGCCTAGGTTAAACTAACGCCTTAAAAAAGTTTCCCGAGCATTTGTGCTTAGTTTTAACTAACGCATCAAAGAAGTTATAATAAATGATATACTAGTACTAATACTATCTGCAATCCTAATTCAAAACTTATGTGAAACTCTAGCAATACACTGAAATTGATCACGTCTGCACATTTGTATGTCTACTAAAACACTTTTGCGAGCGTTTACCCATTGTTCTAAGGCCTATTAGAAGTTAAACTAAATGATATAGAAGTGCTAAAGCTATCTGCATACTTAATTCTAAAATTATGTGAAACTCTTGCAATACACTGGAATTGAACAACTTTCACATATATATGACATGTAAAACACTTTTCTGAGCTTTGGTGCCTAGGTTAAACTAATGCATATAAGAAGTTAAACTCAATGATATAGAACTGGTAGCGCTATCTGCATTCCTAATTCTAATCTTTTGTGAAACTCTTCCCATACACTGAAATTGAACAACTTTCACATATATACGTCATGTAAAACACTTTTCCGAGCTTTGGTGCCTAGGTTAAACTAACGCATATAAGAAGTTAAACTAAATGACACAGAACTGTTAACGCTTTATGCAATCCTAATTCTAAACTTATGTGCAAATCTTGCAATACACTGAAATTAAACAACATTCACATATATATGACATGTACAACACTTTTCCGAGCTTTTGCGTCTAGGGTAAACTAACGCATCTATTAAGTTAAACTAAATGATACAGAACTGGTAAAGATATCTGCAATCCTAATTCTAAAATTATGTGAAACTCTTGCAATACACTGGAATTGAACAACTTTCACATATATATGACATGTAAAACACTTTTCTGAGCTTTGGTGCCTAGGTTAAACTAATGCATATAAGAAGTTAAACTCAATGATATAGAACTGGTAGCGCTATCTGCAATCCTAATTCTAAACTTTTGTGAAACTCTTCCCATACACTGAAATTGAACAACTTTCACATATATACGTCATGTAAAACACTTTTCCGAGCTTTGGTGCCTAGGTTAAACTAACGCATATAAGAAGTTAAACTAAATGACACAGAACTGTTAACGCTTTATGCAATCCTAATTCTAAACTTATGTGCAAATCTTGCAATACACTGAAATTAAACAACATTCACATATATATGACATGTACAACACTTTTCCAAGCTTTTGCGTCTAAGGTAAACTAACGCATCTAATAAGTTAAACTAAATGATACAGAACTGGTAAAGCTATCTGCAATCCTAATTCTAAACTTATGTGAAACTCTTGTAATACACTGAAATTGAACAACTTTCACATATATATGACAAGTAAAACACTTTTCCAAGCTTTTGCGCGTTGGTTAAACTAACACATATGAAAAGTTTAACTCAATGATATAGAACTGGTAATGCTATACGCAATCCTAATTCTAAACTTCTGTGAAACTCTTGCAATACACTGGAATTGAACAACTTTCACAAATATATGACATATAAAACACGTTTCCAAGCTTTTGCGCCTAGGTTAAAATAAAGCCTATTAGAAGTTAAACTAAATGATATAGAAGTGCTAATGCTATCTGCAAACCTAATACTAAAATTATGTGGAACTTTTGCAATTCTCTGAAATTGAACAATTTTGCCCATATATATGACATTTTAAACACTTTTCCGAGCTTTTCTGCCTAGGTTAAACTAACGCCTTAAAAAAGTTTCCCGAGCATTTGTGCTTAGTTTTAACTAACGCATCGAAGAAGTTATACTAAATGATATACTAGTACTAATACTATCTGCAATCCTAATTCTAAACTTATGTGAAACTCTTGCAATACACTGAAATTGATCACGTCTGCACATTTGTATGTCTACTAAAACACTTTTGCGAGCATTTACCCATTGTTCTAAGGCCTATTAGAAGTTAAACTAAATGATATAGAAGTGCTAAAGCTATCTGCATACTTAATTCTAAAATTATGTGAAACTCTTGCAATACACTGGAATTGAACAACTTTCACATATATACGTCATGTAAAACACTTTTCCGAGCTTTGGTGCCTAGGTTAAACTAACGCATATAAGAAGTTAAACTAAATGACACAGAACTGTTAACGCTTTATGCAATCCTAATTCTAAACTTATGTGCAAATCTTGCAATACACTGAAATTAAACAACATTCACATATATATGACATGTACAACACTTTTCTGAGCTTCTCGTCTAGGGTAAACTAACGCATCTAATAAGTTAAACTAAATGATACAGAACTGGTAAAGATATCTGCAATCCTAATTCTAAACTTCTGTGAAACTCTTGTAATACACTGAAATTGAACAACTTTCACATATATATGACATGTAAAACACTTTTCCGAGCTTTGGTGCCTAGAGTAAACTAACGCATATAAGAAGTTAAACTCAATGATATAGAACTGGTAACACTATTTGCAATCCTAATTCTAAACTTATGTGCAACTGTTGCAATACACTGAAATTAAACAACATTCACATATATATATGACATGTAAAACACTTTTCCGAGCTTTTGCGTCTAGGGTAAACTAACGCATCTATTAAGTTAAACTAAATGATACAGAACTGGTAAAGATATCTGCAATCCTAATTCTAAACTTCTGTGAAACTCTTGTAATACACTGAAATTGAACAACTTTCACATATATATGACATGTAACACACTTTTCCGAGCTTTGGTGACTAGAGTAAACTAACGCATATAAGAAGTTAAACTCAATGATATAGAACTGGTAACGCTATCTGCAATCCTAATTCTAAACTTCTGTGAAACTCTTGCAATACACTGAAATTGAACAACTTTCACATGTATATGACATGTAAAACACTCTTCTGAGCTCTTGTGCCTAGGGAAAACGAACGCATATAAGAAGTTAAACTAAATGATACAGAACTGGTAACGCTATATGGAATCCTAATTCTAAACTTATGTGCAACTCTTGCAATACACTGGAATTGAACAACTTTCACATATATATGACAAGTAAAACACTTTTCCAAGCTTTTGCGCGTTGGTTAAACTAACACATATGAAAAGTTTAACTCAATGATATAGAACTGGTAATGCTATATGCAATCCTAATTCTAAACTTATGTGAAACTCTTGCAGTACACTGGAATTGAACAACTTTCACAAATATATGACATATAAAACACGTTTCCAAGCTTTTGCGCCTAGGTTAAAATAAAGCCTATTAGAAGTTAAACTAAATGATATAGAAGTGCTAATGCTATCTGCAAACCTAATACTAAAATTATGTGGAACTTTTGCAATTCTCTGAAATTGAACAATTTTGCCCATATATATGACATTTTAAACACTTTTCCGAGCTTTTCTGCCTAGGTTAAACTAACGCCTTAAAAAAGTTTCCCGAGCATTTGTGCTTAGTTTTAACTAACGCATCAAAGAAGTTATAATAAATGATATACTAGTACTAATACTATCTGCAATCCTAATTCAAAACTTATGTGAAACTCTAGCAATACACTGAAATTGATCACGTCTGCACATTTGTATGTCTACTAAAACACTTTTGCGAGCGTTTACCCATTGTTCTAAGGCCTATTAGAAGTTAAACTAAATGATATAGAAGTGCTAAAGCTATCTGCATACTTAATTCTAAAATTATGTGAAACTCTTGCAATACACTGGAATTGAACAACTTTCACATATATATGACATGTAAAACACTTTTCTGAGCTTTGGTGCCTAGGTTAAACTAATGCATATAAGAAGTTAAACTCAATGATATAGAACTGGTAGCGCTATCTGCATTCCTAATTCTAATCTTTTGTGAAACTCTTCCCATACACTGAAATTGAACAACTTTCACATATATACGTCATGTAAAACACTTTTCCGAGCTTTGGTGCCTAGGTTAAACTAACGCATATAAGAAGTTAAACTAAATGACACAGAACTGTTAACGCTTTATGCAATCCTAATTCTAAACTTATGTGCAAATCTTGCAATACACTGAAATTAAACAACATTCACATATATATGACATGTACAACACTTTTCCGAGCTTTTGCGTCTAGGGTAAACTAACGCATCTATTAAGTTAAACTAAATGATACAGAACTGGTAAAGATATCTGCAATCCTAATTCTAAAATTATGTGAAACTCTTGCAATACACTGGAATTGAACAACTTTCACATATATATGACATGTAAAACACTTTTCTGAGCTTTGGTGCCTAGGTTAAACTAATGCATATAAGAAGTTAAACTCAATGATATAGAACTGGTAGCGCTATCTGCAATCCTAATTCTAAACTTTTGTGAAACTCTTCCCATACACTGAAATTGAACAACTTTCACATATATACGTCATGTAAAACACTTTTCCGAGCTTTGGTGCCTAGGTTAAACTAACGCATATAAGAAGTTAAACTAAATGACACAGAACTGTTAACGCTTTATGCAATCCTAATTCTAAACTTATGTGCAAATCTTGCAATACACTGAAATTAAACAACATTCACATATATATGACATGTACAACACTTTTCCAAGCTTTTGCGTCTAAGGTAAACTAACGCATCTAATAAGTTAAACTAAATGATACAGAACTGGTAAAGCTATCTGCAATCCTAATTCTAAACTTATGTGAAACTCTTGTAATACACTGAAATTGAACAACTTTCACATATATATGACAAGTAAAACACTTTTCCAAGCTTTTGCGCGTTGGTTAAACTAACACATATGAAAAGTTTAACTCAATGATATAGAACTGGTAATGCTATACGCAATCCTAATTCTAAACTTCTGTGAAACTCTTGCAATACACTGGAATTGAACAACTTTCACAAATATATGACATATAAAACACGTTTCCAAGCTTTTGCGCCTAGGTTAAAATAAAGCCTATTAGAAGTTAAACTAAATGATATAGAAGTGCTAATGCTATCTGCAAACCTAATACTAAAATTATGTGGAACTTTTGCAATTCTCTGAAATTGAACAATTTTGCCCATATATATGACATTTTAAACACTTTTCCGAGCTTTTCTGCCTAGGTTAAACTAACGCCTTAAAAAAGTTTCCCGAGCATTTGTGCTTAGTTTTAACTAACGCATCGAAGAAGTTATACTAAATGATATACTAGTACTAATACTATCTGCAATCCTAATTCTAAACTTATGTGAAACTCTTGCAATACACTGAAATTGATCACGTCTGCACATTTGTATGTCTACTAAAACACTTTTGCGAGCATTTACCCATTGTTCTAAGGCCTATTAGAAGTTAAACTAAATGATATAGAAGTGCTAAAGCTATCTGCATACTTAATTCTAAAATTATGTGAAACTCTTGCAATACACTGGAATTGAACAACTTTCACATATATACGTCATGTAAAACACTTTTCCGAGCTTTGGTGCCTAGGTTAAACTAACGCATATAAGAAGTTAAACTAAATGACACAGAACTGTTAACGCTTTATGCAATCCTAATTCTAAACTTATGTGCAAATCTTGCAATACACTGAAATTAAACAACATTCACATATATATGACATGTACAACACTTTTCTGAGCTTCTCGTCTAGGGTAAACTAACGCATCTAATAAGTTAAACTAAATGATACAGAACTGGTAAAGATATCTGCAATCCTAATTCTAAACTTCTGTGAAACTCTTGTAATACACTGAAATTGAACAACTTTCACATATATATGACATGTAAAACACTTTTCCGAGCTTTGGTGCCTAGAGTAAACTAACGCATATAAGAAGTTAAACTCAATGATATAGAACTGGTAACACTATTTGCAATCCTAATTCTAAACTTATGTGCAACTGTTGCAATACACTGAAATTAAACAACATTCACATATATATATGACATGTAAAACACTTTTCCGAGCTTTTGCGTCTAGGGTAAACTAACGCATCTATTAAGTTAAACTAAATGATACAGAACTGGTAAAGATATCTGCAATCCTAATTCTAAACTTCTGTGAAACTCTTGTAATACACTGAAATTGAACAACTTTCACATATATATGACATGTAACACACTTTTCCGAGCTTTGGTGACTAGAGTAAACTAACGCATATAAGAAGTTAAACTCAATGATATAGAACTGGTAACGCTATCTGCAATCCTAATTCTAAACTTCTGTGAAACTCTTGCAATACACTGAAATTGAACAACTTTCACATGTATATGACATGTAAAACACTCTTCTGAGCTCTTGTGCCTAGGGAAAACGAACGCATATAAGAAGTTAAACTAAATGATACAGAACTGGTAACGCTATATGGAATCCTAATTCTAAACTTATGTGCAACTCTTGCAATACACTGGAATTGAACAACTTTCACATATATATGACAAGTAAAACACTTTTCCAAGCTTTTGCGCGTTGGTTAAACTAACACATATGAAAAGTTTAACTCAATGATATAGAACTGGTTGTGCTATATGCAATCCTAATTTTAAACTTACGTGAAACTCTTGAAATACAATGGAATTGAACAACTTTCACTTATATATGACATGTAACACACTTTTCCGAGCTTTTGCGCCTAGGGTAACCTAACGCATCTAACAAGTTAAACTAAATGATAAAGAACTGGTAACGCTATCTGCAATCCGAATTCTAAACTTATGTGAAACTCTTGCAATACACTGAAATTGATCACGTCTGCACATTTGTATGTCTACTAAAACACTTTTGCGAGCGTTTACCCATTGTTCTAAGGCCTATTAGAAGTTAAACTAAATGATATAGAAGTGTTTAAGCTATCTGCATACTTCATTCTAAAATTATGTGAAACTCTTGCAATACCCTGGAATTGAACAACTTTCACATATATATGACATGTAAAACACTTTTACGAGCTTTGGTGCCTAGGTTAAACTAATGCATATAAGAAGTTAAACCTAATGATATAGAACTGGTAACGCTATCTGCAATCCTAATTCTAAACTTATGTGAAACTCTTCCCATATACTGGAAATGAACAACTTTCACATATATATGACATGTAAAACACTTTTCCGAATTTTGCCCCTAGGTAAACTAATGCATCTAAGAAGTTAAACTAAATGATACAGAACTTGTAACACTATCTGCAATCCTAATTCTAAACTTCTGTGAAACTATTGCAATAGAGTGAAATTGATCAACTTTCACATATATATGACATGTAAAATATTTTTCTGAGCTCTTTTGCCTAGGGAAAACTAACGCATATAAAAAGTTAAACTAAATGATATAGAAGTCCTAACAAATTATTCAACTCTAATTCTAAACTTATGTGAAACTCTTGTAATACAATGGAATTGAACAACTTTCACATAAATACGACATATACAACACTTTTCCGAGCTTTTGAGCCTAGGGTAAAGTAAAGCATCTAAGAAGTTAAACTAAATGATACAGAACTGGTAACGCTATCTGCAATCCTAATTCTAAACTTCTTTGAAACTCTTGTAATACACTGAAATTGAATAACTTTCATATATATATGATATATAAAACACTTTTCCAAGCTTTTGCGCGTTTGTTAAACTAACACATATCAAAAGTTAAACTCAATGATATAGAACTGGTAACGCTATCTGCAATCCTAAATGTAAACGTAAGTGAAACTCTTACAATACACTGAAATTGAACAACTTTCACATATATATGTCATGTAAAACATTTTCCGAGCTTTGGTGCCTAGGGTAAACTAAAGCATATAAGAAGTTAAACTCAATGATATAGAACTGGTAGCGCTATCTGCAATCCTAATTCTAAACTTCTATGAAACTCTTCCCATACACTGAAATTGAACAACTTTCACAAATATATGATATATAATACACTTTTCTGAGATTTGGCACGTACGTTAAACTAACACATATAAAAAGTTAAACTCAATGATATAAAACTGGTAACGCAATATGCAATCCTAATTTTAAACTTATGTGAAACTTTTCACATACATTGGAATTGAACAACTTTCACATATATATGACATGTATAACACTTTTCCGAGCTTTTGAGCCTAGGGTAACCTAACGCATCTAAGAAGTTAAACTAAATGATACAGAACTGGTAACGCTTTCTGTAATCCTAATTCTAAACTAATGTGAAACTCTTGCAATACACTGAAATTGAACAACTTTCACATATATATCACAAGTAAAACACTTTTCCGAGCTTTTGCGCCTAGGTTAAACTAACACATCAAAGAAGTTAAACTAAATGATATAGAACTGGTAACCCTAACTGAAATCCTAAATATAAACTTATGTGAAACTCTTGCAATACACTGGAATTGAACAACTTTCACATATATATGACATGTAGGACATTTTTCCAAGCTTTTGCGTCTAAGGTAAACTAACGCATCTAATAAGTTAAACTAAATGATACAGAACTGGTAAAGCTATCTGCAATCCTAATTCTAAACTTATGTGAAACTCTTGTAATACACTGAAATTGAACAACTTTCACATATATATGACAAGTAAAACACTTTTCCAAGCTTTTGCGCGTTGGTTAAACTAACACATATGAAAAGTTTAACTCAATGATATAGAACTGGTAATGCTATATGCAATCCTAATTCTAAACTTATGTGAAACTCTTGCAGTACACTGGAATTGAACAACTTTCACAAATATATGACATATAAAACACGTTTCCAAGCTTTTGCGCCTAGGTTAAAATAAAGCCTATTAGAAGTTAAACTAAATGATATAGAAGTGCTAATGCTATCTGCAAACCTAATACTAAAATTATGTGGAACTTTTGCAATTCTCTGAAATTGAACAATTTTGCCCATATATATGACATTTTAAACACTTTTCCGAGCTTTTCTGCCTAGGTTAAACTAACGCCTTAAAAAAGTTTCCCGAGCATTTGTGCTTAGTTTTAACTAACGCATCAAAGAAGTTATAATAAATGATATACTAGTACTAATACTATCTGCAATCCTAATTCAAAACTTATGTGAAACTCTAGCAATACACTGAAATTGATCACGTCTGCACATTTGTATGTCTACTAAAACACTTTTGCGAGCGTTTACCCATTGTTCTAAGGCCTATTAGAAGTTAAACTAAATGATATAGAAGTGCTAAAGCTATCTGCATACTTAATTCTAAAATTATGTGAAACTCTTGCAATACACTGGAATTGAACAACATTCACATATATATGACATGTAAAACACTTTTCTGAGCTTTGGTGCCTAGGTTAAACTAATGCATATAAGAAGTTAAACTCAATGATATAGAACTGGTAGCGCTATCTGCATTCCTAATTCTAATCTTTTGTGAAACTCTTCCCATACACTGAAATTGAACAACTTTCACATATATACGTCATGTAAAACACTTTTCCGAGCTTTGGTGCCTAGGTTAAACTAACGCATATAAGAAGTTAAACTAAATGACACAGAACTGTTAACGCTTTATGCAATCCTAATTCTAAACTTATGTGCAAATCTTGCAATACACTGAAATTAAACAACATTCACATATATATGACATGTACAACACTTTTCCGAGCTTTTGCGTCTAGGGTAAACTAACGCATCTATTAAGTTAAACTAAATGATACAGAACTGGTAAAGATATCTGCAATCCTAATTCTAAAATTATGTGAAACTCTTGCAATACACTGGAATTGAACAACTTTCACATATATATGACATGTAAAACACTTTTCTGAGCTTTGGTGCCTAGGTTAAACTAATGCATATAAGAAGTTAAACTCAATGATATAGAACTGGTAGCGCTATCTGCAATCCTAATTCTAAACTTTTGTGAAACTCTTCCCATACACTGAAATTGAACAACTTTCACATATATACGTCATGTAAAACACTTTTCCGAGCTTTGGTGCCTAGGTTAAACTAACGCATATAAGAAGTTAAACTAAATGACACAGAACTGTTAACGCTTTATGCAATCCTAATTCTAAACTTATGTGCAAATCTTGCAATACACTGAAATTAAACAACATTCACATATATATGACATGTACAACACTTTTCCAAGCTTTTGCGTCTAAGGTAAACTAACGCATCTATTAAGTTAAACTAAATGATACAGAACTGGTAAAGATATCTGCAACCTAATTCTAAACTTCTGTGAAACTCTTGTAATACACTGAAATTGAACAACTTTCACATATATATGACATGTAAAACACTTTTCCGAGCTTTGGTGCCTAGGGTAAACTAACGCATCTAAGAAGTTAAACTCAATGATATAGAACTGGTAGCGCTATAAGCAATCCTAATTCAAAACTTATGAGAAACTCTTCCCAATAACTAAAATTGAACGACTTTCACATATATATATGTCATGTAAAACAAATTTCTGAGCTTTTGTGCCTACGTTAAACTAACGTATCTCAGAAGTTAAACTCAGTGATATAGAACTGGTAGCGCTATCTGCAATCCTAATTCTAAACTTCTGTGAAACTCTTCCCATACACTGAAATTGAACTACTTTCACATATATATGTCATGTAAAACATTTTTCTGAGCTTTGGTGCCTAGGGTAAACTAACGCATATAAGAAGTTAAAGGCAATGATATAGAACTGGTAGTGATATCTGCAATCCTAATTCTAAACTTCTGTGAAACTCTTCCCATACACTGATATTGAACAACTTTCACATATATATGACATGTAAAACACTTTTCGGAGCTTTTGCGACTAGGGTAAACTAACGCATATAAGAATTTAAACTAAATAATATAGAACTGGTAAGGCTATCTGCAATCCTAATTCTAAACTTATGTGAAACGCTTCAATACACTGAAATTGAAAAACTATCATATATATATGATATGTAAAAGAATTTTCCGAGCTTTTGCGCCTATGTTAAACTAACGCATCTAAGAAGTTAAACTCAGTGATATAGAACTGGTAGCGCTATCTGCAATCCTAATTCTAAACTTCTGTGAAACTCTTCCCATACACTGAAATTGAACTACTTTCACATATATATTACATTTAAAACATTTTTCTGAGCTTTGGTGCCTAGGGTAAACTAATGCATCTAAGAAGGTAAACTAAATGATACAGAAGTATTAACGCTATCTCCAATCCTAATTCTAAACTTATGTGAAACTCTCACAATACACTGAAATTGAACAACTTTCACATATATATGGCATGTAAAACACATTTCCGAGCTTTGGTGCCTAGGGTAAACTAACACATCTACGAAGTTAAACTCAATGATAAAGAACTGGTAACACACTCTGCAATCCTAATTCTAAACTTATAAGCCACTCTTGCAATACACTGAAATTGAATAACTTTCACATATATATGACATGTAAAACACATTTTCGAGCTTTGGTGCCTAGGGTAAACTAACGCATATAAGAAGTTAAACTCATTGATATAGAACTGGTAGCGCTATTGCAATCCTAATTCTAATCTTCTGTGAAACTCTTCCCATACACTGAAATTGAACAACTTTCACATATATATTACATGTAAAATATTTTTCCGAGGTTTGGTGCCTAGGGTAAACTAACGCATCTAAGAAGGTAAACTAAATGATACAGAACTGGTAACGCTATCTCCAATCCTAATTCTAAATTTATGTGAAACTCTCGCAATACACTGAAATTGAACAACTTTCTCATATATATGACATGAAAAACACTTTTCCGAGCTTTGGTGCTTAGGGTAAACTAATGCATTTTTGAAGTTAAACTAAATGATAAAGAACTGGTAAGGCTATCTGCAATCCTAATTCTAAACTTAAGTGAAACTCTTGCAATACACTGGAATTGAACAACTTTCACATATATATGACATGTAAAACACATTTCCGAGCTTTGTTGCCTAGGGTAAACTAACGCATAGAAGTTAAACTCAGTGATATAGAACTGGTAGTGCTATCTGCAATCCTAATTCTAAACTTCTGTGAAACTCTTCCCATACACTGAAATTTAACAACTTTCACATATATTTCTCATGTAAAACACTTTTCCGATCTTTTGCGCCTACGTTAAAGTAACGTATCTCAGAAGTTAAACTCAGTATTATAGAACTGGTAGCGCTATCTGCAATCCTAATTCTAAACTTCTGTGAAACTCTTCCCATACACTGAAATTGAACAACTTTCACATATATATTACATGTAAAACATTTTTCCCAGCTTTGTTGCCTAGGGTAAACTAATGCATCTAAGAAGGTAAACTAAATGATACAGAACTGGTAACGCTATCTCCAATCCTAATTCTAAATTTATGTGAAACTCTCGCAATACACTGAAATTGAAAAACTTTCACATATATATGACTTGTAAAACACTTTTCTGAACTTTGGTGCTTAGGGTAAACTAATGCATTTTCGAAGTTAAACTAAATGATATTGAACTGGTAAGGCTATCTGCAATCCTAATTTTAAACTTATGTGAACCTCTTGCAATACACTGAAATTGAACAACTTTCACATATATAAGACATGTAAAACACTTTTCCGAGCTTTGGTGCCTAGGGTAAACTAACGCATATAAGAAGTTAAACTCAGTGACATAGAACTGCTAGCGCTATCTGCAATCCTAATTCTAAACTTCTGTGAAACTCTTTCAATACACTGAAATTGAACCACTTTTACATATATATGACCGGTAAAACACGTTTCCGAGCTTTGGCGCCAAGGATAAACTAACGCATCTAAGAAGGTAAACTAAATGATACAGAACTGGTAACGCTATCTCCAATACTAATTCTAAACTTCTGTGAAACTCTCGCAATACACTGAAATTGAACAACTTTCACATGTATATGACATGTAACACACTTTTCTGAGCTCTTGTGCCTAGGGAAAACAAACGCATATAAGAAGTTAAACTAAATGATACAGAACTGGTAACTCTATATAAATCCTAATTCTAAACTTATGTGCAACTCTTGCAATACACTGAAATTAAACAACTTTCAAAGATATATGACATGTACAACACTTTTCCGAGCTTAGGTGCCTAGGGTAAACTAACGCATATAAGAAGTTAAACTCAATGATATAGAACTGGTAGCGCTATCTGCAATCCTAATTCTAAACTTCTGTGAAACTCTTCCCATACACTGAAATTGAACAACTTTCACATATATATGACATGTAAAACACTTTTCCGAGCTTTGGTGCCTAGGGTAAACTAACGCATCTAAGAAAGTAAACTAAATGGTACAGAACTGGTAACGGTATCTGCAATCCTAATTCTAAACTTATGTGAAACTCTCGCAATACACTGAAATTGAACAACTTTCACATATATATGACATGTAAAACACTTTTCCGAGCTTTGGTGCCTAGGTTATACTAACGCATCTACGAAGTTAAACTCAATGATAAAGAACTGGTAACGCTATCTGCAATCCTAATTCTAAACTTATATGAAACTCTTGCAATACACTGAAATTGAACAACTTTCACATATATATGACATGTAAAACACGTTTCTGAACTGTTGCGCCTAGGTTAAACTAACGCATCTAAGAAGTTAAACTAAATGATTCAGAACTGGTAACGCTATCTGCAATCCTAATTCTAAACTTATGTGAAACTCTTGCAATACACTGAAATTGAACAACTTTCACATATATATGTCATGTAAAACACTTTTCCGAGCTTTTGCGCCTACGTTAAACTACCGTATCTCAGAAGTTAAACTCAGTGATATAGAACTGGTCGTGCTATCTGCAATCCTAATTCTAAACTTCTGTGAAACTCCTCCGATACACTGAAATTGAACAACTTTCACATATATATGTCATGTAAAACACTTTTCCGAGCTTTTTCGCCTACGTTAAACTAACGTAACTCAGAAGTTAAACTCAGTGATATAGAATGGTAGTGCTATCTGCAATCCTAATTCTAAACTTCTGTGAAACTCTTCCCATACCCTGAAATTGAACAACTTTCACATATATATGGCATGTAAAACACATTTCCGAGCTTTGGTGCCTTGGGTAAACTAATGCATATAAGAAGGTAAACTAAATGGTACAGAACTGGTAACGTTATCTGCAAACCTAATTCTAAACTTATGTGAAACTCTTCCCATACACTGAAATTGAACAACTTTCACATATATATGACATGTAAATCACTTTTTCGAGCTTTTCTGCCTAGGTTAAACTATCGCCTATTAGAAGTTAAGCAAAATGATATAGAAGTACTAACGTTATCTGCAATTTTAATTTTAAACTTATGTGAAACTTTTGCGATTCACTGAAATTGAACAACTTTCACATATATATGACATGTAAAACACTTTTCCGAGTTTTTATGCATAGGGTAAACTAACACATCTAAAAAATTAAACTAAATGATATAGTACTTGTAACGCTATTAAAATCCTAATTCTAAACTTATGTGAAACTCTTCAAATACATTGAAATTGATCACCTCTGCACATTGGTATGTCTACTAAAACCTTTTTCTGAGATTTTACCCATTGCTGTAACTAACGCCTATTAGAAGTTAAACTAAGGCTTCCGGGAAGATGGCGACCGAGAAAAGCGGGGCTTAAGTGCCCCCTAACAACCAATCTCCATTACCACAAAATCAGTGCTTTTCATAGCCAGAAAACACTATCACCAGAGAAACAAAAAAATCACCCGGCTCCAGAGAGAAAGCGGACTGAGAACAGACCTCAGAGCCACAGAGGAGATACACTGGCCTCACACCCGAGGACGCGGCAGCAGCGTCATATTGCCGGCGGCAGCGGCAAATTCACCGGACAGCTACAGCAAGCCAAGGTGAGCTGCTGTGGAACATACAGCCGGGATTTTTCAGCACAGGGAACATCTAAAGCTCCCACTGGCTTAGCTCAGCACATGCTGCAAGTTCTCAGAGTGGAATTCAAAACCAAGAAGAAATAAGCCAGCCTCACAGCCGAGGGCATAGCAGTGGCGCCATATTTCCACCGGTGGCAGCCTCAGCAAATTCAACGAGTCCAATACAGCTACATCTGCGAACTCAAGAACTGTGAGTCAAATTGAGGGCCACAGAGGAGAAATCCCAGTACTGTACTTCCTGGGACTTGACCCATTGGGGGAGTGGCAGTAGCAGAGATATCACACCATAGGAGAACGTGCAACCTGGCACCCCCCACAGTCTAAAGCAGCCTCTATCGACTCTCTGGGTCGGAGACTCTGTGATACAACCCAGTAAAGGAGTAGTGGGGTCTGAGATACTACAGACTCGAGATCCAGAGCACCTTAAGTGAAGTCATAGTGACCCAAGGGAAGAACCCAGAGAAGGCACAAACTTCCAAAATCATGGTAAAGAGGAATAACACTGGAGCAATGAATGCCCACAACCCCACAACATCAGAACCCGATAAAACAGAAAATCAGATTTTTAGAAGATCAAATCAGGAAAATAACTGTAGAAATAATAGAGGTGCTTCGACAGAGAGAGCCAAAAAGAGATAAAGGATGCAATTAATGAAGTAAAGGCCTCTATTCAAAGTACAAACAACCGATTAGACCACATGGAGAACAAAATCTCGCTCTTAGAAGATGATCCAAAAATGAACGCATAGTTTCTAATCTAGAAAAAAATATCCAACAGCAGGAATCTGACATTGAAAAAATATGGGCCCATTTTAAGAGAGCTAACCTAAGAATAATTGGAATAGAGGAGGGAAAAGAAAGTGATACCAAGGGATCAACAATCTCTTCAAGGAAGTAATAGCAGAAAATTTTCCAAACATAGATCAAGAGGTCGATACACAGATCCAGGAAACTTATAGAACCCCCTTTAGACAGGATTGGAGAAGAGGATCCCCACGCCACATCATTGTCAAAATTACCAATGTGGAAGCCAAGCAGAGAATCTTAAAGCCAACAAAAACAAAGGGCCAAGTGACATTCAGAGGCAAATCAATTAGAATCACTCCAGACTTCCCAAACCAAGTCATGAGAGCCATAAGGGCTTGGAGTAACATATTCCAAACTCTGAAAGAAAAAACTTCCAGCCAAAAATTTCCTACCCAGCAAAACTTTCTATCAAATTAGATGGGGAAATAAGAAGCTTCCATGACAAACAGAAACTGAAGGAATTTTTGTCTTCAAAACCAGCGCTAGAGAAAATACTCAAAGAGATTAACTACAAAGAAGAAATAGGTAACACACACCAGAACCAGAGAAACAAGAGTTTCCATCCAACAGTCAACTAAGATTGGTTATCTGTGGAGATTCATTACTTATGTTAGTCTTTTACCTATCTCTAAAGCATATTGTTTGCCTTTATTGTTGTTAATTTTTAGGATTTCTAGTTGGAATATTAATATACCTTCAGATATAGCATTTGGAAATATTTTATCCCATTCTATTAGTAACTGTTAACTGTGTTTACATTGTCTTTGAGTATACAATATTTTTTTAGGGAGTTTGTATACTTTTCTGTTGCCTGTGCCATTGAAATCATATTCAATAAATCACTGCCAATTTCAATGTTGTGAGGTTTTATGACCCAGATTTTCTTCTAAAAGTTTATAGTCTTAAGATTTATATTTAGGTCTTTTATCTATTTTGAGTTAATACTTGTATATGGGATTAGGTAAGGGTCCAATTTTATTCTTTTCCATGTAATTATTATTTTTCAACAATATTTAGTTAAAAGATTATTATTTCCACCACCAAATGTTCGTGGAAACCTTGTCAAAAATAACTTGATAATATAGGGAAAAATTTAGCTCTAGGCTTGTATTTAACTCCAATGGTTTATATATCTGCCTTTAGAACAGTACTACACTGTTTCAATTATTGTAGCTTTATATGGTTTGAAATCAGAAAATATATATCTTCTAGCTTTGTTCTTTTTCAAGATCGTTTTGGGTATCTAGAATCCATATTCCATATTAGGATAGATTTTTTTTCTGAAAAATAAATATATAAATATATGATAGTTTCACCTAAAAAATAGAAAAAAAATATTCTCTGGTAAGAAAGAAAGTAAAAAGAAATATTGAAATGTTATCTTTAAGTCATCAAAAGCTTGGTATCAGACAAATGAAACTGTTATGTGAGATTATCATTTTTAATTTTGGATAAATTGCTATAATAATAGATGTCAACCACTAAGCCAAGCATGGGAAGGAGGGATGGGAAGGGAATGGGGTGGGGATCGGGTGGGGGCTGACTGGGCGATGTGTGCATGTATGTCTACAAAAGTTTGTATCCCACTATGATGTATGAATACAGAGCACCAATAAAAAATTAATAAATAAAAGAAGTTAAACTAAATGATATACAAGTACTAACGCTATCTGCAATCCTTATTCTAAACTTATATGAAACTCTTGCAGTTCACTGAAATTGAACAACTTTCACATGTATATGACATGTAAAACACTTTTCCGAGCGTTTGTGCTTAGTTTTAACTAACAGATCTTAGAAGTTAAACTAAATGATATAGAAGTGCTAATGCTATATGCAATTCTAATTCTAAACTTATGTGAAACTATTGCCATAAACTGAAATTGAACAACATTGCACATATATATGACATTTTAAACACTTTTCTGAGCTTTTACACCTAGGTTAAATTTACGCATATAAAAAGTTAAACTTAATGATATAGAAGTGCTAATGCTATCTGCAATTCTAATTCTAAATTTATGTGAAACTCTTGCAATTCACTGAAATTGAAAAACTTTCACATATATATGACATGTAAAACACTTTTCCGAGCGTTTGTGCTTAGTTTTAACTAACACATCTTAGAAGTTAAACTAAATGATATAGAAGTGCTAATGCTATATGCAATTCTAATTCTAAACTTATGTGAAACTATTGTAATTCACTGAAATTGAAAAACTTTCATATATATATATGACATGTAAAACACTTTTCCGAGCTTTTGTGCCAAGATTTACCTAACGCATATGGGATGTTAAACTAAATGATGTATCAGTCCTAAAACTATATGCGATCCAAAACTCTCAACTTATATGAAACTTTTGCAATACAATGAATTTTGACAACAATTCACATATATATGACATCTAAAACACTTTTCCGAGCTTTTGTATATACCTGTCACTAATCTGTATAACAACTTTAATTCATGGAAGTAGTAACCCTAACTGTAACAGTAATATTAACTGTATGAGAAACTTACAATACACAGAAATTGAATATCTCTGCACATAGATATGACATGTGAAACACTTTTCCGAGCTTTTTCACATAGATGTAACTAACGCATATACGAAGTTAAACTACATGTTATAGAAGTCCTAACACTAACTGGAATCCTAAATATAAACTTATGTGAGACTCTTATAATACACTGAAATGAACATCTTTGCACATATATATCACAGGTAAAACTCTATTCCGAGCTTTTTCACAGAGCTGTAACTAACATTTATTAGAACTTAAACTAAATGATATAGAAGTCCTAATGCTAACTGTAATCCTAAATCTAAACTTATGTGAAGCTTACAATACTGAAAATAAACAATTCTGCAGATAGGTATGACTCGTAAACCCCTCTTCTGAGCTTTTACCCATTGTTGTAACTAACAAATATAAGAACATAAACTAAATGGTATAGAAGTCCTAAAGCTATCTGCAATCCAAACTCTCACCTTATATGAAACTCTTGCAATACACTAAACTTGAACAACTTTGCACATAGATATGACATCTAAAACACTTTTTCGAGGTTTTGTATATACCTGCCACTAATCCGTATAAAACTTTAATTAATGGAAGTAGTAACGCTAACTGTAACGGTAATATTAACTGTATGAGAAACTTACAATACACTGAAATTGAATATCTCTGCACATAGATATGACATGTGAAACACTTTTCCGAGCTTTTTCACATAGGTGTAACTAACGCAGATACGAGGTTAAACTAAATGTTATAGAAGTCCTAATACTAACTGTAATCCTAAATCTAAACTTATGTGAGACTCTTACAATACACTCGAAATGAACATCTTTGCACAAATACGGTAATATTAACTGTATGAGAAACTTACAATACACTGAAATTGAATATCTCTGCACATAGATATGACATGTGAAACACTTTTCCGAGCTTTTTCACATAGGTGTAACTAACGCAGATACGAGGTTAAACTAAATGTTATAGAAGTCCTAATACTAACTGTAATCCTAAATCTAAACTTATGTGAGACTCTTACAATACACTCGAAATGAACATCTTTGCACAAATATATCACAGGTAAAACTCTTTTCCGAGTCTTTTCACATAGCTGTAACTAAAGCTTAATAGAACTTATACTAAATGATATAGAAGTCCTAATGCTAACTCTAATCCTAAATCAAAACTTATGTGAAACTTACAATACACTGAAATTGAACAACTCTGCAGATAGATATGACTCGTAAACCCCTCTTCCGAGCTTTTACCCATTGTTGTAACTAACAAATATAAGAACATAAACTAAATGGTATAGAAGTCCTAAAGCTATCTGCAATCCAAACTCTCACCTTATATGAAACTCTTGCAATACACTAAACTTGAACAACTTTGCACATAGATATGACATCTAAAACACTTTTTCGAGGTTTTGTATATACCTGCCACTAATCCGTATAAAACTTTAATTAATGGAAGTAGTAACGCTAACTGTAACGGTAATATTAACTGTATGAGAAACTTACAATACACTGAAATTGAATATCTCTGCACATAGATATGACATGTGAAACACTTTTCCGAGCTTTTTCACATAGGTGTAACTAACGCAGATACGAGGTTAAACTAAATGTTATAGAAGTCCTAATACTAACTGTAATCCTAAATCTAAACTTATGTGAGACTCTTACAATACACTCGAAATGAACATCTTTGCACAAATATATCACAGGTAAAACTCTTTTCCGAGTCTTTTCACATAGCTGTAACTAAAGCTTAATAGAACTTATACTAAATGATATAGAAGTCCTAATGCTAACTCTAATCCTAAATCAAAACTTATGTGAAACTTACAATACACTGAAATTGAACAACTCTGCAGATAGATATGACTCGTAAACCCCTCTTCCGAGCTTTTACCCATTGTTGTAACTAACAAATATAAGAACATAAACTAAATGGTATAGAAGTCCTAAAGCTATCTGCAATCCAAATTCTCAACTTATATGAAACTCTTGCAATACACTAAACTTGAATAACTCTGCACATAGATATGACATCTAAAACACTTTTCCAAGCTTTTGCATATACCTGTCACTAATCTGTATAATAACTTTATTTCATGGAAGTAGTAACCCTAACTGTAACAGTAATATTAACTCTATGAGAAACTTACAATACACTGAAATTGAATATCTCTGCACATAGATATGACATGTGAAACACGTTTCCGAGCTTTTTCACACAGGTGTAACTAACGCAGATAGGAAGTAAAACTACATGTTATAGAAGTCCTAACACTAACTGGAATCCGAAATCTAAACCTATGTGAGACTCTTACAATACACTGAAATGAACATCGTTGCACATATATATCACAGGTAAAACTCTTTCCCAAGCCTTTTCACAGAGCTGTAACTAACGCTTATAAGAACTTAAAACTAAATGATAAAGAAGTCCTAACGCTAACTGTAATCCTAAATCTAAACTTATGTGAAACTTACAATACACTGAAATTGAACAACTCTGCAGATAGATATGACTCGTAAACCCCTCTTCCGAGCTTTTACACATTGTTGAAACTAACGTATATAAGAAGATAAACTAAATGATATAGTAGTCCTAAAGCTATCTGCGATCCAAACTCTCAACTTATATGAAACTCTTGCAATACAATAACATTTGACACCTTTGCATATAGATTTGACATCTAAAACACTTTTCCAATCTTTTGTTTATACCTGTCACTAATCCGTATAATAACTTTAATTCATGGAAGTAGTAACGCTAACTGTAACGGTAGTATTAACTCTATGAGAAACTTACAATACACTGAAATTGAATATCTCTGCACATAGATATGACATGTGAAACACTTTTCCGAGCTTTTTCACATAGGTGTAACTAACGCATATACGAAGTTAAACTAAATTTTACACAAGTCCTAACACTAACTGGAATCCTAAATCTAAACTTATGTGAGACTCTTACAATACACTCGAAATGAACATCTTTGCACATATATATCACAGGTAAAACTCTATTCCGAGCCTTTTCACATAGCTGTAACTAACGCTTATAAGAACTTAAACTAAATGATATAGAAGTCCTAACGCTAACTGTAATCCTAAATCTAAACTTATGTGAAGCTTACAATACACTGAAAATGAACAACTCTGCAGATAGATATGACTCGTAAACCCCTCTTCCGAGCTTTTACCCATTGTTGTAACTAACGCATATAAGAACATAAACTAAATGGTATAGAAGTCCTAAAGCTATCTGCGATCCAAACTCTCAACTTATATGATACTCTTGCAATACAATGAAAATTGACAACTTTGCACATAGATATGACATCTAAAACACTTTTCCAAGCTTCTGTATATACCTGTCACTAATCCGTATAATAACTTTAATTCATGGAAGTAGTAACGCTAATTGTAATGGTAATATTAACTGTATGAGAAACTTACAATACACTGAAATTGAATACCTTTACACATAGATATGACATGTGAAACACCTTTCGGAGCTTTTTCCCAGAGGTGTAACTAGCGCATATAAGAAGTTAAACTACATGTTATAGAAGTCCTAACACTAACTGGAATCCTAAATCTAAACTTATGTGAGACTCTTACAATACACTCGAAATGAACATCTTTGCACATATATATCACAGGTAAAACTCTTTTCCGAGCTTTGTCAGATACGTATAACTAACACCTATAAGTAGTTTTATGATATAGAAGTCCTAACGCTAAGTGTAATCCTAAATCTAAACATATGAAACTGTTACAGTACACAGAAATTGAACATTTTGCACATATATATGACATGTGAAACACTTTTCGGAGCTGTTGCCCATAGCTGTAACTAACGCATATAAGAAGTTAAAAACTAGGACTTCCAGGAAGATGGCAACGGAGGAAAGCGGTACTTACAAGTCCCAATAACAGTCAAACTCTATTACCACAAAACCATCGCCTTTCAGAGCCAGAAAACACCACCAGAAAAGAAATAAAAACTCTAAATACAAGGGACAGAGAAAAAGTGCTGGAAAAACAAGACATCATAAAGAAACCAGCCCAAAGTGCCACACCCGCCGCAGCACGGAGCAGCTGGAGCTGTGGCGTGGAGCAGCCGGAGCGGCCAGAGGTGCGGTGTGTAGCAGCCAGAGCCGTGGCGCAGAGCGGCATGGCCTACATCTTCTATAGCAGCACCAGGCTCCAGAGAGGAAGGAAAAGCAGAAAGGAGCTCAAATCCAGAGAGGAGGTATGCCGGCCTTGTGGCCTCGGACGCAGCAGCAGCGCCTTACTGCTGGTGGCAGCGGCGAGTTCACCTGACGGCCCTAGACCAAAGCACTCTACCAGCCACCAGGCACCAGAGAGGAGGGGTGGAAAGTGAGCCAAGGTGAGTCACTACTGAACAGCCAGGCAGCCGTCAACAGTTTCTTCAGTGCAAGGAGCATCTAAAGCTCCCATGGGCCGGGATCAGCACACCCCGCAGGGACTCAGCGGAGCTCAAAACCAGAGAAGAACTATGCCAACCTCATGGCCGAGGATGCGGCAGCAGTGCCTTACTGCCGGCAGCAGTGGTGAGTTCACCGGATGGCTGAAGACCAATGCGCTAAACCAGCCACCAGGCTCCAGAAAGGAGGGGTGGATAGCGAGCCGAAGTGAGCAGGTGCTGAACAGCTGGGTGGCAGTCAGCAGTTTTGTTAGTGCAGGGAACATCTAAAGCTCCCAAGGGCCGAGCACAGCACACCTGGCAGGGACTCAGAGCGGAGCTCAAAACCAGAGAAGAAATACACCGTATCACGGCCGAGGGTGTGGCAGTGGTGCCATATTGCCAGTGGCTGCAGCAGCGAATCCACCGAGTTCACTACAGCTCCATCAGTGCACTCAACAACCGTGAGTCAAATTGCGACCCCTAGGGGAGAAATCCCAGTACTGTACCCCCAGGGACTTGCGAAAATAGTCTTCCTGGGTCAGAGATTTTAGCAGTGTAACCCAGTGGGGGAGTGGCGGTGGCAGAGATATCATACCATCGTCACAACTCCCCGCTGGAGAACGCCCAACTTGGCACCCCACATGGTCTAAGCAGCCTCGATTGACTCCCTTGGTCTGAGACTTTGTGATACAACCCAGTAAAGGAGTAGTGGTGACTGAGATACCATAGACTCGAGATCCAGAGCATCTTAAGTGAACTCGTAGTGACCCAGGGAAGAACCCAGAGAAGGCACAAACTTCCAAAATCATGGGAAAGAGGAATAACAATGGAGCAGTGAATGTCCACAACCCCATAACATCAGAATCTGATAACACAAAAATCCAAAGATCTCTAGAAGATCAAATCAGGAAAATAACTTTAGAAATAATAGAGGACTATCAAAAAGAATTCAGAGAGAGTAAAAAAGAGATAAAGGATGCAATCATTGAAATAAAGGTCTCAATTCAAAGTATAAACTACAGATTAGACCACATGGAGAATAGAATCTCGCTTCTTGAAGATGATCATTCCAAAAACGAACGCATAGTCTCTAATTTAGAAAAAAAAATCCGACAGCAGGAATCTGACATTGAAGAAATATGGGCCCATTTCAAGAGAGCTAACCTAAGAATAATTGGAATAGATGAGGGAAAAGAAGGTGAAAGCAAAGTGATCAACAATCTCTTCAAGGAAGTAATAGCAGAAAATTTTCCAAACATAGAGCAAGAGGTTAATACACAGGCCCAGGAAACTTATAGAACTCCCTTTAGACAGGATCAGAGAAGAGGATCCCCACACTACATAATTGTCAAAATGACTAATGTGGAAGCCAAGGAGATAATCTTAAAGGCAACAAAAACAAAAGGCCACGTGACATTCAGAGGCAAACCAATTAGAATCACTCCAGACTTCCCAAACCAACTTATGAAAGCCAGAAGGGTATGGAGTAACACATTCCAAACTCTGAAAGAAAACAACTTCCAGCCAAAAATTTCCTACCCAGCAAAACTATCCATCAAATTAGATGGGGAAATAAGAAGCTTCCATGACAAACAGCAACTGAAGGAATTTATGTCTTCAAAACCAGCGCTAGAGAAAATACTCAAGGAGATTAACTGTAAAGAGGAAATTGGTAATACACGCCAGAACCAAAGAAACAAGAATTCCCATCCAGCAGACAACTAAGCAAAGAAGAATAAACAGTATCTCAAACAGAAATAAGATCTTAACATGTTGGGAATTAAAAATTCTCTCTTTATAATCACACTGAATGTAAATGGCCTCAACTCCCCAATAAAAAGACATAACATGGCAAAATGGATTAAAAGCCAGAATCCATCCATCTGCTGCATACAAGAAACACACCTTACAAATAAAGATAGGAACAAACTCAAGGTAAAGGCCTGGAGCAAGGTAATCCATGCTGATGGTGCTCAAAGACAAGCAGGAGTAGCAACTATGATATCAGACAAGTTAGACTTCAAACCCAAACTTATTCGAAGAGACAAAGAAGGTCACATTTTACTGGTAAAAGGAATAGTCCAGCAAGAGGAAATAACAATGATCAACATCTATGCCCCAAACATAGGGGCAGCTACTTTCATAAATCAAACTCTTTGTGACATGAAGTCACACATAAATCCCAACACAATAATACTGGGAGACTTCAACACGCCTCTCACAATACTAGACTGATCTTCCAGACAAACGGTCAGTAAAGATGTCTCAGAACTAAAGAACACCATTAACCAAATGGACCTGTTGGACACATATAGAATATTTCACCCAGCTACAGCGGAGTTAACATTTTTCTCAGCTGCTCACGGAACCTTCTCCAAAATAGATCACATACTGGGACACAAAATGAGCACTAGCAAATTTAAAAAATGTTACATACTTCCCTGTGTCATTTCAGACCATAACGGAATGAAACTAGAAATCAACTATAAGAATACCCAGAGAAACAACATAAACATGTGGAGACTGAACACCACACTTCTGAATGAAGAATGGGTCATAGAACATGTAAGAGGTGAAATCAAGAAATTTCTAGAAACAAGTGAAAATAAAGAAACAACATATCAATACCTCTGGGACACCTTGAAGGCAGTATTAAGAGGAAAATTTATAGCAGTCAGTGCTCACATAAGAAAAACAGAAAATCTTCAAATAAATAGCCTTACGACACACCTCAAAGCCCTTGAAAAGCAGAATCAATTGAACCCCAAAGCCAGCAGAAGACAGGAAATTATTAAAATTAGAGCAGAAATTAATGAAATAGAGAATAAAAAATACAGAAAATCAACAAAACCAAAATCTGCTTTCTTGAAAAAATCAACAAGATTGATAAACAACTAGCCAACCTAACTAAAAAAAGAGAACCAACCCAAATTATGAAGATAAGTGATGAAAAAGGAGGCATTACTACTGACAGCGTAGAAATCCAGAGGATTATCAGAAACTACTTTGAAAAACTATACTCCAACAAAATGGAAAATCTGGAGAAAATCAACAACTTCCTAGATAAATACAACCTTCCTAAAATGAGTCAAGAAGATATAGAACACATAAGCCAACCAATAAATCAAAGAGATTGAAACAACAATAAAGAGCTTACCATCAAAGAAAAGCCCAGGACCAGATGGTTTCCCAAGTGAATTCTATAAAACCTTTAGAGAAGAGCTAACCCCAATACTACTCAAACTATTTTGGGAAATAGAAAAAACCGGGACTCTCCCAAATATAGTCTATGAAGCCAACATCACACTAATACCCAAACCGAATAAAGACAGTTCAAGGAAGGAAAACTACAGGCCTATATCTCTGATGAACTTGGATGCAAAACTATTAAACAAAATAGTTTGAATGCAACACGCATTCAAAACCACATCAAGAAAATCATTCACCATGACCAGGTAGGGTTCATCCCAGGGATGCAAGGCTGGTTCAATATACGAAAATCAATCCATATAATTCATCATATAAACAGAATCAAAGACAAAAACCACATGATCATCTCAATAGATGCTGAAAAAGCATTTGATAAAATTCAACATCCATTTATGATAAAAACACTGCAGAGAATTGGAATAGAAGGAACATATCTCAACATTATTAAGGCAATCTACAATAAGCCCACTGCCAACATCATATTAAATGGGGAAAAACTTCAAGAATTCCCCCTAAAAACTGGAACGAGACAAGGATGTCCACTATCACCACTTCTCTTCAATATAGTACTAGAGACTCTAGCCAGAGCAATAAGACAAGAAAAGGAAATCAAAGGAGTACAAATAGGAAAAGAAGAACTTAAGCTTTCACTATTTGCAGATGACATGATACTATATTTAGAAAACCCAACAAACTCAACCAAAAGGCTTATAGAACTGATCAACAAATTCAGCAAGGTATCTGGATACAAAATCAATCTTAAAAAATCAGAAGCTTTCCTGTACACCAACCATAAATCCACTGAAAAAGAAATTCAGAAAACACTTCCACTCAGGATCTCCCACAAAAAAAAAAATAAAATACCTAGGAATAAACTTGACCAAGGAGGTAAAAGATCTCTACAAAGAAAATTATAAAACACTGAAAAAAAGAAATCGAAGATCTTAGAAAATGGAAAGACCTTCCATGTTCATGGATTGGCAGAATAAATATCATTAAAATGGCCATCCTCCCAAAAGTGATCTACAGATTTAATGCAATACCCATTAAACTACCAAGATCATTCCTCACAGACATAGAAAAATCAGTCCTTAAATTTATCTGGAATAACAAAAAGCCCAGAATAGCCAAGGTAGTTCTCAGTAACAAAAACCATGCAGGAGGAATCACAATACCTGACTTTAAACTATACTACAAAGCCATTGTAATAAAAACAGCATGGTACTGGCAAAAGAACAGATATATAGACCAATGGAGCAGAATAGAAGACCCAGAAACAAGTCCACACACTTTCAGCCAATTGATTTTTGACAAAGAGGCCAGAAACATACACTGGAAAAAAGATAGCCTCTTCAACAAATGGTGTTGGCAAAACTGGTTAACCATATGCAGAAAATTGGATGTTAATCCCACTTTTTCACCCTGTACAAAAGTCAACTCATGATGGATCAAAGTCTTGGAAATTAAACCAGAGACCTTGAAGCTCCTTGAAGAGGGCATAGGTCCAACACTACAACACATAGGCACAGACAAACATTTCCTCAACAAGACCCCAAAGGCACAACAAATTAAAAGGAGAATCAATACATGGGTTTGCATGAAACTGAAGAGCTTCTGTTCAGCAAAGGAAACTATCAAGAATCTCAATCGAGAGCCAACAGAATGGGAGAAGATTTTTGCCACCTACACCAATGATAGAGGACTAATATCTAGAATATACAGAGAACTCAAGAAACTCAACACTAAGAAAACAAAGCATCCAATAACAAAATGGGCAAATGAACTAAATAGACACTTCACAAAAGAAGAAATTCAAATGGCCAATAAATGCATAAAAAATGCTCAACATCACTGGCAATCAGAGAGATGCAAATCAGAACTACTCTGAGATTTCACCTAACTCCAACTAGAATGGCCATCATTCAAAACACAAACAACAACAGATGCTGGCGAGGATGTGGAGAAGTGGGAACTCTAAGACATTGTTGGTGGGATTGCAAATTAGTGCAACCACTTTGGAAAACATACCACTGTTGGGTATCTACCCAAAAGAAAAGAAACCAAACTACCAAACTAATGCATGTGTATATATGTTCATAGCTGCACAATTCACCATAGCCAAACTATGGAACCAGCCAAGATGTCCATCAACAGATGAATGGATTACGAAACTGTGGGATATGTACACAATGGAATTTTACTCAGCCATCAAAAAAAAAACTCAATTACATCATTTTCAGGGAAATGGATGGAACTGGAGGACAATATGCTAAGTGAGATTAGTCAGTCACAAAAAATAAGAAATCAGATGCTTTCCCTAATATGTGAGAGTTAGAGAGAAATGGGTCATAGGAGGAACTCTTGAAAGAGGAAATCCTATAGAGGAGCAAACAAGACAACCTAAAGGAGAAGAAAGGAGGGGGGAAGAGGAAAATCTCTAAAGCACACAATGTACTTAAACATATCGAAGTTAATCACTAAGCCAAGCAAGGGAAGGAGGGACTGGGAGGGAATGGGGTGGGAGTTGGGTAAGGGTTGAATCAGCGATGAGTACATGTTTGTACACACAAGTTTTTTACCCCAATAAGTTGTATGAATATAATGCACCAATATATAAACTAAATATTGTAGAAGTCCTAACGATAACTGCAATCCTAAATCTAAACATATGAAACTGTTACAGTACACAGAAATTGAACATTGTGCACATATATATGACATGTGAAACACTTTTCCGAGCTTTTGAACATTAGCTGTAACTAACGCATATAAGAAGTTAAACTAAATGATAGATTTCCTAACGCTATTTGCAATCCTAATTCTGAACTTATGTGAAACTCTTGCAATACCCTGAAATTGAACATCTCTGCACATAGATATAACATGTGAAACACTTTTCCAAGCTTTTAGCCGTTGCGGTCATTAATGCATATAAAAACGTAAACTAACTCTTATGGAAGTCCTAACGCTAACTGTAATGCTAATACTAGCTGTATGTGAAACTCTTACAATACCTTGAAATTGAACATCTCTGCACATAGACTGCACAGAGACTGCACATAGACTGGTAAACCACTTTTCGGAGCTTTTGCCCATAGCTGTAACTAATGCATATAAGAAGTTAAACTAAATGTTATAGAAGTTCTAACTCTAATTGGAATTCTAAATCTAAACTTATATGAAAGTCTTATAATACACTGAAATTGAACATCATTGCATATTTATAAGACATGTAAAGCACTTTTTCTAGCTTTGTTTATAGCTGTCACTAACCCATATCACCCATATATCAGCCTGGTGGGCTGTTGAGTGTGTTGGTCTGGTGCCGTCCAGTAAATTTGCCGCTGCTGTTGGCAATAAGGTGGTGCTTCCGCGTGTTCGGGCGTGAGACCAGCGTATCTCCTCTGTGGCTCTGAGCTTCATTCTTAGTTTAACTTCTTATAAGCGTTAGTCACACCTATGTGATAAAGCTTGGAAAAGAGTTTTACCTGTGATATATATGTGCAAAAATGTTCAATTCGAGTGTATTTTTAGAGTTTCACATAACTTTATAATTAGGATTGCAGATAGCGTTAGGACATCCAAAGCATTTACTTTAACTTCTTGGTTTTTTTTTTTTTTTTTTTTTGTAGTACTGGGGTTCCTGGAAGCCCTTCTACCTCCGGGATACACTCCCACGGGCTACACTCCCAGACCTAATTTTTAACTTTTTTTATTTGGAAACAGTCTCTTAAACCAGCGAGGCTGGCTTCAAACCAGGGCAATCCTCCTGTCTCCGCCTCCCAAGCGCGGAGATTACAAGCGTGCGCCACCACGCCCGGCTTACTTTAACTTCTTATATGGGTTAGTGACAGCTATATACGAAAGCTCGGAGAAGTGTTTTACCTTTCATATAAATATGCAAAGATGTTCAATTTCAGTGTATTGTAAGAGTTTCACATAATTTTAGAATTAGGATTGCAGATTGCATTAGGAAGTCTCTATCATTTATTTTAACTTTTTATGTGCGTTAGTTACACCTATGTGAAAAAGCTCGGAAAAGTGTTTTACCTGTGATATCTATGTGCAAAGATGTTCAATTTGAGTGTATTGTAAGAGTCTCACAAAAGTTTATAATTAGGATTGCAGTAGATTTCGATCTTCTATAACATTTAGTTTAAATTCTTATATGCGTTAGTTACAGCTATGGGCAAAAGCTCTGAAAAGTGGTTTACCAGTCATATCTATGTGCAGAGATGTTCAATTTCAGGGTATTGTAAGAGTTTCACATACATCTAGTATTAGCATTACAGTTAACGTTAGGACTTCCATAAGAGTTAGTTTACGTTCATTAGTTACCGCTATTCCTAAAAGCTTGGAAAAGTGTTTATATGTCATATCTATGTGCAGAGATGTTCAATTTCAGGGTATTATAAGAGTTTCACATACAGCTAGTATTAGCATTACAGTTAACGTTAGGACTTCCATAAGAGTTAGTTTACGTTCATTAGTTACCGCTATTCCTAAAAGCTTGGAAAAGTATTTACATGTCATATCTATGTGCAGAGATGTTCAATTTCAGTGTATTTCAAGAGTTTCATAAGTTTAGAATTAGGATTGCAGATAGCGTTAGGACATCCATAGCATTTCATTTAACTTCTTATATGAGTTAGTGACAGCTATATACAAAGATCAGAAAAGTGTTTTACATGTCATATAAATGTGCAAAGATGTTCAATTTCTATGTGTTCTATGTGTTTCTATGTGTTCAATTTCTATATTCTGCACATATTAGGGTACCTGGCTGCCTGTTTAGGGTGCCTGGGTGCCTATGGTTAGGGTGCCTGGTTGCCTGGGTTTAGGGTGCCTGGGTGCCTAGGTTTACTGTGCCTAATTGCCTGGGTGCCTAGTGTTAGGGCGCCTGGGTGCCTTGGTGCCTATGTTTAAGGTGCCTGGGTGCCTAGGTTTAGGGTAAATGGATGCCTCTGTTTAGGGTGCCTGTGAGCCTGAGTGTCTAAGGTTAGCGTGCCAGTGTGCCTGGGTTCCTAGGGTTAGGGTACCTGTGTGTTGGGTGCCTAGGTTTAGGGTCCCTGGGTGCCGGGTGCCTAGAGATCGGGTGCTTGGGTGCCTGGGTGACTAGGGTTGTAGGGGTGCTGGAAAGCAGGCTGGAAGAAGTGCTTCCCCCCCAATATGAGAAGTTAACTAGAGAAGTCTTCTTCCATATTAGGATTAGAAATAAGACATTAAAATATAAAGTCAGGATATAGAAGTAAGGTAGGATTGGAAATAGAGTGAAGATCCATAAGCCCAGCGGCCCAAGTTGCAGGATTCAAGGACGAGGGTAGGGGACCCACAAGGTCAAAGTCTCTAATCTCCAGCTTGCTGACCAAGGTCTTTGTAAATGGGACCCCACCCCCATATCTCTGAGCTAGATCAGCAAACAAGGCCAGGCTAATCTCCTCTCCAGGCAGACTCTCCAGTGCAGAGATAAGCCTGGCCCAGCCTAGGTGGGTGGGAAAGACAGCCCTAGGGAATGAACACATACCATAAGGGAGATAAGCAGTCCTTAGCAGGCTCTGACATGTGGATGCATGTTTTAAAATTATTGGTTGTACTTGTTTGTCCTTGTATCTGGTTGTATTCTAAGGTTGGCGGGCTCAAACTTTTGGCAGGCTCTGACGTGTGTAACCACTCCCTCGCGTGTAACCACTCCCTCATAAGGTTATAAAATTCAGAGTGTGGAGGAGGGAGAGGTCGATCCTCGGCCATAGTGTCTTGGTCTCGACCCCTGGCTAGCCGGGACAATAAACCTCGCTTGCATTTTTACATCTCTTGTGAGTCCTTCGATATTTGGGTTGGTGGGCAATTCTTGGACCCTTTCATATGGGGGCGCGTCCAGGATAAGCCCCTTCCCCATTTAGCGAACGGCACCAAGGGGCAGAGGTTTCATTTTGGGGCCCTCAGGCTGCGAGACGTCGTTGTGAGTCCTGAGATGAGACAAGGGAAAAGGCTTGGGCATCAGGACGCTGTGTTAGGCCCTTGTGACCCTTGATCGAGTCTGGAGGCGACGGCCTCAGGCGGGGGAAAAGGCTCGGGCGGCAGGACGCTGTGGTAAGGCCCTTGTGACCCCCTGGGCTGGAGGAACAGGCTTGGGTATAGAGTCCCTTGTGACCTTCAGTAGTGGTGCTAATCTGTGAGAAGGGAGTTAGACTCCCAGAGGCTCAGGCCTTGGCCTTGGCCTGAGCCCCTAGAGCTGTTTTGGCATTTTTTTTAGAGAGGAACAGTGTCCTCTGTGCTCGAGCAAAGAAGGAATCTTGGTGCCCAACGAAGAAGTAATCAAGGTGGTCGATCTGCCACCGGTGAAGTGGACTTCATTCAGCCGCATCAAGGATCCTAACTGTGAGTGCGTGAGTGTGAAAAAGGACCGGTCCGTATGATTGGAGAAAGTGGAGTGAATGGAAATAATTGGGATATGTGATTGGATTTGCAATTTTGTTGTTTTTGTTGTATGTTATTTTGGAATATTGGTACCAGTGAATGTCTTATAATCAAAGGTTAATTATAATTTTTCTAAACTTAGAAATTGCACTTTTAGTGATAGTGATAATTTGCATGCTTAAGTTTTTATGATATCCATTCAATATTCATTGATCACGATTCTAAGGTATTTGGCTAGGGAAACAGCCGATTTTGGGTGGGGTTGAGCAACGACATCTGTTAAAATTAAATAACAGTCCACCAGGGGAGTGCAAATAAGGGGTGGTCGCCCAGCACTCCGGACTAGCCTACCTCTGCTAGAGAGGTCAGGTTTTTACCTGAGACCCCGTGGAGGCAAACGGCATCACAGATAACAACCTGATGAAGTCCCCTCCTAAATCAGCACACATCTGACCCAAAACACTAGAAAACTCCACCCCGGACTCCAGTTAAGGTATACGGACTTCTTGCCAGCTGCTTGGGTGGTTTTCCATCCACCTGTGACCCTTAAGGATCGGGGGAAGTAGCCGGCAAGAAAAGGGGAACCTCGCTACCAGCTGCTCGGGTGGCCTCCTACCACCTGTAACCCGTAAGGATTTGGGGAGCTTCCAACGGTAAGGAGCCTGGGTGGGGGCTTGTACCACCCCCCCTTCGTTCCAGACCAACTGGAGTCCACCACCATCCCCCTAGACTTATAACTCCCCCATCCCACTCGGCTGAGAATAATAAGGATTGTGGTTATAAAGCTTTGTAAATACAGTATTAAGTGGTTTTAAGAGAAAAATATAAAATAAGTTGTTTAATTTTAACAATGGGACAAGCACACATAACTCCCAAAGGTCTCATCCTCGCCCACTTCTCTGAGGTACAGAAGGAGGCTTGGGAAATGGGCTTGGCTATTAAGAAGGGTAAGTTTAAGACTCTCTGCTCGGCCAAATGGCCATCCTTTGGAGTTGGGTGGCCACCACAGGGAACGGTTTCCCCAGACCTGATTTCTAAGGTCAAGGCCGTCATTACTCGTCCTAGTAACCAGGGCCATCCTGATCAGCTTCCATATATTTTAGTTTGGGAGGATTTAGTCCAGAAGCCCCCTTCCTGGCTTAGGCCTTGGGTACAAGATGGTGGTACTCCGGCATTGGTAGTCCAGGAGAAAAAGGGACTTCCAGATGTCTCTAATGCTTATGGAGAAAAGTCTTCTGCCCCGGTGCTTCCAGAAAGTTCCTCTCTATATCCTTCTTTATTGGATTCTGAGGCAGTTAGGCCACCTCCATATGCCCAAGCAGGTCAAGTAGCTGGGGTAGCCATCCAGGCAGACCAAGCACCTAGTGCTGCAGTTAAGCCAGTGTCTTCGACGACTGGGGGGCAAAATCTAGAAAGAGGATGTAGACCAAGGACTAGAGGGCTTCAGAGACAGGAAGAACAGGAACCTGCCTCCTCAACTCCAGAGGAAGACGTCCCAATCTTCCCAGTTCGTGTTATAGGACAGGGGGGACCAGAAGGGGAGCAACATTACCAATATTGGCCTTTCTCCTCCAGTGATCTCTATAACTGGAGAACCCAAAACCCTCCTTTCTCTGAAGATCCTAAGTGTCTTATAGGATTATTAGAGTCCATCATGCATACCCATTGCCCAACCTGGGACGACTGCCAGCAGCTGCTAAAGACGCTCTTCACCACGGAAGAAAGGGAGCGTATCCTCAACGAGGCTAGAAAGAATGTCCTCGGAGAAAATGGGAGACCCACCACACTTCAGAATGAAATCAATGATGCCTTTCCGCTCACACGTCCAGATTGGGATTTCAGGGATGCACGAGGTAGGGAGCGTCTCCGAGTGTACCGCCAGACTCTGATGACCGGTCTCCAGGCGGCTGCTAGACAGCCTCCTACAAATTTCTCTAAGGTAAAGGCTGTTGTTCAAGGGGAAACAGAAAGCCCAGCCGCATTTTTAGAACGCTTGTATGATGCTTATAGGCAGTATACCCCAATAGATCCAAAGGCAGAGGTACACCGGTCAGCTGTTATACTTTCTTTTATTAGCCAGGCAGCCCCCGATATCAGGAAGAAATTAAGCAAACAAGAGAATTTAGGAGAACTAACTGTGGGAGAGATGATGCAGATAGCAGAAAAGGTATTTAATGCCAGAGAAACTAAGGAAGAAAGAGAAGAAAGACTCAGGAAGGAAGATAGAGAGGTTCAGGAAAAATTTAGAAAGGAGGACCGCGACTTTCAGGCAAGGGAAAACCGAAAGCAGCAGCAGCAAATGGCTCGAATCTTCTTGGCAGGGGTTAAAGACAGGGATGAACCTAAGCAAGGAAACAGAAACTTTGTTAGGTTAAACAGAAATCAGTGTGCAATCTGTAAGGGGTACGGACACTGGAAATATGAGTGCCCAAGATTCCAGGGGAATAATAGAAGGGGAAACAACTATACTTCTAGAAGAGAAAGGGAAAGAGCAGTGGAGCAAGCTAAAGTCCTCCTAGCAGGAAAGGAAGACTGAGGGGGTCGGGGCTCGGCTCCCCTCCCCGAGTCCTGGGTAACTTTAATGATGGAGGGGAAACCAGTGGGATTCATGGTGGATACCGGAGCACAATACTCGGTGCTAAACCAGCCCTTGGGAAAGCTAAATAAGCAGAGAACGAGCATAGTTCAGGGGGCTACAGGATCTAAACTTTGCTCCTGGACAAGTGAGCGAACTGTTAATTTAGGAAAACACCAGGTCACTCATTCTTTCCTGGTGGTTCCTGAAAGCCCAGCTCCATTGTTGGGAAGAGATTTACTTACTAAAGTAAATGCTCGTATCCACTTTGAACCAGAAGGAATTAAAGTTACTGATGGAGAAGGACAGCCATTACATGTATTGACTTTATCACTGAATGATGAACATCGTTTATTTAAAGAGCAAAGAAAAGAATTAAAAGACCAGGAGGAAATGACTGTTTGGCTAGAACGTTACCCCAATGCCTGGGCTGAAATAACAGGCATAGGACTGGCCAAAAATGTGGCTCCAATAGTCGTAGAGCTAAAAGCTACTGCCCAACCTATACGGGTTAAACAATATCCAATGCCCGAGGAAGCACGGCGGGGGATAGCGCCTCATATCCATAGACTGTTGAGAGCTGGAGTCCTCAGGCCCTGCCATTCAGCATGGAACACCCCTCTCCTCCCAGTCAAAAAGCCAGGAGGAACAGATTATCGGCCAGTGCAGGATCTTAGAAAGATCAATGAAAGAACTGAAGACATACACCCAACAGTGTCTAATCCCTATACAATTTTAAGCCATCTTTCCCCAACACTAATTTGGTACACGACTCTCGATTTAAAGGATGCGTATTTTAGTTTAAGATTGGCTGAAGTTAGCCAACCATTGTTTGCTTTCGAGTGGCAAGAAGAAAAAGGGGGAAAGATAGGCCAATTAACATGGACCAGGCTTCCCCAGGGATTCAAGAATTCCCCAACTCTTTTTAATGAGGCCCTTAGCCGGGATCTGGAGCATTTCCGACAGACTCATCCTCACGTGACTTTGCTACAGTATGTTGATGATTTGCTGCTAGCGGCAGCCACTAGACAGGAATGCTTGGAAGCGACAGGCCAGCTGCTTGAGGAGTTGGGGACCCTGGGGTATCATGCCAGTGCTAAAAAGGCACAGATTTGCCAACAGACTGTCACCTACCTGGGGTACAAATTAAGGGATGGAGCACGATGGATAACTGATGAAATGAAGAAGGCCATTCTTCATATTCCAACGCCTACCACCGCTCGAAAGGTGAGAGAATTCTTGGGTTCTGCAGGGTTTTGCCGACTATGGATACCAAATTTTGCAGAGGTGGCTAGGCCCCTCTATGAGGCCACCAAACAGACTGAAAGGTGGCAGTGGACTGGGGAACATCAACAGGCCTTTGATTATCTTAAGAGAGCCCTGTTGCAGGTGCCTGCTCTAGCCCTGCCTGATCCCCTGAAACCCTACACTCTGTTTGTGGACGAGAGAGAAGGGGTAGCTAAAGGGGTGTTAACCCAGTGGCTAGGACCGTGGAAAAGGCCAGTAGCTTATTTGTCAAAAAGACTGGATGCGGTAGCGGCAGGATGGCCCCCGTGCCTCCGTATCATTGCAGCCATAGCTGTGCTTGTCAAAGATGCAGATAAATTGACTTTTGGACAAAATCTACAAATTACAGTTCCCCATCCAGTGGAGGGAGTCCTAAGACAGCCGCCAGGGAAATGGATGACAAATGCCAGATTAACTCATTACCAGGGACTGTTATTGGACTCGCCCAGGATTACCTTCACAGACTCAGTGATTCTGAATCCAGCCACCCTGCTGCCAGCACCGGACCTGCAACAGCCTCTTCATGACTGTGCAGAAATCCTGTCAGAAGTCTCCCAAATGCGAGCTGATCTGCAGGATGTCCCACTGCCTAACTGTCAGTTGAACTGGTACACGGATGGCAGCAGCTTCGTACAGAATGGGCAACGGCGAGCGGGGGCAGCAGTGGTGAATCAAGAAGGAGAGGTAGTCTGGAGTAGTGCCCTACCCCCCGGAACGTCAGCCCAAAAGGCTGAGCTGGTAGCACTAGCCGAGGCCCTTGAACGAGCTGAGGGAAAACGCGTCAATGTGTATACCGACAGCAGATATGCATTTGGTACTGTACATGTGCATGGCGCCATCTACCGGGAACGGGGGTTTCGCACATCAGAAGGCAGAGAACTTAAAAATTTGGCTGAAGTACAGCGACTGCTCACTGCTGTGAGTAAGCCAAGAGCTGTGGCTGTGATGCACGTTCCAGGACATCAATCAGCCAACACCTCAGAAGCAATCGGTAATCGACAAGCAGATGCAGAGGCCAGAAGAGTGGCCACAGAAAACATCATCACTGTGGCCGCTGTGAGTCTGCCCCTACCAGAGATGCCCGCATTGCCGCCACAGCCAAACTACTCCTCAGAGGATTTGAATTGGATAAAAACTCACCTACGAGTTCATGGACCTACAAATTCCAACAAATGGCAAAGAGACTGTGAAAAAAGGCTAATTTTGCCACAAGAATTAGGACTCTTTCTTCTCACCAATCTTCATCAAACTTCTCACTTGGGCTGGAAGAAATTATTGACTTTGTTTTCGGCAGCACAGATCCGGTTTCCTCACCAAAACAGCATCACACGGCAGGTAGTAGAACAGTGTGTGAGCTGTACCATGATGAGGCCAGCTTTACAGAAAAAGCTGCATACAGGTACTCGGGTATCAGGGAGGTCTCCAGGGCAGAGTTGGGAGGTGGACTTCACTGAGGTAAAGCCTGGCAAGTTCGGGTATCAGTATTTATTAGTGTTAGTAGATACTTTCTCTGGGTGGGTAGAAGCTTTTCCTACAAAAAGGGAAACAAGTCAGGTGGTAGCCAAAGCCTTACTAGAAGAAATAATTCCCCGATACGGGGTCCCAGAGACAATAGGGTCTGATAACGGTCCGGCTTTCATTAGTAAAGTCCTCCAAGGACTGGCCCAAGCAATGGGGTTGGATTGGAAATTGCATTGTGAGTATAACCCCCAAAGCTCTGGGCAGGTAGAAAGGATGAATCGGACTCTAAAGGAAACCTTAACTAAATTGGTAACAGAGACTGGTGGTGACTGGGTGACACTCCTCCCTCTAGCCATTTTTCGGGTTCGGAACTCTCCATACATTCATGGCCTAACTCCTTTCGAAATTTTGTATGGAGCACCTCCCCCCATCATCCAGCGTGCTGTAGCACCACCAGGGGAGAAGAATCTGGCCTCAAATTACCTAACTATGTTGCAGGCCCTGTCCAGGGTCCAGAAAACAATTTGGCCCTTAATTCAGGCCTATCATGAAAAGAATACAGAACCGAACCCAAAACGTGGTATCATCCCAGGGGATATGGTCTGGGTCAAGAGACACCAGTCAAAGACTTTAGAACCTCGGTGGAAAGGACCTTATGTTGTCTTGTTCACTACCCCTACTGCTTTGAAGGTTGACGGTATTGGACCTTGGGTGCACTTTTCCCACGTGAGGAAAGCACAACCCAGTGAGGCAAGAACAACTGACGAGTGGACTGTCCGACGACATCTCTCCAATCCACTGAAGTTACATCTAACCAGAAAGAAGAACGATGGCTCATCTTCTCTTTTCTCTCTTGCTCGGAACAATCCTGACCCAGACTGAGGCTGAACCCTTCAACCCGCTCTATCCCAGTGACCCTTATCAACCGGTAAAGCAAACTTGGGTGCTTAGAAGTGCTACTACCCAGGAAATATGGAACTCCACATCCAAAGTAGCACCGCCACTGACTTGGTTTCCGGACTTGTACTTCAACCTGGAAACTATAATGGGGGGTGTCAATGACAAAACTGATCCTGAACTCAAATTGATAACATGTGCTGATATGAGAAAACAGGGATTTTGGGTATGCCCAGAAAACCAAGCGGTAAACTTAAGAGAAAAATGTGGGGGCGTACAAAAAGCATATTGTGCACTGTGGGAATGTGCTATTACTGCAGATAGACAGGAGCCAATAACTTTAGTGAACTCAGGCTTAATATCAATGAAATTCATTCGCCCCTATCCACCTGATAGCGATGGAGAAGATGTTAATGTAGTTAAAATTCAATTTACTGAAAGAGGCAAAGCAGAAAATCGATGGGAACGAGGGTTCACTTGGGGTACAGTATTGTCTCCTACAATTGAAGTCATGACTTTCCCGGCTACGGGAATAGGAATGGGGATGCACTGGGGATTTAAGTCCAGTGATATGGTAAAAACATACCCCGGCCGCAGTGTACTGGCCCAAATACTCTTGAAAATAGAACAAGTGGCAGAACCGGCGTGGGGACCTGCCCGGCTAGGCCCAAAACCAGTCACCAGGGTTCCTACCACCACCACTACCATGGCCACTCCTACTACCGTTATCCCTACTACATCAATAGCTCCAAGGACAGTGTGGACCGATCCACTATGGTCAATGGTTAAGGCCATTTATAATACCATTAATCACACGGTTCCAAATTATACGGAGTCTTGTTGGCTATGCTATGAACCCACCTTACCTTTCTATGAGGAGGTAGGAGTAGAAGGGAAGTATACTACTAGCAGTGAAGCCCCAACCAATTGGAAACAGCGCCCTGTGGGTTTAAATCCATTGACTAAACTTACAGGTAAAGGAACATGCATTGGAAAAGTCCCTGATGACCAAAGACAGTTATGTGCTACCACAGTGCCCTCTCCCGGTTGGCCAACTAATACCTGGGTCATCCCAAGTCAGGATCTGTGGTGGGCCTGTTCCTTAACTGGAATATCTTCCCACATAACTACTACGGTGTTTGATCCCACTCAAGAATTCTGTGTTACGGTCATGGTGATACCCCGTATCCTCTACTACAAGGGAGACAGGCTCTTCCGATACTATAATCATAGAGCCCAGGTGAGCAATCTAGGAGAACACATCAGGTTGAGGAGGGAACCAATTACTGCTATTACTGTCGCAGTATTGCTGGGATTCGGGCTAGCAGGAACAGGAGCAGGTATTGCTGCCTTAGCCACACAGAAATATGGACTTACAACTCTTTGGGCAGCCATAGATGATGATCTAGAACGTATAGAACAATCAATTACCTCTTTGGAAAAGTCTTTAACATCTCTCTTGGAGGTGGTCCTTCAGAACAGGCGAGGATTAGACCTTTTATTTCTCAAGAGTGGTGGGTTATGTGCAGCCTTAGGTGAGGAATGCTGTTTTTACGCTGATCATACAGGAGTGGTGCGAGAATCAATGACTCTATTAAGAGAAGGATTGCAGAAACGTAAAAAGGAAAGGGAATCTCAACAAGGATGGTTTGAATCTTGGTTCAATTTTTCGCCATGGCTGGTAACCCTGCTCTCAGCTCTGGCGGGGCCTTTAGTCATTATCCTTCTCTTGCTTACCATCGGCCCATGCGTTATAAATAAACTGATAGCTTTTGTGAAGGACCGTATCAACTCTGTACAACTCCTGGTCCTCAGACATCATTATGATCTCTTAGATGGGCCTAACAGTAAGTCTGAGGAAGATTCCTCAGTTTGAAGAGAAAAAGGGGGGAAATGTAGGGGTGCTGGAAAGCAGGCTGGAAGAAGCGCTTTCCCCCCAATATGAGAAGTTAACTAGAGAAGTCTTCTTCCATATTAGGATTAGAAATAAGACATTAAAATATAAAGTCAGGATATAGAAGTAAGGTAGGATTGGAAATAGAGTGAAGATCCATAAGCCCAGTGGCCCAAGTTGCAGGATTCAAGGACGAGGGTAGGGGACCCACAAGGTCAAAGTCTCTAATCTCCAGCTTGCTGACCAAGGTCTTTGTAAATGGGACCCCATCCCCATATCTCTGAGCTAGATCAGCAAACAAGGCCAGGCTAATCTGCTCTCCAGGCAGACTCTCCAGTGCAGAGATAAGCCTGGCCCAGCCTAGGTGGGTGGGAAAGACAGCCCTAGGGAACAAACACATACCATAAGGGAGATAAGCAGTCCTTAGCAGGCTCTGACATGTGGATGCATGTTTTAAAATTATTGGTTGTACTTGTTTGTCCTTGTATCTGATTGTTTGTATTCTAAGGTTGGCGGGCTCAAACTTTTGGCGGGCTCTGACGTGTGTAACCACTCCCTCGCGTGTAACCACTCCCTCATAAGGTAATAAAATTCAGAGTGTGGAGGAGGGAGAGGTCGAACCTCGGCCATAGTGTCTTGGTCTCGACCCCTGGCTAGCCGGGACAATAAACCTCGCTTGCATTTTTACATCTCTTGTGAGTCCTTCGATATTTGGGTTGGTGGGCAATTCTTGGACCCTTTCAGGGTTAGGGTTACTGGCTGCCAGTGTGCCTAGGGTTAGGGTTCCTGGGTGCCTATGGTTAGGGTGCCTGTGTGCCTGATTTCCTAGGATTAGCATTCCTGGTTTTTTTTTTTTTTTTCGCTAGAAAGTTAATGGTTTATTTTTTTTCGTTTAACAATTTTTTTATTGAACATAAATAGTATACATTTAAGCTATATTTTGTGCCCTCTCCCCTCCGCCCCCCATGGTTGTCCAGGTTAACCATATCATATTCATAATTTTACACATATTCAGATGTAGACCCTCATTAATCAATATCAGCCTTCCTCCTCTCCTGTTTCCATTCAAACTTTGCTGATATTTCCCCTCCATTATCTGGAGTCCCTCTGGTATCCTCTGTGTTTCCTAGTTTGGGCATATTAGAGAAAACATATGTACCTTCTCCTTCTGTGCTTGGCTGATATCACTTAACATAATGTTTTCCAGGGCTTTCCATCTTCTAGGCACCCCATCTCCCGGGCACCCTAACCTTAGGCACCCAGGCACCCTCACCCTAGGCACCCAGGCACCCTAACCCTAGGCACCCAAGCACCCGATCTCTAAGCACCCGGAACCCAGGAACCCTAAAACTAGGCACCTAAAACCCAGGAACGCTAATCCTAGGAAATCAGGCACACACGCACCCTAAACCTAGGCACCAGGGAACCCAGGCACGCGAAACCTAGGCAGCAAGGCATCCCGGCACCCTAACCATAGGCAACCATAGGCAACCAGGCATCCAGGCACAATAACACTAGGCACCCAGGCACCCAGGCACAGTAAACCTGCCACCTCCCACCCTCGGCATATAGGAGCGTGACAAATGCTTGTATCGCTCGGCAAGGTCCAAGGAGGCCATGCCCGGAGGAAGGAGGCATCATCTCTGGCAGAAGTACTCCCCCACTCTTAGATATTCTTTCATAACTATTACCCTTTTGGTAATGATTCTTTTAACTTTCCACACGAATTGCTCTGGTGATGAAAGATCAGGACTGTGAGTGAAACTGAGTCTGTGAAAAATAAATTTTCTATTAATTTGTCTAAGCCTCTAAACACCCTTGGCTTTGCTCAAAAAGATGTAAATCTAGTCAGAATTCAGATACTGTGGAAGCATCCCAGCTACCGCAATTACAAATGCAGAACTCCTCCCTATCTTTGACCTTCATTCTAATCATTACAATAGAGCCAAGGGCTAGAAGGAATCTTGACCTTTGCACCTAGTGATAGCGCTGCCTGGAGACAGGGCGACACCACCTGTTTAAAATAGCTATGACAGAATAAAAGACATATAATAAAAACTTCATGTTGTTTTTTGGGCCCTGTCTACTAAAATATATTTTAAGTGTTTAATAGGGTGAAGCATTCAGACAGCAGATGGTATTGCAGACAAAATCCAGCAGACATTCATCGAAATCCTCTAAATCATCATAAATGTACACGGATTTCCTACGCCAACTACATGTATGAAAGCTGGCATCTCGGACTTCGTCCCCCATTCAGCTCAAAGGAGGTTGCTAGATAGAGAAGGACATTGGACTAAGCCCTAGGAATAAAAGTTCCGAAAGGGTTAAAGAAAACTCTCAAAAACTGGATTCTTCAAGTGATTTTGGGTGTGACTTTTGTTTTTCTGGAGTTTGCCCACTAAAAGCCTCTGCAGCTGCAAGGCCAAAGGGGCTGACTCGAAGCACAAGACCCACCTGCAGGGTCATGGGACTGATTTCAATCACAAGGACCTGTGATGTCACAGGCCTTACTTTTGTCTTGTTCAGGGTTGGTAATTTGCATGTGTATCTCACTATTGTATTTTGGGTGTTTGCACTTTTCTACTAGGGAATCTTGGGGAAATGGGGAAATATAAAAAATCTTGTGTCTAGAATAAAGTGTTCGATTGCACAAGAGGCATTGATCCATGTCAGATTCTTTCTCGGAGAGGAATCTCCACATTTAGCGCCGTGAATAGGAACTTAAAGGAGTTTATTTCATAAAAGGGAAAGAATCGCTGCAGATAAGTGGCTGCAGAACTACCACCCTAACCTTTGTCCACCTTTCTGAGATAAAATCGATCTCGAGCTTATTTAGTGCTGGATTTATTATTCCCGACTGAGCCAGGCTGCCATATAAACCTAAGCACCCAGGCACACAGGCACCCTAAACCCAGGCACCCAGGCACCGTAACACTAGGCACCCAGGCACACACGCACCCAGGCAACATAAAACTAGACAACCAGGCACCCTAACCCTAGGCACTAGGGCACCCAGGCACCCTAAAACTCGGAACCCAGACACCCTAAACCTAGGCACCCAGGGACCCAGGCATCCTAACCATAGGCACCCAGGCACCATGACCCTAGGCACCCAGGCAGCCAGTTACCCTAACCCTAGGCACGCAGGCAACCAAGCACCCGATCTCTAGGCCTCCGGCAACCAGGCACCCTAAACCTAGGCACCTCGGCACTCAGGCACACTAACACTTTGCACCCAGGCACCCAGGGACCCTAACTCTGGGCACCCAGACAGCCTTACACCCTAACCTTAGGCACCCAGGCACCCAGGAAACAAGTACCCTAATCCTAGGCGCTGAGGCACCCTAACCCTAGGTACCCAGGCTCACAGGCACACAAAGCCTAGGTACACAGGCACCCAGGGACCCTAACTCTAGGCACCCAAATACAGGCACACTAACCATAAGCACCCAGGCACCCAGGAACCAAACCCTAGGCACCCAGGAAACCTAACCTTAGGCACCCAGGCACTCTAAATCTAGGCCCTCGATCTCCCGGCCACCTTAACCTTAGGCACCCAGGCACCCTAAGCCTAGGCACCCTGGAACCCTAACCCTAGGCACCCAGGCACCCAAGAACCCGATCACTAGGCACCTGGCACCCAGGCACCCTAAAACTAGGAACCCAAAACCCAGGAACACTAATCCTAGAAAATCAGGCAAACAGGCACCCTAAAACTCGTCACCATGGCACCCAGACACCCTAAACCTAGGCACCCAGGCACCTCGGCACACTAACCATAGGGAACCAGGCACTAAGGCACAATAACACTAGGCACCCAGGCACCCAGGCACAGTAAACCTAGGCACCCAGGCACACAGGCACCCTAAACCCAGGCACCCAGGCTCCCTAACATTAGGAACCCAGACACCCACGCACCCAGGCACCCTAACACGAGACAACTAAGCAACCTAACCCTAGGGAACCAGGAACACAGGCACCCTAACCCTAGGCACCAGGGCACCCAGGCACCCTAAACCTAGGAACCCAGACACCCTAAACCTAGGCACCCAGGCACCCAAACCACCCAGGCACCCTACCCTAGGTACCCAGGCAGCCAGTTACCCTAACCCTAGGCACCCAGGCACCCAAGCACCCAACCTCTAGGCACCCGGCACCCAGGCTCCCTAAAATTACACACCCAACTCCCAGGCACGCTAACCCTGGGAACCCAGGCACACAGGCACCCTAACCTTAGGCACACAGGCACACAGGAGCCCAAGGACCCTAACTCTACTCACCCAAAGACAGGAACCCTAACCATTAGCACTGAGGCACCCAGGCAACAAAACCCTAAGAACCCAGGCACCGAGGCACCCAAACCCTTGACACCCAGGCACACAAACAACCTAACCCTAGGCAACAGGCACCCAGGCACCCAAAAAATAGGCACCCAGGCACCCAGGCACCCTACCTCTAGGCTCCCAGGTACACAGAAACCCTAAACCTAGGCACCCAGGCTCCCAGGCACCCAGGAACCCAGGTACCCTAACACTAGGCACCAGGGCACCAAGGGACCCTAACCCTAGGCACCTAGGTAACATGCACCCTAACATTAGGCACCCAGGCACCCAGGTACCCTAATCCTAGGCACCCAGACATCCTAACCCTAGGCACCCAGGCACCCTATCACTAGGCACCCAAGCACACAGGAACCCTACCCCTAGGCACCCAGGCTCCCAGTCACCCTAACCCTAGGCTCCCAGGCTCCCAGGCACCCTAACCCTAGGCACCAGGCACCCAAGCATCCTAAACCTAGGCAACCAGGCACACAGGCACCCTAAGCCTATGCACCTAGGCCCCAGGCACCCTAACCCTCAGACCCAGGTATCCTAACTCTAGGCACCCAGGCACCCTGTAACCCTAACCCTAGGCACCCAAGCACAAAGGCAACTTAACTCTTCACACCCAGGAACCCAGGAACCCTAACCTTAGGCACCCAGGCACCCAGGTTCCTGTGTGCTTGGGTGCCTAGTGATAGGGTGCCTGGGTGCCTAGGGTTAGGATGTCTGGGTGCCTAGGATTAGGGTACCTGGGTGCCTGGGTGCCTAATGTTAGGCACCCAGGCAGTGGTGTACCCTAACCTTAGGCACCCAGGCAATCAGGTACTCTAAACCTAGGCAACCAGGCACCCTAACCCTAGGCAACTAGGCACACTGGAACCCTAACACTAGGCACCCAGGCACACAGGCACCCAAACCCTAGGCACCCAGGCACCCTGGATCCCTAAACCTAGGCACCCAGGCACACTGGCACTCTAACACTTTACACCCAGGCACCCAGGGTCGCTAATCCTAAGCACCCAGGCACCCAAGCACCCATGCACCCTAACCCTAGGCACCAACACACACAAGCACCCAAAACCTAGGCACACAGGCACACATGCACCCTAACTCTAGGCACCCAAACACAGGAACCCTAACCATAAGCACCCAGGCACGCAGGCAACCAAACCCTAGGCACCCAGGCACCCTAACCCTTGGCACCCAGGCACACAAGCAACCTAACCCTAGGCAACCAGGCACCCAGGCACCCAAAAAATAGGCACCCAGGATCCCAGGCACCCTAACACTTCGCACCCAGGTACAAAGGGATCCTAACCCTAGGCATCCAGGCAGCGGTGCACCCTAACCTTAGGTTACCAAACACCAGGAACCAAGTACCCCAAACCTAGGCGCCCAGGCACCCTAACCCTAGGCACCCAGGCACACAGGCACCCAAAGCCTAGGCACACAGGCACCCAGGGACCCTAATTCTAGGTACCCAAACACAGGAACCCTAACCATAAGCATCCATGCACAAGGCACCCTTACCCTAGGTACCCAGGCACCCAGGCACCCAGGAACCCTTAACCTAGGAAACCAGACACCCTAAACCTAGGCACCCTATAAATAGGCACCCAGGCACCCATGCACTCTACATCTAGGCACCACGTCTCCCAGGCACCCTAAACTTAGGCACCCAGGAACCCTAACACTAGGCACCCAGGCACGCAAGCACATGATCTCTAGACACCCAGAACCCAGGCACCCTAAAACTAGGCACCCAAAACCCACGAACACTAATCCTAGGAAATCAGGCACACATGCACCCTAACTCTAGGCACCAGGGCACCCAGACACCCTAAACCTAGGCACCCAGGCACCACGGCACTCTAACCATAGGCAACCAGGCACCCAGGCACAATAACACTAGGCACCCAGGCACAGTAAACCTAGGCACACAGGCACACAGGCACCCTAAACCCACGCACCCAGGCACCCTAACCCTCGGGAACCAGGCACAAGGCACCCTAACCCTAGGAACCAGGGCACCCAGGCACCCTTAACCTAAGAAACCAGACACCCTAAACATAGGCACCCAGGCACCCTAAACATAGGCACCCTGACCCTAGACACCCAGGCAGCCAGATACCCTAACCCTAGGCACCCAGGCACCCAAGCACCTGATCTCTAGGCACCCGGCAACCAGGCACCCTAAACTTAGGCACCCAGACACTCAGGAACCCTAACACTTCACACCCAGGCACACAGGGACCCTAACCCTAGGCACCTAGGCAGCAGTGCACCCCAACTTTAGGCACCCAGGCAACCAGGAACCAAGTGCTCTAAACCTAGACACCCAGGCACCATAACACTAGGCACCCAGACACCCAGGCACCCAGGCACTGTAACACGAGACAACTAGGCACCCTAACCCTAGGGAACCAGGCACCCAGGCACCCTAACCCTAGGCACCAGGGTACCCAGGCACCCTAAACCTAGAAACCCAGACATCCTAAACCTAGGCACCCAGGCACCCAGGCACCTTAACATAGGCACCCAGGCACCCAGGTACCCTAACCCTAGGCACCCAGGCAGCCAGGTACCCTAACCCTAGGCACCCAGGCACCCAAGCACCTGATCTCTAGGCACTCGAAACCCAGGCACTCGAAACCCAGGCACCCTAAACCTAGGCACCCAAGCCCTAGGCACTCAGGCACCCTGGAATCGTAAACCTAGGCACCCAGGAACCCTAACAATTCACACCCAGGCACCCAGGGTCCCTAAACCTAGGCACCCAGGCACACAGGCATCCTTACCCTAGGCACCCAGGCACACAGGCACCCAAAGCCTAGGCACACAGGGACCCTAAATCTCGGTACCCAACACAGGAACCATAACCATAAGCACCCAGGCACCCAGGCAACCAAACCGTAGGCACCCAGGCACCCAGACACTCTAAATCTAGGCACCCCGTCTCCCAGGCACCCTAACCTTAGGCACCCAGGCACCCTAACCCTAGGCACTCAGGCACTCTAACCCTAGGCACCCAAACACCCAAGCACCCAATCTCTAGGCACCCGGCACCCAGGCACCCTAAAACTAAGCACCTAAAACCCAGGAATGCTAATCCTAGGAAATCAGGCACATAGGAACCCTAAACCTAGGCACCAGGACACCCAGACACCCTAAACCTAAGCACCCAGGCACCCAGGCACAGTAAATCTAGGCACACAGGCACCCTAAACCCAGGCACTCAAGCACCCTAACACTAGGCACCCACGCAACCACGTACCCAGACAACCTAACACAAAAAAAACAAGGCACCCTAACCCTAGAGAACCAGGCACACAGGCACCCTAACCCTAGGAACCAGGGCACGCAGACACCCTAAACCTAGATACCCATGCAACCCGGCACCCTAACCATAGGCAACCAGGCATCCAGGCACAATAACACTAGGCACCCAGGAACAGTATACCTAGGGACCCAGGCACACAGGTACCCTAAACCCAAGCACATAGGCACCCTAACACTAGGCACCTAGGCACCCACGAACCCAGGCACCCTAACACTAGACAACCAGGCACGCTAACCCTAGGGAACCAGGCATACAGGCACCCTTACCCTAGGCACCAAGGCGCCCAGGCACCCTAAACCTAGGAACACAGACACCCTAAACCTAGGCACCCAAGCACCCAGACACCCTAACCATAGGCACCCAGGCACCCAGGCACCCTAACCATCAGCACCCTGGCAGCCAATAACCCTAACCCTAGGCACCCAGGCACCCAAAAACCCAATCTCTAGGCACCCAGGCACCCTAAACCTAGGCACCCAACACCCAGGCACACTAACCCTAGGAACCCAGGCACACTGGCACCCTAAACCTAGGCACCCAGGCACCCTAACCATAGGCACCCAGGCGCCCTAACACTAGGCACCCAGGCACAGTAAACCTAGGCACCCAGGCACCCTAAACCCAGGCAACCAGGCCCCTAAACCTAGACATCCAGGTACCCATTTACCCTAAACCTAGGCACCCAGGCACCGTAACTCTAGGCACTCAGGCATCAGGGCACCCTAACCCTAGGAAGCGAGGCACAAAGGCATGCTAACCTTAGGCACCCAGGCAACCAGGCACCCTATAATTTTAGGCACCCATGCACCCAGGCACCCTAACCCTAGTTGCCCAGAAACCCTACCTGTAGGCACCCAGACACCTAGGCACCCTAAACCTAGGCACACAGGCACCCTAAACCTAGGTACCAAGGAACCCTAACACTAGGCCCTTAGCTCCCCAGGTACCCAAACCCTAGGCACCCAGGCACTCAGGCACCCTAACCCTTGGCACCCTGGCATCCAGGAAACCTAATCTTAGGCACCCAGGCCCACAGGCACTTTAAACCTAGGCACCCAGGCACATATGCACCCTAACCCTAGGCACCCAGGCACCCTATCCCTAGGCACCGAGACACTAGGCACCCAGGCACCCTAAACCTAGGCAACCAGGCACACTGGCACCCTAACCCTAGGCACCTATGATCTCAGGCACACTAACCCTAGGCACCCAGGCACCCTAAATCTAGGCACCCAGGCACCCAGGCACTCAGGAACCCTAAACCTAGGCACCCACTCACCAAGTCACCCGAACCCTAGGCACCCAGGCACCCTAACACTAGGTACCCAAGCACCCATGCACCCTAACCCTAGGCATGCAGGCAACCTAACCTTAGGCACCCAGGCTCCCAGGCACCATAAACCTAGGAACCCAGGTACTCAGGCCCCCTAACCCTAGGCACCAGGGCACACAGGCACCCTAACCCTAGGTTCCCAGGCACCCAGGCACCCTAGGCACCCAGGCACCCAGGCACCCTAACCCTAGGCAACATGACACCCAGGCACCCTAACCCTAGGCACCCATGCACCCAGGCACCCTTCCCTAGGCTCCTAGGCTCCCAGGAAACCTAACACTAGGCACCCAGGAACCCTTCACCCTAACTCTAGACACCCAGGCACACAGGCACCCTCACAATAAGCACCCAGGCACCCAGAGACCCTAACCCTAGGCACCCAGGCACCCATGCAACCTAACTTTAGGCACTCAGGCATACAGGTACACAAACCCTAGGCACCTGGGCACCCTAAACCTAGGCACACAGGCACACAGACACCCAAAGCCTAGGCAACCAGGCACCAAGGTACCCTACCCCTAGGCACCCAGGCAACCAGGCACCATAACCCTAGGCACCTAGGCATCCAGGCACCCTAACTCTAGGCACCCAGGCACCAAGTCACCCTAATCCTAGGCACCCAGGCACGGAGGCACGTGACCCTAGACACCCAGGCACCCAAGCGCTCTAACTCTAGGCACCCAGGCACCTTAACCCTAGGCACCCAGGCACACAGGCACTCTAACACTAGGCATCCAGGCACCCAGGCACAGTAAACCTAGGCACCCAGGCACCAATGCACCCTAAACCTAGGTACCCAGGAACCCAAACCTTGGGCACGCAGGCAACCAGACACCCTAAGCCTAGGAAACCAGGCACCCAGACACCCTAACCATAGGCACCCAGGCACCCAGGCATCCAGGCGCCCTAACACTAGACAACCACGCACCCTTACCCTAGGCAACCAGGCACACAGGCACCCTAAACCTAGGCACCCAGGCACCCAGAAACCCTAAACCTAGGCAACCAGGCACCCAGGCACCCAAACTTAGGCAACCAGGCACCTGGGCACCCTAACCCCAGGCACCCAGGCACCAAGGCACCCTAAACCTAGGCACACAGGACCCGGCACCCTAACCCTTGGTACCCAGGCACCATAACCCTAGGCACCCAGGCACCCTAACCCTGGGCAACCAGGCACCCAGGCACCCTAACAATAGGCACCCAGGCACTCTAACCCTATGCACCCAGGCACCCTAAACATTGGCACCCAGGCACCCAGGTACCCTAACCCTAGGCAAACAAGTACCCTAAACCTAGTCACCCAGGCACCCATGCACCCTAAACCTAGGCACCCAGCTCCCAGGTATCCTAACCCTAGGCACCCAGGCACTCTAACCATAGGCACCCAGGAACCTTAACCGTAGGCACCCAGGCACCATAACCCTAGGCACCCAGGAACCCTAAAACTAGGTTCCCAGGAACCCTAACTCTAGGCACCCAGGCACACTAAATCTAGGCACCCAGGCACAAAGGCACCCTAACCCTAGGCAACCAGACACCCAAGCACCCTAAACCTAGGCTTCCAGGCACCCTTAACCTAGGCACCCAGGCACCAAGAAACCCTAACTCTAGGCACCCAGGCAACCAGGCACCCTAACACTAGGCACTCAGGCACCCTAATACTAGGCACCCCAGCTCTTAGGCACCTTAAACCTAGGCACCCATTCACCCTAACCTAGGCACCCAGGCACCCTAAGCCTAGTCACCCAGGACCCAGGCACCCTAAATGGAGGTACCCAGGCACCCTTACCCTGGGCAACCAGGCACCCAGGCACCCTAGACCTAGGCACCCAGACACACTAACTCTAGGAACCTAGGCACCCAGGAACCCTAAACTTAGGCACCTCAACTCCCAAGCACCTTAACCCAAGGCACCCAGGCACCCTAAACCTAGGCACCCAGGCACCCTAACCCTAGGCTCTCAGGCACCCAAGCAACCTATCCCTAGGCACCCGGCACCCAGGCACCCTAAACCTAGGCACCTAAAACCCAGGCACCCTAACCCTAGGAACCCAGGAACCCAGGCACCCTAACCCTAGGCACCCAGGCACCCTATACCTAGGCACTCATGTATCCTAAACCTAGGCACCCTGGCACACGGACACCCTAAGCATAGGCACCCAGGCACCCAACACTAGGCAACAAAGCACCCAGGCACCTAACACTAGGCATACAGGCACCCTAATCCTAGGCAACCAGGCATCAAGGCACCCTAACCCTAGGCACCAGGCACCAGGTGCCCAGGCACTCTAAACGTAGACACCCAGGCTCCCAGGCACCCTAACCCTAGGCACACTGGGACCTAGGCACCCTAACGTTAGGCACCCAGGCACACAGGCACCCTAAATTGAGGCACCCAGGCAACCTAACCCTAAGCACTCGGGCACCCAGGCACCCTCATCCTAGGCACCCAGGCACCCTAACCCTAGGCACTCAGGCACCCAGACACCCTAACCTTAGGCATCCAGGCACCCACATACCCTAACATTAGGCATCCAGACACACAGGCACCCCAACCCTAGGCACCAAAGCACACAGGAACCCTAACCTGAGGCATCCAGGCACCAGGCGCCCAGGTACCCTAACTCTAGGCACCCCGGCACTCAGGCACGCTAACCCTAGGCACCCAGACACCCCAAACCTAGGTACCCAGGCTATCTAACCCGAGGCACCCAGGCACCCTAATCCTAGGCACCCAGACACCCTAACATTAGGCACCCTGGCACCCTAACCTTAGGCACCCTGGCACCCAGGCACCCTAAGCCTAGGCACCCAGGCACCCTAAACCTAAGCACCCAGGCACCCTAACCCTATGCATCCAGGCATCCAGACATCTTAACCCTATGCAACCAGGCACCCAGTCACCATACACCTAGGCACCCAGTCACTCAGGCACCCTAACTCTATGCACCTAGACCCCCAGTCACCCTAACCCTAGGCACACAGGACCAGGAACCCTAAACCTTGGTACCCAGGCACCCATGCACCCTAAACCTAGGCACTTGGGCACACAGGTACCCTAACCCTAGGCACCCAGGCACCCAGGAACCCTAACCCTAGCCTCTCAGCCTCCCAGGCACCCTAACCCTTGGTACTCAGGCAGCATTTCAACCAAACCATAGGATCCAAGGCACCCAGGCACACACGGAACCTAAACCTAAGCACCCAGGTGCACATGCACTTTAATCTTAGACAACCAGGTACCCTAACACTAGGCACTCAGTCACCAAAGCACCATAACCCTAGGCAACCAGGAACCCAAGAACCCAAAAACTAGGCACACAGCCACCCAGATACCCTAAATCTAGGCACCCAGGCTCCCAGGCACCCTAACCCTAGACACCCAGGCATCCAGGCACCCTAACCCTAAGCAACCAGGAACACAGGCACCCTCACCCTAGGCACCCAGCCACCCTAACCATAGGCTCACAGGCTCACAGGCACCCTAACCCTAGGCGCCCAGGAACCATGTCACCCTAACCCTAGGATCCCAGGCACCCAGGCACCCTAATCCTAGGCACCGAGGCACACACGGCCCCTAACCCTATGTACCCAGGCACACTAAACCTAGGCACCCAGGCACACTAAACCTAGGCACCCAGGCACACAGGCACCCAAAAATAGGAACCCAGGGACCCAGGTACCCTAACCCTAGTCACCCAGGCACGCTAACCCTAGGCACCCAGGCACCCTAACACAAGGCATTCAGGCACCCAGGAACCCTAAACTTAGGCACCTCAGATCCCAGGCACCTTAACCCGAGGCACCCAGGCACCCTAAACCTAGGCACCCAGGCACCCTAACCCTAGGCACTCAGTCACCCAAGCAACCTATCCCTAGGCACCCGGCACCCAGGCACCCTAAACCCATGCACCCTAACCCTAGGAACCCAGGCACACAGGCACCCTAACCCTAAGCACCCAGGCACCCTAACCCTAGGCACCCAGGCACCCTATACCTAGGCATTCATGCACCCTAAACCTAGGCACCCTGGCACCCTGACACCCTGACACCCTAAACATAGGCACCCAGGCACCCAGGAACCCAGGAACCCAACACTAGGCAACCAGGCACACCTAACACTAGGCATGCAGGCACCCTAACCCTAGGCACCTGGCACCAGGTGCCCAGGCACTCTAAACGTAGACACCCAGGCTCCCAGACACCCTAATCCTAGGCATCCTGGACCCAGGCACCCTAAAGTTAGGCACCCAGGCACCAAGGCAACCACACCCGAGGCACTCAGGCACATAGGCACCCTAAATTGAGGCACCCGGGCACCAAGGCAACCTACCCCTAGGCACTCAGGCACCCAGGAACCCTAACCTTTGGCACCCAGGCACCCTCATCCTAAGCACCCAGGCACCCTAACCCTAGGCACTCAGGCACCCAGGCACCCTAACCTTAGGCATCCAGGCACCCACGCACCCTAACCATAGGCATCCAGGCACACAGGCACCCCAACCCTAGGCACCCAGGCACACAGTAACCCTAACCCTAGGCACCCAGGCACCAGGCGCCCAGGTACCCTAATCTAGGCACCCCGGCACCCAGGCACGCTAACCCTTGGCACACAGACACCCCAACCCTAGGAACTCAGGCACCCTAACCCTAGGCAGCCAGGCACCCAGGCACTCTAACCCTAAGCACCCATGCACCCAGGCACTCTAATCCTAGGCACCCAGACACCCTAACCTTAGGCACCCTGTCACCCAGGCACCCTAACCCTTGGCACCCAGGCACTTTAACCATAGGCACCCAGGCACCCTAACCCTAGGCACCCAGGCACCCAGACATCCTTACCCTATGCAACCAGGCACCCAGGCTTCCTAACCCTAGGCAAACAGGCACCCAAGCTCCCTAACCCCAGGCACCCTAACCCTAGGCACCCAGGCACCCAGGCACCCTAACCCTAGGCACCCAGACACCTGAACCTTAGGCACCCTGGCACCCAGGCACCCTAACCCTAGACACCCAGGCCCCCTAACACTAGAAACCCAGGCACCCTAACCATAGGCAACCAGGCCCCCTAACCCTACGCACCCAGGCACCCAGACATCCTAACCCTATGCAACCAGGCACCCAGGCTTCCTAATCCTAGTCAACCAGGCACCCAAGCTCCCTAACTACAGGCCCCCTAACCCTAGGCACCCAGGCACACAGGAACCCTAAACCTAGGCACCCAGGCACCTAGACACCCTATCCTTAGGCACCCAGGAACCCTAACCCTAGGCACCCTGGCACCCAGGAAACTTAACTATAGGCACCCAGGCACCCAGAAACCCTAACCCTACGCACCCAGGCACCCAGAAACCCTAACCTTATGAAACCAGGCACCCAGCTGCCCTAACCCTAGGCAACCAGGCACCCAAGCACCCTAACCCTAGGCACCCAGGCACCCTAACTTACCTAGGCAAACAGGCACCCAGGCACTCTAACCCTAGGCACCCAAGCACCCAGTCACACTAACCCTAGGCATTCAGGCACCCAGGCACCCTAATCCTGGTCACCCAGGCACCCATGCAGTGGCCAGTCGGGTTTGCATCCTGCCAATCAGCCAGCCAGCCAGCCGTAACCCCAGGCACCCTAACCCTAGGCACCCAGGCACCCAGGTACCCTAACCCTAGGCACCCATGCACCCAGGCACCCTAACCCAAGGCACCCAGGCACCCAGGCACCCTAACCCTAGGCACCTAGACACCCTAACCTTCGGCACCCTGGCACCCAGGCACCCTAACCCTAGGCACCCAGGCCCCCTAACACTAGAAACCCAGGCACCCTAACCATAGGCACCCAGGCACCCTAACCCTAAGCACGCAGGCACCCAGGCCCCCTAACCCTACGCACCCAGGCACCCAGACATCCTAACCCTATGCAACCAGGCACCCAGGCTTCCTAATCCTAGTCAACCAGGCACCCAAGCTCCCTAACTCCAGGCACCCTAACCCTAGGCACCCAGGCACACAGCGGCCAGTCAGGATTGCAGCCAGCCAGCCAGCCAGCGACCAGTCGGGTTTGCAGCCAGCCAGCCAATATTCTCATATCAGCGTGACCCAATCAACGGGCTAGCAACTCATTTTTTCCTCGTTTTCTCAGGAAGGCAATATTCTCTGTTCTCTGGTCGGCACGCTCAACAAGCACAGGAGTGCTGATCGATCATCTCTCTCTGTCTCTCTCTCTCTCGTCTCTTTTTCTACCTCTGCCTCATCGGTGGCCCATCAATTATGGGCACTTTGAAGTCACACATGAAGGTGACATGCAGCATCCCAAGGCCCCGACCGAGGAGCCCGGCTGGCCAGCCGGCCTGCACGGATCTTTGAAAATTTGGCCAAGTCCTTCCTTCCGAAGCGCGGAGGAGGGGCTGTCCGCACTTGCGTGGGTGCCCGAGGCGGGGCACTGGTGAACCGAGGAGCAGAGGAGATGAGGGGCCAAGGAGCCGAGGAGTCGAGGAGCTGAGGGGCCAAGGGGCCGAGGGGCTGAGGAGATGTTGAGCCAAGGGGCCAAGGGGCCAAGGGGCCGAGGGGCTGAGGGGACGAGGGGAAGAGGGGCCGAGGCACCGAGGAGCCTGACCGGCCATCCAACTGCCCATCCTCGGGAGATTGTACCTGCAGGAAGGTATGGCGAGGGATTCTGCCACCACTTTCCCGGGCACAGCATGGTGGGGTGGCGACGCAGGCGGGTAGACTTGCACTCACAACCTGCTTCCTCCTGAGCTTCCAGCCTAGGCATCCACGATTTGTGTGGGGGATTGACAATCGACAGAGGCATTGTACCGGCTTCTCAAGCCTCTCCACCCTGGGCCCTGACCGAGGATCCTGGTCAGCCTTCTGGCCTGCACGGTTCTTTGAAAGTTTGGCCAAGTCCTTCCTTTTGCGGCATGGAGGAGGATCGGTCCGCGCTTGCATGGGTGGCCAAGGTGGTGAACTGGTGGACTGAGGAGCCGAGGAGCTGAGACCCCGGTCAGCCATCTGGCTGCCCATTCGCGGGAGATTGTACATGCAGGAAGTTATGGTGAGATCTCTGCAGCCACTTTCCTGGGTGAGGCATGGTGGGTGGGCAGCCCAGATGGCTCCACCAGCACTCCCACCCTGTCTCCTCCTGAGCTTCCAGCCTAGGCATCCGCGATCTTGTGTGGGGGATCGACGATTGACCGAGGCATTTTGCTGGCTTCTTGAGCCTCTCCACCCTGGCCCCGACCAAGGAGCCCGGCCATCTGACCAGCCTGCAAGGTTCTTTGAAAGTTTGGCCAAGTCCTTCATTCTGCGGTGTGAAAGAGAGGTGGTCCGTGCTTGCATGGGTGGCTATGGTTAGGGTGCCTGGGTACCTATGGTTAGGGTGCCTGAGTGTCTAGGTTTAGGGTGTCTGGGTTCTTAGGTTTAGGGTGCCTGGGTGACCTGGTGCTTAGGGTTAGGGTGCCTCTGTACCTGTTTCCCAAGTGTTAGGGTGCCTGTGTGCCTGGTTCCCTAGGGTTAGGTTGCTTGGTTGTCTAGTGTTAGGGTGCCTGGGTGCGTGGGTGCCTAGGTGCCTAGTGTTAGGGCACAGGGGTGCCTGGGTGCCTAGGTTGAGGGTATCTGGGTGCATTGGTGTCTGGGGTTAGGATGCCTGTGTGCCTGATTTCCTAAGATTAGTGTTCCTGGGTTTGGGGTGCCTAGTTTTAGGGTGCCTGGGTGCCGGGGGGCCTAGTGATCAGGTGCTTTGTTGCCTGTGTGCCTAGGGTTAGGGTGCCTGGTTGCCTAGGGTAAGGGTGCCTGGGTGCCTAAGGTTAGGGTTCCTGGGTGCCTAGGGTTTGGTTGCCTTGGTGCCTGGGTGCTTCTGGTTAGGGTTCCTGTGTTTGAGTGCCTAGAGTTAGAGTCCCTGGGTGCCTGTGTGCCTAGGATTTGGGTGCCTGTGTGCCTAGGGTAAGAGTGCATGAAAGCCTAGGTTTAGGGTACTTGGTTCCTGGATGCCTGGGTTCCCAAGGTTAGGGTGCACTGCTGCCTGGGTGCCTAGGGTATGGGTCCCTGGGTGCCTGGGTGCGAAGTGTTAGGGTGCTGGGGTGCCTGGGTGCCTAGATTTAGGGTGCCTGGTTGCTGAGTCCCTAGAGATCGGGTGCTTGGGTGCCTGCATGCCTTGGGTTAGGGTATCTGCCTGCCTTGGTGCCTAGGGTTAGAATGCCTGAGTGCCTATGGTTAGTGTGCCTGGGTGCCTAAGGTTAGGGTGCCCGGGAGATAGGGTGCCTAGATTTAGAGTTCCTGGGTGCCTGGGTGCCTAGGTTTAGGGTGTCTGGATTCCTAGGTTTAGAGTGCCTGGGTGCCCTGGTGCCTAGGGTAAGGGTAAATGGGTGCCTGTGTGTCTCGGCTTTGGGTGCCTGTGTGTCTGTGTGCCTAGGGTTAGGGTTCCTGGGTGCCTAGGTTTAGGGTGTCTGGGTTCCTAGGTTTAGGATGCCTGGGTGCCCTGGTGCCTAGGGTTAGGGTGCCTGGGTGTCTGCATGCCTATGGTTAGGGTGCCTGGGTGCCTGGGTCCTAGGTTTAGGGTGTCTGGGTTCCTAGGTTTAGGGTTCCTGGGTGCCCTGGTGCCTAGGGTTAGGGTGCCTCTGTGCCTGATTTCCTAGGGTTAGGGGGCCTGGTTGTCTACTGTTAGGATGCCTGGGTGCATGGGCGCCTGGGTGCCTAATGTTAGGGTGCCTGAGTACCTGGGTTTAGGGTTCCTGGGTGCCTAGGTTTACTGTGCCTGTGTTCCTGGGTGTGGGTGCCTAGTGTTATTGTGCCTGGATGCCTGGTTTCCTATGGTTAGGGTGCTGGGGTGCCTGGGTACCTAGGTTTAGGGTGTCTGGGTGCCCTGGTACCTAGGGTTAGGGTGCCTGTGTGCCTGATTTCCTAGGATTAGCGTTCCTGGATTTGGGTGCCTAGTTTTAGGGTGCCTGGGTGCCAGGTGCCTAGTGATCAGGTGCTTGGGTGCCTGGGTGCCTAGGGTTAGGGTGCCTGGTTGCCTAGGGTTTGGTTACCTGGGTGACTGGGTACTTCTGGTTAGGGTTCCTGTGTTTGGGTGCCTAGAGTTAGGGTCCCTGGGTTCCTGTGTGCCTAGGCTTTTGGTGCCTGTGTGCCTGGGTGCCTAGGGTAAGGGTTCTTGGAAGCCTAGGTTTAGGGTACTTGGTTCCTGGGTGCCTGGCTGCCTAAGGTTAGGGTGCACCGCTGCCTGGGTGCCTAGGGTTAGGGTCCCTGAGTACCTGGGTACGAAGTGTTAGGGTTCCTGGGTGCCTAGGTTTAGGGTGCCTTGTTGCCGGGTGCCTAGACATCGGGTGCTTGGGTGCCTTGGGTTAGGGTATCTGGCTGCCTCGGTGCCTAGGGTTAGGGTGCCTAGGTGCCTATGGTTAGGGTGCCTGGATGCCTGGGTGCCTAGGTTTAGTGTGTCTGGGTTCCTAGGTTTAGGGTACCTGGGTGCCCTGGTGCTTAGGGTAAGGTTGAATGGGTGCCTGTGTGCCTGTGTGCCTAGGGGTAGGGTGCCTGGGCGCCTAGGTTTAGGGTACTTAGTTCCTGGGTGCCTGGGTGCCTAAGGTTAGGGTGCACCGCTGCCTTGGGTGCCTAGTGTTAGGGTCCCTGGATGATTGGATGCGAAGTTTGAGGGTGCCTGGGTGCCTATGTTTAGGGTGCCTGGTTGCCGGGTACCTAGAGATCGGGTGCTTGGGTGCCTGAGTGCCTAGGTGTAGGGTACCTGGCTGCTTGGGTGCCTAGGGTTAGGGTGCCAGTGTGCCTGGTTCCCTAGGGTTAGGGTGCCTGGGTGCCTGGATGCCTAGGTTTAGGGTGTCTGGGTTCCTAGGTTTAGGGTACCTGGGTGCCTGGGTGCCTAGGGTTAGGGTGCCTGGGTGCCTGGGTGCCTAGGATTAGGATGCCTGGTAGTCTAGTGTTAGGGTCCCTGGGTGCCTTATGTTAGGGTCCTGGGTGCCTGGGTTTAGGGTGGCTGGGTGTCTGGGTGCCTAGGTTTACTCTTCCTGGGTGCCTGGGTACCTAGTGTTATTGTTCCTGGATGCCTAGGTGCATAGGGTTAAGGGTGTGTGGGTGTCCTGGTTCCTAGGGTTAGGGTGCCCGTTTGCCTGATTTCCTAGGTTTAGCATTCCTGAGTTTTGGGTGCCTAGTTTTAGGGTGCCTGGGTGCCAGGTGCCTAGAGACTGGGGGCTTGGGTTCCTGGGTCCCTAGAGTTATGGTGCCTGAGTGCCTAGGGTTAGGTTGCCTGGGTGCCTAGGTTTAGGGTGCCTTGGAGCCTTGGTGCCTAGGTTTAGGGAGCCTCAGTGCCTGGGTGACTAGGGTTAGTGTGCCTGGGTGCATGGATGCCTAAGGTTAGCGTGCCTTCGTGCCTCACTTCCTAGGTTTAGGGTGCCCTGGGGCCTGGATGCCTAGGGTTATGGTGCCTGGGTGCCTAGGTTTAGGGTAAAAGGGTGCCTGGGTGCCTAGGTTTAGAGTGCTTGGGTACCTGGGTGCCTATGGTTAGGGTGCCTGGTTGCCTGGGTTTAGGGTGCCTGAGTGCCTAGGGTTACTGTGCCTGGGTGCCTAGGCTTTGGGTGCCTGTGTGCTGGGGTGCCTAGGGATAGGGTGCCTGGTTGCCTGGGCGCCTGGATGCCTAGAGTTAGGGTTCCAGTGTGCTTGGGTTCCTAGGGTTAGTATGCCTGGGTGCCTAGGTTTAGGGTCCATGATTGCCTGGGTACCTAAGGTAAGGGTGCACCTCTACCAGGGTGCCTAGTGTTAGGGGCCCTTGGTGCCTGGGTGCCTAGGTTTAGGGTGCCTTGGTGCCTGGGTGCCTGTGTTTAGGGTTCCTGGGAGCCTGGGTGACTAGGTTTAAAGTTCCTGTGTGCCTGGGTGCCTAGGGTTAGGGTTCTTGGGTCTCTGGGTTCTAGTTTTTTGTTTCCTGGGTGCCTGGTTACCTAGAATTAGGGTGCTTTGTTACCTGGGTGCCTAGGGTTACGGTGCCTGGGTTCTTGGATACCTAGGGTTAGGATGCCTGGGTGCCTCGTTTTAGGGTGCCTTGGAGCCTGGGTGCCTAGGTTTAGGGAGCTGGGGTGCCTTGGTGACTAGGTTTAGGGTGCCTGGGTGCCTAGGGTTACTGTGCCTTGGTGCCTGGGTGCCTAGTGTTAGGGGGCCTGGGGGCCTTGGGTTAGGGTCCATGGGTACCTGGGTGCCTAGGATTAGGGTGCCTGGGTGCCTGGGATCCTAGGTTTATGGTGACATGTTGCCTGAGTGCCTAGTGTTATGGTGCCAGGGTGCCTAGGGTAAGGGTGCTTTTGTGCCCTGGTGCCTAGGTTTAGGGTGGCTGGTTGGGTTGCCTGGGTGCTTGGGTTAGGGTGATTGGGGGCCTGGGGGCCTAGGGTTAGGGTGATTGGGGGCCTAGGTGGGTAGGTTTAGGGTGCCTTAGTGACTGGTGCCTAGGTGTTGTGTGGCTGGGTGCCTGGGTGCCCAGGGTTAGGGTTTCTTGGAGCCTGGGTACCTAGGGTTAGGGTACCTGGGACCCTGGGTGCCTACAGTTAGGGTGCCTGGGAGGGTGGATTCCTAGGTTTAAGGTTCCTGGGTGCATGGCTGGTTGGGTTGTCTGGGTGCCTAGGGTTAGGGTGATTTGGGGCCTGGGTACCTAGGGTTAGGTTGTCTGTGTCCCTGGGTACCTAGTGTTAGTGTGCCTGGGTGCATAGAGTTAGGGTGCCTGGGAACCTAAGGTTAGGGTTCCTGGGAGCTGGGGTGCCTTGGTTTAGGATGCCTGGGTACCTGGGGGCCAGGGATAGGGTGCCTGGGTGGATGGTTGCCTGGGTGCCTAGGGTAGGTTGCCTGGGTTCCTGGGTGCCTAGTTTTTGGGTGCCTGTGTGCATAGTTGTGTAGAATTTGGGTGCTTGGGTACCTGGGTGTGTAGGTTTAGGGTGCCTGGGTGCCTGGGTACCTAGTGTTAGGGTGCCTGGGTGCCTAGGTTTAGGGTGCCTGAGAGCCGAGGTGCCTAGGTTGAGGGTTCCTGGGTAATGGGTGCCTAGGGTTAAGGTGCCTGGTTGGCTGGTTGCCTAGGGTCAGGGTTCCTGTGTGCCTGGGTGCCTAGCTTTAGGATGCCTTGGTTTCTGGGTGCCTAGTTTTGGGGTGCCTGGTTGCCTAAAATAAAGGTGCTTTGTTACCTGTGTGCCTAGGTCTATGGTGCCTGGGTGCCTGGGTACCTAGTTTTTAAGGTGCCTGGGTGCCTAGTTTTAGGGTGCCTTGGAGCCTGTGTGCCTAGGTTTAGGGAGCCTGGGTGCCTGAGTGCCTAAGTTTAGGGTCGCTGGGTGCCTGGGTGCCTAGGTTTAGGGTGCCTGGGTACCTAGGGTTAGGGTGCCTGCGAGCCTGGGTGCCTAGGGTTAGTGTTCCTGTGTGCCTGGATGCCTAGAGTTAGGGTGCCTGGGTGCCTAGTTTTTCGGTTCATGGGTGCCTGATTGCTTAGGGTTAGGTTGCTTGGGTGACTGGGTGCCTAAAGTTTGGTTTCCTGGGTTTCTGGGTGCCTAAGGTTAGGGTGCATTGGTGCCTGGGTGCCTAGGGTTAGAATCCCCGGGTGCCTGGGTGCCTAGGAGTAGGGTGTGTGAGTGACTGGGTGCCTACGAGTAGGGTCCCTGGGTATCTGGTGATTAGTGTTAGGGTGCCTGGGTGCCGAGTGTTTGGGTGTCTGGGTGCCTGGTTACCTAGGGTTAGGTTGCTTGGGTGACTGGTTGCCTAGTATTGGGGTATCTGGGTGCCTGGGTGCCTAACGTTAGGGTGCATGTGTGTCTGGGTATCTAGGGTTAGGATCCGTGGGTGCCTGGGTGCCTAGGGTTAGGGTGCTTGGGAGCCTGGGTGCCTAGGGTTAGGGTTTCTATGAACCTGGGTGCCTAGATTTATGGTGCCTGGGTGCCTGGGTGCCTAAGTTTTGGGATCCTGGGTACCTGGTTGCCTAGGGTTAGGTTGCTTGCGTGACTTGGTGCCTAGTGTAGGGTACCTGGGTGCCTGGGTGCCTAAGGTTAGGGTGCATGTGTGCCTGGGTGTGTAGGGTTAGGGTCCGTGGGTGCCTGGGTGCCTTTGTTTATGGTGCCTAGGTGCCTGGGATCCTAGGGTTAGGGTGACATGGTGCCTGATTGCTTAGGATTAGGGTGCCTCGGAACCTGGGAGTGAAGGTTTAGCGTGCCTGGGTGCCTGGGTTTCTAGGGTTAGGGTGCTTGTGTGCCCTGGTGCCTAGGGTTAGGTTGGCTGGGTGCCTGGGTGCCTAGGGTTAGGGTGATTGGGGGCCTAGTTGGGTAGGGTTAGGGTGCCTGAGTGACTGAGTGCCTAGGTGTAGGGTGGCTGGGTGCCTGGGTGCCTAGGGTTAGGGTGCCGGGGAGCCTGGGTGCCTACGCTTAGTGTGCCTGGGAGGGTGGGTGCCTAGGGTTAAGGTTCCTCGCTGCCTGTGTGCCTAGGGTTAGGTTGCCTGGATCCCTAGGTACCTAGTGTTAGTGTGCCTAGGTGCATAGAGTTAGGGTGCCTGGGTGCCTAAGGTTAGGGTTCCTGGGAGCCAGAGTGCCTTGGTTTAGGATGCCTGGGTGTCTGGGTGCCTAGGGATAGGGTGCCTGGGTGATGATTGCCTAGGTTGTGTGTTCCACTGTGCCTGGGTGCCTAGGGTTAGGTTTCCTGGGTTCCTGGGTGCCTAGATTTTTGGGTGCCTGTGTGCCTGGTTGCCTAGAATTAGGGTGCTTGGGTACTGGGGTGCCTAGATTTAGTGAGCCTGGGTGCCTAGGGTTAGGGTGCCTGGGTGTCTGGGTGCCTATGGTTAGGTTGCCTAGGTGCCTGGGTGCCTAGGATTAGGGTGGCCATGTTCCTAGGTTTAGGGTCCCTGGGAGCCCTGGTGCCTAGGGTTAGGATGCTTGTGTGCCTGGTTCTCTAGGGTTAGGGTGCCTAGTTTTCTTGTGTTAGGGTGCCTAGGTACGTGGGTTCCTGGGTGCCTAGTGTTAGGGTTCCTGGGTGCCTGGGTTTAGGGTACCTGTGTGCCTGGGTTCCTAGGTTTACTGGGCCTGGGTGCCTGGTTGCATAGTGTTATTGTGCCTGAATGCCTGGTTGCCTATGGTTAGGGTGCCGGGGTGCCTGGGTGCCTAGGTTTAGGGTGTCTGGGTGCCCTGGTGCCAGGGTTAGGGTGCCTGTTTGCCTGGTTTCCTATGATTAGCATTTCTGCATTTTAGGTGCCTAGTTTTAGGGTTCCTGGGTGCCGGGTGCCTAGTGATCGGGTGCTTATGTGCCTGGATGCCTTGGGTTAGGGAACCTGCTGTCTGGGTGCCTAGGGTTAGGGTGCCTGGGTGCCTGGTTGCCTATGGTTAGGGTGCCTGGTTGCCTAGGTTTACGGTGTCTGGGTTCCTAGGTTTAGGGTGCCTCGGTGCCCTGGTGCCTAGGGTTAGGGTGCCTGGGTGCCTAGGGTTAGGGTGCCTGGGTGCCTAGGTTTAGGGTGTCTGGGTTCCTAGGTTTAGGGTTCCTGGGTTTCTTGGTGCCTAGTGTTAGGGTGCCTGGGTGTCTGGGTACCTAGGGTTATGGTGCCTGTGTGCCTCTTTCCCTAGGGTTAGTGTACCTGGTTGTCTAGTGTTAGTGTGCCTGGGTGTGTGGGTATCTGGGTGCCTTGTGTTAGCGTGTCTGAGTGCCTGGGTTTAGGGTGCCTGGGTGCCTAGGTGCCTAGGTTTACTGTGCCTGGGTGCCTGGGGGCCTAGTGTTATTGTGCCTGAGTGCCTAGGGAGCAAAGGGCTAGGGTTTGGGTGTCTGGTGTGCCTGATATCTAGGATTAGCGTTGGTAGGTTTTTTGGTGCCTAGTTTTAGGGTGCCTTGGTGCCGGGTTCCTAGAGATCGGGTGCTTGGATGCCTGGGTGCCTAGGGGTAGGGTACCTGGGTGCCTAGGGTTAGGGTGCCTGGTTGCTTAAGTTTAGGGTGCCTGGGAAACAGGGTGCCTAGATTTAGAGTATCTGGGTGCCTGGGTGCAAAGGGTTAGGTTTCTTGGGTGCCTGGGTGCCTATGGTTTGGTTGCCTGGGTGCCCCGGTGCTTATGGTTAGGGTTCCTGTGTCTTGGTGCCTAAAGTTAGGGTTCCTGGGTGCCTGTGTGCCTAGGCTTTGGGTGTCTGTGTGCCTTGGAGCAAAGGGTTAGGGTGCGTGGGTTCCTGGGTTCTTAGGTTTAGGGACCCTTGTTGCCTGGGTGTGAAGTGTTAGAGTGCCTGGCTGCTTGGGTGCCTGGATTTAGGGATCCAGGGTTCCTGGTTGCCTAGGGTTAGGGTGCCTGGGTGCCTAGTTTTAGGGTACCTGATTTCCTGGGGGTCTAAAGTTAAGGTGCACCAATGCCTGGGTGCCTAGGGTTAGGGTCCCTGGGTGTCTGGTTGCAAAGTGTTACAGTGCCTGTGTGTCTGGGTGTCTTGGGTAAGGGTTACAGGATGCCTGTGTGCCTAGGGTTAGGGGACCTGTGTGCCCTGTTGCCTAGGGTTAGGGTGCCTGGGGGCCTACGTGCATAGGTTTAGGGTGCCTCTGTGCCTGGTTGCCTAATTTTAGGTTTCTTGGGTGCCTGTTACCTAGGGTTAGGGTTCCTGGGAGCCTGAGGGCCTAGGGTAAGGATGCCTGGGTGCCCTGGTGCCTAGCGTTAGGGTGCTAGTGTGCCTGGTTACCTAGAGTTAGGGTGCCTGGTTGTCTAGTGTTAGGGTGCCTTGGAGCCTGGGTGCCTAGGTTTAGGGAGCCTGGCTTACTAGGGTTAGTGTGCCTGGGTGCATGGGTCTCTAAAATTAAGGTGCCTGGTAGCCTGGGTGCCTAAGGTTAGCGTGCCTTTGTGCCTCGCTTTTTAGGGTTAGGGTGCCCTGGTGCCTCGGTGCATAGGGTTACGGTGCCTGAGTGCCTAGGTTTAGGGTAAATGGGTGCCTGGGTGCCGTGGTTTAAGGTGCCTGGGTACCTGAGTGCCTAGGGATAGGGTGCCTGTTTGCCTGGGTTTAGGGTGCCTGAATGCCTAGGGTTAGGTTGCCTGGGTGCCTGGGTGCCTAGTATTAGGGCGCCTGGGTGCCTATGCTTAGGGTGCCTGGGTGCCTAGGTTTAGGGTTCCTGGGTTCCTAGGTTTAGGGTGCCTATGTGCCTGCATGCCTAAGGTTAGGGTGCCAGTGTTCCTGGATTCCTAGGGTTAGCGTGCCTAGGTGTTATGTGCCTAGGTTTAGGGTGCCTGTGTGCCGGGTGCCCAGAGATCAGGTGCTTGGGTGCCTGGGTGTTTAGGGTTAGGTTAACTGGCTGCCTGGTGCCTAGGTTTAGGGTGCCTGGGTGCCTAGATTTAGGGTGTCTGGGTTCCTAGGTTTAGGGTGCGTCGGTGCCCTGGTGCCTAGGGTTAGGGTGCCTGGGTGCCTCTGGTTGGGTACCTGGGTGCCTGGGTGCCTAAGGTTAGGGTGCATGGGTGGATTTGACCTAGGTTTAGGGTGTTTAGGTGCCTTGGTGCCTAGGGTTAGGGTGCCTGGGAGGCTGGATGCCTAGGGTTTGGGTTCTTGTGACCCTGAGTGCCTAGAGTTAGGTTGCCAGGGTGCCTGGGTCCTAATTTTTGGGTGCCTGGGTGCCTGGTAGCCTAGGTTTAGGTTGCTTGTATGACTGGGTGCCTAGTGTTAGGGTACCTAGATGCCTGGGTGCCTAAGGATAGGGAGCATGTGTGCCTGAGTGCAAAGGGTTAGGGTCCGTGGGTGCCTGGGTGCCTAGGATTAGTGTGCCTGGGTGCCTGGGATCCTAGGGTTATCGTGGCATGGTGCCTGAGTTCCTAGGGTTAGGGTGCCTCGGAGCCTGGGAGCCTAGGTTAAGGGTACCTGTGTGCCTGGGTGCCTAGGGTTAGGTTGCTTGTGTACCCTGGTGCCTAGGTTTAGGGTGGCTGGGTGCCTGGGTCCCTAGGGTTAGGGTGATTGGGGGGCTGGGGGCCTAGGGTTAGGGTAATTGGGGGCCTACGTGGGCAAAGTTAGGATGCCTGAGTGCCTGCGTGCCTAGGGTTAGGGTGCCTGCGAGCCTGAGTACCTAGGTTTAGGGTGGCTGGGAGCCTGGGTGCCTACACTTAGTGTGCCTGGGAGGGTGGGTGCCTAGGGTTAAGGTTCCTGGGTGCCTGGGTGCCTAGAGTTAGGGTGCCTGGTTGCCTAAGGTTAGGGTTCCTGGGAGCCAGGTGCCTTGGTTTAAGATGCTTGGGTACCTGGGTGCCTAGGGATAGGGTGCCTGGGTGGATGGTTGCCTAGGGTTAGTGTTCCATTGTGCCTGTGTGCCTAGGGTTAGGTTGCCTGGATTCTTGGGGGCCTAGTTTTTTGGTGCCTGTGTGCTTGGTTGCATAGAATTAGGTTGCTTGGGTACCTAGGTGCCTAGGTTTAGGGTGCCTGGGTGCCTTGGTTTAGAGCGCCTGGGTAACTGGGTGCCTAGGTTTAAGGTGCCTGGTTGGCTGGTTGCCTAGGGCTAGGGTTCCTGTGTGCCTGGGTGTCTAGAGATCGGTTTTGGGTAAATGGGTGCCTGGGTGCCTAGGTTTAGGGTGCCTGGGTACCAGGGTGCCTAGGATTAGGGTGCCTGGTTGCCTGTGTTTAGGGTGCCTGAGTGCCTAGTTTTACTGTGCCTGGGAGCCTGGGTGCCTAGGCTTAGGGTGCCTGGGTGTCTGGGTACATAGGTTTAGGGTGCCTGGGTGTCTAGATTTAGGGTGCCTATGTGCCTGTGTGCCTAAGGTCAGGGTGCCAGTGTGCTTGGGTTCCTAGGGTTAGCATGCCTGGGTGTTGGGTGCATAGGTTTAAGATGCCTGGGTGCCAGGTGCCTAGAGATCAGATGCTTGGGTGTCTCAGTACCTAGGGTTAGGTTAACTGGCTGCCTGGGTGCCTTGGTTTAGGGTGCCTGGGTGCCTATGGTTAGGGTGCCTGGGTGTCTGGGTCCCTAGGGTTTAAGTGCCTGGGTGCCTGGGTGATTAAGTTTAGGGTGTCTGGGTTCCTATGTTAAAGGTGCCTTGGTGCCCTGGTGCCTAGGGTTAGGATGCTAGTGTGCCTGATTCCCTAGGGTTAGGGTGCCTGGTTGTCTAGTGTTAGGGTGCCTGGTTGCTTGGGTGCCTAGTGTTAGGGTGCCTGGGTGCCTGGGTTTAGGGTGCATGTGTGCCTGGGTGCCTAGGTTTACTTTGCCTGGGTGCCTGGGTACCTAGTGTTATTGTGCCTGGATGACTGGTTTCTTATAGTTAGGGTGCCAGGGTGCCTAGGTTCCTAGGGTTAGGGTGTCTGGGTGCTCTGGTGCCTAGAGTTAGGGTTCATGTGTGCCTGATTTCCTAGGATTAGCATTCCTGGGTTTTGGGTGCCTAGTTTTAGGGCTGCCTGGGTGCCGGGTGCCTAGTGATCGGGTGCTTGGGTGCCTGGGTGCCGAGGGTTAGGGTGCCTGGGTGCCTAGGGTGAGGGTGCCTGGGTGCCTAAGGTTAGGGTGCCTGGGAGATGGGGTGCCTGGATTTAGAGAGCCTGGCTGCCTGGGTCCCCAAGGTTAGGGTGCCTGGGTGCCTGGGTGCCTGGGTGCCTAGGGTTTAGTTGGCTGGGTGCCTGGGTATTTCTGGTTAGGGTTTCTGTGTTTGGGTGCCTAGAGTTAAGGTCCCTGGATGCCTAGGCTTTGGGTGCCTGTTTGCCTGTGTGCCCAGGGTTAGGGTGCCTGGGCACCTAGGTTTAGGGTACTTGGTTCCAGGGTGCCTGTGTGCCTAAGGTTAGGGTGTACCACTGTTTGGCTGCCTAGGGTTAGGTTCCCTTAGTGCCTGGGTGCGAAGTGTTAGGGTGCCGGGGTGCCTGGGTGCCTAGGTTTAAGGAGCCTGGTTGCCGGGTGCCTAGAGTTCGGGAGCTTGGTTGCCTAGATTTAGGGTACCTGGCTGCCTGGGTGCCTAGGGTTAGGGTGCCTGGGTGCCTGGGTCTCTATGTTTAGGGTGCCAGAGTGCCTAGGTTTAGGGTGTCTAGGTTACTAGGTTTAGGGTGCCTCGGTGCCCTGGTGTCTAGGGTTAGGGCACCTGGGTGCCTGGGTGCCTAGAGCTAGGGAGCCTGTGTGCCTGGGTGCAAAGTGTTAAGGTGCCTGTGTGCCTGGGTGCCTAGGGTTAGGGTTACAGGGTGCCTGGGTGCCTAGGTTTAGGGTACCTGGGTGCCCTGGTGCCTAGGGTTAGGGTGCCTGGGGGCCTAGGTGTGTAGGTTTAGGGTTCCTGTGTGCCTGGTTTCTGAGGTTTAGGGTTCCTGGGTTCCTGGTGCTTAGGTTAGGGTGCCTAGGATCCTGGGAGCCTAGGGTTAGGTGCCTGGGAGACTGGGTGCCTAGGGTTAGGGTTCCTGTGTGCTTGGGTGCCTATAGTTAGGGTTCCTGGGTACCTGGGTGCCTAGGCTCTGGGTGCATGTGTGCCTGAGTGCCTAGGATTAGGGTGCCTGGGTGTCTAGGGTTATGGTACCTGGGTGCCTGGGTGCCTAAGGTTAGGGTGCATGGGTGCCTGGGTGCCTAGGGTTAGGATTACTGGGTGCCTGGGTGCCTAGTGTTAGGGTTCCTGGGTGCCTAGGTTTAGGTTGCGTGTGTGCCTGCGTGCCTAGGGTTAGGGTGCCTGAGAGCCTGGGTGCCTAGGGTTAGGGTTCCTGTGAACCTGGGTGCCTAGAGTTAGGGTGCCTTGGAGCCTGGGTGCATAGTTTTTGGGTGCCTGGTAGCCTGGAGTTAGGTTGCTTGTGTGACTTGGTGCCTAGTGTTAGGGTATCTGGGTGCCTGGGTGCCTAAGGATAGGGAGCATGTGTGCCTGGGTGCATAGGGTTTGGGTCCGTGGGTGCCTGGGTGCCTAGGATTAGGGTGCCTGGGTGCCTGGGATCCTAGGGTTAGCATGACATGGTGCCTTAGTTCTTAAGGTTAGGGTGCCTCGGAGCCTGGGAGCCTAGGTTAAATGTGCTAGGGTGCCTGGGTGCCTAGGGTTAGGTTGCTTGTGTGCCCTGGTGCCTAGGTTTAGGGTTGCTAGGTGCCTGGGTGCCTAAGGTTAGGGTGATTGGGGGCCTGGGGGCCTAGGGTTAGGGTGATTGGGGCCTAGGTGGGTAGGGTTAGGGTGCCTAATTGCCTGGGTGCCTAGGGTTAGGGTTCTTTGGAGCCTGGGTGCCTAGGGTTAGGGTGTTGGGGAGCCTGGGTGCCTACGCTTAGGGTGCCTGGGAGGGTGGGTGCCTAGGGTTAAGGTTCCTGTGTGCCTGGGTGACTAAGGTTAGGTTGCCTGGGTCCCTGGGTACCTAGGGTTAGTGTGCCTGGGTGCGAAGAGTTAGGGTGCCTGGGTGCCTAAGGTTAGGATTCCTGGGAGCCAGGGTGCCTTGGTTTAGGATGCCTGGGTACCTGGGTGCCTAGGGATAGGGTGCCTGGGTGGATGGTTGCCTAGGGTTAGTGTTCAAAGGTGCCTAGGTTTACGGAACCTGTGTGCTGGGTGACTAGGTTTAGGGTGCCTGGGTGCATGGGTGCCTAAAATTAGGGTGCCTGGGTGCCTAAGGTTAGCGTGCCTTTGTGCCTCGCTTCCTAGGGTTAGAGTGCCCTGGTGCCTGGGTGATAAGGTTTACGGTTCCTGGGTGCCTAGGTTTAAGGTAAATGGGTGCCTGTGTGCCTAGGTTTAGGGTGCCTGTGTACCTGGGTGCCTAGGCTAGGGTGCCTGGTTGCCTGGGTTTAGGGTGCCTGAGTGCCAAGGTTTACTATGCCTGGGTGCCTAGTGTTAGGGCACCTGTGTGCCTGGGTGCCTATGCTTAGGGTGCCTGGGTATCTGGGTGCCTAGGTTTAGGGTGCCTGGGTGCCTAGGGTTAGGGTGCCTATGTGCCTGCGTGCCAAGTTTAGGGTGCCAGTGTGCCTGGGTTTCTACGGTTAGCGTGCCTGCGTGTTGAGTGCCTAGGTTTAGGGTGCCAGGGTGCCGGGTGCCTAAAAATAGGATACTTGGGTGCCTGTGTGCCTAGGGTTAGGTTAACTGGCTTCCTGGGTGCCTAGGTTTAGGGTGCCTAGGTGCCTATATTTAGGGTCCTGGGTGCCTAGGTTTAGGGTGTCTTGGTTCCTAGGTTTAGGGTGCCTGGGTACGCTGGTGCCTAGGGTTAAGATGCTAGTGTGCCTGGTTCCCTAGGGTTATGGTGCCTGGTTGTCTACTGTTAGGGTGCCTGGGAGTTTGGGTGCCTGGCTGCCTAGTGTTAGAGTTCCTGGGTCCTTGGGTTTAGGGTGCCTGTGTGCCTGGGTGCCTAATTTTACTGTGCCTGGGTGCCTGGGTACCTAGTGTTATTGTGTCTGGATGACTGGCTGCCTATGTTTAAGGGTGCCGGGGTGCCTGGGTGCCTATGTTTAGGGTGTCTGGGTGCCCTGGTGCCTGGAGTTAGGATGCGTGTGTGCCTGATTTCCTAGGATTAGCATTCCTAGTCTTTGGGTGCCTAGTTTTAGGGTGCCTGGGTGCCGGGTGCCTTAGGATCGGGTACTTTGATGCCTGGATGCCTAGGGTTAGGGTGCCTGGGTGCCTAGGGTTAGGGTGCCTGGGTGCATAAGGTTAGGGTGCCCGGGAGACGGGGTGCCTATATTTAGAGTGCCTGGGTGCCTGGGTGCCTAAGTTTAGGGTGCCTGGGTGCCTAGGGCTTAGTTGCCTGGGTGCCTGGGGTCTTATGGTTAGGGTTTCTATGTTTGGGTGCCTAGAGTTAGGGTCCCTGGGTGCCTGGGTGCCTAAGGTTAGGGTTCCTGGGGGCTCGGGTGCCTTTGTTTAGGAAGCCTGGGTTCCTGGGTGCCTGGGTGGATGGTTTCCTAGGGTTAGTGTTCCATTGTGCCTGGGTGCCTAGGGTAAGATTTCCTGGGTTCCTGGGTGCCTAGTTTTGAGGTGCCTGTGTGCCTGGTTGTATAGAATTAGGGTGCTTGTGTACCTGGGCGCCTAAGGTTAGTGTGCCTGAGTGCCTGGGTACCTAGTGTTAGGGTGCCTGGGTGCCTAGGTTTAGGGTGCCTGGGAGCTGGGGTGCCTAGTTTAAGGGTGCCTGGGTAACTGGGTGCCTAGGTTTAAGGTGCCTGGTTGGCTGGTTCCCTAGGGTTAGGGTTCCTGTGTGCCTGGGTGCCTAGGTTTAGGGGCCCTGGTTCTCTGGGTGACTAGTTTTTGGGTGCCTGAGTGCCTGGTTGCATAGAATTAGGGTGCTTTGTTACCTGGGTGCCTGGGTACCGAGCATTAGGGTGCCTGGGTGCCTAGGTTTAGGGTGCCTTTAGTCAGGGTGCCTTGGTTTAAGGCGCCTGGGTGCCTGGGTGACAAATTTTAGGGTTCCTGGGTGCAGGGGTACCGAAAATTAGGGTGCCTGGTTGCCTGAGTGCCTAAGGTTAGGGTGCATGTTTGCCTGGGTGCATAGGGTTAGGGTCCGTGGGTTCCTGGGTGCCTAGGTTTAGGGTGCCTGGGTGCCTGGGATCCTAGGGTTAGCGTGATATGGTGCCTGAGTTCCTAGGGTTAGGGTGCATCGGAGACTGGGAGCCTAGGTTAATGGTGAGTGGATGCCTGGGTGCCTAGGGTTAGGGTGCCCTGGTGCCTGGGTGCCTAGGGTTAGGGTAAATGGGTGCCTGGTTGCCTGGGTTTAGGGTGCCTGAGTGCCTAGGTTTACTGTGCCTAGGTGCCTGGGTGCCTATTGTTAGGGTGCTTGTGTGCTTAAGTGCCTAGATTTAGGGTGCCTGGGTGCCTAGATTTAGGGTGCCTATGTGCCTGTGTGCCTAAGGTTGGGGTGTCAGTGTGCCAGGGTTCCTAGGTTTAGGGTTCCTGTGAACCTGGGTGCTTAGATTTATGATGCCTGGGTGCCTAAGGTTAGTGTGCCAGTGTGCCTGGGTTCCTAGGGTTAGCGTGCCTGGGTGTTGGGTGCCTAGGATTATGGTGCTTGGGTGCCTGGGTGCCTAGGGTTAGGGTAACTGTCTGCCTGGGTGTTAGGGTTAGAGTGCCTGGGTGCCTGGGTGCCTAGAGTTTGGGTGCCTGTGTGCCAGGGTGCCTAGTGTTAGTGTGCCTGGGAGCCTGGGTTCCTAGGTTTAGGGTTCCTGTGTGTTTGGGTGCCTATAGTTAGGGTGCCTGGGTGCCTGTGTGCCTAGGTCTGGGTGCATGTGTGCCTGGGTGCCTAGGGTTAGGTTCTTGGGTACCTAGGCTCTGGGTGCCTATGTGCCTGGGTGCCTAGGTTTAGGTGTCCTGGTGCCAGCGTGCACAGGGTTAGGGTCCCTGGGTGCCTGGGTGCCTAGTGTTAGGGTGGCTAGGTTCCTGGGTGCCTAGGTTTAGGGTTCGTGGGTGCCTGAGTGCCTAGGGTTAGGGTGCCTGGGAGCCTGGGTGCCTAGGGTTAGGGTTTCTATGAACCTGGGTGCCTAGAGTTATTGTGCCTGGGTGCCTGGGTGTCTGGTTGCCTAGGGTTAGGTTGCTTGCATGACTGGGTGCCTAGTGTAGGGTACCTGGGTGCCTGGGTGCCTAAGGTTAGGGTGAATGTGTGCCTGGGTGTGTAGGGTTAGGGTCTGTGGGTGCCTAGGTGCCTAGGTTTAGGGTGCCTGGGATCCTAGGGTTAGCATGACATGGTGCCTGAGTTCCTAGGGTTAGGGTGCCTCAGAGCCTGGGAGCCTAGGTTAACGGTGAATAGGTGCCTGGGTGCCTAGGTTTAGGGTGCTTGTGTGCCCTGGTCCCTAGGTTTAGGGTGGCTGGGTGCCTGGGTGCCTAGGGTTAGGGTACCTGGTTGCCTGGGTTTAGGGTGCCTGAGTGCCTAAGTTTAATGTGCCTGGGTTAGGGTGCCCGGGAGACGGGGTGCCTTGGTGCTTAAGGTTAGGGTCCCTGGGTGCCTGTGTGCCTAGGCTTTGGGTGCCTGTGTTCCTGGGTGCCCAGGGTTAGGATGCCTGGGCACCTAGGTTTAGGATACTTGGTTCCTGGGTGCCTGTGTGCCTAAGTTTAGGGTGTACTGCTGTCTGGGTGCCTAGGGTTAGGGTCCCTGGTTGCCTGGGTGCGAAGTGTTAGGGTGCCAGGGTGCCTGGGTGCCTAGGTTCAGGGGGCTTGGTTGCCTGGTGCCTAGAGATCGGGTACTTGGGTGCCTGGGTGCCTAGGGTTAGTGTTCCTGGCTGCCTGGGTGTGTAGGGTTAGGGTGCCTGGGTGCCTTGGTGCCTTTGTTTAGGGTGCCTGGGTGCCTAGATTTAGGGTTTCTGGGTTCCTAGGTTTAGGGTTCCTTGGTGCCCTGGTGCCTAGGGTAAGGGTGCCTGGGTGCCTAGTGTTAGGGTTCCTGTGTGCCTGGGTGCAAAGTGTTAAGGTTCTTGTGTGCCTGTGTGCCTAGGGTTAGGGTTCCAGGGTGCCTGGGTGCCTAGGGTTAGGGTTCCTGGGTGTCTAGGTTTAGGGTACCTGATTGACTGAGTGCCTATGTTTATGGTTACAGGGTGTCTGGGTCCCTAGGGTTAGGGTTCCTCAGTGCCTGGGTGCAAAGTGTTAAGGTGCCTGTATGCCTGGGTGCCTAGGGTTAGGGTTACAGGGTGCCTGGGTGCCTAGGTTTAGGGTACCTGGGTGCCCTGGTGCCTAGGGTTAGGGTGCCTGGGGGCCTAGGTGCGTAGGTTTGGGGTGCCTGTGTGCCTGGTTCCCTAGGTTTAGGGTTCTTGGGTGCCTGGTGCCTAGGTTAGGGTGCCTGGGAGCCTAGGGTTAAGGTGCCTGGGAGCCTGGGTGCCTAGGCTCTGGATGTATGTGTGCCTGTGAGCCTAGGGTTAGGGTGCCTGTGTGCCTAGGGTTAGGTTACCTGGGTGGCTGGGTGCCTAAGTTTATGGTGCATAGGTGCCTGGGTGCCTAGGGTTAGCGTCCCTGGGTGCTTGGGTGTCTAGTGTTAGGGTTCCTGGGTTCCTGGGTGCCTAGGTTTAGGGTGCGTGGGTACGTGGGTGCCTATGGTTAGGGTGGATGTGTGTCTGGGTGCATACAGTTAGGGTGCCTGGGTGCCTAAAATTAGGGTTCCTGGGAGCCGGGGTGCCTTGTTTAGGATGCCTGTGTACCTGGGTGCCTAGGGATAGGGTACTTGGGTGTATGGTTGCCTAGGGTTAGTGTTCCATTGTGCCTGAGTGCCTAGGGTTAGTTTGCCTGGGTTCCTGGGTGCCTAGTTTTTGGGTGCTTGTGTGCCTGGTTGCCTAAAATTAGGGTGTTTGGGTACCTGGGTGTCTAGGTTTAGGGTGCCTGGGTGCCTGGGTATCTAGTGTTAGGGTGCCTGGGTGCCTAGGTTTAGGATGCCTGGGAGCCTGGGTGCCTAAGTATAGGGAGCCTGGGTGCCTGAGTGACTAGGGTGAGGGTGCCCTGGTGCATGGGTGCCTCAAATTAGTGTGCCTGGGAGCCTGGGTGCCTAATTTTAGCATGCCTTTGTGCCTCGCTTCCTAGGGTTAGGGTGCCCCGGTGCCTGGGTGCCTAGGGTTATGGTGCCTGGATGCCTAGGTTTTGGGTAAATGGGTGCCTGGGTGCCTAGGTTTAGGGTGCCTGGGTACCTGGGTGCCTAGGGTTAGGGTGCCTGGTTGCCTGGGTTTAGGGTGCCTGAGTGCATGGGTGCCTAAAATTAGTGTGCCTTGCTGCCTGGGTGCCTCAAGTTAGCATGCCTTTGTGTCTTGCTTCCTAGGGTTAGGGTGCCTGTGTGCCTGGGTGCCTAGGTTTACTGTGCCTGGGGTCTGGGTGCCTAGTGTTATTGTGCCTGGATGCCTGGGTGCCTAAGTTTAGGGTGCATGGGTGCCTGGGTGCCTAAGTTTAGGATCCTTGGGTGCTCGGGTGCCTAGTGTTAGGGTTCCTGGGTTCCTGGGTGCCTATGTTTAGTGTGCCTTGGTGCCTGGGTGCCTAGTGTTAGGTTTCCTCTGAGCCTCAGTGCCTAGGTTTAGGGTTCCTGTGAAACTTGGTGCCTAGAGTTAGGGTTTCTCGGTTCCTGGGTGCCTAGTTTTTGGGTGCCTGGGTGCCTTGTTGCCTAGGGTTAGGTTGCAGGCATGACTGGGTGCCTAGTGTTAGGGTACCTGGGTGCCTGGGTGCCTAAGTTTAGGGTGCATGTGTGCCTGGGTCCCTGTTGCCGACTAATCTCAGTCGGGTCGTTATTGTCTGCTTCCGGTCAAATCCTCAGAAAGATGGGGCAAAAGGCAGGTGAAGTTCTGCAGCCTCCTGTCTGCAGCGATTCTTTCCCTTCTATGAATTCCTTAAGTTTTTAGGTACGACGCTTTGGAAAGAACCTGAGATGGACAAAGGCTTCTTGAGCCAATGACACTTTATTACAAAAAACCCAGAAATGTATACCCTTCACCAGTAAAGTTAATGATAAAGAGAAGAGGGGGTGAATGCAATCACTGTGAAATAATAATGAATGACATGTAAACAAAGGTAATAAAACTAGTCCTTCAGCTGGCTGTTGATCTTCGAGAGATTAACTCCCAATCCTCTCCAAGGTCTTGCAGATAAGCAGTTTCAGGGGCCGATCTCCCAGGAAAAACAGGCATGCCCAAGGCTTGGGGGCTTCTCAGGGGATCTTCTTTAACTTTCTTGGAACTTTCCATCTTTTGGGCTCAGTTCATATAGCAAGTGTGGGGAGATGTGGTGATTCAGATGGATGCGATAGAGTTTCTTCAGGTGTTGGCATCTTATCTTCTAAATCTGAAAGCTTAAGCATACTCACAACACAGTTTGGCAGACAAAATACCACAAACAACACCACAAAGTTCTTGGTTTTAATTGTCAGATGTATTTCCTTAACTGCTGAACACTCTTCTTTAGACAACAAGCCTATTAAAAGCCTACTCATCTTTAATAATCCATTTCTCTGTCACAAACCCTCTGCAACCTGCTTCTAACTTTCTAATTCCTTTCTTTCCCAGTTGGGACTTCCTTATGATAAGCTCTTTTTCATGCAAAAATGCTTTTCTTACTCTTACGGTATTTCATTTCCTTCATACATATATATTTAGAACATCTGTCCTTTATTTTGTCATATTCATTTCTTAACCATGTGGTCAGTCTCCCTTTCTCCAGGAATGCTCACACTGAGGTAAAAGTCAACAATCTTTTTCATTGGGTCTATTGTATTTGGGCAACTAAGTTGTTTACCAACTAAATTGCTTTAAGGTCACACACAAGGTTTTTTCTTCTCTGTCGCTAGGCAGGATCTCCAGGGTAAACAGTTACCTTGAATTGAGCTACCTTACCGGAGTTAATGGCTTAACCTAAGTTAGTGATTGGAGTGAAGGTCGGAGACCCTTTGTAATTGCTGCAGCTGGAATGCTTATCACAGTACCTGAATTCTGGCCAGTTTCTCATTATTGTTGAGCAGAGCCAAGGACATTTAGACAAATTATTAGAGAGTTTATTTCCACAGACTCAGTTTCTTTTTATAGTCCTGATTTCACATCACTGGAGCAATTCGTGTAGAAAGTTAAAAGGAATAATAGTGAAGGGTATCTAAAAGTGGGGGGTACTTTGGCCAGAGACGATACCTCCTTCTCGGGGCTTTTTTTTTTTGCCGATTAACTATGTGGAGTGGGGTCTCAACACATAGATGCCGAGGCAGCAGGATGTCTTGGCAGGTCCCTTGGGTTAGGTTCCGTTGGTGCCTGGGTGCCTAAGATTAGGATGCCTGTGTGCCAGGGATCCTAGGGTTATCGTGACATGATGTCTGAGTTCCTAGGGTTAGGGTGCCTTGGAGCCAGGGAGCCTAGGTTAAGGGTGCCTGGGTGCCTGGGTGCCTAGGGTTAGGTTGCTTGTGTACCCTGGTGCCTAGGTTTAGGTGGCTTGGTGCATGGGTGCCTAGTGGTAGGGTGATTTGGGACCTGGGTGCCTAGGGTTAGGGTGATTGGGGGCCTAGGTGGGTAGGGTTAGGGTGCCTGCGTGCCTGGGTGCCTAGGATTAGGGTGCCTTTGAGCGTTGGTGCCTAGGATTAGGGTGCCTGGGAGCCTGGGTGCCTACGCTTAGGGTACCTGAGACAGTGGGTGCCTAGGGTTAAGGTTCCTGTGTGCCTGGGTGCCTAGGGTTAGGTTGCCTGGGTCTCTGGGTACCTAGGGTTAGTGTGTCTGTGTGCGTAGAGTTAGTGTGCCTGGGTGCCTAAGGTTAGGGTTCCTGGGAGCCGGGGTGCCTTGTTTTAGGATGCCTGGGTACCTTGGTGCCTAGGGATAGGGTGCCTGGGTGGAAGGTTGCCTAGGGTTAGTGTTCCATTTTGCCTGGTTGCCTAGAGTTAGGTTTCCTGGGTTCCTGTGTGCCTAGTTATTGGGTGCCTGTGTTCCTGGTTGCATAGAATTAGGGTGCTTGGGTACCTGGATATCTAGTTTTAGATCGCCTGGGTGCCTGGGTACAATGTGTTAGGGTTTCTGGGTGCCTGGTTGCCTATGGTTAGGGTGTGGGGGTGCCTAGGGGTCTAGATTTAGGGTGTCTGGATCCCCTGGGGCTTAGAGTTAGGGTGCATGTGTGCCTGATTTCCTGGGATCATCCATCCTGGGGTTTGAGTGCCTAGTTTTAGGGTGCCTGGGTGCCGGGTACCTAGTGATTGGGTTCTTGGGTGCCTGGGTGCCTAGGGTTAGGATGCTTAGGTGCCCAGGTTTAGGGTGACTGTGTGCCTAGGTTTAGGGTTCTTGGTTCCTGGGTGCCTGTGTGCCTAAGGTTAGGGTGTACTGCTCTCTGGGTGTCTTGGGTTAGGGTCCCTGGGTATCTGGGTGCAAAGTGTTAGGGTGCCAGTGTGCCTGGGTGCCTAGGTTTAGGGGGGCTGGTTGCCGGGTGCCTAGAGATCGAGTGCTTGGGTTCCTGGGTGCCTAGGGTTAGGGTACCTGGCTGTCTGGGTACGTATGGTTAGGGTGCCTGGGTGCCTGGGTGCCTACGATTAGGGTGCCTGGGTGCCTAGATTTAGGGTGTCTGGGTTCCTAGATTTAGGGTGCCTCAGTGCCCTGGTGCCTAGGGTTATGGTGCCTGGGTGCCTGGATGCCTAGGGTTAGGGTGCCTGGGTGCCCGGGTGCAAATTGTTAAGGTTCCTGTGTGCCTGGATGCCTAGGGTTAGGGTTCCAGGGTGCCTGGGCGCCTAGGGTTAGGGTTCCTGGTTGTCTAGGTTAAGGGTACCTGATTGACTGGGTGCCTAACTTTAGGGTACACCACTGCCTAGGTGCCTAGGGTTGAGGTCCCTGGGACCCTGGGTGCGAATTTTAAGGTGCCTGTATTCCTGGGTGCCTAGGGTTAGGGTTACAGGGTGCCTAAATGAATAGGTTTAGGGTACCTGGGTGCCCTGTGGCCTAAGGTTAGTGGGCCTGGGGGCCTAGATGAGTAGGTTTAGGGTGCCTGTGTGCCTGGTTTCCTAGTTTTAGTGTGCTTGGGTGCTTGGTGCCTAGGTTAGGGTGACTGGGATCTTGGGAGCCTAGGGTTAAGGTGCCTGGGAGCCTGGGTGCCTAGGGTTAGGGTTCCTGTGTTCTTGGGTGCCTAGAGTTAGGGTGCCTGTGTGCCTGGGTGCCCAAGCTCTGGGTGCATGTGTTCCTGGGTGCCTAGGGTTCAGGTGCCTGGGTGCCTAAGTTTAGGATACCTGAGTGCCTGGGTGCCTAAGGTTAGGGTGCATGGGTGCCTGGGTGCCTAGTGTTAGGGTTCCTGGGTTCCTGGGTCCCTAGGTTTAGGGTGCGTGGGTGCCTGGGTGCCTAAGGTTATGGTGCATTTGTGTCTAGGTGCATATAGTTAGGGTGCTTGTGTGCCTATAGTTAGGGTTCCTGGGAGTCAGGGTGCCTTGGTTTAGGATGCCTGGGTACCTGGGTGCCTGGCGATAGGGTGGCTGGGTGGATGGCTGCCTAGGGATAGTGTTCCATTGTGCCTGGGTGCCTAGGGTTAGGTTTCCAGGGTTCCTGGGTGCCTAGTTTTTTGGTGCCTCTGTGCCTGGTTGCCTAGAATTAGGGTGTTTGGGTACCTGGGTGCCTAGGTTTAGGGTGCCTGGGAGCCGGGGTGCCTAGGTTTAGGGTCCCTGGGTAACTGGGTGCCTAGGGTTAAGGTGCCTTGTTGGCTGGCTGCCAAGGTTAGGGTTTCTGTGTGTCTGGGTGCCTAGGGTTAGGTTTCCTGTGTGCCTGGGTGCCTAGGTTTTGGGTGCCTGGGTGCCTGGGTGCCTGGTTGCGTAGAATTAGGGTGCTTTGTTACGTGGGTGCCCAGGGTTACGGTGCCTGGGTGCCTGGTACCTAAGGTTAGGGTGCCTGGGTTTCTAGGTTTAGGGTGCCTTGGAGCCTGGGTGCTTAGGTTTTGGGAGCCTGAGTACCTGGATGTATAGGGTTAGGGTGTCTGGGAGCATGGGTGCCTCAAATTAGGGTGCCTAAGGTTAGCATGCTTTTGTGCCTCGTTTCCTAGAGTTAGGGTGCCCTGGTGCCTGGATGCGGTGTCTGGGTACCTGCGTGCCTAGGTTTAGGGTGCCTGGTTGCTTGGGTTTAGGGTACCTGAGTGCCTAGGTTTACAGTGCCTGGGTGCCTCGTTGCCTAGTATTAGGGTGCCTGGGTGCCTGGGTGCCTAGGCTCTGGGTGCATGTGTGCCAGGGTGCCTAGGGTTAGGGTGCCTTGGTGCCTATGTTTAGGGTACCTGGGTGCCTAGGAGCCTAGGGTTAGGGTGCATGGGTGTCTGGGTGCCTAGGGTTAGGGTCCCTGGGTGCCTGGGTGCCTAGTGTTAGGGTTCCTGGGTGCCTATGTTTGGGGTGCCTTGGTGCCTGGTTGCCTATTGTTAGGTTTCCTGGGAGCTTTGATGCCTAGGTTTATGGTTCCTGTGAACCTGGGTGACTAGAATTAGGGTGCCTCGGTGCCTGGGTGCCTAGTTTTTGGGTTCCTGGGTGCCTTGTTGCCTAGGGTTAGGTTGCTTGCATGACTGGGTGCCTAGCGTTAGGGTTCCTGGGAGCTTGGGTGCCTAAGTTTAGGGTGCATGTGTGGCTGGTTGCCTAGAGTTAGGGTCCGTGGGTGCCTGGGTACCTAAGATTAGGGTGCCTGTGTGTCAGAGATCCTAGGGTTAGCGTGACATGGTGCCTGAGTTTTTAGGGTTAGGGTGCTCGGAGCCTGGGAGCCTAGGTTAAGGGTGCCTGGGTGCTGGGTGCCTAGGGTTAGGGTGCTTGTGTGCCCTGGAGCCTAAGTTTAGGGTGGCTGGGTGCCTGGGTGCCTAGGGTTAGGGTGATTGGGGGCCTAGGTGCCTAGGGTTAGGGTTCCTTGGAGCCTTGGTGCCTAGGATTAGGGTACCTGTGAGGGTGTGTGCCTAAGGTTAAGGTTCCTATGTGCCTGGGTGCCTAGGGTTAGGTTGCCTGGGTCTCTGGGTACCTAGGGCTAGTGTGTCTGTGTGCGTAGAGTTAGTGTGCCTGGGTGCCTAAGGTTAGGGTTCCTGGGAGCTGGGGTGCCTTGGTTTAGGATGCCTGGGTATCTTCGTGTGTCACAGGCCAGCTAGTCCAATGGGGCGCGAGTTTGCTCGCGGTCGAGGGTCTCAGTAAAGGTGGGGAAGGATAGAGTGATTTTACCACAGATTCTTGTCGCAAACCAGCTCAGTCTAATTGGGGCGCAAGTCCACTCGTGGTCGAAAACCTCAGCAAAGATGGGGAAGGATTAGAGTGAAGTACCGCAGCCTCTTCTCTGCAGCAATTCTTTCCCTTCTAGGAACTAAGAGTTCCTAGTGACAGCGCTCTCTAGAAAGAATCTGACATGGACAAAGGCTTCTTGAGCCAATGACACTTTATTACCAAAACCCCCCAAAATTTATACCCTTCACCAGTAAAGTTAATAATAAGAGAAAAGGGAGTGAATGCAATCACTGTGAAATAATAATGAATGACATGTAAACAAAGGTAATAAAACTAGTCCTTCAGCTGGCTGTTGGCCTTCGAGAGATTAACTCCGGATTCTTTCCCAGGTCTTGCAGATAAGCAGTTCCAAAGGGCGACCTCCCAGAAGAGACAGGCACGCCCAAGGCTTGGAGGCTTCTCAGGGAATCTTCTTTAACTTTCTTGGAACTTTCCATCTTTTGGGCTCAGTTCATATAGCAAGTGTGGGGAGACGTGGTGATTCAGGTGAATGTGATAGGGTTTCTTCAGGTGTTGGCATCTTACCTTCTAAATCTGAAAGCTTAAGCAAACTCACAACACAGTTTGGCAGACAAAATACCACAAGCAACACTACAAAGTTCTTGGATTTAATTGTCAGATGTATTTTCTTAACTGCTAAACACTCTTCTTTAGACAACAAGCCTATTAAAAGCCTATTCATCTTTAATAATCCATTTCCCTGTCACAAACCCTCTGCAACCTGCTTCTAGCCTTCTAATTCCTTTATTTCCCAGTTGGGACGTTCTTATGATAAGCTCTTCTCCATGCAAAAATGCTTTTCTTACTCTTATGGTATTTCCTTTCCTTCATACATATATATTTAGAACATCTGTCCTTTATTTTGTCATATTCATTCCTAACCATGCAGCCAGTCTCTCTGTCTCGGGAATGCTCATACTGGGCGTAAAAGTCAACAATCTTTTTCCTTGGCTCTATTGTATTTGGGCAACTAAGTTGTTCATCAACTAAATTGCTTCGAAGTCACACACAAGGTTTTATCTTCTCTGTCTCTAGGCAGGATCTCAAGGGTAAAGAGAGTTACCTTAAACTGAGCTGCCTTACCAGAGTTAATGGCTTAACCTAAGTTAGTGATAGGAATGAGGGGGAAGTTAATGGCTTAACCTAAGTTAGTGATAGGAATGAGGGTCGGAGACCATTTGTGATTGCTACAGCTGGAATGCTTATCACAGCATCTGAGTTCTGGCCAGTTTTTTCATTACTATTGAGCAGAGCCAAGGGCGTTTAGACAAATTTTTAGAGAATTTATTTCCACGGACTCAATTTCTTTCGTAGTCCTGATCTCACATCACCGGAGCAATTTGTGTAGAGAGTTAAAAGGAATCATTACCAAGAAAATAATAGTCATGAAGGGTATCTAAAAGTGGGGGGGAAAAAATATTGGACTTCCGGGAAGATGGCGACCGAGAAAAGCGGGGCTTAAGAGTCCCGCTAACAACCAATCTCCATTACCACAAAAAGAGCGCCTTTCATAGCCAGAAAACACCATCACCAGAAAAACAAAAAAACCACCAGGCTCCAGAGAGAAAGCGGACTGAGAACAGAGCTCAGGGCCACAGAGGAGACACACGCGCCCGAGGACACGGCAGCAGCGCCATACTGCCGGCGGCAGCGGCGAACACAGCGGACGGCTACAGCAAGCCGAGGTGAGCCGATGCGGAACAGCCAAGCGGGATCTTTCGGCGCAGACAGCATTTAAAGCTCCCAGTGGCTGAGCTCAGCACACGCTGCAGGGATTCAGAGTGGAAATCAAAACCAGAGAAGAAAAAATACGCCAGCCTCATGGCCGAGGGCGTGGCAGAGGCGCCATATTGCCACCGGCGGCGGCAGCAGCAGTGAATTCACCGAGTCCAGTACAGCTACATCTACGTACTCAAGAACAGTGAGTCAAATTGCGGGCCACAGAGGAGAAATCCCAGTATTGTGCCTTCTGGGACTTGACCCAGTGAGGGAGTGGTGGTGGCAGAGATATCACACCATAGGAGAGCGTGCAACCTGGCACCCCCCATAGTTTAAAGCAGCCTCTATCGACTCCCTGGGTCGGAGACTCTGTGATACAACCCAGTAAAGGAGTAGTAGGGTCTGAGATAATACAGACTCGAGATCCAGAGCACCTTAAGTGAAGTCATAGTGACCCAAGGGAAGAACCCAGAGAAGGCACAAACTTCCGAAATCATGGGAAAGAGGAATAATACTGGAGCAATGAATGCCCACAACCCCACAACATCAGAACCTGATAAAACAGAAAATCAGAGATTTCTAGATCAAATCAGGAAAATAACTGTAGAAATAATAGAGGTGCTTCGAAAAGAACTCAGAGAGAGCCAAAAAGAGATAAAGGATGCAATTAATGAAGTAAAGGCCTCAATTCAAAGCATAAACAACCGATTAGACCACATGGAGAACAGAATCTCGCTCTTAGAAGATGAGCAATCCAAAAATGAATGCATAGTTTCTAATCTAGAAAAAGATATCCAACAGCAGGAATCTGACATTGAAGAAATATGGGCCCATCTTAAGAGAGCTAACCTAAGAATAATTGGAATAGAGGAGGGAAAAGAAAGTGATACCAAAGGGATCAACAATCTCTTCAAGGAAGTAATAGCAGAAAATTTTCCAAATATAGAGCAAGAGGTTGATACACAGATCCAGGAAACTTATAGAACTCCCTTTAGACAGGATCCGAGAAGAGGATCCCCACGCCATATAATTGTCAAAATGACCAATGTGGAAGCCAAGCAGAGAATCTTAAAGGCAACAAAAACAAAGGGCCAAGTGACATTCAGAGGCAAACCAATTAGAATCACTCCAGACTTCCCAAACCAAGTCATGAGAGCCAGAAGGGCTTGGAGTAACATATTCCAAACTCTGAAAGAAAACAACTTCCAGCCAAAAATTTCCTATCCAGCAAAACTTTCTATCAAATTAGATGGAGAAATAAGAAGCTTCCATGACAAACAGAAACTGAAGGAATTTATGTCTTCAAAACCAGCGCTAGAGAAAATACTCAAAGAGATTAACTACAAAGAAGAAATAGGTAACACTCACCAGAACCAGAGAAACAAGAGTTTCCATCCAACAGACAACTAAGATTGGTTATCTGTGGAGATTCATTATTTATGTTAGTCTTTTACCTATCTCTAAATTGTATTGTTTGCCTTTATTGTTGTTAATTTTTAGGATTTCTAGTTGGAATATTAATATACCTTCAGATATAGCATTTGGAAATATTTTATCCAATTCTATTAGTAACTTTTAACTCTGTTTACATTGTCTTTGGATATACAATATTTTCTTTTATTTTTTAGGGAGTTTGTATATTCTTCTGTTGCCTGTGCCATTGAAATCATATCCAAGAAATCACTGCCAATTTCAATGTTGTGAGGTTTTATGACCCAGATTTTCTCCTAAAAGTTTATAGTCTTAAGATTTATATTTAGGTCTTTTATCTAGTTTGAGTTAATACTTGTATGTGGGATTAGGTAAGGGTCCAATTTTATTCTTTTCCATATAATTATTATTTTTCAACAATATTTAGTTAAAAGATTATTATTTCCACCACCAAATCTTCGTGGAAACCTTGTCAAAAATAACTTGACAATATAGGGAAGAAGTTAGCTCTAGGCTTGTATTTAACTCCAATGGTCTATATATCTGCCTTTAGAACAGTACTACACTGTTTCAATTATTGTAGCTTTATATGGTTTGAAATCAGAAAATATACATCTTCTAGCTTTGTTTTTGCTTCGAGATTGTTTTGGGTATCTAGAGTCCATATTCCATATCAGGATAGATTTTTTTCTGAAAAATAAATATATGATAGTTTCACCTAAAAAAAGAAAAAAATATTCTCTGGTAAGAAAGAAAGCAAAAAGAAATATTGAAATGTTATCTTTAAGTCATCAAAAGCTTGGTATCAGACAAATGAAACTGTTATGTGAGATTATCATTTTTAATTTTGGATAAATTGCTATAATACTAGATGTCAACCACTAAGCCAAGCATGGGAGGGAGGGATGGGGAGAGAATGGGGTGGGGATCGGGTTGGGGCTGACTGGGCGATGTGTGCATGTATGTCTACAAAAGTTTGTATCCCACTATGATGTATGAATACAATGCACCAATAAAATAAAATTAAAAAAAAATAGCTATGTCAAAACAAAGGACAAATAAAAATAGATGTGTAAAGATGAAAGAAAGAAAGAAAATATGGTGAGAATAAGAAAGTATTTTGTATGAAGAAGAGCTTATCCTGAGGTTGGCCCGAATGGGAAAGAGAGAATTAGGGTAATCAGAAAAGAAAAGAAAGTTGCAGAAGGTTAGTGATAGGAATATGGATTATTAAAAGAAGGAAAATGCTCAGCTGCTAGAGAAATATATCTGACAACTAAATCTAAAGACTTCATGTTATTTCTTGGTGTTTACCTGCTAAACTGTGTCATGAGTTTGTTTAAGTTTTCAGACAGCGGATAGTATTGCAGACAAAATCCAGCAGACATTCATCGAAATTCCTTAAATCATCATAAAGGAACACAGATTTACCTTATGATAACTATACTATGTTTGGGTGCCTAGAGTTAGGGTCCCTGGGTGCCTGTGTGCCCAGACTATGGGTGCCTGTGTGCCTGGGTGCCCAGGGTTAGGGTGCCTGGCGCCTATGTTTAGGGTACTTGGTTCTTGGGTGCCTAGGTGCCTAAAGTTAGGGTATTCCGCTGTCTGGGTGCTTAGGGTTAGTGTCCCTGGATACCTGGGTGAGAAGTGTTAGGCTGCTGGGCTGCCTGGGTGCCTAGGTTTAGGGGGCCTGGTTGCCGGGTGCCTAGAGATGAGGTGCTTGGGTGCTTGGGTGCCTAAGGTTAGGGTATCTGGCTGCCTGGGTGCATAGAGTTAGAGTTCCTGAGTGCCTGGGTACCTATGGTTAGGGTGCCTGGGTGCCTAGATTTAGGGTGTCTGGGTTCCTAGGTTTAGGGTTCCTCGGTGCCATGGTGCCTAGGGTTAGGGTGCCTGGGTGCCTAGGGTTAGGGTGCCTGTGTCCCTGGGTGCCTAGGGTTAGGGTTCCGGTGTGCCTGGGTGCCTAGAGTGAAGGTTAATGGGTGTCTAGGTTTAGGGTACCTGATTGACTGGGTGCCTAAGTTTAGGGTTACAGGGTGCCTGGGTGCCTAGGGTTAGGGTCCCTGGGTACCTGGGTGCAAAGTGTTAGGTGCCTGTATGCCTGGGTGCCTAGGGTTAGGGTTACAGGGTGCCTGGGTGCCTAGGGTTTGGTTTCCTGGGTCCCTGGGTGCTTATGGTTAGAGTTCGTGTGTTTGGGTGCCTAGAGCTAGGGTCCCTGGGTGCCTGGGTGCCTAGGCTTTGGGTGCCTATGTGCCAGGGTGCCTAGAGTTAGGGTACCTGGTTGCCTAGGTTTAGGGTACCTGATTGCCTGGCTGCCTAAGTTTATGGTGCCCCACTGCCTGGGTGCCTAGGTTTAGGGTCCCTGGGTGCCTGGGTACAAAGTGTTAAGGTGCCTGTGTGCCTTGGTGGGTAGGTTTAGGGTTACAGGGTGCCTGGGTGCCTAGTGTTAGGGTACCTGGGTGCCCTGGTGCATAGGGTTAGGGTGCCTGGGGGCCTAGGTGCATAGGTTTAGGGTGCCTGTGTGTCTGGTTGCCTAGGTTTAGGGTGCTTGAGTGCCTGGTGCCTAGGGTTAGGGTGCCTGGGGGCCTAGGTGCATAGGTTTAGGGTGCCTGTGTGTCTGGTTGCCTAAGTTTAGTGTGCTTGAGTGCCTGGTGCCTAGGATTAGGGTGACTTGCATCCTGGCAGCCTAGGGTTACGGTTCCTGTCTGATTGGGTGCCTAGATTTAGGGTGCCTGGGTGCCTGGGTGCCTAGGCTCTGGGTGCCTGTGTGACTGGGTGCCTAGGGTTAGGGTGACTGGGTTCCTAGGGTTAGGGTACCTTGTTGCCTGGGTGCCTAAGGTTACAGTGCATGTGTGCCTGGGTTCCTAGTGTTAGGGTATCTGGGTTCCTGGGTGCCTAGGTTTAGGTTGCCTGTGTGCCTGGGTGCCTAGGGTTAGGGTGCCTTGGAGCCTTGGTACCTAGGGTTAGTGTTCCTGTGTACCTGGGTGCCTAGAGTTAGGGTTCCTGTGTGCCTGTGTGCCTAGTTTGGGGGTGCCTGGTTGCCTAGGATTAGGTTGCTTGGGTGACTGGGTGCCTAAGGTTAGGGTATCTGGGTGCCAGGGTGCCTAAGGTTAGGGTGTATGGGTGCCTGGTTGCCTAGGGTAAGGATAACTGGGTGCCTCGTGCCTAGTGTTAGGGTTCCTAGGTGCCTGGGTGCCAAAATTTTGGGTGACTGTGTGCCTGGTTACCTAGGGTTAGGTTGCTTGGGGGACTGGGTGCCTAGTGTTAGGGTACCTCAGTGCCTGGTTGCCTAAGGTTAGGATGCATGTGTGCCTGGTTGCCTAGAGTTAGGGTCCATGGGTGTCTGAGTGCCTAAGATTAGGGTGCCTGTTTGCCTGGGATCCTAGGGTAGGGTGACATGGTGCCTAAGTGCCTAGGATTAGGGTGCCTCAGAGCCTGGGAGCCAAGTTTTAGGGTGGCTGTGTGACTGGGTGCCTAGGGTTAGTGTGCTTATGTGCCCTGGTGCCTAGGTTTAGGGTGGCTGGGTGTCTTGGTACCTAGGTCTAGGGTGATTGGGGGCCTAGGTTTAGGGTGATTGGGGGCCTACGTGGGTAGGGTTAGGTTGCCTGAGAGACTGGGTGCCTAGGTGTAGGGTGGCTGGGTGCCTGGGTACCTAGTGTTAGGGTGCCTTGGTGCCTAGGTTTAGGGTGCCTGGGAGCTGGGGTTCCTAGGTTTAGGGTGCCTAGCTAACTGGGTGCCTAGGGTTAAGGTGCCTTGTTGGCTGGTTACCTAGGGTCAGGGTTCCTGTGTGCTGGGTGCCTAGGGTTAGGATGCCTGGGTCTCTGGGTGCCTAGTTTTTGGGTGCTTGTTTGCCTGGTTGCGTAGAATTAGGGTGCTTTGTTACCTGGGTGCCTAGGGTTACGGTGCCTGGGTACCTAGTTTTAAGGTGCCTGGGTGCCTAGGTTTAGGGTACCTTGGAGCCTGGGTGCCTAGGTTTAGGAAGCCTGAGTGCCTGAGTTTTTGCGGGGTGAAATGTGCATGGTGTGTGTGTGGGGAGAAGTAATTCCCCCACCACCACCACACAGACAGACAAACAGAAAAACCGTGGATTCTTGTCCTAAGCTAAAAATAAGCATTCATCGCTTGGACAGCTACTGAAGATTTTAAAGAAGTTTATTAAAAAGATAGAAATATAGGAATAGTTACAGCCCTGTGCCAGAGCAGGGCACAGGGAGGCAATTCAAATGAAAATGCCAAAGAACTCCAGTTTACTGAGTGTTTTTATCCCACCCAAGTCCAGCAGGTCCCTTTCATTTTGGAGATATGCTACCCCTTATCTCCAGCCCCGGCTCTGCTTCTGCTATCTCTCCAGCAGGATTTAGGGCTGGAGGGGGAGGCATTTCTGTCTCCAGACACAGGCTTTTACATTTTGTCTTATCCCCCAAAATGTGTGAAATTGTTCTTAGAAATGTAAAGACACATTTTTTCCTGGCTCCAGCCTTTCTTCCTTTACAAATGGAAATTACAAGTCTCTTATTCCTGTTAGCTAACCCTGGCTTTCTTAGTAAAGAAGATATATTTTATAATTGGAAATCTTTCCCAATACTGATACATTAATAAATTTTAGAACCTCTTCCCAATACTAGTACATTACCCCCTTTGTCTAGTAACTTCCTGACATCTGTCAGACCAAAGGTAGGTACAGAAAATACATTTTGACATTTACAATTTTACAACCATTTAACATGAGCTAATTTTATATCAGTGTCATCACCTTATTATTACATGTATACATGTACCCCTAGCAAAGGAATCAGGGCGACGACTCATCGAGCTGCTTCAAAGCTGAACAGGGGCGATGTAAGGGGGCCCCGGCTAGGGTACATATGTATGAAATTGGCATGGGGAGATTAGATGGGTCCATGTTGTGTGTGTCTATGACGAGTCAAAGTTCTCGGTAGATGTCTGTCAGGTTTTGTCTGTCAGAAAGCTTTGATTCTATGAGATAATATTTAACAATATAGGTTAGCCATGAAAACCTAAACATAATAGTTAAATGAGAAATTACATTTGTTTTGTTGACTTAGACTGAAACACACAAACGTGGGATGTATTAAGTTTATTTTGCACCATGTGAATCCAGAAATTATTATTGTGGAGACCTGAAATAGGCTTTGGAATAAAGACTTTGGATGATTTGATGAGTGCCAAGTCACCTGGATAAAACAGTTTATTTATTTTATTTTTGGCCCGGTTGAAATGTAGTTAAGACTTGTTGATATTGCCAATTGGGTAACATAGTCTGTTAATATTTGAGACTCTGTATCTAAGACTATATCTTGAGTTAAGAAAGGTCTTTTATTAAAGGGGGTGAGACTTAATTGGCTAGGCATATTTTGAATCCATATTAAGGCCATTGGAAGTAATTGTCACCAGGGGCCCTGTACCTCTTGGGTAAGTTTGAGAAGATGGCACTTTAAAACCCCATTTGCTCTTTCTACCTTTCCTGAGGACTGGGGATGACAGGCATAGTATACATTAAAATCTATTTCCAGAGCTGACTTTTGATTTAAATGTTGGCTATTACCACTTTAATGAGTGGGAAACTCCAAAAAATACTAGTACATGGGTGATTAGAGTTAGGGTACCTGGGTGCATGGGTGCCTAAAATTAGGGTGCCTGGTTGCCTGGGTACCTAAGGTTAGTGTGCCTTTGTGCCTCGCTTCCTAGGGTTAGGGTGCCCTGGTGCCTGTGTGCCTAGGGTTACGGTGCCTGGGTGCCTAGAGTTAGGGTAAATGGGTGCCTGGATGCCTAGGTTTAGGGTGGCTGGGTACCTGGGTGCCTGGGGTTAGGGTGCCTGGTTGCCTGATTTAGGGTGCCTGAATGCCTAGGTTTACTGTGCCTGGGTGCCTGGGTGCCTAGAGTTAGGGTGCCTAATTTTAGGATACCTGGGTGCCTAGGTTTAGGGTGCTTGTGTGCCTAGGTTTAGGGTGCCTGTATGACTGCGTGCCTAATGTTAGGGTGCCAGTGTGCCTGGGTTCCTAGGGTTAGCATGCCTGGGTGTTGGGTGCCTAGGTTTAGTTTAGGGTGCCTGGGTGCCGGGTGCCTAGAGATCTGGTGCTTGGGTTCCTGGGTGCCTAGGGTAGGGTACCTGGCTGCCTGGGTCCCTAGGGTTAGGTTTCCTGGGTGCCTATGGTTAGGGTGGCTGGGTGACTGGGTGCCTAGGTTTAGGGTGTCTGGGTTCCTAGGTTTAGGGTGCCTGGGTGCCCTGGTTCCTAGGATTAGGGTGCCTGGATGCTTGGTTCCCTAGGGTTAGGGTGCCTAGTTGTCTCGTGTTAGGGTGCCTGGGTACATGGGTGCCTGGGTGCTTAGTGTTAGGGAGCCTGGGTGCCTGGCTTTAGGGTGCCTGTGTGCCTGGGTGCCTAGGTTTACTGTGCCTGGTGCCTAAGTGCCTAGTGTTATTTTGCCTGGATGCCTGGTTGCCTATAGTTAGGGTGCCGAGGTGCCTGGGTGCCTAGGTTTAGGGTGTCTTGGTGCCATGGTGCCGAATGTTAGGTTGCCTGTGTGCTTGATTTCCTAGGATTAGCATTCCTGGGTTTTGGGTGCCTAGTTTTAGGGTACCTGGGTGCCAGGTGCCTAGTGATCAGGTGCTTTTATGCCTAGGTCCCTAGGGTTAGGGTTCCTGGGTGCTTGGGTTAGGGTGCCTGGGTGCCTAAAGTTAGGGTGCCCGGGAGATGGAGTGCCTAGATTTAGAGTACCTGGGTGCATGGGTGTCTAAGTTTAGGGTGCCTGGGTGCCTAGGCTTTGTTTGCATTGTTGCCTGGGTGCTTATGTTTAGGGTTCCTGTGTTTGGGTACCTAGAGTTAGGGTCCCTGTATGCCTGTGTACCTAGACTTTGGATGCCTGTGTGCCTGGGTGCCTAGGTTTAGGGTGCCTGATTGTCGGGTGCCTAGAGATCGTGTGCTTGGGTTCCTGGGTGACTAGGGTTAGGGTACCCTGCTTCCTGGGTGCCTAGGGTCAGGGTGCCTGGGTGCCTATGTTTAGGGTGCTGGGTGCTTAGGTTTAGGGTGTCTGGGTTTCTAGGTTTAGGGTGTTTGGTAGCCCTGGTGCCTAGGGTTAGGGTGCCTTGTGCCTGGTTCCCTAGGTTTAGGGTGCCTGGATGGGTGGGTGCCTGGGTGCCTAGTGTTAGGGAGCCTCGGTGTCTGGGGTTAGGGTGCCTGTGTGCCTGGGTGCCTAGGTTTACTGTGCCTGGGTGCCTGCGTGCCTAGTGTTATTGTGCCTGGATACCTGGTTGCCTATGGTTAGGGTGCCAGGGTGCCTGGGTGCCTAGGTTTAGGGTGTGGGTGCCGTGGTGCCTAGGGTTAAGGTGCCTGTTTGCCTGATTTCCTAGGATTAGCATTCCTGGGTTTTGGGTTCCTAGTTTTAGGGTGCCTGGGTCCCGGGTGCCTAGAGATTGGGTGCTTGGGTGCCAGGCACCTTAGGGTTAGGGTGCCTGGGTGTCTAGGGTGAGGGTGCCTGGGCGCCTAAGGATAGGGTACCCGGGAGACAGGATGCCTAGATTTAGAGTGCATGGTTGCTTGGGTACCTAGGTTTAGGTGCCTGGGTGCCTGGGTGCCTTGGGTTAGGGTGCCTGCGTGCATGGGTGCTTATGGTTAGTGTCCCTGTGTTTGGGTGCCTAGAGTTAGGGTCCCTAGGTGCCTGTGTGCCTAGGCTTTGTGTCCCTGGGTGCCTGAGTGCCTAGGGTTAGGGTGCCTGGGCGCCAAGGTTTAGGGTACTTGGTTCCTGGTTGCTTGGGTGCCTAAGATTAGGGTGCACCGCTGCCTGGGTGCCTAGTGTTAGGGTCCCTGGTTGTCTGGGTGTGAAGTATTAGGGTGCCTGGGATCCTGGGTGCCTAGGTTTAGGGTGCCTGTGTGCAAGGTGCCTAGAGATTGGGTGCTTGGGTGCCTGGATGCCTAGGGTAGGGTACCTGGCTGCCTGGGTGCCTAGGGTTAGGGTGCCTGGTTGCCTGGGTTCCTATGGTTAGGGTGCCTGGGTGCCTGGGTTTAGGGTGTCTGGGTTCCTAGGTTTAGGGTGTCTGGGTTCCCTGGTTCCTAGGGTTAGGGTTCCTGAGTGCCTGTGTGCCTAGTGTTAGGATGCCTTTGTTTCCTGGTTCCCTAGGGTTAGGGCACCTGGGTCCCTGCTGACTAGGTTTATGGTGTCTGGGTGCCTGGGTGCTTAGGTTTACTGGGCCTGGGTGACTAGGTGCCTTGTGTTATTGTGCCTGGATGCATGGGTGCCTAGGTTTAGAGTTCTGGGTGCCCTGGTGCCTAGGTTTAAGGTCCCTGTGTGCCTGATTTCCTAGGATTAGCGTTCCTGGGTATTGAGTGCCTAGTTTTAGGGTGCCTTTGTGCCGGGTGTCTAGTGATCAGGTGCTTGGGGTTAGGTGCCTATGGTTAGGGTGCCTGAGTTCCTAGGGTTAGGGTTCCTGGGTGCCTAGGGTTAGGGTGCCTGGGAGAGGGGGTGCCTAGATTTAGAGTGCCTGGGTGCCTGGGTGCCAATTGTTAGGGTGCTTGGCTGCAGTGGCGGTGGAGGCTTGTATTTGGGAGAGGCAGAGATCTGATCCAACACACCCTGATCTTCTGAAGAAATTGCCCCAAAGGTGGAATGCTACCATCACACATGATCAGGAATACTGGACAACATGCAGTAGGGGGAAAGAGTTTGGGAAAGAATTGAGATGGTGGAGGCAACAGCAATGGCAGTGGCCAGTACTTAGGAGAGGCAGAGATCTGATGCAACAGACCTGGATCTTTTGAAGAAATAACCCCAGAGGCAGAACGCTACCACCGTGCATGCTTGGGAACCTGGGAAAACATGCTGTGTGAAAAGGGTGCTCAGATCAAAGCCTGCTGAGGGATGATGCCAGTGCCGGGTACAGGGAGGCTGGGATTGGGGCCTACCATGAGGCAAGGCCAGAGCTGGGGCCTCCCAGGCTGGGATTGTAGCCTGCTGAGGGGTGAGGCCAGTGCCGGGGCCAGCCTGGATGGGATTAGGGCCTGCCGTGAGGCAAGGCTTGTGCTGGGGCCTCTGAGGCTGGGATTGGAGCCTGCCAAGGGATGAGGCTGGTGCCAGGGATACCGAGGCTGGGATCAGAGCCTGCCGTGAAGCAAGGCTTGTGCTGGGGCCTCCAAGGCTGGGATTGGAGCTGGCCGAGGGATGAGACCAATGCCAGGGCCACTGAGGGTGGGATCGGAGCCTGCCGAGAGGCAAGGCTCTTTCTGAAGCCTCCAAGGCTGGGACCGAAGCCTGCCGAGGGACTAGTCCAGTGCCAGGGCCAGTGAGGCAGGGATAGGAGCCTGCCATGAGGCAAGGCCAGGGCTAGGGCCCCCGAGGCTGGGATCAGAGCCTTCTGAGGGGTGAGGCCAGTGCCAGGGCCTCCGAGGCTGGGATCAGAGTGTACTTGTACATCCTCACAAGTCTTGTACTCCATTGTGATGTATGGCTACAATGTATATATATATATATATATATATATATATATATATATATATATATATATATATATATATATATATATATATATATATATATATAAATAAATCTCCATTATAGCAGACAGAGTTAGTATCCTGCACTAATTTTTCCAGGATGTATTCTAGTGGCTGCTGGATCCATTTGGTATCTTGTTGTTTTGGCTCTAATTGGTCTTTAGATTTTGTTTTAGCCAATGCTGCCACAATTGTTTCAATTGTTAAAGAAATCTAGGTGGTCTTGGAGGTTAAACAGCTGAAGATAAGCTACTTCTATCCATCTTTCCTCCTTTTTACAAAATAGATCTAGTTGTCAAATAATTTAAACTTCACTGAAGGGGCCAGATTTCTCCATCCTCCAGCACATACTGTGGCCATACTTGGGTCCAGAGAATATGAGATCTTTCTTCCTTTGCATTTTGGTGTCATTTCCCCCCAATTTTGGAGAACCCATGCTAGTGGAGATCTGGCTTCCACTTTGGATTGATGGGATCCCATCTGAGAGAAAAAGGGCATGGTTTTAGTGGTCTGTCTGGGCAAGGTTGTCTCCCCTTCCCAGAGCTTCCCAATCTAAAAACCAATTACTTTAGCATTTAAGATATTGCTGTAATCTCATCTAAGACAGAGAGAGGTATTTTGTTCCCAGAAGGTTGCCCTTATTTGCTGCATCCTGTGTGTGTGAGGGCCTTATGAGGGTGGCCTCACTTCCCACCAGTTTGCTGCCCACCGGGAGGGTACTAAATGGGAAGGGGTTTTGCCACCATTTTCCCTTGCTTCATATTCCCCTGTCCAATTGAGCTGCATGACCTTTCTCTGTCCAGATGTGGTTCTCAGCATCCCCTAAAGCTTAAGCTCAGCCAGGAGAGAATCCAGTCAAGCACCTGTGTGTGAGCATTCGTGAGGGCGACTCCTCATAGCTCAGCCACGATGGGCTATAAGAGTGTGAGTCTGTGGCATCCCAAACCCTGCCTTCTTTCTCAATCCCACCCTCTCCTTTCTTCCTCTGGATAAGATAATGGTACCGGCTAATAAAACACTATATAGTTGTATTATCTAGGTAGGATTAGAAGCCTAAAACTGCCAATAAATCAGAGCTAGCCAAAAGCAGATTTCTTTTACAGAGGGCCAGTAACACCCTAGTTGATTGGAGGCTAATCTGGCAGCACTAGGACCTTGAGAATCCCAAGCCGCTGGAGCTGTGCCTGGGACAATATGGCTTTCTTAGCCACCTAGACCTCTCAGAGACAGCCATTCAGGCTTCTAGATGCAAAATTTAGACTTCAGCACTTAGCTGCTGGGAGTTCAAAGCCACTGGGGTGCATGAACTGCCAGGGTTTACAGACCAACAGGGCACACATAGCCACGGTTGATGATGGCAACGCTTCTCAGGTGCCACGCTAGAAACAAGCTGGCTTATTTCCCTACAGGCTGTTCCCAACTGCAGCTGCAGAAAATAAAACTCACTGCCATTTAGAAATGGGTGATGGCTGGCATATCCTGTTTGGGGAGTTTTCTAGAGATGGTATTTTTTTCTTAGATTTAACCATTTATAGGGCTTTTTTTTTTAAGAGTGTCCAATCTTTGATGGGGGCAGACTGCACAGGACACTTAATGGGCCTACCAATCCTACACTATTTAAAGGGGAATTTTCACCTCCCCTTGAGATTCTGCCAGAGCTAGGCAGTGGCAAGGGGGTCTCCAAGGTTCCAGAGAGCCCGTTGGTGCTAGCAATGCAGTAATCTGCCACGATCTGGTCACATTTTGGAGAGGGTTACTAACTTTCAAGATGCAGTGGCTTCAGGACACCATTAGCTAGAGTCACCTTTGGCTCCAGAGATAGCCCCATGTGGGCACCAAAGATGTTACAGTTTGGACTGTTATTGATTAGGAAACTGTTACTGAAGATCTTTGTTAGGCTCCCGGGAACAATTCCCATAAAACAAACCACAGGTTCTTGTCCTGAGCTAAGGATAAATATGAAATAGCCTGGACTCTTGCTGAAGATTTAAAGGAATTTATTAAAAGGATAGAAATACAGAAGACAGTTACATCCCCATGCCATTCATCAGTGGCATGGGGGGTGGTGAATGAATTCACCAAAGATTTCTAGACACAGAGTATCTTTATAACCAGCTCAAGCAGATCAGTGGCAGGTTGTTTGATATGTAGATATCCTGCCCTATCTCTAACCCAATCAGATACACCCCCTCTGGGGAGGCAACTCTGTCTCCATCACAGACTCCCACACCTTTTGTTACACTCCAAAATATGTTAAGTTGCTTATCTGGAATCTGGGATTTCCTCACATTCTTGAGGAAGTTTGCCCTTTTTTAGAAATGTAAAATAAAAAGGTCCTAGGCTCTTGGGCTTCTTCTATTCCCTTGCTAATTACCCCTGGTGCCTGGAGATCTGCAGCCTTTTTCCTTGAAGCTCCTGGATTTCTTCACTATCAATGATATATTTTAAAATTTAAAGTCTTTCTCAATAATACTGGTACATTAATATATTTTGAAGCCTCTTCCCAATACTGGTACAGTATATATGAAAATTTGCAGCTGCTTTACATTCATTAAAATTGGCTGGAACATAGGCTTCTGTGGTAGCTCCACACAAGGACTCTATAAGTTACACTACAGAATTCTAGATACAGTTGTGTGTGAACCCCCCTTATCTTCTAGCCATAGGCACTTTGATAGATCAACAAAATAATGTGACATGCTATAATTGTAGATTATATACCTATGTTAATACATCTGTCAACTTTAATAGGTCTAAAGAAAGTCTTATGATTCTCAAAGATCACATATTTGGATACCTGTCACTTTAAACTACCCCTGGGAGGAATTGTCTTTTGTTCATGCTTTTCATCAATATATCCTCTGTAGAGGAAAACATTTTATAGAATGGATAATTTTAATAATAATAGTAGGACTTATAGCTGTTGCCTTCATGGGAGTTGTTGCAGACATGGTGTTGCATAATTCTATGTAAAATAAAAAATTTGTAACTAATTGGCATAATCAATCCCATACTGTGTGGGAACAAGCTAGAGTAGATCAACAATTGTTAGAGGAAATAAATGAGTTTAGAGAAGCTATCCAATAGATAATAAATCAATTGATAGATTATCTCTGAGATGTCATTAGAACATTAGTCAATTTTATGTTACTAATTTAGAATACAATCAAACAAAATATAAATGGGATTCTGTTCGTTGGCATTTGGTCAGGATTTCTGATAATAATTCCTTGGATGTTACCACATTAAAAAGAGATATCAAAGAAACATTTGCTCATGTACTCTCCTCAAAATATGATGGTAAATTTTTCAATGCTTTAAACAATGTTATGACCAATAGCCCTTTGACAAATTTAGTGAAACACCAGCTGGAATATTACAATGGATACTTATTGGACTATGTTATATGCTTGAACTCTTGGAATTCGGGTGGATCCAACAGAACTTTATATGAATCAAAATCCTTTAACCTCGCTCTCACTGTGGCTGCCATCCAACTTGACAAAAGAGGGGGAAATGACAAAAGACATGGACAAAGCCTGAGGAACAAAAGTTTCTGATAGTTAAAAGCTCAACATGTTAGGAATTAAAAACCATCTTCAATAATCACACTGAATGTAAATGGACTCAACTCCCCAATAAAAACACATAAAGTAACAAAATGGATTAAGAAACAGAACCTATCTATCTGCTGCTTGCAAGAAACACACCTTATAATTAAAGATAGGAAAAAAACTAAGGTAAAGGGCTGGAGCAAGGTAATACATGCCAATGGAACTCAAAGACAAGCAGGAGTTCTATGATACCAGATGAGTTAGACTTCATGTCCAAGCTTCTATAAGAGACAAAAAAGGTCATTTTACTGGTAAAAGGAACAATCCAGCATGAGAAAATAATGATAATAAACATTTATGCCCCAAACTTAGGTGCAGCTACTTTCATAAAACAAGCTCTTTGTGACATTAAGTCACATATAAATCAAAATAAAATAATACTGGGAGACTTCAACACACCTCTCACCCATTAGATCATCTTCTAGACAAAAGGTCAGTAGAGATGCCTCAGACCTAAAGAACACCATTAATCAAATGGACCTGTTAGACACATATAGAATATTTTACCCAACTATAGCAGAGGTTACATTTTTCTCAGCTGTGCATGAAACCTTCTCCAAAATAGATCATATCCTGGGCCATAAAGTGAGCACTAGCAAATTAAAAAATGTAACATACTAAGCCGGGCGTGGTGGTGCACACTTGTAATTCCAGCATTCAGGAGGCTGAGACCAGAGGATTGTGGTTTGCGGACAGCCTCAGCTACTTAGTGAGGCCCTCTGCAACTCTGTGAGACCTGGTTTCAAAATAAAGAATAAAAAATAGTGCAGGGGGTGTAGCTCAAAGGTCATATGTCCCTGGGTTCCATCCCCAGACCTGAAAAAAAATGTAACATACTTCTGTCTGTGTTTTTAGACCATAATGGACTGAAATTACAAATCAACTATAAGAAGACTCAGAAACCACATAAACATGTGGAGACTCAACACCATGCTTCTAAATGAAGAATGGGTAATCAGAGAAGTAAGGGGTGAAATCAAGAAATTTTTAGAAACAAATGAAAATAGATATACAACATATAAAAACCTCTGGGACACATTGAAGGCAGTATTAAGAGGAAAATTTATAGCACTGAGGGCTCACATAAGAAAAACAGAAAATCATCAAATAAATAACATAATAACACACTTCAATGCCCTTGAAAAACAGGAACAATCTAACAACAAAGCCAGTAGAAGACAGGAAATTGTTAAAATCAGAGTGGAAATCAATGAAGTAGAGAATAAAAAAACAATACAGAAAATCAACAAAACCAAAAGTTGGTTCCTCAAAAAAATTAACAAGATAGATAAACCACTAGCCAACTTAAATAAAAAAGAGAGAATAAACCCAAATTTTGAAAATAAGAGATGAAAAAGAGATATCACTACTGTCAGTGTAGAAATCCAAAGGATTATCAGAAACTACTTTGAAAAACTATACTCCAACAAAATGAAAAATCTGGAAGAAATTGACACTTTTAAGATAAATGCATCCTTCCTAAACTGATTCAAGAAGATATAGAAAATTTAAACCAAACAATAGCAAGCAAAGGGATTGAAACAGCAATAAAGATCTTACCATCAAAGAAAAGCCCAGGACCAGATGGCTTTCCAAGTGAATTTTACAAAATCTTTATAGAAGAGCTAATACTGATACTCATCAATCTATTTAATGAAACAGAAAGAAACGGGACTCTCCCAAATACATTCTATGAAGCCAACATCACATTATTACCAAAACCAAATAAAGACAGTTAAAGGAAGGAAAACTACAGGCCTATATCTTTTATGAACTTAGACACAAAACCGCTAAACAAAATACTAGCAACACACATTCAAAACCACATCAAGAAAATCATACATCATAACCAGGTAGGTTTCATCCCAGGGATGCAAGGCTGGTTCAATATATGAAAAACAATCCATGCAATTCCTCATATAAACAGAACCAAAGACAAAAATCAAATGATTGTTTCAATAGATGCTGAAAATCCTTTGATAAAATCCAACCTCCATTTGTGATAAAAAAAAAAAACACTGCAGAGAATTGGAATAGAAGGAACATATCTCAACATCATAAAGGCAATAAGCCCACAGCCAACATCATATTAAATGGGGAAAAACTTTGAGAATTCCCCCTAAAAACAGGAACAAGAAAGGATGTCCATTATCACCACTTCTCTTCAATATAGTACTTGAGACTCTAGCCAGAGCATAAGGCAAGAAAGGGAAATCAAAGGAGTACAATAGAAAAAGAAGAACTCAAACTATCACTATTTGCAGATGACATGATACTATATTTAGAAAATCCAACAAACTCAACCAAAAGGCTTATAGAACTGATCAACAAATTCAGCAAAGTATCTGTATATAAATCAATCTTAACAAATCAGAAGCTTTTCTGTATACCAACCATAAATCCACTGAAAAAGAAATTCAGAAAATATTTCCACTCAAGATATCCCACAAAAAATAAAATACTTATGAATAAACTTAACCAAGGAGGTAAAAGACCTCTACAAAGAAAATTATAAAACATTGAAAAAGGAAATCAAAGAAGATCATAGATGAAAAAAATCTTCTATGCTCATAAATAGGCAGGATAAATATCATTAAAATGGCCATACTTCCAAAAGTGATCTCCAGATTCAATGTAATGCCCATTAAATTACCAAGATCACTCCACAAGACATAGAAAAATCAGTCCTTAAATTCATTTTGAACAACAAAAATCCAGAATAGCCAAAGTAGTTTTCAGCAACAAAAAACATGCAGGAATAATCACAATACCTGACTTTATACTACAAAGCCATTGTAACAGAAAACAGCATGGTACTGGCACAAAAACAGATACACAATGAATGAAGCAGAATAGATGACCCAGAAGGAAATCCATACACAGTTAATTGATTTTTTACAAATGCGGCCAAAAGCATACACTGAAAAAAAAAAGATAGCCTGTTTAACAAATGGTGTTGGCAAAACTGGTTAACTATATGCAGAAAATTAGAAATTAATCCCACTTTCTCACCCTGCACAAAAGTCAATTCAAAATGGATCAAAGGATTGGAAATCAGACCAGAGACCTTGAAGCTCCTTGAAGAGGGCATAGGTCAAACACTGCAACCATAGGCACAGATAAACACTTTCTCAACAAGATCCCAAAGGCACAACAAACTAAAAGGTGAATCAATACTTGGAATTGCATGAAATTGAAGAGCTTCTGTACAGCAAAGGAAACTGTTAAGAACCTCAATCAAGAGCCAACGGAATGGGAGATTTTTGCCACCGACACCTCTGATAGAGGACTAATATCTAGAATATATAGAGAATTCAAGAAACTCAACACTAAAAAAAAACAAATCATCCAAACCAAAAATGGGCAAGTGAACTAAAGAGACACTTCATGAAAGAAGAAATTCAAATGGCCAATAAATGCATGAAAAATGCTCACCATCATTGGCAAACAAAGAGATGTAAATCAAAACTACCCTGAGATTTCACCTAACTCCAAATAGAATGGCAATCATTCAAAACATAAACAACAAAAGCTGGAGAGGATGTGGAGAAGTGGGAACTCTAAAATATTGCTGGTGGGACTACAAATTAGTGCAACCACTTTGGAAAACAGTATGGAGAATACTCAGAAGAATGGGGACAAATTTACCATTTGACCTAGCAATACCACTTCTGGGTATCTACCCAAAAGAAAAGAAACCAAATTACAAAACTAATGCATGTGTATCTATGTTCATAGCTGCACAACTCACCATAACCAAAATATGGAACCAGCCAAGATGTCCATCAACAGATGAATGGATTACAAAACTGTGGGATATGTACACAATGGAATTTTCCTCAGCCATAAAAAAAACACAATTACATCATTTACACGGAAATGGATGGAACTGGAAGACATTATGCTACGTGAGATTAGTCAGTCACAAAAAAATAAGAAATTGGGTACTTTCCCTAATATGTGAAAGCTAAGGAGAAATGGTTCATAGGAGGAACTCTAGATTAAAAAAAGAAATAACATAGAAAAGCAAATAAGGCAACCTGAGGGGATGGGAGGGGGAAGAAGGAAACTCTCTAAATCACATGATGTACTTAAACATACCAAAGTCAACCACTAAGCCAAGCATAGGCAGGGGGGATGGGGAAGGAATGGGGTGGGGATTGGCTAACTGGTTGACATGTGCATGTATGTCTACATAAGTTTTTTACCCCATTATGATGTATGAATACAATGCACCAATAAAATTTTTTTTAAATAAAACTGATTCATGTTTAAAAAAAAAAAGGAAACCAAGCTACCAAACTTATGCATGCATATCTATGTACATAGTGGCACAATTCACCATTGCCAAAATATGGATCTCGGCAACATGTCCATCGACAGATGAATGGATTACAAAACTATGTAATATGTACAATATGGAATTTTACTCAGCCATAACAAAACACAATTATATCATTTACAAGGAAATGGATGGAACTGGAGGACTAATTGAGATTAGTCAGTCACAAAAAAAGAAGAAATTGGATGCTTTCATTAATATGCAAAAGCTAAGGAGAAATGGGTCATAGGAGGAACTCTAGATGAAGGAGATCCTATAGAGGAGTAAATATGGCAACCTAACTGAGGGGATGGGAGGAGGGAAGAAGGAAATGCTGTAAGCACATGATGTACTTAAACATATCAAAGTCATTCAGTAAGCCAAGCATGGGAGGAGGGATGGAGTAAATATGGCAACCTAACTGAGGGGATGGGAGGAGGGAAGAAGGAAATGCTGTAAGCACATGATGTACTTAAACATATCAAAGTCATTCAGTAAGCCAAGCATGGGCAGGAGGGATGGAGAGGGAATGGAGTGGGTATTGGGTAAAGACTAACTGGGTAATCTGTGCGTGTATGTCTACACAGTGTTTTTTTTTTTTTTTTTTTTTTTTTTTTTGTGTGTGTGTGTGTGTGTGTGTGTGTGTGTGTGTGTTACTGGGGATGGAACCCAGGGGCTTTCTGCCTTCAGGCTACATTCCCAGACCTGTTTTTTTATATTTTATTTGGAAACAGGCTCTCACTATGTTGCTGAGAGCCTCACTAAGTAGCTGAGGCTGGCTTCAAACCTGTGCAATTTTCCTGTCTCAGCCTCCCAAGTGCTGGGATTACAAGCGTGCCCAACCACACCCGGCTACACAAATTTTTTATCCCGTTAAGATGTATGAATAGAGAAACTCCATCTTGTCTCACTGCACCCAACTCCAGAGATGAACAGGAAAACCACCAAGGACTTGAAGTAAGCAGCTGCAGATCATCAGAATTGTAAAAGTTCCTCTTGCACAAACACTGCTACAACTTGCACCAGTGGCGGTCGAGTTCATCACACCCTGCAGAGATTCAGACCATTGCTCAACAACAAGGTAAGTGCAACTGCCATCCCTGCAGGAGATCTCTCAGTGTGGCAACCTGGGGACTCACGCATTTCTGATAAACTCCCTTAGGTCTGAGACTTTGCAGTTCAACCTAGTGAAAGTGAGACTAGAGTCTGCTGTTAAACATAGCAGAGCCTCAGACAGACTCAGGCTCTGCATCAGTTGAAAGTGGCAGGGAGACCTATCCTTAACACTAGATCCAACTAGTAGGATCTTCAGGATCACCACAGACCACCCAATCATGGTGAACAGGGAAAAGCCAGACAAGACCAGCTGTGGAGAACAGAGACTCTTATATTGAGTTTAGTCTCAGAAGCATCCACCACTTATGGAGGCAAGGAGAGACCTAGACTCCACATCTATGAAATGTGTGGAGGGTGAACTGCACTTAACACTAGATCTAACCCCATTGATACCAGCCACCTGCATAGACTGAAAGACTCAGAGAACCAGGCTTGTACCAGGAAAGGTGCCAGTAGCAGTCGATGTCTGCACAGAGAAAGACCACAGAGGCCCAGTCTGCTGAATGTGTGTGTGTGTGTGTGTGTGTTTGCATTATTTGGTTGTTTTGTTTTTGTTTTTTGTGTATATGTATGCTTATTTGCTCTCTTCACCCAACCCTTTTCCCAAACTTCTTGTACATACTCTCTTTTTCCATCCCTTTTATCTTTCTTCTTTTCTTTTCTTTGTCTTGTGCTAAATCCACTTCATATCACCGTACTAAATATTTCACACTGATTAATAGAATACTACTACACATTCAATATCTCTAATCTCTACTACATACTACCTTACAACACTTATCTCATTCTATTCAATCCTATCTGTGGCTTTATCCTATTCTTGCATTTGCAACTTCACTTCCCTCCTCACTCAACCTTCACTGTTGAATAAAACACAACTTTCCCTTGGATATACCAGCTGACACCTACAAACTGAGAAAAATCTGTCAAAAGCAACATAAACAAACCTCAGAAATCATGAGAAGGAGAAATAACAAGGAAGCAATGAGCTCCACAGCAGCACCACAATAACAGAACCTGACAACACAGAATTGCAGAGACCTACAGAAGGTCAAATTAGGAATGTAACTGTAGAAATAATACAGGACTTCTGAAAAAAGTTTGGAGAGAATCTGAAATAAATAAAGGATACAATAATTGAAGTGAAGGCATCAATTCAAATTATAAACAATTGGTTAGACCACATGAATAGAATCTCGCTTCTAGAAGATGATCACTCCAAAAATTAACTCATAGTATATAATTTAGAAAAAAAACAAAAACTCAAAAATCTCAAAGCAAATAAAACAAATAACAATCAAAAATGAGCAAGTGAGCTAAATGGACACTTCACATAAGAAGAAATTCAAATGGCCAATAAATGCATGATGCTCAACATCATTAGCAATCAGATGTAAATCAATATTATCCTGAGATTTCACCTCACTCCAAATAAAATGGCAATCATTCAAAACACAAACAACAAATGCTGGAAAGGATGTGGAGAAGTGGAAACTATAATAGAATGTTGGTGGGATTGCAAATTAGTGCAACCATTTTGAAAAACAGTATAAAAGATTCTCAGAAGAATGGGAATGAACTTACCATATTATCCAGCAATAACCATTTCTGGAAAATAATGTATGCATATTTATGTTCATATCTGCACAATTCACCATTGCCAAACTATGGAACCTGCCAAGATGTCCATCAACAGATGAATAGATTACAAAACTATGGGATATGTACACAGTGGAATTCTACTCAGCCATAAAGAAAAACACAAGTATGTCATTTACAGGAAAATGGAACTGGAGAACGTTATGCTAAGTGAGATTAGTCAGTCATGAAAAAATAAGAAATCAGATGCTCTCCCTAATATGTGGAAGCTAGGGAGAAAATGGCTCATATGAGGAAATCTAGACAAAGAAGGAGATACTATAGATGAGCAAAGAAGATGACCTGAGGGGATTGGAGGGGGGAAGAGGAAAATTTCCTAAAGTATATGATGTACATTAACAAACATATCAATGTCAATCACTAAGCCAAATATGAGGAGGGAGGGGAAAGGAATGGTGTGGGAACTGGGTAAGGGCTAATTGGGTGATGTGTACATGTATGCCTCCACCATCTTGTACCCCATTATGATGTATGACTACACTTCACCAATAAAAAAATTAATAAGAGTAAATCCTACTGTAAACTATAGACTCAAGGTGATGATGTGTTCATGTAGATCTGCCAATTGTGACAAATTTATTATTCTGGTGGGGTATGTTGATAATGGGAAAGTCATGCTTGTGTGAAGCCAGAGGGTATATGGAAAATATCTGCACCTTCCTCTTTATTTTGCTGTGAACCTAAAGCTGCTCTTTTAAAAATCTATTTTAAAAAAAGAGAAAAAGGCTAGGCATAGTAGTGCATGTTTGTAACCCCAGTATTTGGGAGGCTGAAACAGGACTGCAAGTTTGTGGTCAGCATCAGCAACTTAGGCCCTCCACAACCTAATACCCTGTTTCAAAGTAAAAAATAAAATACAACTGGGGTGTAGCTCAGAAAAAGAATGCCCTGAATTCAATTCCCAGGAGAGAGAGAGAGAGAGAGAGAGAGAGAGAGAGAGAGAGAGAGAGAGAAGAGAAAGAGAGAGAGAGAGGTCTCAAATGATTGAAAAAAATCTTAACATCAAAGATAACATCCAAGTGAGCTAAGCTTGGTGGTGCACACCTGTAATCTAGTATTTGGGAGGCTGAGACAGGGATCACAGGTTCAGTTTAAGCCTGAGCAACTAACCAAGGCCCTCAACAACTTAGTGAGGCCCTGTTTGAAAATAAAAATTAAAAAGGGCTGGGCATGTATCTCAGAAGTAGTATGTGCCTGAGAAGGAAACAGAAGGGCAGGGAAGGAAAGGGAAGGGCAGGGAAGGGCAGGGGAGGGCAGGGTAAACTTAGCCTAAGTGACAAGAAAAAATACTGCATCAATGAAACAAAAACTAGATACTGTCAGAATGGGTAAGATGAAGCAGTTTAGCATCTGACTAGGTGAAGAGTTCCCAAAATGTAGTGATAGGATATTAAAAGAAAGACATTACCAAGGAAATAATACAAGAAAACTTCTCAAACATTCTCTAAATATAATCACAGAATTTACTATAATCCAGCCATAAGCCAACTAAAAGACATAGGATACAGTAAGATTCAAGTTAGAAGCAAGAAAAACGGGTTATTCCTGGGACAGATACCCTCCACCCAAGAGCTATGTAGCAGCTCCAGAAACCAATCAGTCCACAGTGGAATAGGACAACAAAAAGCTGTAGCAGAGATCCCAAGATAAGTCAATGCCTAACTGAAGGCATGCTGCAGAGCTTTTTGAGAGGTAAATGTATTAATAGTTTAATTCCATGGGGAAAATATACATAAAATGTAGTCATAATTCACCTATTTGGCTGAATATTTTACAGTATTTGGTATTACATAATCATTTAACATTGTATAATATTGATGTGTAATGCCTAATAATTTTAGTAAAAAATAAATAATATAAAGAAGAAATAACATTTACTGACTGAAGAACTGGATGGAGATGGGAGTTTGGAAGTTTATGACATTTTTATCATTGACTTTATAAACTCTGCATTCAGTATCTTGGAGATATACAAATATATCCATATTACTTTGACAAGATTGTAAGATACTTTAGTAGCTAACAATGCCCCCTACTTTAGGAAAGTGAGACAATGTTGCACCAATTGTCTTAAGCTTATAAGGCAGGTATATCATCCTAAAGAATATTAACTCTGAATATTAACTCTGTATATAGAAGACTGTTTTCTTAGATCAAGAGTTAGAAGAAAAGAAAGAAAGCCAGTGTGGTGATACATGCCTGTAATCCCAGCACTTGGGAGGCTGAGACAGGAGGATTGCAGATTCAAGGCCAGCAAGCAATAATTTACGAGAGACCCTGGGGTTTTTTGTTGGTTTTTGTTTTTTGTTTGGTGGTACTTGGGTTCCTGGAAACCCTTCTACCTCTGGGCTACACTCCCAGACCCATTTTTATATTTTTATTTGGAAACAGGGTCTCTTAAGCCAGGGAAGCTGGCTTTGAAACTGCGCGATCCTCCTGTCTCCACCTTCCAAACGCGGGGATTACAAGTGTGCACCACCACGCCTGGCAAGAGACCCTGTTAAATTTTAAAAATAGGGCCAGGGGTGTAGCTCAGAGGTAGAATACCCTTGGGTTCAATCCTCAGCACACACACACACAAATGGAATCTGGGGCTAATCGTAGAACACTTGGCTAGCACTTGCCAGTCTGAGTTTGATCTCCAGCACAATTCACGTATGCCATGTTTCAATTTTCATTTCGACAATATTCTACAAATCTTCTATATTGCAAGCTAGAACCTACCCAGAACAATAAGAATACTTTTTTCTTAGCATAGCACTTATTCTTTTCTATTTCGAATAACAGAAGATTCCATACACAAGATAGCAAATGCAAAGAAGCACCAACTTCATTTGTCTCACAGATTATCTCTGCATGAAACAGTCAACTGGTTGCAAACACAGCAAGCTGAAAGAGATAAGTTTCACAGCTTTCTAAAGTATGCAGGACAATTCTTTTTTTTTTATTTTTAATTGGTGCACTGTATTCATACATCATAGTGGGATACATACTTTTGTAGACATACATGCACACATTGCCCAGTCAGCCCCCACCCGATCCCCACCCCATTCTCTCCCTATCCCTCCCTCCCATGCTTGGCTTAGTGATTGACATCTAGTATTATAGCAATTTATCAAAAATTAAAAATTATAATCTCACATAACAGTTTCATTTGTCTGATACCAAGCTTTTGATGACTTAAAGATAAGATTTCAATATTTCTTTTTGCTTTCTTTCTTACCAGAGAATCTATTTTTTCTATTTTTTTAGGTGAAACTATCATATATTTATATATTTATTTTTCAGAAAAAAAAATCAATCCTAATATGGAATATGGACTCTAGGTACCCACAACGATCTTGAAAAAGAACAAAGCTAGAAGATGTATATTTTCTGATTTCAAACCATATAAAGCTACAATAATTGAAACAGTGTAGTACTATTCTAAGGCAGATATATAAACCATTGGAGTTAAATAAAAGCCTAGAGCTAAATTCTTCCCTATATTGTCAAGTTATTTTTGACAAGGTTTCCACTAACATTTGGTGGTGGGAATAATAATCTTTTAACTAAATATTGTTGAAAAATAATAATTACATGGAAAAGAATAAAATTGGACCCTTACCTAATCCCATATACAAATATTAACTCAAAATATATAAAAGACCTAAATATAAATCTTAAGACTATAAACTTTTAGGAGAAAATCTGGGTCATAAAACCTCACAACATTGAAATTGGCAGTGATTTCTTGGTTATGATTTCAATGACACAGGCAACAGAAGAGTATACAAACTCCCTAAAAATAAAAAACATATTGTATATCCAAAGACATTGTAAACAGAGTTAACAGTTACTAATAGAATGGGATAAAATATTTCCAAATGCTATATCTGAAGGTATATTAATATTCCAACTAGAAATCCTAAAAATTAAGAACAATAAAGGCAAACAATACCCTTTAGAGATAGGTAAAAGACTAACATAAATAATGAATCTCCACAGATAACTAATCTTATTTGTCTGTTGGATGGAAAATATTGTTTCTCTAGTTCTGATGTGTGTTACCTATTTCTTCTTTGTAGTTAATCTCTTTGAGTATTTTCTCTAGTGCTGGTTTTGAAGACATAAATTCCTTCAGTTTCTGTTTGTCATGGAAGCTTCTTATTTCTCCATCTAATTTGATAGAAAGTTTTGCTGGGTAGGAAATTTTTGGCTGGAAGTTGTTTTCTTTCAAAATTGGGAATATGTTACTCCAAGCCCTTCTGGCTCTCATAACTTGGGTTGGGAAGTCTGGAGTGATTCTAATTGGTTTGCCTCTGAATGTCACTTGGCCCTTTGCTTTTGTTGCCTTTAAGATTCTCTGCTTGGCTTCCACATTGGTCATTTTGACAATTATGTGGCGTGGGGTTCCTCTTCTCCGATCCTGTCTAAAGGGAGTCCTATACATTTCCTGGACCTGCATATCGACCTCTTGCTCTATGTCTGGAAAATTTTCTTCTATTACTTCCTTGAAGAGATTGTTGATCCCTTTGGTTTCACTTTCTTTTCCCTCCTCTATTCCAATTATTCTTAGGTTAGCTCTCTTAAAATGGGCCCATATTTCTTCAATATCAGATTCCTGCTGTCGGATATTTTTTTCTATTTAGAAACTATGCATTCATTTTTGGAATGATCATCTTCTAAGAGCGAGATTCTGTTCTCCATGTGGTCTAATCGGTTGTTTGTGCTTTGAATTGAGGCCTTTACTTCATTAATTGCATCCTTTATCTCTTTTTGGCTCTCTCTGAGTTCTTTTCGAAGCACCTCTATTATTTCTACAGTTATTTTCCTGATTTGATCTTCTAGAAATCTCTGATTTTCTGTTTTATCGGGTTCTGATGTTGTGGGGTTGTGAGCATTCATTGCTCCAGTATTATTCCTCTTTCCCATGATTTCGGAAGTTTGTGCCTTCTCTGGGTTCTTCCCTTGGGTCACTATGACTTCACTTAAGGTGCTCTGGATCTCGAGTCAGTAGTATCTCAGACCCCACTACTCCTTTACTGGGTTGTATCACAGAGTCTCCGACCCAGAGAGTCGATAGAGGCTGCTTTAGACTGTGGTGGGGGTGCCAGGTTGCACGTTCTCCTATGGTGTGATATCACTGCCACCGCCCCTCTCCCACTGGGTCAAGTCCCAGTGAGTACAGTACTGGGATTTCTCCGCTGTGGCCCGCAATTTGACTCACTGTTCTTGAGTACGCAGATGTAGCTGTACTGAATTCGGTGAGTTTGGTGCTGTTGCCGCCGGTGGCAATATGGCGCCGCTGCTACGCCCTCGGCTATGGGGCTGGCGTTTTTTTTTTTTCTTGGTTTTGATTTCCACTCTGAATCCCTGCAGCGTGTGCTGAGCTCAGCCACTGGGAGCTTTAGATGCCCTCTGCGCCGAGAAATCCCACCTGGCTATTTCGCAGCGGCTCCCCTCGGCTTGCTGTGGCCGTCCCGTGAATTCGCCGGTGCGCTGGCAGTATGGCGCTGCTGCCGCGTCCTCGGGCATGAAGCCACGTCCTCAGGCATGAGGATCTCCTCTGTGGCTCTGTTCTCAGTCCGCTTTCTCTCTGGAGCCTGGTGATTTTTTTGTTTCTCTGGTGATGTTGTTTTCTGGCTTTGAAAGGCGCTGATTTTGTGGTAATGGAGATTTTTTGTTAGCGGGGCTCCTAAGTCCCGCTTTTCTCGGTCGCCATCTTCCTGGAAGTCTTCTTTTTATTTGCATATGCTATGACATTTGAGGACATCATGTATAACTTTTTTTAAGCAGTCAGCACAATAACCAATAGCATCCCTTTTGCCCCTGAAATACACCAAGCTCCTTCACACTTCTGCCAGGTGTTTTCCATTTACATCATCCCTCAGTCATTTCCAGGTCTCTTTTTCTTTCCTTTTTCTGCCCCAGGAAGATTACCTAAGCCCTTGCTGCTGGTTTCCAGCTGAGTTTGATCAACCAACTGCACCAGCAGACGAGATGTGGGATGGTACATTTCTAGCAATAGCCACAGCCACAAGGAGCTCAGTTCCTGGCAGGAAACCTTTTCTAATGCTTAAACTCTTGCTGAGATCTAAGTTGCACTATTTCCTCCCATCCTTCTTGCTCTTAGTCATGGCTTCAGGCTCTTCTTAGCCTTTTGAACATCTCACCATTGTTTCTAAATTTATTGCTACCCATACCTTTATGAAATCCTGTCTAGCATTTTCCTTTTGAACCATCTGGGGGTGAATTCTACTTCCTGTCAAAACTTTATAAACAATTCATCACCCCAAATGTTTTTCCTTCTTGGTTCTACCAAGAATGTTCTTCCTTCAATCATGGTCAGATCCTTAGCAATTAGGTGTCAAACTTTATCACTCTCCTTAGAAGGGCTTCCCATCATCAAATCTAACAGTAACTCCCATCTCAAGCATTCTCTAGATCCTTTCCTGTTCTGATCATCTATGCTAGATTTTAAACTCTAGGAAAGCAGAATCCTAGTGATTCTTGTCTTGTTCGCTTTATATGCAGTGAGTAGCAAAATATCTCAGAGATAGCAAGAGTTTAAAACTTTGTATAATGAGCCAGGCATGGTAGCATACACCTGTAATCCCAGTACTTTGGGAGACAGGAGAACTACAGGTTCACAACCAGCCTTAGCAATCTTATGAGGCCCTCAGCAATTTAGTGAGACTTACTTTCAAAAAAAAAAAAAAAATCTGGGTGTAGCACGCCAGACCCCTGGAGAAACCGGACCCAGTAGACCCTGGGTCCTGAGCAGGGGTCGCGTGGGGCATGCCAGCTGGGGCCCAGGTCGCGGGACTCTGGGCCCCGGGCCGGACCGTGTGTAGCAGGCTAGAGCCCTGGAGAAACTGGGCCCAATAAGACCCTGGGTTCCTGGCAGGGGTCGCGCAGGGCACACTGGAACCCCAGAACAGCTGGGGCCCGGGTCGCAGGACTCTGGGCCCTGGGCCAGACCACGCGTACCACGCCAGACCCCTGGAGAAACCGGGCCCAGTAAGACCCTGGGTCCTGGGCAGGGGTCGCGTGGGGCAAGCCAGCCAGGGCCCGGTCGCGGGACTCTGGGCCCCGGGCTGGACCACGCGCAGCATGCCAGACCCCTGGAGAAACCGGGCCCAGTAAGACCCTGGGTCCCGGGCAGGGGTTGGACGGAGCACGCTGGACCCCGGAACAGCCAGGGCCCAGGTCGCAGGACTCTGGGCCCCAGGCAGAGTAGTGTGGAGCACGCTGGACCCATGGGGAAACCGGGCCAGGTCACAGTGCTACTTAGTGCCTGATCCCACTACCTCCTCAAACCATACATACTGTCTTCTCTTATTGAAAAAAAGTAAAGGAAAAGAAAAAGAAAAAAGAAAAATATCAGAGAGGGGTTAAGAAGGCCGTGGCGGATGCCAGGATACTGGAGATGCAGACAAAACTTATCCAAATGCACTGGAACTTATGGAAAAATTCCCCATGAAGGAGGACTGCTGTTGCTCTATATTGTTAAGAATCTTGAACATCACCTGTAAGGAGAGAGTTTAGTGGAGACCAAGGAGAAAGGCGGTGTTGAAAGCGGTCTCCACGATGGCGGTGGAGACTTGTATTCAGGAGAAGCAGAAATCAGATCCTACCAACCTTATTTTTTTGGAGAAATTACACCAAATGTTGAATGCTACTGTCATGCAAGCTTAGGAACACTGGACTCTCGGGGCCCACTCGGCTAGACCGGGATGGGGCTGTGGCTCAAGATGGCGCCTAGGCATGTTGCCAAGTCATGAGGCTCACGAGGCTGGCGATGCCCTGAGCCTGCGCAGTGAGCCCTATCAGGCACCCTACGGATGATCAGTGATGCAGTGCCTTGTGCTACCACCAGCCCGCCTATGAGAGGGTTAGAAATGGGCATGCCCTAGCTGTGGGAAACTTGGGGTTGGTAGAGTGATGAGGGAGGGGTTATGAGACTGATATATATTTGCCTGCTGTGCACATTGAAGGAGAAGCATTAAAGAGGAAGCATCATCAACAGACTTGGCATTTGTGTGTTCTTTCCCAGGGCTCTGCAGGATGGAGCCTTAGGGACAGGACACTGGACAACATTCAGAGTGTAAAAAGAGCTTAGGAAAGATTTGAAATGGTGGAGGCAATGGCAATGGCAGTGGCCAGTACTAAGGGGAGGCAAAGATCTGATGCATTACACCTGGAACCTTTGAAATAATAACCCCAGAGGCAGAATGCTACCACCACGCACCCTCGAGAATGTGGGACAATTGGTTGGGCAAAGAGAGTGCTCGAATTGGAGCCTGCCAAGGGGTGAGGCCGGCAATGGAGAGAGCAAAGCTGGGTTTGGAGCCTGCCATGCGGCAAGGCTGGTGCTGGGGCCTCTGAGGCCGGGATTGGAGCCTGCCGAGGGGTTAGACCGGTGCTGGGGCCAGCGAAGCCGGCATCAGAGCCTGCCGTGAGGCAAGGCCAGTGCTGGGGCCTCCGAGACTGGGATAAGAGCCTGCCAAGGGGTTAGGCCGGTGCTGGGGCCAATGGCTGGGATCAGAGCCTGCCGTGAGGCAAGGCCACTACTGAGGCCTCTGAGGCCAGATCAGAGCCTGCCGAGGGGTTAGACCGGTGCTGGGCCAGCGTGCCTGGGATCGGAACCTGCCATGAGGCAAGGCCGGTGCTGGGGCCTCCAAGGCCAGGATCGGAGCCTGCTGAGGGGTTAGGCCGATGCCAGGGCCAAGGCCGGCATCAGAGCCTGACAGGAGGCAAGGCTGCTACTGGGGCCTCCGAAGCTGGGATTGAAGCCCAGCTTAGGGGTTAGGCTGGTGTCAGGGCCAGCGAGACCAGAATCAGGGCCTCCCATGAGGCAAGGCCGCTGCTTGAGCCAGCGAGGTCTGGATCTGTCCACTGGGTAGCCAGGCCACTACTGGGGCCATCAAGAATGGGATCAGTACTTGCAACGCGGCATGCACAGAGAAATATCTCAGAAAATAAAAATAAGATGCTTCCCCTAATCAGCAAAAACTAGGAGGAAAGGAGCAACAGGAAGAGGTCAAGCTATAGAAAGGGCCCTATAGTGAAGCAACTAAGGTGACCAATCAGAGGGTATGGAATAGGGGAGGATGGAGCCTCTTTAAAACTCAGGAGGTACATAAACAAATGTATCAAAGTTAATCACCAAACAAGCATGGGATGGAGGGAGGGGGAGGGAATGGAATGGGGGCTGGATGAGGGCTAATTGGATGATGTGTGCTTGTATATGCTCTCAAGTCTTGTATTCCAATGTGATATATGATTACAATGCACCAATAAAAATGAATAAATAAATAAACAAAACAAAAAAAAATCTGGTGGTGTAGCTTAGAGGTAGAATGTCTCTGGATTCAATCCTGTCTGTCTGTCTGTCTGTCTGTCTGTCTGTCTGTCTGTCTGTCTCTCTCTCTCTCTCTCTCTCTCTCTCTCTCTCTCTCTCTCACACACACACACAAAAAAAAAAATGTAAAATGAAATGACATAGTTCCAAACCAAACTTAACAGAAATAAATCCCTTCATATTTATTTTCTTAGAGAGAAAAGCAAAAAGAAAAGAAAATATCCCAAGAAAAACTTGTCAGGATTTCCCCCCATAAACCTCTTTAAAAAATAATGCAAATCTGTTTGTTAGAGTATCATTTCTTATAAGTATTCTCGCCTGTAAAAGTAGTTCTCACTTTTTTCTATAGCAGTAAAATTACTTCTATTTCCACATGGGACGTAACCCCAGAGCCCAATCAGATTATGAGCCCAGACAAAGGTATATATTATCCCAGATTATGTTGGATCTCAAACGGAGATGGTTCTGGCTCTTTTGGAGATAGGGACTTCCATAGGAACAAAGGCCAAACGATACCCTTGGGCCTGAATTCTTAGCCTGTTAGCTATTCAAGATTTGGTATTGCTTATCAGCTTCTGAGACAAAGTACATTATTAGGAATGTTCCTATGAAAAAACGTTTTGAAATGTACCTTAAAGCCAATTAATCCTAAACCCTATCCTAATGCCAATTAATCCTAAACCCTTATCCTCTCTTGCCAATAACCCTGCTCAAATGAGTAATGTGCAGTTCTCTTCTTTGTCCTAGAAGCCAGTCTTAAACTGTCTTGGGTCAGTGCTGTGTCTCCCTTTTGCTTAAGAAGACCCAGTAAAGAAGCCTTGTTCCCCTAACAGCTGTGTCCAATTCTTCTGATGGAGAGCACAAGAACTCACCAGACCAGCATCACTATTATTTAGAAAAAAGCAACTCTGAAAATCAAGTTATAATACAGTATCACAGAAACAGCCTTGAATCTACAGAGCCCCAAAATCCAAGCACATGAGTAGGAACCACATGACCACTCATCTGGTCTAATCTCCTCTGGATCAGAAAATAAATGTTAGACAAACTAATCAATTGAACAAGTGAAATAAATTAGTTTCACATTAAACTTTTCTAACAATTCCACAAGCTAATAAACATAAAAAATAATTTATATAAAACTTTACCTCTGAATTAATATGTAAAGCTAAATATAGTTTCAATTTTCCATACAAACATGCTAAGATTTTTTTAAGTGCAGATTTGAATAACTACACTTGTCTTAATTTTTATTAAAAATAAAATTCTATTAAACTATATATATATATATATATATATAATCATACAATATTTGGAAAAGCTTTCTTATTCCTGTTAAAGCTTTATATTTAAGAATGCCTATAAAATATGTGCTTACACAGGCTTGAGAGTTACCAAACTTAACCACACATATGACTTTAGCAGCTTTATTGCACAATGTTCCACATAACACTGCATATTTGCTTACTCTTTAAGAAAGTGCCATTCATAGATGGGAAAATAACAAAGACTACTAAACATAAATTCTCCACAGTATTTTCTACCTGACTTAGGAGAGACAGGAATCTAATGTGGTACTACTAGCCTGAATAACAGATTTCCATTAAAAATTTAAAAACAGGCCCCAAGAGTTTGATTGTTCTATTAAAATATGTCAATAGCATTTCAAAATAAATGATTAGTGCTAAAATATAGAACAGTTTTAGTTTCTGAATATTTTTTTTTTTTTTTGCAGTTCTGGAGATGAAACCCAGGGTTGCTCAACCTCCAAGCTACACCCCTTGCCCTATTTTTATTTCTTTATCTTGAAATAGGGTCTAAGTTGCGGAGGGCCTCACTAAATAGCTGAGGCTGTCTGCGAACTGGGATCCTCCAGTCTCAGCCTCCCAAATGCTGGGATTACAAGTGTGCGCCACCACACCCGGCTAGTTTCTGAATATTTTGACTTAGAAAATAATCAGTTTAAATGTAAATCACCTATTTAAAAGAATATCTTTCAAAAATGAACATCCAGTTTAGATAAAATATAATTCTTCAAATTAAAAGAAATTTGAAAATTTAAAATCATTATGATTTGTTATTATTCCTCAAACATTTAAATTTGCATTAACTGCTTGCCAAACAATGAGCCATAGAAAATGCCATACTACTGAACAATTACTCCACATTTTTAACACATTTAATGTTACAAAAAAGTATCATAAAATTTTCAGATTTGTAAACATAAACTAGGAAAATCTGACATGTAATATTTGTGCCATAAAATGAAAATCAAGATACAACAGAAGAATTAATGTCTGACTTCAATATCAGTCCATCTCACTGTTATTCCTGAAAAATAACTGATATAAGCACAAGTATTTTCAGATAGTAAGAAAAATTATGGGTAAGTTCTTCCAAAATATATATATATATATATATAAAGTAAACATTTTCATGGATTAGCCAAGAAATTTGTGTTTCCTTCAAAAAACCATGTTTACTATACATGCCAGTTAGTGGACATTACAGTAATGTAACTAAAAAATGTTCTGATCAATACAGTTTTATTTGAACTGTCTTTAAAATACACACAGCAGTAATTATTTTCCAGGCAATATTATCTTAGTAGTTATACGTTTTAAAATATATAGTTTTCCACTTAAATATGCTACCATTTTATGGTCTTTTTATTATTCTTTTTACCTATCTCTAAATTATGTTCCTATTAAAAACAAAAGACACACTACTTAGTCCTAATTTCTATTCACAGTAATTTTAAAAATATCACAACATAAACATGAAATAAAAATAGAAAACCAAACACAAAAGAAGCATAATAAATAGTTTTGAATTATTCCCCTCAAAGAGGAATGCTATCAGCAACACCAGCTGACATAAATAAGTTAGATTCCCTGTGCATCAGAGAAAGACAAACCAGCAACATTAATCATTTAGTATTAACCAGGAAAGAATGTCTTCACTCCCATCATTTGTGAAAAGCAGAACAATAACATTAAAGAGACAAGACTGTTTGGGTTTTTTGGGTTTTAACAAAAACCACACACACAAAAACCAAGTGTAGCCACTTAGAGGACTTAGATGATATATAATTAGTTACAAAGGCTAATGCCAAGAGGCATAGTTTTGTTACATTTTTCATCCTAGTCACATTGGATATTGAAGCTACATGTCCTCTTGGTAGTCCAGATACTTCTCTGTAATGGGTTCTTCAAGTTGAATTCCTCCACTGCCCATTAATGCAAATGCTGGATACATTGTGTGTGAACAGTCCACTTGTCGCTCATATAGGCACTTCATGTGATCCATATCATAGAAACTCACTTTACCTTTATCATAGTCAAGGAAAATCCCTATACTTGTTGGCATAGGAAGAACTCTATTTTCAGGCTCATTAGAAGAAGCAGATGACTTGGGTATAAAAAATCTTTTCATACCTATAGTAACTAATGTGAAAGGCTGCGAAGAATCGTAACTGGCATCTTCACTTCCACTGTCATGCCCACTGTCTTGCTCATATCTAGAACACAGCATATAAACACATATCTGTATCTTTGTCAAGTCTTCAGGCATTTTCAAAACATTCACAAGATAATATATATACACTGATTTAAAGAAAAATTTTCTACATCAAAAGCTTTCTATTAAAACATCATCAATTAAAAGCATACTCAGCCCTAAATTCCCTGTCATAAAACCTTATTCATTTTACCTAGATATACAACAAAGTGAGAACTTAAAAATTCATTAATAAATTTGGCCCATCAAAAATAAAGCAGGGAGGAAAGGAGTAAAGAGACTTGTCAAAGATTAAATATTTATGGTATAGTCATAAACAAGAAAGCAAAAGGCAAGATATATGTTCTAAACAAAGGAATTATTAGGGTAAGCAAAACAAGTAATTTATCAAGGTAAGTAAAATAAGTGAGCACTGCAAAATAATATAAGAGGAAAAAAAGCATGTTTCATTCTCTTCTTGAAAACTCTATTTCCTGATTGGAATTTTTACATCAAGAAAGGATTACAATGTTGCTCCACTCCCATAATAAATCAATAAAATCTTAAAGAAAAACTTAATACATGACCCATTTTTTCTCTATGCACAGCTTACTGATCATATTGCATCAAAAATTTTAACCATGTTTATTTCACTTCTAATATTTCTCATGTTATAAACTTTTTTTTTTTTTGGCGGGTCTGGGGATGGAACCCAGGGACATTCAACCTCTGAGCTACACCTACTGCCCTATTTTTTATTTTTTATTTTTTATTTTGAAACAGGATCTCACTAAGTTGCGGAGGGCCTAAGTAGCTGAGGCTGTATGTGAACTGCAATTCTCCAGTCTCAGCCTTCCGAATGTTGGGATTACAAGCATGTGCCACCATGCCTGGCTGTTATAAACTTTTTAAACAGTAATATCAGTTTTTTATCAACTGAGCATACTACTCTTTTTTAACTAAGCATTTCCCCATGATAACATCTAGGTTCTAGTATTGTGTAAATTTCTCATATCTCTAGAAAAAAAATTTTCCTATCATTCAGATTATTAATCAGAGATACTGTTCACATAAATAATAAAAGATTATTTGTCTTGGCTAGTTCACTTTATCCCAATCTCTTGAGAAATCACAATTCTTTTCTATAAAAAGATGTCTAACATAACCCAATTTTGTTAAGAATATATGGGAAAGTTTATATAAACTGGGTCCCCTAACAAAAGAACCACTTGGTATCAACTATTAATTATGGCAATCAAGTATTTCAATATATATGTGAATAATATTATTATATAAATTAGGTATCACATATAAATATGTGTGTGTGTATGTGTGTATGTATGTATGTGCGTGTAGCACTGGGGATTGAACCCAGGAGAATTTTACCTCTGAGCTACACCGACAGCCCTATTTTATTTTTTATTTTGAAACAAGGTCTTGCCAGGTTGCTGAGCATCTCACTACTTGCTGAGACTGTCCTTGAACCCGGGATCCTCCTGTCTTAGTCTCTTATGTACTGGGATTACAAGCATGTGCCACCACACCTCACTCCATGTGTAAGATTTTTAAAAGTTAAAACTGTGAAGCTCTACCATAAGAGCCATCCAAAACAGAATTATTTCCTCGTGTCATCAAAAGTTAACTGCTAATCTCTTTACCTAAGCAAGCCACCTGATCAGTCAAAATACCTGAATCTAAGAAAGGTATATTCCAAATGTAATTAATAAATACAAGTCTATTTTCAAGATTATGTTTATAAACAAGAATATTTACTTTTAAAATAATTATCAAGTTTTAAACCTACCTTGGACTGACTGCATCCCGGGGAGAATGGAGCCATTCTTGTAGTTTATTACTGGAAGCAACTCCTGCTTTAACCAGGTAGGAATATGGTTCCACACGGAAGGCCCAAAAGTGTTTCCCTTTTGTAATTCCAATATCTCCAATGATGTAGTCTAAGCTTGTGTAATATCCCACTTGGATACGTTCTGCAGCAAGCAGAATGTTAAATCCTGCTCTACTCTCTACTCGGTCTCTCTTCAAGTTCAGTAAGAGATGTTCAGTATTATAGCCACATTTTTCATCAAAGAGGAAACTGAAAACTAAATAGTTCAAATTAATGTAAAATTAGTCTGAGAATTATTAGAATTTCTATAATTTAGGTTAAATTTGTTAAGCTTTTAAAATAGAAATTATTGAAAAGAGATAGGAAGAGAAAGGTATCAACCTAGACAACTATGTTAAACCAAAACTCCAACCTAGCATAAATTTCAATATATTCTCTGCATCTGAAAATCTTCAGTTATCTCAAAAGGAGAAGTAAATATTTTAGGTGTTTGTAAAAATTTATAACTGCAACTCTTTGGAATAAAATATCAAAACTATCATAGATATGTTTCACTTACTGGATTTGTTCTTTTATCCTTTAAATGAGAGATATTTTCATAAATATCTACTTATTTTTCTAAGTTCTATTACAAATGTAAGTATGGAGAATTTTAGCTTTGTGTGTGTATGGCACTAAATATTAAGCTCACGGGTATTCACCACTGAGCTATATTCCAAGTGCTTTTATTTTATTTTGAAACAGTGTTTTGCTAAATTATAGTATATTGGCCTCAACTCTGTAATCCTCTTGTATCAGCCCCCCCCCCCGCCATATTGGGATTACAGTTGTGTACCACCATGCCTGGGAAATTTTAGGTATTTTAATAAGGCCTTTCCTTTGTGAATCAACATGGCAGACATAAGAAAAATAGCAGTGGTTAAGAAAACAAAGCATGGGCTTTGGGTTCAGAGAAACCTAGGTTTGCATCCTTGCTCAACATTTGACTAGTGTTTGACCCAAACTTAATTTCCTCATCTACAAAATAAAGAAATCATCACTCCCATAATCTCTGGTCAACTCCAATTCATTAAACATAGCACTAGTTAGCCGAGTGTGGTGGCGCATGCTTGTAATCCCCTTGCTTGGGAGGCAGAGACAGGAGGATCGCACAGGTTCGAAGCCAGCCACACTGGTTTAAGAGACCCTGTGTCCAAATAAAAATATAAAAAATAGGTCTGAGAGCATGGCCCAGAGGTAGAAGGGCTTCCAGAAACCCCAGTACCACACACACACACACACACACACACACACACACACACACACACACAGCACTAGTTGCTAACCAATGTGGAAATAGCACAAATGTCTATATTATACCACAATAATAAAAAATATCCTACTAGTAAATTAAGTCATTCCACATATGTCAATCTCCAAAGTCTCCCAGGTAATACAATAAATTTAAAGTGTCCTCCTATTCATATGGCTTCTCTCAAAGAAAAGGAAGATAACCCTATTTTCTTTCCTCCTCCCACTCCTCCCACACCTACCAATACTACTGAAAATATCAACTATCTCCAAGATTCTTTTTCTTCCACTTTCAGTTAGATACTAGAAAAGAAAGTGGAAATAGCATAAACCACAAAATGTTTACTTTATACTTGCAAAATCATTCAAAACCTCTATTGGATTTTATTAAAATGCAAGAAAAAATAATTTTAGCCACCTCTATATAAAACTATTCTAATTTTCTAAAGCTACACTGTGCCTGAAAGACACAGTATATATCTGCTATCCTCTCTATTTTGGACAAAAAAGGAAGGAAAGACAGAGTGTAGAAAATATGGATACACAAAAAATGGACAGAGAGCAATGGTGTCTAAAAGTCAACTAAAGGTACCTTTAAGGAGGAATTAGAATTCCAGGGCAAAATGTTTTTCTGCTAACCAAATTTAGCACAACTATAAAAGTAAATGTTCCTCATCTATGAAGATGATTGATGTAGTGGACACCAACTAATCTGTAAGGCATTGTTATTCTATGAAAATCTTTGGACATTCTTTAAGTAACATCAGTGAATTTTAACTTGGAGGGAAAGAGAGGAAGCTAGGCACAAGTAGCTTTTTTTTTAATATACTTTTTTAGTAGGGGACAAGCTATCTATGTAGTTTTAGGCCTTCCATCCTGTAAATCACAGAGTGAGATAGAAAACCTAGTCAAGTCAGAACTTGGTTAAATAAAAATAAAAGTTCAGGCCAGCCGTGGTGGCACATGCTTGTCAGCCCTGTGCTTGGGAGGTGGAGACAGGAGGATCATGCAGGTTTAAGATACCCTTTTTCCAAATAAAAATATAAAAAGTAGGTGTCTGGGAGTGTAGCCCAGAGGTAGAAGGGTTTCCAGGAGCACCAGTAACACCAAAAAAAAAAAAAGTTCAGATAACTAAAACCAATAAATTTTTAAAATACCTACCTACATCCTGTAACTGACCAAAAATTGAATTATATTATTTTAAACTTTTAAAGCAGCATTATGTTATTTGAATCCCAAATTATCCCTGCTCACTCAAACATCTTCATGTTTTTCCCTGACTGATGTTTGTTAAAATCTAATCCTGTTCTCACCCTACAGGGTGAAATTCAACTATTTAAGTTCATTTCTAAATCCTAGCTGTATTTTTACTGGTCTGAAGTCTTTTAAAATAAAGAGCTGGTCTACGTGGAGGCACCAGCTAGCTGACACTATTAAGGTCTCTTCCAAGTCTATGCTTTATTAATTCCCACATTTCCAGTACCTGGAGCTGGAGGAGTATGAAGAATCAGTTCTCTGCTGCACGGGCTACAGATGGAACCCTTGTAAGCTCTTACTCTGAAAGCATAGTGAGAATTATCCTCAAGATTTGAGACAACTTTACTTGTGCCACATACTTCTATCTCATTCCATGACATCATTTCTTCATCTTTATTAATCTTCCGATATTCAAGAATATAGCTGTCAGCTTTATCCTTTTCCGGATGGTGCCAATTTATCAAGGCATTGTTATAAACTTTGCTATGTTCTTCATTGATCTCAGGCACATCTATGCCTGAAAGAATTATGATATAGAAAGCAATATTAAAATACTCAAATTTCCAAACCTGTATTTGTTAATCAATAAAAAATATATTGACAATTACTTCTATACTAAGATTTTTTCTTTTATGTAGTGCCAGGGATTAAACTCAAAGGCTTGTACATGCTAAACAAACATTCTACCACTGAGTTACAAATCCAGCCCATTATTTGATTTTATTTTGAGATTGGGTCTCATAAAGTTGCTTGGGCTGAACTCAAACTTTGTAATCCTCCTGCCTCAGTTTCCTGAGTAGGAGGGATTATAGGTGTGCACCACCAAGCTGGCTTGTCCAAGACTTTTCTAAATTTATGATACTCTGTATAAGAAAAAATATAAAATAAGATATATCTTTATTTAGAACTGAAATGAGAAATAAAAATGGAAAATAATACAGATAAAAATTAAGTTTGGTGACTATCCCAAACTCCCAATAAACATTACATAATTTCACATTTTATCTTTAAAAAGCAATTTAATTTTTCTTAGTATAAACATACTTATTTTTGCAAAAATAGAAACTAAAGAAAGAACACAAAGATGTTAGATAATTCAAAGATAATCACCATAATAATTTTGTATAGATCCTGCCAGTATTTTTCTCCAAAGGTATACCACTGTATAGATATATCAACATTTATCTATTTGGGGAAGGAGGTTTCTAATATTTCATAGTAATATGATTAAAGTATAACAGTCAATAGCCAGGCATGGTGGCACATTCCTGTAATCCTATTATTTGGAAGGCTGAGACAAGAGGATTGTGGGTTCAAGGCCAGCCTCAGCAATTTAGTAAAATCCTTAGCAACTTAGCAAAACCATATGTCTAAATAAATAAACAATAATGAGCGTAGTGGCATATACCTATAAGCCCAGTACTTGGGAGGCTGCAATAGAAGGACTGCAGGTTTGATGTCAGTCTCAGCAACTTAGCTAGACCCTCAGCAACTTCCAAAAAAAAAAAAAAAGGATATAGCTTGGACTCAGAATGCCTCTAGGTCCAGCACCAAAAAAAAAAAAAGGCGGGACACCCTTAGGCAACCCCCTCCCCCACCCAGTTGGCCCCGACCCCGGAAGGGTGGGCGGGCATAGGCGCAGGGAGGGCACCCTTAAGCAACCCTCACCCTACCCAGAAGGCCCCGGAGATCTGGGCCACATGGCCCTGACCCCAAGAGGGTGGGCAGGCACTGGCACAGGCGGGGCACCATTAGGCGACCCACCCCACCGGGAAGGCCCAGGAGGCCCAGGCCGCAGGGCCCCGACCCCAGGAGGGTGGATGGGCATGGCGCAGGCAGGGTACCCTTAGGCGACTCCCCCACCTGGAAGGGCCCAGAGGTCCGGACCGCAAGGCCCTGACTCTGGGTGGGTGGGCAGGCACGGGCAGGGCACCCCAGGAGACCCCCCTCCCACCTGGGAAAAAAAAAAATTTTTCATCGCTACCGAGTACTGATCCCACATCCTCCCCAAACCACACATGCTCTCTTCTCTTATTAAAAAAAAAAAAAAAGAACAAAAAAAGAAAAATATTCGAGAGGGGTTAAGATGGCCCAGTGGCAGTAAGAATATTGGAGATGCAGACAAAACATATCCATCTGAACTGGAACTTTTGGAAAAATTCCCTGCGAAGGAGGACTTCTGCTTCTCTACATCGTTAAGAATCCGGGACATCACCTGTAAGGAGAGTCTAGTGGAGACCCAGGTGGAAGGCGGTGGCGGCAGCAGTGGCCGAGATGGCGGTGGAGACTTGGATTTGGGAGAGGCAGACATCTGAGCCAACCCACCCTGATCCTCTGAAGAAATTACCCCAAAGGTCGAATGCTACTGTTGCGCATGCTTAGGAACACTGGACATTATGCGGTATGGGAAAAGATTTGAAATGGTGGAGACAGTCACATTGGCAGTGGCAAGTACCCAGGGGAGGCAGAGATCTGACGTACTACACCTGGAATTTTGAAAAAATTACCTCAGAGGCAGAATACTACCACCACACACCCTTGAGAACGTGGGATAACCTGCTGGGTGAGGGGGGTGCTCGTACCGGAGCCTGCCGAGGGGTTAGGTTGGTGTCAGGGCCAGCGAGGCTGGGATTGGAGCCTGCTGTGAGGCAAGGCCACTACTGAGGTCTCCGAGGCCGGAATCAGAGCCTGCCGAGGGGTTAGGCTGGTCCCGGGGCCAGCAAGGCCGGGATTGGAGCTTGCCGTGAGGCAAGGCAGGTGCTGGGGCCTCCGAGGCCTGCATAGGAGCCTGCTGAGGGGTTAGGCCAGTGCTGGGGCCAGCGAGGCCTGGATCGGAGCCTGCCTTGAGGTATGGCCTGTGCTGAGGTCTCCGAGGCCGGGATAGGAGCCCGCAGAGGGGTGAGGTCAGTGTCGGGGCCAACGAGGCCGGGACCGGAGCCTACCGTGAGGCAAGGGCACTACTGAGGCCTCCGAGGTAGGGATCGCCTGGGGTTAGGCTAGTGCCAGGGACAGCAAGGTTGGGATCGGAGCCTGCCTTGAGGCAAGACCGGTGCTGGGACGTAAGAGGCCAAGATCAGACTCTGCCAAGGGTTAAGGCCAGTGCCGGGGTCAGCAAGACCGGGATCGGAAACTGCTGTGAGGCAAGGACGGAGCTAGGACTTGCGAGACCAGGATAGGAGCCTGCCGAGGGGTTAGGCCGGTGTCAGGGTAAGTGAGGCCGGGATCAGAGCCTGTCATGAGGCTAGACCGGTGCTGGGACCTCTGAGGCCGGGAGAGGAGCCAGCCGAGGAGTTAGTTCGGTGTGGGGGCCAGTGAGGCCAGGATCAGGGCCTCCCATGAGGCAACGCCGGTGCTGGAGCCAGTGAGGTCGGGATAAGAATCCTCCAGGTGGCCAGGCCACTACTGGGGCCGTCAAGAATGGAATCGGAACTTGCAATGCGGCATGCACAGAGAAATAGCACAGAAAATAAAATCCAGATGCTTCCCCTAATTAGCAAGAACTAGGAGGAAAGGGGTAACAGGAGGAGGTCGAGTAGTAGAAAGGGCCCTATTGAGAGGCAATTAAGGTGACCAATCAGAGGGGAGGGGATGGGGGAGGATGGAATCTCTTTAAAACTCATGAGGTGCGTAAACAATTATATCAAAGATAATCACCAATTAAGCATGGGATCAAGGGAGGAGGAGGGAATGGGATGGGGATTGGATGAGGGCTTATTGGATATGTGCTTGCATATCCTCTCAAGTCTTGTATTTCAAAGTGATCTATCATTAAAAAAAAAAAAGTCTGGTAGTATAGTTCTGAAGTAGAATAACCTTGAATTCAATCTCCAGTACCAAAAAAAAAAAAAAAAAAAAAAAAAAAAAAATCACAAGCCAGGTGTGGTGGCACATGCTTGTATTCCCAGCATTTTGGAGGCTGATACAGGAGGATGACGGTTCGCTGATAGCCTCAGCTACTTAGTGAGGCCCTTTTCAACTCAATAAAATACTGTTTTAAAATAAAGAATAAAAAATAGGCCTGGGGGTATAGCTTGGAGGTAAAATGCCCCTGGATTTATCCCCAGTACCACAAAAAAAAAAAAAAAAATCACAGTTAAATATTTTCAAGTATGCATAATCCTTTCTAAGAATAAATCCCTAAATTTGGATAGTGTAAGAACAAGAACAACACACTATGAAAGTTATACATGAGTACATGTATATGAGTGTGCACACACACATGCATATATACACACAAACCCACCACAACTTATAACAAATCACAGAAAGGGAGTTATAAAATGAAAAAGAAAAGTTTCCCCCTTCTCTGCCCCAAGTATATATAAGAAATATGTCTGTGTATGGTGCATTTATATACCTGAATATTATATGCCATAATAAGACGTGGAAAGCCATCTAAAATACATCTTTAAGATAAAAAAATAAAACTTATGAAACGACATGAATAGTATAATCTATCCCATACTCCTTTTTCTTTTCTTTTTCTTTCTTTTCTTCTTTCTTCTAGAAGCATAGCTTACTAAAATAATGTACACATGGGGAAAATGAAGGGAATATCCAGCAGGAAGCGGGTGTATACTGTCCATTCTTATCCATCCTTTTCAGTGGTCCTTTGCTTAACACCGAGGATAAGCTTAACTCACACTTAACCTCACTCTCCCAGAGATAGTTTGGGGATTTACAGAAGAGGAAGATCTTGGACAGATATATAAAAAATTACATATAAAATATTTCAGGCATTAGAGAAGCTAAGCCAGGAGGATCAAGGTTCACAGACAGCTTTGGCTACGTAGTGAAGCCCTTTACAACTCAGTGGGACCTTGTTTCAAAAATAAAAATAAGACTAAAAAATAGGGCTGGAGGTGTAGCTCAGAGGTACAATGCCCCTAGGTTCCATCCCCAATACCATTAAAAAAAAAAAATTCAGGTAGGTAGTTTGTAAAAGGGAAAGCAGTGTTTGCAGTAGAATTAGCAATCAAAATATTATTTAAAGATTTAGATTGTAAGCCAGGAATGGGGGTGCATGCTTATAATCCCAGCATTTGGGAGACTGAAACAAAAAGATCACAGCTCGTGAACAGCCTTGGGTACTTAGTGAGGCCTTTTGCAACTCAGTGAGTCCCTGTTTCAAATAAAAAGAATAAAAACTGGGGCTGGGGGTGTAGCTTGGAGGTAGAATGCCCCTGAGTTCCATCCCTAGTAAAAAAAAAAAAAAAATTAGATTGTAAAAAAATTTAGTCACAATAAATATCAGATTCAGATATAGATTTAAAAGCAAAGAATTTCTTTTGAATGTATAAATGCATAATTCTATGCCTACATAGTAATTAGATTAAAACTGGGAAGATTCTGATCATTCACCATGAAAAAAGCCTTAGAGACAGATGAGGTAGATATAAGAAGTGGGGGAGAAAGGCCTTCCTATAAGAACTCACAAAACATAAACCTAAATGAGCATTATGGGTTGAACTGTGTCCTCCCTCTATTCTACCAAGTCTTAACCCTCAGAATGTGACTATAATCCTCAGAATATGACTAATTGGAGACTGGAAATACAGGGGAAATTAAACTAAACTGAGATCATTACCATGGATTCTGACTCAATATGATGGAGTATCTCCTCTTATAAAAGAGGAGAAAATTAGGACCCAGATCTCTACAGAGGAAAGACCATGTGAAGATACTGGGAGAGAGGCCTGAGAATAAATCAACACTGCCAACACCTGGTCTTAGACTTCTAGCTACCATAATTGTGAGAAAAGTATGTCATTTAAGTCTATTAAGTCTGTGGTCCTTCATTATGATAGACCTGGCAAACAAATACAGCAATGTAAACACCTGAACACCAACAGTCAATTTTAGTGTACAGATTCAATTTCTTGCTTTCTCTTTTTGAAAAAATCGCATTTGTGTTAAAAAAGAAACCCTGATGAAGATGTTTAATATACCCCTGCTATGTTAGAAAAACTGCTTTAATTACAGAACTGCTATAATAGAGAGTAATGGAAACATTGTCTCTCAAGAAGGAAATTATTTTATTACTATTAAACAGTTAAAATACTGTTTCAAACCAGAACTTCAAATATTAACAAATATGCCTTAAACTCAATTTTTTAAAAAAGCAATTTACAGATTATTAAGGTTTAGTGATGGGAGCACGCCAGACCCCTGAAGAAACTGGGGCCTGGTCGCAAGGCACTGGGCCCCGGGCGGGGGTCAGGAGGGGCATGCCAGACCCCGGAAGAGCCAGGGTCCAGGGCGCAGGACTCTGGGCCCCAGGCAGGATTGCACGGAGCACGCCAGATCCCTGGAAAAACTGGGGCCCGGTCGCAAAGCCCTGGGTCCCGGGCGGGGGTCAGGTGGGGATCACCGGACCCCAGAAGAGCTGGGGCCCGGGTCGCAGGAATCTGGGCCTGAGGTGGAGTCGTGTGGAGCACACTGGACCCCCGGGGAAACCGGGACTGGGTCACAGTGCTACTGAGTGCCTGATCCCACAACCTCCTCAAACCACACATACTGTCTTCTCTCTTTTATTTTATTTTATTTTTTACTTATTTTTTTGTGTAGTACTGGGGTTCCTGGAAGCCCTTCTATCTCTGGGCTACACTCCCAGGCCTATATTTATATATTTTATTTGGAAACAGGGTCTCTTAAGCCAGCACGGCTGGCTTCAAACCTGCGTGATCCTCCAGTCTCCACCTCCCAAGCGTGAGGATTACAAGCGTGCGCCACCATGCCCGGCTTGTCTTCTCTTTAAAAAAAAAAAGAAAAAGGAAAAGAAAAAGAAAAAAGAAAAAAGGAAAATATTGGAGAGGGGTCAAGAAAGCCGTGGCGGATGCCAAGATACTGGAGATGCAGACAAAACTTATCCAAATGAACTGGAACTTTTGGAAAACTTCCCCACGAAGGAGGACTGCTTCTTCTCTACATTCTTAAGAATCTTGGACATCACCTGTAAGGAGAGAGTTTAGCGGAGACCTAGGAGGAAGGCGGTGTTGGAAGCGGTCTCCGCGATGGCGGTGAAGACTTGTATACAGGAGAGGTAGAAATCTGATCCTAAAAACCTTATTTTTTGGAGAAATTACACCAAACGTCGAATGCTACCATCACCCATGCTTAGGAACACTGGACAACATTCAGAGTGGAAAAAGAGCTTGGGAAAGATTTGAAATGGTGGAGGCAGTGGCAATGGCAGTGACCAATACTCAGGGGAGGCAGAGATCTGATGCATTACACCTGGAACTTTTGAAGTAATAACCCCAGAGGCAGAATGCTACCACCACACACCCTCGAGAACGTGGGACAAATGGCTGGGCAAAGAGGGTGCTCGGATTGGAGCCTGCCGAGGGGTGAGGCTGGCGACGGAGACAGAAAAGCTAGGATTGGAGCCTGCCATAAGGCAAGGCCAGTGCTGGAGCCTCCGAGGCTGGGATCGGAGCCTGCCAAGGGGTTAGACCGGTACTGGGGCCAGCAAGGCCAGGATTGGAGCCTGCCATGTGGCAAGGCTGGTGCTGGGGCCTCTGAGACCGGGATCAGAGCCTGCCAAGGGGTTAGGCCAGTGCCGGGGGCAGCGAGGCTGGGATCGGAGCCTGCCGTGAGGCAAGGCCAGTGCTGGGGCCTCTGAGGCCAGGATCGGAGCCTACCAAGGGGTTAGGCCGGTGCCGGGGGCAGCGAGGCTGGGATCGGAGCCTGCCATGAGGCAAGGCCGCTACTGGGGCCTCCGAGGCCGGGATTGGAACCTGCCATGAGGCAAGGCCGCTACTGGGGCCTCTGAGGCTGGGATTGGAGCCTGCCGAGGGGTTAGGCCAGTGCCAGGGCCAGCGGCCGGCACTGGAGCCTGCCATAAGGCAAGGCCGGTGCTGGGGCCTCCGAGACCGTCATCAGAGCCTGCCAAGGGGTTAGGCTGGTGCCGGGGCCAGTGGCCAGCATTGGAGCCTGCCTTGAGGCAAGGCTGCTACTGAGGCCTCTGAGGCCTGGATTGGAGCCTGCCAAGGGGTAAGGCCGGTGCCAGTGCCAGTGAGGCCGGGATCGGAGCCTGCTGTGAGGCACGGCTACTACTAAGGCCTCTGAGGCCAGGATTGGAGCCTGCCGATAGGCTAGGTCAGTGGCGAGGCCAGCGAGGCCAGGATTCGAAGCCTTCCATGAGGCAAGGCTGGTGCTGGGGCCTCCGAGGCTGGGATCGGAGCCTGCCAAAGGATTAAGCCAGTGCCAGGGTCAGCAAGGTTGGGATTGGAGCCTGCCATGAGGCAAGGCCGGGCTGGGGCCTTCGAGACCGGGATCGGAGCCTGCCGAGGGCTAGGCCGGTGCCGGGGCCAGCAGTCGGCATCGGAGCCTGCCTTGAGGCAAGGCCGTTACTGAGGCCTCCAAGGCTGGGATCCGAGCCTGCCGAGGGGATAGGACAGTTCAGTGGCCAGCGAGGCCAGGATCAGAGTCTGCCGTGAGGCAAGGCCGGTGCTGGGGCCCTCGAGGCCTGGATTGGAGCCTGCCAAGAGGTAAGGCTGGTGCCAGGGCCAGCAAGGCTGGTATCAGAGCCTACCATGAGGCACGGCCACTACTTAGGCCTCCAAGGCCAGGATCGGAGCCTGCTGAGAGGGTAGGCCGGTGCCGGGGCCAGCGAGGCTGGGATTGGAGCCTCCCATGAGGCAAGGCCAGTGCTGAGGCCTCCAAGGCCTGGATCAGAGCCTGCCGAGGGGTAGGCCGGTGCCGGGTCCAGCAGCCGGCACTGGAGCCTGTCTAGAGGCAAGGCTAGTGCTGGGGCCTCCGAGGCCGGGATCGGAGCCTGCCGAAGGGTTAGGCCGGTGCCAGGGGTCAGCAAGTTCGGAATCGAAGCCTGCCATTAGGCAAGGCCAGTGCTGGGGCCTCCGAAGCCGGGATTGGAGCCTGCCGAGGGGTAGGCTGGTGACAGGGCCAGCGGCCGGCATTGGAGCCTGACAGGAAGCAAGGCCGCTACTGGGGCCTCCGAGGCTGGGATTGGAGCCTGCCGAGGGGTTAGGCCAGTACTGGGGCCAGCGAGGCTGGGATCGGAACCTGCCATGAGGCAAGGCTGCTGCTGGGGCCTTTGAGGCCAGGATAGGAGTCTGTCGAGGTGTTAGGCCGGTGCTGGGGCCACCGAGGCCAGGATCAAAGCCAGCCGAGGGGTTAGGCCGGTGTGGGGGCCAGCAAGACCAGAATTGGGGCCTCCCATGAGGCAAGGTCACTGCTGGAGCCAGTGAGGTCTGGATCAGTCCACCGGGTAGCCAGGCCACTACTGGGGTTTTCAAGAGTGGGATCGGTATTTGCAACGTGGCATGCACAGAGAAATATTGCAGAAAATAAAAACCAGATGCTTCCCCTAATCAGCAATAACTAGGAGGAAAGGGGCAACTGGAAGAGGTCGAGTTATAGAAAGGGCCCTATAGTGAAGCAATTAAGGTGACCAATCAGAGGGTATGGAATAGAGGAGGATGCAGCCTCTTTAAAACTCAGAGGTACATAAACAAATGTATCAAAGTTAATCACCAAACAAGCATGGGATCCAGGGAGGGGGAGGGAATGGGATGGGGAGTGGATGAGGGCTAATTGGATGATGTGTGCTTGTATATCCTCTCAAGTCTTGTATTTCAATGTGATATATGATTACAATACACCAATAAAAATAAATTTTAAAAAAAGCAATTTACAAAAAAATAAACTTAATGTAATGCCTTTTATGCATTGCTTAAAAACACACATGCCCAAAGAATACATTCTTTTTTTTTTGCATAAAAGTAGTGATAAAAAGACAAATGTGAAGAGCCTGGAATGGTGGCACATGCTTGTAATCCCAGCATTTGAGTCTGAGACAGGAGGATCACAGTTCAAGGACAGCCTCAGCTACGTAGTGAGGCCATTTGCAACTCAGTGAGATCTTGTTTCAAAATAAAGAATAAAAAATAGGGCCGGGGCCAGGCATCGTGGCACACACTTGTAATCCCCTTGCTTGGGAGGCAGAGACAGGAGGATCGCACAGGTTTGAAGCCAGCCTTGCTGGCTTAAGAGACACTCTTTCCAAATAAAAATATAAAATAGGTCTGGCAGTGTAGCCTGGAGGTAGAAGGGTTTCCAGGAACCCCAGTACCACCAAAAAATAAATAAATAAATAGGTCTGGGGGCGTCGTTCGGAGGTAGAATTCTCCTGGGTTCCATCCCAAGTACAGATAAAATTTCAGTCAACTGATAAGCTTTTTTTAGTGTCAAAATAAAATTATGGGGTTTTCTTCTTGTAATATTGTAGACCACACCCAGCGCCTCATACTATCTAGACAAGCATACTTCCACTGAGCTACTTTCCCTGCCATTTTGAGACAGGTTCTCACTAAGTTGCCAGGCTGATCTCACATTTATACCCTCCTACCTCAGCTTCCCAAGAAGCTGTGATCACAGGAATGCACCAACTTGCCCAGCAATAACGGTGTTTCTTCTGTTTAGTATACATTCAATCTAAAAGAACGAGGCTTCAATAAGCCTCAATAAGACTTACCACTAGAGAAAAAGGACAATTCTCCAAGAAGTTCTGTTTGTTTAGATGTATTTATAACATAGTCTTCAAAAGAAGTTTGAGCTGCGGGTCTAAAGCTCTTCAAAGATTCTGTAGCTTTCTGTATTCTGCAGACAGATACATTTTATGTAAATATGATTCTTTTAAAGGGCAAATGAGACTAAATATCTGCAATGTGATTAACAAAAGAAAACGTACACTTAACGTTAAACTCAAGAATGAAGCAGCAGCAAATGCTTTGCATTATCACAGAATGATGAACCACACTGGAGCTAATGTTGAAATACACATCAGCATTTAATAACATTGGTAAAAAGATCCTAAAGTAAAAAAAAAAAGACAATACCTGAGGTGGAGTTGCTTTGCCGTCTGTACAAAGCAAGACTGATCTGTCTCCTTGAGCACTTCTTGAGCATATCCCACAAGCCCATTATTCTCTAGAAGTCCCTGATATTCTTCCATTTGAGTTTGAAATTTGTCTAGTCTTAGTTTCTTAGATGAATCAATTGCTTTCAGAACAGATGATTTTCTCTCTTGTAGAATTTCAAAGAGCTTCTCAAAATGTGTAATTGCTTCTTCTTTGGCTCTCTCTCCATTGCACTATCATGAAACAAACAAGCATTACCTCATCTTCTAAATCTAAATCTTCTCAAAGTTTACATATTCATACTTCACCTAGGTGATGAGATTACCAAAATTCAACAAAACAAATCCAGATATTGTAAAAAAAAATTGTCAGGAATTTTCAATACAATAGTTTGGTATCAAATATACTTAGCAAAGATAAAACAACAATTTTTATTGAGATTTGCTTCCTTTGTAATTTTAATTTCCTATATAATGTATGTTGTATTTCATTAAGCTTTTTATCTCCAAACTCAGCAATACACATTTTATTCAAAGTTCAGCAATAGATAACCTCAATTAAGTAAAAATACAATTTTTAGTTATACATAAAGGAATCTGAAGCAGAAATAAACTGATTTGACCAAAGATAGAGAAAAAAATCACTTCTAGAATTTTAAATTCATTTCAAATTCAGGTTTTCTTAACCCTTCCTACACCATTTTAATTTTTTAAAGTTAAATCACTAAAAAAAAAAACTTTTACAAAGATCTTTACTAAGATATACAAGTATATTTTTCAAATTAATTACAATTTTAATTCTGACTGCTGTGACTTATGCAATTTATTTAACTTTTCCATGCCTGAGTTCTTTTCTTTTAAAAACTGGGTTTTGCTAGGGTTTTAGTTCAATAGTTAAGTGTATGCTTCACGTGAGCAAGGCCCTAAGTTCAATGCCCAGCACCCTACCCCATCCTCCAAAACAATGGATAAGAAAAATCATTTAGGTTTTGTTAAAGATTTTAAAAGATCATTTACACAAAATGCATACCACAGTGTAACATACTCTAAATATTCTTAATATTTTATATACAGTTTATGTCATAAAACAATCCTATATGCAATATTTGTTAAACATTTTGGATCAAAAACATGATTTTGAAAACAAGACTAACAGAGCACTAACATAAGCACTTCTCATGGTAGACAACGAAAAAAAAATCTGCAAAAACATTCCTGCTGTGCATTTTCCAATGACTTCTGGCCAACACTTATAATCAAAGGAATTTTTCAGAGTCCCCTCTTTGTTTCTTAACTCCAACTGTCATACTTTCTAAAAAGGCAAGGAGCAGAGAATGTTGACATTTTCATAGAATTTTAATGACATAACCAAACACTAATTTCATAAATATCATCATACATAAATTAACAGGCATTTTTCCAGCCAATATAACCAAAGCTACAAAGATAGTGCTAATGAAGAAAAGTCAAGAACTCCTACTGAAAATACTATAAATATAGGTCAGGCCAAAGGAAGGAAAAAGCTCAGTGAGGATCCTGCAGGATCACAAGAAATTGGTGTTATATGAACACTTGATACCCAACTTCCTCAATTTTCTACCTATTAGATGACAAATTCCAAAACAAATGTTTGGTTTTTCTTTATTTCTGATATAAAAAGCAGCATTACTGAGAGAACCTATAGAGTAGCTAAATCTAAAATGACCAAAGATACAATCAATCCCTGGAGATATCTACTATCTAGATGATAATTGGCTTTGTGTTGCGAGATTATACTGAGTTTGTCAATCAGACAAAAATACGTAAAAGAAAATCACACCTTAAATTATAAGGAAAAAACCCTTAGTATCTTAAAGTGGTAAATGAAATCAGGAAAAATCTAGCACATATTTTTTAAAAAGCAACACGGGAGGCAGGGACAGTAGGATCGCAGTTTGCAGGCTACTTAGCGAGGCCCTTCGCAACTCAGTGAGACCCTGTTTCAAAAATAAAAAGACTTAAAAAATAGGGCTGGGGTGTGGCTCAGAGGTACAATGCCCCTGGGTTCCATCCCCAGTACCACACACACACACAAAAAGCAATGATGATAATACAGTGCTAATTCACATAATTTCTCAATTTTATTTCATTTTACAAAATAACTGGATGAAATAAGTTTCATATTAGCAAGGATAATTTTTATGCTTAATTATAACTTTTAAAATAAAAAAGGAGTAATGGCTCTTAGCTTTGCTTCAAACAATGATGAGAAATAAGGACATATAAAAGCTAGTCAAGAATATTTAGAATTTTAAAAGAAAAAAATCCTATCTTTTTCTACTATATTTTAAAAATGCTATTACTTTTTTATTTTGTGGTACTAGGGATTGAAACCAGGGGCATTCAACCAGCAAGCTACACCCTCAGCCCTATTTTTTAATACTTTTCTTTGAAACAGGGTCTCACTAAATTGCAGAGGGCCTCACTGGCTGCAAACTTGGAATTCTCCTGTCTCAGCCTCCCATGTACTGGGATTACAAGCATGAACCACTATGCCCAGCTTTTTTCTTATTTTTTTTATTAAAACAATCTAGAAACAGGATGAATCTTTATAAACACATGCATTTACCAGAGCATCTAGATTAGAGAGAAGAACCTTTCTGGAACTGTAAAAGCCATTCTCTTAACCTCTACAGGCACCAATTCTCCCTTCTAAACAAATAATTTCCTGAATTTTAAAAACAATCTGGTAAACCAGGCATGGTGGCACAGGCGTGTAATCCCACATGGTTTGAAGCCAGCCTCAGCTACTTAGTCTCTCAGCAACTCAGTGAGACCCTGTTTCCAAATAAAGTATAAAATAGGTCTGGAAGTACAGCCCAGAGGTAGAAAAGCCCCTAGGTTCTACCACCAGTACCAAAAATACAAATAAATAAATAAGTAAATAAATAAATGAATAAATAAATACAATCTGGTTTCTTGGCTTGGAGTGCTTTCTCTAAACATCATCAAAGTACATACTCCTTTGTATCTGGCAACACGATTTCAAGATCAATCTACACTCTTATGTGTACTTGTAGATCATCCATTCTTATTGCTTTTCCTCTATGGTATACCACTATTGATATATTCCAGAACTGATTCCACTACAATGTGCATTTGAGTAGTTTGTACTTTGGAGCTATTAAAAAAATGCATCATGAACACTTTAAAACATATCTTCCCCCCCAAAAAAGAAATTTAAACATATACTCAGGAATTGCAAATAAACCTGGTCTCATCCACATATAGTACATTTTTCAAAGGCATTCTATTTTTTAAAATACAGATCAATTCTAAAGCTATCATTTCCTTTATATCACTACTGTTGAGACCTTGTTACTTGTCATCTATAGTTAGTTATTCTTTCCTCTGTTCTCCAAAATCATTTAGTGACTCCTGTATCACAGCAATGACCAGAGGGCAGCATTTTATTTTGTTCCCTAGAAATGTGGGGGCAAGAACTAACACAACTTTATGTTCCCAGCTCACAAAAACAACAGGACTTTACAAATTAATGAATGTAAAAAATACGCACACCAGTTTGTCACTTACCTCTGTCTCTTTCATTAACAAGTTTAGTTCAGAAATTTGACTCTTCACCTGGCTTTCTTTGCCAATAAGGTAATCAATATCCTTTGAAAGTTTTTCCTGTAACATGTTTATAACACAAATAGACAAAAAAAGAAGTTCAGCAAAGACTTGGTGGCATGTACTTAAAATAACACAGTACTCATCCTCTAGGATAAACCAATGGTAAAGTCAGTGACAGTGATTATCCTTATTAACCCACAGTAGATAGTGCCAGCCATTAAGCACATAGGCCCAAGGATACAGGGAAGATTAAAAACAGAGTGAAAGATGGATTTGGTGGTTTATCCCTATATTCCTCTAACTACTGGGAAGGTTGAAAATTCTTGGCCAGACTCAGCAACTTAGTGAAATCCTGTCTCAAAATAAAAAAATAAAGGGCAGGGATGTAGTTCAGTGTTACAGTGTCCTGGGTTCAATCTCCAGTATTAAAAAAAAAAAAAAAAGACTGAAAAAGATGAAAAAGAGTAGTGATGCTTACATTAGTCCAAAATAATTTTGTTTCTTTTATTATCAACTCCAGAACTCTTCCTCCTAAGGCCTCTAGTAAATGAAAGGGCAGAAATTCAGCCTTGTCTTCCCCAGATCTTATCCTTCACTCACACCCAACCCAACACAAATTTGTACACAACAGCAAAGCAACACAAAGGAGTCTGAAATAATCTTCCTATCCTTCCAAGGCTACATATCATTAAATAATGACACAATAGTGAAAATACAAATTTATAAAAATGGGCAGTTTCCAGAGTTGACTGATAAACTTATTTATAAGGTTCTAATTTTAAAATTAGTATAATTTCCCATAAAAATAACATTATGGGTTTTGCTGAGATTCCCTAATCTAGCCCAGAAAACATACGTTGTAATCTCTGAAGTATATTGGAAAAACAAAAATTCCTGAAAGAACCATGGAATAAAAAGTTGTGAAGCTGGGCGTGGTGGCGCACGCTTGTAATCCCATTGCTTGGAAGGCTGAGACAGGAGGATCAGCTACTTATTGAGGCTCTCAGCAACTTAGTGAGACCCTGTTTCCAAATAGAGTATAAAATAGTTCTGGGAGTATACCCTGGAGGTAGAAAGCCTCTGGGTTAAAAGTTGTTAAGACTTTTATTCAGTGTCTAAGCAAGAATAAGAATGCCCAGTAAGCTCCTCTTAAGCTGCAGCCCCCACAGGATCTGTGCACTCCAGCATCTCAGTCTCTGCCAACAACCTAAAATGGAAAGGGTAAGGAAGAGGAACAGAAACTGTACTTTTAGGAACTGAAGAAATGAGTTTCTAACCTATACTATCTTCCTCTTTTTTTTTAGTAATATCTTGTAACAGGGAAAGATAATGTGTATCAAAAAGTGATGTGCTAAGTCAGGCTTGGTGGTGCATGCTTGTAATCACAACACTTGAAAGGCTGAGACAGGAGGATCACGGTTTGAGCCTCAGCTACTTAGTGAGGCCCTTTGCAACTCAGTGAGACCTGCTTAAAAATAAAGAATAAAAAATAGGGCTGGGGGTGCTCGGAGGTAGAATGCCCCTGGGTTCCATCCCCAGTAACTAACACACACACACACACACACACACACACACACACACACACACACACACACAGAGTGATGCATTCTGTGGGACCCATCTTGATTTAAGAGGAACACTCAGCAATCAGACAGCCTTCTTTGGTGGCTGCTGGAGAGACAGAGGAAGGAACTGTCAAACAGAGGAACAAGATTTCTGGGTACTAAAGGCAGAATGGGACAGAGAAGCAAATTATCAGATTTAATTATAAGAGGAGATATAAGACCTGGCATTTTACAGATGAGAAAACAAAAGTTCATTAAGTACAAATATCACACAGTCATCACTAAACTATAAACCTACTCACTGCATACTACAACAACCACTGCTCCACAGGCTGGGGTTATTCTTCAGCACCAAGCTGCAAAGCAAAGGCCAGTTCTTTTAATGCTATCCCTGCTGGGCCTACCCTGGGATGAGAAGTACTAGGTGCTGGTGATGGTTCTCTAAACCAGAGTTGCAAAGATCGAAATTTGGATTTTTAAATTTAAGTAAAGCTTAGTTACAAAGCACCTTAAATTACAAGAACAAAAAGACTAAGGTAAGTTAATTCATTCAAAGAGGTAATTACCAGAAAAGACAGATGACAGAGTCAGAAACATGGTCACAGAGCACCATCATTCACCCGCAGTGAGTTTTAAGGTTCAAAAAAAGTCCCTGGCCAACTATAGCTGCTCTTTCTCTGAGGCATCTATAGTCTTCTTAGTGCCCTCAGACCTAGACAGTCTGATTTAAAAGATGGTTTGTTTAAACTAAGAATCAGTGTCCATTTATTCACTGGCCTCCAAAAATGTAAGTGCTAGAGACTTAAAATGTACAAAGACAAGGCTCCTATCTGCAGAAGTTTACCTGACAGAGAAAGCAGTTTAAGATCAATCAGTAATGCAGTTCTCTAGGAAATGGTCAAGAGGCTAGGTTTTCAAGGACTCCAAAATGCTCAGAAACCTTCCTATGAAAGAGTGATTCTCAAACACTGGTGTGAATTTGAGTCTCTTGAGTCCTAATAAAGAATGCAGAGATCCAGGTCCCTGGAAGTAGGACAAGACTGACCTCTGTAGCTGTACCAAGTGTCCCAGGCAAAGCTAATACTCACAAAAAAGCTTGAGAGCCAGTGCTTCCCTCTTTTAATCAGTGTACTAAAGAAATATTAAAGTTGGCAAAACAATGGAGAAGCAAGAGAAAAAAGTCACTTAATGATCACACCAAATATCTTTTCTGTAGATATATGTAATTATGATGGTCCTTTATCCTCTAAGCATACATGTGAATGTGTGTGTGGGGGGGGGTAATTGGGGATTCAGGGTCATTTTACCTCCCAGTTATACCCCCAGCCCTTTATACATTTTTTTTGGGGGGGTCTGGGGATGGAACCCACGGGCATTCGACCTCCGAGCTACACCCCCCTGCCCTATTTTTTTTATTCTTTATTTTGAAACAGGGTCTCACTGAGTTGCAGAGGGCCTCACTGAGGCCGTCCGCGAACTGTGATCCTCCAGTCTTAACCTCCCGAATGTTGGGATTACAAGATTGCGCCACCACACCTGGCTTTGTTTTGTTTTGAAACAGGGTTTCCTTAGGTTGCTAAAGCTGTCCCAAACCTGCAATCCTCCTGTCTCAGCCTCTCAAGTACAGGGATTACAAGTGTGCACCACGATACCCAGCTGAAACATATAAATTTTAAAGGTGATGTCAGCTTTGCTCCACCTCTTAAAATGTTCAGAATAAAATGTTGAAAGGGGCCAGGCGTGGTGGTGAAAGCTTGTAATCCCAGCATTCGGGAGCCTGAGACTGGAGGATCGCAGGTCGCAGACAGTCTCAGCTTGCTTAGTGAGGCCCTCTACAACTTAGTGAGACTCTGTTTCAAAATAAAGAATTAAAAAAAAATATATGGCAGGGGGTGTAACTCAGTGATTGAATGCTCCTGAGTTCCATCCCCAGACCCACAAACAAAAAACATGTTGGCCGGGCGTGGTGGCGCACGCTTGTAATCCCCGCGCTTGGGAGGCAGAGACAGGAGGATCGCGCAGGTTCGAAGCTAGCCGTGCGCGCTGGCTTAGGAGACCCTGTTTCCAAATAAAAAAATGTAAAAATAGGTCTGGGAGTGTAGCCCGGAGATAGAAGGGCTTCCAGGAACCCCAGTACCACAAAAAAAAAAAACTGTTGAATGGGTATGTAATGATATATTTTAATCAAGTTCCAAATGATTTCAGCAAACATGGCAACACTATTTACCACAAATCTGACAAAAATAGTATAAATCACATCTCACAGACCCTAAAATACAAACTTTTTTAAATTCCTTATTCACTGAGGAATATTCATAGGGATGTTTACAATTCCTCTTTTTTAGGTTTTGGTTGTTAATAAGTTGTCTAAAATCAAAGCCATCATTTTAAAAAGAGGTAACAGTTTAGGAACAATATTATTAAGTCCTCAGTAGTTTAAGAAAATAACTGATAGGAAACAAAACTAGCAAAAATTCCTCAGGAAACATCCCTCTGAAAAATGCCTGCTAACTACCACACATATATCTTTATAAAGTGGATAAACTAAAGTAAGATGAACCAACAAACAACTCTCCTTGATGAGAAAACTGTAAAGTGATGTGAGAAGTTAGTAAACCCCTAAAAAACCCACTACTACAGGTAATGGAGAGCCATGCTCATGGAAGTTTTGAGGGGAGAGAGTAAATACCCAGGATAAAACAGAATTCCACAACTTGAGCAGTCAGAGCTGGTCAGAGGAAATAGTAAGTGGGGTTCCCTATGGAGAAAGGTGGAAGGTCTCTCTTTTGGTCCTTGTTGTAGAGGAAAGGCTGGTCAGCATTAGCCAGTTGTGAGAAAGATGGGACCACCCTAAACTTATGCCTGCCTATGTTGAGATTAACAGAAGCAGAGGGTATTCTATAGAAGGAACAAAACTTTTAAAACATGGGGCCTAGCTGGGTGTGGTGGTGCACACCTGTAATCTCTGTGCTTGGACACTGAGACAGGAGGATTGCACAGGTTAGAAGCCAGTCTCAGCTACTTAGTGAGGCTCTCAGCAACTTAGTGAGACCCTGTTTCCAAATAAAGTATAAAATAGGTCTGGGAGTACAGCCCGGAGGTAGAAAAGCCTCTGGGTTCCACCCTCAATACCACTAAATAAATAAGTAAACAAACAAACAAACAAACATGGGGCCTAACAAAGATTGCTAATAGTAGGACCGATCCAGTTTTTAACTCTTTAAGGCCAGGTCCCCCAAAGAGCAAGCAGTTTCTAGATTTCAAAGGGTACCTTGTACCAAACAACTTGTCAAAGGAATTCTGGGAAGATGGCGACGGAGAAAAGTGGGGCTTACGAGGGGCGCTAACAACCAGTCTCTAATACCACAAAATCAGCACCTTTCATAGCCAGAAAACACCATCAGAAGAGAAGCAAAAAATGTAAATACAAGGGACAGAGAAAAAGAGGGCTGGATAAATGAGACACCAGAAAGAAACCAGACTGCAGTGCTGCGGCCGGAGCCACGTGGACGCCATCTTCCTTCGCAGCACCAGGCTCCAGAGAGGAGGGGTACTCAGAACAGAGCTCAGAACCAGAGAGGAGATACGCCGGCCTCACTGCAGCAGCGCCTTACAACCGGCAGCAGCGGCGAATTCACCGGACGGCACTAGACCAACACACTCAACAGCCCACCAGGCTCCAGAGAGGAGCGGCAGAGAGCTAGCCAAGGTTAGCTGCTGTGGATCAGCTGGGCGGAACTTGGCAGATTTTTCAGTGCAGGGAGCGTCTAAAGCTACAAGGGGCCAGGCTCAACACACCCTGCAGGGACTCAGAGCGGAGCTCAAAAACAGAGATGAAATATGCCAGCCTCACGGCTGAGGGCATGGCAGTGGTGCCATATTGCCACCAGCAGCAGCAGCAGCGAATCCACCGAATCCACTACAGCTCCATCAGCGTACTCAACAACAGTGAGACAAATTGCGGCCCCTAGAGGAGAAATCCCAGTACTGCACTCCCAGGGACTTGACCCAGTGGGGGAGTGGCGGTGGCAGAGATATCACACCATAGTCACAACTCCCTGGAGGAGAACGCCCAACCTGGCACCCGCCATGGTCTAAAGCAGTCTCGACTGACTCCCTGGGTCTGAGACTTTGCGATACAACCCAGTAAAGGAGTAGAGGTGACTGAGATACCACAGACTTGAGATCCAGAGCACATTAAGTGAAGTCGTAGTGACGCAGGGAAGAACCCAGGGAAGGCACAAACTTCCAAAATCATGGGAAAGAGGAATAACAATGGAGCAATGAATGCCCACAACCCCACAACATCAGACCTGATAAAACAGAAATTCAGAGATTTCTAGAAGATCAAATCAGGAAAATAACTGTAGAAATAATAGAGGTGTTTCGAAAAGAATTCAGAGAGAGCCAAAAAGAGATAAAGGATGCAATTAATGAAGTAAAGGCCTCAATTCAAAGTATAAACAACCGATAAGACCATATGGATAATAGACTCTCGCTCCTAGATGATCACTCCAAAAATGAATGCATAGTTTCTAATTTAGAAAAATAAATCCAACAACAGGAATCTGACATTGAAGAAATATGGGCCCATTTTAAGAGAGCTAACATAAGAATAATTGGAATAGAGGAGGAAAAAGAAGGTGAAACCAAAGGGATCAACAATCTCTTCAAGGAAGTAATAGCAGAAAATTTTCCAAACATAGAGCAAGAGATCGATACACAGGTCCAGGAAACTTAGAGAATCTTAAAGGCAACAAAAACAAAGGGCCAAGTGACATTCAGAGGCAAACCAATTAGAATCACTCCAGACTTCCCAAACCAAGTCATGAGAGCCAGAAGGGCTTGGAGTAACATATTCCAAACTCTGAAAGATAACAACTTCCAGCCAAAAATTTCCTACCCAGCAAAACTTTCTATCAAATTAGATGGGGAAATAAGAAGCTTCCATGACAAACAGAAACTGAGGGAATTTATGTCTTCAAAACCAGCGCTAGAGAAAATACTCAAAGAGATTAACTACAAAGAAGAAATAGGTAACACACACCAGAACCAGAGAAACAAGATTTTTCATCCAACAGACAACTAAGATTGGTTATCTTTGGAGATTCATTATTTATGTCAGTATTTTACCTATTTCTAAATTGTATTGTTTGTTTTTATTGTTGCTAATTTTTAGGATTTCTAGTTGGAATATTAATATACCTTCAGATATAGCATTTGGAAATATTTTATCCCATTCTATCAGAAACTTTTAACTCTGTTTACATTGTCTTTGGATATACAATATTTTTTATTTTTTAGGGAGTTTATTTACCCTTCTATTGCCTGTGCCATTGAAATCATATCCAAAAAACCACTGCCAACTTCAATGTTGTGAGGTTTTATGACCCAGATTTTCTTCTAAAAGTTTATAGTCTTAAGATTTATATTTAGGTCTTTTATCTATTTTGAGTTAATGTTTGTATATGGTGTTAGGTAAGGGTCCAACTTTATTCTTTTTCATATAATTATTATTTTTCAACAATATTTAGTTAAAAGATGATTATTTCCTCTAACAAATGTTTGTGGAAACCTTGTCAAAAATAACTTGACCATATATGGAAGAATTTATCTCTAGGCTTTTATTTAACTCCAATGGTTTATATATCTGCCTTTATAACAGTAGTACACTGTTTCAATTATTGTAGCTTTATAAGGTTTGAAATCAGAATATATAAATCTTCTAGCTTTGTTCTTTTTCGAGATCGTTTTGGGTATCTAGAGTCCATATTCCATATTAGGATAGATTTTTTTTCTGAAAAATAAATAAATGTATGATAGTTTCACCTAAAAAAAAGAAAAAATATTCTCTGGTAAGAAAGAAAGCAAAAAGAAATATTGAAATGTTATCTTTAAGTCATCCAAAGCTTGGTATCAGACAAATGAAACTGTTATGTGAGATTATCACTGTTAATTTTGGATAAATTGCTATAATACTAGATGTCAACCACTAAGCCAAGCATTGGAAGGAGGGATGGGGAGGGAACCGACTGGGGATCGGGTAGGGGCTAATTGGGCGATGTGTGCATGTATGTCTACAAAGTTTTTTTTATCCCATTATGATGTATGAATACAGTGCACCAATAAAAAAATTTTTAAAAAAAGGAAAAAAGAAAACAACTTGTCAGACAGTATAGCACAGTTAACCTGTTACTAGAAGCCAGATCAAACAAAAAAGCAAAGGGCAAACCTGGACCCTGCTTCAGCAGTTTCAACAGAGGACAAAAAGTAAAAAACAAAAGAATAATCCTGTGATACCCATTTCTCTTCTCTGCTTTCAACACTCAAATGACCAAAAGTGAAAGATTACAGTATAAACCTACATCACAGAACCCTCCATAGATTAAAACCCAAAATCAAGTAAAAACCCAGGCCTGGCAGCTCACACTTGTAATCTCAGCATTCAAGAGGCTGAGACCAAGGATCTCAGTTCACAGACAGCCTCAGCTACTTAGGCCCTCCACAACTTAGTGAAACCCTGTTTCAAAATAAAGAATAAAGAGAGAGAGCTACGCTCAATAACACTGTAAGGAAGGACATGGCCCCCATGAGAAATCACTCACCCAGATGCCCTTAGGGTCTCACACTGCCCAAATGAAACACACCAAGTCTGAGACTTCCTGAAACAGCCCGGAGAAAGGGGGAGAGGGGGCTGCTGTTGGACATAACAAAAGCTCTAACAGATTCAGGCTATGATCAGTGGAAAATGTGGGGTTAAAAATCTAGATAGACCTAATAGAAGCTCCGGGACCACAACAGACCTCCCAATCATGGCGAATGTGGAAAAGTCAGACCAGACCAGCCCTAGCTGTGGAGAACAGAGACTCATACATTTTGTTTGGTCTCAGAGACATATGTCACTAACAGTGGCAGAGAGAGACCTAGACTCCAAATTAGTGGAAAGTGTGAGGGTGACCTGCGCTTAATACCTAACAGAGCCTGAATGGTAATGGCCATCTACATAGACTGAAAAACATCTCAGAGACCCAAACTCACAGCAGGAAGGGTGCCAGTGGTACTTGGAATCTGCACAGAGAGAGACTACTACAGACCTACATGCTGGATAGTCATTTAGTTGTAGAGTTGCATTAATTCATGGTTGAGGTTGTTTTGGTTTTATTCTTTTTTTGTGTATGTGAGTGTATATAACTGGTTGATATTTTTGTTTTGTTTGCTTTTTTTAATTTTTAACCTATTCCCAAACCCTCTCCCAAGCTTCTTCCTCTGTACATACCAACTCTCTTCTCACTATCCTTTTCCTATCTTTCTTCTGCTTTTATCTCTCACTTATACCAAACCTACTTCATATCATTATACCACAAATTCTACACTGGTTACTAAAACACTAATTTATCCTTACTATCTCTAATCACTAATATATACTACTGTACCAAACTCATACTTTCATTCTATCCAACTCTGAGATTTTGCCCTATTCTTCCATTTACTCCTGCACTTCCTTCCTTTCTCAATCTTCACTGTTGAATACAATACAAACTGCCCTTGGATATACCAGCTGACACCTAGAAACTTAGAGAAATTCATCAAAAGCAACAGAGGCAAATGTCTGAAGTCATAAAAAGGAGGAACAACAAAAAAGCAATGAGCTCCCACAACTCCACAACAACAGAACCTAATAACACAGAACTGCAGAGTTCTCCAGAAGGCCAAATCAGAAATGACACTGTAGAGTTAATACAGGAACTCTGAAAAGAATTTAGAGAGTTGAAAGAAATAAAGGATGCAATCATTGAAGTAAAGACATCTATTCAAACAAACAATCGCTTAGACCACATGGAGAGTAGAATCTCACTCCTAGAAGATGATCACTCCAAAACTGAACACATAGTTTCAACAGCAGGAATTAGACATTGAAGAAATATGGGCCCATCTTAAAAGAGCTAATTAAAAATAATTGGCATAGGCCGGGCGTGGTGGCGCACACTTGTAATCCCCGTGCTTGGGAGGTGGAGACAGGAGGACCACGCAGGTTTGAAGCCAGCCATGCTGGCCTAAGAGACCCTGTTTCAAAAATATAAAATAGGTCTGGGAGTGTAGCCCGGAGGTAGAAGGGCTTCCAGGAACCCCAGTACCACCAAAAAAAATAAATAATAATAATAATTGGCATAGAGGAGGGAAAAGAAGGCGAAACCAAGGGGCTCAACAATCTCTTCAAGGAAGTAATAGCAGAAAATTTTCCAAACATAGAGCAAGAGATCGACACACAGGTACAGGAAACTTATAGAACCCCCAATAGACAAGATCAGAAAAAAGGTTCCCCACACAATAGTCTAAATGACCAATGTAGAAGCCAAGGAGAGAATCTTAAAGGCAACAGAAACAAAAAACAAAGTGTCATTCAGAAGGAAACCAATTAGAATAACTCCAGGCTTCCCAAACCAAGGTCATGAAAGCCCTAAGGCCTGGAGTAACATATTTCAAATTCTGAAAGAAAACAACTTGCAACCAAAAATCTCCTACCCAGAAAAACTCTCTCTCAAATTAGATGGGGAAATAAAATTCTTCCATAACAAGCAGAAACTGAAGGAATTTATGTCTTCAAAACCAGCACTAGAGAAAATACTCAAAGAGATTAACTACAAAGGAGAAAGAAGGAATACATGCCAGAAATAGAGAAAGAAGAATTTCCATCCAGCAGATAACTAAGAAGAGAAGAACATGCCAGGCATGGTGACACACACTTGTAATCCCCGCGCTTGGGAGGTGGAGACAGGAGGATAGCACAGGTTCAAAGCCAGCCTCGCTGGCTTAAGAGACCCTGTTTCCAAAAAAAAGCATAAAATAGGTCTGGGAGTGTAGCCTGGAGGTAGAAGGGTTTCCAGGAAACCCAGTGCCATCAAATAAATAAATAAATAATAAAAAAGAAGGGAAGAACAAACAATCTCATACAGAAATAAAATCTCAACATGTTGGGAATTAAAAATCATCTCTCAATAATCACACTGAATCCAAATGGACTCAAAACCCCAATAAAAAGGTATAAAGTGGCAAAATAGATTAAAAAACAGAATCCATCTATATACTGCTTGCAAGAAACACACCTTACAAGTAAAGATAGCAACAAACTCAAGGTAAAGGGCTGAAGCAGGGTAATTCATACCAATGGAACGCGAAGACAAGTTGTAACTATGATATCAGATAAGTTTGACTTCAAGCCCAAGATAATTAAAAGAGACAAAGATGGTCATGTTTTACTGGTAAAAGGAACAATCCAGCATGAGGAAATAACAATAATCAACATTTATGCTCCAAACTTAGGTACAGCTACTTTCATAAAACAAACTTTTTGTGATATTAAGTCACATATAAATCCCAATACAATAATACTGGAAGACTTCAACACATCTCTCATACCATTAGATTGATCATCTAGAAAAAAGGTCAGTAAAGACACCTTAGACCTAAAGAACAACATTAATCAAATGCACCTGTTAGACACATAGAATATTCCACCCATCTACAATAGAGTTCACATTTTTCTCAGCAGCTCACAGAACCTTCTCCAAGATAGATCATATCCAGGGCCACAAAGTGAGCACCAGCAGTTTCAAAAAATGTGACATACTTCCCTGTCTCCTTTCAGACCAATAACACTAGAAATCAACAAGACTCAGAGAAACCACATAAACATGTAGAGACTAAACACCACACTTCTAAATGAAGAATGGATCATAGAAGAAGGGGTAAAATAAAAAAAAATTTCTAAAAACAAACAAGAATAGAGATACAAAATATTAAAACCTCTGGGATACATTGAAGGCAGTATTAAGAGGAAAATTTATAACACTGAGTGCCCACATAAGAAAAATAGAAATAATCAAATCAATAACTTAATGACACACCTCAAAGCCCTTGAAAAAAAGGAACAATCTAAACACAAAGCCAGAAGAAGATAAGAAATTGTCAAAATCAGAGCAGAAATAAATGAAGTAGTGAATAAAAAAAAAATACAGAAAATCAACAAAACCAAAAGCTGGTTCCTTGAAAAAATTACTAAGATACATAAACCATTAGCCAATTTAACTAAAAAAAGGAGAGATCAACCCAAATTCTGAAGATAAGAGATGAAAAGGGAGATATCACAACTGATGGTACTTAAATCCAAAGGATTATTAGAAATTACTTTGAAAATTTATACTCCAACAAAATGGAAAATATGGAGTAAATTGACAACTTCCTAGATAAATGCAACCTTCCTAAACTAAGTCAAGAAGACACAGAAAACTTAAACCAACCAATAGCAATAAAAGAGATTGAAACAGCAATAAAGACCTTACCATCAAAGAAAAGCCCAGGACCAGATGCCTTCCCAAGTGAATTTTATAAAACCTTTATAGAAGAGCTACTCCCGATACTCCTTAATCTAGTTTGCGAAATAGAGAGAAATGGGACTCTACCAAATACATTCTATGAAGCTAGCATCACATTAATACCCAACCAAATAAAGACAGTACAAGGAAGGAAAACTACAGGACTATGTCTTTAATGAACTTGGATGCAAGACTACTAAAAAAAAAAAAAAAAAATACTAGCAACACACATTCAAAAACACATAAAGAGCCGGGCATGGTGGTGCACAATTGTAATCCCCACACTTGAGAGGCAGAGACAAGAGGATTGCGCAGGTTCGAAGACAGCAGCGCTGGCTTAAGAGACCCTGTTTCCAAATCAAAAAGTATAAAAATAGGTCTGGGAGTGTAGCCCAGAGGTAGAACGGCTTCCAGGAACCCCAGTACTCCCACACACACACAAACACAAAAAAAACACATAAAGAAAAGCATACACAATGACCAGGTAGGCTTCATCCCAGGGATGCAAAGCTGGTTCAACATATGAAAATCAATCCATGTAATTCATATATAAACAGAACCAAAGACAAAAATCACGTGATCATTTCAATAGATGCTGAAAAACCTTTGATACAATCCAACATGCATTTATGATAAAAGCACTGCAGAGAATTGGAATAGAAGGAACATCATAAAGGAATCTACAACATCATAAAGGCAATCTACTTAAGCCCACAGCAGCCAACATCATATTAAATGGGGAAAAAACTTTGAAAATTCTCCCTAAAAACAGGAACAAGACAAGGATGTCCATTATCACCACTTCTCTTCAACATAGTACTTGGGACTCTAGCCAGAAAATAAGGCAAGAAAAGGAAATCAAAGGAGCACAGCTAGTAAAGATAGAACTCAAACTTTTACTATTTGCAGATGACATGATATTATACCCAGAAGACCCAAAAAACTTAACCAAAAGACTTACAGAAATGATAAAAATAATACAGCAAAGTATCCAAAATACTGGATACAAAATCAATCTTAACAAATCAGAAGCTTTTCTGTATACCAACCATAAATCCACTGAAAAAGAAATTCAGAAAACACTTCCACTCAGGATTTCCCACAAAAAATAAAATACATAGGAATAAACTTAACCAAAAGGTAAAAAACCTCTATAAAGAAAATGATAAAACATTGAAAAAAGAAATAGAAGAAGGTCTTAGAAGATGGAAAGACCTCCATTTAAAACACAAACAACAACAAATGCTGGTGAGGATGTGGAGAAGTAGGAACTCTTAAAACACTGTTGGTGGAGCCAGGCTGAGACCTGGAGGATCGCAGTCGCGGACAGCCTCAGCTACTTAGTGAGGCCCTCTGCAACTCAGTGAGACCCAGTTTCAAAATAAAGAATAAAAAATAGGGCAGGGGGTGTAGCTCAGAGGTCAAATGCCCCTGGGTTCCATCCCCAGACCTGCAAAAAAAAAAAAGAAAAAGAAAGAAAGAAAGAAAGAAAAACATTGTTGGTGGGATTGCAAATTAGTGCAACCACTTTGAAAAACAATATGGAGGATTCTCAGAAGAATGGGAACTAATTTACCATTTGACCCAGCAATACCACTTCTGGGTATCTATCCAAAAGAAAGCAAACCAAACTACCAAACTAATCCATGTGTATATATGTTCATAGCTACACAATTCACCATTGCCAAACTATGGAACCAGCCAAGATGTCCATTAATAGATGAATTGATTACAAAATTATGGAATATGTACACAATGGAATTTTACTCAGCCATAAAAAAAACACAATTACATCATTTTCAGGGAAATGGATGGAACTGAAGGACATTATGCTAAGCAAGATTACTCAGTCACAAAAAGTAAAAAATTGGATGCTTTCCCTAATATGTGAAATCTAAGGTAAAATAAGTCATAGGAGGATCTCCAATGAAAAAGGAGATCCTATAGAGGAGCAAACAAGACAACCTAACTGAGGGGAAGGGAGGGGGGAAGAAGGAAACTCTCTAAAGCACATGATATACTTAAACAAACATATCGATGTCAACCACTAAACCAAGCATTGGAAGGAGGGATGGGGAGAGAATGGGGTGGGGATGTGGTAGGGGCTAACTGGGCAATGTGTGCATGTATGTCTACACAAGTTTTTTTATCCCATTATGATGTATGAATACAATGCACCAATAAAAAATAAACAATAAACAATAAAAAATAGGGCTGGGAATGCAGCTTGGAGGTATAATGCCTCTGGGTTTCTATCCCCAGTACTAAAAAAAAAAAAATTAAGTTTAAAATACATTATAGAGTCTCTTTCCAAAAGTAGAGACAAATAAGAAATTAGCACAGACTATAAAAGCTGTGATATTGTGAAGTATATATTTGGTCTTTGCCTATTGTTCTGGAATACAGCTCCTAAAAACCATGAACTCTCTGAAATGACAGTGTCATTTTGTAGCCTAATAACTTGGGCAATGGCTTGCAGTCCCTATGCTGGCAGTCCTTCAGGAGATGAGGGCTGCTCACCAGAACCACTGAGGCAGGATTGCAGAGTGGAGACTTTGTCCTACCTCCCAATCACCACAGAAGAAAAAAAGGCTTAAGGTTGAACTGATCAGCTGTAGCCAATGAGTTAAACAACCAAGCTGGGAATGGTAGTGCACACTTGTAATTCCAGTTCTTGGGATGCTGAGAATTGCAGATTCAAGGCTACCCTCAGCATCTTAGTGAGGCCCTCTGCAACTTAGTGAGGCTGTTTCAAAAGAAAAAACAAAATGGGGTTGGAGGATATAGCACAGAGACAGAATACCCCTAAATTCAATCCCCAGTATCACAAAATAAATTTAAAAATAAAATAAAGCTTTTATAAAATTCCAAAGGATAGGATTTGGGGAGCTTCCAGACTTCAGAACAGGTGAAGGTTCCTAGAGGGCAGTGTAAGAAGAATGTATGTAGAGGATCAAGCCCCTCCCACAGGCCCTGCTCGCCACATCTCTTTATCTGTGTCTTCTGTGATATTCTTTACAATAGTAGCTATGTACATTTCCCTGAGGTCTGTCACCTGCTCAAGCAAATTAACTAAACCAGAGAAGGAGACTATAGGAATCCTGATTTGCAGCAAACTTGTCAGAAGCACAGATAAACCCACCTAGGTTTGTGAATAGCATCTAAAGTTTCAGGAAAGGACAGGGAGTCAGGAGTTGTCTTGGGGACCAAGCCCTCAATATGTAGGGTCTGACACTATCTCCAGGTAGACAGGGTCAGAGCTGAATTGTAGGACACCCAGCTGTTGTTTGCTGCAGAACTGCTTGCTCACTGGTGGGAAGAATTCCCCACACTTTGTGAAGTCTTCTGTGTTAACTGCTATGGTCTGAGATCAGAAGAAAAGCATGGTTTGTTTTCCTGGGGCAACACTCTAAGTGTATACTATTGTGAAAATTTTATTCCAAGTAACAATAAAAAGTATTTTTGGACAGCTTGTGTAAGGCTAAGCCAGAAAAAATCCTAAAATTTTTAAAAAGGTGTTAAATTTAATTAAAATAATAATACATGAACATTAGTCTGTTTACTTTCTCACTTGAAACAACCTAACAAAATATATTAAACAGCTCTTAGGACACTGGACATCAAGAAACAAAGAAAAGACCTTTCCCTGAAAGATGGGAAACTAGATGAGCCTATGATTGCCCCATCCTACTTTCTGGAGGCTTCCAAGGCTGGCTGCAGAAGAAATCATGAATGGAGTTCAGGGTCTCTGTGAATGCAGGAGACAAAGCCGGGCATCTAAGGAAGCCAGCTTCTGGACAGCATAGTGCCTAAGAAGAGATGTCTGTGAAAAGAAAGCTGCAGAGACGTTCAAAGCAGAGTGCTGACCAGCCTGTGTGCATGGAGACTGTCATAGTAAAGGTAAACTGCTCAAAAGGATGAGCAGGAACAATTCCAGGAGCTCACACTGCTGAGTGCCTGCTCTCCACCAACCAGACTAAAAATGCTTAAAATCATAGACCATCGAGAAGAAGAATCAAAGGGATTTTCCTCTACAGTCAGGTAAAAGTCACCCCAGAACTAAATGCTGCTCCGTTCTGCCTAACAAAGCTTAGAGACAAGACTCAAAACAGTTTTCAAGTAAATCAATATACCCAATGAAAAATCCAAAACATAAAGCTATAATAAAGTGACAAATAATTGAAATTCAGTTTCAAAATTATTGAGTCCTACCTTTAGGGTTTTGTAGGCACTGCTCATGGTGGTTACACGGTGATTAGAATGATTACCACCCAGCTTACACAGATGACAGACCGGCCTCCTACATAATTCACAGTACATGTTTATTCTCTCTGTTTCATGTTCTGGGCACATTAAAATCTATTGCATAAGGAATAAAGGCATGATTAATAATCTAGGATTCAAGTAATCTGTTAAAATATCAAAATATAAACATTTGCCAGGCACGGTGGCATACGCTTGTAATCCAGCATTTGGGAGGCTGAGACAGGAGGATCACGGTTCACTAATAGCCTCAACTACTTAGTGAGGCCTTTTGCAACTCAGTGAGACCCTGTTTCAAAATAAAGAATAAAAAACAGGGCTGGGGGTGTAACTTGGAGGTAGAATGCCCCTTGGGTTCCATCCTCAGTACCACCAAAAAATAAAATAAATAAATAAACAAACAGACTAAAACTTAAGGCTGGTGGTATAGCTCAGAGGTACAATGACCCTGGGTTCCATCCCCAGTACTGCAATAAAATGTGTGTGTGTGTGTGTGTGTGTGTGTGTGTGTGTGTAATCATTTGTTGCATAAAATTAATAAAGCTATTAAACAAAAATGTAAAAAGTCAAAATGCTGGATATATCACATGAAAGGTATATGATTAAGTGTTAGTTTTCGATTTAAATTAATATAGATGTTATTTCTCCTAAACATACATTCTGACTGACTCAGGTAGAATTATTATTCAAGCCTGAAAGGCCCTCTAACCACACTGAGTAGGCAATTCTTGATCATGATCAACATTTGCTTAGGACAATCTATGGCCTGACTATCCTTACAAAGAGCCTGTTGCTAAGAGAGCCTTGGAAACACTTTATGATATAAGCTTCCATCATGTTATCTTTCACAAATTCATTACAAACACACCGACCAGCTGTCTTTTTATGATGTGAGTGAGCATCTATATTTTTATTCACTCTATAAACTATCACCACAGGTACATTTAAAATTTTATATAAATCAACTTTTCATTTGGAACAAAGGGGTTATTTTAGTACATTAATGAAATAAAAAAGTTGTTCATGATTCTATCAGACTGGATTTTAGACAACTAAAATCCGTCTAATAATTTGCAGGTATTGAAACAAAATAAAACAGTCCAACATGAAATATCAACATATTATCAACCTAATATCAACATAGGTTTAGGAGAAAAACAATGGAGAAATACTTCAAGATTTTGGGAATGTTCAAATTCCTACATTCTCAAAGCTATAATGTATAAAATAAAATATAAATGTGTGGCTTTCTACAAGAAATGACTGAAAGAAATCAAAGTTATAAGCAAATATTCTATAGCATCAGGGATATTTTTAGAATTGTACTCTATTGAATAACAAGCTATTTGGAAAAAAACTTTTTCTTTGGTTTTCTTCAAATAAATGAAATATAAAACTGTAGCTTATACTTCAAGACTAATATAATTCATTTAATAAACATGGGTCCTCTCATGACAGTACTATGTAATTAATCTTTTTAAAAACATTAAAACATCAGGTTGAAGTAGTATTTTAAAAATCAATGACTATTTATTTATTTTAGTGTGGAACTAGGAATTGAACCCAGGGGCATCTACCTCCAAGCTACACCCCCAGCCCTATTTTTAATTCTTTATTTTGAAACAGGGTTTTACTAAGTTGTGGAGGGCCTCACTAAAGTAGCTGAGGCTGGCCGTGAACCTGAGACCCTCCTGTTTCAGCCTCCCAAGTACTGAGATTATAAGTGTGAGCTACCATACCTGGTAACCGTGAGAATGTAATATGGTATGAAGCCCAGAAAAGAAGGTTAAAAGCTGTTTGATAAATCTATTACAAGAGTAATAGAGCCTGAGAGAAGGGTCACTCAAAATGTGGAAGCATAGTTGTTTTTGTTTTAATTTACCAGTCTTCTGTTATTTAATAAAAATATACTCAGATCAGTTTCAAAATAGCTTTTGAAATTTCCTCCTTATTATAAAGGCTTTATGCTTAAGAATCAATTATAATTTCATATTCTCACAAGCTACTAGGGAATAAGAACTTTGAAAAAATATTGTTTTAAATCTATATAATTCAGAAAGATGCTTAAAAATCATTCTGCCTTCCAGTCACATAGCAGAGCAAACAACAATACACAAATTTCTATTATTACTAAAAAAATTACTGAGAATGTTTAAAAACTGAATTCTACTTGAGATATTAGATCACTAGCTTCAGAATATTAAGCTGTTAATTACTCTTTATTTATCTATGGTACAATTTTAGCAAGCTTCAGAAAAAAATGTTTCCCAATCTTACAGGCAACTCTGATTTTATCACACTAAAGCACAAAAGCTTTTCAACTTTCTTAGAGATAACCTTTTCCCTATTATTCAGTTATTAATATGAACATTCATTTGTTGTATTATACTGGATTATACTATAAATGGTGAGCAAGCCATAAATTTTGCCTTCTAAGCTGGAGACTTTTAGCCTCATAATAAATAACTTCAAATAAGAATAAGCCTTAGATTCTTATGCCTGCTTTTAATGTTAATTCCTGTCAAGTTCTAAACTCATAATAATCTCTCTTATAAAGTGTAATATTCTAGCAGGGCGTGGTGGCACATTCTTGTAATCCCAGTACTTGGGAGGCTGAGAGAAGAGGATTGTGGTTGGCGGACAGCCTCAGCTACTTAGTGAGGTCCTTTGCAATTCAGTGAGACCCTGTTTCAAAATAAAGAATAAAAAATAGGGGAAGGAGCCTGGCTTGGTGGCACACACTTATAATCCCAACATTTGGGAGGCTGAGACAGGAGGATTGTGCAGGTTCAAAGCCTGCCTCAGCTACTTTGCAACTCAGTAAGACCCTTTTTCAAAATAAAGAATAAAAAAGTAGGACTGGGGTTGTCATTCAGAGGTAAAATGCCCGGGTTCTATCCCTAGTGCTGCAAAAATAAATGAATAAATAAGTAAGTAAATAAATAAATAAATAAATAAATAAATAAATAAATAAATTGAGGTAGGTGTATAGCTTGGAGGTGGAATGCCCCTGGGTTTCATCCCCAGTACCGCAAAAAAAAAAAAAAAAAAAAGTGTAATATTCTAACTTACCTTGGGTCTAAAGTTAGTGGTGGGACCCACATACTCATGCTGAGCTTTTACAGTTCCCCAGGGATGGTAAATTTTGAAGCATTCATTGCAGTAGCTTGCACTACAGTCCATGCAACTTTTTGTGGATTCTTGAGGTGGCGGTTTGCAAAGGTCACACATAATGGCTGTGGCTGCCCTAGCCGCCTGCCGGTATCTCTCAACAATAGTTTCCAAAGTAAAATTTCGAAATAGACCATTGATTCCTCGTTCTCCAAGATCCACATCATGTTCACAGCCAGGGCAAGGAAAAGTAGTTGTCCTAGGGATTAGTGAATTGCGCTTCCAGCCTGTGTAATTAGTAAGTCCTTGTTTAGTTACATCAGTAGGAAAATGATTAGAATGAAGAAAAGAGTTATGTTTTAGGAAGATGCATCTACAAATATATTCCAAAAAAATATCCAGAGTGGCTCCTTTTGAATCAATTTATACACCAAAAATGCTTTTTAAAAACTTTTTGGGGGCATGGTGCTGCACACTTGTAATCCCAGTACTTGGGAGGCTGTGATAGGAGGATCACAGGTTTGATTACAGCCTCAGCAAGTAGTGAGACTGTCATCAACCTAGGGAGATGCTGTTTCAAAATAAAAATAATAATTCTGGGAGTGTAGCTCAGAGGTAGAATGCCCCTGAGTTCAATCTCTAGTACCCCCCACACACACATTCCAAAAACAAAAAAAAAACCTTTTTCTTTGGTATACAAAAGACAAACTCAAATTATTGAATAGTTACTAGACAAAGAGGAAAGTAAAATAGTATGAGATAAATCCCATATAATGCCCTATAAAACCAAACAAAGACAAAACATATAATAGAATGCTATATATGGGATCAGGATCTTTTGAAGTTATATAATTAGCATTTTGATATGCCACATCTGAGGTATTTAAATGAACACAGCCTTAAGAGGAAATAAGAAGATACATAAAAGTTTTTACCCAGAGCCCCTACACAGGCTTGAGGCAGATCTATGAACTATTTGAAGGTTTGTGCAAAATTCTTCATTCATCTATCTATGTATTACTATTAAACATTCTATAGGTTTTATCAGATTCTCAAAGGAATACATGACCACAAATTTTAAAGAATCATTATAATAGGTTTCCCTCTGCAGTATTATTTTACCTAAAAAAAAAATTCAGTAGGTAAGATCACAAATAAATGCAATCTACAGAAGAGTGCAAAACTCATTCATAGAATTACAATTTAGTAACTTTAAGAGAGATCAATGATTAGTATCTTATGACCTGAAACAAAGAATCACTAACATTATTTAATTCAATAAGACAAAAGTTATATTACAAGTAATTTTAGAGTACATATAACATATGACATGACTTATCACATTTTGTTCAACACTATCATCCTGTTTTTTTTTAAAAAAAAAATAAAGAAACCAAGGCTTAATTGTCATTACCCACAGGTCCACAGGAATTCAAAGTTGTCCATTTAATACAGGTGCATACATACCTATATTCCCTCCTTTTTTAAAAAAAAAATAAATGCCTAATGATCTTGATAATCAATAATAATTCATTCTTAATTCTTAATAATAATTCCTAGTAATAATGGTTACCCACAATATAACTCCCTTAATATAAACACAAACTTCTCAACCTACATCCCCTTCTTTTATATTACCATGTATCCATTGCCAAAAATGAATTATGAGGCTTAATATATGACATTTAGAAAAGGTCTTGAAATAGCTACATAAATTAGTGCATATGCAAATAACTATTATCACTCAAAAGAATATTTTAAAAGATGGCATGATACCACTATAGGTAAAATTCTACAATCACTTCACAATACTGATATTTAAAGTGACTTTATAGGATGCTAAAATGGTGTCAGGCTCCAAAAGCTTCTTATACAACAGACATCCAGAATATTTTTAGTATCTCCATTTAAACATATTTTAACCCTTTCTATTTTCAAAAATAATTACACCATAAAAATCTGAAAATATTACCCAAAATATGTTCTGTAATAATTCTAAAAGCCTGCAGTATAGTTCAAGATGTTTCACACCACAGCAGGCATATAATGAAATAAGCAGGAAAGCTACTTTTGAAACACATGCCAATGAAACCTTCATTTAGTAAAAACACAGCTAAACTACTTTTGAAGTGATATAGTAGAGTGGTCAAGTTCAAACAAATGGAAATTCACAACTGTATGCTTCCATGCTTGAACTTGGGATAGAAATTTAAATGATGAATAACTAATCTCAACAATCGACATTTTTAAAAAGGCTATAATTGGTTTTGTAAAGGTTGTGATCAATTAAGTAATAAGATCAAACAAAGGTAAGGAAGTAATGCAGACCAAGCACTGGCCAAACTATTTGTGAGGCCAATAATATTTTAAAAATTTGAGTATTATCAACTTAAAAAATCCATTCTTTTCTTATATATCTTCACTTCAAAGGTAAGGCTGTGTGTGTGTGTGTGTGTGTGTGTGTGTGTGTGTGTGTGTGGTACTGGGGATAGAACCCAGGGGCATTCTACCTCCAAGCTACATCCCCAGCCCTATTTTATTTTATTCTCTATTTTGAAACAGGGTCTGACTGAGTTGCAAAGGGCCTCACTAAGTAGTAGCTGAGGCTGTCCATGAACCACGATCCTCCTGTCTCAGGCTCCCAAATGCTGGGATTACAACCATGTGCCACCACGCCCAGCTCGTAAGGCATAATTTTTAAATGCTTAAAATATTCACAAACTGACTTATAGCAAATCCTCCCAGAGTCAACTTTCAGTCAGTATTTCACCATTTAAGTATCAAAGAAGAAATAAAATATTTCAAAACAAAGGAAGAATCAACTCATAACAGGTTCCAAACCTCTACCAGTTTCATTTTCTCCCATATTCTTGATACAAATGACTTCCCCACAGTTAACACCCAGCCAATTAGTGAGCTACTCCTCTCCATGGTGGATGTCCATGCTGGGCTTCTTGGTGTCTAGCAACTGGCTGATACGTTATGCTGCTACCCTGTTTTCCTTTATCAGATTCTGACTATCTAATGTCTAGGTGTTATACTTCCTCTTTGAGTATTAACATTTTTCAGCAAAAACTATTTTTCTCAAGTATCCTCTGAAACAAAAACAAGGTTATAAGAAATTAACTTATTTTAAGTCAACAGCTCCTATTTCTCCTCCCAATGACTAAATTTAAACACTTAAAATTCTCATACACTCACTAAAGGCTTACTAAAAGATGTCACATGGATTCTAAAAGTGGCTATGAGATTTTAAATCAAAAGATGCAGAAAGCCAGGAAAACAGAAAGGGGATGCCATTTCAGATCTTTATTATTCCCCAATGAAAAGAAGGCATCACAAGTATTTAACAAACAAACAAAAAAATAGCCATTTTTACTTTTTTTTTTTTTTTTTTTTTTGGTGGTACTGGGGGTAGAAACTAGGGGCTTTTCTACCTCCAGGCTATAGTCCCAGAACTAGTTCATATTTTATTTGGAAACAGGGTCTCACTAAGTTCCTGAGAGCCTCACTAAGTAGCTGAGGCTGGCTTCGAACCTGCAGGATCCTCCTGTTTGAGCCTCCCAAGCACGGGGATTACAAGCATGCGCCACCACGCCCAGCTCACCATTTTTACTTTTAAGGGTCAAATGGAGTAAAAAAAAAAAAAAAAAAAAAAGTAAGATTGGTTGGTCCATCTTTCATACATAATCAAATATTTCAGAAAGCCTTTAATAAAAGCATACACTATTTACCCACCAGTAGGGAAGAGCTCAGTGTTAAAACTCTAATGCCAAAAATTTTAAAACATTTACAACAAAGAAATCATATGCATAAAGCAAGCAAAGATTATGTTATAGAATATATCAATACCTTTAAGTCAATTTTTTCATTATATGAAATACTACTGGTTTAACTTCCCCAATGTCATAATATTAAGCTTTGTTCCACACAGTAAATGTAAAGGAGTTTACAGATACTATACATATAAACAAAAGGCATATATATCATTTTCTTTAAAAATGTCATATATACTGGCAAAACATACATATTATCAATGTTTACCCATAAAATATTAAAACTTGCTTAAAAATTTAGTCCTGTTGACCTTTAGGTCATTTCAGTCCAATTTGTCCATTTTATACATAATTTTGAAGACTTGACCACTGATGTTAAAGAACCTTATATAAACACAAGATAATTTAAATCTAATACTATTCTGTCTGCGGCCACAAAAGCAATAAAGCATTTTCTACCTCTCCACCCCATAGATCTCCATTGTGATCCTGTGAACAATGAACAGAAAGTTGGATTTACCCCCACCCGGAAGGCCCCCGAGGTCTGGGCCACAAGGCTCCAACCTCAGGAGGGTGGGCAGGCACGGGTGAGGCTCCCTTAGGCAACACCCGCCCCAAGACCCCAGAGTTCCAGGCCGCATAGCCCCAACCAATGGAGGGTGGACGGGTGCAAGTGGGACTCCCTTAGGCAATCCCCCCACACCTGGAAGGCCCTGAAGGTCCGGGCCGCATGGCCCTGAACCCCGGTGGTTGAGCGGGCGCGGGCGGGGCACTCTTAAGTGACCCCCAACCACCCGGAAGACCCCAGAGGTCTGGGCCACAGGGCCCCGACCCCGTGCGGGTGTTCGGGTGCAGGTGGGGCATCCTTAGGAGACTCCCCTCCCACCTGGGAAGAAAATAAATTTTTCATCGCTACCGAGTACCTGATCCCACATCCTCCCCAAACCACACATGCTCTCTTCTCTTATTAAAAAAAAAAAAAGGAAACAAAAAAAGAAAAATATTCGAGATGAATATTTTGGAATATTGGAGATATCCTCTGAAATTCAGAGTATCCTCTGAAACAAAAACAAGGTTATAAGAAATTAACTTATTTTAAGTCAACAGCTCCTATTTCTTCTCCCAATGACTAAATTTAAACACTTAAAATTCTCATACACTCACTAAAGGCTTACTAAAAGATTTCACATGGCTTCTAAAAGTGGCTATGAGATTTTAAATCAAAAGATGCAGAAAGCCAGGAAAACAGAAAGGGGATGCCATTTCAGATCTTTTTTATTCCCCAATGAAAAGAAGTAAATGAAGGAATGGGATTGGAATTGGATGAGGGCTTATCGGATGATATGTCAAATCTTGTATTCCAAAGTGATGTATGATTACAAAAAATAATAATAAATAATTGTCACAGAAATTACTCTGTGCTCAGAATATTGGAGATGCAGACAAAACATATCCATCTGAACTGGAACTTTTGGAAAAATTCCCTGCGAAGGAGGACTTCTGCTTCTCTACATTGTTAAGAATCCAGGACATCACCTGTAAGGAGAGAGTCTAGCGGAGACCCAGGTGGAAGGAGGTGGCGGCAGCAGTGGCCAAGATGGCGGTGGAGACTTGGATTTGGGAGAGGCAGACATCTGATCCAACCCACCCTGATCCTCTGAAGAAATTACCCCAAAAGTCGAATGCTACTGTCGCGCATGCTTAGGAACACTGGACATTATGCGGTATGGGAAAAGAGCTTGGGAAAGATTTGAAATGGTGGAGGCAGTCTCATTGGCAGCAGCAAGTACCCAGGGGAGGCAGAGATCTGACGTACTACACTTGGAACTTTTGAAAAAATTACCTCAGAGGTGGAATACTACCACCATACACCCTTGGGAACGTGGGATAACCTGCTGGGTGAAGAGGGTGCGCGTATCGGAGCCTGCCGAGGAGTTAGGCCAGTGCCGGGGCCAGCGAGGCTGGGATCTGAGCCTGCCTTGAGGTATGGCCAGTGCTGGGGCCTCCGAGGACGGGATTGGACTCTGCCGAGGGGTAAGGCCTGTGCCGGGGCCAGTGAGGCCGGGATCAGAAACGGCTGTGAGCCTGCTGAGGAGTTAGGCTGGTGCCAGGGTCAGCGAGGCCGGGATCAGAGCCTGTCATGAGGCGAGACTGGTGCTGGGACCTCTGAGGCCGGAAGAGGAGCCAGCCGAGGGGTTAGTTCGGTGCGGTGGTCAACAAAGCCAGGATCGGGGCCTCCCATGAGGCAACGCCGGTGCTGGAGCCAGTGAGGTCGGGATAAGAATCCTCCAGGTGGCCAGGCCACTACTGGGGCCGTCAAGAATGGAATCGGAACTTGCAATGCGGCATGCACAGAGAAATAGCACAGAAAATAAAATCCAGATGCTTCCCCTAATTAGCAAGAACTAGGAGGAAAGGGGTAACAGGAGGAGGTCGAGTAGTAGAAAGGGCCCTATTGAGAGGCAATTAAGGTGACCAATCAGAGGGGAGGGGATGAGGGAGGATGGAATCTCTTTAAAACTCATGAGGTGTGTAAACAGTTTTATCAAAGATAATCACCAATTAAGCATGGGATCGAGGGAGGGGGAGGGAATGGGATTGGAATTGGATGAGGGCTTATCGGATGATATGTCAAATCTTGTATTCCAAAGTGATGTATGATTACAAAAAATAATAATAAATAATTGTCACAGAAAAAGAAAGCTGGATATAGAGTTTAATTTCAAAGAATAGATTCACAACTTACAAAGAAAAGATAAAGCAGTAATTGTATCCTACACATAACAGTTAAAATGTGTTTTTCCCAGTACGCATGGTATTGATGAAGCCAGCAATAATGAAACATTTCAAGTTATTTCATTAGAATTCAAAATTCATCACTGCTGGTACAGCACCTAAGAGATATATTTTATCCTAATGATTTATTTTTAAACAAGAGTATTTATAGCAACTGTTAGAAATAAAAAGTAAAAACCAAGTACTGAAGTTTTGTTTGCCTTTTTAACCTAAAATCTAAACATTACAAAAACTGACAACAGGAAAATACAAAATGAGAGGAAAACCTGGGCATATATCATCAGAAACATAAAAATAAGATGGCTCTTAATTTTACATAACATGGAACTGTGCTGTACACAAACCTTAGTCTTCTTTCAAGATACTCCTTTATTTAAAAAATTATTAACCAGGTGTGGTGGCATACACTTGTAATCCCAGCATTTGAGAAGCTAAGATAGAACAATCAGGGTTCACAGCCCATCTCAGCTAATTAGTGAGGCCCTTTGCAACTCAGTAAGACCCTGTTTCAAAATAAAGAATTTAAAAAAATAAATAAAACAGGGTTGGGGTATAACTCAGAGGTAGAATGCCCCTGGGTTCCATCCCCAGTACCGCAAAATAAAGAATTTAAAAAAATAAATAAAACAGGGTTGGGGTGTAACTCAGAGGTAGAATGCCCCTGGGGTTCCATCCCCAGTACCGCAAAAAAAAAAAAAAATCAAATTTTATCAGATGGCAATATTATCCAAGTGAAATACACTAGCTAAAAGTACAATGTGTAATTTGAAATTTTCCAGTAGCCACAGTAAAAAAAAAAATAGTATTGATAGCATTATTAAACTTATATCCAAAATGGTATAATTTCAAAACATAATCAAGTCTTTTTTAATCCTGAATCTTTTAACTCAGCATGCATTTAATACTGACAGCACATCTCAATTCAGACTAGCCATATTTCAAGCACTTGATAACTATATGTAAATAATGGTTACTATACTAGATAGTCCAGTTCTAATCCTTAATTAAATCTACTGCAAAACTAATTTTTAGAATTTTATTCTTCCCATTCCAATACCTATGAGTAGCATTTCTGGTTTCCTTCGCAAATGTGTCTGTCTGACACAAAGAAGAAACCTGTCCCTCCCCAAAAGGGGAGAAGGGCTTTATTTACCCATGAACCTGTAAATCTAAAGAAAATTTATAGACCAATGCCCATTAGATGGAGGGTAAGTAATATTACATTTGTAATTCTACTAGTTTAAATAATGATCATGTGGATTACAATCCTAAAATTTGTATTCATTTGATAAAAATCTCCAGGAATAATTACCATATTAGATACATTTTCACTCACTGGCTACTGTGTTTTTATCCATTAACTTAGTATGTATGCTTGATGAAGAACTGTGCTCTAATTTTTGCACTCATGTGAAGCTTTGTACACTGCTCGGATATTCATTATGTGCCTTTTAAAAAGGACAGTTCTATCTTATCCATTATTCTTGAGCAATTTGTCGTGTCTGGTAAACCATGGACACTAGAATATTTGTTGAGTGAATAAATACAGCTGGTATTCAATAAGGAATACAACTTCAGTGCTGGAGAAGATGTGGAAGATGACAGAATGTGTTCAACATACCACCCAAAGCAGAATTTCCCTCTATAATATTCAGAGACTAGTCACCTAATGCATTATTTAAAACAAAGGCTAGCCGGGCGTGGTGACGCACGCTTGTAATCCCCGCACTTGGGAGGCGGAGACAGGAGGATTGCGCAGGTTCGAAGCCAGTCACGCTGGCTTAAGAGACCCTGTTTCCAAATATAAAAAATTATAAAATAGGTTTGGGAGTGTAGCCTGAAGGTAGAAGAGCTTCCAGGAATCCCAGTACCACCAAAAATAAATAAATAAATAAATAAATAAATAAATAGCTACAAAATGCTGGGCATGGTGTGCACACTTGTAATCCCCACAATTGGGAGGCTGAGACAGGAGGATCGCGCAGGTTCAAAGCCAGCCTCAGCTGGCTTAAGAGATTCTGTTTCCAAATAAAATATAAAAATAGGTCTGGGAGTGTAGCCCAAAGGTAGAAGCCCCTGGGTTCCATCCCCAGTACCACCAAAAAAAAAAAAAAAATGCTACAAATACTGATGGCCCAAAAGCTGGATGAGTCAGAGTCAAAAATATGTTTTGGCATATTGTCCTGCCCAATGTTGAGCTGGCATGGTGTCTTTAAATAATGTTAATTGTCACTATTTTCACATAAAAACCACTATTAGGTTTGTGACAAAGCAGTAAATCTGACAGTTTCATACCCACAGCCCGACATGATGACTCACTGGTGTTGTGTGGCTTCTGCCCCCTTTAACACAGCATCCATTCTAGTCTCTAGTCCCAACCATACCCCACTGTTCCAGCAGGGAGATCTAGAATCAGTAGGCTGCTGACACCAGGACTGTTTACTAACTGGTAGTAGAGAAACTTAACTATTTGTATCTACACCAAAGAAATAAAAGGATGGTTCTGTATTTAATATGCCTGTATTTAATACACCCTGTAGCTGGGCGTGGTGGCACACACTTGTAATCCCAGCATTCAGGAGGCTGAGACTAGAGGATCGCAGTTCGTGGACAGCCTCAGCTAATTAGTGAGGCCCTCTGCAACTCAGTGAGACCCAGTTTCAAAATAAAGAATAATAAAAAAAAAATAGGGCAGGGGGTGTAGCTCGTAGGTCAAATGTCCCTGGGTTACACCCTCAGACCTGTAAAACATAAAAATAGAAACAAACAAATACACCCTGCAGCATCCATATTTAAATGATAGGGATCTGATATAATTAAGCACCCCATTTCATTTGAGGATGGCCTTAGAGGTTTTGGGGGGGGGGGTTTCCCCCCTTTCACGTTTCTAAATCTCCCTCCTTACTCCATCTAATCACTGATCAGGAACCTATGCTAAAGATAACCAGTGCACTCCTCCATCACTGGAGTCTGCCACTAGAAATTCTTATCTCCTGTAACTGTTCTTCACAGAAAAGTTTTCAAACCCCTCTTCATTGCAACTCTACCCTCAGCACATATTCCAGCTTCACACTGTTCTTCCTAAAGACCATCTTTGATTCTATTCCTAATCTAGACAGTGGAATTCATAGTGAAATGGAGCTCTTGTTCTGAGGGGGAAAAAAGCCCCATCACTGAACACAGTCATTGCGGCATGCTCCTGTAGCAAAGGTTGGCCTTTCAACACCCATTCAACAAACGCATATTAAGCACCTACAGGATATCATGCTATGTAAATTCTTGAAAACAGAAATGATTCAAACTCTGCTAGTACTTCATATGAATCACAAAATACTATCTAAATCTTGAGATTTAAAGCCTACATAAAGTACAAGATTTCATGAAGTATGTATGTAAATACAACCTAGTTACAAGTAGAAATACTCCACTTAGATGCCTACGCTAAGTGTAAATATATAAAAACAGTAAATTTTCATGGTCAAAGAAGCAGGGAAACACAATTAATGAAGATCTACCAACAGAACATCCAGTTTTATCTGGCAAGATAACTAAGCCATTAGCTCCTTCCCTTCCTCAGTGTGCTACTTTCACAGCAAGGAGGAAAACATAGAAGGGTGACTTCATAATGAGCATAGTCCTCTATGTGCTCAGACTTCCTGCCCCATGTGCTCAGACTCCTTGCCTAAGGCTCCTTTTTGGTATGTACATATAATTTTTATATGTGCAAAAAATACCTTCCAAGCTATCAGTGATTGAAATTTAAAGAAAAGTATACATTTTTAAAATGGCATAATATCACTTATAATAAATTTACTTTTATTCATTCTCTGATAGAACACAGAACCAAGAATACCATAAAAGATGATCCCATTATCACAGAGTAGACCAAAAATAGATGGTCCTTTAAAATACAACTTGAGATTCTTTCTTGAAAAAAATTTACATGATTAAAAATTACTCCTATACTGTAAGAAAAACCTGACAAAGTGAGCAGTAGAATTAAACTTAAAATCTCTAAGTTCATATTGAGTAGAGATGAAGCTCTAAAGTCTGGAACTTAATAGTCATTCACATACTCTCATCTATGCAAAGGATGAGCATGAGGCTGTAGCAACATGATTTCAGCACCTTAAGTGATTTTAAATGCATTTTGATCTACATTACAATATATGTGCTATATAGCAAATAGACATACTTCTATATAACAATTCTACTACTATTTATAATGCTCAAAATCTTTATTTTTAAAAATAGATTTAAAATGACTAAAAAACAGCTGGGCATGGTGGTGTATACTTGCAATCTCAGTACTTAGGAGGATGAGACATGAGGATTTCAGGTTCTAGGCCAGTCTCAGCAACTTAATGAGATCCTGTTTCAAATAAAAAATATAGGACTGGGCTGTGGCTCACAGGTAGAATGTCCCTGGGTTCAATTTCCAGTGCTAAAAAAAAAAAAAAAAAAACTGGAAAATTTCCAACTGAAATTATACAAAATAATTTGTCTAAAATTTTCTAGCACTAGCCATTGTGTAAAGTCAAGAATTCATTTGACATTTTAAGTGGTGCGAACCATTTATAACTACAGTTTTAATTTATCCACCTGCAAAAATTAGCATTCGAAATGACAAAAGTAATTTTCCTCCACATTTCCATCCCATTCCCCACCCAACTCTAAGGTTCTGCTACATACCTGGTCTGTTAATTCTGTCAATTTTATCCAAGCTAGGGGAGGGGAGCCGAAGTCGAGGACTGCTCTGATTGGAGTTGTCTGATCCCACATCATTGAATGAATCATCAAGAGTCAGTAAGAGTTCTTTTACACATTTATGACAGATACTGTGTTGACAAGGGAGAATCAATGGATGGGTAAACAGCTCCTTGCATGCTGGACAAATCAGTTCTCTTTCGATATTCTTAATAGTCACCTTAAAATTAAACAAAAATCAGATTCAAAAGCCTTTAGGGGGTAAATATGTTAGCATACTTATCTCTCTTGTGGAAATACAAGTACTTAGCCAGTGTGGTGGCACGCGCTTATAATCCCAGCATTCAGGAGGCTAACATGGGAGGATCCTGGTTTGCGGACAGGCTCAGCTACTTATCAAGACTCTTTGCAACTCAGTTTCAAAAAATAAAGAATAAGCTGGGCACACGCTTGTAATCCCCACACTTGGGAGACAGAGACAGGAGGATCGTGCAGGTTTGAAGCCAGCCATGCTGGCATAAGAGACCCTGTTTCCAAATAAAAAAGTATAAAATAGGTCTGGGAGTGTAACCGGGAAGTAGAAAGGTTTCCAGGAACCCCACTACCACCAAAAAAATAAATTAATTAATTTAATTTAATTTTTAAAATAAATTATAAAAAATAGGGCTGGGGATGTAGCTCGGAGGTAGAATGCCCCTGGGTTCCAAGCCCAGTACCTAAAAAAAAAACAAAAAAAAAAAAAAACATGTACTTAAAAAGAACTAAGAGCCAGGCTTGTAATCCCTACGCTTGGGAGGCGGAGACAGGAGGATCACACTGGTTCGAAGCCAGCCTCACTGGCTTAAGAGACCCTGTTTCCAAATAAAAAATATAAAATAGGTCTGGGAGTGTAACCCGGAGGCAGAAGGGTTTCCAGGAACCCCAGTACCACAAAAAGAAAGAAAAAGAAAGAAAGAAAGAAAGAAAGAAAGAAAGAAAGAAAGAAATTTTTTAAAAAGAAAATAAAAAAGGAACTAAGAAACAGATTTTTTTAATATCTGAAATGTCCTTCAATTATAATATTCTATACCATCAACCTTTCAACATCCATAGCTTAGAACTGAGAACAGAGAGTGGCACACATCTGTAACCCCAGCTACTTGGGAGGCTGAGGCAGAAGGATCACAAGTTCAAGGTCAACCAGAGCAACTCTGCAAGACCCTGTCCAAAATAAAAAGGACCTGGCATGTTACTCCATACTAGAGGACTTGCCTAGAATATATGAGGCCCTGGTTAAATCCCCAGTGCCAAAAAACTAAATTCAGGAGACATGAGGCAAAGGGAAAAGAACATAAAAGAAAATAAAAAACCCAAAGTCACTCAAATCATCATGAATAATTATTGATTTAATGCTATAGTGAAATCCTAAAAGTAACTGCTTAGCCGGGTGTGGTGGTGCAGGCTTGTAATCCCAGCATTCAGGAGGCTGAGACCAGAGGATTGAGGTTCGTGGACAGCCTCAGCTACTACTTAGTGAGGCCCTCTGCAACTTAGTGAGACCCTGTTTCAAAATAAAGAATGAAAAATAGGGCGGGGAGTGTAGCCCGGTGGTCAAATGCCCCTGAGTTCTATCCCCAAACCTGAAAAATTAATGATAATAATAATAATAATAATAATAAAATAAAAAATAAAAGTAACTGCTTCAATTAAAAAGTCTGACTGTAACACTGAATCAACTGTATTCCTATCTAGTATCAGGCTAGCCAGTATGTTCATGGAATCTAGTCCAAATCTATTTACAAAGTGAGTAAGTGGCAATTTTGTGCATTAAATGTGACCATTTTCCATGGACTGCAACTATAACACAGCTACATGCTTGAGATTCTCATGCTATATATTAAAGCAGTTCTTATAAAAGCATTTTATGAATACGGTGTAGAGGACTTCAATACTACAGGATTTATGTCATTATTTTAAATGAGTAACATTTTAGACTCATAACTAAAAAGATGTAATAACTGCATATCAGTTTCCCATCCTTTCTCTATGCAGTTCTATTTGTGTATCTCAAATTGCAAATTGCTGATATGAATGTATTATCAGCATCCCTGCAATTATAACAACAGCCCAACATTAATATATTCTTTTTTTTTTTTTTTTTTTGCAGGTCTGGGGATGGAAGCCAGGGGTATTTGACATCCGAGCTACACCCCCTGCTCTATCTTTTTCTTTTATTCTTTTTATTCTTTATTTTGAAACCGGGTCTCACTCATTTGCAGAGGGCCTCACTAAGTAGCGGGAGCTGGCGGTGAACTGCCATCCTCCAGTTTCAGCCTCCCAAATGCTGGGATTACAAGCATGCGCCACCACGCCCGGCTTTATTACTATATTCTTAACTTTGTACAATCATTTCAACTCAAAATACACAAAGTTAAAATTTAGTCTTTTTTTTTTTGGTGGTGGTATTGGGGTTCCTGCAAGCCCTTCTACCCCCGGGCTACACTCCCAGACCTATTTTGTATATTTTTTTTTATTTGGAAACAGGGTCTTTTAAGCCAGCATAGCTGGCTTCGAATCTGCGCGTGATCCCTCTGTCTCTGCCTCCCAAGCATGGGGATTACAAGCGTGCGCCACCACGCCAGGCTAGTCTGTTTATTTTAATGAAATAAAAATACATGCTAAACCCTCGTGTCACAAAGTGCTTTGATAATCCTTGCCAATATCACTGCAGCCAACTGATTTTATCATTGTCAGTGATTCTTGCAGTGCAGTGTCTTGCATTATTTTACTAAATAAAGGCCCAGAAAAGCCAGGCGTGGTCGCTCCTGCTTGTAATCCCAGTACTTGGGAGGCTGCGACAGGAAGGATCTTAGGTTCGTGGACAGCCTCTGCTACTTAGGCCCTCTGCAACTCAGTGAGACCCTGTTTCAAAGTAAAGAATAAAAAATAGGTCTGGGGGTATAGCTCTGAGGTAGAATGCGCCTGGGTTCCATCCCCACACAATTTTAACCAATTTGGAAATGAGGTAACCACACCACAATTCACATAAAGGTACAGGATATTCACAACTTATCTCATTTAACCAAGTTTGACATTAATTCAAAAGAATTATCCTACAAGTCCAAAATACATTCTCATACCCCATTTTGATATATAAAACGATACCTTTGGTTACAGTTTACCTCCCACTGCAAGATCAGTGGGACCTTTTTTATTTTTGCAGTATTAGGGATGGAACCCAGGGGCATTTTCTACGTCTGAGGTACATCCCTGCCCTATTTTTTATTCTTTATTTTTGAAGACAGGGTCTCATTGAGTTGCAAAGGGCCTAAGTAGCTGAGGCTGTTTGTGGACCTGTGAACCGCAATGCTCCTATTTCAGCCTCCCAAATGCAGGGATTACAAGGGTGTGTCACCACGCCCAGATCGGTTTTTCTTTTCCTTTTTTTTTTTTTTTCTTGGCACATAAAGCATTGACTTGAATTTATAATCACAATGAAGTAATTCTTACATGAAAGAAAAATTAGTGTCCATTCTTTTATTCACTGAGGGGAAAACTAATCTAAGAGAAATGTGATGTGGTGGCGCCCTCGCTGCATTGGCTTCAAAGGGGTTCGTGGGGAAACTTCGGAAGTGCTTAGCTCCAAACCAACCTCGGCCACCTGGACCGCCGCGCCCGAGAGCAAGGGGGCGCCCGCGGCCCTCCAGACCGCGCTCCGCCGACCCCACCCAGCGGCTGGCCCGACCCGGAGGGGCGAAGGCCAGGGCGAGGCGCGGCCGGCGGCCCTGCCCACTCACCCGAGCGTCCGCAGCGTCCCCCTCCATGGCAGCCGTCAGCCGTCGGCCAGGTGTCATCCACGGCGGCCAGGGCCGAGCCGAGCGCGAGCTGCAGCCGGAGGCGGCCCGCGGCCACGCGGCGAGGACCGGCCGGGCGGGTGAGAGCGCGGGCGGCACAGGCAGGCCAGCTCCGGCTGCGCGGCTCCGCGGACTGCGCTGGCGGCACAGCGACCCGAGGGCGGGCTGGCGGGCAGGGGCGTCGCCCGGCAACCGCGCCGCCGCACAAAGGGGGCGTGGCCGGCCCCGCCCCGGCTCCCCCCCGAGGCCCCGCCCCAGCTCCCAGCTCCCAGCTCCCTGCCCTGCCCCCGCCCACCGGCGCCCCCCAAGCTGGCCCGGCTCCCCCACCCTGCGGCCCCTCCCCGGCTCCCCCACCCGCCCCGGTTCCCCGCTCCCCCCGTCCACTGATACTTCGGTGAACTCCCCAGCTCTTAGAGTTACGCAGCACTCGCTCTCCGCGGGCTCCTCCTCAGGGCGCGGCTCGGTCGCGCTCATCAGGTTCCTGCCCCAGGGACGCGAACCCTCAGGGTAGGGGCTCCACCCCGGGGTGCTGGCCAGAGATGGAACTCCACAGACCGCAGCAAAGGGGCGCCCCCTCCAAATCCGACAGCGTACCAGAGGTTTCCCGCGGGAGAGCCGAGTACCCGCAGGAACTAGCGGAGAAAATTCCACCTGCCGCGATTCAGGCGCGTTTCTTCTGTTTTGTTTGCAGCGCACACGGAGAACAAGTTAACCTGGGATTGTTGGGAACCGTTGCTTAGATCACGCAGCCTTCCCGGGCAGCTTAAATAAATTCGTCCTTAGTTATTAGACTGCAAAGGCCGATGCCCTAAACTGCTGAGTGAAGGGACCACAAAACTGCAGCGAGGCGTCTTGTTTAGGTTTTAAAATGCTTCCCATTTTAAATTTCCTGTTTGAAAGAAATCTCTTCTGTGTCAAGTTCCGCTGTCTTCCCGCAGCCGAGTTAACAGCCGTAGCCCCTTTTCCAATATCCCGAATGATTAAGAATAGCAAGGAAATACAGCAGTGGTCTTTAATGGAACGCCCTCGACTTACAGATAAGGGGCAGAGAGGATGAAAGCCTTGCCCAGTAATGGCTGGGCTGTTCAGATGCAGATCCATGGCCTAAGTAATAGCCTCAAACAACTTTCCTTCCTCCCAAGAGTCCTTATCAAGAGGTAAGGAGGTGAACAGCAAGTGCCTGCGTGTTCTCTAAATCATGCCCTATGGCCATATGCCTATATAAGTTCTTAAAGACTTATCATAAGTCTGTTGCTGCTGCTACTTGCTATTTCATTCTTTTTTTAATTTTTAAACGGTGTTCCACTAAATTGCGGAAGGCCTTACTAAATTCCTAAGGCTGGCCATGAACTTGAGATCCCACTGCGTTGGCCTCCCAAGTACTGACATTAAATTAGGCATGCACCATCACACCTGGCTTCTATGAATCTGTTTCTAATACTTGTCTTTGGGTTAAGACACTTCTCTAGCTATAATTTCACAGCAGCTCACTTGGATAGTGCTTTGGTCCAAAAAAAATCACTAGTTGACAGAAAAAAAGAGATTAGACGGTTTCAATAACATGAACTAAATAGACAACTTATGTAGAAAATATGTGAGTGAAAATAAAATGTAAAAGCCTCCCTTTTTGCAAATCAAACTTCATTGAGATATTTTCCACCTAATGTAGTCCAAAAATTATGTTAATATACTTGCCAAAAGTGTGGGTAATTAGGCACTTACAAACTTTTATGGTGTAGACTGGTAAAATTTATTTGAAGTGAAAATTTGCAATCCTATCAAAAAAATTTAATACTTTTGACTGATTCCTATCTAAGAATGTTTCTACTGTAATCATTGCATTGAAAAAATGCATACACATATCTTATTGAGGACTTTTAACAGCTAAATATTTATCTTCCATAATGTATACTCATACCATGAAATATTATGCAGCAGTTAAATGAATGTACCAATGAGAAAGAATACTTAAAATATAGTGTTTCAAAATGTAAAATCATAGCCTGGCATGGTGGCACACGATTGTAATCCCAGTACTTGGGAAGCTGAAACCAGAGTTTCAGGTTAGTAGCCAGTCTCAGCTACGTAGTAAGGCACTCTACATCTTAGTGAGATCCTGCTTCAAAATAAATAATTTAAAAAAAATAGGGCTGGGGGTGTAGCTCAGAGATAGAATGTCCCTGGGTTCCATCCCAAGTACCACGAAAAAAAAAAAAAAAAGTAAAATCATATGGTTTCTGTATGCTTGCCCCTCTAGTAAGAGAAAAGTCCAGATAGGCATATATGTTTGTATAAGCAAACAAAAAGTGTCTCTGGAATACAGGTCGCGCCCGCACATACGTTAGCCAAGCACACACCTGCAATCCCAGTACGTAGAGGCTGAGTGAGATAGGAAGATCTCAGGTTTGAGATGAGCCTTAGCAACTTAGTAAGGCCCTCAGCAACTTAGACCTTACACCCTATTTCAAACTATATATATATATATATATATATATATATATATATATATATATATATATATATAATCTCAGAGTGCAAACACCCTGAAATTTAACCTTTAGTATCCCCCAAAATAAATTATTCCTCCATTTTGCATTGCTCCTTGACACCTATCCTTCCCCAGTCTGGAGTATTTTAGCACCTTTTTTTCCTAATAGTTTCTTTTAAAATCTCAAAATTCAAGACAAGGAAACCATCACACACTAAGTGCACAGACCTTCAACACTTCCCTTCACTGAGAAATCTTACACTTGTTGGTGTTATACATTCGCTCTTCTATCCCAGGGGTGCAAGCTGTCTCAAATCTATCTACTTCATAACGTTTGAAAGGTCAACAACACCCTCTCCCAACTGTATTTAAGTTTTGGTAAAATAGAAGCTCAATACATGTTTTTCATTAGGTTTGTTTGTTTGCTCATTTGTTTGTTTTTGGTGGTAGTGGGGTTCCTGGAAACCCTTCTACCTCCGGGCTACATGCCTAGACACCTATTTTTTATATTTTTATTTGGAAACAGGGTCTCTTAAGTCAGCGAGTCTGGCTTTAAACCTGCATGATCCTCCTGTCTACACCTCCCGACATTCATTGGTTTGTAAAATGTTAACTTTTGCTCTGTAGGCTATATACTACTCAATAAGCTACCTTGATCTCTTCCCATATTAACTCAGTTTGGCCTGACAGAGAAGTAGGGTATCATTTTATTAGTATTTCCTAAAAAAGAAGTAGAAATAATGTGCTGTGACCACATACAACTAAAACTTGCCCCCTGTTGGAACCTCTAGTATTCAGCATCCCTAGTACAAAATTGAGAGAGCTCCTGAACTTAGGGAAATAAGGAAGATGGAAATGAAGTAAATCACATTTTACAATAGATTGACACATAGTCTACCCATATTGCTAGGTATCAGGAAGTTAGAGGTGAAGGGACAATGAAGGGCACTATCTGTCAGTGGTTGACCCAGGCCTCTGCCAGACCAAGCTGATCAGTCATAAAATGGTTCTACAGGAACAAAGTCAGGACACAGGTGTGCAGAAAGCCAAGAGGTTCAGATTTCCACCGCCTGGTGGAATCTGACTCATCTTTCAAGTACAATTCTAGAAGCCTCTTCCATGAGTCTAGTTTTCATTGATTCTCTCTCCTTACTCTGAACTCCTCCAGCACTGTCTCACTGCTCAGTTAACACAATTACAATACTCTCATTCCATACACTAATGTTCGATGTTTTCTAAGTATTCTCTCTCCAACCAGTTAAGCTTCTATTTGTTTAAGACAAAATCTAGGAGGCAAAGCCAGGCGTGATGACACACGCTTGTAATCCTAGTACTTGGGAGGCTGAGACAGGAAGATTGCAGTTCGCAAACAGCCTCAGCTACTTAGTGAGGCCCTCTGCAACTTAGTGAGCCCCTGTTTCAAAATAAAGAATAAAAAATAGGGCTGGGGGTATAGCTCAGAGGTAGAATGCCCCAGAGTTCCATCCCCAGTACTGCAAAAAATTTAAAAAAATTAAAACTCCAGTAGCATCAGACGAACAATTTGAAATTGGGAAGATAAAAAAAGAAACAATTCTCTTCTAGCAGATTTTTTTTCTCCATTAATAACAGGAATGTACTTACTGGATAAGTGGCGTGGAAAGGGGTCTCTTGACCAACCTAAGTTAATCAACATTGGTAATACTTTGAAGTTGTCTAGAAGGTCCTTTTTGACCACATCTTATTATCTTTCCCAACCCCCATGCTAAGGGTTGCTAGAGTTAGCGAATCAAAATAAAAAAACACACCCAGTTACATTTGAATTTCAGATGCACAATGAAAACACTTTTAGTATAAGAACATCTCAATTATTGCATGGCACATACTTGTTCTAAAATTGTTATTTAACTAGAATTCTACATTAACTTTACATCCTATATTTTATCTAGAAATCCTACCTCCACTTGTTAAAACTTGTTTTATCTAGAAATCTTACCTCCACACAATTTGGAGATAAGGTATCTCAAGATCTATGTTGTCATAAATAAGAGCTAATGGTAATACTTTTTATTAAGGGCCAGTTGTGTGGTAATAACAGTTTTAGGAAACTCAGATGACCCATTCATTTAATCCTTATGATAATCTTGTGAAATATACTTATAATTCTCTTCAGAGGAGACATGTAATCATCACTACTCCTCCCCACCTCCATTTATTTATTTATGTATTTATTTATATATTTTTTGGTGGTACTGGGGTTCCTGGAAGCCCTTCTACCTCCGGGCTACACTCCCAGACCTATTTTATATTTTTATTTGGAAACAGGGTCTCCTAAGCCAGCACGCGTGGCTGGCTGGCTTCTAACCTGCGCGATCCTCCTGTCTCCACCTCCCAAGGTGGGGGGGGACTACAAGCATGCGCCACCATGCCTGGCCTCCCCACCTCCATTTAAAGATTAGATAATCTGCTCTCATATTGCACAGCTAAGTACTAAACAGAATGGAAACCTGGGCTCACCCAGCATCTCTATGGCATGGCCCATCGGTAAGTATAAAACAAGTAATTTACAATTTCATAAAATATCTGACTTTCTCTTTTATAATGTATTTTAAGAGAGCCTTTTTAAAAAAAATATCTTTATAGTAATATAGTAAAAAATAAAAATTATAAAATTATAAGTGAGCTGTTTTTAAATGATATTGCAGAACTCTAAATCTTCTTCTCTTTCCCCCTACACAGCACATATATTTTACTCAATCTCAATATATTAAAAAAATTTAAATAATACAGTGAGCACAATTTTACCTTTTCCACCAGTTTATATTTCAAAGGCTACTATCCAACCTTCTGAAACAGATCATTTGGTGGTATTTTTGTTTTGGCCACAGGAAATGTTTGAGACTTTACATTAGTCTAGATGGGAGGGTTTTCTAAATCTACTTCAGAGTGTCTTCTTGTTTTATAATCAATTTTGTATTTGTATAAATTCTTGAAATTAGCTAAGCATAGTGGCACATGCCTGTAATCCCAGTACTTAGGAGGCTATGACAGGAAGATGACAGTCTCACAACTTAGTGAGACACTGTTTCAAAACTAAAAAATAAAATAGTGCTGGGGGTGTACCGCAGAGGTAGAATGACCCTAGGTTTAATCCTTAGTACCAAATAAAAAAATTTTAATTTTTTGTATCTCCAAGGTATTCAAGGTTAAAATAACCTACCAACTACTTATATTATTGCCTGTTTACAAAAATTAAATGTAAGCTTTCCAAAACCTCTTTTATTTTGCTCAAACTAGTATATTCTTTGGATATGCCCAAATGGTAATTAGACTATGGCAAACAACAAGTATTTTCTAGATATTTATACATAAATATAAATATGATAAGTAGTAGAACTATAAAGAGACAAATTAACTTAAAATATGTGTTCCTTGCCATCAAGTCTTCATTATGATTCTAAAATAGTGTATAATAGTCTGAAGGGAATAGGTATATGAAAATGATAAAAAAAAAAAATAAGGCAAATCTGTTTCAGCGGTGTACTGCAGATTAAACCCAGAAGTGTCTACCTCTAAGTTATACCTTGAGAACTTTATTTTTTATGTTAAAACAGGGTCTTGACTGCTGGGCATGGTGGCACAGGCTTATAATGCCCCGCTTAGGAAGTGGAAACAGGAGGATCACGCAGGTTTGAAGCCAGTCCTCCCTGGCTTAAGAGACCCTGTTTCCAAATAATATATAAAATAGGTCTGGGAATGTAGCCTGGAGGTAGAAGGGTTTCCAGGAACCCCAGTACCACCAAAAACAAAAACAAAACAGGGTCTTGCCAAGTTTCTAAGGGTCTCACTAAATCTCTAAAGTTGGCATCAAACCGGTAATCTTCCTCTCTCAACCTCCCAAGTACTGGGATTCCAGGCATGTACCACACTGGCAATGAGGTAAGTCTTTGGCGAGACCAAGAAACTTAAAAATACTCTCTTGAGTAATCCTAGATACTGACCACAGACTTTAAAAGCTCTTCTTTAGTCTAAAGAAATGAGTTACAAAAGTCAGAAATGGCAAAAGTTTTACTAATAGTGACAAACAAGGAAATACATTTAATATTGATGTTTAAACCTCTTGAAAATAATAAGTATTAACTACTGTGTCCCTATAGAGTCTTGTTTGATGAGCAGAAAGATCAGTAAAATCCCAATAGAGTAAAATAAGCAGATCAAATTTGTCTTGTGGATTTTAAATTACCCTAAGATGAAAGGAGGCATGGTATAAGCTAACTGCAAATGGGAACATAAAGAAAGGCCCTGCGGGGTGGGGGCAAGTGGACTGGAAGTGGGAATAAACTTACACTGTTTCTTCTAAAAAACATTCTGAAAAGTTTGAATATTTTGCCAAAAAACATGTATTCATGTATTAATTTTATAAAATGTTAAGTCCATGTATTTAGGGGGTTAATGGGGATGGAACCCAGGGGCATTCTATCTCCAAGATACATTCCAGTCCTTTTCAAAGTTTTTAATTCTTTTTTTATTGAAAATAAATGATATACATTTAAACTGAGCTTGGTGTCCTCTCCCTCCTTTTCAGATCTTACTAAGTGGCTGAGGCTCTAGCTAAGTTGCTGAGGCTAGTCGTGTGTGTGTGTGTGTGTGTGTGTGTGTGTGTGTGTGTGTGTGTGTATGGTACTAGGGGTAAAGCCTAGGGGCTTTTCTACCTCCAGGCTATGCTACCAGACCTATTTTATACTTTATTCAGAAAAAAGGTCTCACTAAGTATACTTTATTCAGAAAAAGGGTCTCACTAAGTTGCTGGGAGCCTCACTAAGTAGCCGAGGCTGGCTTTGAACCTGTGGGATCCTCCTGTCTCAGCCTTCCAAACCCTAGGATTACAATCATGTACCACCATGCCTGGCCTGAGGCTGGTCTTGAACCTGCTATTTTCCTGTCTAGTCTCCCAAGTCCTGGGATTACAAGTACAAACCACCACTCCTGGAAGGACCCAGGAAGTAAATATATATATATATATATATATATATATATATATATATATATATATATATATATATATATATTAGTACTGGGGATGGAATCCAGGAGCATTCTACCTCTGAGCTACAACCCCAGCCCTATTTTTTATTCTTAATTTTGAACAGGGTCTCAATGATTTGCAAAAAGCCTCACTAAAGTAGCTGAAACTGCAAACCGTGATCCTCTCGTCTCAGCCTCCCTAATGCTGGGATTACAAGCCTGCACAACCACATCCAGACAGGACCATGGTTTTTTGGGGGTGTTTGTTTGTTTGTTTGTTTGTCCCATGTCCTCACTGAGAGATCCCATTTGCTACCTAGACTCAGAAATTTCAAAGGGACAACTGGCTTCACTAGCTGTGGAAGTCACGTGAGAGTGCACAGCCAGCTGCAGCCTAGACTGAAACCTGGAAGGGAGGTCTCACTATCAGGAGCAAGAGGCAGAGCAGCCCTGCAGGAGCGAAAATGTTATTTTGGTTTTGTTTTCATTCCAGTGAGCATACTATGATGGACACATTGCTGTTCTGAGAGGTTTGTTTTTGTTTACCTCATTTTATTCTAAGATATTTCAAGGATTTAGCAATGGATCACCTACCTCCCCATTTAGTGTTTATGGGAAGTTCATCTACCAACATCATATTTACCCTGGCTGTGTTAACAGGCCCATCCCTGGGCTCACCCCAGAGTTCTCTCAGAATTTCTGAATTTGATGCAACTGATTAGTTTGAAGGCAATCACATTAGCCAACAAATACAATTCTAGCTTATTTTGAAGGATGAATGAACTCGTATTGATCATCCTACTATCCACCCCATCGAGAGTGATCTGTGTATTTTCAAATCAATAAAATGCAACCCCATCTCCAGCTTCCAAACAGATATCTCTGTGGGTCACTGGCTTTCTGACCTGGGCACTGCGAGCCCTGCTCTAAAGGCTGGTTTCTAGCTTTTCTCTGGTTGCACACCTCTTCACTGAGAGGGTACTGCCCTCTCTGGACTTTTCTTCCCAGACTCCCTTCCTTATAGAGAGGAGCAGGCTGCAGTACAGAGGTGGTCAGAAGGAGGCTGTTTGAGACCATAAAGATCTTGAATGAAGTGGCCAGGATGTCTCCATACATAGGAAGGAGGACCCTTACGGTGTGGGATGGAGCCCCCAATAGGAAAAAAGTGGACTGAGGGTCCACAATGTGTACTTTATTCTAGGGTTTGAATGGAAGGGGTGCCCTGAGGCACAGCTCCATCTAATAATGGTAATGAGTATTCGATTTCACATGAACTTGCGGGGTGGGTGCAGAATAGAATTCAGAGAAATCAGAGAGGCATTGGTTCACCTGGGACGCCTGAGGAGCCCCAGGACTGAAGCTAAAACTACTCCCTGATCCATATCGGCTGCGTTGGGGTTAGTGGGGCATGGTCCTAAAATTTCAAGGGTTCGCGCTAAGCCTGCAGAATCATCCTTCTCTTTTCCGATGACTGCGCCCTAGGGAGTTAGGTTCTACTCTCTTCTGGAAACTCCAGGCACAAAGCGCAAACGCCTTCTTCCAGTCAATCCCGGACGCAGCCTCAGTGTTTTCTGAAACTCTTGCCTGCAAATCACTAAGCCTCTCCAGGCAGTTCCTCGGATGGACTCTGAGCCCATCCTCCCTCCAGGCCGGGCTGAGGGCGTGGTCCTGGGAGAACAATCGGGGCCAGTCTGGGTACCTAAAGGTTCCAGACAGAAGCTGGTTGACATCTAGCTCCTCCTGCATCCCTACTTGGGTAGGGATGCACACACACACACACACACACACACACACACACACACACACACACACCTCTAATCTGATTTAGAAATGTTTTCGGCAGTGGGCAGAGGATAAGGACCTGGCTGAAGATGCCAAAGCAGGGCGAACCTGGTTGCTGTCTTTATTATCCGCTGCGTAGACAGACTGCGCGCTGGGCCCTACCCCGCCTTCACCGGCCACTCGCAGGCTGTCCGACCCTCCTCCCTGCTCCGCGTCGGGACCCACTTCTTCATGCGTTGGGCTCTCTCTCCCCTCGCTGCCTCCGAGCTGGCCCGAACTCGCCCGATAGTTCCCGCGGCTCCCCTGGCTCCTTTCAAAGATGCTTCGAGATAAAGAAAAGCCGCTCCTTTGCATTCTGCAGCCGCGGACCGGGGACGCCAGCCTCGCCGCCTTCCCCGGGCGGCGCGGGCCGGACAGTGCCGGGTGCGGGGCAGCACGGCGCTTACCTTGCCTTTGGCTAGCAACTCCATAATGTAGCCAAACTCACTTATCTCCCCCGCCTCCGACATGGTTGCGGCCGTTCACAAACTCTGGAGAGCACGACCAGGACATCCAATGTTCTCTTTTTCCCTCCTCTTTCTATGCTTTGAGTTTTGCCAAGCTCCCTTCCAGTATGCTGTTAGCCAGGAAAATCGAGGGAGCGGCGGGGAAAGGCGGGAGCCGGATGAATGGGATGGAGTCTTTGGGGGCACGGACAGCCTGGTCTGGGCACTGCGCCGGCCCCGCGGAGAGACCCAAGGGAACAAATGAGGGCGGCGCCGGGCGGGCGGAGCCCAGCGCAGGCCGCGTCCGGGCCGCGCCCCCACCCAGCTGCGGGCGCTGAGCGGAGACACCGCGCGCACAAAGCCCGGACTACTGACCCCCGCCTTCCCCAGGCGGCAGGCTAGCGGAGGCCAGAGGCGGCTCTCACGAGTGCCCGGAGCGAGGACGAGGGAAAACTACCTTCCCGCTGTCTGGAGGTGCGAGGTCCGAGAAAAATGAATGCAGAGAGGCGCAACAAAGGATCTGTCTGCCAGCTCTGGAGGGGCAGGCTGGGGGGAGGGCAGGAAATGGCAGCACCGCATCTCAAGTCAGCCTTCCTGAAATCCAATAGGTAACAAAGACCAAGCCCAGAGCTTCTGAGATGAGAACAAATACAAGGATTATATTTTAACCACCCTTTGTAAGGTCGATAGTATCTCCATATCCTCTAGATACTCAGTTTTCCCTTAACAGAAAAAAGAAGAAAAAAATCATACGATCAAGCTTCCTGGACACTCTCACCTTTAGTTACCACACACAGGCAGGTTGCTGATTGTTTCCTTGATTGAGGTCAACAAGACGACTTTTTACATTTTATTATTTTATATTTCTACTTACAGTAACAGCTTCCCTAGGAGGTTGCAGTTGAAATGGCCTCTAAGGCCATACCTGCCAATATTGCTTCTCTTGAAAAGAAAAGTAAACAAAGCCTGCCCTAGACTGCAAAAGCTGTTCTAGGCAGTCTCTTTCTTGAAAAGGAGAAAGGGGATAAGGCCTGGAGTTCTAACTTTTTTAAAAAACTGCCATGATAATTAGATTACACAGGTGCAAGATTTACTACAAGAGTAAAACTTCTTTTCTTAAAACAGGTTGGCAGAGTTAACCCTGGGCTCTGCATGGCAAAGCACTGTAATGTGTGGAAATGACCTATTTTACAGGAATCGAGGCATTTTCCAGGCTCAGTAAGCCATAGGGGGTTTTCTTGCTTGCCTCTTCATTGGGTCATTTTCTAATTTCTCCCCTCTGGCCCAGAAAATCAAAAGTGTGGACACATTTCTTTTTTTCTTTTTTTTACCCTTTACACATCTCACCTTAAAACCACAGTAATATTGCTCAACTGTTCTTCGACCAGAACTTTGCTTTTTCTTCACTGTTACTCTCCTCTGCGAGCTATTAGCCTCTTAGAGCAAGCAAGCAGCAACATTTAATGTTCACAGTTAGGGCTCTGTAGACACAGCACAATTGCAAAACTTCTTGATTATAGATCTCAGACCTTTCTTGACCTTCTCCAATTCTGTAGAATCTCAGTTATGCTCTCGCTTCCGTAAGAAAGAAAAGCAGGATTAAAATAAGATCTGTAGTATCCATGAATAGATTCCTTTTCAATATCAACAACACTTGATAGATAACCAGAAAAAGATATTGCTCTAAAAGTAAAGGTTTTCACACCCAGAATAGAATTTCTTGCAGAATAAAATCACTGTGTTAGAGATGACCTGCTAATCTTGTGTCTGCATTACAAGCAGGAAAAAGGGAGACATGAGCACAGAAGCCAAGTGTTTCTACTTAAAAAGCTTTTCCATATCCCCATCCAGTGACCTCATCTTACATCTCCTTAGTGAGAACTAGGTCATATGTTCACCTGCAGCTGCAAGGAAGGCTGCAAAGGTGATAGTTTTTACTCTGGTAATGATGCCACACCAAACAAGGTCAACAGTTTGTTAGCAAGGAAGTAGGGGAGATAGAAATCAAGTAGGAAACTTTTAGTTTTTGCTATTCTTTGGATTAAGTACATTCAACTTTCTGAGTTTCAGTTTTCATTATGTAAAAATGACTGGTTTTGATAAAATAGTCTCTAACCCTTTCCTCCTCTCAATTACAAGATCTCTGATCTGAGGTTACCTTTGCCATCTGGCAGCACTAGCTACCACTCACCTCCCTGAAGAACCTGGTGTTACAAAGGATTGTCTACTGGATCACTTGCTCCCAGGAAATACTCTCAAGTATCCATACCAGTTACCTAATTCCTACCCAAGGACAAGAAAGTTTTATAATCGGCTTCTGCTTCACCAGAGAATTGCTCACCATAGTTCTAGTATCTGTTCTAGTGTCCAAAAGATTGAACATGGATTTAGTCCTGAGCATTTGCTCAGATATCTGGTGGCATTTACCATGCTCATCATCCAAGTCCATCCAAGTACACTGTGGCACAGTAAAGACCCTTCAAAGATGACAGGCATACAAAATGGAGACCACATTAAAGTCTTTTCTGAAATTCTATGCATAGAGCCGAGCATAGTGGTACACGCTTGTAATCCCAGTACTTGGGAGGCTGAGACAGGAGGATCTTGGTTTGCAGACAGCCTCAGCTACTTAGTGAGGCCCTCTGCAACTCAGTGAGACCCTGTTTCAAAATAAAGAATAAAAAATAAGGCTGAGGGTGGAGCCCATGGGTACAATACCACTGGGACTTAAAAAAAAAAGAAAGAAAGAAAGAAAGAAAGAGAGAAGAAAAGAAAAAGAAATTCTATGTATGGTCTTCAGATAGGTTCCAACAGTCAATAGCTTCCATATATAAATTGCTTTATTATTTCCCTTTCTTCTAAAAACAAAATAAAATTTAAATGCATTTGCTATCAAATGCAATTAAATGCATAAATTGTCCAGGTTGGCCTTAAACTTGCATTCCTCCTCCCTCAGCCTCCTTGGTAACCAAGATTACAAGTATGGGTCCAGTTAACCCAAGTTCCTTTTAAAATCTAGTGGACACAAATACAAATGCACTGCTATCAAACTTTGCTTTCCCAAAAGTTAATTCATATTTCTCAAAAAATAAATTATGAAATTGATATGAAAGATGCTACTTCATAAGGAATTTCCTCATATAAAAGGAAGATATTTAAAAGAGGGGTCATAGAATGTGCGAATGCTTTACACTGGCAAAACCAACAATATTAAATGGTACCTTGCTGTGGGAAATCTGCTATTTGCCAACTTCCATCAAATGAAGAAAATTCTTTAGCATAACTGATCATTTACAATACCAGTTGTAAAGATAATTGTAACCTATGGAGGTTCACGGATTTAGACTTAGATTTAGACTTCAGATTTTGATCCACATTCTATTTTCTTCTTCTGACAGCAACCAACATAATAGGTTTAACAAATCACACCAACAAAATCCACATTTTTTTCCCCTTCAGTACTGGAGATTAAACCCAGGGTCTTGTTTTTGTATGCTGAACAAGTGCTCTACCTCTGAGCTACATCCCTATCCCTTTTTACTTTATTTTAGACAGGATCTCAGGAAATTGTCCAGGTTGGCCTTAAACTTGCATTCCTCCTCCCTCAGCCTCCTTGGTAACCGAGATTACAAGTATGGGCCCAGTTAACCCAAGTTTCTTTTAAAATCTAGTGGACACAAATACAAATGCATTCAGCACACACACTCCAAAAAAAATTAAATAATCTCTTTGCTGTCAAATGCCTGAAATACCAATACTTATGAGGCTGAAAAGGAGGATCAAAGGTTTGAAGTCAATCTCAGCAACTTAAGCAAGACTCTCAGCAACTTAGTGAGACCCTCTTTTAAAAATTAAAAATAAACAAATAAATGTAGAGGCCAGGGTTTAGCCTGGAGGTAGAATACCCTGGATTTTCAATCCCTAGTACCAAATAATAATAAAAAAACCCACCACCAACAGTAACAAAAATCTTCTTATTTTTTATATTCCATAAAATTCATCAGTTATAAGTATATAGTTTTGTGGTTTTTATTAAATTATGGAGTTGTGAAAACATTTCATAATCTGATTTAAATTATTAGAATATTTCTCCAATATTTATTGAGATTTTCTTTAATGTCATTTAGCAATACTCTCTACCTCTATACTTTAGTTTCCAGATATTGTATTTTTCTTATTTATGAATTGGTAGATATTTTATTCTTTTAAATATTATTGGAAATAAGATTGATTTCACTTTTGGGGTTGTTCATTGCTAGTGTAGAAATACAAAAGTTTTTTTCATAATATTGAATGATACAGAATTCTTTTTTTTTTTTTTTTTTTTGCGGGTCTGGGGATGGAACTGAGGAACATTTGAACTCTGAGCTACACCCCCTGCCCTCTTTTTTATTCTTTATTTTGAAACCGGGTCTCACTGAGTTGCAGAGGGCCTCACTAAGTAGCTGAGTTTAGTAGTTCCTCAAAAAATTATGCATAGAATTACAATATTACTCAACAATTCCACTTCTAGGAATTGCTTCAAAAGAATTGAAACCAGGGACTTCAACTGATATTTGATGCAAGAAGTGCTCGTAATTACATTTTTATGGTAATCAAAAGGTGGAAACAGTTGGGCTTGGTGGCATAGGCCCATTCTTTCAGCACTGAATTGAAATGTCATCTTTATAAGTAAATATAAATCATGTAAAATCTAATTATTAGTCTTTTTTGGCAGTACTGAGGATGGAACCCAGGAGCATTCTACCTCTGGGCTATACGTCCAGCCCAATTTATTTAATTTTTAATTTTTATTTATTTTTAATTTTTATTTTTTGTGGAACTGGAGATAAAATGGCCTCACTGAGTTGCTAAGGCTAATCACTAAATAGCTGAGGCTGTACACCAACTTTGATCCTCTGTTCTCTGCCTCCTGAATTGCTAGGATTACAAACATGTGCCACCACGCCCGGCAATTCTTATTTCTGACTCTTTATAGTTCATCTTTGCAGGGTACAGGATGAAATGATGTACCATTTCTTTCCAAAGCATTTTTTGCAAATTTTCTTTATTAGGTTAGGAAGGTGAAAAAAACATATAAATATTGAATTTTAACCAAATGTCTTTTTAGAGCATCTATTGACATGATTGTACGATTTTCATTTTAAGTCTTGTATCAGGAAGAATTACATTGATATTTCTTCCCATGGTGAACCTTTCCTGGCACATATCCTGCTTGGTTATGTTATATCATTCCATTAATACATCCTTCAATCTGACCTATTGGCGTTCCTTGGTATTTTGCTTTAATGTCCAATGATCACATTCTGGCAACCCAGGGTTCTTCCTATCCTCCCCATACTGCATTAGTATCTCCCCATACTGCATTAGTAGCACATTTGGAGTAATTCCATTTTTAGGTGGTAGCTTTTTCTCTGTCAATATTATTTATCTATCTTGCACGTTTTAGGGATTACTTAAAATTTTTTTTGTGGTACTAGGGATGGAACCCAGGGGCATTCTGCCTCCAAACTACACCCAGCCCTATTTTTTTATCTTTTATTTTGAAAAAGGGTCTCACTGAGTTGCAAAGGGCCTCACTAAGTAGCTGAGGCTTTTAGCGAACTGAGATCCTTCTGTCTCAGCCTCCCAAATGCTGGGATTACAAACTTAAAAACTTAAAATAATTTTTGGATCAACCAGTGTATTCATTTTTATGTTTCGAGTACTGCTATGAACTTAAAAAATAATAATAATATCTATTATTTGTAGGAATTGGGGGTGAAAGGCATTCAGACATTAACATGGGCACTGACTTTAATCTGTGGTGTGTGTGTGTGTGTGTGTGTGTGTGTGTGTGTGTGTGTGTGTGTGTTTACTGGGGATTGAACCCAGGGAAGTTAATTTTTTATTTTGAAACAGAGTCTCATTAAGTTGCTGAGGGCCTCATTGAGTTTCTGAGGCTAGCCTGCAATCCTCCTCTCTCAGCCTCTCAAGTACTGAAATCACAGGTATACACCATCCATGCCTAATTTCTTACTTTCATATTGACTCAAGATACAAAATTGATTCCATTATAGATTTTTGTTGAAATTTGATTGTTTCAAGGACTCTTTGGCCCATTTAAATGCTATCAGAAAACTAGGCACACCTAACTTACAGTTTATTCTCTTTAAATAATGTATTTTTATTTGATAAAATGTTTATTATTAGCTGGGTATGGTGGTGCATGCTTATAATCTCAGTACTTGGGAGGCTGAAACAAAAGAATCACAGGTTCTCAGCCAGCTTCAGCTACTTGGTAAGGCCCTCTGCAACTTAGTGAGACCCTGTCTCAAAAATAAAAGAATAGCCAGGCGTGGTGGTGCATGCTTGTAATCCCTGCCCTTGGGAGGCTGAGACAGGAGGATCGCACAGGTTCTAAGCCAGCCGTGCTGGCTTAAGAGACGCTGTTTCCAAATAAAAATATAAAAAATAGGTCTGGGAGTGTAGCCCGGAGGTAGAAGGGCTTCCAGAAACCCCAGTACCACCAAAAATAAATAAATAAATAAATAAATAAATAAATAAATAAATAAATAAATGAATAAAAAAATAGGGCTGAGGGTGAAGCTAGGAGGTAGAATGTCCCTGTGTTCAATCCTCAATATTGAAAAAAATGCTTATTATTATGAAGAAAGGCAGTACAATAGCCCAAGTTGTCTGTGATGGAGGTATATCACAATATGTCTTTCTAGGTGGTTTTCCAACAACCATTTGGGACAAATTCTTAGAGTTTTCTCTTGGATTGAATCACTTCTTCAGAAAACAATTTTTAAAATTTTACATCTGAACAGAACAACCCCACCACAAGCTTAATCCCCCCAAGTGGAGTGCTGGTTTTATTCCCTTTTGCCTTGGGGTGAAAAAGACTTTGTGTCTTATAACAGTTCCTTTTCTTCAAAAGTTTATCATACACAATCTTTGTCTCAAGCAGGGTAGTAAATGTCTTGAGAGTGTTTGTGTAAGGACAAAAGATCAGTCCTTGCCTTAGAGTTTTCTAAATGGCAAAATGAGAACCGAGTGCACATATCCTAAGTTCATCCTCAGCCTCTAGGAATGACGAGTTATTCCTCCTGCAAGCAAGACTTGTACAGAAGGAAACTAGGATTGGTACCACAAGATATTCCTGGAGCCAGTGGCCTTCCAAAACATACTGTTAAGCACATCACCTTCAGTGTGTTCCAGCAGCACCCTTTTGTTAAACATGGCTGATAGTGGAGATTCAGCAGTGAATAAAATAAACAAGATTCTCAAAATATTAATATCTTTGTACCACCATGCTGTGTTTTGAAAGCAGAAATTCTGTGTTGAGCTTTTCAATGCTGAGGCAATATGATCTTGGCAGTTAGGGCAGAACCTTTTATTCCTTCTGGGTGTAGACTGAAATGATATACCATTTCTTTCTTAGGAAAGGAGATATGTGAGGAGGTTGCCAGTTTGGCATTAGATATGGTGGAACTATATTGGATAACCAGTCTTCTTTTAACTAAGGTCCTGACAGTTACCCACCCTCTGATGCCACCCTGTATTTTTACATGGGTAGAATTTTGGGGGTGATAATAGCTTCTCTAAGTATAGGGAAGGCAGGGTTAAGTGAGAAAACTGCCTTGGATCAATACAGCTGCAGCAGCATCATAAATAATTTAGTCACACACTCTGTTTTTAGTTTCTTAGATCTGCTTTTCTCATCAGGCCTGGTTGTGTTACTGCCATAAAAGTTCATTCTTTTCAAGGCTTAAGAACCTTCCAGCAGAACATCAGTTTTCTTTCTGGAACAAAGTAATACTTTGTATCATTTGTCCTGCCTTATAAACATTAATTTTTAAAAATCATACTGAAGTACCTTGGCATCTTCCTTTGAGAGTCCTCAGCCAGAGATAAAGGAAGTTACTTATTAGTGCTGGGAATGAGATAGCTGGACTGGCTCTAGGAGCCCTCTTCCTCTTCTTCTTTATTTACTTTAGAAGCTTGTTTGTTGGTAGGTATTTTGTAGGGTTTTAGAGAGAGGAGAAATCATTTATAGAAATCTCAGACTTAGATCCAGTACTGCTTCTGGCAGGCAGTGAGTCAGGGGATGGGTATATTAGGAAGTACTGATTAGTAAAATTGGCTTGGGAAAAAAGTATGGCTATTTTTCTGTTTTGCCACCAAGACATATTTTTCATTCCTTTTTGTTGTGTTAGGTCTTCCTAATATAGCACATAGCTCATCTCACTATTTAATGGAAGTTAAGAATATTATTAACACCAACATGGATTAATGATTTAATGATTAAACCAAATATTTGGAAGGGCTTTAGTACTATTGTTCCATTAGAGAGGAGTGAAATATCTGCAAAGAATTCCACAGAGTAAACCAGGCATGATGGTTCATGCCTGTAATCCCAATACAAGGGAGGCTGAGACAGAGGCCAGCCTCAGCGATTTAGCAAGACACTGTTTTTTGTTGTTGTTGTTTTGTCTTGTCTCTCTTTCTCTCTTCTTTTCTTGTTTCTTTCCTCCTTCTCCTCCTCCTCCTCCTCCTTCATGTGTATATGAGTATGTAGTGAGGTAGGGTGGGGGGACGAGAGATAGAACCCAGGGGCAGCCTATGTCTAAGCTATAACCCCAGCCTATTTTTTAGTCCTTTTTTAATTTTGAAAGAGTGTCTCACTGAATTGCAATGGGCCTTGCTAAGTAGTTGGGGCTGTCTGCGCACCATGATCCTCAAGTCTCATCCTCCTGAATGCTGGGATTACAAGCATATGCCACTATGCCTGGCTATTTTTTATTTTAAAATGGAGTCTCACTAAGTTGCTGAATGCCTCAATAAGTTGCTGAGACTGGCCTCGAACCTGCGACCTTCCTGTCATAGCCTCCCAAAAACTGGAATTACAGAAGTGTACCACCACATTCAGCCATTTGCTGCTTTTTGAATCCATATTTGAAATGAAAATTTCTGTGTTTCACAATTTGTAGATAACATGATTTATTTTAATGACTCAGACTCTATAAGGTCCCTTCTCCAATCCCCACACACAGGCACAGGTGTCCAGCTTTGTGCACCAGGTGCCTGAGCTCCTCCCACAACCTTTGGGCAAAGCATTAAGGCTGGTGAACTCAATCCTTTGCATTGCTCATCTAGTTTCAGAAGGTAATTAGCAAACAAATACTCCACAGTACACCTGACATAGCCCCACGTTCTGATCTAAAAGTTACATGTCTTCATTTACAGTGCAAGACACAGGCTTTAATTCTACCAGGAAAAACATATTTACTATATTCTCCATTGTAGGCAACTCTTCTACTACAATGTAACATATTTTTTCAATACAGTAGCAATATTTACATATATTTTCTTTGAGAAGAATTATGGTTACATTAATATAAACGAGAGCCTGGTATGGTGGTGCATGCTTGTAATCCCAGCATTCAGGAGATGGAGACCAGGATGTGGGATCAAAGACAGCCTCAGCTACATAGTGAGGCCCTCCGTAACTTAGTAACACGATGTTTCAAAATAAAGAATAAAAAATAGGGCAGGGGGTATAGATCAGAAGTCGAATGCCAGACTCGCAAAAAACACACACACACACACACACACACACACACACACACACACACACGTGTGTGTATATATATATATAAATGAGAATATTTTCTGAAGATATATCTATTTTAGAGATGTGTTGGTTTGCTAGGGGAGAGCTCTGTGTTTCAGAAAAGCATTCTCAGGATGCTGTTTACTCTTAAAAAGAAAATTGTTAATGTTAATATGTAAAGATTCATAATATAAAATATGATTTTCTCTGTGTAATGTAAATCTAGTTGAAGTATTTGTATGTCATATAATCCCCAAATGAGTTTTACTTTTCTTTTTCCAAGGTGCCACTAAGACAAATTTGATGTGCTGTATGAAAGAAATACATTCTAATTAACCATAAAAATACTCATTGAGTAACAAACTTTTAATCATTTGTTACATATTACCCCATTATTTTGTTAACAATGAAAGAAAAATTACTATCAAACATAAAGTATCCAATACATATTAAGTTCCAAATGAGTTATGAGTTGATGAAATAAGTTAAAATGAATAAATATATCTACAACTAGATAAACCAAGGTCAAAAGAAAGGTTTTAGCCATAATCAAATATAATTCTGCGAAGAAGTTTTCCAAGTATCTAATTTAGTATTTGATTGGTCAGGGTCCCTTCCACACTCTGCCCCGTGAGCAGCATCTTGCGAGAAGAGCAGCATCTTGTGAGAAGCATGTGTTTCCATGAGTAAATCCCTCCCGCTGAGATGCATACCTTAAAAAGAAGAGCCCGCCTCTTCTAGCCTCGGATGGGCTTGCAGGCCCCATGGAACTGCCCAACCCTGATCCCTGGGAGAGCTGTTCAATTAAAGTGAATGCCATGTGTACTGGACCTCTCTCATGTTTTTCACACTCCGCTGGACCCACATTTTTACTTTACTTAACATTTGGTGCCGAAACCTGGGAGGAGTTTGGGGGGCTTTTTTCTCCCGTTTTTTTCCCTTTTTTTTTTTTTTTTTTGATGGTACTAGGGTTCCTGGAAGCCCTTCTACCTTCCGGCTACACTCCCAGACCTATTTTTTATATTTTTGTTTTTTGAAACAGGGTCTCTTAAACCAGCACGGCTGGCTTCGAACCTGTGTGATCCTCCTGTCTCTGCCTTCCAAGCGCAGGGATTATAAGTATGCGCCACCACGCCTGGCCTTTCCTTTTTTTTCTCTCTCTCTTTTTGAGCCCCAGACTCTCCAACCTACCAGCAGCTCGACCGCAAGGTCCTGCGCTGGCGCTTGGCTTGCAGGTGCGGCTCCGCCTGCTGCTGCTGCTGCTGCTGCTGCGGCCACCACCACCATGGCGTGCAGGCTTCGCCGGCCGCCAGGCCACCAGTTCCACCCTCCCCAAGCCAGGCTTCTTAGGGGTTGCTGGTGCCTGCTCTGCCTGCTGACTGCCTGTGCAGGCCAGGACCTCTGCCCGCTGCTTGGACCTCCTATAACTGCCGTTCTGTTTCGGCACTCCAGTCACTGCCAGGACCTCTGGCCATTCTGTTCCGCCCGCCCCCAGCCAGGCTCATTAGGCAGCGCACAGCCCGCTTTCGTTGTCTGCTACAGCCACCCACACCAGGCTTGACTTGCAGGCATAGCTCCACTTGCTGCTGCCTCTCCTTTCCACCTGCCTCCAAGCCAGGTTTGCTGGGCGGTGTGCCCTGTGGCCCGGCCTCAGCATCTGCCGCGTGCCTGGAAGCCATTTTGTTCCCACTCCGTGGGCTTGGAGAGCCGCACCACCACTTCTGCGCTACCATTTGATTCTGCCTGCATCAGCCGCCAGTGCCTCCCACACCAGGCACAGGTGCTCCACTGTGCCCCCAGCAGCTTCTCAGCACTTCTGCTGTAGCAGTGCTGGTTCTGGACTTGGGTCTTCCAGTCCACTGGGACCCCAAAATCCAAATGCTTGGTGACCCATTTTCCCCTGGTCCACTGGGACCACAATCTGGATGACCAGGTCATCCTCCAGTTTTGAGAAGGGATGGAGACGTCCTTTCCAATCTCTTAACCCCCATTTCCGAACGATTGATCAGGAAAATGGGGATGCTTGTTTCATAATCTTCATTTTCACCTGTGAACCAATTATGGGAAGTCAAACCTTTAAACTAGCAGATGCCCTGAGTGCCTGTCTGGCCTTGATACGAGTTGGGTAATTGGTTGCGGTGGCCCAAGAATGGTTAAGAACTTTAGTAAGCAGTCTAGTAAATGGTCGGAAGTCTTTATGTCCAGGCTTTTTTCCCCTGCATTCCCATCCTTCCAAATGCTCTTTCTCATCAGCTGCCATTTTCCTGCTAGCCACAATTTTGTGATGGTGTGTAGTTGCTGCCTGGTGATGTCACAGTCGCCATCTTGTGTTGTTACACAGTCGTGACCTTGTGACGTTGTGCAGTCGCCATCTTGGCCTGTGCCAGCCTGCAATTTTGCTGAGTCAGAGGCACAGTCCACATTTTGTGATAACATGTGGATGCCAGCATCTGACCCAGGTGGCTTGTAGGTGCCGCTTTCTGCAGACACTGATTTACAGGTTCTATCCTGTAAATTCACCCCAGTTCACCCCAGTCAGCATCCTATCCCAGGACAGCCTTCCACTCTAACCTGCTCTGTTCCCCCCTGCTTTCCTTCCTTAAGGAACCAACTCAGGAGGCTTCTCAAAAAAAAAAAAAAAAATTGAGAGGCTGAAGATGGTCCTCAAACCCCTATTTGAGATTTGGTTAACATGGCATTTAAAGTTTTCATTCCAGAGAGGAACAGGTGGAGATGGCGTGTACACTCCAACTTTGCAAAAAGGCAGATGCCTGGTAGCTGCCCTGGTGGTGGCTGTTCAGCCCTCTGGAGCACCGCCTATGGGTGGAGGATAGCAACGATGACTACCTCCAGGAGCCTGCCTCAAGTGCAGCAAGGCCACGCCCACCAATCAGACCATGCCCGGCATGCGGCCAGGAGGGCCACTGGAACAGTGCCCTTGGAAAAGGGTGAGCCCCAGGTGCCTCAACACAGGGGGACCACCTTTCCAGACCAGGCCCTGCCACTGGCCCTACTCTACCTGACTGAGGACTGATGGCTCCTGGATCCCTCAACCTCCATCCTCCTTGCCAGTCCAGGGTAACTCTCCAGGCAGCAGGTAAGCCAGTCTCCTTTTTGGTTGCCTTCTCAGTCCTTCCATCTTTTCAGGTCTTAGTTTTCTTTTTCCAATCTCGGTACAGGGGATTGACGGCAAGCTCTCCTGCCCACACATTACAGGCCCTCTTTTACAGGACAAAATTGCTCTGCCTAAAGCTCAGGCAAAGTCTAAAAACGGCTCTGCTACAACAGCCTCATGGCAAATTCTCTTATACAGTTTGGGGGCCCACTAAGCTTTGTTTTTCTCAGCATAATTCTCTTTAATGTTTTTATTTTAGCAGGTCCACTCATTTACAAAGTATGATGCTCTCCCTCTCCAGATGCCAAACAGCCATAAGTATTAAACTCCATAAAATCTGTTACTGATGCTCCTCACCCAACTGCTCTCATGATTTGCCTTTTCTTTAAATAGCCTTTTCTTTAATAGCTCCTCGGCTATTAAAGTCTCCTCGAACACATATCACCAAGATGTCCAGGGTAACCTCCAACTCCTGCTGCAACCACACTTCCACCTGCCCACTTTTGGATGACCTGACCTCTCCTGGCCAAGGGGGACCCCTTATGACACCCCTTGACAGCTCAAAGCAGCTTGAGTCAATTCTTCACCCATTATCACCAGAAGACCGGGATGATTGGACGGGTTCCCTTCCACACTCTGCCCTGTGAGCAGCATCTCACGAGAAGAGCAGCATCTCGTGAGAAGGGTGTGTTCACATGAGTAAACCCCTCCCCACCAAGATGCATACCTTAAAAAGAAGAGCCCGCCTCTTCTAGCCTCGGACAGGCGTGCAGGCCCCATGGAACTGCCCAGCCCCGATATCCGGGAGAGCCATGCAATTAAAGTGAATGCCACATGTACTGGACCTCTCTCGTATTTTTCACACTCCGCTGGACCCACATTTTTATTTTACTTAACAATATTCTTCCCACTTTTTCCCTTTAAAATACAAATGAAATCTTTAATACTAGACACTTACACTTTAAAAGAGAAATCTCAAACTAATGTGTAGGACACTTCAGATTAAAATTTCAGAATAAAAATGAGAAAAAATATTATCTCACTCACTCAGATACTATTTCTTTTTTAATCTTGACTACAAAAGTCTAAAATAATCATTTACATACTATGAAGTTATAGAATTTCATTAATTATGAATAAATCATGCATAAGGGAAACCTGAAAATCTTAGTAAAGTTCTAATTTTCTTTTATTGCATGTCCTACCTTGTTTGTATTTTTAAAATAACTACTGCAAGTGGAAAGAAAAAAAGCTTTCTTTTCATCTGTCAAACAATGGCATACTATAAGAAACCGTATTTTGTGATGCATGGGTCCTCTTTCTATGTTAAAGAATCTTGAGACAAATTGAAAAAAAATGCATTTTTCCAGCCTTTGTTCCAGAAGAAGTGATCCGTGAGATGATTGGAAGTTGTTAGGTAGAACTTCTGGAAAAGCCCCTTTGCCCTCTCTTTCCTTTCTTTACGATGTACCATTATGATGACTGGCACTGGCCTTGAACTTTTGAGGAGAACCTAAGGATGGAAGTCATGCAGTAAGAAGTGTAGAGAAGAGGGATGGACCTCAGAGGAAGAAGGGGGAAGCTGCCATCTGTGTGTGTGAGTTTACTGGGGATGGAACCCAGGGCTGTTCTACCCCTGAACTCTTTTACTTTTTTATTTTGAAACAGTGTTTCACTAAGTTGCTGAGGCTCTTACTAAATTGCTAAAGCTGGCCTTGAACAATCCTTCCTTTATCAGCCTTCCAAGTACTAGATTACATGGTGTGTATGTACCCATGCCCAGCTGCCATTCTAACTCTGCCATTCTAACTCTTCTGCCTTTTTTTATTCAAGAGATAATTAAGCCATAACTTGTTTAAACCTTTTTTTTTTCAGTTTTCTACTACCTACAACCAAACATAATCCCACATTTATAGCACATTATAGCCATTTGCTCTTTTCTTTTTCTTGATGTTAGAGATTAAATCCAGGGCATTCAACCTCTGAGCTACATCCTCTAGCCTTTTGATTTTTTTTTTTTTTTGAAACATGGTCTTGCTAAGGTTCTCAGACTGACCTTGAACTTATGATCCTCCTGTCTCAATCTTCTGAGTACTGAGATTACTGGAGTGTGCCACCATGCTGGGTTTGGCTGTTTTTTAAATAATTCACTTAACTGTTGTTATTCATTTTTACCACCTATAATACTTGTAAAAGTTGTATAAAGAGGAAAAATTGTTGCATTTATTTTACTTATCACCTTCAGAGTCAGACACCAGAGCAGATATCATGATAGAACACCTAATCGTTCTCAATTAGTACTTACAGATTTTAAGCACTTTAACATACCCAAGTTGCTCTAATCCTTAACAGAATGAAAGTGAAAGTGGGAGCCTGCTTGGAAGTTATTTGCTGGTTGGCTCCATAATCAGACTCAAAGTTCAGTGTTCCATTAAGGGCCAAGGTGGCTTGGATCTATTTCATGAACCTAGACAGTACTTAACCCTGGTTAACTGATCTGTTCCCTTGATTCCAAATTTAAATCATGTTGGAGAAGACATGAGGAAGTATAACACAGCCATGCTCCCAAGAGACTCTAAACATTTGCCTTCTCTTATACCTGTCAGCAGGTGTGGAGAGGGGGCTCTGTTGTTGTTGTTGTTGTTGTTGTTGTTGTTGTTGTTTTAATGAGGGCTCCTGAAAATTCTTTATGAAATCTAAATTTTTTTCTATCTAGTTTGTTTAGAAACTTCTGAGCCTTCGGGTTTTAATTTTAGTATGCCTCCTAGATTAGCTCCAACATAATTATGATGATACAATATAATCATAATAGCTAATATGTATTGTGCACCATGGGTAAAACACCACTCTCAGTGCTTACTCACATCAGCTCCTTTGAGCCCCGTGAAACTCTACAAGGTGGGTACTATTTATCCACTGCTCAGAGCTGGTTACCCAGAGGCTCAAACAGTGGTGTGACTGACCCAGTGTCCCCAGCTGAGCAATGGCAGAGACAAATGAGAGCCCAGGCTCTTGGACAGCCACTGCTTCACTTGTCCTATATCCATAAACTATTTTTCAACACTCCCCCCCAAATGCGGTCCTCAGTGCTCTTCCACTCAAGGGCTTTTGTCACTCATAAGGGACTGTCTTCTCTCAGTCAGCTTCCTAGACTGTTCCATCTTCCATACAAGGCAGTTTGCTTTGGCTCAGCCTTTCTCAGCTCACTGTCAAAATTGCTGGAGAACCTCAGGCTTTCAGGCTAAGGTCAGCTATTCAAAGGAAGCTTCTTATAGGTTCCATTGCTGCTAGTGATAACCAACAGAGTAAGCATGACTTCTTGTAATTCAGAATACATTAATGCCTAGTGACATTTTACCTTCAAGATAGACCTCTAGCCTCATTTTACTTTTTATTTTGAAACAGAGTCTCACCAAGTTGCTGGGAGCCTAAGATGCTACGGCTAGCTTCAAAACTGCAATCCTTTTGTCTCAGCCTCCCAAGTACTAAAATTACAGGTATGTACCACCAGGCCCAGCTCAAACAGGCACTGTTGATATAATAACAACTTTTGGAGGTCTGAGAGAAAGGATAGGAAGAACAGACACAGGATTTTTAGCAGGTGGAAAGGTAGAAAAATGCCCTTTTAGCTGGGAATGGTGGTACACACTTGCAATCCCAGCATTTGGGAGGCTGAGACTGGAGGATCACAGTTCGCAGACAGCCTCAGCTACTTAGTAAGGCCCTTTGCAACTCGCTAAGACCCTGTTTCAAAATAAAGACTTGAAAATAGGGACAAGGGTGTAGCTAGGAGGTAGAATGCCCCTAGGCCTCATCCCCAGTACCTCAAAAAAGAAAGAAAGAAAGAAAGAAAGAAAGAAAGAAAGAAAGAAAGAAAGAAGAAAGAAAGAGAAAGAAAGAAAGAAACCTCAAAGTCTTCCAGAACAAGAGAAGTCTATTAACTATTACAGCCAAGAGGAGAAATAATAACTAAATGTAATGCAATATTCTGCATGGGGAACAGAAAAAAGACAACAGAAAAAGATGTATGGGAAACAGAAAAAATCTAAGGAAATCTGAATATAGTTAATCATGATATGTCAATATTGGTTCATTAATTATAGCATATATTCCATATTGATGTTAAATTTTAATGAAAAACTGGGTGCAGAGTATTTGGGGACTGTCTGCAGTTTTTTTCCTATAAATGTAAAACTGTTGTAAAGTAAAATTTTATTTTTTTAAAAATATGAACAACATATAAAAGTTCTGTCCTATTTGTGAGATTCTACTCACTTGGCTGATTTACAATCTTGTGTGTGTGTGTGTGTGTGTGTGTGTGTGTGTGTGTGTGTGTGTGTTTGAGATTCTACCTCCAAGCACAATCCCTAGTCCAATTTTGTATTCTTTATTTTGAAACAGGGTCTAAGTTGCAGAGGGCCTCACTAAGTAGCTGAAGCTGGTGTCTCAGCCTCCCAAATACTGGGATTACAAGCATGTGCCACCTCGCTCGGCTTTTCTTTAAATTAAAAATCTCAAACACTTTCTCCTCAGAAAAGCTTTGGGGACTTTATTTAAAAATACACATTGCTTTTTATTGTTTCTGCTGATGTAGGGGGCAACTTCTATGATTGCTATGTTATACAGTAATGAGATATGGACAGGGAATGGTTTGCTAAAGGTCACCAGAATAGGGCATAGCTGGGTGTCGGTTGCTTACCTCTCCCAATACCTTTATACAGGCTGGGCAGAGAAATTGGCTTGGATGAATTCAGTTCCATTCAATTCAACAAATATTAACAATATTTGTACTGTAAGCACTGGAAATCAAAAACAGAAAAGGATTTGGTTCCTTGCTCAAGGACCACATGGTGCAATTGGAGAAAGACATATCAATAGACAACTTCAGTTCAAGAGGCAAAGTGTCACTGGGCCTAATGGCACACTCCTATAATCCCAGTACCTAGGAGGCTAACAGGAGGATTGAAGGTTCAAGGCCAGCCTCAGCAATTAAGCAAGACGCTCATCAATTTAGCAAGACCCTATTTCCAAAATTAAAAAGAAAGAAATAAAGGAAGGAAGAAAGAAGGAAAGAAGTTCTGGGAGTATAGCTCAGTATTAGAATATCCCTGGGTTACATTCCCAGTACCCCCCCCCAAAAAAAAAAAAAAACAGGAGCAGAGGTGCCTCACCACAGAGAAGATGATTATTTAGCCCAAGGGGAAAAATCTAAGCCTGAAGTGCTGGTGAATCCTAGTTAGGGGAACTATGTCTTAGTTCTGTCGATGTTCTGCCATGTCTGATTTTTCACAGCTTCAAGGGCTTTTTTTTTTTGAAGGGTTACTTAGTATAAGTAGTGGGACTACACTAAAGCCAACCAGGACATAGGTCTTACATTGATTGGCCGGTTTTTGTGAGAAGGTGGAAGGGCTTTGATATAAATAAGTAGCAAAACCATGATCCCAGTAATGTGGCTTATTCCTGTGTCTCTGAGGTATGAATGGAGAAGGAAGACTTGTGCCAAACTTTCTGGGCTGTAAAGTATGTTGGCACTCCTAGGGATGTGGGTGGTAGAGGGGTGAGGACAGCCCTGAATTTTCTGTTTATGTTATTAGAACTTATCAGCAACCCAAGACAATTGACATTAATGACAAAACTTCTTTTTTTCTTTTTTTAATTTGAAACAGGGTCTCACTAATTTGCAGAGGGCGTAAGTAGCTGAGGCTGGCCACAAACCTGGCTCTGCCGCCCAAGTACAGAGATTACAAGCATATGCCACCATGCTTGGCTTTATTTTTTCTTTAATAACTTATTTTGATATTATTTAATTACTTTTGCTATAATTTCATTACTATTAAAATATATTCAGTCCTGAAACAATAGACTGTAATTTTACATTTAGCCTGAGGGATAAGCAATGGGTTTTTATGCTATCCTGAATTTTATGAAAGCAGTTACAAATCAAAGTAACACAAATAGAATTATTTTGAAGTGATTTATAAGTATATGCACTATTGTTTTTAAAAGGAAATAGTTTTCTGACAGAAATGGCTAGCAAGATTACCTGATTGATTTATCCAATAAGCATGAATTGTGAATGTGCTGTTAGCCTCCTAACTAAAAAAAAATGAGCAAACCAAAGACAGTGACACCAAGAGCTTCCAGTCAGCTTGAGAGAGCAGAGAGCAAGCAAAATTATGGTGTGATGTGGTAAGTACTGTAATAGGCACACAATAAGAACAAGGGACAATAGGGTAGGAAGTAAAACTTTAAAAAGGTGACATACAGAGCTGGGCATGGTGGGCACGCTTGTCATCCAGCATTTGAGAGGCTGAGACAGGAGGATCACGGTTTGTGGACAGCCTCAGCTACTTAGAGAGACCCCTTGTAACTCAGTGACAGCCTGTTTCAAAATAAAGAATAAAAAATAGGGCTGGGGTGTAGCTCGGAAATAGAATTCTCCTGGGTTCCATCCTCAGTACAGGAAAAAAAAAATACTGGTGGCATACACCTGTAATCCTAGTACTTGGGAGGCTCAGATAGGAGGGTTGCAGGTTCAAGGACAGCCTAAACAACTTATGAGGCCTTCTGCAATTTAGCAAGACCATGTTTCAAAACTTAAAAAAAATAGGGCTGGGGGTGTAGCTCAGATGTAGAATGCCCCAGGTTCACTCCCCAATATCACATGCACGCACACACACACACACACACGACTGGTGTTTTCATTCTTAATCTGCTGGGGCAGGTGAAACTTTACATTAAGTTGAGAGTTGAAGGATAAGAAAGAATTCAGAAGGGCGGGTAAAGGGAATTAATTCTAGGCTGAGAACCACTTGTACAAAGGAATAGCCAGAGAGCACAGTTTCCAGGTGTTATAGTTCATTATGACTGAGTATGTTGAAGAGAAAGAGCAACCAAAGATGAGACTGCAAAGGCAGTAGGCTTCAATCTCTAAGGACCTTTTATTACCCTGTAGAAAAACACTTCATAAATTGTAATGTTCATATATCCCACTTGGGAGTTAAAATATGGATACTGATTCAACAGGCCTGAGGTGGGCCATGAGGGGTGTGTGTGTGTGTGTGTGTGTGTGTGTGTGTGTGTGTGTATGTTACTGGAGATTGAGCCCAGAGGTGTTCTATCTCCAAGCTATACCTGTAGCCCTTTTTATTTTTTATTTTGAAATAGAATCTTTTTAAATTGTAGGCATAGGTTTCAAACCTGCAATCCTCCTGTCTCAGCCTCCCAAGTACTGGGATTACACCATGCCTGGCTGAGAGACAGCTTTTTCAAGAAGCTCCAAGTGATGCTACTTCTGCAATAAAGTGTGTCCTGAAGACCATGCTTCATGTGACAATTATAAACTCCACTGTCTGGAATGCATTACGAATGTGTTAAGACATGTTATCTTCAGTCCCCTGAGAAGAAGGTCATTGGGGGGGGGGGGCATGGGCCAATATGGAATCTCTGGGATGGTAGGTTTTTGCACTAGAACTGGTTCGGGGTAGGCTGCAAGTGCCTAACAATATTTTGTACATGTTCTATGATGTGAATCAATGCTAATACAAATAACTAGTGTGCACTACAAGAACCACAATCTGGCTTTGTGGGGGCACACCAAATTGTCACAGTCACAGATGTCAGCATGACCTTTTCTCTTCAACAATAAGCATTTAGATATTGAAGTTTTAGCTTTAATTCACCTCTTCAGAGGGACCTTTTCCCAACCTGTGGTGCATGCCTGAAATCCCAGTATTTGGGAGGAAGAGATAGGATCACAGGTTTGAGGCTAACTTCAGCAACTTACTGAGACCTTGTTTCAAAAAAATAAAAAATAATCGTTTTTTTAGTTTTCACTCCCAGGTATCACACTGGGGATACTGGGGAGCTTAAGCTTAAGGGTGTAAGCTTCTCAATGGTAGAAGGCTCCTGTGTTCAAGCCCTAGTGCCAAAGTAAACTAAATCAAGCCAAACCAAACCAAATTGAACACAATGTGTAGAATTAAAATATAAATGTCTTATTCTATGACCTCCTAGTTATTATTGTTTATTTATTGCTTATGAGTTATTTTGTTATCATTTCTTAGCCCTTTCTCAAAAATTACCGGGGATGGTGGCACACGTTTGTAATCCCTGTGCTTGGGAGGTGGAGACAGGAGGATCCCCCAGGTTCGAAGCCAGCCACACTGGCTTAAGAGAACCTGTTTCCAAAAATAAAAAAGTATAAAATAGGTCTGGGAGTGTAGCCCAGAGGTAGAAGGGCTTCCAGGAACCCCAGTACCACCAAAAAAAAAAAATTGACAAAGATTATTAAACTGGTTATTATGGTGTGGATTTAAAATATCCCCCAGAGAAACTCATGTGTAGGCAATGCAGTGAGATTCAGAGGTGTGGGTGGCTTAGAGGATGTGAGTCACCGAGGCGTGCCCTTCAGGACTGTATCTGTCCCTAGGCCCTCCTCTCTCCCTTTGCTTCCTGGCCACTGTGAGCTAAGGACAGCTCCATATCCTGAGGACCTGCTAGCTGAGATGTTTCTTCTTTGGAGCCAGCTGATTACAGACTAAAGCTATAAAACTCTGAGCCAAATAAACTCTGAAGTGTGCTTGTCAGGTATTTTGGTCACAGCGATGAAAAAGCTGACTAGAATGCTGGACTTTTTTTTCTAATAAACTATAATAAATTTCTAGAATAGGAAAATGGCAGACTTTATCAAATGAGTGAATATGTGAGTTTCAGTGGAGTCAATTGATCTTTAGACTATCATTGTATCAAAGTGTGTAGGTATAAACATATTTACACATATACAAGTGTATCTACTACAAGTCAATTTCTAGAAGAGAAATTGATCACATTTTTGGCTCTGGGGAAAAAAAGTAGGGTATGAAGGGATTTGGGTATGGGAAGAAATTTTCTTGCTAACAGCACCTCTTTTATCCTGTTTAACTTCTTTTTTCTGATTTGATGACTTTAAAAAATAGAAGCTAGGCTGGTGGGGCACCCTTAGGCGAACCCTCCCAACCCAGAAGAACCCTGAGGTCCGGGCTGCCTGGCCCCGACCCTAGGCAGATAGGCAGGCGCTGGCGGGGCACTCTTAGGCGACCCCCTCCCCACCCGGAAGGACCCTGAAGTCCGGGCGGCCAGGCACCGACCCTGGGCAGGTGGCAGGCGCTGGTGGGGCACCCTTAAGCGACCCACTCCCCACCCGGAAGTACTCTGACGTCCAGGCCGCCTGGCCCCAACCCTGGGCTGATGGGCAGGCGCTGGCGGGGCACCCTCAGTGGACCCCCTCCTCACCTGGAAGGACCCTGGGCACTGGGCAGGCATGGGCGGGGCAACCTTAGGCAACCCCCTCCCCACCCAGAAGGACCCTGAGGTCTGGGGCTCCAGACCCGGACCCTGGGTGGTTGACAGGCGCTGGTGGGGCACCCTTAGGCGACCCACTCCCTACCAGGAAGGACCCTGAGGTCCAGACCCCAGGCCCCGACCCTGGACGTGTGGGCGGGCGCTGGCAGGGCACCTTAGGCGACCCCCTCTTCACCTGGAAGGACCCTGAGGTCCAGCCGCCAGGCCCGGGACCCTGGGTGCTTGGGCGGGCATGGGTGGGGCACCCTTAGGCGACCCCCACCCAACACACCCGGAGTGAAAAAAAATTTTTCATTGCTACCGAGTGCCTGAACCCACATCCTCCCCAAACCACACATACTCTCTTCTCTTAAAAAAAAAAAAAAAAAAGGAAAAGAAAAATATTCTAGAGGGGTTAAGATAGCTGAAGCAGCAGCTAGAATATTGGAGATGCAGACAAAACATGTACATCTGAACTGGAACTTTTTGAAAAATTCCCCGTGAAGGAGGACTGAGGCTTTTCTACATCTTTACGAATCCTGGACATCACCTGTAAGGAGAGAGTCTAGCGGAGACCTAGGAGGAAGACAGTGGTGGCAGCAGTGGCCGAGATGGTGGTGGAGACTTGGATTTGGGAGAGGCAGACATCTGAGCCAACCCACCCTGATCCTCTGAAGAAATTACCCCAAAGGTCGAATGCTACTGTCGCTCATGCTTTGGAACACTGGACATTGTGCGGTATGGGAAAAGAGCTTGGGAAAGATTTGAAATGGTGAAGACAGTCGCATTGGCAGCGGCAAGTACCCAGGGGAGGCAGAGATCTGACGTACTACACCTGGAACTTTGAAGAAATTACCTCAGAGGTGGAATACTACCACCACACACCTCAGGAATATGGGATAACCTGCTGGGTGAAGAGGGTGCTCAGATTGGAGCCTGCCCTGAGGCAAGGCAGGTGATGGAGCCTTGGAGGCCTGGATTGGAGCCTACTGAGTGGTTAGGTCGGTTCTGGGGCCAGTGAGGCTGGGATCAGAGCATGCCATGAGGCAAGGCTGGTGCTGGGGCCTCCGAGGCCAGGTTCGGAGCCTGCCAATGGTTTAGGCTGGTGCCAGGGCCAGGGAGGCTGGGATCAGAGCCTGCCGTGAGACAAGGCTAGTGCTGGGGCCTCCGAGGTCAGGATTGGAGCCAGCTGATGTGTTAGGCCAGTGCCGGATCAAGCAAGGCCAGGATCGAAGCCTGCCATGAGGCAAGGCTGGTGCTGAGGCCCCCGAGGCTGGGATTGGAGACTGCCAAGGGGTTAGGCCAGTGCCAGGGCCATAGAGGCTGGGATCGGAGCCTTTTGTGAGGCAAGGCTAGTGCCGGGGCCTCCGAGGCCTGGATAGGAGCCTGCTGAGGGGTTAGACTGGTGCCGGGGCCAGTGAGGCCAGGATCGGATCCTGTTGTGAGGCTAGGCTGGTGCTGGGGCCTCTGAGGCTGGGAGCGGAGCCAGCCAAGGGGTCAGTTCTGTGCAGGGGCCAGTGAGACCAGGATTGGAGCCTCTCATGAGGCAAAGCCAGTGCTGGAGCCAGTGAGGTCGGGATAAGAGTCCCCTGGGTGGCCAGGCCACTACTGGGGCCCTCAAGAGTTGGATTGGTACTTGCAATGTGGCATGCACAGAAAATTAAATCCAGATGCTTCCCCTAATTAGCAAGAACTAGGAGTAAAGGGGTAACAGGAGGAGGTCAAGTAGTAGAAAAGGCCCAATTGAGAAGCAATTAAGATGACCAATCAGAGGGGAGGGGATGGGGGAGGATAGAATCTCTTTAAAACTCATGAGGTACATAAACAAATATATCGAAGATAATTACCAATTAAGCATGGGATTGACGGAAAGGGAGGGAATGGGATGGGGATTAGATGAGGGTTTATTGGATGATATGTGCTTGTATATCCTCTCAAGTCTTGTATTCCAAAGTGATGTATTATTACATGGTAGAACATACCTGTAATCCCAGTATGCGGGAAGATTGCAGGTTTGAGGCCAGCCTCAGCAATGTAGTGAGATTGGCATCAACCTAGAGAGACCCTGCTTTGAAACAAAAATTAAAAGGGCTGTGGGGCTGGGTGTGGTGGTGCACGCTTGTAATCCCAGCATTCGGGAGGCTGAGACTGGAGGATTGCGGTTCATGAACAGCCTCAACTGCATAGTGAGGCCCTCTGCAACTTAGTGAGACTCTGTTTCAAAAATAAAGAATAAAAAATAGGGCACAGGGTGTAGCTCAGAGGTCAAATGCCCCTGGATTCCATCCCCAAACCCGCAAAAAAACGAAAAACAAAAAACTCTGAGGTACAAAAATGACCCTGGGGTTCAGTCCCCAGTATATAAAAAAGGAGTAGAATAGAAAAGGAAGGTATCAATGATTGAAAAATGTGATCCTTACAGGTAAATATTTCCTTCATATTTGTGTTGTTCTGATTTAGGTAATGATCTCTTTTCTGCTGGCTCATCCAGTATTGAAACTTTTGTACTGTGTGTTTGACCGGAGAAGAGTAACACCTTCATATTCTTTAAATTTAAATCCAAACTCAGTTAGTAAGGAAATTCATCTTTGAAATAAAAAATTCCCTGTAAGTCAGATTTCTTTTCAATTATGTTCTTAGTTGATAATTGTCCTCTGACAATTATCAGTTGATGAAACAACTGAAATGAGTTGTAGCATTACAAAATAAAAGGGTACTAGAGGAGAAGACTTCTGTTTTGTTTTGTTTTTGTGGTACTGGGATTTAACCCAGGGACATTGTACCTCTGAACTATACATTGTACACCCACAGCCCTATTTTTTTATTCTTTATTTTGAAACAAGGTCTCACTAATTTGCAGAAGGCCTCACTAAGTAGCTGAAGCTGTCCATGACTGGATTCTCCTGTCTCAGCCTCCTAAATGCAGTATTATAAGAGTTAGCCTGAGCCTAATTTATTTTTTATTTTTATTTTTTATTTATTTATTTATTTTTTAAACAATTTTTTATTGAACATAAATGGTATACATTTAAACTATATTTGGTGCCCTCTTCCCCCCGCCCCCGTTTTCCCTCCCCCCTCCCACCAATGGTTGTCCAGGTTAACCATGTCATATTCATAATTTTACACATATTCAGACGTAGACCCTCATTAATCAAGCTCTGCCTTCCTCCTCTCGTATCTTTCCATTCAAACTTTTCTGATATTTCCCAACCATTATCTGGAGTCCCACTTGTATCCTCTGTGTTTCCTAGTTTGGGCATATTAGAGGAAACATATGTACCTTCTCCTTCTGTGCTTGGCTGATCTCACTTAACATAATGTTCTCCAGGGCTTTCCATCTTCTTGCAAATGATATAATTTTGTTCTTCTTTATAGTTGAATAGAATTCCATTGTGTATATTTCCCAAAGTTTTGCTATCCATTCATCTGTTGATGGAGATCTGGGTTGGTTCCATATTTTGGATTTTACGAATTGTGCTGCTATGAACATAGGTATGCATATGTTGCTATAGTTCTCTGAATTCAGCCCCTTTGGAAAGATACCCAGGAGTAGTATAGCTGGATCATATGGTGGATCTATTCCCACCTTTCTTAGGAATCTCCACACAGATCTCCATAGTGGCTGAACTAGTTTGCATTCCCACCAACAGTGTAAAAGAGTTCCTCTTTCCCCACATCCTCGCCAGCATTTGTTGTTATTTGATTTCTTTATGCTTGCCACTCTGACTGGGGTTATATGGAATCTCAGTGTAGTTTTGATTTGCATCTCCCTGATGGCCAGTGATGTAGAACATCTTTTCATGTATCTATTGGCCCTTTGTATCTCTTCTTTTGTGAAGTGTCTATTTAGTTCATTTGCCCATTTCTTGATTGGGTTGTTTGTTTTGCTAGTGTACAGTCTTTTGAGCTCTTTGTATATTCTAGATATTAGCCCCCTATCAGAATGGTGAATGGTAAAGATCTTTTCCCATTCTGTAGGCTTCCTCTTTAGGTTGTTGATAGTTTCCTTTGATGAGAAGAAACTTTTTAGTTTGATGCTATCCCACTTGTTTATTCTTGCTTTAATTTCCTGAGCTTTGGAGGTTTTGTTGAGAAAGTTACTGCCTGTGCCAATATGTTGTAGTATTGAACCTATGCTCTCCTCTACTAACTTCACAGTCTCAGGTCTAATTTCTAAGTCTTTGATCCATCTTTAGTTGATTCCTGTGCTTGGTGAGATATAGGGGTTTAGATTCATCTTTTTACAAATGGTTAGCCAGTTCTCCCAGCACCACTTGTTGAAAAGGCTGTCTTTTCTCCAGTGTATGTGTTTGGCCCCTTTGTCAAAGATTAATTGACTAAAGATGTGTGGATTTGTTTTTGTATCTTCTATTCTAATCCACTGGTCAGTATATCTGTTATTGTACCAGTACCATGCTGTTTTTACTACTATTGCTCTATAGTATAGTTTGAAATCTGGGCTTGTAATGCCTCCTGCATGTTTCTTATTGCTGAAAATTGCTTTGGCTATTCTGGGTCTTTTCTTTCTCCATATAAAGTTTATGATTGATTTTTCTAGGTCTATGAAGAATGTCATTGGTATTTTAATGGGAATTGCATTGAATCTATAGATCACTTTTGGCAGAATGGCCATTTTGATGATATTTATTCTGCCTATCCATGAGCACGGGAGATCTTTCCATCTTCCAAGGTCTTCTTCAATTTCTTTCTTTAATGTTTTATAGTTTTTGTTGTAGAACTTCTTTACATCTTGTGTTAGGTTTATTCCTAGGTATTTTATTGGTTTTGAGGTTATAGTAAATGGAATTGTTTTCTTTGTTTCTTTCATTGTGGATTCATTGTTGGCATAAAGAAAAGCCACTGATTTCTTTAGGTTGATCTTGTATCCTGAGACTTTGCTGAATTTGTCAATCAGCTCCAGCAGTCTCTTGGTTGAGTTCTTTGGGTCTTCCAGATAAAGGATCATGTCATCTGTGAATAAGGATAATTATAATTCCTCTCTTCCTATGTGAATTCCTTTGATTTCCTTCTCTTGCCTTATTGCTGCAGCAAGAGTCTCAAGAACTATATTGAAAAGGAGTGGTGATAGTGGGCATCCTTGTCTTATTCCTCACTTTAGAGGAAATTCTTGCAGTTTTTCCCTATTCAATATAATGTTGGCTTTGGGTTTACAGTATATTGCCTTAATGATGCTGAAGTGCTTTACTTCTATCCCATTTTTTTGCAGTGTTTTTTTTTTTTAACATAAATGGGTGTTGGATTTTGTTGAATGCTTTTTCAGCATCTATTGCTATGATGATGTGGTTTTTGTTCTTGGTTCTATTTATGTGGTGAATAACATGTATTGATTTGCATATGTTGAACCAGCCTTGTTTTTCTGGGATGAAACTGACTTGGTCTTGATGTATTATTCTCCTGATACAGTTTTGAATGCGTATAGCTAGTATTTTGTTTAGAATTTTTGCATCTATGTTCATTAAGGATATTGGTTTGTAATTTTCCTTTCTTGAGGTATCTTTATTTGGTTTGGGGATTAATGTGATACTGGCCTCATAGAAGAATTTGGGAGAGTTCCATATCTTTCAATTTCTTGGAACAAGTTATGAAGTATTGGTATTAGTTGTTCACTGAAGGTTTTGTAGAATTCAGCTGGTAACTCATCTGGGCCTGGGCTTTGCTTTGGTGGAAGAATTTTTATTGCTGTTTCTATTTCTTTGGTTGCTATTGGTTGGTTTAGGCTTGCTATATCCTCTTGGCTGAGTGTAGGAAGGTTAACTGTGCTTAGAAATCAATTTGTTCCATGTTTTCAAGTCTATTGGAGTATAAATTTTTAAAGTAGTTTCTGATAATCTTTTGAATTTCTTCAATATCTGTGGTGATATCTCCCTTTTCATTTCTAATTTTGATAATTTGGGTTGATTCTCTTTTTCTTTTGGTTAGGTTGGCCAGGGGTTTATCAATTCTATTAATCTTTTCAAAGAACCAACTTTTTGTTTTATTGATTCTTTGAATTATTTTTTTGTTCTCTATTTCATTTATTTCTGCTCTAATTTTAATTTCTTGCCTTCTGCTGGCTTTGGGAATAGACTGTTGCAGAGTTTCTAGGTCCTTGAGTTGTGTCATTAGGTTCTTTACTTGGTGGTTCTCTGTCCTTCTTATGTGGGCACTCAATGCAATAAACTTTCCTATTAATACTGCCTTCATAGTGTCCCATAGATTTTGGTAGGTTGTGTCTCTGTTTTCATTTGTTTCCATACATTTCTTTATTTCTTCCCTAATTTGTTCTTACCCATTCATCATTCAGTAGTGTATCATTCATTCTCCATGTATTTGAATACTTTCTTTCAAGTTTTCTGTTGTTGATTTCTACTTTTATTCCATTGTGGTCTGAAAAGGTGCAAGGAATTATATTACATCTTTTGAATTTGCTGGTATTTTCTTTGTGTCCCAGGATGTGGTCTACTTTGGAGAAGGTTCCATGGGCTGCCGAGAAGAATGTGTGTATTCTGTAGTTCCTGGTTGAAATATTCTGAAAATGTCTATTAGGTCTATTTGGTTTATGGTTTCCTTTAGTTCTAAAGCATATTTACTCAACTTTTGCCTTGAAGATTGATCCAGTGGTGTGAGAGGCATATTAAAGTCTCCTAGAATTATTGTATTTGGGTCTATTTGGGATCTGATGTCCAGAAGGATTTGTTTTACAAATGTGGTTGCACCCACATTTGGGGCATAAATATTTACTATCATTATATCTTCTTGGTGTATTGTTCCTTTTAATAAAAGGAAGTGCCCTGATTTGTCTTTTTTGATGTGTTTTAGTTTAAAGTCTGTTTTGTTGGATATCAGGGTTGCTACCCCTGCTCTTTTTTGGTCACCGTTGGCATCATATATCTTTTTCCATCCTTTCACTTTCAGTCTGTGAATGTCTTCGACTGTAAGGTGAGTTTCTTGCAGACAGCATATATTTGGATTATGTTTCCTAATCCACATTGCCAGTCTATGTCTTTTGATTGGTGCGTTAAGTCCTTTGATGTTAAGAGATATTAGTGAAATGTGATCTTTGTTTTCTGCCATTTTGTGTTCTGTCTACTCTTGGGTGGTTTGGTTTTTCTTCTTTACTTAAATGGCCCACTTATTAACTTCCTCTCTTCTCTGGTTCTGAAGTCTGCTTCTTTTTTCTTCCTTATGGTTTATTTCTTTAAGAATTTTCTCTAGTGTTGTCTTTGAATTCATGAATTTTTTAAGATTCTCTTTATCCTGAAAGACTTTGGTTTCTCCATTGATCTTGAATAGTAGCTTTGCTGGATAAATAAGCTTTGGTTGGAAGTTATTTTCTTCAAGGGTCTGAATCACATTATACCAGTCTCTCCTAGCATTCATGACCTGGGTTGTATAGTCTGGGGTGATTCTTATTGTTTTGCCTCTATATATCACCCATCCTTTTGTTCTCACTGCTTTTGAGATTCCTTCCTTGGCCTCTATGTTGGTCATTTTGGTTATTATGTGGCGTGGAGTGGTCCTTCTTTGGTCCTGTCTCAGTGGAGTTCTGTATGCCTCCTGGACCTGAAGATCTAAGTCTCTTTCCATATTTGGAAAATTCTCTGAGATTATTTCCTTGAAGAGATTATGGATGCCCTTGGTCTGTACCTCTATCCCTTCTTCAATGCCTATTATCCGTAAGTTAGGATGCTTAATATTATCCCATATGTGCTGGATGTTTAGTTTTTTTTTTTTTTCCAATTTCTTCCTTTTTTAAATTTTTTTTATTGGTGTACTGTATTCATACATCATAGTGGGATACAAACTTTTGTAGACATACATGCACGCATCGCCCAGTCAGCCCCCACCCAATCCCCACCCCATTCTCTCCCCATCCCTCCCTCCCATGCTTGGCTTAGTGGTTGACATCTAGTATTATAGCAATTTATCCAAAATTAAAAATGATAATCTCACATAACAGTTTCATTTGTCTGATACCAAGCTTTTGATGACTTAAAGATAACATTTCAATATTTTTTTTACTTTCTTTTTTACCAGAGAATATTTTTTTCTATTTTTTTTAGGTGAAACTATCATATATTTATATATTTATTTTTCAGGAAAAAAAATCTATCCTAATATGGAATATGGACTCTAGGTACCCACAACGATCTTGAAAAAGAACAAAGCTAGAAGATATATATTTTCTGATTTCAAACCATATAAAGCTACAATAATTGAAACAGTGTAGTACTATTCTAAAGGCAGATATATAAACCATTGGAGTTAAATAAAAGCCTAGAGCTAAATTCTTCCCTATATGGTCAAGTTATTTTTGACAAGGTTTCCACGAACATTTGATGGTGGAAATAATAATCTTTTAACTAAATATTGTTGAAACATAATACTTACATGGAAAAGAATAAAATTGGACCCTTACCTAATCCCATATACAAATATTAACTCAAAATAGATAAAAGACCTAAATATAAATCTTAAGACTATAAACTTTTAGAAGAAAATCTGGGTCATAAAACCTCACAACATTGAAATTGGCAGTGATTTCTTGGATATGATTTCAATGGCACAGGCAACAGAAGGGTATACAAACTTCCTAAAAAAATATTGTATAACCAAAGACAATGTAAACAGAGTTAAAAGTTACGAATAGAATGGGATAAAATATTTCCAAATGCTATATCTGAAGGTATATTAATATTCCAACTAGAAATTCTAAAAATTAACAACAATAAAGGCAAACAATACCATTTAGAGATAGGTAAAAGACTAACATAAATAATGAATCTCCACAGATAACCAATCTTAGTTGTCTGTTGGATGGAAACTCTTGTTTCTCTGGTTCTGGTGAGTGTTACCTATTTCTTCTTTGTAGTTAATCTCTTTGAGTATTTTCTCTAGCGCTGGTTTTGAAGACATAAATTCCTTCAGTTTCTGTTTGTCATGGAAGCTTCTTATTTCTCCATCTAATTTGATAGAAAGTCTTGCTGGATAGGAAATTTTTGGCTGGAAGTTGTTTTCTTTCAGAGTTTGGAATATGTTACTCCAAGCCCTTCTGGCTCTCATGACTCTCTGCTTGGCTTCCACATTGGTCATTTTGACAATTATGTGGTGTGGGGATCCTCTTCTCCGATCCTGTCTAAAGGGAGTTCTATAAGTTTCCTGGACCTGTGTATCAACCTCTTGCTCTATGTTTGGAAAGTTTTATGCTATTACTTCCTTGAAGAAATTGTTGATCCCTTTGGTTTCACTTTCTTTTCCCTCCTCTATTCCAATTATTCTTAGGTTAGCTCTCTTAAAATGGGCCCATATTTCTTCAATATCAGATTCCTGCTGTCGGATATTTTTTCCTAGATTAGAAACTATGTGTTCATTTTTGGAATGATCATCTTCTAAGAGTGAGATTCTGTTCTCCATGTGGTCTAATCGGTTGTTTGTGCTTTGAATTGAGGCCTTTACTTCATTAATTGCATCCTTTATCTCTTTTTGGCTCTCTCTGAGTTCTTTCCGAAACACCTCTATTATTTCTACAGTTATTTTCCTGATTTGATCTTCTAGAAATCTCTGATTTTCTGTTTTATCGGGTTCTGATGTTGTGGGGTTGTGGGCATTCATTGCTCCAGTATTATTCCTCTTTCCCATGATTTAGGAAGTTTGTGCCTTCTCTGGGTTCTTCCCTTGGGTCACTATGACTTCACTTAAGGTGTTCTGGATCTCGAGTCAGTAGTATCTCAGACCCCACTACTCCTTTACTGGGTTGTATCACAGAGTCTCCGACCCAGCGAGTCAATAGAGGCTGCTTTAGACTGTGGGGGGTGCCAGGTTGCACGTTCTCCTATGGTGTGCTATCTCTGCCACTGCCACTCCCCCACTGGGTCAAGTCCCAGGGAGTACAGTACTGGGATTTCTCCTCGGTGGCCCGCAATTTGACTCACTGTTCTTGAGTACGCAGATGTAGCTGTACTGGACTCGGTGAATTCGCTGCTGCTGCCGCCGGTGGCAATATGGCGCCGCTGCCACGCCCTCGGCCGTGAGGCTGGTGTATTTTTTCTTCTCTGGTTTTGAGTTCCACTCTGAGTCTCTGCAGCGTGTGCTGAGCTCAGCCACTGGGAGCTTTAGATGCTCCCTGCGCCATGAAATCCCGCCTGGCTGTTCCGCAGCGGCTCACCTCAGCTTGCTGTAGCCATCTGGTGAACTTGCCGCTGCTGCTGGCAGTTTGGCGCTGCTGCCGCGTCCTCGGGCGTGAGGCTGGTGTATCTCCTCTGTGGCTCTGAGCTCTGTTCTCAGTCCGCTTTCTCTCTGGAGCCTGGTGATTTTTTTGTTTCTCTGGTGATGGTGTTTTCTGGCTATGAAAGGCGCTGATTTTGTGGCAATGGAGATTGGTTGTTAGCAGGGCTCTTAAGCCCCGCTTTTCTCAGTTGCCATCTTCCCGGAAGTCGATGTTTAGGTGCCAAGACATCCTGCTGCCTCGGCATCTATGTGTTGAGACCCCACTCCACATAGGTAATCTGGCAAAAACGCCCTGAGAAAGAGGTGTTGTCTCTGGCCAAAATATCCCCCACTTTTAGATACCCTTCATGACTATTAATGATTCCTTTTAACTTTCTACACGAATTGCTCCAGTGATGTGAAATTAGGACTATGAAATTGAGTCCGTGGAAATAAACTCTCTAATAATTTGTCTAAACGTCCTTGGCTTTGCTCAATAGTAAGGAAAAAACTGGCCAGAACTCAGATGCTGTGATAAGCATTCCAGCTGCAGCAATCACAAAGGGTCTCTGACCCTCACTCCTATCACTAGGTTAAGCTATTAACTCCGGTAACCGATAGCTCAGTTTAAGGAAACTTTGTTTACCATTGAGATCCTGCCTAGAGACAGAGAAGATAAAATTTTGTGTGTGACTTCGAAGCAATTTAGTTGATGAACAACTTAGTTGCCAAAATACAATAGAGCCAAGGAGAAAGATTGTTGACCTTTACGCCCAGTGTGAGCGTTCCCGAGACAGAGAGAATGTCGCATGGCTAGAAATGAAAATGACAAAATAAAGGACAGATATTCTAAATATATATGTATGAAGGAAAGGAAATACCGTAAGAGTAAGAAAGCACTTTTTCATGAAGAAGAGCTTATCATAAGAATGTCCCGACCGGGAAAGAAAGGAATTAGAAAGTTAGAAGCAGGTTGCAGAGGGTTTGTGATAGGGGCAGTTAAGGAAATACATCTGACAACTAAATCCAAGAACTTCATGGTGTTGTTTGTGGTGTCTTATTTGCCAAGCTGTGTTGTGAGTTTTTGTAAGCTTTCAGACTTCAGAAGGCAAAGCGGATGAGATCTGAGAGACTCCCATCGCATCTCCCTGGACCGCCACATCTCCCCATGCTTGTCATATGGATATAGATGGAAACTTCAAAAAAGAAAGCAAAAGAAGATTCCATGAGAAGGCGTATTCTCCAAGCCCTGGGCCTTGGGCGTGCCTGTATTGCCTTTGGAATTTACCTTTGGACCTGCCCTGCTGCAATATCGGAAGAAAGATCTGGAGCTTATCTCCTAAATGCTGGACTAGTCATTTACTTTGTTTATATCTAATTCACTATTGTTTTGCTGTGATTGCCCCCCTTCCCTTTCTTTTTTTTTCTCCTATTATTAATCTCACTGGTGAAGGGTATAAATTTTCTCTGGGTTCCTGTAATAAATTGTCATTGGCTCAAGAAGCCTTTGTCCACCTCAGATTCTTTCCAAAGCGCCGTACCTAAAAACTTAAGGAATTCATAGAGGGGAAAGAATCGCTGCAGATAAGTTTCTGCAGAACTCCACCTGCCTTTTGCCCCATCTTTCTGAGGATTTGACCGGGAGCTGACAATAACGACCCAACTGAGATTAGTCGGCAACAACTGGCGCCCAAGATTAGTCGGCAACATTTAGGTTTTGTTGCTATAAAGATTTCTATATATCGCTGACTGTGTTTTCTGTTTTGGATGTACTGTCTTCTAATATTGATATTCTTTTTTCCATTTCATTTAATCTTCCAGAATTTCTTTCTATTGCTGTCTTCATTTCACTTATTGACTCTTTCATTTCATTCCAGACCTGTTTCTGGTTCTTTCTTAGTGTTTCTAACTCACCTTTCACCTCCTCTAGACTTGTTTTAAATCCTTTCATCATATTGTAAATCAAGATTCTGAACGCCCCTTCTTGCATTTCTTGTAGGTCAGTATTCGTGATTTCTGTTGTCTCTTCATTATTTCTGGTTCTCATATTTATAGCGTTCTCTTTTTTCTGATTTCTGCCCATCGTTTTTGAGTATTATGCTTAGTCCAATCTTAGTATTAGGAATTTAGAGGTATCGGCAAATCAGCATAGCTTTTCCAATGTTGAGGGTGGTGATGGGGGAGGAGCTGGGGTGATAGGTAAAGGAGTCGGATTAGGTAGAGGATATGTTTAGGTTGAGAAAGACTTTAAGTATGATAAGGTAATATCTTGCTGAGAATTAGAGAAGTTAACTAGTAGGACTCTTGTAGTTAGTAGAGTAAGTATGGAGATATGAAATACTTTGAGTATTAAACAAGGAAGTATATTATGGGGAAAAGTTTTGGGGGAAAAGAGTATATAGGTTAGTGTGGGGAAGTTTGTAAGAGGGGTGATGGAAGGAGCAGACAAACATAAAAAAAAATCCACACAAGATACCAAGACTATTATGTAATTTAAGAAAAAGAAAAGAAAAACCAATCAAAAGAGGAAAATGAAAAAAGGAAGGAAAGAGGAAGAAAGAGAAAAGAAGGACAAGAATAAAATAAAAAGAACTAGCAGCTGTGTGAAACCAGAAAACAAGGCAAACTATCAAATATATATAAAAACAAACAAGTTAAAGTAAAAGAAGGATGGGGAAAAATTAAAGCAGCAATAACCATAACAAAACAAAAGCACTGTAAAAGCAAAACAAAACAAAACATCAACAGTAAAAGTAATAAAACAGTCCTACTTATTTACGAACCTTGGGTCAGGTCCATGTAATATTTGAATATCTGATTGCTTTGGTAGGTTTCAGAATATAACCCAATGTCTTTTAGTTTTCTTTGTACTCTATTTTTATCTTCTTAAGTTACTCTGGGTGTTTGGACACCTTTCTTTCCTTTAAATGCTTTGGGTTTATGTGGCAGGATGTTTGGTGTCACTTTTATTAGATTCTGTACAATTCCCAGGTTCTGCGTAATTCCAACCTGTAGTCAGCACCTCTGCACTCACCACCCTAGACTCCGTCCTGTGCTTCCTTACAGCAGGAGTGGAGGATGTCTAAAGTAAACTTGGAACCTCCCCCTGAGGTCTTGTGCAGATATTGTGTCTCGATGGATTTTCCTATGTCTCTGGAAATTCCAACTGGGCTAGCCTGTGTGTTCCCAAGATGTACCCTGGGCAAAGGGTTGCTGGTTCCTGGATTCACACACTTACTGCCAGAGCACTGCCAGTTCTGAGAGTGCAGGCTGGGTGCACTGCTATTACTGGACTCAGGGGTGAGTGGGTGCAGATGCCTAGTGCCTACTGCTATGCTCCTCCAAGGTGCACTGGGCTGTGCTCTAGACTAGAACTGAGTCTCAGGCTGCCGGGTGGGCAGGAACTCCCAGCAGTGGGCCAGGGGTGTGGGATAGGTGCACACGGGTCCGGGGGCACAGGCACTGCGTGGTATCCAGCAATGATCTCTGCCTCCCGTGGGGCGTAGAAGCTGGGGGCCTGAGGAGATCTCACGGTGCACAGAGCTTTCACCACCTGGAAAGCAGGCCACCAGCAAGGTAGGTGCCTGCGCTCCAGTGGGGAGCGGGAAATAGGCACACAAGGTAAGCTCTGAGTTTAGGGGTGGGGATGGCCAGTCACTGGCTACTAGCAGGGGTCCGGAGTGCAGACAGGGTGCCCAAGGACAGTGCTGGGTTCTGAGGTGTGGGACAGATGCCCTGGGCCAGTGCTGGGCCTGGGGCGCATGCTAGGACCCGCACTTTCCCTGGACGCACTCAGGTACCTGGCTTCCTTTGTCCAGGCATCCATGGGAGTCCCTGTGCTGCTGTGATCCAGTTTCTGGTGAGCACACAGGATTCTGACATGGGTGCTGCTCACTGCTTAAGATGAGGCTCTATGACCGTTTTCAGTCTTGGATTATCTTGCCATGGTGGTTTCAGTCAGGGCTCAGGAGTGCAGTTTGGGCATGTAGGCAGCCCACGCAGCCCACCGGTGGGGCGGGCAGCCCGATTGTATCTGCCACAGGTCTGGTGCCCGATCTTTGTTCTTCTTCTTCTTTGAGTTCAGGGTTTCCGCCGAGGTACCTGGATCTGTTTTGGTTCCTGGGATGTATTTATTTTGTTGATTAAGGCAATGCTTTCTAAGTAGTTGAACTTTATTTGTTTCAGCTACTGAGAAGTGCTGTGTCCCTCAGTCGCCATTTTGAATCTTAATTAATTAATTAATTAATTTATTTATTTTTTGGTGGTACTGGGGTTCCTGGAAGCCCTTCTACCTCCGGGTTACACTCCCAGACCTATTTTTACATTTTTTAAATTTGGAAACAGGGTCTCCTAAGCCAGCGTGCGCGGCTGACTTTGAACCTGCGTGATCCTCCTGTCTCCGCCTCCCAAGCGCGGGGATTACAAGCGTGCGCCACCACGCCCGGCCTTATTTTTTATTTTGAAACATAGTTTCAACTAAGTTGTACACAGCCTCAATAAGTTGCTGAGGCTGGTTGCAAACCTGAGATCCTCTCTCTCAGCCTTTCAAGTACTGGAATTACAAATGTGTGCTACAACAGCTGGCTAAGACATTTGGTTTTAATGCAGCCAAGCATCTCTGATGTCTCTCTTTTTACCTTTTCTCTTCCACAAACTATAATATAGAACTCTGGGGAAAAGCACAGTCTAGATATGTGCTATGTGAAAGGTTTGCAAAGGTTTGGGGAGATTATGAAGGAGGCAAACAGCCAGTGAGGTAGCAGAATTTACTTTCAATCAGAAGAATCACCTCAGCACCTTCGGGGTTGAGGTGAGGTCAGCGGGGTGGGGAAGGGACCCATGAGCCATCTGCCTGGAGAGTTGTGAGTAGTCCACATTGGCCTGCTGAGTCCCCACATGGTGGGCCAGAAATGATCTTGCTTTTAAGCCCGTATTTTGGGGGGTGGGACTAAGCATGGGAAGGCCGATTTTCTCGTGACATCTGTAGTCTTGCAATCTCAAATATGTCTCGTGGCACCTGGACTCTCATGATATCTCTGCTTCCAGGGTTCCACCTCCTGTACCCGCCATAGTCATTTTCAGAGGACCCGACCAATCACTGTGTAGACTAGTAACATTTAAGGGAGTGCTTCCATATGCCATTATATATTTATTAGCATAGAAACAGAATTATTGTCTTCGATAAATACTGTAATATTAAACATTTAAGAGTTATAACCTACTCTGAAATCTCCTACAGTTTGCATAAAATCTCATTTTAAATAAATTGGAGTGAGCTCTGTGGACTCATTAGACTCTAAAGGTATGTTGGTACATTCTCATTGTACAAATGAGAGTTGGAATGATTTGGGTTGGGTCTCCATCTTTCTGTAGTATGTGGTCTCCTCCAAGCAAGTTTTTCATGAAGATCTAAAAGCAGTGCTTCCTGAAACTCATTTGTCTACTTATATCTAATAGGTCTGACATTTAGAAATCTTTACTTTTTAAACTTTTATTTATGAGAGACACCTCTTTTTTGTCTTTTTTATTGGTGCATTGTAATCATATATCTTGTTGAAGTTCAGTGTGATAGAAGCATACATGCATACACTCACTGAGCCCTCTGGTGCCTGCCCTGTCCCTCCTTCCCATGCTCAGCACAGTGATGGGCTCAGTGAGCCTGTCTGTGTACATCATGTCCCCTGAGGTGCTTCCTTCTTCAGGTCGTCCTCCACCCTCCTGGAACCCTTAGGCCTCTCCTCTTCATGTTTCTCTTTCTTTGTCTGGAGTGTACAGTGGACATTTTAGTATAATAACCAACAGGAAACCAACCCTTGCTTCTTGTTTCCAACAACACTGGGTATTGGCTATGGCCTAGTATGGCTAGGCCTGGAGTAGAAAGCAAAGAGCTGCTGGTCTTTTATTTAATTTTTCTTAATCTTCAGTTGTTTTTACTATTGTTGAGCCTCCCATGAAAATAATATTTTGCCAAAAACTTAACTGCACCCTTAAGACACTGTCCCAAACCACTGTTTAAGGGATGTAGGACAGACCAGGAATGGTAGTGCATGATTGTAATCCCTGTACTTGGGAGGCTGAAACAGGAGGATCACAGGTTTGTGACCAGCCTCAGCTACATAGTGAAGCCCTCCACAACTTAGTAAAACCTTGTTTCAAAATAAAGAATAAAGAATAGGGTTTGAATGTAGCTTGGAGATAGAATGCCCCTGGGTTCAATCCCCAGCCCCACCAAGAGGTAGGGGAGAGAGAGAGAGAGAGAGAGAGAGAGAGAGAGAGAGGAGAGAGATTAAATAAAAACCACCTTAAGACCATGTATTGTTCATGTTAGAAGGAACCTTATGAGTTAGTTAATATATAATGATTTCTAAACTTTTTTTGGCTACAATACTACAATAACTAACCCATGGAACTTTAAAAATTAAAAAAAAAAGCTTGTCTCCCCACAGCTTTCTGAATAAAAAACATTTTCAGAGGTGAGGCCTTGGAATCTATGTTTATAGGCTTACTAGGTTCTACTAGTGAAATATGCCTTTCAATGTATGGAATATGTGTTTGGAAATAACCAGTTTGTGCCAAGACTTTGCCGAGACCACCTACTTCCTCTCGGCATCTGCGTGTGTGTGACACATAGTCAAATTGGCAATTAGCCCCGAGAGAGGGTGTCGTCTCTGGCCAAAAAACTCCTCCACTTTTAGATATTCTTTCATAACTATTATTCTTTTAGTATTCTTTAAACTCTCCACACGAATTGCTCCGGTGGTGTAAGATCAGGACTGTGAGAGAAACTGAGTCTGTGGAAAATAAACTTTCTGGTAATTTGTCTAAGCCTCTAAATGTCCTCGGCTTTGTTCAAATGGTAATAAAATCTAGTTAGAATTTAGATGCAGTGGCAGCATTCCAGTCAGTAATTACAAACGCAGATTTCCCCTCAATCTCTGACCTTCAACCTAATCACTAACTTACAAAAAAAGGCCCTCGAGGGGGAGGCGATCTGATGCCTCTATTTACCTCTCTCTTTGTGATCCTGCCCAGATACAGGAAGACAAACGTTGGGTGTGACATCAAAGCAACCTAGTTTATGAGCAACTAATACTGCCCAATACAATGGAGGTGAAGGCTAGGAAGATTCTTAACCTTTACACCCAGTATGAGCCCTGCCCAAGACACGGGAGGTGCCACGTGGCTAAGAAATGAATATGTCTGAAACAAGGATAGATATAATAAATGTGTAAAAGAAAGGAAATATGGTGAAAATAAGAAAGGATTCTTGTATGAAGAAGAGCTTATCATAAGATTGTCCCAAATGGGAAAGAAAGGAATTAGAAAGATTAAAAGCAGGTTGCAGAAGGATTGTGATGTGGAAATGGATTATTAAAAGAGGAATAGTTTTCTAATAAGCCTATCGTTTGAGGAAAGTGTCCAGCAGCCAAGGAAGTATATCTGACAACTAAATCTAAAAACTTCATGGTATTTTTTGGTGTTTATCTGCCAAACTGTGTTGTGAGTTTGCTTAAGATTTCAGATTTTAGAAGGCAAGGCGGGCAACACCTGGATCACCACATCTCCCCATGCCTGCCATATGGATTAAGCCCGAAAGATGGAAAGTTCCAAAAAAGTTAAGGAAGATTCCATGAGAGGCCTCCAAGCCATGGGCGTGCCCTGTTTCTTCTGGAAGTTGCCCTTTGGAACTGCCTGTCTGCAAGATCCGGAGAAGATCTGAGCTAATCTCTTAAAAGCCGGACTAGTTTTTTACCTTTGTTTACATGTTATTCACTATTGTTTTACAGTGATTGCACTCCCCTCTTTTCTCTTATTATTAACTTCACTGGTGAAGGGTATAAAATTTTCTGGGTTCTTGTAATAAAGTGTCATTAGCTCAAGAAGCTCTTGTCCATGTCAGATTCTTTCCAGAAGCACCGTAAATAGGAACTTAAAGAAATTTATTTCCTAGAAGGGAAAGAATCGCTGCAGATAAGTGGCTTCAGTACAGCACCCTATCTTCACCCATCTTTTCTGAGATTTATTTGATCACGAGTGGGATCATGCCCATCTCGACTGAGCCAGTTGCAGCAAGTTTGAAGTTGTATTAACTGTTATTCCAACTTAAATACCTTCAGGGGCCAGCCAGGTAACAGAGGTATGAGGTTATCCTGTGTAAAAACTCAAGGAACAAAGAATTGGTAAAACTGGAAATGATATGAGCCTATGTGGGGAGCCATTAAGGTTTTTCCCTAAAAGACTACTTCTGATTGTCCTTTGTCCAGAGTCAATAAGGTTTGGGATCATGGAAAGTTCAAAGTAAAAGGTCTGAGAGAAGCTTAGGTGGTGATGGCATGAGGGATCAATTGACCTGACCATTATGTGCACAAGTGGTGATGGCACATGGGATTGATTGACCTAGAACTGTATAAATAGGATGAGAGAGATAAACCCGGGATCGGCCAGTAGAGATATTGACCCAGGAATGTACTGGCAATCCTTACATGCTAGAATTAAATAACCTTTGAATCAAATTCTTAGAATTGAATTCTTTCATCCTCACGCCTCTCATCGGAACCCGTACTTCTGCCGGCTGGCTCCGGCAGATGGTGGCCTATACGGGGAGATTCTGAAACTGAGGATACAGTGAAGGACACCGCTGAATATGAAAGGAGTGCACTCGAAGGTGGTGAGTAACATGTAAGTTGTAATATACAATGGGCCAAAAAATTAGTCTTTTGTTTTTTGTACGGATGTTAAGAGATATGCTTGGTGTTAGAAAAACTAAGATAGAATACAAAGGCACTTTGCCTTCACTTCCTAAGGAATATGAGGATACTGAAGAAGAGGAGCAGCTTGAGAAAACTGCTGCTCAGTTCCATAGAAATGAGTTAGGGGCTTATCCAGATATTCCAGAAACTTCGGAGCCCACTTTTTGTATAAAACAATTACAAGTAGTCGTAGAGACTTTAACTAAATGATTAGATCAGATAGCTCCTTCAAATAGTGAAAAAGAAGGATCTCAACAATATTCTCCTATTATCAGCAATACGAGCCTTCAAAATTCTCCCACTGTAGCATTTGCTAAACAAAGCATTGAAAAGCACAGACCTTTATCTTTAATATCACTGAAGCAGTGATATTAAAGCTGCTTGAAGCAAGCAGCTATAAATCAGGCTGCAGAAAATGGAGAAGATACTAGAGGATTCAGTTTTCCCGGTTACTGAAGACCCTGATGGTCAAGTAGGTGTTATTAGAGGACATTGACCCTTTCCTTTCAAACAATTAAAAGAATTAAAAACAGCTTGTGTTCAATATGGGCCAACAGCACCTTTTACTCAAACCATGTTAGAATCTCTCTCTACAGAGGCTTTGTGTCCTTCTGATTGAAAACAGATAGCCGAAGCCTGTTTACCAGGGGGTGATTTTTTATTATGGAACTCTGAATTTGCAGAATGTTGGGGTCTGCTCAAACTGCCTGACAAAACTTCCTATAAATTAGCTACATGTAGTGCCAAGTGCGTTGGCGTCTGCTCAACCGCCAGATGACAGGTAGCGCCAAGTACGTTGGCCACCTGTCAAAACTTCCGATGAATGGGTTACATGTAGCGAGACGCTGTGAATGAATGGGCTACATGTAGCAGGGAACGCGCTGTCAATGAATGGGCTGCATGTGGTGAATGCCGGAACTTCCAATGAGACCTGCAACAAATAGTGCCGAACAGATGCAAGGGGGCATCTCCTTGCCCCCGCTACCTTTAGTTTGATAGATTAGCATAGTTTCCTGACTGGAAAATCCCCCCTTGCCTTTTTGCTTTAAATTGGGTGGCCTAAAAGAAAATAAACAAGATCTTGCTTGACAAATCTCCCGGCTCCGTGTGGTGATCAGGCTGTCGGTACTTATCTTCCCTCTCAGCTCCATCACTGTTGGGCTGGCCCCAACAGCAGAACAATGCCAATTCACAGCAGATTTGAACGTAGCTCAAGAAATATTCATAAATTTTGGTATGTTAGGAGAAGGGCAATTTAGGGAGACTGCGCAGCAATTAGAATTTATTTATTTTAATTTATTTTATTTTATTTTTTTGGTGGTACTGGGGGAGGAACCCAGAGGCTTTCTACCTCTGGGCTATACTCCCAGACCTTTTTTATGTTTTATTTGGAAACAGGGTCTCACTAAGTTTCTGAAAGCCTCACTAAGTGGCTGAGGCTGGCTTCAAACCCGTGCGATCCTCCTGTCTCAGCCTCCCAAGCGTGGGGATTACAAGCGTGTGCCACCACTCCCAGCTCACAATTAGAATTTAGTCTAGCTTCTTATGCTCAGACCAATGCTGCTGCACATTGAGAATGGAACAAGTTGCCTTCTTCAGGAAAACAAACTGAAGACTTTTCGAAAATAAGACAAAGACCAGATGAGCCATATCAGGAGTTTGTAGCCAGGTTATTACAATCTGCTAGTCGATTGTTAGGTGACAGTGAAGCAGGGCTATTGCTTACAAAACAATTAGCCTTTGAGAATGCTAAAACTCTTTGTCAAGCAGCCTTATGCCCTTTTGGAAAGAAAGGAAATCTGTCTGATTATATTCAGTTATGTTCCGATATAGGACCAGCATATACACAGGGATTAGCTATGGCTGCGGCATTACAAGGGAAAACTGTACAAGAAATCCTTTTCCAACCACATAAAAAATCGGGACCTAAAATAATATGGTTAAATGCTATCGGTGCAGACAAAATGGTCATTTACTTAAGAACTGTCCACAGAGGCAGAGTGCTAGTAATAAACAAGAGCCAGGCTTATGTCCTCGATGTAAAAGAGAGAAGCATTGGGCTAAGGAATGTAAATCAAGGACTGATGCCCAAGGGAATCAGCTCCTGTTGGGAAACAGGAGGAGGTGCCTGCCTCAGGCCCCGAACAAAAATGTTATGGGGCACTCCAGACATTTGTACCACAGCAGGGCTACCCTCAACAAAACAATCCATTCAGGACTTATTCAGAGCAACCCCAGGCAGCACAGGATTGGACCTCTGTGCCTCCACCTATACAGTATTAACAACTCCCAAAATGGGAATGCAGGCCCTTCCTACTGGTGTTTATGGTCCGTTACCTAAATGGTCAGTAGGCTTGTTGTTAGGATTTAGTAGTGTCACCATGAAGGGAATTATAATAGCCCCTGGAGTAATTGATTCTGACAGTGAAGGAGAAATAAAAATTATAATATATTCTCCTCAAGGTATAGCTATTATTAATGCAGGTCAACGACTGGCACAATTAGTATTGCTACCTCAGGTGCAAACTAATAATAGTGTTCAGAGATCTAAATGAGGTCAAAGGGGATTTGGCTCATCAGATGCTTTTTGGTTCCAAGTGATTGGAACTCAAAGACCAAAATTAAAATTGTTTATTAATGGGAAAGAATTTTCAGAATTATTAGACATGGGAGCAGAGGTTTCTGTCATACCAGCTGATTTATGGCCTAACAAATGGCCTAAGCATTCTTCCCTCACTCACCTTAAAGGCATTGGACAGACACAAAACCCCGAACAAAGCAGTGATTGGCTTACTTGGAGAGATGAGGAAGGCCATACTGGAGTTTTTCAACCCTATATTGTTCCAGGACTTCCTGTCAACTTATGGGGCCCAGATGTTATGCAGAACATGGTTGTATATCTTTATAGCCCCAGCCCTATAGTGACACAGCAAATGTTTGATCAAGGACTTTTACCAGAGAAAGGTCTAGGGATAAATAATCAGGGTATTACAGAACCATTACACCTTCATTTACAACATCCTTGAACAGGTCTAGGGTATTTTTAGAAGGGGCTGTTGATCAGCCTGTATTCCATGCCAATCCTATTACTTGGAAAAATGAGAAACCAGTCTGGATTGATCAATGCCCCCTAACCTTAGAAAAAATAAAAGCCACAGAGCAGTTAGTACAGGAACAGCTTGACTATTGCCATATAGAAAGTTCTAACTCCCCTTGGAATTCACCCATATTTGTCATTAAGAAAAAATCTGGTAAGTGGAGACTGTTACAGGATTTAAGGCAAGTTAATAAAACTATGGAATTAATGGGAGCTTTACAGCCGGGACTACCCAATCTTTCAGCTATCCCCAAAGACACTTATAAAATATTTTTAGATTTAAAAGACTGCTTTTATACTATACCTTTAGCACGACAAGATTGTAAGAGATTTGCCTTTAGTGTTCCATCTACAAATTACAAAGCTCCTATGCAAAGGTATCAGTGGAAAGTGCTACCTCAGGGAATAGCTAATAGTCCAACTCTGTGTCAAAAATTTGTTGCAAAGGCTATAGCTACTGTCAGAATATCCTATAAACCTGCGACGGACTGGCTCAGTTGGGCACTAAATCCGCATGGGACTAGGGTTCCTGGAAGGTGGGCAAAGAGATTCGGCTGCGTCCTGCAGAAGCCTCTCTGCAGCGATTCCTTTCCCTTATCAAATAAAGCTCCTTCAAGTCCCCGTTCACAATGCTAAACATGGGGATTTTGTCCCCGGAGGCTTGGGAGAAAGATATCTGAAAAGACAGACAGGGACAACTGCCTCTTGTGCAGCTGACGGAGTTTTATTTTTCATAACCAATATTTATACCCTTATCCCCAGTGGTAAAGTATAAATACCAAAGAACAATAGTGAGGCATTAAGTGTAAACAAGATAAACATGATAAAAGAGAACCCGTGGTGTCACAGTTTAAGATTTGTCTGGAACCTTGTGATTAAAATCGCCCCCCTTGGCTTTGTGATTGAAATCAGGTTTCTGGTCTCACAGGTGAGTCCTAGGGGGCAGAGTCCGGAGTCCGGGAAAGGAGTCCGCAAAGACGGGAGTCACACCCAAAGTCCTTTTGGAGAAATTCAGTCTTTTAGGATCCCCTTTAATCCTTTCAGAGTCTTCCATTCCTAGGGCTTAGTCCATGCCCTCCTCTGTCTAGCAAGGTTTGAGTCATGTTTATGATCCAAAGGGCTGCGGTAGAAATCTGTCTGGTCCTGTCTGCTCCACCATCTCCTATGAGGCAATACTTTATAGTACAGTTAGTAGACAGGGCCAAAAACATAACACAGGTGATTGGATTCCTATAATTGTTCTTTAATGAATAACCTTGAAGCCAGTTTTTTATTGCAAACTTTGGGATTTTTACTATCCTGTTGCTGAGTCACAAATGGTAGGCTTTTGTTAAGCCATGGCTAGGAAAAGGCTTATTTGCATCTCTAAAAGAGAAGCAGATGGCCCAGATTCCAGAGAAACAATTTCACACCTTTTGGGGGATGAAGCAAAAGGTAGGAGCCTATGTTTGGAGACAGGGCAGATTTGCATCCTCCCCTGTTGGGGCCTACTTGGCTGGACCAAGATGGCACCCAGGCTTGTTGCCAGCATGGATTCAAGATGGCGCCTAGGCTTGCAGCCAAGTCATGAGACTCACAAGATGGATGTCTCCTTGAGCATGCACAGTGTGCTATGCTACGTGCCTGCAGAATGATCAGTGATGCAGCACCTTGTGCTACCACCAGTCTGCCTATGAGGGAGTCAGAAATGTGCATGCCCTAGCCGTGGGAAGCTTGGGGTTGGTAGGGAATAGAGGGAGGGATTATGATGCTGATATATATTGTGCTTGCTGTACGCACTGAGAAGGAAGAAGAGACATATTATTGAGACATATTAAGGATCCATTAAAGAAGAATTCATATTTCAGCTGAAGAGGTGTCTGTGTCATTCTCTAAGCCCCTGCGGGTCGGAGTCTTAGGGGACGATACTCCCCTTTAGGAGCTAATCTGTAGATCAAAGGACCTGCCTGCAGAAAGGCCGAGAGGAATTTTGCAGCCCTTCTCCAGCCTCTGACCTCTGACTATGTTTTATTACATCTGGAGCAATGCAGAGAAAGTCTGAGGGCTCAGACATATTACTAGAAAATTTATCTTCCATGGACTCAACTTCTCCCACAGTCCTAATTCTTGGGATCCTGTTTTACATCATTGGAGCTATTAGTATAGAATTCTAAGAGCATGGAGTACTTTGGCCAGAGATAACGCTCCCTCCTCAGGGCTTTGCTTCCGTTGAGCATTTATCCAGTCATGCGGGTTCACGCGCACAGATGCCAAAGAAGGGCGGCGGTATAAACCTGTATATATGATACACTATATGGATAATATTTTATTAGCACATAAAGATGAAGGAATTTTATTATCAGCTTATTCTACCCTACAAACTGCATTACAAAGTAATGGTTTGATTATAGCTCAAAAAAAAAAGTACAAAGAGAACCACTGTATACTTACTTGGGAAACATTCTTAATCCCAAGACACAAAAAATTCAATTACATAAAGATAATTTAAAAACCATAAATGATTTTCAGAAACTTTTAGGAGATATTAATTGACTAAGACCATTTTTAAATATTACTACTGGAGAATTAAAACCTTTATTTGGTATCTTGAAAGGTGACTCAGACCCAACTTCCTCTCAGATCGTAACAGAAGGACGTGCTGCTCTTAAAAAAATTGAATTGGCTATTGAATGTCAAAGGAAACAGTACACTACACTGATTATGCTAAAGAATGGGTGGCTTATATATTGACATTGGCACATACACCCACTGCTGTTTTGTGGCAGGACGGACCATTAATGTAGATACATTTACCTGCTACTCCAAGAAGAGTTTTAATGCCATACTGGGAATTAGTTGCCTGCTTGGTGTGTTCTGTCAGATCAGAATCTATAAAATATTTTGGTAAAGAGCCTTCACTTATTAGTGTTTCTTTTACTAAACAACAAGTACAATGGCTTTTTCAGAATGTTGGTTCATGGGCTATTGCTTTTGCATCCTTTATTGGAAAAATTAACAATCATTTACCTCATGATAAATTATTACAATTTCTTAATAAACATGCTCTTATATTTCCTAAAATAATTCATGCTACTCCCATATCTCAAGCAGTCTTGGTATTTACTGATGGCTCCTCAAATGGTAAGGCATCTTATGTAATTAATAAACATAGTACTATAATTCAAACATCTTTTACGTCTGCTCAAGTTGTAGAATTGCAATCAGTAGCAGCTGTTTTTCAACATCTGATATGCCTTTTAATTTATATACTGATTGCTTATATATAGCTAATGTCCTTCAAACATTGGAAACTGTACCATATATTGATATGCATAATAAATTGATAGGTAATTTATTTTTTCAAATTCAAACTCAGATCTTATAATGACAACATCCTTATTTTATTGGGCACCTAGGAGCACATTCTGCTTTACCTGGTCCTCTGGCAGAAGGTAATCAAATTGCTGACGATGCTACAAAATTTGTCTACCTCTCTCAGTTGCAACAAGCTCAACGATCACATTCTTTACATCATCAAAATAGTGCTGGTCTGTGTGAACAGTTTCAAATTAGTTGAGAAGCAGCATGACAAATTGTTAAACAATGTCCTATATGTCCAGAGTATTTGCCTGTTCCTCATTTAGGTGTAAATCCACAGGGGTTGTTTCCCAATAATCTATGGCAAATGGATATTATGCACATTTCTGCCTTTGGTAAACAAAAGTATGTTCATGTGTCTATTGATACTTTATCAGATTATGGCTATAGCCCAAACTGGGGAGGCCACTAAGCATGTAATTTTCCATTGTTTGAAATGTTTTGCTTTCTCAGGCCTTCCTACCTGCATTAAAACTGATAATGGTTCAGGATATACTGAGTATGGCTTTTAAATGATTTTGCAATACATATAATATCAGCATATTACAGGTATACCCTATAATACTCAAGGACAGGGCATTGTAGAACATGCCCACAATTCTTTGAAAACAACACTTTTGAAAATAAATAAAATGGGGAGTTATATCCCCATTCACCACAGAACTCTTTAAATCATGCTCTTTTTATTCTTAATTTCCTGAATGCTGCCAAAACTGGGCACACAGCAGCAGATAGATACAGCAGATAGATATTGGCATCCATCCTCCAAAAACAATTTTGCTGTAGTAAAATGGAAAGATCCTTGCACAGGAATTTGGAAAGGTCCCAACCCTGTACTAATATGGATCAAGCAAAAATGGAAAACTTTCGGATTAAAGCTGATGATGCTCCCAGCTTCGATGATGAATGAAACATGGACTTACATTCCAGATCATCCCATATTTCATCCAGCTGTTTGGGAACAATGAGAGATCACTGTCTTCAGTGATAACTCACGATTGCTGAGACTTCTTGCTTTGAACTTATTACAGAAACTTTTAATTATTTTGGACAAATAATTGGCACACTCTTATGTTTTTCCAAAAATATCAAAAAGATGGGATGTCTTCAGTTGATGCCTGTGGTATTGCAGACAAGTACAAAGACTGATAGTAATTGTGCTATTAAAGGCGTGGTTTTGTGGGGCCCTGGTTACACAGGGAAAGAAGATAAAAATGTTAGTCCACCAATAACTTGTTTACCCTGTTAAACTGATTTAACATGTAGAAATCCTAGTGTTAATTGGAAGAAATGTCTTACTGAAATACCTATTTTTCATGATATTCCAATACCTTGTTTATTAGAGACTCGGGACAAAGTGTGTCCTTGGACAAAGTGAGAACATTTTTATTCAGCAGAAGTACACAATCTACCTCTAAGTAGTACCCCCATTTAAGAGGCTGGTAGTCAATAATGGGTAAGATTTCCTTGGGACAAGGAAACCTAAGACAGGATATACAGCTTATAGCTCTGTATTGTCCAAAGACATGTAATCCTTGATACCTGAAGGAAACAACCTAAGACAGGCACAGTCTTCTTTTGAATATAATAAAAAAAAGGGGGAATTGTGGGGAGCCATTGAGGTTTTCCCCTAAAAGACTACTTCTGACTGTCCTTTACCCAGAGTCAATAAGGTTTGGAATCATAGAAAGTTCAAAGTAAAAGGTCTGAGAGAAGCTCAGGTGGTGATGGCACGAGGGATCGATTGACCTGACCATTATGCACACAGGTGGTGATGGCACATGGGATTGATTGACCTGGAACTGTATAAATAGGATGAGAGATATAAACCCGGGATCGGCCAGTAGAGATATTGACCCAGGAGTGTACTGGCAATCCTTCCATGCTAGAATTAAATATTCTTTGAATCTAATTCTTAGAATTGAATTCTTTCATCCTCATGCCTCTCTTCAGAACCTGTACTTTTGCTGGCTAGCTCCGGCAAGCCTACAGTTGGAAATATTAAAATTAGCATTTTAATTTAATTAAATTAATTAATTTATTTTTGTAGTACTGAGGATGAAACCCAGAGGCTTTCTACTTCCAGGCTACACTCCCAGACCTATTTGGAAACAGGGTCTCACTAAGTTGCTGAAAGCCTCACATTCCTCCTGTTTCAGCCTCCCAAGTACTAGGATTACAAGCATGCACCACCATGCCCAGATCAAACTTAGCATTTTTAAACTTTGTGTATTAGTTTCCAAAGGCAATAGTTTACCAATTTCCCATTAACTTAAAATTTAGATATGACAGACTGACAATATTTTGCCATACTTGCTTCATCTTCTCTTTCTTTGAAAAAGGTTATCTTCCCTGGGTATAGAGTTCTAGGTTGATATATATTTCAGCACTTTAGAGTTGGTGCAATACTGTTTGATCACATGGATTATTTCTGAAGTGAAATCGGCTGTCAAACTTCTTTGTTCTATACTTATATGTTTTCTCTGATTAGTTTTAAAATTTTCTTTTATCATTGAGTAATTGTTTTCTTCTACTTAAAATTTGCTGAGATTCTTGAATCTATGGACCTAATACTTTTTTAAAATCAAATTTGGAATTTTTTTTGGGTACTGGGTTTTGAATCCAGGGCATGCTATCTCTGAACTACACCCCAGATCTATTTTTTATTCTTTATTTTGGAAGTCGAATGCCTCTTGATTCAATCTACAGTACCAACAAATGAATTCTTGTATAAGAACCATCATCACAGCTAACAAAAATAATTATTTAATATCATCCAATAGCAATTGGGTGTGGCAGCACATGCATGTAATCCCAGTACTTAGGAGGCTGAGATAGGAGGAGCTCAGGTTTGAGGCCAGTCAGCAATTTAATGAGACCCTCAGCAATTTAGTGATATCCTGTTTCAAAATAAAAATAAAATCGGACTGGTGGTGTGGCTCGGCTAGAACTCCCCTGGGTTCCATACCCAGTACTCAGCTCCAACACATACACCAAAAAAAAAAAAAAAAAAAGAAAAAAAAAATTAGTAGCTAATATATCCAAACAAGGCCCACATGTTGCACTCAACTGCATGTCTCTACCACTTCTTTTGACAGTTTACCTTGTCCTTCTTCATTTTGGTTATGCCAGACTTGTGAAGCTAGACTTCTCAGGACACCTCCTTTTCTGGGTATGGAAGATTGCCTCCTTGTGGTATCCATTTGTTCCTGTCTCACTTGCTATATTTAGAAATTAAGTCTAGCAGATTGATTAGGTTCTGTCTCTTTTGGGAAAAGATCCTCCATAATTGTTACTTAATTATTTTCTACTTATCAGGAGGCAGACAGCATCTGTTCCTCATATCTTGTGCTGGGAGTGATTGATAGAATCCAGTAGTGGCAGCTTGAGGGCCTTCCACTTTTAAGTTCTCCATCAACCTTTCTCCTAATCAGTATCCACTGATAACTGTTGCACAGAATCTATTAGCTTTGTAAGTTATTTCCTAACAGCATCGCTGTTATATTTATGAACTAAGACTTTTTCTGAAAAAGAACTTTTCCTCATCAACTAGGATAATTTCACTCTGAAGATGCAGTTCATCCAGAATAGGCAATATACATTAATTTTAGGGAAAGAGTTAATTCTTTAAATGTGTCTGTGTGTATGCTTAAGCACTGCCCTATCCAAACTAAATGCTATCGTAAAGTGGGTCTAGCAGAGGTATTCCCAACCCATGTTCCTGGTGCTCTTCCTTGCTGTCCATTCTGCGCCTTACCTGCTCCAGCAGCATTGAAGAGCTTATGAGGGCTACCTTTTCCAGCCTCATGCACATGTAATGCTGTCGACTTCTTTATAGGATTCAAATGTTGATTCATTAATTTCTTTGATCAACAAATATTTGTTTTGCATGTTAAAGAGTTTTGAGAAGTTCAGGTTTTGGTGGAGATAAAATGTGGCAAAGCAGAACTGCGCAATTTAAATATTAACCTGTAATCTTCACCTTTCTCAAAAACTACCTCAAATAAATACACATTTTTTTCAAGTACAGTGATATGTATGTCACCTCCAGGGCAAGTCATCTAGGCCTGGCCTTCTTAGTGATGATCCTTTCTGAGTTCCACCTAAGAAAAAGTTCTAGAGTTGCTACTGAATATGTCTTCTTCCAAATAAGACCATATAAATTTTAATGTGAAAACAATGGTCCATTTCTCCTTGTTCCATGGAGAGCTTGATCTTCCTGGCTCTTACCTTTTTAATGTGGCCTCTTGAGTCTCCTGTAGCATTTGGACAGAAGAGGACAGTGGTGTCATTCTCTCCTTCATTCTAGCTACCACCTGACTTTCATCTAAGTAATCTGGCAGAAAAGAGAAATGTGAAAAAATCTAATGTTTTTTTTTACTTTGCACTTCGTACTCCATCAGAGGAACTCATGTCCTTTGAGAGGTTTACAATGAAAGTTGAATGAAACATTTAAGTTTTGAATTTGAGCAAAATAAGAACCATAATTCAACTATCACTTGAGAGAATATCTAAAGCTTCAATTGATGTGAAAAGTCAGTAGTAAAGAGAACTCGAGTGAAGAAACAAGTCCCTGCCACAGATGAAGCAAAAAAGACCTCTTTTTATTTTATTAGATACTTTTACTGGTGCATTATAGTCTCACATCATAATGTAGTTCCTCATGAGAAGAACACAAATGCACTCCTAGCCCTGTGAGAGTGGAAAGGGTCAACAACAGGCAGAGAAGCAGAGCATGGAAGTAAAAGGTCTAGATAGGCATAAAGGAAACCAAGTACATGAAGCCTTGTGGCCTTTCAGTACTCCCTTAGATCTGGGCAAGAAGGGCCCTCGCACTTTAGAGGACCCCATGATCCTGCGTCTCCCTACAAGGTGGGAAATTTGTGTGGCCATTTTGTAGGCTATGGCTTAATATCAGAGATTCTGGAATTCCCTGTCCCAGTCCACTCCCAGGGCCAGGGGCTTCTTCTCTGGGTTTTTTCTGGACTGTGCTATACCCTTGGTCCAAGGTGTTTGATGGAGTTGGGGTGACATGAAGCTTAGTCAAGGAGACTAGGGGTCCTTCACAAGTGGGGAACCTCAATGCTGGGGAACCCTGAAACTAGTGTGTGTGTGTGTGTGTGTGTGTGTGTGTGTGTGTATTTTTCTGGTGGTTCTGGGGATGAAATCCAGGGACATTCTACCTCCAGGCACCCGCAGCCCTATTTTTTTATTCTTTATTTTGAAACAGGGTCTCAATGAGTTGCAAAGAGCCTCACTAAGTAGTAGTTGAGGGTGGCTGCAAACCGTGATCCTTTGGTCGCTGCCTCCCAAATGCTGGGATTACAAGCGTGCACCACCACACCCAGCTGAAACTAGTATTTCTAAATTTGAACCTCACCTTTTTGAAGGCTTAGATATATAGAGTCAGTGCTTCAGGCATAAGGAGCATCTTGGAGTTTCTGCATATGCCAGAGAGCAGAGAATGTGTGTAGAGCAGGTGGAGTCACCAACAGCAGTAGACTGAAGATCTGAGACTGGTGTGAAGAGGCTGCCATTGTGTTGGACAGTGAAACCAGAAGAAAATAGCCATCAACCCACCTTGAAAGGCCCTACTAGACCAGCAGCAGTGACCCAAGAACCAGAGTAGAGCAGCAACCTGAAAATTGTCACATATAACAGACAGCAAGACGCAGGGAAAAAAATGACACTGTAGAAATCAGAAGAGACAGATTGTTGGCTGACAAGTTCCAAAGGCCCCTGGCCCTAGCCTCCCACACCCTTTGATCTCCAAAGATATGGGTAAATGAAGGCTGGGTATATTTGAAAAAATATGTATTTTCTTTGTATATCTGAACACTCACTAATTTTTCTTTTTTTTTTTTTTTTTTGCAGGTCTGGGGATGGAACCCAGGGGCAGTCGACCTCTGAGCTACATTCCCTGCCCTATTTTTTATTTTGAAACCGGGTCTCACTGAGTTGCAAAGAGCCTCACTAAGTAGCTGAGGCTGTCTGCCAACTGCGATCCTCCTGTCTCAGCCTCCCAAATGCTGGGATTACAAAGGTGTGCCACCACGCCTGGCTCATTCACTAATTTTTTTTTATCCCTATTACCACAATCCTAGATCACATTAGCTTGCTTGTGGTGGTGGTGGGTAGAAATCATATTACTAAATTAGACTGAATTTGCAGTTAAAGTAAATCTTTATTATTATTATTATTATTATTATTATTATTTTGGTAGTACTGGGGGTGGAACCCAGGGGCTTATCTACCTCTGGGCTATACCCCCAGACCTATTTTTTATACTTTATTTGGGAACAGGGTCTCTCTAAGTTGCTGAGAGCTTCACTAAGTAGCTGAGGCTGGCTTCAAACCTGTGCAATCCTCCTGTCTCAGCCTCCCAAGTGCTGGCTTACAAGCGTGCGCCACCATGCCCGGCTCACCTTTTTCAAATATAAATTTACAAATAGTTACAGGGCTTTCACTGCTTTTCCTACCCAATCTGGTTTTTCTCAGTCAGTGATTGATCCTCAGATTTGAGTGTGCATCAGGACCAGTTGGGTAGCATGTTTGAAAACAGATGGTGGCCCCACCTGCACCTTCTGATTCAGCAAGTCTAAGATGGGGCCAGAGAATCTGCACTTCCTAACAAGCTCCCAGGTGAGGCCAACATTCTCATCTACAGACCACATTTTAAAAACTTATTCTAAATCATATATTAGTGAAAAGGCAATATTCTCATTTCACTCACAGGGGTATAATTAACATTCACCCAAACAACACAGACAAAAAAATTTAATTCCCCTAAAATGTAGAATTTGGTTTTTACATGTTATTTGTCAACAGGGAACTCTCATTTTTCCCCAAGAATGAAAACACTTGAAAATTGATAAAACCTAGTGGTGCAGAATAAATGAGGAAACAGTTCTAATATACTATTGGTGAGTTAATGAATGGCTCTTCTGTTTCTGGATGGCAATTTAGCAGTATCTACAAATATTTTTTAAGTTTAGTCCTAAACTCTCCTTTTAGGAGCCCCATAGAAATGAATGGATATTCAATGAAACAACCTAAGTGTTCCTTAATATAACAAATATTAATATGAGTATCACAGCCAACAAGATGAAAATTCAAGGAACTTAATCATGTCTACCTTATCAAATTATTTTAGTCATTATTTTCTTTCATTGGCAGAGGTTCCCAAACATATTTGAATGAATATCCCCTTTTTAGAAAAAAACCTGCGCGATCCTGTCTCCGCGCAGGTTCAAAGTCTGCTGGCTTAAGAGACCCTGTTTAAAAAAAAAAAATGTAGCCGGGTGTGGTGGCGCACGTTTGTAATCCCAGCATTTGGGAGGCTGAGACGGGAGGATCGCAGTTCGCGGATAGCCTCAGCAACGTAGTGAGGCCCTTTGCAACTCAGTGAGACCCGGTTTCAAAATAAAGAATAAAAAATAGGGCATGGGGTGTAGCTCTGAGGTCGAATGCCCCTGGGTTCCACCCCCAGACCCGCCAAAAAAACCAAAAATGTATATATACAAATACACAGTCTTATCTCTAATCTTTATGTACTTATATAAGGTACTGGGATGAGTAGTGCTTAAAACAAGTCACTTAAAGTATATATTCTCTCTCTCTACACACACACACACACGGACACACACACGTCTACAGGATTTTTGCAAAAAGAGTGGCTTTCATAGGAACTATACAGCTCAGGGGTAAGGTTGGAGAAGACTATCACTTTCATTTTAAAATTATAAAAATAAGTGTCTAGTGTAAAAAGAAAGGCTCAAAGTGAGTAAAACTATATATCCTTAAAAATATGCAAACATCTAGGTAACTTAGAACTAGTCATTCCAATAGTACTTATTAAAAAGTTCATTTCGTTACTGATTTGAGATGTTGCCTTTACTGTACCTAGTATGTCACTGAGATCATTTCTAGAATTCTCTTATTCTACCAGACTGCTTATTTATACATGAATACTAAACTCTTAATTCATCAATTATAAATGTCTATGTCCACACTTTAAACAGCTGCCCAATACTGCACTGTATATTATCAATCAGTTCCTTATTTTTCACAATTCACAAAAATACTTTGAGTTTTCTGAAATTGTATCATGTCTTATTTTTATGTCTAAGCTAAACTTGTTTATATGGAATTTCTAGGGGATAACTTCCCTTGAAGTTATATAACTAGTTTGAAATATAAAGTATTTTATTCTTGTCACTAAATATTTTTATCTATAATTATACATACAGAGCAGTGCAGAAATCATGTGTACAGCTTGATATTTACAAAATGAATGCACCTATGTAACCAGCACCTAGATCATGAAACAGAACATTCCAAGTACCATAGAGCCTCCTTTGTATTCTTTTGCAGAGCTACAGCCAGGTTAAAAAAAAATGCACACAATATGGTTCCACTTATATAAAGCTCAAAACCAGATAAAATTAAATGATAATGAATTAAGTCATGATAGCACTTAGTTTTGAGAAGGGGGATATTGACTGAAAGGGGATAATTTTGGACAACATACATGAAGTTTGCCTGTTCTGCACTTCCTTTAAATGGAAGAGTGTGTACTCTTTTTGTGTCTGGTGAAGGCTGATCATTTGTATGTTAATTGTATTTAATAGCTATTTAACTAAGATTTCTTATAATTCAGTTTTCTAACAAATTCCTTTGGGTTTTCCAAATACATTTTACATATTCCTTTCTAGTTCATGTTTGTTTTGTCTAACTTTCTTGTTTTGGCAAAAAGAGTAGTGGAGATAGTGGGCATGTCTTGTTTCTAACTTTGGTTGGAGAGTCTCTACTGTTTCAATGTTAAGATGCTTGCTTTTGGGCAGATAGCATTAATGAATCATTCACCAGTTTCTACTTCAGTATATTTAACATGAGTGCTTACTTCTAGCAAAAGTTTTTTCAGCAAAGATAATTCTAGATCCCCCCACCCTTTTTTTTTTTTTTGGTGGTACTGGGGATTGAACCCAGAGGCATTCTACCTTTAAGCTACACCCCCAGTCCCATTTTTTTTTATTTTGAAACTGGGTCTCACTGAGTTGCAAAGGGTGAGTTGCTGAGGGTGTCTGTGAACTGTGATCCTCCTGTCTCAGCCTCTCAAATGCTGGAATTACAAGCATGTGCCACCATGCCTGGCTCCCTTTTAACTCTTTATATAAGATTGTCTAATATTGAAGTATCCTTTTACTCCTATAATAAACATGATTATAGGAATAATACATTTTTGAAAGCACTATTGAATTGCTTGCTATAAATTAAAACTTGTTGCATTGATATTCATGTGACTGGTCCATAATTTTCTTTTTGGTAGAAACTGTCAGGCTTTTGAATCAATGCCATTACGCTCACTTTACAAGATGAATTTGGAACTTCTTTTTTAACTTAAGGTCTAAGATTCCCCTTCTAGTCTCTGGAATTAAGGTACACTGATTATTAATCCTTTGTTTTTTTATTAAACCCAGGGGCATTCTACCTCCCAGTTATACCTCAGTGCTTTTCATTTTTTTTTATTTTGAAACAGGGTTTAAGTTGCTGAGGCTGGCTCAAATCTGTGTTTCACCTCTCAGTCCCTCTCCTCTTCAATCATTACTGGAATTACAGGCATGGGACAACAAGCCTGCCCCCTCCTTTTTTTCTTTTGGTGTTGGGGATTGAACTCAGGGACATTCTACCTCTGAGCGACACCACCAGCTTTTATTCTTTTTAAATTTCAAAGTCTCCCTAAATTGCTGAGGCTGGCCTTGAACCTGTGGTCATACTGTCTCAGTCTCCCAAGTACTAGGATTATAGGTATCCACCACCATGCCCAGCTGGATTATTTAATATTAAATGTTTGGTAGAAATTACAATCCGTCCTGATGCTTTTTTAGTAAGGGGTCTTTTAAATATCTATTTGGCTGTCTATCAAACCCTTGGCAATTCACATTTCTCTTTAAAAAACTGTCTTTCTAGTTTACTATACTAATTCTTCAAAGTAGTTAATTCAAAAAATTTCCTATTTTCTGGTTATTTCCCCCTTGCCATTTAAGGTTTTCTATTTTTATTTATTTAATTTTTGTGGGTCTGGGGATGAAACCCAGGGACATTTGACCTCTGAGCTACACCCTCTATCCTGTTTTTTTTTTTTTTTTAATTCTTTATTTTGAAACCGAGGTGCAGAGGGCCTCACTAAGTAGCTGAGGCTGTCCGTAAACCCCGATCCTCTGGTCTCAGCCTCATGAATGCTGGAATTACTAGCATACACCACCACGCCCGATTTGTGCTTCTTCCTTTTTTTCTTAAACAGGTTAGAGAGTGATTTGTCTATCTCATTGAGCTTTCCCAACTCCCAGGTCAAACAAACAAACAAAAAAACATCTTTTAAACTAACTCTACTGTTTAGGTTTTCTAATTATTTTAGGCTGTTTTTTTTTTTTTCAGTGCTGCAGTGCTAGGTATCAATACTTTTAATCTTTACTAATTCATTCTGTGTATTCCAGTTAAGACCAGTAATATCATACTATATACTATAAATTTGTTCTCATGTCTGTTTTAAAGTACTCGGTCATGGCTTGTGGTCATGGCTTTATGGTGTTTTTTATTATCCTTATAGATATTTTCCTATTCTTCTACTAAATTTGAATGGAAACTGACTACACCCCTGCTCATTATTTTAAGTGACGTGAGTCTTTCTGTGCTTTTAGGAAGAAGAGGGGCTCTAGGGTGACATTTCAGTCCTTTGGACCTAGAGCTCCCTTTCTGTTGTCACAGTGACTTAAATATTGTTTATGTGCATGTTTACGTATCTGTGTCTACCAGCCTTCCCAGTATTTATCTTCTTTATTTTGTCCTATTATATAAGTCTATCCTGTGCAATTTAGATTCTAATTCTAGCAGTTTCTCCCCAGTGCTGGGCTTTGTCTCAAGAAGTAACAGTTTAAGGCCAACGTTGATCTGCTGTAATCATTGGATCTCATTGGATTTCTTTTTTTTCTTTTTTTTTTTGTGGGTCTGGGGATGGAAGCCAGAGGCATTTGACCTCCAAGCTACACCCCCTGCCCTATTTTTTATTCTTTATTTTGAAACAGGGTCTCACTAAATTACGGACGGCCTAACTAAGGAGCTGAGGCTGCCCGTGAACCGTGATCCTCGAGACTCAGCCTCCAGAATGCTGGGATTACAAGCATGAGCCACCATGCCTGGCTCCGGATTGCTTTAATGCTCACCCACAGGTGGAACTCTGCAGAATCCTTCCCAGTTGCAGCTTCTGTTCTCAGACTTTCCAACTGTACTTTGTAGTAAGAAACTGTGGGCAATGTCACAGCTATCCAGCTTGCAGGATTTCTGAATCCAGCTGCCTGCCCTCTGCTTCTATACAGATGCTGAAACTATGTGGGTTAACATTTTGTTCCTGCCATCTAATTTTGTGGCTACCCCTTCCAGCCCTCCTCTTCCTCCTCCTCCTTCTCCATCTCTTCTCCTTTACCTCCTACTATCACTACAAAAAGTAAAAAAAATAAAAAATAAGAATAAATCACCAGATCTGGTAAACTCAGGCTTAAAACTAAGCATACAAATAACAATGAATTATTTTTTCAAATATATACTAGGTTTCCCTAGGGAAGGATTGTTTTAGGATTTTTTTTAACTTAAGAAATTAATGTACATTTTGAAATACTACAGTAACTAAACTGTGATACCTATTATTTTATATTGATATCTGTAGAACTAATGATTCAACTTTTATTATTACCAAGAGATTACCTTTTCCATCTCAGTGTTAGAATCATATCTTGTCGGGCGTGGTGGTGCACGCTTGTAATCCCCGCGCTTGGGAGGCGGAGACAGGAGGATCGCGTAGGTTTGAAGCCAGCCGCGCTGGCGTAAGAGACCCTGTTTCAAAAATATTAGAAATAGGTCTGGGAGTATAGCCCGGAGGTAGAAGGGCTTCCAGGAACCCCAGTACCACCATAAAAAAAAGAATCATATCTTTGAGCCAGGCCTGGTAGCGCACGCATGTAATCCCAGTACTTGAGAGGCTGAGACAGGAGGATCACAGGTACTTGGCCAGCCTTAGCTACTTAGTGAGGCCCTCCACAACTTAGTGAGACCCTGTTTCAAAATGAATAAAAAATAGGGCTGGGGATGTAGGTCAGAGGTAGAATGCCCTTGGGTTCAATCCCCAGTACCCCCCCCCACACACACACCATCTCTCTGAATATCACTATAAGTAGTAGATGCAAATTACTGACAAGTTGATTACTAATGAAGAATTCTTACAGCATCACCTTTGGAATTAATTAGTTCACAGAATTATACAACAAAGCAATAAACAAAAACGAAACCCCACTTCTAAATGATTACCCTCTAAATGATGACATTTCCCTTCGACTTAACTGAAAATAGAAATATGTATGGAGCTACACCACTGAATTTACTTAAGTGCTTCTGCTTTTGCATTTAAATTTTTGCTTGATTTGAAAATTAGAAAATTATTTCAGGTTGTTTGTCCTTATCCAAGTTGGAGACCAGAGAGTGTTTCAGATTTTAGAATATTTGAATATATGTAATATTTCATAGATGAAAATCAAGTCAAAACACAAAAGGATTTGTTTCACATGTACCTTATCGGCTGAAATATCTTTACACAGTATATTTAGTGTGCCTGCATTTCGACTGTGACCAGTCAGATGAGGTCAAAGATAGAATTCTCCATATGTGGTGTTATGTCACCATTGATAAATCAGAATTTTGGAGCATTTTAGATTTTGGATTTGGGATGTTCAATCTTATAGTCTGCTATTAGAATAGCGAATAACATACTGGTGGCCACTATCAAACAAACAAAAAGAAAACAGAAAGAAAAAGAAAAAATCCAAACTGGCTAAATATAACTCAGTGATAAAAGTACTAGTATAATTTATAGTATCACAACTCTCAAAAATATAAACAAAATCACTGCCTTTTTTCTAGGTAAGGTTTTTTTCCTCCTACCCACCCAAAGGCAACTAATGATTTGAGATTAAAATACAACATAACTGGTATTCACTCAAGCAACCTCCACATAAAAGACCCAAACAGCACAAAACCTCCTCATTCATAATCACATAGTTAAATTACTCTTCTCTCAGTTCATAATAATAGTCTTCTTAAAACAATTTCCCTTTAGAAAACTATCATATTAGTTAAACCTATTTATTCTTACTATGAAGTTGCTTCATTTATATAGGCCACACAAGTTTAATTGGCACACTTTACTGAAGAATAAGACAAAATAAGCTATTCTTTAAAAAAAATTATGGGACTGTCTGTTTTCAAAGAATAATCCCAGATACTTAATTCATTAAAGCAAATTCTTACCATCAGCTGTGAACATTTTTAAATGAATCACTAAAGGCTCACCTGTAGATTATCAATGCTTTCTGAACTGTAAACTTGTTTTCAAGATCTATATTCATTATAAGATACAATTTGTACTAAGAGTTTTAAAAAAGATAATCTACACACATACAGTTAATTTGCCTTAAAGATCTTCTTAGATATACAGTATAAAACATTTAAGAACCATAACAGAATTCACTGTTGTTCAAACTTCAACAAAGACTTTCTTGAAACAGTACAAGCTTTGATTGAGACACTACCCCTTATAAAAAAAAGAGCACACTTGGTTACACATGGCTTTTAACCTTGAGCTACAGTTATGCTACAACCCCACCCCCCATCTAAAGTCAATCATGTGGAGATAGGTACATCCTCTGAGCACTGTTGAGAGTCCTTGGCTTTCCAGCTTTGGTGGAGATCTCTAAGGCGTTCAGAAGTCCGTGTGCTTACATTCAGAGCAGGGTGAACTTTACAAATTCCACTTTCTTCCATTAGCGACAGGCCACAGATACCAAAGTATGCATGCAAAGCATCTGAAAGGAGGCATTTTAAAAATCATAATAGGCATTCTAGTACATGCTATAGAATATAGTAGCTACATATTTATACTTGATTAGAAATAAATTTAAAACTTCAAAATTAAAATTTTGAAATACTTTCTCAAAGTTTCGACCACCAACTTTTTAAAAGCCAGATGATCAAAATTAAACATTTTATTAATCAAATTATTATTCATTTGGGAGGCTGAGACAGGAGGATCACAGTTCGAGGACAGCCTCAAGTTACTTAGTGAGGCCCCATGCATCTCAGTGAGACCCTGAGGTGGTGTAGCTTGGAGGTAGAATGCCTCTGGCTTTCATCTCTAGTACCGAAAAAGTAAATACATACATAAATAAATAAATAAAGAATTATTATTAACAAAGGAAAGTAGTTCCCAACTAAGGAGATGAAACTGCCAACACTCTCTAAGGACAAAAGAATTGAAGTAATATAAAAATCTTTGTACTTTGGTGAGTTTTGCCTTTAGTTTATTATAAACTATAGAAACAAAGGCTTTAACTCTATCAATAAAATAAATTTTTTTCTTAAAAACCCTATTTCTGCCGGGCATGGTGGTGTATGCTTATAATCCCCGCACTTGGAAGGCTGAGACAGGAGGATCACACAGGTTCGAAGCCAGCCTCAGCTAGTGAGGCTCTCAGCAACTTAGTGAGACCCTGTTTCCAAATAAAATATAAAATGGGTCTGGGAGTATATCTCGGAGGTAGAAAGCCCCTGGGTTCCACCCCCAGTACCACCAAAAAGAAAAAAGAAAAAACCCTTTCTCTGAAGTTTTACTTCTGGCTATTCCTAAACCATATGCTAATATTATGTATTAAATGAAAGGACCAAAAATAACTCCTCCTGGACTGTTCCATTTTCTTCTGTGTTAGCCTTTCTAAAAACATCTGACCTGACAATAAAAACACTCTCATATTCTACTTGTTTATAACAAAAATTCTTCTGCAGTGGCCTCCCTAAGGCTCCCATCTTTCAGGGGGCAGAAACCTGTAAAAGTGGCCACTGATATCATGTGAACATGGCTCATCTGAAAGCCTTCTTTGGACTTTTTAAGAGCTCAGAACTCTGTTATTATGGCAATAAAAAATTTTGTAGCAGTCAAAAATTTTTCTCTTTTCAAACTGGCCAGCAATTATGACTTCAAGAGTCATTAAAGTTCAAAACATATTACTAAGTCAAAAGAGTTAATGCATAGGTTTCTTTAGGATCTAATTTTCAGACTACAACAATTAAATTTCACTTCCTCCTATAGTGCTATCTTGTTCCATATAGTTACTCTAAAATTACAAAGACCAAAATACAACATTAAGCTTTATTTTTTAGAAACTAAATTAATTAATTAATTTATTTATTTATTTTTGGCGGTACTGGGGATGAAGCCCAGGGACATTCTACCTCCAAGCTACACCCTCAGCCCTATTTTTCATTCTTTATTTTGAAATAGGGTCTCAGTGAGTTACAGAGGACCTCACTAAGTAGATGAGGCTGTCTGCGAACTGCAATCCTCCTGTCTCAGCCTCCCGAATGCTGGAAGTACGAGTGTGTGCCACCTCGCTTGGCTGAAGCAAAATAATTTTTACAGGAAAAAATGAGTATAAAAGTGCCAGGCCTGATGATGCATGCCTGTAATTTCAGCTACTCTGGAGGCTGAGGCAAGAGGATCACAAATTTAAGGCTGGCCTGGGCAATTTAGTGAGACTCTGTCTCTGAATAAAAAAGGCTGGGGATGTAGCTTGGTGGTAGAGCACATCCCTGGCTTCAATCTTTAGTACCACCACCACCACCACCAAGAAAAATAAATAATATATTCAGAATAACAAAATTTAGTATCCTGTATAATATTAAAGTATCTCCAAGTTGGGTGTATACATTCCAGACCCTGGGAGGCTGAGACATAAGGATCACAAGTTTGAGGCCAGCCTCAGTAATTTAATGAGACCCTCATCAACTTAGCACAATCCTGTTTCAAAATACAGAGAGTGCTGCAGGTGTAGTCTGGAGGTAGAATACTCTTGGGTCCAATCCCCAGTATGGAAAGGGAAGGGAAGGGATCTCCAGATAAAGTAAAACTTAGTCTTTCCTCAAACGATTTTTGTAAAAGCTAGCGATCAGAACTTGTTGTAAACCTCAAATAGCTATAAAACAAACTTCTTTATACGTGGTGACATAAAAAAGCACTTTTGATGGTGAAATATACATTTACTTCAAAATAAAATGTGACTCTAAGTTTCTCCCATAAATGTACATAAAAAAAAATCTCCTAGGTCATATTGGCTACTAGATTTGCTAGACCCCAAATTAAGCTTGCTTGCTTATTTATTTATTTATTTATTTATTTATTTATTTATTTATTTATTTATGTACTGGGGGTGGAACCCAGGGGCTTTTCTACCTCCGGGCTATACTCCCAGACCTATTTTATATTTTATTTGAAAACAGGGTCTCACTAAGTTGATGAGAGCCTCACTAAGTAGCTGAGGCTGGCTTCAAACCTGTGCAATCCTGGATTATAAGTGTGCACCACCACACCTGACATTAAGGTAATTTAAATAATTTCCCTAAAGGCTCTGAGAATAGGTCTTTCCACATTATTTCAACTTAAATACTTTTTGTGCTCCCTGGTGTATAGGTTCCAAAGACATTGTAATGTATCTGTAAAAAGCTAGTATTAGCCGGGCGTGGTGGTGCACGCTTGTAACACTCGCCCTTGGGAGGCTGAGACAGGAGGATCACACAGGTTCGAAGCCTGTCCTTAGCTACTTAGTGAGGCTCTCAGCAACTTAGACCCTGTTTCCAAATAAAATATAAAATAGGTCTGGGAGTATAGCCTGGAGGTAGAAAAGCCTCTGGGTTCCACCCCCAGTACCACACACACAAACAAACACACACACACACAGTCAATATTACATTCAAATACTTACATAAATGTGAAAGCAACTGATGATTGTAGAAAAAAAGCTTCAATAATTAAAAATTGTTCTTGGAAATGTTTGATATATTCTAAGTATATTTATGTTTTCTAAGAAATTATAATGTACACATTCTCATTATTTGTTTAAATAGTACACAATGAATGGAAAAAAAATTGGCATCGAGAGCAAAATAATTCTCAGACTTCTTTCTTTTTCTTTTTTTGCGGTACTGGAGATGGAACGCAGGGGCATTCTACCTCTGAACTACACTCTCAGCCCTATTTTTTTTTTAATTCTTTATTTTGAAACAGGGTCTCAATGAGTTGCAAAGGGCCTCACTAAGTAGCTGAAGCTATCTGTGAACTGTGATCCTGCCATCTCAGCCCCTCGAATACTGGGATTACAAGTGTACGCCACTATTCCCAGCTTCAGATTTCTTGAGGCACTTCTAAATTTAAAAATACTGCTTCAGAAAGTATTTTGTGAAAACATAACTTTATGACTAAAAGTACTATATTTTTTGAAGGAAGCATGTTTTACATAAAAATACATGTTAAGTATTGATATGAGGAAATATTTCTGCTCAGCTAGCTGTGGTGGTGCACACTTGTAATCCTAGTACTTGGGACACTGATATCAGAGGACTGCAGGTTTGAGGCCAGGCTCAGTTACTTAAGTGAGTTCTCCCCAACTTACTGAGACCCTGGTTTAAAATTAAGAATTAAAAAAAAAAAAATAAGGCTGGAGGCATAGCTAGAAAGTAGAATGCCCCTGGGTTCAACCTCCAGTTCTGCTCTCCCCCAAATATATATATATTTTGCTCATTCAAATATTAAAAATGTTTTTATAAGCCTTACTTATATTTTGATTCAAGGATACTTTACAACCATAGCAATTCCATGATAAGAAATGAGCTGAAGAGCTATTTTCTAGACTGATAACAAAACCATGATTCTACTGCAATGCTATAAACACAATCATTCCTTTCACTTAATTTCATACTTACAGCTAATTCTTTGAAACCTTGCTTATCAAAAATGTCAGTGTTGTTAATTATTTTAAGAAACTTGTATTGATTTTATGGGCAAGCTATAGACACATTTTCCTGAAGTGAAATATAAAGGGGAAAATGAAGAATCATGTTAGAGGTGGGGAAAAAAAGCCAAATTCTGGGTATTGTTCATACTTTCTGAATTTATTTAGTTATGGAGTATAGACAGTGAATGGTGATAGTTCAGATACCAAGGTATTCATCTGAAAAGGTTACTTCGATCTGAAATTTAGAGAACAAGACTATAGGCAATGAGTGACATCTGTATGGGGATGTAACTTTCTTTAATGACTTTTGAAAAGAATAAGAACTAGTCCCCTTCAGGACTGAGTCATTTATTCTACTTGGCTCAAGTCATAGCTAATAATCCTAATGACTGTGGATGGGCAAAAATCCATTTTGGAACAGGACCCATTCAGACCATCTGAGTTACTATAACACTTAAAGCATTCCTACATATTTGGGACAGAATGCACAGTATACCAATACATCTTGATAATCAATCCCTTCCTTTGTACTGCCCAGAACCGTAAATCTATCTCAAATAATCAATCTTTTAAAAAAGATATTACTTACTGTAACTTTACAACTATGGCAACATTTTCTATCAGGCATCCTTCTGATAAAGATGCTTGAAGATCTACTCAAGAAATAAATGTTCTGGATTCATAAAAGAAAGCAGTTACCTGGATGACTGTCTGGCCATTTGGCAAATCCCCCTACTAGGCGATCTTGAGTTGATAAAATGTAATTTCTATTTTTCTCGAAGTTAGTGTATTGGAAAATTTTTAGAAGCTGAAATGACAAAAATTAATTGGCAAAAATTGACCTTTGGCTCACATTTCAGAAACGTATCATTTAGATATGCTTTTTCTTAGCTAAGACTCTCAGAGATGAAATCTCTGAAGATCTGAGCATTTAAAATAAGTCCCTGCATTATCTTTTCATTTTTCTTACCAAATCTATTTTTGTTTTATTGATCTACTACATCCTTCTTCTGAACCAGGCCCAACTAAGCCCTTTGTACCACATTAGGCTACATTAAAAACATAACTTCTCTAGTGTGCTCAACATAATCAATCACTTTCTTTTTTTTCGGGTCTGGGGATGGAACACAGGGGTATTCTACCTCTGAGCTACACCCCCAACCCTATTTTTTATTCTTTAATTTGAAAACGGGTCTCACTAAGTTGCGAAGGGCCTCACTAAGTATCTGAGGCTGTCCACGAACCGCAATCCTCCAGTCTTAGCCTCCCAAATGCTGGGATTACAAGTGAGGACCACCATGCCTGGCTAATCAATCACTTTATTTATTATTATTATTATTATTATTATTATTATTATTATTATTATTATTATTTGCGGTACTGGGGTTCCTGGAAGCCCGTCTACCTCCGAGCTATACTCCCAGACCTATTTTATATTTTTTTATTTGGAAACAGGGTTTCTTAAGCCAGCATGGCTGGCTTCGAACCTGCGCGATCCTCCTGTCTCAGCCTTCTAAGCACAGGGATTACAAGCGTGCACAACCACGCCCGGCTATCAATCACTTTAAAAAGTACCATTTCATCTACTCATATTCTAACTTTTATGATACTTTTTATTTTTTGTTACAAACTGGTAGTAAGTAATTGAAACTAAAAATATTTCAAGAAAGAGCAAAAATGATTATGCAGATGCTAGAGTTTTGTATGAAAATAGTAAAAAAAAATTACAGCTCTTCAATTAGGAAAGATAAAGGTGTGACAAATATGGTTACAATATAAAAACCTATGGAGTTTAATGATTTGGGACATATATTTATTTTCTCTCTAAAGAGCCCATTAAGAAGAAAAAAGAACTGTAATAGGAAAGATGGGGCATATAGAAGATAAAGAGTTCAAAAAAAGTTTGAAGACACAAGGTAAAGTGTGTTAATGGATCAGAGATCCATGGAAGATATTAATGGAGATATTAATGATTAATGAACAAGTATATTTCTCAAAAAGAGATAAACATGTAAGATAAATTATAATGAAAATAAAAAACAAATTTATTCACTCATTTTGATTCAATTAGAATAGACGGAAAAAGAGAAACACTTCCCATTAAGTGGCACTGAGTAATATATATATATATATATATATATATATATATATATATATATATATATATATTTTTTTGCCGTGCTGAGATTGAACCCAGGACTTACACATGATAGGCAACATGATAGGCCTTAAGATTGTAGAATCAATCTTAAGGCAAAGCATAAACGTTTTAATAGTTACTAAATATGAATGTTACCTAAAATAATATAAGCATGGTGGTACATGCTTATAATCCTAGCATTTGGGAGGCTGAGACAGAAGGATCTGGGTTTGTAACCGGCCTCAGCTCTTCGTGAGGCTCTTTGCAATTCAGTGAGACCCTGTTTCAAAATAAAGAATAAAATATAGGGCTGGGTGTGGTAGCACAGGTTTATAATTCCAGCATTTGGGAGGCTGAGACAGTAGGATCTGGGTTTGTGGCCTACTTCAGCTACTTAGTGAGGCCCTTTGCAACTCAGTGAGACACTGTTTCAAAATAAAGAATAAAAAATAGGGCTGGGGATGTAGCTCATAGGTAGAATGCCCCTGGGTTCCATCCCTAACACTGGGGGTTAAAAATATATCTATATAAAACCAGTAACAATTTACTGGAAAAAAGACTCCAGATATTAATTTTTCCTAGGTGGGAATCAAAGATAATGTCCAATGCTAGCATATGTTCAGAAAAACTGAAACTGAAAGAAAAATTGTTCAAAACTGACTGCCATTAGAAAATCAAGTATTACTGAGGTCACAGCAAAAAGATGCAAGAGCCAACTTAAGAGGGTTTCTACTGGGTGCAAATGGGACAATCCTGAGAAGCTGTTAATGCTGACCACTACTGTTTATGCTACTATTAAAATTAAGAGAAAGAAATACATATCTACCTCAGGGTAGAGTATAATTCTTTTTAAAGGAATTCTAGTTAAATTTAAAAGTAATGATAGAATATCACCATTTTATAATCCCTAATGACATAAGTGAGCTAAGCAATGATATTCAATGATGCTAAACCATCCTCCCAAAACATTGATGGGGTTCCTAAGTATTGGCAATAAATGATCAAAGTGAAAATAAGAAAACAAGGAGATGAAAGATCTGTATGCTGAAAACTATAAAACACTGTTAAAGGAATGAAACATGACCTAATGTAAAAGGGAAAACACAGCATGATCATCAGTAGAAAGACATCTTAATATTAAAGATGTCAACACATTAGCTGGGCATGGTGGCACATACTTGTAATCCCAGCATTTGTGGGGCTGAGACAGGAAGATCGCAGTTTGCAGACAGCCTCAGCTATTTAGTGAGGCCCTCTGCAACTCAGTGAGACCTGTTTCAAAATATAGAATAAAAACTAGGGCTGGGGGTGTAGCTCAGAGGTAGAATGTCCCTGGGTTCAATGCCCAGAAATTGTAATACCAGTACTTGGGAGGCTGAGATGGGAGGATTACAGGTTCAAGGCCAGCCTCAGCTACTGAGGCCCACTGTAACTTAGTGAGACTGTGTTTCAAAATAAAGAATAAAAAATAGGGCTGAGGGTACAACTCAGAGGTAGAATGCCCCTGGGTTCAACTTCCAGTTCTAAAAAAAAAAAAAAAAAAAAAAAAGTCAACAGTCCCTATCAAAATTCTAACGTGTGTGTGTGTGTGTGTGTGTGTGTGTGTGTGTGTGTGTGTGTGAATGAGAATCAGTCACAAGTTCATATGAAACCTAAGGGGCCCAAAGCCAAAGCCAACTTTAAAAAGATCATGTTAGAGGTGTATAATTTTTTTTTAAATTTTTTTTTGAGGCGGGTTGGTACTGAGGATTGAACCTGAGGGTCATTCTACCTTCGGGCCTCACTAAATTGCAGAGGCTGTCCTTGAACCTGTTATCCTCCTATCTCAGCCACCCAAATTCTGAGATTATAGACATGTGCATAAGATTTTTATTCCCAGCATAAGATTTTTGTCTTGATTTCAAAATTTATAACAAAGTTTTATTTTATTTATTTTATTAGAAGAAAACACTGTAGAAAATCTTTATGACACTGATTGGGCAATCTTTTTTTTTTTAATGGTACTAGGGACTATTTACTAGGGCATTCTACCTATGAGATACATCCCTAACCTTATTTCATTTTTATTTTTGAAACAGGGTCTTGTAAGGTTGATGAGCATCTTACTACTTGCTGAGGCTGTCTTCGAACCTGCGACCTCCTGTCTCAGCCTCCCAAGTACTGGATTACAGGCATGCACTACTATGCCCAGCTTGGCAGACATTTTGCAGATATTACAGGCACAGGAAAAAAAGAAATATAGATTGAAATGGATAGCATCAACATTAAAAAAAAAGCTGTGTATTCAACTATGAACAGAGTAAAAAGGAAACTCAAGGAATGAGAGAAAAAAATTTCCACATCTCTTATCTGATAAGGGACTGATACCCATTATAAATGAACAACTCCTACAACTCAACAACTATAAAATCCAGTTTAAAAATAGGCAAACAATTTAAATAGACATTTCTCCCCCAAAAGATACACAAATAAACAACAAGCACATGAAAAGATGGTATTCAATGTCACTATTTAGTAGGGAAAAGCAAATCAAAACCACATCGAAATGCCACTTCAAATATACTAGGATGGTTACTACTTAAAAACAACAACAACAACAAAAAACCAAAACAGAAAAAAAAAACAACAACAACAAAAAAAACCCCCACAACCCAAACAGAAAAAATGAGTATTGGTAAGGATATAGAGGACCTGGAATTCTCATATGCTGCTAGTGAGAATGTTTAAGTGCAGCTGCACTGGAAAACAGCTTGGCAGTTCCTTCAAAAGTTAAACAAAGAACTACCATATGACCCAGCAATTGTACTCCTAAGTGTGTATATGTTTCCCAAAAATGAAAGCAGGAACTTGAACATATAATGTGCACTATGTTTGTAGCAGCATTATTCACAATATCCAAGAAGTGGAAACAACCCATGTGAAATCATATGATGAATAGTCAAAACGTGGTATATAAATACAATGGAATATTATTCAGTCATCAACAGGGAAGTCACTGATACATACTACAACATGAATGGGCCATGAAAATATGCTACAAAAAAACAAGACAGATACAAAAAGTATAAATACTGTGTGATTTCCACTTAAATGAAGCACCTAGAATAGACAAATTCACAGAGATAAAAAGTAGACTAGCACAGGGGCTGGGAGGATAGAATGGAAAGTTATTAATGTTCACAGCTTATGCTAGAGATGATGAAAAGTGAGTATATATGGTGGTGATAGTTTCACAATGTGTGACTACAATCAGCGCCACTGAATTATACATTTACAAATGGTTAAATTGATATATATGTATTTACCATATTTTACTATATACAAAACAAGCATATTTTATCACAATAAAAGGTAAAAAATAAAAACCAGAAGCTGATGGGAAATTTGTAATGGAAAAACCCGGGCTGCCAATCTTGGAGCCCTCTGATAAAAAGGAGAGAGAGACAGATATTATGTGCCTCTTTTAGTGATGCAATAGAAAATACACATCACTACTAATTGGATATTTAATAATAATAAACAATTGTGACCGACTTTTTAATCTGTGATAGTGACACTAAGGTTCTTTTTTTTAAAAAAAAAAGTTGCCAGGCGTGGTGGTACGCTTGTAATCCCAGCATTTGGCAGGCTGAGACCTGAGGATCACGGCTTGTGGACAGCCTCAGCTACTTAGTGAGGTCCTCTGCAACTCAGTGAGACCGGTTTCAAAATAAGAATAAAAAAATAGGGCAGAAGGTGTAGCTCGGAGGTCAAATGCCCCTGGGTTCCATCCCCAAACTCAAAGAAAAAAAAAAGTTAATTTTAGAGCCGGGTGTGGTGGGATGCTTGTAATCTGAGCATTTGGGAGGCTGAGACAGAAGGATTGTGGTTCATGGACAACCTCAGCTACTTAGTGAGGCCCTTCACAACTCAGTGAGACCCTAATTCAAAAACAAAAAAAGACCTAAAAATAAAGCCGGAGGTGTAGCTTGGAGGCACAATGCCCCTGAGTTTCATCCCCAGCACTGCAAAAAAAAAAAAAAAAAAAAAAAAAAAAAAAAATTCTTTTTTTCACTTAGAGATTGTACTGAAGAATTTCCAGATAATATAAAAAGCAGGATTTCAGATTTGCCTCAAAATAACACAGTGAAGAGAAGGGAAGTAGGATGAGTCTCGATGAAGGAAGCTGGTTTTGTTATGTTGATATTGGTTGGGATATATGGGGATTTCATTATACCATTCTCCCTACTTTCAAGTATGTTTAAAATATTTCATGATTTAAAAAGAAAAAAAAAGCATATCTGAGAAATGGCATTCAGAAGAAAGGAGAAACACAGAAGTACTATCTTCATTTTAAATCATTCTCTTTTCTGAATTTGTTTAATAATTAGAAAAAATTAGGATGTTTTATAGAAGATGTTATCTCTCTCTTCTCTCCTCCCTTCTTCCCCCTCCCCCCTTCCTCCTTTACTCTCTCCCTCTCCTACTCTCTCTCATCTCACTATGTTGATGAGCTGGCCTTGAACTCCAATCCTCTGGTTTCTGCCTCCCGGCCCCCTAAACAGCGATTGGCATTGGCTCTTTTTACTCTAAATTTTTTAAACTTGGATCTAAATGGATTATCTGCGGCTGATCGTCATATGACACATAAGCCTATATGTCAGGGATATGTTAAATGGAAGGATGTAATTACGGGACTCTGGCATGGCCCAGACCCAGTGTTGGCCTGGACGAGAGGATCTGTCTGTGTTTTTCCACAGAATCAACAGGACCCGGTGTGGCTCCCAGAACGCTTGACTAGGCGCTGCAATAATCATGAAAATGAGAAACCCCCTACGGCTGTGGATGCTGCTTCACCTAATAACCTCGGTTCAGATGGAATGGAGATGGGGAATTCTATCGGCATTTCCGGTACCCATGCAACTGGACGGGAGAATTTGAAACCCAACTAGAGAGATTACGCACTGCCGTGGTCACCGTCAACTCGACTCGTGTGGACACTAGTTTGGCCAAAGGACTGTCATCTTGGATAACTCATGCCATGAATCATCTAAAGGAATGGGCTGGATTGGGGGCCTTGATGGGATTATTGGTTGTGGCTGTGTTGTTTTGTGTCTGGTGCATTGCTCGTCTTCGCCAAAGTGTTAATCATAATACAGCCATGTTTATACAGGCCTGTGTGGCTATCGAGGCAGGACAATCACCCCAAGCCTGGCTCGCGGCAGCTAAGGCATAGTGGCTCAGGTTGCAAGGCAAAGCACTGCAGCTGAGGGCACAAGTTTGGTCCTCAGGAAGAGTACGCTTGACTGCACACGGGTTAGGCACCCAAGTACCCGTCCCTAGAAAAAGGTGCCAGTGATTAATAGGGGTCAAACCTCTGCTCTTACCTGTTGCCTATAAAAACAAAAAGGGGGAATTGTGGCGAGCCGCCATTAGAAGATGGCGCCGGCTTCCTGCCTCTGAACTAGAAAATGGCGCCGGCTTCCTGCCTCTGAGCTTGATTGACACATGGCTGTGCAGGAAGCAACTCCATATTTGGAGGCTAAGGTTATGTAACGCATGGCGTGGTGGTGGCCTGACGAGCATGAGCCAATGAGTGAGTGAGACGTGGCAGGGAGTGATTGGGAGGGTTAATGTTTATAATCCCCTGCGCAAGGCAGATCTTTGCCAGGCCATGCCATTCTGCCATTCCGCCATTACTAGTATCCTGAATAAACGGCTTGCAAGAAGAGCTTCGTGTCGTGTCTTAATCACTGGTCGAGGGACGCGACAACTAAGTACTGGAATTACAGGCTTGTACCATTACACCCAGCTAGATGATATTTCTTAAAGGTAAAGGGAAAGAGAAGATAGAAAAAACTTGTGGGAAGTTAGGGTTCAATATAGAATACTTTAAAGCATAGGTAAAGATGGGGAAATGTGTGGGTATATCAATGTGTTTCAAAAGGTTTAAACAATAACAAAAATATTAAAAGATAAATCATAGCTGAGCACAGTGGTATATGCCTGCAATGCTGGTACTTGGAAACAGACCAGAGAATTACAAGTTTGAGGCTAGCCTGGGAAACTTCACAAGGCCCTGTTTTAAAATAAAAAATAAAAAGGGCTGGGGTTGTATAGGTCAGAGGCAGAATGCCGTAGATTCAAGGTTCAATCCCTAGTAAAAGAAACACACACATACACACCCATAAATTATTCCTTGAAAAACCATTTAAGAATAATATCTCTCCATAAAATTTTCACTAGTATCACTTTCAGACAGATCCCTGCTCTTCATGGACTACTAGTCAGTTTCATTAGTGAATTTTTATGATCTTACACCTATAAGAAAGTAGGCATATAACAAGTTCTGCATATAATGTAAGTAGGTGTAAGACCAAGTTCTGGATCACTTGAATATTGTAAGAATGCAAATTTTCAAGAAGCATACTGAAAAAAAGAAACTCACAAACTTTAGTGGTCTCAACAGTATTAAGATAGGTTACAAAGGCCAAATATTTTAGATTTTAGCTCATTTTCTACTAATATAGAGTAGAGGTTTTCTCATTTTGCCCTTACCTTTAGAGTTGCTCCCACCCAAAATGAGTAACAGGTGTCCACAGGTTTATTTGGTCTTCCATGGTAACCATTCTGTTGCCGCATTATACACCACCTCTTTATTCTGTTTAATTCTTTTTCTGAAAAAACTTCTTCTAGTTTACCCATCAGACACAGTGATGCAATGCCACAAAAAGTAGATCCTCCTGTTAATCAAAACCACATAAAGCTATAAACTTCAAATTAGAGGTCTATAAAACCAGTACATGGTTGGGGAGAGGAAGAATAGTTAAATTAATATTAGAAAACAGTGAAATAAAATTTAAGTAATAAATAATTTCAAAATAACTACTAAACACTGAAATTTTCAATGTTAATTTGATGAAACAGAATAGAACTCAGAACAATTTAAAGCTATAAGAAATATTTTACTTATAAAAAAACAAGACTTAAAAGATTAGAAAACTTGTTCCAAATTACATGGTTAGTGGCAGATTTAGAACTAAAATCCAGGACTACTCAGTCCCTGAGACTAATCACTTGAGTATGATTTTAAGTCCCTTAACAACAGTATAGTTGGCCCTCCTTACCTATGGGTTCTGCAACTGTGGATGTAAACAACTAAGGATGGAAAGTATATGAAAAAAAAAACTGCATCTGTACCACACAGATTTCCCCCTTCTCATTATTTTAAATGAAACACAACATGGCATAAACATTAGGCATTATAACCTAGAGATGATTTAAAGTATATGGGAGGCTGTACATAGGTTAAAATGCAAATACTACACCTTTTATATAAGAGATTTTGACCATGCACCTTAGCAGGGGTCCTGGGACAAATTTCCCACAGGTACTGAGGGATGACTGCATTTTCCTCAGGAAATAAAGCCAGTAATTTTTTTAGAATAAACAAGAAACAAAGCTTTCTACTGACACTATCGGCTATCAATTCCAAACAATTTGAAAATACATGCATTTCTAATATACTATGACTCTACATAGTTATTTTTAATAATTTCAGCATATTAAGTAAATTGTTCCTAATAGGTCTCATCCCCTACCTTTCCTTTTGGTGTTACAAATCCTGGATAGAAAGGAAAAGTGAGCATTATCTCTAGAAAATTCAAAGTAGCCATCACACTGAAAATGTTCCTGTAAGAACTATCTAATCTTTTGGATCTTTCCCCATTAGTTGGGAAATCCATTGTAGAGTTGAGTGAATTAAAACAGAAAAATAAATTCATCACAACCTTCTAATTTCTATTAAGCAATTATCAATTATATTTCCTTTTTTTTTTAGATTCCTCTGCAGATCTGACTTGTCTCCCTCTGCCTATGGTTCAGAATGGCTTCTTTTATCTTCTAACTAGTCCTTTAGGTGTTCCTCCAGAATTTTGTATAAAATTGTATTACTATAATAAACCCTTTATTCTTCAATACTCATAATGGTTTAGTTTCTCTGATTAAACATAATACAAAACTGCCTATTCTTAAAGGGCTGGTGTGAGAAATGAGATTGTATGTAAAGAATCAAATACTGGCTGGCACAGAGCAACTGATAAATACATAAGCGATTTTGCTCTTAATCTACTAATATAAGACTGTAAATCAGTGATTTATGTAGGACAACTGGTTTAACTGGCAAACTGAAAACAAAACCAAGCCGGGCGTGGTGGTTTATAATCTCAGCATGTGATGGGATAAGGGGGTGAAGGGGGTGGGCGGAGACTGGAGGACCGCAGTTCATAGACAGCCTCAGCTACTTGGCAAGGACCTTCACAAATCAGTGAGACCCTGTTTCAAAAAATAAAAAGACTAAAAAATAGGATTGGAAGTGTAGATTGGAATTAGAATGCCCCTGGGTTCCATCCCTAGTACTGAAAATAAAAAAACAAAACCAAAAACAACAAGAGAATAAACACCCCATTATCCTAGATTGTTAACTTTTCTAAAAAAAAAAAATCAGTAAATCTGGTGTTAAGTTATTCTGTGCACAAAGACATTTGTGCACAGCACTAACTGGCTGGGACAAAGAAAAGAATGATGGTGGTTTTTAATGTACAGTTTGATTTTTTGAAGAACCTCTGTTTTCTATAGTGGCAGTATTAATTTATAATGCAATCAATAGTGTTTAATAATTCCAGCTATAGCATTCTTGGGTGTACACCTCAAGGAAATGAAGTGAGCACACAAAGAGATACCTGTATATCCATGTTCATTGCAGTACTATTAACAGTAGACTAGTTGGGGAACAAGCCTTGCTAGATGCCTGTCAAGAGATGAATTATTTGGATAAAGAAATAACAGAGTACTATTCAGCCATAAATAATGAAAACATATTATTTGCAGAAGGATAGAGAGAAATGAACATCACCATGTTAAGTGGAATAAGCCAGAAAACAATGATCATGTATCAAGTTTTCTCTCATATATGTAAACTAAGGGAAAAAGAAAAATATCTGCAAGTAGAAGAGTGGCTATTTCGGGAGTTCCAGGAAGAGGGACAGGTAGGAAGAAGATAGTGATAGCGGAATAAAAGAAGGTAGTAATGATCAAAGAATAGTATATGTATGTATAGAAATGTTGGCCTCAAACCTGTGATCCTGTCTCAGCCTCCCAAGCACTGGAATTAAAAGTGTGTGCCACCACACCCAGCTGAATCTCTTTTATATATATATTTTTAACTTGGGGTTTTTCATTTTGGGGGGGTCTTGCTTTGTTTTTCCTTAATGTGTTTTTCTTTTGGCAGTGCTGGAGATGGAGCCCAGGGCCTCACACATTCTAGGCGAGTGCTCTGACACAAAGCTGTATCTCCAGTAAAGTTGAGAAGAATTTCGCTCAGCCCCAGCAATGGCTCATTCCCACTCAAATTTCTAGTGGACACCTCAACTTAAAGAATTGAGGGGACAAAAACTCAGGCATAGATCCATCCCCAGGCATACAACTAGGAGAGCATGTGAAGTCATGAGGAATAACATAACTTGCTGAATCTGCACCTACACAAGCATTGGTTATACCATCTTGTCTGATCATGCACTGTTGATACCACTGGGAGTGAGTATCAGGGGGGAGGATGGGTAGGGAGGATTCCAGCTCCTGCCTCTCCCTGTGAGCATCAGGATCCACACCAGTACCTGGTCAGAAGACTAGTGGAGAATCCATTAACAGAATCACTTTCAAGTAACAGAGGCAATACTAAAAGTGCCTATAGAGTCCCCATCACTCCTGGCTGGGAATAATCACAGAAGATAAACCCCAAACACTGTACATCCACCTGCTTAAATTGCTAGAGGGTCTCTGTTCTTGCAAGACCTGCAAAGACAGTGGGTCTCTTTGATTCTGATATGGTATCTACTGTACCCAAACTCAATCACAACAAAAGAAGCTAAAAGGAGATTATACTATGGTGCCCAGCTGGAAATAAACTCAACAAAGCACAACAAACTAAGGTAGATACATCCTCAGGAGAAAACTACATGCTAAGAAAGACATCTCATTAGCAGCAGAGACATTTATTCCAAAAGAGGCACAAATATCAACATGGAAACACAAGAAGTAGAAAAACAAGGTCATATATTTCTTCAAGTTCATAACTATCTATAACAGACAGATAATAAAGTAGATAAAATGCCTGATAAGAATTCAAAAGAATGATTTCTTAAAAGGCTCAATGAAATACAAGAGAATACAGATAAACAGTGAAATGAAGACAGACAATGTTGACTATAAATGAGAAGTTTAGCAAAGACATAGAGATTATAAAAAAGAACCAATAAAAAAATCTTGGAAATAGGCTGGACGTGGTGGTGCATGTTTGTAATCCCCATGCTCGGGAGGCAGAGATATGAGGATCGCGCAGGTTAGAAGCCAGCCTCGCTGGCTTAAGAGACTTTATTTCCAAATTTAAAAACACACACACACACACACACACACACACACACACACACACACACACACACACACACAATAGGTCTGGGAGTTTAGCCCGGAGATAGAAGGGTTTCCAGGAACCCCAGTACCACCACCACCAAAAAAAAAAAAAAAAAAAAAAAAAAAATCTTGGAAATGAATAGCTCAAGATAAAAGTTCAGGTGGAAGATTTAACAACAGAATTAGATCAAACAAAAGAAAGCACATCAGAACTTAGACAAGTCTTTTACAATATTACATTTAGAAAAAGATGGTGAAAAAAGAATTAAGAAAACATTCATAATCTGTAGAACATCCTTAAAATCTTAAATATCCAAATTACTAGCATACCTAAACAGAAAGAAATAAAGGTTAAGGGCATAGAAAACTTATTTAAAAAATAGTATAAAATTCTCCAAATCATAGGAAAGACATGGATATCCAATTATAGGAGGCCTCTAGAACACCAAATAAAACGCCCTCTTCAACTTAGTGAGACACCATTTCAAGGTAACAAAAGTAGGCTGGCCATGGTGGCGTACACCTGTAATCCTCGGAAGGCTGAGACAGAGGATCACACAGGTTCGAAGTCAGCCTCAGCTACTTAGTGAGACCCTGTTTCCAAATAGGTCTGGGAGTATAGCCTGGAGGTAGAAAGCCCCTGGGTTCCACCCCCAGTACCACAACAAACAAACAAACACACCAAAAATCAAAACAAAAACAAAAACAAAAGTAAAACAGGGCTGGGGATGTTGCTTAGAGGCAGAGCGCTCCTAGATTTAAACCCTAGTATTACAAAAAAAGAGGGGAAAAAAGAGTAAATGACAAAGATTTTCTTCATTCTCTCTTTATATTCTTAAATTATTTTCTTTGCTTTTGAGAAGTTTATTTTGATGCAGTTCCATTTATTAATAATTCTTATTTCCTGAATTTTTTTTGTGGTACAAAAAATTGAACCTAAGGGTATTCTTCAGAGCTACACTCCCATTCCTATTCCTTATATAGATATTTTTATTTTGAAACAGGGCCTCAGTAAGTTGCTAATGCTAGCCTTGAACATGTGATCCTATTGTTTCAGCCTCCCAAATACTGGGACAACAGGCATGTGCTACCATGCCAGCCTATTTCCTGAGCTTAAAAAATCCTATTGAAGTCATTATATGTCCAGGTATAATCCTATAGCAGTTGTAAAGTTTCTGGTCCAATTCCTAGGTCTGTTATCCATTTTGAGTTGTCTTTTGTGAAGGGTGATAGAAGGAGCTAGTTTCATTCTTTTATTTCTAGATCGCCACTTTCCTCAGCACCATTTGTTCAAAAACTGTCTTTACTCTGGCATGTTTTGGGCGCCTTTGTCAAGAATCAAATGATTATGTGTGGGTTTGTCTCCATTTAGCTTGTATGTCTGTGTAGCAGATGCTAAGGTCACACAGCTGGTGTCAGGGCCAAGGCCCAAACACTAACCTGTTCTTTCTACTCTATCACAGGAGCAGAGGGATGAGGACAACAAATGAGCACATAAAAACCCTACTGTAATGAAGAGGAAATTCAGGTTCACTCACAGAGCCTCTAAGATCTGGTATCTTTCTTTTTAGAAAAGAAGAATGGAAACCTATTTATTTCAGAATGGCAATTTCAATTCCAGAGAGTTCAGGCTATTAATGTGACAAACTTAATGACTAGCATAACACTGTTTTACTTCTGCCAAAAGTGAGGAAAATGTGAGAGAAGGGATTTTATTAATGTTGGTAAGGACATATATTCAATAGCAAAATATTTTATGACTATAATTATATTAATATAATTTCACCTTTTTAGAAATTTATTGATTCATGTTTAATACTCTGCATCTCTTTGGTCTGGCCTTTTAGTATTACACCAAAGAAAATAATCTATTTTCTAACAGTAGCTTAAAAGATAATCCTAAAATATTTTCATGCAGCTACTATATAACTACATTACTAAAAAATATTGTATCAACACTCTGGTTTGAATAATTTCTTAATGATCAATGACCCAAGAAGCTTCTAATAGGCTCAATAGTGTTAATAAAAAGAGACGTAGAAAAGTAAAAAAGAAGATAATAAGGCTACCCCAAGGGTCAAGATAAATCTCAGGTCTTCCATATTGAAGATACCATGATGATGTTCAGAGAACAAAAAGAAACTACACATTCATTTAAGATGTCTTACCATGAGATTCAAGTCCAGCTCCCTGTGCCAGCCCATTGTCATAGGACTGAAAAGGAAAAATATTTAGTTTAACAGGGAAATAAAAAGATAATAAAAAATGATTAAAGTTGCCAATGTGTTAATTATTTTGTCTATTTCCTGATATCTTGCAAAATATGGACTTTTCTCCACAGACTAGAACTAAGCATTTTCTATGTACCCAATCTTGTCTTAAATACCAAGCCACATCACTAAATGCATACAATTTTGATTAAAAAAACTATTAAAATATGGTACCTACAGATTAATTTCTACTCAATAAAGAGTTCTGAACCTCAGTTCTCTTCCATTTGCAAGCAAACATGAGTTGAATGAAATATAAGGATTTTACAGTCATAAAACAAATCTAGAGCTGGGCATAGTGGGAGGCTGAGACAGGAGGATCACAGGTTTGTGGCTAGCTGTAGCAACTTAGCAAGACTGTTGTAAACTAATATAAAACAGAGCTGGGGCTGTAGCTCCAAGGTAGAATGCCTCTTGGTTCAAGTTCCAGTACCAAATACACACACACACACAGAGCCAGCAGTTTGGGCATAATGAAGAAAATAAAGAAAAGTGCTTTCCTAAATTTCAAACTTCCCACAAGTCCTCCAAAATCAAAACAGAATTAAGTAGAAAAATAAAGTTATAAAACTTAAGTCTTAGCAAGAAGACATACTCAAACTTCAGATTAAAAAAATCAAATCCCAGATACCTCTCATAATTGACATTTGTAGAAAGCAAAGGTGATCTGTGAAAAATCAAAAGGAAGAAGGCGGATAGAAGACGATGGAAAGTAATGGAAGCTCTGAGATTGATTTGAAGATACAGACAGTTCTTGCTTTGTAAAGTTTCAATATGTATGTATTTCATTTATCATAACTTAAAAATGGTTAAAATTTCAGTAACCAGAGTATATTAACTGTAACTATATAAAGTACAATTTTCACAGTCCACAATTACATAAATAACAGATGTAAATCATGATCAGTGCCAACTGTATAATCTTTTTAAAAGTCTATTAGTAATTGGTTACTGCATATGTTATTAAGTTTATGCAGAGAGCAAATAAAGTCACATATTGTTTTACACAAAAGCATAATGAAAAGGAGGGATTAGCCATCTAAAATGAAAAGTACAGTAAAGAAAAAGTGGCAACACTGAAGTGAATATGAAATCAAGCAGTTACAGAAGAAATGGCTACCACTGAAACGTTGACAATGCTATTGTTTGAAAGACTCTAGAGCCGGGCGTGGTGGCGCACACTTGTAATCCCAGCACTTTGGAGGCTGAGACAGGAGGGTCGCACAGGTTCAAATCCAGCCTCAGCTAAGACTCTCAGCAACTTAGTGAGACCCTGTTTACAAATAAAATATAAAACAGGACTGGGAATATAGCCCAGAGGTAGAAAAGCCCCTGGGTTCCGCCCCCAGTACCACACACACACACACACACACAAAAAAAAAAAAAAAAAAAAAAAAACAAAGAAAGAAAGAAAGACTCTAGATACACAAAAGAACTAATAAGGTACCTAGATAAGTGAGGGAAATGGAGAGATGAAAAGGATGAAGATACGCCGAGCGTGGTGGCGCACGCTTATAATCCCCGCGCTTGGGAGGCAGAGACAGGAGGATCGCGCAGGTTTGAAGCCAGCCATGCGTGCTGGCTTAGGAGACCCTGTTTCCAAATAAAAATGTAAAAATAGGTCTGGAAGTGTAGCCTGGAGGTAGAAGGGCTTCCAGGAACTCCAGTACCACTAAAGGAAAAAAAAAAAGAAAAGGATGAAGATGTTCTAGAGAAACATTGATGGCAAAAAATGTCATCTAATAAAGATTCTTAGAGATATTTAACAACATTGAAAACACAAAGGAGAAAAATGTTGAACATGGAAACAAACTTAAAATGGAGTATGATCATTTGCCTAGAAAAAGAAAAGATGAGCCAGGCATGGTGGGGCATACTTGTAATCCCAGTACTTAGCAGGCTGAGATAGGAAAATTGCAGATTTGCAGCTAGCCTCAGCAATTTTGGAAAATTGCCACAACTTAGTGAGACCTTGTTTCAATAAAAAATAAAATAGGGCCAGAGATGGTGGTGCATGCTTGTAATCCCAGCATTCAGGAGGCTGAGACCAGAGGATCGCAGTTTAGAAAAACATTTTTAAGGTTACAGAACAATAATTTCAATTTCCCCCACTGATGACTAAAATGACTGATTTTAGCTTGCATGGTATTGTTATGGTCTGGCACTGCCATGCAAAGCAAAACTAAAAAGAGGCCCGGTAAGAACACAGCACTGGTCATAAGGAAGGAATTTAAAACAGTGTGCAAGTCAAGGTGGCAGTGCTCAAGGGGCATGGTTTATGGTGAAGAAAGTTAAAAAAATAAGAAATGAGTCCTTTGAAAATCAGGCAATAATGGAAAACTCAAAAGAGCAATAATTAGAGACCTAAGAAACTAAAGAACCTCTTTTCTGCCAGCAAAATCACTGAACACACAGTGTGTTCCAACCACTAAGAACTAAAAGGAGCCACCCATTTTTTAAAAAAACAAAATCACACCTAGCTAGGCGTGGTGGTGCATGCTTGTAATCCCAGCATTTGGGAGGCTGAGACAGGAGGATCACGGTTTGCAGACAGCCTCAGCTACTTAGTGAGGACCTGTCTCAAAATAAGGAATAAAAATAGGGCAGGGGGCATAGCTTGGAGGTTGAATACCCTGTGTTTCATCCCCAGATCTGCACAAAGAAAAACCAAAACCCCCCACATATTTTGCATTGAAAAGAAGGCATCTTTAAACATGAAATTTTTGTAAAAAAAAAAAAAAAACACTTAAAATTATTAAACAAAAATAAATTTTTGTCAAATTTATATAGTCACTCTTAGATAAAAATTCAGCCAATGGAATAAAAATGCATTAGTATATCAAAATCTGTCCCTATTGCTAAGAAATAGCAATGAAATAGAAGAAAACTTAATATAGGATTCCAAAGTTAATTACATACCCTCACAAAAGTATTCAGAAATATAAAAAAGAAATTGAAAATTAAAAATAGAAATGAAAAAAGCAGGAAGAAATAAGATTTAAATGATTTCAGAAAAAAACTAAAAAATAAAGACTAAATTATAGAATACATAAGGACTGATTGTTTAAAATAAAAATAAGGGAAACTAAAGAAAGGCATAAATAACTGAATGAAGAAAATATTAAGAAGTACAAAAGGTTAGAAAGAAAATGGTTGAAATGAAAGACAATCAATCTTAAAAAATCAGAAGCTTTTCTGTATACCAACGATAAATCCACTAGGAAAAAAATCAAGAAAAGACTTCCACTCAGAATATACCACAAAAAAATAAAATACTTAGAAATAAACTTAACCAAGGAGGTAAAAGATCTCTACACAGAAAATTATAAAACATTGATAAAAGAAACTGAAGACCTTCAAAGATGGAAAGATCTTCTATGTTCATGGATAGGCAGAATAAATACAATCAAAATGGCCATTCTTCTAAAAGTGACCTACAGATTCAATGCAATACTCATTAAATTACCAAGGTCATTTCTTTTAGACATATAAATATCAGTCCTTATATTAATTTGGAACAACAAAAAACCCAGAAGAGCTAAAGTAGTTCTCAGTAACAAAAACCATGCAGAAGGAATCACAATACCTGACTTTAAACTAAATTTCAAAGCTATAGTAATATAAACACCACGATCCTGGCACAAAAACAGATACATAGACCAATGGAGCAGAATAGAAGATTCAGAAACTTACGGCCAGTTGAGTTTTGGTAAATGGGCCAAAAATATACACTGGAAAAAAAGATAGCCTCTTCAACAAATGGTGTTGGCAGAAAAATGGAAATAAGCCCCACTTCTCACCCTGCACAAGAGTCAATTCAAGATGGATCAAAGACTTGAAAATTAGACCAGAGACTTTGAGCCTCCTTGAAGAGGGCATAGGTCCAACACTGCAACACAGGCAGAGGTAAAAACTTTCTAAACAAGACTCCAAAAGCACAAGAAACTACAAGGCGAATCAATATGTGGATTGCACTAAACTGAAGCGCTTCTGTACAGCAAAGGAAACTATAAAGAACCTCAATAAAGAGCCAACAGAATGGGAGATTTCTGCCACCTACTCCTCTGATAGAGGACTAATATCTAGAATATACAGAGAGCTTAAGAAACTCAGCACTAAGAAAACAAATAACCCAATAAAAAATGCGCAAGTGAGTTCACTTCCTGAAAAAAGAAATTCAAATGGCCAATAAATGCATGAAAAATGCTCAACATCATTAGCTATGAAAGATTCAAATCAAAACTTCCCTGAGATTTTTACATCATTCCAACTCGAATGACAATCATTCGAAATACCAACAACAACAAAAGCTGGCAAGGATTACAAGCGTGGTGGCGCACGCTTGTAATCCCAGCATTTGGGAGGCTGAGACCGGAGGATCGCAGATAGCCTCAGCTACCTAGTGAGGCCCTCTGCAACTCAGTGAGACCTGGTTTCAAAATAAAGAATAAAAAATAGGACAGGGGTGTAACTCGGGGGTTGAATGCCCCTGGGTTCCACCCTCAGACAGCCCCCCCAACAAAAAAAAGAAAAAAACAAAAAAAACAAAAAAAAACATTGTTGGTGGGACTGCAAATTAGTGCAACGACTTTGGAAAACAGTATAGAGGTTCCTCAAGGAAGAATGGGAACAAATTTACCATACAATCCAGGAATACCACTTCTGGGAGTTTACCCAAAAGAATGGAAACCAAACTACCAAACTAATGCATGTGTATCTATGTTCACAGCTACACAACTCAAAACTGCCAAAGTATGGAACCAGCCAAGATGTTCATCAACAGAAGAATGGATTACAAAACTATGACATACGTATACAATGGAATTCTACTCAGCCATAAAAAAAAAAAAAACTATATCATTTACAGGGAAATGGATGGAACCAAAGAACATTATGCAAAATTAGATTAGCCAGTCACAAAAAATAAGAAATCGGATACTCCCCCTAATATGCAAAAGCTAGGGAGAAAATGGGTCATAAGAGGAACTCTAGACAAAGGAGATACTATAGATGAGCAAATAAGGTGACCTAAGTGACGGGATAGGAGGCGATTAGAGTAAAATTCTCTAATGCACATGATGTACTTTAACAAAGATATCAATCACTAAGTCAAACACGAGAATGACAGAGGGAATGGGATGAATTGAGTAGGGGCTAATTGGGTAATGTATGTAAGTATGCCTCTACCATCTTGTACTTCATTAAGATGTATAAATACAAGCACCAATAAAAAATTAAAAAAGAAAAGTCTCATTTCACTCATAATAAAAGAAATGCAAATTAAAATATACTAGTGTATCATTTTTCAACCACCAATAAGAGAAAATATAAATGAAAAAGTTCACATTCTACTGGGAAGGCTCTAGTGAAATAGGTACTTCTGTACACTGATGGGAATACAACTGGTCCATCCTTTGGGGATAGAAAATGGGATATATCGGATAAAACTGCTTATACATTTAGTTTTTGATCAAGCAATTCCACTTTTAGAAACTGACCCTGAAAATACATCTCTAACAATATATAAACATACACACAGGTTATTATTTATAGTAATATTCTGAAAATAAAACAGTTGGTATATATCCACATATAGGAATAATATAAAATTCTAAGAATGAGGAAAATCTCTATGAACTGTTAAAGAGATTTTCAAGGTATATTGTTCAGTAGAAAAAAGCTGCAAAAAGGTGTCTATAGTATGCTATCTTTCAAGTAAGAAAGGAAGAAAATAAAATATGCATATCTTCTCATCAAAGAGAAATATAGGACAAGGTAAAAACTAAAGAGAATGGTTACCTACAGAGTGAACAGCACAAGATGCTAGATTTGAGGGTAGAAAAGGGATAGAAGATGGAAGGAGCAGTAGATTCATATTTCTGAGTATCTTCATGTATAGCTCTGACATTTCGAACCAAGCTAATGTTTCACATATTAAATAAATAAATATCAATAAAGCTGGGATAGGGGTCTATATAGATGATTGGCAGGATATTTACAGTTTTCCAGATATTTTGCCATAAAATACTAGATAATCTCAAAGAAAAAATACTAACTTTACAAAGAAATTTCTGGCATACACCACCTTAACCAAGTGAGAAGAAATAGGGCCTGTCAACACGGAATATCTCCAAATACAATGCACTGAGTAGACAGTATTGCTTCTGTACTATTCATGTCATCAATAGGTATCATTCTTATATAACCTCCTAACATAAATGTCTCTTCTTAAAATTCTTTACAGTTCTCTTCTAGCATCCACAAGCTTTTTAAAATTTGCGTTACTGTATATTCTATAAAATTTGATCCACAATTACATATTTAGTTAAAACCAATTCCACTCTTCTAAGAACTTAGACATTTTCATTTCAAAATACTAAAATACTAATTAAAGTTTGAAATAACAACCTTAAAATCTCTAATTTACAAAACTCAAAACTTCATACATGGAAAGTGCTAAACCTATAAAACAGCATTCTGTTTCTCCGGTTATATTTTTCTTGGTTTTTCCTTTTAATTTTACACGAGTTGACAATAAATTAAAATTTAAAATTTTTTTCTTGGTTTTTCCTTTCAATTTTACACGAGTTGACAATAAATTAAAATTTTAGGCCGGGCGTGGTGGCGCACGCTTGTAATCCCCGCGCTTGGAGGCGGAGACAGGAGGATCGTGCAGGTTCGAAGCCAGCGTGCGCGCTTAGGAGACCCTGTTTCCAAATAAAAAAGTATGAAAAATAGGTCTGAGAGTGTTAGCCCGGAGGTAGAAGGGCTTCCAGGAACCCCAGTACCACACAAAAAAAATAAATAAATAAATAAAATAAAATAAAAATAAAATTTTAAATTTGGTATCTCAGTTAGTCTTTAGTTTTATATATGAGATGGAACAAAGCAAAGGATATTTTTTGCTGACACTAAGCTTTCCTTATTACTGACAATAAAAGGATTAACTTGTACTGTGTTAAAGAATAACATGTCACACTATAAAACTCATCATAGTGAGATTCAAAGTGGTATATTTATACATGCACACATCATTTGGTGTATCTCCCTCCCGAAACATGTTCAAGAGAGCAATCTCACTTTTTTTTTTTTTTTTGGTACTGGGGATGGAACCCAGGGGTCTTCTACCTGTGGGCTACATTCCCAGACCTATTTTATATTTTATGGATGCAGGGTCTCTTAAGCCAGCTAAGGCTGGCTTCGAACCTGTGCAATCCTCCTGTCTCAGCCTCCCAAGCGCGAGGATTACAAGCATGCACCACCACGCCCAGCAAGAGAGCAATCTTACTGACTTGATTTCCAAGTTTTTGGTGGAAAAGATGAGGCATACATTATACTGCAGCTGTTTTATACCAGCAATAATAATTTCAACTAGTCAATGTTACCACATAACTCAAACTCACCATACTTCTTCTAATATAGCTGATGGCTTTTTTCATGTCCATGCCTGACCAGTTGTTGAGCATATAGCAAATACACGAAGCACAGTACACAAACCGCATATCATTTTCACTGCCTTCAGGTACTGCACAAAAACTGAAAACAATAACAATGTGATTTTCTATTAAGGATGAACTCTAACTGTTCTGCAAGGGGCTTAGAAAGGCTATTTTGTGGTTTTACTTACAGATACATCTATCAATAACTTAGAAGTCATTTTCTACTTTTTAATAAACAATGTTTATTAACTTTAAAAATACAGAACAATCTCCAAATATTCAACTGTACTTCAAAGTTCAGATCATATCACTTCTTGCCAGATGTTAGCACTGAGTGTAGGGAAGCTGTGACACATTGGTTTGAAAGTTAATGGCAGGAGTAGCAGGGAAAATTTGGGATCTACTGAGTGGTCCAAAATTATGAAGCCCAGGTTTTACTATGTGAATTTTCTTCTAAATGTACATACAGATAACTACTAATTGATCAATCATATTGTGTTTTAATTGCTACACATTAGTGTTTGAGCGGTAATAGCCTATGCTACAAATCTATTGACTTATTTATTTATAAACAAAGATAAGGCGACAGTAGTTAAGAACAATAGTGAAATACTAGTCACATGTTCTGGATGAGATAGATATTTACTTTTATACTCTTTCTGTTTAATATCTATTTAATATATTAATATTTACTTTTATACTCTTTCTAATATCTATTTAATATATTAGTATTTCCCTAATCAAGTGCAGTATTTTGAAGACATTGATAGGAAAAGTGAGATATTAGTAGATGGAGCTTTCAGAGCTATATCATAGCAGGATTTGTTTGCAAATCTTCTTAGCATCACTGTATCATTTTGCAAATTTAAAAACTATTTCTGACCTAAAAGTATTAGAAAATTTTTTAGACACACCATACAAACCACCAAATATTAGTGAGCATACTTTTCCCTATCCTTTGAAACTTTCACTGAAACTATCTTCACTTAGAACAAAATAGAAAATGTTTATCCCTTTCTCTGCCATTAATTTTTTGTGTATGGTCTTGAACTCAGGAGTATTCTACCTCTAAGCCACACACCCCCCCTTTAATTTTGAAATAGGGTCTTGCTAGGTTTCTGAGGATTTCACTAAGTTGCTGAGGCTGGTCTTGAACCTATAATCCTCCTGTCTCACTGTCCCCCAAACTGGGATTAGAGGTATGCACCACTATGCTTTTTTTAAGGAATTAAAATTCAGATTAAATGTTTCAAACTACCATTTTCTTTTTCATTAGAAGGTAAATTAAATAGAAACAAAAGTATAAAAAAGTTCTGCTATGCTAAGTGTGGTAGTACACACTTGTAATTTCAGTACTTGGGAGGCTGAGACAGGAGGATCACACAGGTTCATGGCCAACCTCAGCTAATTAGTGAGGCCCTCTCAACTTAGTGTGACCCTGTTCAAAATAAAAAATAAAAAATAGGGCTGGGGTTATTTTCTGAAGTAGAATGCTCCTGGGTTCAATCCCCAGTATTGCAAGCAAGCATGCGCGCGCACACACACAAACACACACACACACACACACACTCACTTCTGCTATTGTAAAGTTACTTTTATTTTCATTCACCCACTAAGAATCTTGGATTACTTTCTTGATTAAGCAGTTAACCATATATATGCATATATATAAAATAAACTTTAGGTGGTTCTAGACAACTGTATCAACCTCTAAAAATCTAGAATAATTTATACCCATTTTTTTAGTTCCAAAATTTTTTTCTTAAAGAGTAACAAGAAATGACTCATACCTCCCATCTTCCAGCTGAAGGGCTCTCAAGCCTGTTAAGCAAGCTTCTTTATTTACTCGGCTCAAGTCATCTCCAAGAATAACTAAACATGAAAGGCCAGTGTAGGTCATGGCTATGTGGCCACTATCATAGGGATGAGCTGTTCCAGGATTCTAAATTCAAAAATTATTGTTATAATTAGTAAAATGAAATGAAAACTTATTTCATCAACAAGTTTAACATGAGGTTTTAATAAATAGTAAAGTTAAATGTGAAATATAATAATTTTTAGATATCCAATTAAAATAAACAAACTTCTATTTTTATATACATTTCAATATATGTAAGATTAAGTACATTCCAGGCTACATCATTTTTAAATTTCTCTTAGAGACCAGAAGCTTTAAGGAAGTAGTTATGGCATTTAAATAAACCAAATTACTTAAAGTTCATATTTAATAATTCTATGATTTATGATTTGTCTTATTAAACTAGAGAACAATTTTTTTTTAAGTATTGGAGATTGAACCCAGGGTTTCACATATAGGTAGGCAAATACTTTACTGCTGAGCTCCCCGCCCCCCCTGCCCTTTTTGAGACAAGAGTCTTACTAAGTTGCCCAGGCTGGCTTTGAACCTGTGATTATCCTGCTCCTGCCTCCCAGAAGAGATGGAATTATAGTGTGTGCCACCACATTTAGACTGCATGCAGTCCTTTAAGCAAAAATATTCAAGCTGGGCATGGTGGCGCATGCTTATAATCCCAGCATTTGGGAGGCTGAGACAGGAGGACTGTGCAGGTTCAAAGCCAGCCTCAGCTATTTAGTGAGGCCCTTTGCAACTCAGTGAAATTCTGTTTAAAATTAAAGAATAAAAAATAGTGCTGGGGATGTTGCTCAGAGGTAGAATGCCTATGGACTCTATCCCCAGTAACACACACACACACACACACACGCACACAAAAAAAATTCATAAAATTCTTTTATATAGCAAAAATCTAAGTTAAATATAATAAATAATACTAATATTAAATAACATAACAAATAATAAATATAATAAATAATCATCATATTAAGTTTTTAAAAATATAGTTGAAAACCTTATCATTCTGCTCCTACATAAAGTTTAATTACCTTTTCTAAGAAGTTAGAATAGCAAAAAAAAAAACCCCAAAATATAAAGAGCCCAAAATACTGAAACTGAGAAACTGTCCAAAAATAAAATAGTACAACTTTTATTATTTAGAGCCCAAGTGGGTATTGCTTGCAAAGAACATTACATAAAGCCTTTTTTCCCCAGAAGAATTCATATTATAATAATATGGTTGGGATTAATTTGACTATTTCAATAAAAGGTTATTACATACAATTATTCAAAGTGTGTGTGTGTGTGTGTGTGTGTGTTACTGAAGATTGAACCCAGGGCATTCTACCTCTTAAGCTACACCCTCAGCCTATTTAATTTTAATTTTAAACAGAGTCTTGTTAGGTTGAGAGTCTAAAATTAACTGCTGAGTCTGTCCTTTAACCTGTGGTCCTCCTGTCTCAGCACCTAAGTATTGGGATTAAAAGTGTATATCACTATACCTGACTGGATGTTTCTTTTTTGTTTTTAATTGGTGCACTGTATTCATACATCATAGTGGGATACAAACTTTTGTAGACATACATGCACACATCACCCAGTCAGCCCCCACCCGATCCCCACCCCATTCTCTCCCCATCCCTCCCTCCCATGCTTGGCTTAGTGGTTGACATCTAGTATTATATAAATTTATCCAAAATTAAAAATGATAATCTCACATAACAGTTTCGTTTGTCTGATACCAAGCTTTTGATGACTTAAAGATAAAATTTCAATATTTCTTTTTGCTTTCTTTCCTACCAGAGGATTTTTTTTTGTTTTTTAGGTGAAACTATCATATATTTATATATTTATTTTTCAGAAAAAAAATCTATCCTAATATGGAATATGGATTCTAGATACCCAAAACAATCTTGAAAAAGAACAAAGCTAGCAGATATATATTTTCTGATTTCAAACCATATAAAGCTACAATAATTGAAACAGTGTAGTACTGTTCTAAAGGCAGATATATAAACCATTGGAGTTAAATACAAGCCTAGAGCTAAATTCTTCCCTATATTGCCAAGTTATTTTTGACAAGGTTTCCACGAACATTTGGTGGTGGAAATAATAATCTTTTAACTAAATATTGTTGAAAAATAATTACATGGAAAAGAATAAAATTGGACCCTTACCTAATCCCATATACAAATATTAACTCAAAATAGATAAAAGACCTAAATATAAATCTTAAGACTATAAACTTTTAGAAGAAAATCTGGGTCATAAAACCTCACAACATTGAAATTGGCAGTGATTTCTTGGATATGATTTCAATGGCACAGGCAACAGAAGAGTATACAAACTCCCTAAAAAATGAAAAAATATTGTATATCCAAAGACAATGTAAACAGAGTTAAAAGTTACGAATAGAATGGGATAAAATATTTCCAAATGCTATATCTGAAGGTATATTAATATTCCAACTGGAAATCCTAAAAATTAACAACAATAAAGGCAAACAATACCATTTAGAGATAGGTAAAAGACTAACATAAATAATGAATCTCCACAGATAACCAATCTTAGTTGTCTGTTGGATGGAAAATCTTGTTTCTCTGGTTCTGGTGAGTGTTACCTATTTCTTCTTTGTAGTTAATCTCTTTGAGTATTTTCTCTAGCGCTGGTTTTGAAGACATAAATTCCTTCAGTTTCTGTTTGTCATGGAAGTTTCTTATTTCTCCATCTAATTTGAAGTTTTGCTGGGTAGGAAACTTTTGGCTGAAAGTTGTTTTCTTTCAGAGTTTGGAATATGTTACTCCAAGCCCTTCTGGCTCTCATGACTTGGTTTGGGAAGTCTGGAGTGATTCTAATTGGTTTGCCTCTGAATGTCACTTGGCCCTTTGTTTTTGTTACCTTTAAGATTCTCTGCTTGGCTTCCACAGTGGTCATTTTGACAATTATGTGGCGTGGGGATCCTCTTCTCCGATCCTGTCTAAAGGGAGTTCTATAAGTTTCCTGGACCTGTGTATCAACCTCTTGCTCTATGTTTGGAAAGTTTTATGCTATTACTTCCTTGAAGAGATTGTTGATCCCTTTGGTTTCACTTTCTTTTCCCTCCTCTATTCCAATTATTCTTAGGTTGGCTCTCTTAAAATGGGCCCATATTTCTTCAATGTCAGATTCCTGCTGTCGGATATTTTTTTCTAGATTAGAAACTATGCGTTCATTTTTGGAATGATCATCTTCTAAGAGCGAGATTCTGTTCTCCATGTGGTCTAATCGGTTGTTTGTGCTTTGAATTGAGGCCTTTACTTCATTAATTGCATCCTTTATCTCTTTTTGGCTCTCTCGGAGTTCTTTTCGAAGCACCTCTATTATTTCTACAGTATTTTTCCTGATTTGATCTAGAAATCTCTGATTTTTTGTTTTATCGGGTTCTGATGTTGTGGGGTTGTGGGCATTCATTGCTCTAGTGTTATTCCTTTTTCCCATAATTTCGGAAGTTTGTGCCTTCTCTGGGTTCTTCCCTTGGGTCACTATGACTTCGCTTAAGGTGCTCTGGATCTCGAGTCTATAGTATCTCAGACCCCACTACTCCTTTACTGGGTTGTATCACAGAGTCTCCGACCCAGAGAGTCGATAGAGGCTGCTTTAGACTATGGGGGGTGCCAGGTTGCACGTTCTCCTATGGTGTGATATCTCTGCCACCGCAACTCCCCCACTGGGTCAAGTCCCAGGGAGTACAGTACTAGGATTTCTCCTCTGGGGCCCGCAATTTGACTCACTGTTCTTGAGTTCGCAGATATAGCTGTACTGGACTCGGTGAATTCGCTGCTGCTGTCGCTGGTGGCAATATGGCGCCGCTGCCACGCCCTCGGCCGTGAGGCTGGTGTATTTTTTCTTCTTGGTTTTGAGTTCCACTCTGAGTCTCTGCAGCGTGTGCTGAGCTCAGCCACTGGGAGCTTTAGATGCTCCCTGCGCTGAAAAATCCCACCTGGCTGTTCCGCAGCGGCTTACCTCGGCTTGCTGTAGCCGTCCGGTGAACTCGCTGCTGCCGCCGGCAGTATGGCGCTGCTGCCGCGTCCTCGGGCGTGAGGCTGGTGTATCTCCTCTGTGGCTCTGAGCTCTGTTCTCAGTCCACTTTCTCTCTGGAGCCTGGTGATTTTTTTGTTTCTCTGCTGATGGTGTTTTCTGGCTATGAAAGGCGCTGATTTTGTGGTAATGAAGATTGGTTGTTAGCGGGGCTCTTAAGCTCCGCTTTTCTCGGTCGCCATCTTCCCGGAAGTCCTGGATGATTTCTTAAGCTCTACAAAAGACGTGCGTGATTCACTGGGTGTGGTGGCACACGCTTGTAATCCCTGCGCTTGGGAGGCGGAGACAGGAGGATCGTGCATGTTCGGCTTAGAAGACCCTGTTTCAAAATATAAAATAGGTCTGGGTGTGTAGCCTGGAGGTAGAAAGGCTTCCAGGAACTCCAGTACCACCACACACACACACACACAAAAAAAAAAAAAAAAAACAAAAGACGTGATTCCTTCTAAGAAATCCCGTAAAGACCCTGGGACTTGGTATTGCTATAGATAAAATCTGAATTTAAAAATGGTTTATTATATAGTTGGGTGTGGTGGCCCACACTGTAATCCCACTACTGAGAAAGAAGGATCACCAGTTCAGGACCAGCCTCGGCAACTTAGGGAGTCCTGTAGCAACCAAGTTTCAAAACATAAAAGGTTGGGCCGTGCGTGGTGGCGCACGCTTGTAATCCCCGCTTGGGAGGCGGAGACAGGAGGATCACGCAGGTTGGAAGCCAGCCGCGCTGGCTTACGAGACCCTGTTTCAAAATTATAAAAAAATAGGTCTGGGAGTGTAGCCCGGAGGTAGAAGGGCTTCTAGGAACCCCAGTACCACCAAAAAAAAAAAAAAAAACCATAAAAGGTTGAGAGTGTAGCTTGAAGGTAGAAAGCTCCTGGGTTCAATCCCCAGTACCACCCCCGCAAAAGGCCAACTTTACATCCCACAATATACAAATCATATAATTAATTTCAAATAATCAGCTGATCCTACTAACTGGTTATCTTAGAAAGACGATTTCACTTGAAAAATATAAAGTTCAACATGCTATCAATCTTTCATATTATAAAGTTTTACTTTGGGGTTGGGGGGTGTAGCTCTGTGGGTAGAATGCTTGCCTAATATGTCAAGGCCCTGGGCTTATCATTCCAAAAGAGTAAAAATAAAAACAAACTCTTAAAGAGAAAGAGATAGAGAAAAAATAGATTTCTCTGCCTTCTAATAATAAATGTTAACTTCTACAATCACTGAGAGACAAAAATCCTGGTTCTACTACTTACTAGCTTTTTCTTCATTCTGGAAAAGAGAGATATTAATACCTCATAAGGTTATTACGAGGATTAAATAATTGTTTATAGCTGGGCGTGGTGGCACACGCTTGTAATCCCCGGGCTTGGGAGGCGGAGACAGGAGGATCACGCAGGTTCAAAGCCAGCCGTGCTGGCATAAGAGACCCTGTTTCCAAAAATAAAATAGGTCTGGCAGTGTAGCCCGGAGGTAGAAGGGCTTCCAGGAACCCCAGTACTCCCCCCCACACACACACACAAATAAAATAAAAAATAAAAAATAAAAAAATAATTGTTTATAAAAATGCTAGTTATCTTAATGATGACAGAGTAAGTGCAAGGCAGTATCAAAGAGCCACTAGTTTTTTGGAATTATGATTCAAGGGTATACTTGACTTTCTTATATATTGATCTTTGTGGTTCCATACAAAATAAATTTGCATGATATTCAATACACTTTCAATATGAACTCATTCACCCTTAAATACACAATTCTTTATACAGTGTCACAAATATTCATCTGGACAACTTTCACTCTAAGTCCACCCTTAGGAGCCAAGCTAATTCTCTCTCTCTCTCTCTCTCTCTTTTTTTTTTTTTTGGTGGTACTGGGGATGGAACCCAGAGACATTTTATCTCTGAGCTATGCCCGAAGCCCTATTTTTTAAAATTTATTTTGAAACAGGGTCTCACTGAGTTGCAAAAAGCCTAAGTAATTGAGGTTGGCCACGAACCATGATCCTCCTGTGTTAGCCTCCTGAAAGCTGGGATTACAAGTGTGTACCACAATGCCCGGCTCAGGCTCTAATTTTCTGAGGACCATTCTATTCCATACTTATAATAGACCACTTAGAAATTCTATAGCATATCTCACTTTGGAGTTAAATTAAGCACTTGCTATATTAAAATAACTATATAAAGAATCCAAACATAAAATGTGGACCTTAGCTTTAGAGAGGTTTGAATAAATAGTTACAACACGACTGTTATTGTTTATGAAGGAAATGAAATACATGGATTTAAACAGGAATTCTTTTCTGCAGCACAAGAAGAGTTTCAGATATTATAGGTAGAAGAAAAAAGAAAAAAGACAAGAAAAATTCTGGGGCCTATTTTAAAGATAATACATGACTCAATAAAGAATATGGGAAGATAACAATAGTGGGTTGGGAGGATTCATCAATGCTTCTCCAAAACTGCTCTAGGGCCACTGGCAGCCACAGGTATATATCTAATAAGTTGATGGTCTACAGATAGCTTGGTGGTTTCTGAAGAAAAATCAATGAGGCTCTTTTATTCATACTATTTGGATAATCCCGTACCTACTCAGGTTCTTTTAGCCTTATCTTTCTCTTATACTCTAAGCTATCCACATTCAATATATGTGATTCTACTGGAGTTCCTTGCTCCTATCACCACTCATAATTTAGATGAAGGCAACACAGCATGGAATGGCACCTAGCTTTCCACAAGATGACAAATCCAGGTGAATCAAGGGCCAAAAACCAGTTTCTTCTTTAATTCTAATTCTTGTAATTTCTTTAAACATTCTGGGAGCCAGGTTGAGTGAGGCACATCTGTCTGCAGTTCTAGCTACTCAGAACACAGAGGCAGAAGGATGGCATGAACCCAGGAGTTTGGTGCCAGTTTGGACAACATAGAAACTGTAACTGAATGAAATGAAATGAAATGCATTAAGATGAGATGAAATGTCTCAAGGGTAGAGGAGATCATCTTTGAAAAGTAATGTTATTAAAATAATGCTATATACCTATTCTTGTTATTCCAATAAGTATAGGTACATACCTGTATATGGTCTACTACTATACAATGATCATGATTATCAATATCAAGAAAACCAGATATCCTGTTTATTATGAGTAACTGAAGAAACTGTCTTTAAGATTGGCTTTAGTTAGAAAATATCATAGGTCTGGAAAAATGTTCTGTTTTTATATTCCCTGCTAAAAGCAAATGGCACAAATGATTGGAGACATATTGGTGAATTCATATGACCTTAACACAGGTAAGGTGGTACACTGCTTACAGCAGAGAAATAAAGTTGAAATAGTACTTCTATCAAAAATCATGTTCTTTTTTCCAGAATCGGTATTTTGAATATTTGAAGTAAATTATGGTAAAACTGGAAGCAGTCCATTTTAATTTAACTTGCAACTGGATACAAATCAGATACTGACTTGTAACCATTATACCAGCAGACTGACCCCATTAAGAAAGAAGTTTCCATTTGTGAGGCCTCTTTAAAAAAAAAAGAAAAGGTGAAGTTTTCCTCTGCCTTCTACTGTAGAAAAATATTGGCAATTTGTACATAAACAGAACACCCATAACACTAGTTCATAACACTAGTTCTGAGTATGCTTGTTTGAAGCAGGGTTCTGTATGTTGTTAGACTCACTGCTTTTTATTCTGGCATGAGCTGGTTCTAAAGACTCTGGCTATAATGAGGAGGAAGTTGTGCTTATTGCCATAAGTCATTAATCATTGTCTTGAGAAGAGCTTTTTCTAAGAAATGAGAGCTGAATGTACAGTCCTTCTATAACACATGAAAGTTCACTGGCTTCTTTCAAATCAAGTATCAAAATACAGCCGGTTGTGGTGGCTCATGCTTGTAATCACAGCATTCGGGAGGCTGAGATTAGTGAGATTAGTGAGGCCCTCTGCAACTCAGTGAGACCCACCTTAAAAATAAAGAATAAAAAATAGGGCAGGAGGTGTAGCTTGGAGGTTGAATGCCCCTGGGTTCCACCCCTGCCACCGTCCCCCCTGGGCAAATGCAAGCATGACAAACTGCATTTGGCAAGACCTCATGGAGGCCACGCCCTGAGGAAGGAGACATCATCTCTGGCAAAAATACTCCCTGCTCTTAGATGTCTACACTAATAAGCTCCAATGATCTAAAACAGGATCTCAAGAATTAGGACTGTGGAAGAAGTAAAGTCCATGAAAGATAAATTTTCTAGTAAAATGTCTGAACCCTCAGAATTTCTCTATATTGTTCCAGCTGTAATAAAGGGCAGCCAGAATTCAGGGGCTGCAAAATTCCTTTCCGTCCCCCCCCCCCCCCCAGGCAGGTCCTTTGATCTAAAGATTAGCTCCAAGCAACTCTCTGCCAGCAGGGGAAGCTACAAATCTACCTTTTGCCCCATTTCCCAAAGAGATGTAAAACTGTCTCTGGAATCTTAAGAGATGCTAATAAGCTCTTAATTTAACAAAAGCCTACCATTTGTGACTCAGCAGGAGGACAGTAAAAAAACTCAAAAGTCTGCTTCAAGATCATGCATTAAAAAGCAATTATAGAAATCCAATCACCTGTGTTATAATGTTTTTGCCCTGTCTACTAACTGTAATATAAGTAATGCCTTATATGGAATGGCAGAGCAGACAGGACCAGACAAATCTGTAACGCAGCCTATGGATCTTGATAAAGAAGGGCCTGGACTAAGCCCTAGAGACAAAAAGACTCTGGAAGGATCAAAGGAGATCCTAGAAGACTAAATTTCCCCAAAACTGACTTTGGGTGTGACCCCTGCCTTTACAGACGCCTGTCTGCCTGCCTGTCTGTCCAGGACGCCTTTCCAGACTCCTGACCTTGCCCCCTAGGGCTCACCTGTGAGGCCAGAAACCTGATTCCAATGACAAAGGCCAAGGGGGATGACTTTAATCACCTAGTCCCAGACGAATCTTAAACTGTGATCTTAAACTGTGACGCCATGGATCTTCTTTTATCCTGTTTATCTTGTTTACATTTAATGCCTCACTATTGTCCTTTGGTGCTTACACGGGGTATAGGGTATAAATACTGGTGACAGGAAATTAAAACATTGTCAATTGCACAAAAGGCAGTTGTCCATGTCACTTCTTCAGATTCCTCTCTTCCAGGTGGGGGTGGGGGGGATGAGACCCCACACTTGAAGGAGCTCTTACCTGCTAAGAGGGAGGAGTCACTGCAGGTATTAACCCCTGCAGGACGGCAACCAAAGCCCTTGCCCATCTTTCTGAGGATCTCGGTCCCAAGGGGACTCAGTGCCAGATTTATTGCCCCCAGGACTGAACAAGTTCGCAGCACACCCCCAGACCCACACACACAAAAAGTATCAAAATACTATACCTTTCTCTTAAGGAAATCACTAACAATTTTTACAAATACATGCATGCATGCAAAAGAGTGAGACAAGTTTTTGCAATAATTAATAGAATTCTCTGCATATCTATATACTATAAATTCTTCCAGAAAGGGGGTACAGGTTTCTCTTCAGGGGTTTCAGTTTATAATGTACATTATTAGATAGTATTTAGCCTTATTGAAACCTAAAAGCCTGGTTCTTTCTGAATAATTTCTTATTCTTTCTCACTAAATCTCCCTTCTACCTTCTGAGCCAAGAAGAACTAACCTTTGATGGATTGAATGGAATACCCAGGTATGAAGAGCCTCGGAAACCACAGCGATTTAGATTTGATCCTAGAAAACAAAATGTGCTTATTTTAAATACACCTTATTTTTTTTATAGATTCTAAAGCAGTTTAATTATATAACCTTACACAAAAGTGTTTTAGTACCAGTTTTGTCACTGTCTCCATTTTCATGCTAATGTTAAATGATCACCATGTTCCAGGTCTGTTCTAGGTGCTTTATGGGGATACCCTCACTTAATTTCTATACTATAGACAAAATAGTCATTTCCTACTATATACCTTTTATTTTGTACCTCACCTCATTGCATACTTCTCCTACATAACCATTTTTCATGTGATCAACATGTTCAATTATATATCTATGTAATATATATCTATATAATATATATATATATATATATACACACACATACACACACATATCTATATATGTATGTGTATTACAGTACTGGGGATGGAACTCAGGGGCATTCTACATTCCAGCTACACCCCCAGCCCTGTTTTTATTCTTATTTTGAAATAAGGTCTCACTGAGTTGCAAAGGACCTCACTAAGTAGCTGAGGCTGTCTGTGAACCACGATCCTTCTGTCTCAGCCTCACAAATGCTGGGATTACAAATGTGTGCCAACATGCATGGCTTCCTTTCTGTACTTTTATTGGTGCATTGTAGTCTCATGTCATAATGTTCAGTGATAGTGACATACATGCACACAGCACTTGCTAGTCTTTTTCCTGGCTCCTTCTCTATCACCCCCTTCCCCATATAGGGTACTGATATTGACTTTGGTATTCTCACATACATACATAATGTCGATGGAAATATTTCTTCATTGATCCTCTCCCACTTCCTCCTCCCACTAGACAGTCTCCCTGGCTCCATTGGAATGTTTTCTCCATTATCTGAAGTACCTCTGATAACTCCCTAACTTCTGTATTCTAGAGAAAACACATGACCCTTCACCATGTGACTGGTTAATCTCGCTTAACATAATGTTCTCCAGGTCCAACAATTTTCCTGCAAATGACAATCACTGTAATATTCTTATTTCAGTCCCTTTGTAAAGATATCCAAGAATGGAACGGCTGGATCACATGGTGAATCCATTCCTAGTTTTCTGAGGAATCTCCACACTGATCTCCATAACAGCTGTCCAAATGGCCAATAAATATGTAAGAAAATATTCTGTTACTAGCAATCAGGGAGATGCAAATCAAAACTACAGAGATTCCATTCAACCCCAATCAGAATGGCAGTGAAGAAGTTATTTAAATCCTCCCTCTTTTTGTGGTACCCAGGATAGAACCCAGGGGCATTCTACCTTTGAGCTCCACCCCAGCTCTATTTTTTTATTCTTTACTTTGATATAGGGTCTCATTAGTTGTGGAGGGCCTAAGTAGCTGAGGCTGGCTGAAAACCAGAATCCAGATCCTCCTGTCTCAGTTTCCCAAGTACTGGGATTGAAAGCATGTGCCACCAGGCCTACCTCAATCTCCCTTTCTATAGAACAGAAAACAGAAGCCAAAAAGGTTAAGTGACAATATTCAAGGTCACAACAAAACAGGTCTAGAATCCTAACTTCTCATCCTTTAACTCACTACTGCTTTATATATGAGCAGGCTTTAGACTGTTCTATAGTCACAAAGAAAATATGTGCTTTGTAATTCAGTGTTAGCTATGCTTTTATTCTGAGTTCTTGGCTTTGAAGTACACAGAATACTCAAAGTTAGCACTCAGTCTACACTCATTCAAGGTTTACTTCTTCACATATTTTTTCTTCTTGCAGTACTAGGGATCGACCCAAGGCCATTCTACTCCAAGCTACACCTCCAAGTCTCACTAAGTAGCAGATGATTTCACTAAGTAGCTGAGGTTGGCTGCAAATCTGCAGTCCTCCTGTCTCAGCATCCAAGTACTAAGGATTACAAGTGTGCATCATCACACCCAGCAACACATTTCTTTTTAAATTAATCTAATCATCTTCATTTTTCAAAGTATCAATGACATATAAGTTAGAAACTTAAGAAAACAATCACAACCTTAATAATAATTATGGTTCTGATAATTAGAAAATCAGCTTAATAGATGAAGGAGACAGGAACATACCAGTAAACTAAATGCACTGCTAAAAAAAAAAATAAATAAATAAAGCAGACTTAAAAATAGGCCCTGAAATGAGAATCTACTTTCACATCTTTTGTGATTGGTACATGACTAATTCACAATAGCTGTTTCACTCTCCTGCTGCTTCAAATTAGGCACTGTACTTTATTCAACTTTTTATCCATTGAAATACTTAGAAAAAGAGCTTATACATTAATTCCCCATCAATCATCTTTCCTTTATTGGCAATTTTATTTTAATAAGACACTTATGGCAACAATTTCAGTGAAGATGGTTCTTATTTTTGCTAAAGACTTTTAAATTGGTATTCCATTTAAATCCTGCCAATGTGAAACTGAAGTAACTTCATTTTGTTTTCTCTGCCATTTTGTAACTATAGAGTTAATTGTGCAAGGCTTAAAACATATGGTTCTTGTTAAACAGGATGTAGCTAACCACAACATTCTGGTTGGCCTCAGTAATCACCACATATGGCTAACAGCTGTGTGTGTTCTTGCCCTAGTCCCTGCTAACGGCTAATTGGCTTCTGTATTTGGCTTGTTTGCAATAGCTCGCATGGTTACTGGGTTAATATGAAACATGTAAGAATCTGATTGGTCCCTTGTTATTAGAAAAGGTTACTGTTGTTCTGGCCTCAGTGTGCCCCTACAGCCAAACTTCTGTGCTGAGGGTACCCCTGCTGGCCAACTAATAAAGGCTTCAATTGGCACATTCCCTTGGACTCGAGTTTCTCATTTCTTGCTAAACCTGTATACAACACCAATGTATAACAAAATCATGAAAACATTCATACACACTTAAGTAATGATCTACTCCCATTAACTTCAAATATGAGCAAGGTCATAATAATCAGTGTGGCATAATATGGTGAAAATTCAGAAGTGACTAAAGTACAAGTTAAATGTATCTTGTTGTATCTACTGAAAGGAAGATTATACTGCTATTCAAAGTAATTATTGGGCCGGGCATGGTGGCACACACTTGTAATCCCTGCGCTTGGGAGGCTGAGACAGGAGGATCACGCAGGTTCAAAGCCAGCCCCAGCTACTTAGTGAGGCTTTCAGCAACTTAGTGAGACCCTGTTTCAAAATAAAATAAAAATAGGGCTGGGAGTATAGCCTGGAGGTAGAAAGCCTCTGGGTTCCACCCCCAGTACCACACACACACACACAAAAAGTAATTATTGGTAAAACTATATAGCAACTAATGTCTACAACTAAGGTAAGAGAAAATGCAAGATGTGTACAACTAAGGTAAGAGAAAAATATTATGTGCTCTATTATGTTAAAATTTAGCAAATGGTACAGCTCAACAAAGCCTGGAAGAGAATAAAACATTATGAATTGTGTAGGATGGTATCAACAAGGGTGAGTTGTACCCTCTAGTAATCACTGCCATAACAAATTACCAAAAATAGCAAGTTAAGACACCTATTTAGCTGGGTGTGGTGGTGCACACCTGTAATCCCAGTATGTGAGATGCTGCTGACAGGAGGATCACAGGTTAGAGGACAACAACCTAGTGAGATCCTGTTTCAGACAAACAAAAAAGGCTGGAGATATAGCTTGAGGTACAATGTCCTTTGGTTCAATCTCCAATACCCTGCCCCCCCACCCCGCAAACAAAGGCACTGTTTCTTTGCTGGCTGTCAGTGATAGACTCCCCTTAGCACCTAATGCCTCCCTATCCACTTCTTGCACTTGGAGCCCTTTCTTGAAAGCCAGCAATGGCTCTCAAATCCTCTTTATGGTTAGACTCTCTCTGGCTCTTTGTTCTCTCTCCTCCTCTTTTTCACTATATTTTCTGACTGTCTCTTCTATTGTTCATGTAATAATACTGAGGTTATCTGCAAATATATTATATAATATATATGTATATGTAAATCACCTATGAAAAATCACATTTAATGACAATAGTCAAATGACTTGTTATCTTTTTTTTTTTTTTTTTTTGGCGGTACTGGGATTCCTATTATATATTTTTTATTTGGAAACAGGGTCTCTTAAGCCAGCGAGGCTGGCTCCGAACCAGCGTGATCCTCCTGTCTCCACCTCCCAAGTGCGGGAATTACAAGTATGCGCCACCACGCCCAGCGACTTATGTTATCTTAATTGCCATCTGCAAAGTCTTTTCACAGCTGTACCTAAAATACCATTTAACCAAACCAGGAATCTTGAAGGCAGGAGGAATCTTTTGAATTCAACATAGAAATCAAAGTGGATGCCTTTATCCTTTTATCATCACTTTTTCCCCCCAGTATTGGGGATGGAACCCAGGGTCAGTGTACCTCCGGGCTACACTCCCATCCCCATCTTTTAGTCTTTTTTATTTTTATTTATTTATTTATTTTGGTGGTAATGGAGGTGGAACCCAGAGGCTTTCTACCTCCGGGCTATACTCCCAGACCTATTTTATATTTTATTTGGAAACAGGGTCTCACTAAGTTGCTGAGAGCCTCACTAAGTAGCTGAGGCTGGCTTCGAACCTGTGTGATCCTCCTGTCTCAGCCTCCTAAGAGCGGGGATTACAAGCGTGCGCCACCACGCCTGGCTTAGTCTTTTTTATTTTTGAAACAGGATCTCACTGAGTTGCAAAGTGCCTTACTAAGTAGCTGAGGCTGTCCATGAACTACCATCTTCCGGTCTCTGCCTCCCAAATGCTGGGATTACAAGTGTGTGTGCTCACCTTTTATCATCACTTTTTAAATCTCTATCAAGTTGGTTAAGAGGCAACATCAAAAGATATATTGTCTTATATAACTTAAATTTCAAAAGCAATGCCATCTCCCCAAGCTACCAATTGCTGATAGCTCTCCATAAAAATAGGATCCCATTTCTACTTTGAGGGCAAGGGTCTGGGGATTAAACTCAGGTATGTTCTACCTCCAAGGTATACCCAGAACCCTTTTTTATTTTTTATTTTGAAACAAGGTCTCACTAAGTTGCCGAGGCTGGCCTTGAACCTGTGCTCTTCCTGACTCAGCCTCCTAAGTATTGTTTGGGATTACAAGTGTGTATTATTGTACCCAGTTCATTATTTACCTTTGATGAAAGAAAGCACTGATTTCATCTTTCATTGCATTTATACTGTCATTAGAAAGTTTACAGCACCTCTGCTAGTAACATAATTCTGTCAGATGCTTTACATAGTGGCAGACATACAGTAACATTCAATAAAATATCTGTTTCTGAGTAAAATATCGCTTAGAGGTAAAATGAATAAAAGTATTCCTATTTGATCATTTCTGAATTCTAGGTTGGTTAAATTAATAACTTTTCTGAAAAGCAGCAGAAATACTGATGCTCAAAAATGCCATAAGGGTGAAACACCATGACATGAATGCTCAGAATCAAACTGAAGACCTTATTCTTCCTAGCACTGTGTTCTATGGGTGAGTAGCAACTTCTCTTGGCCAGTTTCTTACATTTTTGAGCTAGGAACAGTAATACACTGCAAGGAATACCATGCAAAGTTATTGTAAGGGTTATAAGTAATATTCAGATTGTACTTTTAGCACAGTGATCAAGGTGTAATAAACAGCAACCATTTAAAATTAGTCAATTATATTTTATCAAAAGCAAAACAAAAAGAATTAACAGCTTCTGTCATGATGTATCAAGGAAGTTTCTTTAAAGTAAAATTGCCTTTGTTTTCCTTTCAAAACATAGAACTTATCCTGTCACATATAATAGACATTTACAATCTTAAGCACCAGTAACTATATATGGAAAAGACAAGAGAGGCAATTTAATATTTCTGTCCCTCTTCTGAAATGTCCATGGAATGTAAGAATAAAGAAAAATACTTATTCAAATATAATATAAGCTGGAAATGGTGGAGCATGCTTGTAATCCCGGTACTTGGGAGACTAAGACAGGGGCTTGCAGGTTTGTGGCTAATTTAGCTTACTGAGGTCCTCCTCAACTTAGTAAGATCTTATTTCAAAATAAAGAATAAAAAATAGGGCTGAGGCTCAGAGGTAGAAAGCTCCTGGGTTTAATCCCCAATACTGGGGGGAAAAAAAGTATAATATAACAGCAACAACAAAAAGATATCTTAATATTTCTTAGGGAAGCTAATATTACATACCTATGAACTCAAGAACAATCATTTCTGATAATCTGTTATGAGTCATACACTTAAATATGATTTTTAAAAAATGGTGCTAATTAAGAGGTAACATTTTTATTGCTTTTTTTTTTTGTGATACTGGGGATAGAACTGAGGAGCATTCTACCTCCGAGCTACACCTCCAGACCTATTTTTTATTCTTTATTTTGAAACAGGGTCTCTGAGTTGACAAGGGCCTCAGTAAGTAGCTGAGGCTATCTGTGAACCATGATCCTCTGGTCTCAGCCTCCCAAATGCTGGGATTATAAGCATGAGCAACCATGCCCAGGTTACAGCTTTTTAAATCATTAGGTACTTCTTTTAGGTTCCTATCAAGAATTGTCTGCTATTGAACTTTCCTTTATATGTTTACCTTTTTATGCTCATTAAGATATAAATGTAGTTCATTCTATTTTTTACCTGGAAGCAAACTCCTGGTTAAGTTTAAACTTCTTTAAACAGATGAAGTATCACCATCTAGTGTTCCTACTCAATGGCAGCAAAACAAACAGAAAGTTACTTGTTTGGTCTGTCTGCCCACCAAAATCAACTGTAGAATCTGAAAAAAATATAGATACCTCTTGGGCTCCATTCCACAGCTGCATAAAAACTATGAGTCTGGGGCCTATACAATCATATTTAAAAAAGGAGAACAGACTTCCGGGAAGATGGCGACCGAGAAAAGCAGAGTTTACGAGTCCCGCTAACAATCTATCTCTATTGCCACAAAATCAGCACGTTTCATAGCCAGAAAATGCCAGAAGCAGAGAAGTAAAAACTGTAAATACAAGAACAGAGAAAAAGACTAGAAGAATGACCAGAGACCAGAAAAGAAAGCAGGCCACATTGTGGCAGCGGAGCTGTGCCATCTTGCCTTGCAGCACCAGGATCCAGAAAAGAAAGGGACACAGAAGGGAGCTCAAAACGAGAAAGAAATAGGCCAGCCTCAGGCTGAGGACGTGGCAGCAGCCATATATTGGCAGCAGCGGTGGCGAGATCTTCACGCCCACGACAGCTCCACATTAGCGCACTAAACAACTCACCAGGCTCCAGAGAAGAAAGGTAAACAAGAAACTGAAGTGAGCAGCTGCAGATCATTTGGGTGTAATTCAGCAGTTTCTTCAGCGCAAAGAACGACAAAAACTCCCAGTGGCCAAGCTCATCACGCCCTTCAGGGACTTAGAACGGAGCTCAAAACCAGAAAAGAAATACATCAGCCTCACGGTCAAGGGTGTGTCAGCAGTGCCATATTGCCAACCGTGTCCACCATGCCTGCGACAGCTCCAGATGAGCTCGAACAATAACCATAAGGGAAATTGCGGCCCCTAAAGGAGAAATCCCAATACTACACCCCCAGGGACTTGCGCAGCTTTGACAATCTCCCTGGATCTGAGACTTGGCAGTCCAACCCAGTGAAGGTGTAGCAGTAGCAGACATACCACACCCTACTTGCAGCTCCCAGTGGGAAAATGCCCAGCCCGGCACACCCACGGTCTCACGCAGCCTCAATAAACTCCCTGGGTCTGACACTTTGCGATATAACCCAGAAAAAGGAGAAGAGGTGACTGAGATTACCACAGACTTGAGATCCAGAGCACCCTAAGTGAAGTTGTAGTTACCCAGGGAAGAACTCAGAGAAGGCACACACTTCTGAAATCATGGGGAAGAGGAATAACAATGGAGCAAGGAACACCCAAACCACACATCAGAAACTGATAAAACAAAAATTCAGATCTCCAGAAGGTCAAATTAGGAATATAACTGTAGAATTCATACAGGACATCGAAATTCTTCGAAAAGAATTTACAGAGTTTAAAAGAAATAAAGGACACAATCACTGAAGTAAAGGCCTCAATTCAAAGTATAAACAATCTATTAGACCACATGGAGAATAGAATCTCGCTCCTAGAAGATGATCACTCCAGAAACAAACGAATAGTTTATAATTTACAAAAAAAAATACAAGAGCAGGAATCTGATATTGATGAAATATGGGTCCATTTTAATCGAGCTAACCTAAGAATATTCGGAATAGAGGAGGGAAAAGCAGGTGAAACCAAAGGGATCAAAAATCTCTTCAAGGAAGTAATAGCAGAAAATTTTCCAAACATAGAGCAAGAGGTCGACACACAGGTCCAGGAAACTTATAGAACTCCCTTTAGACAGGATCAGAGAAGAGGTTACCCACGCCACATAATTGTCAAAATGACCAATGTGGAAGCCAAGCAGAGAATCTTAAAGGCAACAAAAACAAAAGGTCAAGTGATATTCAGAGGCAAACCAATTAGAATCACTTCAGACTTCCCAAACCAAGTCATGAAAGCCAGAAGGGCTTGGAGTAACATATTCCAAACTCTGAAACATAACAACTTCCAGCCAGAAATTTCTTACCCGGCAAAACCTACATATCAAATTAGATGGGGAAATAAGAAGCTTCCATGACAAACAGAAACTGAAGGAATTTATGTCTTCAAAAGCAGCGCTAGAAAAAATACACAAGGAGAATAACTACAAAAAAGAAATAGGTAATATACACCAAACCAGAGTAACAAGATTTTCCACCCAGCAGACAACTAAGCAAAGAATACACAGTATTTCAAACAGAAATAAGATCTTAATATGTTAGGCATTGAAGGTAATTATCTCTCAGTAATCACACTGAATGTAAATAGTCTAAATTCCCCCAAAAGAAGACATAAAGTAGCAAAATGGATTAAAAACTAGAATCCATCCATCTACTGCTTACAAAAACACATTTTACAAGTAAAGAGAGTAACAAACTCAAGGTAAAGGGCTGGAGCAAGGTATTCCATGCTAATGGAACTCGAAGGCAAGCAGGAGTAGCAACTATGATATCAGACAAGTTAGACTTCAAACCCAAATTATTAGAAGAGACAAAGGTCATATTTTACTTGTAAAAGGAATAATCGACCAAGAGGAAAAAACAATAATCAACTTCTATGGCCCAAACATAGGTGCAGCTACTTTCAAAAATCAAACTCTTTGTGACATGAAGTCACACATAAATCCCAATACAATAATACTGGGAGACTTCAACACACCTCTCACAATACTAGACCGATCTTCCAGAAAAAAGGTCAGCAAAGATGCCTCAGAACTAAAGAACACCATTAATCAAATGGACCTGTTAGACACATATAGAATATTTCACCCAACTACAGCGGAGTTTACATTTTTCTCTGATCACAGAATCTTCTCCAGAACAGATCACATCCTGGGACACAAAATGAGCACTAGCAAATTTAAAAAATGTTACATACTTCCCTGTTTCATTTCAGACCATAATGGAATGAAACTAGAAATCAACTATAAAAAGACCCAGAGAAACAACATAAACATGTGGAGACTGAACACCACACTTCTGAATGAAGAATGGGTCATAGAAAGCGTAAGAGGTGAAATCAAGAAATTTCTAGAAACAAATGAAAATAAAGATAAAACATATCAAAATCTCTGGTACACGTTGAAGGCAGTATTAAAAGGAAAATTTATAGCACTGAGTGCTCACATAAGGAAAACAGAAAATCTCCAAATAAATAGCCTAACGACACACCTCAAAGCTCTTGAAAAGCAGGAACAATTGAACCCCAAAGCCAGCAGAAGACGGGAAATTATTAAAATTAGAGCAGAAATTAATGAAATAGAGAATAAAAAAAAATACAGAAAATCAACAAAACCAAAAGCTGGTTTCTTGAAAAAATTAACAAGATTGATAAACCACTAGCCAACCTAACTAAAAAAAAGAGAGAATCAACCCAAATTATGAAGATAAGGGATGAAAAAGGAGACATTACTAATGACAGCTTAGAAATCCAGAGGATTATCAGAAACTACTTTGAAAAACTATACTCCAACAAAATGGAAAATCTGGAGGAAATCGACAACTTCCTAGATAAATACAACCTTCCTAAACTGAGTCAAGAAGATATAGAACACTTAAACCAACCAATAACAATCAAAGAGATTGAAACAGCAATAAAGAGCTTACCATCAAAGAAAAGTCCAGGACCAGATGGTTTCCCAAGTGATTTCTATCAAACCTTAATATAAACCAATACTCCTCAAACTATTTCGTGAAATAGAAAAAACCATGACTCTCCCAAATAAACTCTATGAAGCCAACATCACACTAATACCCAAACCAAATAGACAGTTCAAGGAAGGAAAACTACAGGCCTCTATCTCTGATGAACTTGGATGCAAAACTATTCAACAAAGTACTAGCAACACGCATTCAAAAATCACATCAAGAAAATCATAAACCATGACCAGGTAGGGTTCATCCCAGGGATGAAAGGCTGGTTCAACATTCAAAAATCAATCCATGATATTCATCATATAAACAGAATCAAAGACAAAAAAATCACATGATCATTTCAATAGAGGCTGAAAAAGCATTTGATAAAATCCAACATCCATTTATGATTAATAAAACACTGCAGAGAATTGGAATAGAAGGAACATATCTCCACATCATAAAGGCAATCTACAATAAGCCCACTGCAAACATCATATTAAATGGGGAAAAACTTCAAGAATTTCCCCTAAAAACAGGAAGGAGACAAGAATGTCCATTATCACTACTTCTCTTTAATATAGTACCAGAGACTCTAGCCAGAGCAATAAGGCAAGAAATGGAAATGAAAGGAGTACCAATAGGAAAAGAAGAACTCAAACTTTCTCTATTTGCAGAGGACATTGACATAGAAAAAAAAGTCCTTAAATTTATTTGGAATAACAAAGAGCCCAGAATAGCCGAAGTAGTTCTCAGCAACAAAAAACATGCAGGAGGAATCACAATACCTGACTTTAAACTATACTACAAAGCCATTGTAATAAAAACAGCATGGTACTGGCACAGAAATAGATACATAGGCCAATGGAGCACAACAGAAGACCCAGAAACAAGTCCACACACTTTCAGCCAATTGATTTTTGACAAAGGGGCCAAAAACATACACTGGAAAAGACAACCTGTACAACAAATGGTGTTGGCAAAACTGGATAACCATATGCAGAAAATTGGAAAGTAATCTCACTTTCTCACCCTGCACAAGAGTCAGTTCAAGATGGATCAAAGACTTGGAAATCAAACAAGAGACCTTGAAGCTCCTTGAAGAGGGCATAGGTCCAACACTGCAACACACAGGCACAGATAAAGTTTCTCAACAAGACCCCAAAAGCACAACAAACGAAAAGGCGAATCAATACATGGGATTGCATGAAAATGAAGAGCTGCTGTTCAGTAAAGAAAACAATCAGGAACCTCAATCGAGAGCCAACAGAATAGGAGAAGATGTTTGCCACCTACACCTCCGATAGAGGACTAATATCTAGAATATACAGAGAACTCAAGAAACTCAACACAAAAAAACAAGTCATCCAATAACAAAATGGGCAAGTGAACTAAATAAACACTTCACAAAATAAGAAATTCAAATGGCCAATAAATGCATGAAGAAATGCTCAACATCATTGGCAATCAGAGAGCTGCAAATCAAAACTACCCTGAGATTTCACCTAACTCCAACTAGAATAGCAATGTTTCAAAACACAAACAACAAATGCTGGCAAGGATGTGAAGAAGTGGGAAATCTAAAACATTGTTGGTGGGATTGCAAATTAGTGCAACCACTTTGGGAAACAGCATGGAGAACCCTAAGAATGGGAACAAATCTACCATTTAATCCAGCAATACCACTTCTGGGTATCTACCCAAAAGAAAGGAAACCAAACTACCAAACTAATGCATGTGTCTCTATGTTCATAGCTGCACAATTCACCATAGCCAAACTATGGAACCAGCCAAGATGTCCATCAACAGATGAATGGATTACAAAACTGTGGGATATGTACACAATGGAATTTTTCTCACCCATTAAAAACAACTCAATTACATCATTTTCAGGGAAATGGATGGAACTGGAGGACATTATGCTAAGTGAGATTAGTCATTCACAGAAAATAAGAAAATAGATGCTTTCCCTAATATGTGAGAGTTAGGGAGAAATGGGTCATAGGAGGAACTCTAGATGAAAAAGGAAATCCTATAGAGGAGCAAACAAGACAACCTAAATAAGTAGATCGGAGGAGATAAGAAGGAAATTCTCTAAAACACACAATGTACTTAAACATATCGAATTTGCTGGGCATAGTGGTGCACACTTGTAATCCCTGCACTTGGGAGGCGGAGACAGGAGGATCAGGCAGGTTCGAAGCCAGACGTGTTGGCTTAAGAGACCCTGTTTCCAAAAATAAAATAGGTCTGGGAGTATAGCCCGGATGTAGAAGGGCTTCCAGGAACCCCTGTACCACCAAAAACAAACAAACAAACAAACAAACAAACAACCTATGGAAGTCAACCACTAAGCCAAACAAGGGAAGGAGGGATGCGGAGGGAATGGGGTGGGAATTGGGTAGGGGTTAAATCAGTGATGTGTGTATGTATGTCCACACAAGTTTTTTACCCCAATATGATGTATGAATATGCACCAAAAAATTTTAAAAATAAATATAATAAAAAGAAAATAAAAAAATTAAAGAAAAATAACCTAGAACCACTGATTTGAATGCATCCTCTACTTTTGTAGTGCCATAAAGGCAACCAAGTTTAATGTTAAATGGAAGAAACTGTACATAAATGTAATATGTGCATGTATATTTATGTGTAAATATGTGGGGGAGAGTATTATTAGAGTATGTGTTTAGCTATCATGTCTGCACATGTAAGATAGTATTTAAGCTCTTTTCTGATGATCAAGTCATACTTCACTTTAAAACTTAGGGCTTTACTACTAAACTCATATTAATAAATACATAAACACAGTACATGTAGATATTCTTTTAAAAAGTTAAAAGCTTAAAGAATATGAAAGTTTAATGAGTTAAACCGGATTTACTTATTTATATAATTTTATTTTTTATGGTACTGGGGATGGAACCCAGGAGCATTCTACCTCTGAGCTACCCCCCAGCCCTATTTTTCAGTCTTTTTATTTTTGAAACAGGGTCTCACTGAGTTGTGAAGGGCTTTGTTAAGTAGCTGAGGCTGTCCTCAAACCACAATCCTAGCTCAGCCTCCCAAATGATGGGATTACAAATCTATACCACCACACACAGCAAACAAGATTTTGATCAGGAAAGTTGTTTTTCATAAGTAGTGTGTTTACCTTCCCTTAATTGTACTATGAAAAATAAAAAATACATTTAAAATTATATTTAGGTACTTTTTAATAAAGGACAACTGTTAGGCTAAAATATCACCTCACTACTAATGATGGTCATAAAATAATTCAAAACCTGATTTGAGTACATTCTTAACTTTCTAATTTTTACTTCAAGAGTAAGGCTTTTGCATTAAGCCTCCTGAAGGAGGAATGTGGCAATTTTATTTAATAATGAACATTTATAATTTTACATTTATACTTTATGAATACAGAAATAATTTCTTACAGATCTCAAGTAATTCAGGTTTCTTAGTAAAGAACACACTGTATCCAGCTCCTTTTTTATACATGTAAAAGACCCAGACAAGGTAATCAAATTTTTATCTGGACAAAAATGAATTTTTCCATATTTATTTTGTAAAATTTGAAGATTAGTTTTAGAATCAGACTAAGACCAAGTAAAGAAAAGGCAGTGAGTTGAAGATTTTCATTCAAAGAAACTGGAGACTTTTATTACATATCAACTATATTATTAAAAAAGGGTAGTAAATCTGAAAAATTGACTACATATGATATGATTACCCATTTATCTCTTTAATATTCAACCTTATCTATATTTCCAACCACTTAATCTTGACATTATATGGAACCTCCTAAAGAAAAGATACCAGATTTGTTTTCCTTTAAAGCCATCAATCAGATGGCCTCAGAGTTCTCACAAAGTCTATATAGATTACATACATAATAAATAGCCATTGAACAGTTATTATGAAATAAAAATACAAAAGGACTAGAGAACAGAAAACTTCATTATAGTCTTACTTCTATAATGATTAAACATTTACAATGTACTTAATGTCATATACAACAGTCCCAGCTTGGGATCTATATACTTAAACAGTAAAGCAGCATTCAGACTTTGAGTTAGGGTCTGGGGTTTCAGTTTAAGCCTGCTTCTGTAACATCTATCCGTGAGGTTTTGGGCAAGTCTCTTATACTCTGCCTCTCAGTTTCCTCTAGACTCGCAAAAAATAAAAAATAAAAAAATAAAAATTCCTCACAGTCTGGCTATTAATGTTTTGTTTATTTTATATATAGCCACAATTTTCTCCATGTTTGCCATTTATCTAACACCATAAAAATCTTTACTAGTTACATTTATCAAGTTTTCCTTTATTTGCTTATTTAATATTTAGACTTTTAAATTCCTTAAGTTTTTTGTGATATCACAAAGAAGGACAAATATGAGCCAGGCATGGTGTTGCACACTTGTAATCCCAGCATTTGGGAGGCTGAGACAAGAGGATCACGGTTCGGGACAGCCTCAGTTACTAAGTGAGGCCCTTTGCAACTCAGTGAGACCCTGTTTCAAAATAAAGAATAAAAAATAGGGCTGGGGATATACTTTGGAGGTAGAATGCCTCTGGGTTCCATCCTGAGTACTGGAAAAAAAAAAAAACCACAAAAAGGACAAATACAGACCTATGAATTACAAAAGGCATATTCCAACCAGTCTGCAAATGCTTCGAGTGAGAATATATTTGAGACAGATATAGAAAAGGGGAAGGAGAACAGGTAGAGAATGTTCAGCTGATTTAACAATTTAGCAGTTACTGAAATAGAATAATTTTGTAGGTTCTGAAAGGGAAAAGAAATGCAAGACACATTTTTTGCTTTCCATGTCTTACAAGACAAAGTGGTGACCACTGATAAAAACTACATGAATTTCTAAGAGTCTGTTTCGTGTGTGTGTGTGTATGTGTGTGTGTGTGTGTGTGTGTGTGTGTGTGTTCAGAGACTCATACTTGTCAAGCATTTATTTTACCACTGAGCTACATTCCCAATCCCACTTGATCTTAAAGTCAGAATCCCTAATGTGTATATGTTTTATGTGTTGAATATTTTTCACTTAAGAGTACCTAACAAAGTTAATAAAATGTACATATTTAGTTGATCATATAATTTGTGAATTTTGGAAATTTACTAAAAAACTTAAAATTTTAAGAATCATAAAAATGACGGAAGTATAAAAAAGAGCTCTAAGAAACCATTTAAAAATGCTAATTAAACATGACCAGGAGACTGAAATAAAACTTTCTGATGCAGTTTTTCACTAAAGAGCCAAAAAGAATGACTGCTAATGAGTGAATGCTATGAACTAATCATATACAAACATACAGTCAACAAGCAGTATCAATGTTGGAGTATACAACACAGTGATGCTACAATTATTAGTCCCTATTTTAATCTCCGATAACTTAAAATTGTTCTCTTGAGGGATTAATGACTAGACTTGTTAAGTGTTGTGTCTGAACAGGCTGGATCTGCATTACATGGAAAGCATAAATATATATGTTAATATTAAATGAGTAAATACTAAAGTTTGCTAATTCAACAAATATTATGTCAGGCACAATTAGTTATACTAAAAAGAAAATGCTAAAAACTCACTCACTGTCTTCTGTGGGAAGGACCTGCAGGGAGTAAATCCATTCTATTATATCATCTTTGTTTACCACATCTAAGGAGTCCAACATATCAAGCCCAGAGAGTGCAAAAAATGCAATTGTCAACCTAAAAAAAAAAAAAGTAAAATTCCACCTTAACTATCAAACACTTTCTCAATCAAGGAAAAAACTCAATTTAACATTTACAATAATTTAAATAGTATAACCATCTTGCCAAATTAAACCAATCCTCTTCAACTGAGATATAAATGAATCTACTGAAGACAGTATATATGCTACCTGATGGCTAAAAGTTGATTTAAAAAAAGAGAATTCCCTGCATATAATCAGTACAAATATGCCCAAAAGGCTGGAAAATACATAAAAATATCAATTTTTACTAATTGCTAAGAGTAACTAAACTTACAGCTTATGCTTACATGTTAAGAAATGTCAGAATTAATTTAATCTTTGTTCAGATCTGTTTGCAAATATGATTTCTTGAGAAAAATTTATAATAAATTTTGGGAAGTAAAGAAATATTTTGAAAAATAAATACAAATGCATTTCAACTTCATTTTCCCACAAAGGAATATTATTTGGTAGAATAAAAAGCTATAAAGCAACACCCTCCCCCTTCAATACTGTGCATTAATTAAATCGTAATTCTGAACTTTGTACTTTCTTATAAAAATAGCATCTTTGATGTTGTTTTTAACATAAAGGATCTCTTAAATATAATTTTTATATTGCCACTGTTGACTCATTTGCATAGTATAATAATTTCTGAGCAGTAGTAGTAATAAATGGTTATTTCAAATCATGACATAAAATTTTAGAGCAGAGCCACTTGATATATGCTATTTTAACCTTTTCAAGAAGGCTCCAAGAAAAAATTAAGCCTAATGTCCTAGGCATCCATTAGTATGTAATAAATTATCTATGCATCTAGGATAGGATTATATAGAATGAGAATACCAACTTTAGGAGAAACCTAATTCATTCATTCTCTCTCTTCCCCTCCTTCCCTCTCTCCCCCCGCCCCCCCCTCTGATCCCTGGCAGAAAAAGGCTGGCATCCATCAGATAATGAGAAGAAATTGAACAGTAATTTAATTCCAATCAAATCTTAAGAGCAAAAACCAAAAACAAAGAAATACTGATATACAATAGTATACATTATTGAAACCCTATTAATAAGTACTGGTCACGGAGCTAGAAAATTGCTTATATCTCAATTTAATTCTAACTACTCACTGAGATCCATCTAATTAGAAAGGTGAAGCCAGGTGTGGTGGTGCATGCTTGTAATCCCAGCATTTGGGAGGCTAAGACAGGAGAATCCTGGTTTGCAGACAGCCTTAGCTACTTAGTGAGGCCCTTTGCAACTCAGTGAGACCATGTTTCAAAATAAAGAATCAAAAATAGGGCTGGAGGTGTAGCTAGAAGGTAGAATGCCCCTGGGTTCCATTGCCAGTACCACACACACACACAAAAAGATCATTTACCTGGATAAAATCAGGATTAATTTAAGGGCAGTAGAACACCTTTATGTGGGAAACCTTGCAGTACAGCAATCCACAGTTCAAATTTTGCAGGCAAATGAGCTACATTCAATTGTCTAATTTCTAGCCACATGACACTGGGCAGGATACCTAATCTTAGTTTCCAATAATAATATAAATTATTATACATCATACACATATTATAGTTTCATACATATACATATTGTACACTGTTGGGGTCTACACAGCCACCAGACAGAACCACGAAAACTTTTGAGCAGATATGGAGGGCGTAATTACTCCCCTTGTCCCCGCTAGCCCAATTTGGTAATGTTGAGCCTTATTGGCTCATATAATGCTTCCATGCTCGTGAACCCCTCGTGCATTGGCTACAAGTTATGTGCTTTGCACATGCAAGAGTGACCTTTAGCATGATAGGTTAGAATAGTTTCCTGTTGGAAATCCCCCTTGCAGTTTTTTGCTTTAAATTGGGTTGCCTGAAGAAAAGCAAACGAGATCCTGCTTGACTTGACTCCCAGCTCATGTGTTTCTGTTCAGGCCGTCGGCACTCATTTTCCTGCTCCGCCCCACCGCTGACGGGCTGGACCCATCAATACACATTACAGTTTTAGTGCTTACTGCCCACAACAAGCACTCATGAGAATGGAGACCATTATTATTAGTGTTTTCCCTAATTTGGTGGGACAGGAATAATAAGGACCTTAGAAGCAAATCATACTCTACAATACTACCTACCTTTGTCCAGGTTCCTTGTTTGGCTACCCACTTTTCCCCCACTATCTATCTTTTCCCCTAGGGTGTCGTGCGCAGTGACGACTCTTACACGATCTTCCTCAAGCAGTTTTATTACCCCAGGTTCTTGTACAGTTCCCGCAAATCTTCTTCCCGTAAATCTTCTCTTCTCTCTCTCTCCCCCCAGAAATCTTCCCCTTATATAGAGCCCAACAGCCAATCAGCAGACTGTTCACGTGCACAACTCATGGCAACAGCCAGTCCATTGGCTGTTGCCCTATGGCATGCGGTGTTCCCGTGTATCTCATGCTCTTGTCGTCACTTCCTGAAAGCTGTTTACCACCTAAGTGCTCTGGGGAAGATTTCCGCTCAGCGCCATCTTAGCTCTCGGACTTACTGGCTGATGGGCGGGGCCCGTCACAGTTCCCCCTTTTTTGTTTTTTCAGACAGGAGAGGACAGAGGACTCAACCCCTGTATGTTTGGAAGGGGCTTCTAGGCCCACCACCTTTTGCCAGGGACGGGACAAGAATCAGTGGCAACCCGTATGCAGTTGAGCATGCCCTCCTCGGGATGCACCCTCCCGGGGTCCCGAGTGCAGTCCTAGCTGGCATCCTGTCATTAAGACTTTCCCATCGCCGCAAGCCATATTTGAGGGGATTGTCCCAACTCCATGGCTGCAAATGCCTGAGCTATGAGCACTTGATCTGTAGCGCGCTGACGGATTAGTTTTCTAAGACAGTAGAGACATAAGATACACAGTAAGACCAGACAAAGACCAAGAGCACCCAGTCCAGCCCACTCTTTTAAATGACGAGCTGCTTGTTGGATCCAGGACATCAAGGTGCGGGCCATCACCGGGTCAACTTGAGTAGTATTGGTTTTGATGATCTCCAACCGCAACCGTCTTGTCAAATTGTCAAATTTCGATGACCGGTTATCTGTAGGATATGCAGAAAGCTCGCAAGAAAGATTAGCGGCAATAAACGCATTATCATTAATCATGACAAGGGGAGCTAAATCCGTGCAACTGCCATTTATCCCACAAAGAAGCCACAGATCAAATAGGTTAGAATGAAAGGCCATGGTCAGGCTCTAATAAGTAAAATTATAACCTGCAAAAGTAGAATTTGCTCCTGTGCCAATTTTAAGGGGAAAAGGTAAAAGGATTAAGCGGGGAAGAACTTGAGCAGAATGACTCAAAGGCAATAGAAAAGAAAAAGCAGTCAAAAGCCCCCATTGTGGATCACTTCCTATCCTTGGAATTCCACAGTATCATGGTCCCCAAAAGAATCAGTCGATGGCTCATCATCCTTTTGTTTCACCAGACGAGTCAGCCGCTCTGGAACCCAGACAGGATCGGCGCCGTTCTGTGGAAACACACAAACAGAGCCTCTGGCCCATGTGAGCACTGGGTCAGGTCCCCTCCATTGCCCTGTGAGGGCATCCTTCCAACGCACGAAACCCTGGCTCGTACCCGAGGGGGCAAAATGACGATCGGCAGCAGTCTTGCCATTGACATCTAATTGCAAAAAATTCAAAGTAAAAAGGGCTAAGGATAGGCGCTGCTTCGGTTTCATATTGGTTCCAATTCCCTCTTTTTGTTTTATCAAGCATTCTTTAAGAGTACGATGGGCGCGTTCCACAATACCCTGTCCCTGAGGGTTGTACGGAAGGCCATGCTTTAGAGTTATTCCCATCTGTGAACAAAAGGATGTGAATTTTTGGGAAGTATAAGCCGGGCCATTATCAGTTTTTATTTCTTTAGGCATATTCCATGCTGCCCAGGCCTCAAGGCAATGATTGACGACGTCATGTGCCTTTTCCCCGGCATGAGCAGATGCATGAATAATTCCAGAGACAGTATCTATGGAAACATGGATATATTTCAATTTTCCAAATTCAGATATGTGAGTTACATCCATTTGCCAGAGATGTAGAGGGAGCAAGCCTCGTGGGCAAATGCCCACATGTGAGGGGTGTAAAAAAGGGGCACAGGCATTACAGGTTTTTACAATTTCCCGAGCCTGATGTCGAGGGATTTTAAATCGCTGTTGTAATGTTTTAGAATTTACATGATATTGACGGTGAAATGCCTGTGCCTGTTGCATTTGAGTAAGAGAAAAAATCATATGTATCTTGGTGAGTTTATCTACTAGATCATTTCCATATGTAATAGGGCCAGGTAATCCAGTATGTGCCCTAACGTGCTGGATAAAGAATGGTGTCTTTCTTAAATGTATATAAATCTGGATTTGGCTAGCCATAGAATGAATAGGAGTATGTAAAGAGAGTTGACCCGCGCATTCAAGCGATCTAACCAGATTAACCACATATTGTGAATCTGATAATAAATTGAAAGGAGAAGAAACTCTCTTAAAAATTTCTAAAACAATATTTAATTCAACCAGTTGTGGAGAGGTATGTGAATATTGGATGACAACAGGATTGCTTCCCTCTATTAGGTAGGCCCCCACACCAGTTTTGGATCCATCAGTAAAAATGTTAATTGCATTAGCTACAGGTTTGTTTTTAGTGACCAATGGGAAAATGAGAGGATGTTCCAGAACAAAATGTAACAATGGATCTTTGGGAAGATGATTGTCTATTTCACCACTGAAAGAGCACATAAGTATAGCCCAATCATCAATAGTGGCTACCAGCGTTTGTACTTGCAGAGCAGTGTACGGTACCACCAACTTATCGGGCGTTCTGCCAAAATGTTGGATGCACTGCTGAATGGCTTTAAGGGCAAGGCTTGCTACACTGGTGGGATAATATTCAACTACCTTTTGAGGGGAGACTTTGGGGTGAATCCAAAGAAGGGGTCCTTGTTGCCAAAGAACACTAGTAGGCTGTTTTTCAGTGGCCAGGATACAAGCCCATAATGGCTGTCCAGGGGTCACTCGACGGAGAGACGCTTTCGTAAGTGCTTGTTCTACTAATTGTAACGCATGGCGGGCCTCATCGGTAAGGACGCGAGGAGAATCTAATTGAGGATTGCCTACGAGCAGATTATATAAAGGTTTCAAGGCATGGTTAGGAATTTGTAAAAAGGGTCGAACCCAATTAATGTCTCCCAACAGTTTTTGGAAATCATTGAGGGTTTTTAATTGATCAGTGCGGATGATTAATTTTTGAGGCAGGACTGCATGGGGGAGAACAATGTTGCCAAGAAAGTGTATATTTTCTCCTCTTTGTACCTTTTCTGAGGCGATGAATAATTGATGAGTTTCCAAAATCTTTACAAGGTGACAATAAGCCTCCTCAAGTATGGAGGGATTTTTTGTGGTTAACAAAATGTCATCCATGTAATGAATACACCGAATTTCTGGAAATTTGGTTTTTACGGGCTCAAGAGCACTATTTACATATAATTGACAGAGGGTAGGGCTATTGGCCATTCCTTGTGGGAGGACCACCCATTCATATCTACTGTCAATTTCCTCTTGATTAATAGAGGGAACAGTAAAAGCAAAACGAGGAGTATCCGCAGGATTTAAAGGGATGGAGAAAAAACAATCTTTTATATCTATGCTGATAAGTGGCCACTCCTTCGGAATAGCAGAGAGGAGTGGAAGCCCTCGTTGGACTGGCCCCATAATCTGCATTTGGCTATTTATGGCTCGGAGGTCGTGTAATAACCTCCATTTTCCAGATTTTTTCTTTATCACAAAAATCGGGGTATTCCAAGGAGAGGTGGATGGCCGGATATGGCCTAACTGTAATTGCTCTTGTACTAATTTCCTTGTTACTTCAAGCTTTTCACGGGAGAGAGGCCACTGAGGAACCCATACTGGATCTCCCGTCTTCCAGGTAATGGGAATTGCCTCCTCAGTGGCTACTGCACAAAACCCAGTTCCTCGCGACCACTCTTTTCTTTAGTAGGAATTGGGCTTTTACGTCCCTGGAGGTGTTTTCCCAGCCCGTAGGAAGGGTGGTAGCCCTGGCGAAGGAGAATATTATGGGCTTGGGGGAAATAAGATGTATTTTGTAAGGAATATCCCATGTCCACTAATAAATCTCTTCCCCAGAGGGAAACTGGCAGCTCCAGCACATAGGGTTCAAACTGCCCCTTATGTCCCTCCTGATCTTTCCAATGTAAAGCCCTAGCACTGAGGTCAGGGGTTTTAGCATAACCCAAACCTCTAAGTTCTCCGGTAGCCTTTTGAGTGGGCCATGAAGATGACCAATCTTTACAGGCGATGACACTTTTATCTGCCCCAGTATCTAAAAGTCCTAGGATTTGCTTGCCTTCCACGTCCAAGGTTATCAAGGGACGAGTTCCCATATCAAAGGCAAGAGATATTAACTCATTTCCTGAAGAACCGAACCCACCAATACCGCGTCGTCCCTCTGCTGAAGGAAACATACCATGTAGACTGGGAAGCAAAAGTAACTGTGCCACTCTATCCCCAGGGGAAATGGCAACGATACCCCGGGGCGCTGAAACCATCACTTTGATAATACCGGTATAATCCTCATCTATAACCCCCGGATGGACTACAAGTCCTTTCATGGTAGAGGAAGACCTTCCAAAAAGTAAGCCAACAGAATTAGGTGGCAGAGGACCTTGAAAATCTGTTTCAATAATTTGAACCCCCATTTGTGGCGTTAATACCAGCCTGGAGGTGGCACAGAGGTCCAATCCTGCCGAACCTGGAGTGGCTCGCCGGACTGTTCCGGAGGCTGTAAATTGGGCCACTGAGGTGGCTGTGTCTCCATGGCCCCATACACCTGAGGGTTCCCATATTTTTGTGGGCCCTGGGAACGAGGGCCCGCCCTCCCGTTTTTTGTCTGAGTATTTGATGATTGCTTTCCAGTATAGGGCAAGGGGTTGCCATCGATATCTTTAACCGAACGGCACTCAAAAGTAGGATGCCTTCCTTTTCTACATCGACGACAATACTCAGGAGGAGAAGGATAAGATTGGGACGCCCTACACTTAGGACAATCTCGTTTTAAGTGTCCTGTCGCTCCACAGGAAAAACAATTGCCATTTTTGGTACTATTCTTACTTTGTTGTCCGGAGGCCTGTATAATGGCTGCAGCAAGTCCTGAATTGGTTAAGGGTCCTCCGAGTTCCCTGCACACCTTCATCCACACCTCTAGGCCTTTATGTTTGTAAGGAGTGATGGCCTGTCTGCATTCTTTAGTGCATTGCTCATAGACCAATTGTTTAATGAGCGGCATGGCCGCGTCAGAATCCCCAAAAATTCTTCCCGCAGCCTCTACTAGACGGGCAACGAAGTCTGAAAAGGGTTCAGTCAATCCTTGAGTAATCTTTGTAAGGTTACCAGATACCTCTCCTTTGTTAGGGAGGGCCTTCCAGGCCTGGGTAGCGAGTCTGTTGATTTGTTCATACACCTGTTGTGGATACCCAAGCTGTTGATTAGCAAATCGTCCTTGGCCCATCAGCATGTCTATATCCCAGGCTGAATTTCCTGCTGCTCGATTACGTGCAGCTTGTTCAGTGGCATATTCTATATAATAAGCTTTCCAATCCAAATATTGGCCAGGATTTAAGGTGGCCCTAACCAAATTTTGCCAGTCTCCTGGGGTCATGGCATAGCGATGTAAACTCTCTATTATTGCTATAGTGAAAGCAGCTGACGACCCATATGTGCAAACTGACTCTGCGAGATGCTTAACTGTTTTAAAGTCCAAAGGCTCATGATAACGATTTCCCCCCTCCTGCAGCTGGAAAACTGGGAAAGCTTGATTTGCTAAAAAAATTCCCGCATCTCTCCACATCTGACTACTAAAAGAGACACCTTCTCCTGCTCTGGGCGCAGAAGGGTTATACGGAGGAGGCGAAATTTCCTCTTTAATCAGTTCAAAAGCTTTCACTTGTTTACAAATGGCCTCTAATTCCTCCTCAGATTCATCCTCCCCCTCTGACTCTGAATCCTCCTCACTGGCCACTTTAGAGGAAGTTGAACGTTCCTCTTTTACACCGTCTAAAGCTGCCTGGCCCTCCTGCACAAATTTTCTAAAGCGCCTTTCTTCCAAACAGGCACGAATCAGCCGACAAAGCGGCCGAGTCCCTCCTGTGACAATACCTTGTTCTTCGGCGCGTTCTACGTCTCTTCCCAATTTATCCCAGCTTGCTAAAGAAAGATTCCCTGATACTGTAAACCATGGCGCTACCCTATCTATTTGTTCGAGAAAATCTTGTATTGTCTTGTCCCTAAGCTTTAGGCCTCTACTTTTCAACAAAGCTTTCAATGCTTTATGCAATGGGTGAGATGGACTATTTCCCATCTTGTCGAATCAGGACCAGCCCGATTCTCTAACTTACTTACACTAAAAAATATCCTCCTTAATGGAGCCCCCTTTGATCGGGGAAAATACAGCGCTGTTCCTCGCTTTTCCGCGAGCCTCGCTTATCCGCGAGCCTTATTTACTAAATATCCTCCTTAATGGAGCCCCCTTTGATCGGGGAAAATAACCCTCCGTAAACGGAGCCTCCTCCTCCCTTTTCGGAGTCAAGGAGTACTTACCAGCCGGCTGCCCTGGACTGCCGAGGTTCTGATCAAAGCGAAGGTCCCCGTACGGGCCAACCACTTGTCGTGCGCAGTGACGACTCTTACACGATCTTCCTCAAGCAGTTTTATTACCCCAGGTTCTTGTACAGTTCCCGCAAATCTTCTTCCCGTAAATCTTCTCTTCTCTCTCTCTCCCCCCAGAAATCTTCCCCTTATATAGAGCCCAACAGCCAATCAGCAGACTGTTCACGTGCACAACTCATGGCAACAGCCAGTCCATTGGCTGTTGCCCTATGGCATGCGGTGTTCCCGTGTATCTCATGCTCTTGTCGTCACTTCCTGAAAGCTGTTTACCACCTAAGTGCTCTGGGGAAGATTTCCGCTCAGCGCCATCTTAGCTCTCGGACTTACTGGCTGATGGGCGGGGCCCGTCACACTAGGGTAATATTCTTTTACAAAACAAAATGGATGTTAGACATTGGGAAAACCCTATGTAAGAGCAGGCAAGCTTAAAAATCATTGCTTTTTTTATTTTTATTTTTTTGGGTGGTACTGGGGTTCCTGGAAGCCCTTCTACCTCCGGGCTATGCTCCCAGACCTATTTTATACTTTTTTTAAACTTGGAAACAGGGTCTCTTAAGCTAGCGCGGCTGGCTTCAAACCTGCGCGATCCTCCTGTCTCCGCCTCCCAAGCGCAGGGATTACAAGCGTGAGCCACCACGCCTGGCATTGCTTTTTTTTCTATAATAATGCTTTAGTAAACTAAATTATTGGAAATTTTATCTAGCATAATGCAATTACTCACTTTATGAATGACAGCAAAACTGAAAATCTTGTTAAATTTTTCCATGAAGATTAGATGAAGTATTGTATGTCTTTTTTGTGTTAGTTAATTAAAAAAATATTATGAGTAGCATACCATGAGCAAAATAGCTACAGTAAATAGCTTTATTTATAAAGTAAGACCCCATCAGAAGCATCTAGCAATGGCTGGCAGACAGAAGACAGATGCTGCTTTGGGGCAAATTCTAAGCCTCCCTTCTAGACAGACTGAAAGATCTTTTCTGATCATATCAAATTCTCAAGTGGGGCCTTTTCTGCCCGCTCCCCCCTCCCCCCAGCTGGACTGCGCTAGCTCCGAGCTCCTGCTCGCCACCTCCCTCCAGCCGCCACCTCCCTCCAGCCGCCACCATGATCATCTACTGGGACCTCATCAGCCACGATGAAATGTGACACTACAAGATCCGGGAGGTCATGGAAGGGCTGTGCCTGGAGGACAGGATGGTCAGTAGGACAGAGGGTAATATTGATGACTCGCTCATTGGTGGAAATGCCTCCGCTGAAGGCCCTGAGGGCAAAGGAACCCAAAGCACAGTAGTCACTGGTGTGGACATTGTCATGAACCTTCACAAAGGAAGCCTATAAGAAGTACACCAAAGATTACATTAAGTCAATCAAAGGCAAACTTGAAGAACAGAGACCAGAAAGAGTAAAACCTTTTATGATTGGGGCTGCAGAACAAATCAAGCATATCCTTGCTAATTTCAAAAACTACCAGTTTTTATTGGTGAAAACATGAATCCAGATGGCATGGTTGCTCTCCTGGACTACCGTGAGGATGGTGTGACTCCATTTATGTTTTTCTTTAAGGATGGTTTAGAAATGGAGAAATGTTAACAAATCTGGCACTTACTTTGGACCTGTCACCTGTCATAAGTGGCTGCTGCTTGCCATCCACATAACACCAGGACTTAAGACAAATGGGACTGATGTCATCTTGAGCTCTTCATTTATTTTGACTGTGGTTTATTTAAAGTGGAGGCATTGCTTTTTTTAAGAAACATGTCATGTAGGTTGTCTCAAAATAAAGTGAATTTAAACTAAAAAAAAAAAAAAAAAGAATTCTCAAGTGGCCCTAAATCTTCATGGAGGAGAGAATTAAACAAGCCATAAGATATATAAAAGAAGCCAGATGTGGTACTTGAGAGGCTGAAAACAGGAGGATTGCAAGTTCAGCCCCAATAACTTAGCAAGACCCTAGACAACTTAGCAAGATCCTGTTTCAAAAATAAATAAATAAATAAATAAATAAATAAAGGGCTTGGGGTATATCTCAGAGGTAAAATATCCTTGGGTTTAATTCTTAATACCAAGAGAAAAAAGTAATTTAAGGTTATACACCTTAGAGAAATAAATAATAGATAATAGAGAAATAAATAAATAATAAGGCTAATGGCAGCCCAAACGACAAATTGGAGTATAATCTCCTGGGTAACCTAGGTATACAGAAGGACAATCTTGCCAACACATTTATCTAAATCAGGCCAATCAAATGTTTCCTTTTGGAGATCATTTATTCTCTTTCTAAAAGAATCTCTTGAGTCTGTAGTTTAATAGCTAAACTAAGTAAGCCATCTCTTCCTGTTCCCCTTCTCCTACTATAAAGTTTATCTTACCTAGATGGAAAAGTAACATTTCCCACCTATATAAAAGTTGCTTTACCAGTAGATCAATTCATTCAAAGATGAGATGAATAAACTAAATGTCTCCAAAAGATCTCATTTTCCAATCTTGAGCATAAACATAAAACAAGGATTAAAGAACGAAAATCAAAGGCAGTGGTGTGTGTGTGTGTGTGTGTGTGTGTGTGTGTGTGTGTGTGTGTGTTGAAAAATGGCATAAAAACAAAATCAAAAGAACTTACTTATGAGTGAGTTTGTATTCTCAGGCTACCACAGTGAGTGACAATTTCCAAATACACTAGAAATACTAATTTATGGGAGGCAACTAGATTTCCAAACTTTGGATCACTTGCTCTGCTCCTTTTTGACACAATCCTTCCTTTACTGGTATCTCTATGTGTCTTTAATAATGGATTGGATTCCTGCCTAGTTCTCAGGTGGGGCTATGGCTAAATAATACTCTAAAGTTATAAATTTATAAACAAGTAGCTACATTAAGAAGTAGAAATAGGAGTCGGGTGGCTGACACAGGAGGATCGCAGTTCACAGACAGCCTCAGCTACTACTTAGTGAGGCCCTTTGCAACTCAGTGAGACCCTGTTTCAAAATACAGAATAAAAAAGGGGTGGGGGTGTAGCTCAGAAGTAAAATGCCCCTGGGTTCCATCCCCAGTACCACACAAAAAAAGTAGAAATAGTGTCAGTAAACAGAAAGCCTTCAGAAGATACATTAGAATCAAGCATGTAGTTAAAATATTAGCACACATACGTCCTATTAAGTACTCTGAAATGAATGACTGAAATAATGCATCAATTATAGAATTTTAAGTATTTACTCATACTTTTTTTTTGGTGGTATTAGGGTTCCTGGAAGCCATTCTACCTTCAGGATACACTCCCACACTTACTTTATACTTTTTATTTGGAAACAGGGTCTCTTAAGCAGCGCGACTGGCTTCAACCTGTGCGATCCTCCTGTCTCCGCCTCCCAAGCTTGGGGATTACAAGCGTGCACCACCACACCCAGCTCACTCATACGTTCAAATGGCTGACTCATCTGTTAAATATTTTTAACCATAGTCATACATTTTTGGAATTAGTTAACATGCAAAATACTTTTTCCACTATCATAATTACTCCAGAAGCATTTACTAAACGATCTAGTATAGCACTAGATATCTTCACAAAACTTAATAAGGCTTCCTAACTTAAGCAGGTCGTACGATTCAAACTATTATTGAAATCATCATTTCACTTTCTAAACCTGCTCCTTTGCCTCTTTTTCTCCAGACCAAAAGGTAGTTCCAACCCTGGTATCTGAAGCAACTGGTTCTTCATCCCTTGTTTTCTGTCCCTACTTCCTCTGCTTCAGCACCTCTTTCCTGGGATATCCAACACTTCAATTAATCCCCCAGGTTTTGGATGTTTTACTCAGTACAATAATCACTATGAAAACCTTATTTATACATCAAGACCCAGTGTTTGGTGACTTTCCATTACTTACAGGATAGCAGATTCAAATTTTTGATAAGGCATATAAAGCCCTGCATGATCTGGCTCATGTTTACCTCTTCAGACTTAATTCCTACCACAACTGCCTTACCCTCTGAACCAAACTGATTGAAATTTGTAAAAACACTGAAGTTTCAAATCAGTATTAGAAAACCATTAAAATTTCTACTTAACACTCATTTATCTGCCTTCTTATCCATTTGCAAAACCAAAATAAGAACAAACACAAAAAAGAAAACGACTGGAACACACTCAAATAGTATTTAGTTCTGGAGTTATTTCTCCCAAGAAGCTTCCTCTGAATCCCTTGTTAGGTCCTTCCGTAACACCCTGTATCACCACTACCATGCATATAAAATCTAAGTATGGTCAGAGGATCAACAGCATCAACATCACCTGGGAGCTTGATAAAAATATAGCATCTCAGCTGAGAGTGGTGGTATGCACTGGTAATCCCACTGACTCAGGAGGCTAAGGCAGAACGACGAGAAGTTCAAGGGCAAATTGGGCAACTTAGTAAGACCCATCTCAAAATAAAAAATAAATGGGGCTAGCTATGTAATCTTCACTACCATGAGGGAGGTGAGGGGGCAGCATCTCAGACCCTATCTGAACCTATGCAATTAGAATCTGAATTCTAACAAGATGTCAGGCAAGTCATATGTGAAGCACTGTTGTAATAATCTATTTGCTTATGTTTGTTTATGCAGTCTCAAACTTTCAAATTTCAGCATGCATTACAATCACCAGAGATGATAAGTATGATGCAAGCTTCCAGGCCCATGTTCAACACAGCAAATCTGGGGAGCGCCCCAGAAATGTCATATCACTAACAGTCTCCCACAACCATACTCAGTGGAAACCAGGGAAGGAATGAAAGGACAGAGTAGTTGTTGAATGGTAGGCAACAGAGGTTACAACTAGGGATCTATAGGGGAAGATGTCAGGACAATAGGGCAACTGAAAAAGTAGGCAAAATAACGGATATCCTAAACTCTTCCAGAACAGCTGGATTGGTTAAAAAAAAAATTAGAAAATGGTCACTACGGTATTCCTCAGAGGGACTCCAGATAATGGAGGGGAAATCTCAGCAAAGCTAGAATGGAAGGATAAGAGAGGAAGAAGGCTGAGGTTGATTAATAGAGGAGTTACATCTGAATATGTGTAAAAGTATGAACATAGCATGGTTAACCTGGACACTCATTGTTAGGAGGAAGGAAGGGAAAACAGGGGGGGAGTAGAGGGGGAGAAGAGGGCACCAATCAGTATACCATTTTCAATTTTAAAAAAAAGGTCACTATGGTATTCCTCAACTTAAAAAAAAGCCTTTAATTTTCATCATCCCAATAACAATGGCAATTCTCATAACCACACAAAACTCTAACTACACAGTCATAAAAAATAGACTTCATAACTGCTCACCATTTAAGGCTTAACAATCACTTAACCAGTAATACCATTTTTCCAAAGTTAATATTTAAAAAACCCTCAGATTAAATAGCAAACATCAATTTATATTCATGAAGCCACTATCATTAGAAAAGTAAAAAATCTATTACTAGTTGTCACACTGAAAGAAACAACAACAAAAAAGAAATAATTTGCCTAAAGAGTGGGTCAGAAAATAAGCATCTAAATATCCAGTCCAACATTAGCCTTAGGAATCAGTTGTTTCATATATGTAAGAAGAAATGAATAAAAAACGTGTGAATCACATGTGAATACTGTATCCCTCAATTAGGCACTCAAAAGTTGTGGATTTGAAGTACAATACTGGGAAAGAACTTTGACTTAGCCAGTGCAGTGTTTTATATTACAACTGTAATACCATAAATTTTATGAACAGTCACCTTTTCTTAAAAAGTTAATGCTTCTTGCCTGGCATGGTGGCACATGCTTGTAATCCCCATGCTTGGGAGGCTGAGACAGGAGGATCGTGCGGGTTCGAAGCCAGCCTCCCTGGCTGAAGAGACCCTGTTTCCAAATAAAAAAATATAAAAAAAATAGGTCTGGAAGTGTAGTCCGGAGGTAGAAGTGTTTCCAGGAACTCCAGTACCACACACACACACACACACACAAGTTGATGCTTCTTAATGCTAAATAAAGTATATGCTGTAAATCAAGTGAGAGAAAAAGTGAAAAGCAGTTTAAAAAAAACCCTATAGAATCTGATATATTGTTATCTCTTAAATGTGGTTATTAAGTGAACCATAGAAAAACTGAAATTAGGAAAATATTCTATATAAGTAACAAGCACTATACATAAAAAGAATACTGCTTAAGCAATGCAGTAGGTGTTTTATTACTTATTCTCTAATATATAATGCTTGTTGAAGATCCTATAATTATAACAAAGTTATCAAATAGTTTTATTTAGTTAATTCAGAGGATATTTATTGTTTTACTTACACTGTAAGAACTACACAATTTATGTCAACATGTGTTAGTCTACATAGTTTTGTACAAGCTGGAATTTTATAGAACACACTGGCATTTAAAAAATTTAACCACAGATCTGTAAGTATAGCTGTAAGCAAAGTCCAGCTATTTAAAAGGTTGCAATTTAACAAAAGGACATTTTGTAAATCCAAATTATCTGTGGTCACATAAAATCAATCCCCATAAGTTATGAAAATCATTTGCCAACATTTTTTAACATCTAGTAACACTATAATCAATGGATTTAGTTTTGGATCATGTGTGTACCTGTATGTATTATTGGGGATTGAATCCAATTTAAGATGTAGTTACAGGTTCTGTTAGTTACTACCTACAGATGGAAAAAATATAGTTTACTCTTTCTTTTAAAGAATCTGTTCACCTTTCAGGAACCAGATACCATTATTTGAGAAATATTTCTTTAATGGTTCTTTTTCTTTTCTTTCTTTTTTTTTTTTTTTTTTTGGTGGTAATGAAGATTGAACCCGGGAGCATTATACCTCTGAACTACACCCCTAATCCATTCATTCATTCGTTCATTCATTCATTCATTCATTCATTCATGTGAGTCTGGGGATGGAACTCAGGGTCATTCAACCTCCAAGCTACACACCCTGCCCTATTTTTTATCTTTATTTTGAAACAGGGTCTCGCTAAGTTATGAGGGCCTAAGTAGCTGAGGCTGTCCGCAAACCGAGATCCTCTGGTCTCAGCCTCCCCAATGCTGGGATTACAAGTATGAGCCACCACGCCTGGCTAGTCCTTTTATTTTTGAAACAGAGTCTCACTAAGTTGCTGAAGCTGCTTTTACTTTGAAGCAGGGTTTCACTAAATTGCTAAGGCTGCCCTCAAACCTGTGATCCTCCTGTCTCAACCTCCCATGTAGTGGGATTAGTGGTGTGTACCACTAAGCCCGACTCTTTACTGCTTTTATGTGACAAATGTCATTCAAGTTCTGGTGCAATGTTATCCAATATTACTTTGGAATATGATGCAAATGTTGAAGTGGAAAGAAACAACAGCCACTGGCCAATATGGTGAATGAGCACTTGTGGTGGCTACTGTAGAAAAGCAATTACATTTTACATTTGATTTAATTAACTCAAGACAAAATAGTTAAGTGTGGCTAGTGGTTACCTATGGAGACCAGTCTCAACGTTAGAGACAGACAAAAGAATCCTGCCTTTATGAAATTTATAATTCTGTGGGCAAAGTATAATAATAATATATGATATCAAGTACTGATTATAAAAGGCTTCTTTAAAAAATGTGGATTATGTGGGGTGTGTAATCTTAGTATTTGGAAGGCTGAGACAGGAGGATAGGTTTAAAGCACGCCTCAGCAATTTAGCAAGGTTCTCAGCAACTTAGCGAGGTTGTTTCCAAATTTAAAAAAAAATTGGGCTGGGGGTACAGATCGGAGGTAGAATGTCCCTGGGTTCGATCTCCAGTAACACACACTCACAAATGTGGACTGGGTACATGCCTTTGGTTCGATCTCCAGCAACACACACTCACAAATGTGGACTGGGTACATGCCTTTTCTATATGCTCCCATCAATCCTATGCTAATATACAGAAATCTACTCAAACTGTAGCGATGTATTCCAGTGCCAACCACAGTAAATATTCTTGACCGCATTAGGTGAAGAAATCTGTTAAAACTCCGGAAACTGACCCACCCATGTAGTGTTCGACATATACCAGAAGCAAGTTCGGCAAACGTGAGGAGACATCTGAGCAAAAACAATGTTTCTTCCCATTCGATCCAATGAGGTTCAAAACACAACAATGCGGCCCAACTATCTCCTCGTCCTTTCGTTTCCTCATCCTCTGACTTCACTGTGAATCACACTCCTTGGCTAACACCAACCTTACCGAACCGTATTGCAAATACTCTATAAACAGGCAGCTTCACGTTACACTGCACGTCTTTTGCCTAACACTAGAAGTACAATTCCTGGAAAGTAGATTTCTCCTCAAACCTTACAGGCTCTCCGCTCCTCCTACACAAGTATGGTACAGACTTTCAATTACGAATTAATGACTACGGAAGAAAGGAAAGCACAGAAGCGACTAAAGGACAAAAGCTTGATATTTTCTTTTTATACTTGTAAACAGTGAATCCAGGCTCTGGAAACGACAGTAAAAAGGAAGCTCGGAGTAGACGGAAAAAATGGTTGGGCGGTAAAACGAGGCGGAACCTAGAGCCTCCTCGGGCCCTCCCCACCGCGACTTCCCCACCTTCTGCCAACGGCTGTGCCCACGAGCTACCTGCTGGTCTCGAGCGAAGAGTAGCGCTCGGGCAAGACCTGGAGGCAGCGCTGGAAGAACCGCACGTGCCGGTCCCGCAGGAAATCCAGCCGCTCTCCTTCGCCGCCGCCAGCCTGCCGCTCGTCCTCCGCGGCCGCCATGCTGCTCCGGAAGCGACTTCCGCCGCGACCCGGAAGCAATGGGCAGGGCGTGCGCGCACCCGGCCGGCGCCGCGGATGCCGGGTCACTGCTGAGGCGGGCGACACGGACTGGTTACTGGCGACTAAAAGTCTTCTGACAGCATTTTCTCTTATTTCTCCTCAGGTAGGGTACTTTCTATTTTAAGCGCTAAAGGGTTGGAAATATTTCACAGGTCTTGTGAATTCTAGCCCATGAATCTGCCAGAATCTTGCGCCTTTTCGTCTCATTGGATATTTGGAAGCCCAAGAACAAGTGGTTGGAGTAGGTTTTGGTGTAACCTCAGTACCTGAGAGGCTGAGACCTTCGCAGGACCGCAGGTGCAGTTCCAACATCAATTCGGGCCTGCGCAACTCTGTGAAACTCTGTTTCAGAATAAAATAGGGCGGAGGCAGAATGCCCCTGGGTTCAACCCCCGGTACCCTTCTCTCCCCGCCGCCCCCCAAGAACCAGAGATTAAAGTTCGTTTTGAGAAAACTCTGGCCCTAAGCAGTGAATGTAAAGGTGGTAGATCCGAAAACGAGGTGGAAATAGTATGTTTGCGCGGTTATTTCTGGAGGGCTACAGTTTCAAACTCACGGATAAGGAAACTAAACCTACAAATTAAAACTGAGGAGATAAACATGTCTATTAGTTATCAACACAAGTTTGGAGATTTTCCTAATCTCTAAAATACTGAGAATCATTTAAAATATGTATAAATGCACACAAGTCCTCAAATTACAATGGTTTGACCTAGCCGATTTTTCAGTAGAAACCACACTTTGAATTCTGATCCCCCCTCCCCCCCCCATTAGCATCATACTCTTTACTGATGCTGAGCAGAGAGGATGAGGGGCCCTGTCAGACAGGACCAACAGATACTTTTAGGGTATTAAATGCCTTTTTTTGGGGTGGGGGGTGGTACTAGGGATGGAACCCATAAGCATTCTACCGCCGAGCTACACCCTCAGCCTTATTTTATTCTTTTCTTTTGGAAACAGGGTATCACTAAGTTCCAGGGGGTCTCTCAAAATTGCCTAGGTTAGCCATGAACCTGTGATCCTCCTGTTTCAGCCTCCCAAGTACTAGGATTACAAATGTGTGCCTCCACACGGGGCTTAAATGCGTTTTTTAGTCTTTCAATTTACTAAGGGTTTATTGGAATGCAACTCCATCATAGGTGGAGGAACACCTGTATATATGCATTACAAACATCTTACAGGCATACATAACTTATATTGTCATATAAGACTGCATCATTTTCTTTTAAAAATCTTACAGATTTAACACTTTGCTTGTGTCCATGTGTCATCAGGAAATCAGTGGAACATACTTGTGTGCTAAAAGCTGAAATAATGTGCTTCTAGCTTTTTTTTTTTTTTTTTAATGGGGATTTAAGTTGACTCATACATACACTGCAGTGTTCCCGCTAAAGTTTCATGGAGCTTTCTGGGGGAAGGGATGTATACCAAGGATCAGGCCTAAACTAGGTTATTTTTATTTATTTATTTTTGCTGTACTGGGGGTGGAACCCAGGGGCATTCTACCTCCACGCTATACCCTCAGCCCTATTTTTATTCTTTATTTTGAAACAGGGTCTCACTGAGTTGCAGAGGGCCTCACTAAGTAGCTGAGGCTATCAGCAAACCATGATACTGCTTTCTCAGCCTCCCAAGTGCTGGATTACAAGTGTGCCCCACCACGCCCGGCCTAAACTAGGTTCTTTAAAATTAATTTGTTAGCTTTCTTAGAAATGTTATTTCTTAAAAAAAAAATGTGACCTGTGTGCTGATGTTAGATTCAACAATCCAAGGCACCTTGAATGATTTTTGATACTAGTAACTGTTTACTCACAAGTGTTCCTATATTTCTTTAATAAATAATAAATAATGCATTAACAAAGAGCTTGTATTGTCTTGAGAGTTGTCATTTGAAGCTATAGTCCTTACCTTTCAGTTAGGCCTAGTCTGCATTACAATGCTATAGTCAAATGATGGAACCACTCTAGGTATCTTTCAACAAATAAATGGATAATGAAAATGTGGTATAGATTCACAATGTAATTTCTACTCAGTCATAAAGAACAAAATTATGTCATTTGCAGAAAAATGAATGGAATTAGACAATATAATGCTAAGAAGAATCAGAGTCTCAGAACAGGTTGTAAGTCTTCTTTCATGTGCCGAAGTTAGAAAGAAGAAACATAAATGACTTCAGATAAATGAGACAGACCAACAAAATAGTGGAAGGGGATTGGGGAAGGGGAATAGGATTGAATAAGAGAAAAGTTAAAGTTTATGAAAATATTGCTACCAATCTCGCTAGCATGTACAGGGTGGGAAGAGAAAGGAGCAGGGTGGGAGAGGGAAGGAAATACATTGTGTTGTGTATATGTGTGTTTGTATCACTTTAACCTCAGTATGATATATAAGTACAATGCACTAATAAAAGTTTTTTTTAAAGCTCTCACATAAACCTTCAAATGCCTATGTTCAAATTAGAGTCATAACAAATGATTTAACATAATAGAATCAACAACTATGCATACTTTATACATGTTTGACAATTCTCATCCTTAATTAGGAAGCTAAATATTTCATCTGATTCTCAGCTCAAAGGTAAGCAACCTAATCCAAAGCTGATGGAAAAACTTGCTATGTAGGACTCTTTGAAAGATATATAATATACCTAGAAGGTAAGTAAAAGGCTTTTTTCTTTTTCGGTACTGAGGACTGAATCCTGGGGCATTCTACCTACGAGCTCCACCCCTAACCCTATTTTTTTATCCTTTATTTTGAAACAGGGTCTCACTGAGTTGCAAAGGGCCTCACTAAGTAGCTGAGTCTGTCTGCGAACCCAGATCCTCCTGTCTCAGCCTCCCAAATGCTGGGATTACAAGCATGCACCACCACACCCTGCTTGTAAAAGGCTTTTTATGAGTGCTTTTGACCACACAAAACATTTGGTATATGCATGACAGAATCTAACAACCACATAAAATGCTACTCTACATTATTAGTAAAGAAGATAGCGTGTCGTATGACAAAGCATTTATATAAGTTAATATTATTTAGCCATTAAATGATAATGTTTAAATTATGTAGATCCTCCGATAGAGGACTAATATCTAGAATATACAGAGAACTCAAGAAACTCGGCACTAAGAAAACAAAAAACCCAGTCAAAAAATGAGCAAGTGAAACAAGATACTTTACAAAAGAAGAAATTCAAATGGCCAATAAATAAAGGAAAAAAATTGCTCAACATCATTAGCAATCAGAGAGATGCAAATCAAAACTACTCTGAGATTTCACCTAACTCCAACTAGGATGGCAAAACACAAACAACAACAAATGTTGGTGAGGATGTGGAGAAATGGGAACTCTAATACACTCTTGTTGGGACTGCAAATTAGTGCATCAATTTGGAAAAGAGTATGGAGGATTCTCAGAAGAATGGGAATGAACTTACCATATGACCCAACAATACCACTTCTGGGTATCTACCCAAAAGAAAGGAAACCAAACTACCAAACTAATGCATGTGTATCTATATTCATAGCTGCACAATTCACCATTGCCAAACTATGGAACCAGCCAAGATGTCTATCAACAGATGAATGGATTTCAAAACTATGTGATATGTACACAATGGAATTCTACTCAGCCATAAAGAAAAACACAATTACATCATTTACAGGGAAGTGGATGGAACTGGAGGACATTAAGCTAAGTGAGATTAGTCAGACACAAAAAATAAGAAATCAGATGCTCTCCCTAATATGCGGAACCTAGGGAGAAAATGGGTCATAGGAGGAACTCTAGACAAAGGAGGAGATACTATAGATGTGGAAATAAGGTGACCTGAGAGGATGGGAGGGAGGGAAGAGGGAAATTCTCTAATGCACATGATGTACTTTAACAAACATGCCAATCACTAATCCAAACATGAGAAGGTGAAAGAGGGAATGGGGTAGGAACTAGGTAAGGGCTAATTGGGTGAAGCGTGAATGTATGCCTCTAACATCTTGCATCCCATTAAGATGTATGAATACAATGCACCAATAAAAAAATTTAAAAAAAAAGAGGAAAAGAACATAAAAATATAAATAAATTGTGTAGAAACAGGAAAATACATATTATGTATTATTAAGTAATTATATAAAAACCAGTATGTACTCTAAGACTATATTATAATAAAATCCATAGTTTGGAAAATGTCTTAGAATTATAGATTCTTTACATATACAACATTTCTTTACTGTCTTCCTAAATTTCTTACAAGTTTACTTTTTAAACCATTATGAGAAATGTTTGACATCTCATCTAAGAATCTATAACTAAAGATATTTTCAATTATGATTCACCTATATCATTTACATAAGGGATCCATATAATAAGTTCCTCATTTATTTCAGACTCAAATTGACTCCCTCAGTAATACTTTCACACATTCCTTTACAAAAAAGAAAACAGGGCTGGGAGCATAGCTTAGTGGTAGACTGTGCTTGAAATGCTAAGGTCCTAAGTTCAATCTCCAGCAACAACAACAAAAAATAAAAAGCCAAAGCCCTAAGAATCACATTGGTGGTAATGCTTAGCTTAAAGGCAGGAAACTGAAAGCTACATTTGTGTGCAACAAAAAGCTACAGGTAAAAAAGCCACATAAGAAAGATTTGCTTTCCTTTTTCTTATAGCTGTTAAAGTCTGTTGTAAAATTCCCTTATCTTGTATTTTATTTCTGAACTGTTTCAAATTTTTAAAAGTTATATACAAATAATGTAAGATGGACATTTCCAATTAAAGATCTTTTGAGTTAACTTTGTAAAGATCTTTTGAGTCAATTTTGTCAGTCTGCATCTATAATTATATAATTGGAATTTGGTTTCTAAAATTTGGAATTTACATTCTTGAATATTAACTGTTAAATTGGAAAAGGTTTTGACCACTACTCATAATAAATGAGTCATTTAGCCTGTATATATCAAATTACAATTAAAGATATTCTAAAGTAAAAGTTCTAAGACACTTTTTTATACTTTTAAAAATATGGTATCCTTACTATGAGAACTTATAAAGTTAGAACCTAAGATTTTTATCATACGAAAAGTTAAGTTAAATTGTGTTTTCATGTACAAAAGTTTAGAAACTTAAAAATTAACTCTTTTGGCCAAATATTTTTACCCAGCAATTGTAAAACATTATACATGACACTAAGAAAAATTAGTCTTTTTTTTTTTTTTTTTTTTTTTTGGTAGTACTGGGGTTTCTGGAAGCCCTTCTACCTCCAGGCTACACTCCCAGACCTATTTTTACATTTTTATTTTGGAAACAGGGTCTCCTAAGCCAGCACGCGTGGCTGGCTTCGAACCTGCGCTATCCTCCTGTCTCTGCCTCCCAAGCGCGGGGATTACAAGCGTGCGCCACCACGCCCGGCTAGAAAAATTAGTCTTTTAAGGCTAGCTTATTGTAGCTAATGTTTCAGAACAAAGAAATTTTGTACTTTGAGGGAATCAAAAGTAGAAAAAAAAATCTGTATTAGTAAGATGTAAAGACACAAAGACTTTGTAAATGTGTGAGGTCCAAAAAGAATAAAGAGAAAATTTAGAATAACAGAAGGAAACCAAAAGGATGATAGGAAACCAAAATAATACAATTAATAGGGTATATGAAGCATGGAGTATAGTTTTGAAATATTCTTTATATAAAACAAAGCATGCTTCAAACAAATACAAAATGTTTATTACACAAAATATAATAACTGACAACTTTTAAAAAGTACTGTTATTTCATAAGTTTATAAAAAACACTTTACATTTTTATTACTTAACTTACTTTGAAGTTATAAAAGTTATAAATTTTTAGTTAAAAAAATTCTATCCTAATTTATTTTTCCATGACAAAATGTCTCTGAAATATTGAGTATTTCAATGGAATTATTTGTGACATAAACTTACTTAAATGACTTTTACATCAACAATATGCCAATATATATCTTAACAACCCTCTTAGCAGAAAGAGGAAATATTAATGAAGTGCTGCATGAAACTTAAAACATTTCTCAGTTCACATATAGCACAAAAATCAATCTAGTTAGTCTAGTGATATTTAAAGAACATGGTTAGTCACCCTCTCTTGGTATAACTGCATACCCTAACACTCTCATCAAATGAATGGCAATTCAGTTATCTCATATTCTCTATATTCCTTGTCTCCAGGTTGGAATAGCCCTAAAGAAAAAAGAAAAGCAATTACAAATATATAAGTAAAAAATTAAAAAACCAAACCAATTCTATTAGATGTTAAATGTTATAGGTTTGTTTTATCAACTATAAAATATTATACACATGTAGAAATTCCATAAGATATAAACAAAGTTATTAAATTTCTCTGAAGTGAACACCCCTTTAAACTCCTTTTTACCTATGTGGGATATGTAGAAGTGGTCCAGAGCCTGTTGGTCCTATCATTTTGGTTCGTTCTTTCCAACCTCTGGTAGGTTTGTAAAGCCTAGAAGGATCTCTACTAACATTGTTCTCAACCTATAATCAGAAGTAAAATTAAGTTCCAGTTAATTTATCTGAAGTAAGTTTGTGTTAAGTGAGTAAAATATTTAGTAACAAAACAAAAGCAGCTTTAAAAAACATACTTTGTATCAGCTAGACAATAAAAAAACTAGAGCCCATTCAGTTAACCTCTAACTGTGCTTATATAGCTAAAATAAAATGTGGACTATATCAATCTATTAATAAACTATTAGTTTATTTTTTCTAATTATACTATTTTCTTTTCTTCTATTTTTTTCTATTTCTACTATGAGATAAAGTAGAGCTAAGTATAACACTGATATAGCCAGACAATAAATTTAGGCTAGCCACTAGTGAGTCCTTTGCTTAATCTGCGATGATTATCAACACCTTTAATTCTGAGTATTACCAGTGAGATTAAACAATGTTCACAGCTCACACAGGTATAAAACAGGTTCATACAGAAAGAATGAAAAGAATGATGAGTAGGAAGATAATTCAATGAGAAAGAGAAAGGTGCTTATTCCAATGATAGCTGCTTAATTGTACTAAGGTATGCTTTCTAATATTTAATAGATTTGATCTAAATTTGCTTACAAATCAAGGAATCAGGACAATTAGGAGTAAGATGGGGAAAAGTTGATCAATAGGTACTAAGTTAAGGTTAGGAACAAAAGTTCTGGTATACTATTGCATAGTAGGGTGACTATCAATAATAATTATGTAGCATAAATTTCAACAAGATGGAAGAAAGATTTTGAATGTTTTTGTCATAAAGAAATGATGTTTGAAGAGATAAATATGTTTCACCTCACTTAAATATTTATAAGGTGTATTGAAAAATAGTACATTGTACCCCATTAACATATATATATATATAATATTAATCTCAGTTAAAATGAAAAATAAATTAACCTCTCTATAAAGTACCTTTTCTTTCAATTTTGTCAGTCTTCTTTGTTTTTCTGCCTTTTCATCTTCCTTTGCCTGTCTGTCCAGAATTCTCAATTCAAGTTTATGTAAATCCTAGTAAAAAACCAAAAAATATTACATTAAAATAAAATTTGCTTAAAATTTAGTTGTTTGCAGGTAAAATTAATGTATCTAAACTATCAGTACTCCAATATTAACCTTTTCCAATAAAGGCTTTATTTTCTCTAAAATATAAATATAAAGCCGGGCGTGGTGGCGCACGCTTTGTAATCCCAGCATTCAGGAAGCTGAGACCGGAGGATCATGGTTCGCAGACAGCCTCAGCTACTTAGTGAGGCTCTCTGCAACTCAGTGAGACTCCGTTTCAAAATAAAGAATAAAAAATAGGGCAGGGGTTGTAGCTCAGAGGTCAAATGCCCCTGTGTCCGATCCCCAGACCCCCTCCACACACACAAAAATATATATATGTATATATTTTTTTTCTCTAAAGCTTTTTTTTCTCTAAATATAACTAACATATACATGTCCTTCCTAAAATGTTTTCTACTAGCTATTGCTTGTTTTACTTTCAACCTAAAACTCCTTTTAACAGGTAAGTTAAACCCCTTTTCATCTAGCAACAGATATATGACATATTTTATATTTTGTTTTACTGGTTTTCTTTAAGTCTTTTATTATTTGAATTGCTTATCTTTTGGGGAAGTGAGGAGGCATGGGATATTTTGTTATTCAGGAACAATTTTTTTATATAGACTAAGTTATTAATGTATTTTTTCCTATTATTTTCATCATATCTCTTATTTTTTGCTTTATGAATGTGCAATGTCTTTTGATCCACAAAGTAATTTGTAGCAGTTATATTCATAATAGTTCTATCTTATCTGTACCCTTTGCATTTAAAATACCCTTCCTTGTTTAATATTTTTTGGACAAAATTCCAATTGATTTTATTAGCATTTTTCATGTATACAAGTGTTTAAAATTCTATATAATCCTGCCACCTAGAAATAACCTGAGTTCTTTAACCCTTAATGGTTAAAAAGATTAAAAGATTAATGGTTCCAAGATTTCAATTCAGCAGTTATCAATAACTACTTCAAAGTTGCCACAAGTGGTATATGTTTTTCTTAACTGAGTTTTTTTTTTTTAATGGATGTTCCACATGTGAGGTGATGAGAGAAAATGGGTTAGGTATATGCTGAGTATATAAAATACACCCAACCCTAGCGTATAGGCATGAATAAAAAACATAAAATCTCGGCCCTCATGGAGCTTATGTTATGGTGGGGAGATAAGAATGAACAAGCAAGCAAATCATTTATGGCATAAAGTTAGGTGGTTTGGCAGGGATGGCATCTGGCAGAGATGACAAGACACTCACTTCCTGGCCTGTGGCTACCTTTCAGCCTCATCTCCTGCATATTCCTATCCCCCCTCCCCGATACCCTAATACTGAAATATTTCTAGTTCCCTCCAATAAACCATGCTGTTACACTCCTCCAAAATACTATTCAGGCTGTTTGCTCTACTAGGAAAGCTCTCTATTCTCCTTCAAGACTCAACTCACACATCACCTTCTCTTTAACTATGGTAAACATCTCTCCTTGTATATCCACCACCTAAAGCACTCTGTCTAGATCTCAATCACCATACTACTTACCACTTTACACTAAAATCTCCTATTTGCATATATTTTTCCCACTAGATTATAACATACTAGAAGTTAGTGAGCATGCTTACTCATTTGAATGCATTCAAATGGCTTTTGCTGAATTGAATCTATAATGCCTCCGTATGTAGCATTTAAAATTATTTAGAAAATATATATACTTACTCTTTCTTGAAACTTGGAAATCTCATCAGCAGCAGTTTTCCTTTTTTCTGCCTTTTCTGCCTTTTCCCTGATCTCCTTTTCAAGCCTCAAAAATTCTTCCTGCTCTTTCTTCTGTTGGGTATAACTTTCTAGTAGTAATTTTAGTTTAAACTGGCGCTGACGTTCTTTCTGCTGCTTTTTCTCTTTTTCTGCTTCTTCTTTTAACTGGGAGGCATATTTCATTGACATCTCTATACTTTTCTGTTTTTTCCAAGCTTCAACTGCCAATTTCTGTTTCTTTCTTTGTTCTTCTTTTTGCTTTTGATTATCTTCTGGTTTAGTATGATATATCATAGGTATGTTATCTGCCTTTTCTTTTAATTTGAAAATTTCCTCCTTTTTTTGCTGTTTTTTAGTTTTCCAATTCTGAATAGACTAAATGATTAAAAACAGATAGAAAATTTTGTAAAATAACCCAGAGTAATAAATTCCATCTTCCTGATGAGAATATTGATTACAAGATGCTAGGTGCTTAAGTTTTTACGTTTTGTTTTGAACCAATACAAGGATTTTTTCTACTTCTGTTTTTTTAAATTATGCTGTATCTTTAATTATGAATAGTAGGTTATTCATTCAGCTTTCCTCTTCCTCTCTAAAAGGAAAACTAAAGGTAGGAGGAGAAGGAGGAGGAGGAGGAGGAGGAGGAGAAATCTCAATAGCTGCATAAATTCTGGCAGCCAGGTAGGACATATCTCCTGCATTAGCTTTCTCACAGTCAGGAAACCATTTTTGTATCGTTCCTTATTGTATCATCCATTCATTCAATGAAGCTTTATGCAATGTGTATTATATACAAAATAATATGGTAGGAATCATAGGTAAATAATACCAAATGCCATCTAGTACAATGCCATTCGATGTGCCAATCTACAAAAATATCAGGAACTCATGTCAGATTGTATATCAATGCACTGTCTTCTTCAGTTAAAAATTTCCTATTAAAACTGTCAACTGACCTATCAAGAACCTCAACAGAAGCCTGGCGTCGTGGCGCATGCTTTTAATCCCAGCGTTCGGGAGGCTGAGACCGGAGGATCTGGGTTCGCAGCCAGCCTCAGCTACTTAGTGAGGTCATTTTCAACTCAGTGAGACCCTATTTCAGAATAAAGAATAAAAAGATAGGGTTGGGGGTGTAGCTCAGAGGTAGAATAGTCCCTGGGTTCCATCCCCAGTATTGAAAAAAAAAAAAAAAAAACAACTCAACAACAACAAAAAAAACACAAAAAAACAAACAAAATAAAACAAAACAAAAAGAACCTCAACAGAAAGCCAACAGAATGGGGGATTTTTGCCAACTACTACTTTGATAGAGGACTAATATCTAGAATATATAGAGAACTTAAGAAACTCAATGCTAAGAAAACAAATAACCCAATCGCCAAAAAATGGGCAACTGAGCCGGGCATAGAGTCACACACTTGTAATCCTAGCATTTGGGAGGCTAAGACAGGAGGGTCATAGTTTGAAGACAGCTTCCCCTACATAGTAAGGCCCTTTGCAACTAAGTGAGACCCTGTTTCTAAAATAAAGAATAAAAAATACGATTGGGGGTGTAGCTCGGAGGTAGAATGGCCCTGGGTTCCATTCCCAGTAACGCAAAAAATTTTAAAAAAAGGACAAGTGAACCACATAGACATTTCAAATAAGAAGAAATTCAAATGGCCAGCAAATGTATGAAAAACTGCTCAACATCATTGGCAGTCAGTGAGAGGTGCAAATCAAGACTACCCTGAGATTTCACCTAACTCCAATTAGAATGGAAACTGGCAAAACACAACAAATGTTGGCGAGGGTATGGAAAAGTGGGAACTCTAATACATTGTTGATAGTATTACAAATTAGTGTAATGACTATGGATAACAGTGTGGAGGATCTTCAGAAGAAGGGAAATTTTCAGAATAATGGAATAACTTTGGAATAATGGAATAACAACCTATTATATGATCCAGCAATAACACTTCTGGTTACCAAAAGAATGGAAACCAAAATACAAAACTAATATATACATATGTATGGTCATAGCCTCATAATTCACAATTGCCAAACTATGGAACCAGCCAAGATATTCATCAACAGATAAATGGATTACAAAAGTATGGGATACATGCACAATGCAATTTTACTCAGCCATAAAGAAGAAGAAAATTACATCATTTGTGGAGAAATGGATGGAACTGGAGAACATTATGCTAAGTTATGCTAAGTGAGATTAGTCACTCATAAAAAGTAAAAAATCAGATGTCCTCCCTAATATGTGGAAGTTAGGGAGAAAAAGGGTCATAGAAGGAACTCTAGAAAATGAAGGAGACACCATAGATGAGCAAATAAGGTGACCTAACTGAGAGGGATGGGAGGAAGGAAGAGGGAAATTCCCTAATATGCATGATGTACATTCATAAACATAAGTCAATCACTAAGCCAAACATGAGAAGGAAGGCCAAGGGAGGGAGTGGAGTAGGAATTGGGGAAGGGCTAAATGAGTGATGTGTGCATGTATGCCTCTACCATCTTGTACCCCATTAAGATGTATGACAACAATGCACTGATTAAAAAAAGTCAGCTGAGGCCAGTTGTACCTGCGAGGCTGAGACTCTCAGCTTGAGACCTTGTCTTAAAATAAAAAATAATAAATAAAAAGGTTTGGGGTATAGGTCAGAGGTGCTATCACCAGTACTAAAAAAAAAAAAAAAAAAAAAAAAAAAAGTCAACTAAACTAACTTATTTTATTGTAGGCCTTTAACAGATTGCTAATCAATATCCACTCTCAGACCAAGTTTGAGCAACACTGTTTTATCTAGAGGAGATAAAACATTGGGTATGCTATAGCACATCAAAAAAAAAAGTATAAATAACATGTTTGTGAATGACTGAGGGGAAGACTGAAGACTTATGTTTGGGTGAGCAAGAACAAGGCAGCATCTGATTTGAGCAGATTCTGACAAGCTGGGTGCAAATAGTGAGAACAAGATACTCAAGAGCACCTAAAAAGTTCAATGTGTCTGAAAATGTTATCTTCATTTACACAGAATATGGGATACATTAAATGAAGTGGGAGGTAGAAATGGTAAGTTTCCTACTCAACAACCAAACTCAGGAGATGTTTTTATCTTTTATTTTATTTTTATTTACTTATTTTTATTGGTGCATTGTAGTCATATATCTTAATGGGATAAAAGATGGTGGAGACATACATGCACACATCAACCAATCAGCCCTTACTCAATCCCCACCTCATTCCCTCCTTCCCATACTTGGCTAAGTGGATTGACTTTGATATGTTTAAGTACATCATGTGCTTTAGAGAGTTTCCCTCTTCCCCCCTCCCATCCCCTCAGTTAAGTCACCTTATTTGCTCCTTTATAGAATCTCCTCCTTTGTCTAGAGTTCCTCCTGTTACCAATTTCTCCCTAGCTTTTGCATATTAGGGAAAGTATCTGATTTCTTGTTTTTTGTGTCTAATTAATCTCACTTAGCATATGTCCTCCAGTTCCATCCATTTCCCTGAAAATGATGTAATTGTGTTTTTCTTTATGGCTAAATAAAATTTCATTGTGTACATATCCTATGGTTTTATAGTCCATTTATCTGTTGATGGACATCTTGGCTGGTTCCATAGTTTGGCAATGGTGAATTGTGCAGCTATGAACATAGATACCCATGTATTACTTTGGTAGTTTGGTTTTCTTTCTTTTGGGTAGATACCCAGAAGTGGTATTGCTGGATCAAATGATAAGTTCATTCCCATTCTTCTGAGGATCTTCCATAGTGTTTTCCAAAGTGGTTGCACTAATTTGCAGTCCCAACAACAAAATGTATTGGAGTTCCCACTTCTCCACATCCTTGCTGGCATTTGTTGTTTGTGTTTTCCATCCTAGTTGGAGTTAGGTGAAATCTCAGAATAGTTTTGATTTGCATCTCTCTGATTGCTAATGTTGCGCATTTTTTTCCTGTATTTATTGGCCATTTAAATTTCTTCTTTTGTGCCGGGCGTGGTGGCGCACGCTTGTAATCCCCGCGCTTGGGAGGCGGAGACAGGAGGATCGGATCGCGCAGGTTCGAAGCCAGCCGCGTGTGCTGGTTTAGGAGACCCTGTTTCCAAAATGAAAATGTAAAAATAGGTCTGGGAGTGTAGCTCGGAGGTAGAAGGGCTTCCAGGAACCCCAGTACCACCAAAAAATAATAATAATAATAAATAAATAGATAAATAAATAAATAAATTTCTTCTTTTGTGAAGTTGAAGTGTCTATTTAATTCACTTGCCCTTTTTTTTTTTTTTTTTTTGGTGGTACTGGGGATGGAACCCTTCTATCTCCAGACTACACTCCCAGGCCTATTTCATATTTTATTTGGAAACAGGATCTCTTAAGCCAGTGAGGCTGGCCTTTGAACCTGCACAATCCTCCTGTCTCTACCTCCCAAGCATGGGGATTACAAGCATGCACCACCACACCCAGCGTCACTTGCCCATTTTTTGATTGGGTTATTTGTTTTCTTAATGCTAAGCTTCTTGAGTGAAACTCAGTAGATTTAAAATGAAATCCTGATATTCTTCCTAAATCTCCTATCCAACAACATCCCACTTCTACAGAACCTACAAAATTATTCTATATCAGTAACTGCTAAACTGTACTTTCACGTTCACACACCATCTCTCTCTACCCGCCTTCAATCAATCACCAGGTCTCAGGAAATAGTATTTGGGAACAAAAATACTCTGGAATTGGGATGGTTTACTTTTATTACAAGAAATATAATGTCTGTTCCTTTTCCTAGGGAAGGAGTTCTCAAATGTTAGCTTGTAACAAGCCAAAGGACTTGGTAAAGCATGGATTGCTGAGACCCATCCCCTGAGTTCTGATTAGATCTGGGGTTGGGGCCTGGTCAGTTCTGACAAGTTCCTAGGTGATATTCATTTGTCAGGGTAAGGACCACCTTGAGAAACCCATGATTTACCTAGAAGAAAAGCACAATAATTTTAGTAGCTTGTTACATTAAATCTTTAAAAATGACTTATGTCTCAAAAATATTTCTTAAAACTCTCTGAATCAATTATCCTAGATTCACTTTATTTCAGAGGGAGGAAAAACAATGATGAGGACAAAAACCCAGCTTTCTCTAAAACTTTATACTAATCATGGAATCAATAATTCTTTGACACTTTTAGGTAGGTCATTTGTTGAAAAGACATGCATTTCTTGTTAAGCCAAGTTAAAGTTATCTAAACCCTTGGTTTTCAACCAGGATAGATTTTTGCTCCCCAGGGTAAAAGTGACAATATCTAGAAATAGTTTTGATATTCACAATTATGGGAGTATAACAATCATCTAGTAGCTGGAGGCCAGATATGTGGTCAACTGCTATACAATGCTTAGGATGGTCTACCACAACAAAGTATTATCCAGTCAGTCCCAAATATCAATAGTGCCAAGACTGAGAAATCTTGACCTAAACCAAAGCCAAACTAATATTTTTGTGAGAAAAGGAATCTGAAGGTATTTGCTACCATCAAGGGTAAGTTTTCTCTCTGGGATAGCCAAAATTAGAGACTTTAAACAATGAGGTTGAAGTTCAAAAATCTCAGGCTGAGACAGGAGGATCACAGGTTTGCAGCTAGCCTCAGCTACTTAGTGAGGCCCTCTGCAATTTAGTGAGACCCTGTTTCAAAATAAAGAATAAAAAAATAGGGCTGGGGGTGTAGTTCAGAGATAGAATAGCCCCTGGGTTCAATCCCCACTATTTTGGGGGGGGGGGAATCTCAAAGCTGAGCATGGTGACACATGCCTGTAATCCCAGTTACTGGGAAGGCTGAGACAAAAGAATCACAGGTTCAAGGCCAGCTTCGGCCAATTTAGGCTTGCAGTAACTTAGAAAAACTGTTTCAAAATAAAACAAAACAAAACAAAAAACAAGGCTGGGGGTGTAGCTTTGAGATAGAATGATCCTGGGATCAATCCCAGTAATCTCTCAAAGAGATTTAATAATCTAATTGTTTTTTCTCTGTCTTTTGATATTCTATTCAAAATAATGTGGCCTTTGCTGATAAAATTACCTTGTTTCAAAAGTCTGAGTGGGTCTGAATTATCTGGGAATTGGACACAGAATATTTTCTCCACATTTATAAAGATTATGGTCCATTGTATAATTTCTTGGGATAGAAATGTTTGACTTTGAGTTCAATTATAGTTTCATTATTTGTGTAAAAATCACAACTTTTTTGGGAGGAGAGGAATTAAACTCAAGAAAATTCTACCTCTGAGTTTTTTCTTTTTTCTTTTGAAACTGGGACTCACTAAGCTTCTGAGGGCCTGATAAGTTGTTGAGGTTGCCTTTGAACCTACAATTTCTCCTATCTCAGCCACTCAAGTACTGGGATCACAGGCATGTGCCACCACGCCCAATTAAATCAAAACTTCTTAATGCCTCAGTTTAATCTTCTTTAAGATGGGGAAAAATAACTATAAACATCTTTTATGGGATTGCTGCAAAGTTAATGATATTGTGTTAAGAATTTAGCATAGTGCCTAAGACATAGAAAAAGGTATTATTATTATTATTATTATTATTATTATTATTATTATTACCTCTTTTTTTCTTTCTTCTAGAGCCAGAAATTTCTGATACCATTTCTCATGCTGTTGAACTTCATCCTGTGTTCTTCCAGGAAGGTGTTCTAGAACTTCTCCCATAAATGCTGGCTTCCCTTTATGTTTGTTTCTCACCTTTAAAAAGTTCTGGTGGTCATAATCATCCCAGCCTCCTTGTCGCCCTCCTGTTTGCTGTAGAAATTTTTCAAAATCTACCACTTCCTCTGGAAGAGTACTTGATATCACTTTGTCTGCAGTAACTTTGCTTGAGATTGCTCTGAAAGCTTTCTCTGTTTCTGAATTACTCAAAGCCCATGTGTCAATTTTTCTTGATATGGCACTCAACTCATTACTGGTTGTTTTCTCATCTTTAATTAGCTCTTCATATCTAAAATAAAAATATTCAAGTTTGAATAAGAAAATACCAATAAATCCATATTAACTTCATTTTCCCTCAAATTTAAAGTTTCTTGCCTCTTCATACCATTGTCTCCAATTGGTATTACTAATATTTATAAATCTAAGCCTTAAGAGATTTCCTTAAAGATAAAAACAATCTTTCAAATTCTTATTTGGAATTTTACAGTGTCCAAATATAAATAAAAATTCACTTTAGACACAAAAAGCTATTTAACCTTATCAAAGAAAAGTGTTACACTGCTTTTGTGTGAGACTCAAATACATAATATGCTTATATAAACAACCTAGTGGTGAAGTATTGAAAAATAAAGGTCAATAATTTTATATAAAATTAGTTTAAACATACATTAGCCTTTGTTCTTCTTTAAAAGTGTTAATAGTATTTTCAATTTCTTCCATCATTTCACTTAGCTTTTCAACAACTGTAAAAAGGAGAACAAACCCATGGAAAAATTATTTTATGTTATATTGCAGTATGATTGAGTTAAATATTAAGGAAAAAACATGTAATGTTCCCCCCACCCTTTTTTCTGTTTTTGCAGAATTGGGGATTGAACCCAGGGGCATTCTACCTCCAAGCTTCGTCTCCAGCCCTATTTTTTATTCTTTATTTTGAAACAGAGTCTTACTAAGTTTCAGAAGACCTAAGTAGCTGAGGTTGGCTATGAACCTGTGATCCTCCTGTCCCAGCCTCCCAAGTACTGGGATTACAAGCATGCACCACCATGCCCGGCTGTTTCTCTAATTTGAAAACATTTCTTATTCTGAGAAATTAAGAAAACTATGTTTAAAATAAATTTTTATGATCATATTTTTCTAATTACAGATGTTTTCCTATATACCTATATTATTAAATATAATATTATGTTTTATAAAAATATTTCAAATGAACTGTATGACTTCAGTTTTTGACAAAATATTATAGCTAAAAAGAGCTTAAACTTTTCCATAAATATGTAATACTACCTCACTTTTTCTGTTGATATATATGGGATTTCATTGTCTAAATCTATCCTACTTCATTTAGTCAATTCTTCAATTGATGGAACTTAAGTATGTACAATGCCATAGTAAAAATCCTTGTATACATATATTATTTTAGCATGCTCAAGTAAAAGTTTTCTTAGAGAATAACTGGTAAAACCTGAAATGCTAAACAAAAAAGTAGCAGTGTACTAGATACTGTTATGTTGTTATTCAAAAGGCACTACGAAAGCTGGGCATGGTGGCCCACATTTGTAATCCCAGCATTCAGAAGGCTGAGACCAGAGGAATGCAGTTTGCAGACAGCCTCAGCTACTTAGTGAGGCCCTCTGCAACTTAGTGAGATCCTGTTTCAAAATAAAGAAAAAATAAATAGGGAGGGGGTGTAGCTCAGAGGTGGAATGCCCCAGGGTCCCATCTCCAGATAGACAGACAGACAGACAGACAGACACACACACACACACACACACACACACACACACACACACACAGCACTACGAACTCACAATTCCTCAGAATGCCCATCCCATGTACTTTAATTGTGTGTGTGTGTGTGTGTGTGTGTGTGTGTGTGTGTGTGTGTGTTACTCAGGATTGAACTCAGGGGCATTCTACCTCTGAGCTACATACCACCCCTATTTTATTTTTATTTTGAAACAGGTTTTTGCTAGGTTAGTGAGAATTTTCACTACTTATTGAAGCTGCAATTGAACCTATGATCTTCCTGTCTCAGCCTCCCAAGTACTTAGATTAAAAGCATATGCCAGCACTCCCAGCTCCCATGTACTTTTAACAGTTTTAAAAATGATGCAAAAATTTATCATTATTGATTTAATTGCATGCTGTGATCATTAATAAGCCTGAGCATCTTTTCCCTATGTTTGTATTTCTTTTGCTATACTATGCAGCCAATAATCTTTGCCAGTTCTTCTATTAGGTTATTTGGTTGCTCTAATTTGTGGGCATTCTCTCTATATATTATAGATATTGGCTTTTTAAGTTACATATATATTGCTAATATCTTTCTAATTTGTCTTTGAACTTTGCTTATGGGTTCAAGTTTTTTTTTAAAGTAGCCACTACGTTCACTTCTTAAAATATTTTCTGTTCTTATCCTTCTTGTTATGAAAATATTAATCCATATTCTGTTATTTTTATGGTTTCATTTAACTTATTAATAACTACAATATTTATATTTACCATTTTTAGTGCTTACTTTTATCACCACTACACAAGTGCTTCAATGCACTGTTTTGCTTCATGACAGCTAAGGAAATAAAAGGTCAATGAGGTCAAGTAACTTGCCTAAAGTTACATAACTAACAGGTGAACAGAACAAGAGTTTACCCCAACATCTGTCTACTTAAGTCCATACATCTTGAGCACTCTATTGCTCTGAACCCTTAGGAATGAATGTTGGTATAATAAGACAGGATACCATTTTCCCCCTGAAAGCAGCATTTACCCTAATATAGTCAAGTATTTTCTTATGTATATCTGAAATGACTCTGAAAAGTAATTATTTCAAAAAATGAATGATAGGGTCGGGTGTAGTGGCGCATGCTTGTAATCCCTGTGTTTGGGAGGCAGAGACAGGAGGATCATGCAGGTTTGAAACCAGCCGCACTGGCTTAAGAGACTCTGTTTCCAAATAAAAAAAGTATAAAATAGGTCTGGGAGTGTAGCCCAGAGGTAGAAGGGTTTCCAAGAACCCCAGTACCACCAAAATAATAAAAATAATTAATAATAATAATAATAATAATAAATATATATATATATAAAAAAGAAAAGAAAAAAAGTGAATGATAGGGAATGCACCTGGCAAGGAATCAAGAAATCAGTCCTTTTACCCTTGACTAGCTAAATCTGAACTTTTCTGTACCAAATTCTCAATCTTAAAAATATCACTAACATCACTTTTACCTATCTATCAAATTTTTAAAAATTTGATAGCACTTTAAAAATTAAAAATAAAATTACATAGACCCTGGATACTACAGTTTTCCAATATATCTTCATTAATCCCTAACCTAAAAAGTATTAATGCAAAGTAGATAAACAGATATACTTCATATTAGAAAAGTATCAATTTCCTAGTGAACAACAGAAAAGAAGGGCTCCAACATCTAAATTTACTTACAATCAGGTGTTGGCTTCACATCCTTTAATTGATGCTGAAGTGTTTTTACACTGTTATAGATTTTGGCCAACTGTTGCTGGATTTTTGCTCCTGTAAGGAAGAAGTACAGAGTTTAAAACAATTCTGTGAAAGATATGGTTATTAAAATTCTACACATAAGACTGATCACACAAGACTTATTAACACAGCAAGAACAATTAAATAAAGAATAAAAGATAGTTACTTTAAGCAAAAAAACTTGAACATGTTAAGTTGCCTGGTTCTAAATAAAGCATTTCTCAATTTTCTTCAATATTTAAAAGCACAGGGGGCACCAAGTAAATGTCTTTTTCCCCATTTGGTGGAGACTGAGTTATTGGACATTCTTTTAAATTTAGTAGCATTTAAAAGAAAGTAGAATTTTAGTAGAATTTAAAAGAAAGATTAGTAGCTTAAGCTTAGTATGTTTTGTTCTTTAAAAGCATTTTTAATTATAATTTGTTATACAAATAAAATTTGATCTTCACTGTGTTGTGGGAATATTAAAACTGTCAAATGATATGAACTGAATACTGACAAACTTACTATTGAGTTAATTCATCTACAAACATCCTCTAAGACAGAGGTGGGTGATACCTAGGGTGTCACTGTCATGGCCCTGAAGAAGTGCCTCAGATGCCAGTCAGTGGTATCTGTGTCACAGGATGCCATGTTCAACCCCAAAGGACTAGCTTGAAGTAAATGTTAGGCCCAGAATATAAGTCTGAAAAACAGATGAGGGTCTCAGACGTTTCCAGACAGTTTTTATTAGGAGCAGAAAGAATTAATTCTTTCTTCATATTTTTTCTGGACTAATAATCTTTAATGTTTATTTAAATTAACAGGCTTATGTCATAAATATTCACATAATTGCACCATTATAATTTTATCATTGGGTACTTTATGCACCCTTCTCTTTTTTTGTTTTTGCAGCTTTTCACAAATGAAAACAAAGCACAAAAGACTGTCCAAAAGTACTTTAATAAGTACTTTAAGAAGTCCTTTCAGACATTTGTGTGTTCCAGGGGTATATGTTTGCTGGGGATCAAAGTTAGGACAGTGTGTGTGTGTGTGTGTGTGTGTGTGTGTGTGTGTGTGTGTGGCGCGCGCATCTGTACAAGGCAAGCCCTCCACCACTGAGCTATACTCCCATCCCTGACAATTTTTTAAAGTTTATCAACAAGCTTGGTGCCAGAGCTAATATCCAAAATAAGCCTCTCAATATGTTTATGTGACTTTGGCTTGTACTATTTTTTTAAGTAAAAATTGAGAGCTACATAGAAGAAGATACTTTATCCAATTTATGTTATTTATACACTTGGAACTGACACTCTGTATAGATACTTAAGCACAAGAGAATATAAATGCAGAAGGCCGGGGGTGGTGGCACACTCAATTGTGATATATGAAGGGGAAGCTTCTTTATCTCTAAGACAGTGCATTCCTTCTTCTCTGAGATAAGCATAAAGTATTATTAACAAAAGACAAAATTGTAGACCAAAGGGAAATAAAAAGGAGGAAAAAGTTGCCTTAAAAAAGAGAAAATCAAGCCAGGTGTGGTGATACAAGCTTGTATGTAATCTCAGCATTTGGGAGGCTGAGACAGGAGGATCACAGTTTGTGGACAGCATCAGCTACTTAGGTCCTTTGCAACTCAGTGAGACCCTGTTTCAAAATACAGAATAAAAACTAGGACTGAGAGTGTAGATCAGAGTTTGAATGTCCCTGGGTTCCATCCCCAGTAAAAGAAAGAAAGAAAGAAAGAAAGAAAGAAAGAAAGAAAGAAAGAAAGAAAGAAAGGAAGAAGGAAAGAAAGAAAATTGAGTGACCTAAATATTTACAAACTATTTAGGGGCATAATAATAATAAAAAAAATCAGCTTCCCAATTTTCTGAAAGGAACTTAGGGCAACTAACAAATATTAAGTCAGTAAAGTCTAAATTTCTCTATGAATCATAAGAGAGTTGGAAATGTATTTATATTAGGTCTTTCTGTCATGATAACAGAAGGAGGATGATTTTTGCCACAACCTGACAAAATGACTTTTTAAAAATAGTGTAATCTTACATTGTGAAAGAAAAGCTTTATTAGGAATTTCTTTTAATTGGTAATAAGAGTATGATGAGGAATCTAATGTTTACTAAGCCTATATGGCATAAAACTTAATAGGTATCCATTATTTTTCCTGGCAATAATCCAGTTAGAATGACTAAACAGTGACCTAAGAGAATAATTCATATCCCTAAAAGATAAACTTATTACCAACTAGAATACCTTGATAGAATATATAAGACAGACAGCTGGGCATGATGGCACATGCTTGTAATCCCAGCATTTGGGAGGTTGAGACCAGTGGACTGCAGTTTGTGGACAGCCTCAGCTAATTAGTGAGGCCCTTTGCAACTCAGTGAGACCCTGTTTCAAAATAAAGAATAAAAAATAGGGCAGAGGGTATAGCTTGGAGGTTGAATGCCCCTGAGTTCTATCCCCAGACCCACAAAAAAAAAAAAAAAAGAAAATATAAGGCAATGTACAAAGACAGAGTAAAACTATAACTTTATATCACTGAACAATTCATCATGAACTCAACTTACTTTCTGTTTTTCTGCTGTTAATCAATTTATGTTCTAATTCTTCCAGCATACTTTGCTGAAGTCTGAAGTCACTTTTCTGGTTGTAGAAATGACTGTATTTATCTTTTTCTATGATAATAACTCTTTAGGAAAAGATACAAATGGCATAAATATGACTTAAATATATTTGTTTGAAATATGAAGACACTCATAATTGTATACAGATTAATTTATTTAAATATTTATTTTTTATTTATATTCAGATTAATTTATTTAAAGATTAAAGAATATACTTAGATTTGTGAGTCAAAATATTGGTCAAAATAGTTGCTATTTCTAGGTTAGAAATACTAACCTTGAAAGACATTCAAAAAGTACTGATACAAACTACGAAATATATGACAAGATGTTAAATCTCACTCAGAACAGGAGAAATGCAATTAAAACTATACCACAATAATACCACATGTCTATCAGACAAAAAAGTTTAAATAATACATCCTATTGATAAAACTGGAAAAACAGGTTCTTGCATACACTGTTGTAAATTGCCTATGGACGGCAAATTCAGCAGTATTTATCACATTGCAAGTTCATCTATCTTTGACCCAGCATTTTCTTAGAGAAATTTATTCTGAGGACATATTGACATATGTGAAAATAATGTGGATACTGGAATTAATCATAGCATTGTTTGTTAAAAGATAAAATATAACTTAAATGTCCACAGCCAGGCGTGGTGGCGCACGCTTGTAATCCCAGCATTCGGGAGGCTGAGACCGGAGGATCGTGGTTCGCGGACAGCCTCAGATACTTGGTGAGGCCCTCCGCAACTCAGTGAGACCCGGTTTCAAAATAAAGAATAAAAATTGGGCAGGGGGTGTAGCTCGGAGGTCAAATGCCTCCGGGTCCATCCCCAGACCCACAAAAAAAAAAAAAAAAAAAAAAAAAATCTTTAACTTAAATGTCCACCAGTATGAGACAAATTAAATAAATATGTCACATTCATAAATTGGAACATAATGCAGTGCTGTTATGTTTCATTTACTGATTGGGAAAGAGCTTCAAAATGACACTCTTTTTATAAAAAAGTATTTATATAACAATGTCATATACATGCCCCAGAGTAGAGAATGGGGGAGGGGCAAAGTGACACCTCTCAATCTACACTATGATATGCCTCTCAAATCACTCTGATTTAACAATTTTTACCTTTCATCTATCCTTTCTTTGCTTAGCTTAGGTATTTAAAAATAAATATGCACCTCTAGAGATTATTGGTAATTCACATATGTAATGACTGTGCCATTATAGTACCTGACAAACATTAACAACTCCTTGTACCTAAGACATACTCAAGTTAAAAACACCACCAAAAGCAAAAGAAAAAACCAAAAAGCAAAAAAGCATTGCATACAATATGTCACCATTTTTATATGGAATGAAATCTAAATATATATATGTATTTCATTTCCTTATAAACACATAAAATATCTGTGGAAGCATACACAAGAAATTAGTTCTAATGGCTGTTTGAGGGAAGAGGAACTGGGTGACTAAAGGTGGGTGAAACTGAGAACTTCTACTGAGTATCCTTTGAAATGTTTAGATTTTTAAGCCATGTTAATATATTACCTACTGTCAAAATAAAACAGAATGATATTGCAAATTGTTTTTCCTCAAAATTCAATGAAAATTGAATAGAAACACTCTTCTAAAACAAAATACATTGAGTTGCTCTATGGACTTTAATCATTTAGTGGACATTATCCCATCTAGAAAGAAAGGTAAACTAGAATCTCTAACCCCGAGTCCAGTACCATCTAGAATAATATAATATTAACAAATTTCAGGTATAGATAACATTGTTATTAATGTCACATGTTGCACAATTGCTCTTCTGAACTTATCCATTAAATTACTTCTACCCCTTGGACCAACATTTCTCCATTTTTTTTACTCCTAACACTCAGATCTCATACCTGGTATCCATCCTTCTACTTTGTTTTATGAATTCAACTTTTTTCTATTTCATATAATGATATTATTCTGTGTTTGTCTTTCTGCATTTGGTTATTTCACTTAATATAACTTCCTAACACAGAAGATCTTAAAGTATTCTCACACATAGTTGTGAGATGATAGATATGTTAAATATCCTGATAATAAACATTTCATTATACATAAACACATTATTTGTTTATATATATGATTTTTATCAATTATACTTCAATAAATATATAGAAATGCTAGCTATAAGTATTATATAAATGTAGTGAGAGTTCAGTTTCTAAAAACTATGTTAAGGCATAACTTTTCAAAATTCAAATAGTTTCTTTTTTCATTGGCAGAATTTCTAATGAGAATTACCACTGAACAGTTTGTTATGGTAGTCTTCTTTTCTTTAGTTCTTTGGCAAACTGATAGTCTTAAAGTTTAAAGTAGTATCTGTATAAAGCTCTCAACTATATGGTAGAGTAGCATGCTTTGAGGGTTTTTTTCAGTACTGGGGATTGAACACAGGGGCATTCTACCTCTGAACCACACCCCCAGGCCTATTTTTTATTTTTCATTTTGACACAGGGTCTCACTAAGTTTCAGAGGGCCTCACTATGTAGCTAAGGCTGGATGTGAACTTGCAATCTTCCTGACTTAGCCTCCCAAGTATTGGGATTTCAAGTGTATGCTACCACTCCAGGCTCAACAAAATTTTCATACACATGTATTTTAAAACACTCATTTAAAAATATTTACTAAGTGGTTACATTTGTTAAATGAAAATGTACTCAACCTGCTATGTAATACACAAAAACTAAGAAAATACCTGTTTTATTTTCCTTTAAACACACTGACTTAAAGTGGTAAAATTAGATAAAGTTGAAACAATTGCACTTACAATTAATTTTGTATTAAATACTGTACTATCATCTCTCCATTTTAGACCTCCTGCCTTTCTCTTGTTATATTTGATAGGCTAATGAGTAGAAATTTCTAGCATGGGATTTGTTAAGGTAAGAATGAATTAATTTTATATTCTCCATTATAAATTAGCTAGTAAAGCCGGGTGTGGTGGTGCACGCTTGTAATCCCCACGCTTGGGAGGCAGCGACAGGAGGATCACACAGGTTCGAAGCCAGCCTCGCTGCCTTAAGAGACCCTGTTTCCAAATTAAAAAAAAAAAAGTATAAAATAGGTCTGGGAGTGTAGCCCGGAGGTAGAAGGGTTTCCAGGAACTCCAGCACCACCAAAAAATAAAAATAAATAAATAAGCCGGGCGTGGTGGCGCACGCTTGTAATCCCCACACTTGGGAGGCAGAGACAGGAGGATAGCGCAAGTTCGAAGCCAGCCGCGTGTGCTGTTTCCAAATAGAAATGTAAAAATAGGTCTGGGAGTGTAGCCCGGAGGTAGAAGGGCTTCCAGGAACCCCAGTACCACCAAAAAAATAAATAAATTAAATAAATAAATAAATAAATTAGTAATGTTGATAATATTCTCATACTTACTGCTTTTTCAACTTTTCTGCTGTGCGTATGAATTCTGCTTTCTTAGTCCAACTAACTTTCTGTTTCCAGTTTTGAAGCTGAAAAGGACAAATTCCACCTGAAGTACTAAAACAGCCATCATTCTGCACAAAGAAAAAAAGTTATCATTAATAATAAAAGAGTAAGAGTTGAATGTGAAATATTTTTTTCAGAGATAAAGCATCAATGGTAGAGTTTCTTGATGAATAATTTTAGGGTCCATTTTTAAAAAATACACTTTGTAGGCACAGGTAGACACATCCTTAGTAAGAACCCCAAAATACAAGAAATTAAAATGATTAATAAGGGGGATCACAATTAAAGAACTTCTGTGCAGCAAAGAAAACCATCAAGAACCTAAATAGAGAGCCAATAGGATGGGAGATCTTTGCCAGCTACTTCTTTTAATAGAGGATTAATATATAGAATACACAAAGAATTTAAGAAACTTGCTGCTGAAAAAAACAATCTAATCAAAAAATGGGCAAATGAACTAAAAAGACATTAGCAAAATGGAATTCTACTCAGCAATAAAGAACAAAATTATGTCATTTGCAGGAAAAGGGATGGACCTAGAGAAAACATTGTTAAATGAAATTAGCTAGTCACAGAAAATAAAAGGTCATGTTTTCTCTTATATGTGGAAGCTAGGGAGTAAGGGCGATACAAGAGAGACTTCAGATAACGGAGGAGAAACCCCAGTGAAGCAAGGGAGGTGGTACAGGAGAGAGGAGAGGTAGAGGGAGGGAGAATTAACAAAGGAGTTACTTCCAGTGCCATTATGCACTTATGTGACAATAACAATGCCAATCTCAGTATCATATTTGGGAAAGGAGAGGGAGCCAGAGGGAGGGGATTTCACCAAGTGTTGTGTGTCATGTATATCACTATCACTTTGAATTACATTATGATGGGAGACTACAATGCACCACTAAAAGTATACGAATGTTAAAAATAAAAATATACTTTGTAAAAGAAGAAATTTCTACTATAAAATACTAAATTTAGTAAGAAATGTGTTCAGAGATTATTTACAAAAAAGATCTAATACATTTACCAGTCATTTGTCATGGATTGCACACTGTGGTGTGACAAGTGAAGCATAAGACACTAAGGAAATGATTATCTATACAAATATGGTCCCTGCCTTAAAATCTAGTGAAGAAAAACAGATTTGAAGAGAAGCTGTTAAATAAGTGATAAAAACAAACAAAAGCACTCTAAGCATTATAAGTGCGACTAAGAAAATAAATGGTGCTAAGATGGAGAAAATGGGCACAGACTTGTTTTTTCTACTAGAAGAGCCACAGCTGTATTTGAATGAAGTGACATTTAAGGAAGAATGGAGACAGCCTTGCCAAAACAGGAGCTAAGGATGTTGTAGGCCTAGATCAAATGTACAAAATTCCAAGGAGGCAGGAAAAGACCTTGGCTAGTTCAAGAAGCAATGTAACACGAGACTAGTAAAGCTGTGTGGTGGGGTTGGGGGTTGGCAGGAGATAAAAGCCAATAAGTAGCTACATGCACGACACCAGTTTTAGGTCACTTAGTGAGTTTTACTGAAGGGTTTTAAGCAAGGGAATGCCATGTTAAATTTAATTCCTTAAGATGATTGTTTTAGCTGTTTTTGGAGAAAAAACAGATGGGAAGTGTGGAGGTATGGTGAGGCACAACTGAAAACAGGAGGACCTCGAAGTAGATGTACCTTACACAGAAGTAGAAGTACCTTACACAGGTAAGGAGTCAATGTTTAGATCTACAATGTTTATCACCAATGTTGGTGATATAAATTAAAAGAAGAATGCTAAATATATTTTGGAGGTATAACCAAGTGAAGGTGCTAAGCAACAAGATGTGAGAGATGAATAAAAAAGGAAATAAAGCTTTATATTTCTAAGAATAAGAATAAAGAATTTAGAAAATATTTTAAAATTGAAATATAATCCATCCATAACATGTTACCTGTTTAAAAGTGTATAATTTAGTGGGTTTTAGTCTATTTGCAAAGTTGTGCAACCATCACCATGAATATGTACTTCACTCTCTTTTATGAATGAATAATATTGCTTTAAATGGTCCTACCACATTTTGTTTATCCACTGATGTCCATTAGCTGATGGACAACAGGGTTGTTTCCACTATTTGGCTATCCTCAAATCTATAATCCCTTTGGGATTACAGGCATGCGCCAACATGCTGAGCTGAGGTCCTGTTTCAAAATAAAAAGATAAAAGCGAAGGTGGAGCTCAGAGATAGAATGCCCCCAGGGTTCAATCCCTAGTACCAACCACAAAAGCAAGGGCTATTAGTGCCAGGTGGGTTCTCTGGGGATCCTGGAAAATAGTGGTAGGCTTTGAGGGCACAGTAGTACTTCCTCCACTAAAGCTCCTAAAATGGCAAGACCCAGTGTATGTCCTACAGCATTCATCATGGGGGGGCATCAGATCTGGCTGTTGGGGTACAACAGGGGATGAACCAACTGCAGTCAGTCAGGCTGTTGGTGGCTGAGATACTGGTGCTGGCCAGGTTGCAGCCCTAATCTGAAGGGCCCACCTGGATGGGGGGGGCCACATGCAAGTGTGGCTTTGGCTTCTACAGAACATTAGCACAGAAGCATAGAGGCTAAACATCTAGAAATGTGACACATGAAAAGCCCTGTGGCTTCTGACCTTCCTCATTTTAAAAACTAGGCCATATGTATTTTTATAATTGATTTAACTAATCAGAAAAAGCTCATCAGCCTGATTCAGTGAAGTCCCCTTTGCTTTAACTTGTAAAGAAAAGTAACCTGAAATAACCTCGTGTTAACCAACATACTTTTTTCTATTGTTATTTCTTGTTCCTGTGGTAAAAACATAACAACAACAAAACAACACTGTTTTGCCATGTCCTAGAGGAGCTCTCATTTTATTTTACAGAAGGGATACTGCCCCAATTGATGAATTGTATATAATGTCAATTAGATTTTTAGTTGTTATAATTTTTAACATATATTTTATACATAAGACATCAATATCTGATTTGCAAGTATTTCCCCCCATTTTCTGACTCTTCCCTTTTATTTGTGGTGCTTGGGATTGAACCTAGGACTGTGTGCATGTTATGCCTATACTTTACCACTAAGCTACACCCCCTCACTTCTTCACTTTCCTGATAAAGTCCTTTGAAGCACTAAAGTTTTTAATTTTTATGGAGTCCAATATATCGTACTTGAGTTTTAGTTGTTTGTGCTTCAGGTGTCATACAAAAGAAATCATCTGCTTATCAGAGGTCATAATGCAGCTGGACATGGTGATTCACACTTGTAATCTCGGTACTTGGGAGGCTGAGACAGGAGGATTCCAAGTTTGAGTACAGCCTCAGCAAGTAATGAGGCTATCATAAACTAAGTGAGACCCTGTTTAAAAATAAAAATAAAATAGGACTGGGGGTGTAGCTCAAAGGTAGAATGCCCCTGGGCTCAATCTCAAGTACCACACACACAAATAAAGGTCATAATATTCATGTTTTTATGTTTTCTACTAAGAGTTCTATTATTTCACATGGAGATCTCTAATCTATTTTGAGTTATCTTATCTCTAGATAAGATGTAAAGTAGAAACTCAAAGTTTGTATGAGGATTTCCAATTGTCTCAATACCATTTTTTTGGAAACCCTGTTTCCTTATTGTTTTGCACCTTTGCTAAAAATCAAATTACAAGCCCACAAAAGGAGGTTTATTTCTTGATTCTCACTCATCTCTGTGTCTATCTTTATTCTAGTACCTAGTAACCATACTATTCAGTGAGTGTAGGAGTGTGTGTGTGTGTGTGTGTGTGTGTGTGTGTGATACTGGGGATTGAATTGTGGGGCATTCTACCTTTGAACTATATCCCTAGCCATTTTTATATTTTGAAACAGGATCTTGTTAGGTTACCACATACTGGTCTCATTCCTGTGATCCTCCTGTCTCAGTCTTTTTTTTTTTTTTTTTTTTTTTTTTTTTTGCAGTACTGGGGATGGAACCCAGGAGCATTGCACCTCCAAGCTACACCCCCTGCCCTATTTTTTTTTTTAGTTGTCTCAGTCTTCTACTGGACTACAGGCATTTATCACCATGCCTGACTGGTGGTAACTAGATTTAAATTAAATTTTGATAAGATGTGTGAGCCCTCCATAATTTGTGCGTGTCTTTTCCTCCTCCTAAGCTTGTTTCAGCTATCTTGAATACTGCATTTTTCACATGAATTTTAGGAACTGCTTATAAATTTCAGCAAAAGAAAAAAAAGGCAGCTGAGATTTTTATGGATTGCACTCAATCCAGCCCTATTTTATTCTTTTATTTTGAAACAGGGCCTCATTAAGTTGCTGAGGCTGGCTGTGAACCTGTGACCTTCCTGTCTCAGCCTCCCAATTATTGGGATTATAAGCGTGTGCCACCTAGTCCCACTCATTACTGTTTTAGAATTTAAGTTTTACACTTCTTACTTCTTGTCTCACCATGTGACTGTTTTCTGCTTGTGACACATGATGCCATCAACCACCTTCTCACACAGCAGGGATTAGGGGCTCATGAGAACCTGAACAAGTGGGGCTGCTGGATCTTGGGCTTTCAGTCTCCAAAATTCTTAGCCAAATAAAAATGTTTTATTTATCAAGCATTTTGTTATGACAACAGAAAAGAGACTAATACAATACCCAGTGTTTCTGCTGTGTCAATCTTATTGAAGAGTCTTTATATGTAAGGAATTACTTTTTGGTATTTCAAGATTTTTCTATTTGTATCTTTTGAAAGTCACATTGTGTTCAGGGATGGATTTTTCTGAATTTATTCTACTTGTAGTTCACTAATCTCTTAACAATGTTTCATCATATTTGGGAAGTTTTTTTCTGACATAATTCAGGTTTCATTTCTTTCTATTCCTTTCTCTTTTTCCTCTCTTTCTGGAGTTCTTATTCTTCATGTATTAGTAAACTTAATGGCATCCTACAGTTTTCTTAAGCCTTTATTTTTCTTCATCATTTTCTTTCTGTTCTTTAGTCTGGATAATCTGAACAAAACTATCTTTAAGTTTTCTGATTCTTTATTTCTTCCAGCTAAACCTCTCTAGTCAAGTCTTCATTTAAATTCTTGTGTTTTGTAACCCTGAGATTCCTATTTCTTTTTTGTAATTTTTAATCTCTGTATAGATATTTTCTACTTTGTGAGATATCATTCTAATATTTTTTTGTTTTGTTTTTAGATCCTTAGTTATGGTTCTCCTTAGTTCTTTGAACATATTTAAAATAACTTACTTGAGTCATGGTGGTGCACACTTGTAGTCCCAGCTGCTCTTGTCTTGAGACAAGAGGATCACTTAAGCTCATGAGTTTTAAGACCAGCCTGGGCAACATGGCATTTCAGTAAAATAAAATAAAATAACTAAATATGAAAACCCTATAAAGTAACTGATTTCAAGTCTTTGTCTAGCACGTCCAATATTTAGTCTTCCTCTTTACTGCTTTTTTTTTCCCATGTGAAAATATACTTTCTTGATTTTTTGCACATCTCTCTTTTGGTTAAAAATTGGATTTAAAATGACATAATGTGGCAACTGTGAAAATGAGATTCTCAGTTTGTTTTGTTGTTGACATACCTGTTTGTTTAGTTACATTCTTGAACTATATTGTTAGGTGTGACAGTGAAATCTCTACTTAGTTAGCTTAGTTATTAGCCTTTACTCCTTAGATGCATTAAGTCAGTGTGTCTCCTAGCCTTTGCTACCTGTGGGTGAGGGGAGGTGTGTGCATAGTGGGGCATACCTTCAACACTCAGGCAATTTACAGCTTTCTCTTAGCCTCTACTTTCTGCCGGCACAAAGCTTCAAGGTCAAAGATGAGGACTTGGGATTTTCTTGGTATATCCTTATCACAAAACAGTTTACTATAATCTTATTTGGCTTAAACATCCCTTATTTATTCGCTTACAGTTCTAGAAGTCAAGTCTAAAATCAAGATGTGAACCTAAAGGACATTATGCTAAGTGACATAAACTAGGCACAGAAAGATGAATATTGCATGCTCTTATTTCTATGTAATATCTAAAAAAAAAAAAACCTGATCTCATACAGAGTAAAATAATAATAACCAGAGTGTGGAGGGAAGGGGAAAGAAGAGAATGAGGAGTTGCTGGTCAGAGTGCTAAATTTCAGATAGAGGATAAATAAATTTTGAGATCTAATGCATAGAAAGTTGACTATGATCAATAAAAATATGTATTTCAAAGTAACTGTGAGCAAATTTTCAAATGTCTCACCACAAAAAGTGATAAGCAAGATGATATGTTAGTTTTACTCATTCAGATTATATACATATATGGAGATAGCACACTGTCCCATTATGACTTGTTTATTAAAATCATAAAAAAAAACAATGTGTTGGTAGGGCTATATTCCTTCAGGTCAATAGAGGGAAGATTGCTAGAAACAAAACCGAAGATACATCCCTATGCTGGAACAAACCTAGCATCACCCTAGTGTAATGTGTAATGTTTTAGAGATACTTCAAAAAAGTCCTAATTCAACAACTAAAATGATCAAGAGAACAGTTGCTAGGAACAAAAGGGAAATGGCATTTAAGAGGATGGTAAAGAGATTTGTGGTCTTCAGTCCTGAAAAGTAATGGCTGAGAGAAGATATGAACAAATAATATGCAAATATTAAAAGCACAGGTAAGGTACATTATTATTTTCATAACAAGTGAGAAATTTATGACATTCCTCACCCTAAAAAGACTGTAGGAGCCAGGCATGATGGTGTACGCTTGTAATCCCAGGATTTGGGAGGCTGAGACAGGAGGATCGTGGTTTGAGGACAGGCTCATCTACTTAGTGAGGCCCTTGCAACTCAATGAAACTCTATTTCAAAATAATGAATAAAAAATAGGGCTAAGGGTGTAGCTCTGAGGTAGAATTCTCCTGGGTTCCATCCCCAGTGCCACAAACAAACATTGTAAGATAGAATACAATACAAAGCAGTTCTGAGCCAGATGTCGTGGCACACTCCTGTAATCCCAGTACTTGAGAGGCTGAGACAAGAGGATTGTGGGTTGAAGACCAACCTCAGCAACTTAGCAAGACTCTCAGCAATCTAGAGAGATCCTGTTTTAAAAAACAAATAAATACATAAATAAGGATGAAGATATGGCTTGGAGATAGAACATTCCTGGGTTCAATCCCCAGTACCACAAAAATAAATAAATAAATAAATAAATAAATAAAGTAGTTCTAAAATTTCAGAGATATTTACTCCACAATAATTTAAGGGACCTGTTATGGATTGAATTGTTCCCTCCCCAAACTAATAGGTTGAAATTCTAATCCCCAAAGTGACTATTTTTGGAGATAGGGCATTTTCAGAGGTAAATGGGGTTAAATAAAGTCATAAAAGTCCTAATCCGACAGGACTAGTGTCCTTTTAAGAGGAAGATAGCCAGGTATGGTGATGCATAATCCACATGGCTCAGTAGGCTAGGACAGAATTAGGTGACTGAAGCTTCAGATATCTTTTACTATAACTTCTAATACTATTAGACGTCATCAGGGAAAATCATCTCTTCCTAAGAAAACATTAGTTGGTTTCACTGTTAGTAGGAATGTTTGTTCATTTAATCACACAACAAATATTCATTACTGTAGAATTTGTGTGTATGTATAAGGGCACACAAAGATGAATAACTCATAAATTCCTCAAAAAAAATCATAACTAGTACATAGTAATTTTTTTAAGTTTACACATTTGAGGAATTCTATTTTATTCCTGCTGTGATTCTCAGCTTCAAGGCTCCGCCTTCCCTACTAAAATAGTGAGAAGGTTTATAAAGCAGGGCTTTTTCAATGTCAGTACTCTTGACATTTTAGACCAGAATATGCTGGCCTCGATTAGATGTTAGCTGCACCTAAACAATCTTTCCCTTCTGTGACAGTAAAAAAGTCTCCAGCCATTGCTAAACTGAAACAGCTAACACATGATTCTGATATAACCCCTGGGAAGGTGCCTATCACCTTTGAGAATTACTGTGGTGGTGCGATAAAAGAATGGAACAATAATAATATTAAGCAGATTGTAAGAAATAAATCAGGAAGCAAAACATGGCTATAAGAATTTAGGGAACAAATCACACTAGAGTAAGCAGAAAAGTTTTTGAAGAGAAAGTAATATAGCTAAACCACTGGGATCATACATTTTAAAGTCCCTACCTAAAAATAGTTGATAATATTATGTATTTTTACATATTTTATATTTTCTCCTGATGAACCTGGGCTAGAGTTAGAATCATAAAGAGAATTACAGAGGATGTATGAGAAAATGTGCCTGAGGTGGAATTTCCTGAACTGCACACCAGTGAATACACGGTATTCCTTTACAGGATGAAAAAGATGGAGCCCGTCCTTTGTTTGGGACAGCTTTCCTAGAGGTTTGAGATGATTCAAATATTTAGTTAGCGCCTACCATATCCTAGGCACTGCACAACAGACACACTTCTTGGCACTGAGAATACAATAGTGAATAAAACTCCCCCAAATTTCTGCCTTCAGTCAGCTTACATTCTCATGGAGGCGGAGGAAAGACAGCTAAACATAGGAATAAAATATGTGATACATCATATGGCAATAAGCCCTATGGGTAAAAACAAAACCAAGAAAGGGGGCTGGGTGTTGTGGGTATAATGCGACTCAATTTAGAGAGATCAAGAACAGTCTCACTGAGCTGACGGCCTCTCAAAAAAGATGTCAGGTCCTCGCTATGAAGAAGGGTCTTGGCCCATCTTAGGAGACACCTCATATTTTATTCTCTGTGTTCCTAGACATAACGCCGACAGCTCGGTAAGGCGCACATTATTTGTTAGTCTCGATTTTTACAGAAGGAACCGGGCGGCCGAGAAATATTCCTACCGCGAGACTAGAAAGCAGCAGGGCCAGGCTTGCAGCCAGGTCTGCCTCGACTCCAAAACTACCTGGAGGTAGCTCGGTAAAAGCTGTGAGACGCCGAGCCAACTAAGAGCAAGGCCTGAGGAGCCAGGCCCCAGCGAGAAAGCGGCGCAGCAGAGGATACCAGTCGCCGCCTGCAGCCCGCCGCGCCCTCGCCGCCTCCGTTTACCTGTTGCGGCGCCGGCGCCACTCCCACGCTGGGCCCAGGGGCCGCGCCCGCCCCCGCCACAGCCCCGGCTACTGCGGTGGCCGCCGCCGCCACCACGACCGTTGTCAGGGCGGCCATGTTTTCCACAAGATCTTTGGCGACCAGCCGGGCCTGGGCTTCGTGACAAACGACCCCCTTGTCTCCGTCTCCGCCGACCTCTCCCGGAGCAGCAGGGCCTGAGCGCAGGCGCGGCCTCGGCCTGGTGTGGGGCGTGGGGCGGGGCCTGATGGGCGGGACCTGGCGGGCGGGGCCTGGTGGACCTGGTGGGCGAGGCCGCGGGCTCCGGGCAGCGTAGGAGGTTGTGGAGTGTTTTCTGTGGGGTTGTGACTTGTGTAACTTTTTTCGATGCCGGTATCTTCTGTCCCCACCCAACCTCATACCTGCCAAGGAAATTCATTGTCTGACACGGTCTCTCTTAAACATTATTAGTGTCATGGCTAATACGTATTTTTTTCATAGGATAGAACTTCTTTCTAGTTTCCTACTCCAGTAAGCGCTGGTGAAACTGAGTCTAAATGAAAAGACATTGGCAGTGGTTTCTAACAATGAATTATTTTACATTTTCTGTTTTTGTTTGTTTTGGTGTTGAGGAACCTAGGGCATTCTACTTCCGAACTACACACCCAGATTTTATTTATTTATTTATTTATTTATTTATTTATTTTACGGTACTGGGGATGAAGCATAAGGGCATTCTACCTCTGAGCTACACCCCAGCCCTATTTTTTTATTCTTGATTTTGAAACAGGGTCTTGCTAAGTTGCAGTGCAAACCTATTTTCTTCCTGTCTTAGCCTCCCAAATATTAAGATTACTCACATGCTATAGATTTTCTAAGGATAAAGAAATGCCCCACAGAAGCAGACATCAGAGGTAAGGATGCTATAGCTGCAGTGCTTGGACTTGGCCAATGAAAAGAGAAATTTCAAACACTGGTTTTAGGGATCATTTCTATAGGGTGCGGCTTTTTTTTTTTTTTTTTTTTTAAGGCTGGTTGACTCCTTCAGGCAGAGTATCCTGTGGCAGCCCAGCTAGTTTATGTATGACTAAATTTTCCTGATTTAAATAAAACCATTCATTCATCCTACTTCCTACTATATGCAAGGTACTATTCTAGGCCTTGAGAATTCATTGTTGAATTAGATATGTAAGGTTTCTTCTCTTATAACTTTCAGTAAGTAATTTAAACAAATAAACAAATTGGGTATTTGTTGAGTAAATACCTTGTGCCAGCCCTGTTTTAAGTTCTTTGAGTGCACTTTCCCATTTAATCCTCAAAACCTGAGGGTGGAAATGCATCACGATCTCCATTTGGGGAATAAGGTGTAATGGACAAGGCTACAGAGGAAGGGGTTAGGATACAAACTTAGACACCTTGAGTCCTCAGAATCCTGGTAGGGACATTAAACAAGCAGTTGCATAAATGCTTCCAAATCCCAGGATGTGAATTTGGCCTTTATTTCCATGTAGAAGATATTTAAAATAAAATTGAAAGACAGTAGTAGGGAGGATGCAAACTGAAATGTAATAGTGTCTAGGACTCTGGAGTGTAGGTGACTACTGACAAGAGGAGGCAACTGAGAAGTCTGTGAGCAGAAAAGAAAACCACAAGTCTCTGAAAGAACATGTCTCAAGGAAGAGAGAATGATAAATTGTTTGATCTTCTATTGGGAGGCTGGATGACAAGAGAACAGATAAATGATGGCTGAGTTTGGCCACCCCTCCAAGAGCAGGGGCCTGTGGGTGGTGAGGACCAAAGCCTGGTCCAATGGGTTGAGAAAAGAGTAGAGACAAGGAGGTGTGTGTGTGAGAGAACTATTTTGATGGATTTAGGGGTATAGGTGATCAGAAAAATGAGGTGGTATCTAAGGTAGATAAAAATGAGGTATCTAAGGTAAATAACTACCTTAGATAAACCCACACCATCCCCCCTTTTTTTTTAAAGCAAGGTTTTGCTAAGTTGCTGAGGGACTCCATAGGTTGCTGAGGCTGTCCTCCAGCCAGTGATCCTCCTTTCTTAGCCTCCCAAGTACTGAGACTACAGGTGTGCACCAACATGCTCAGCTACCAAATCCCGCTGAAAGGCAATATGTATGGAATTCCCTCCACAAGCAAAAGATTTGGTCTTTGATAGGGGAACAGACTCTTCCTGACCCCAGGGGTTGGAGGAACAGAGAGTTCTGTGCACATGAGTTGTAGCACAAGGGGGTTGGTAGACTTAGAGGTAAAAGATGGCTATCTCCAAATCTACCAATGTGAAGTAGGAAAAAGTAAGTCACTTGGGGTAGTAAGAAGATCATATCTCTCATTTATATATTTACCTTTTCACCAAAATGAGGCTGTTGCTCTAACACTGTCCAAATTTCCACAATTGCTAGTCCAGAATAATCTTGCAGCTCTAGGGAAATATAAATTAATTGAGTGGTCATTGTGAGGAACAATATGGGACTGGATACTGTAAGGGAGAACAGGAAAAACCACCAAGATGGCCAGTGAGATTAAACTCTTTCATGACTTATTACTATGGAAAATTCCAAAAATTAATATCATACAAAGAAAGTCAGAGAAGGCCTTTGTGGCAAGTGGAATAGGTAGCTGCCTGTGTCCTCAGCAACAAAGACTATATATATATGAATATTCTGCTTTTCTTTCCAACCCATACTTTAGAGTGGTGAAGCCACATAGTAGGTTTATTTTTAATTAACAAAAACAACATAGAAAAATTCTCTTACTCTACATAATTTACAATATATGTGACAAAAACAAAACATCAATACAATTTTATTTATTCTCATTTCTCTATTTTTTTTTTCGGAACTGGGGATGGAATTCAGGGGCATTCTACCTCCAAATTACAACCCCAGCCCTACTTTATAGTCTTTTTATTTTTGGAACAGGGTCTCAGTGAATTGCACAGGGCCTTGTTAAGTAGCAGAGGCTGTCTGTGAACTACAATCCTCTTGTCTTGGCCTCCCGAATGGTTCTCCTATTTTTTTTTTTTTGGTATAGTTTTTTAAATTTTTTTATTTTTATGTGGATCATGTTGAAAATGGCATACATTTACACAGTGCTTTGTGCCTTCCCTTCTCATTTCCCCTTACCTCCTTTGTCAATGAGTATTTTTATTGTGTAGCTTCCTTGTTTGCATTTTGTACCAATTTCAATTTAACATGACAGGTTTATCTTTCCCCAACTTTTTATATTTGCTTTATTACACTGAAAATCCTGAAATAGCAACATATTTGTTACCTTTATCGTTCAAAACCATGCAGTTTCAAATTTCAAGTTTAATATTACCATTAAGTGAATCTACTGAGTGAAGCTTCTGATCCTTTTGCAGTTATTTTTCCTTAGGATCCTTCCTGCATAGGATGTGCATTCAGAGTTGTGTTCAAAAATTCTTTAACATCAGCTTTTTCTCTATGTAACTATGGATCCAATTGGACAAATAATTCAATTATTTTGGTTATGTTCAATTCCATGTTTCCTCTTTTTTGTTGTTCTTTTGTTTGATTTACTTTTTTTAATGTGTAGTACTAGAAATTGAACTCTGAGGTAGTCTACCTCTGAGCTACACCCCCAACAATGTTTTAATTTTTTTTTTAACTTTGAAACAGTGTTACTTAGTTACTGAGGGGGCTCCCTAAATTGCTGAGGCTTGTCTCCAACCTGTTATCATCCGAGCCTCCCAAAAACTGGGATTTACAGGCATGTGCCATTTTGCCCAGCTTTGATTTACTTTTTAAAAATATATAAAACAGCTGGGTGTGGTGGCCCATGCCTATAATTCCAGTACTTGGGAGACTGAGAGAAGAGCACAGGTTCAAGGACAGCCTCAGCAAGTAGTGAGACTCTCATTAACCTAGTGAGACCCTTTTTCCAAATAAGAAATAATATGGGGCTGGGGTCATAGCTTGAAGGTAGAATGCCTATGAGTTCAATCCCTAGTAGATGTGTGTGTGTGTGTGTGTGTGTGTGTGTGTGTGTGTAATGTGAAGTCGAAACTATGTGACAAGATGTTTAAAGAAGTTTTGCTCCCAACATGCCCTCTTTACACCATTTCAGTCAATTCTCTGAGTAACTGGGTTTTTTAAAATAAATTTTTATTGGTGCATTGTAGTCATACATCTCAATGGGCTAAAAAAACGTGTGGAGATATACATGCACACATCATCCAATCACCCCCTATCCAATCTCTAACCCCTTCCCTCTCCCTCCCTCTTACCCATGCTTGGCTTCCTGATTGACTTTGATATATTTAAGTACATCATGTGCTTTAAAGAATTTCCCTTATCCTTCCTCCTACCCCCTCAGATATGTCACCTTAATTGCTCCTCTATAGGGTCCCTTCTTCATCTAGAGTTCCTCCTGTTACCCATTTCTCATCTGATTTATTATTTTGTGTGACATTTCACTGTAAATGCCATAATTTTGTTCTCCCTTATGGCTGGGCAAAATTCCATTGTGTACATATCCCATAGTTTTGAAATCCACTCATCCGTTGAAGAACATCTTGGCTGATTCCACAGTTTGGCAGTGATGAACTGTGTAACTATGAACATGGTTGTTCCTGTATTAGTTTGGTATTTTGGTTTTCATTCTTTTTGGTAGATACCCAGAGGTGGTATTGCTGGATCATATGGTAAATTTGTTTTCCTTCTTATAAGAATCTTCTATACTGACCTCCAAAGTGGTTGCACCAACTTGCAATTCCACCAACACTGTATTAGAGCTTCTATTTCTCCACTTATTCCCACTTACTGAAAACCTGAAAGCCAGAAGATGAGTAACTTTGACAGGATGATCCACTCACAACTTATTTTTTTTTTTTTTTGGTACTGGGGATGGAACCCTTCTACCTCTGGGCTACACTCCCAGACCTATTTTATATTTTATTTGGAAACAGGGTCTCTTAAGCCAGCGGGGCTGGCTTCAAACCTGCATGATCCTCCTGTCTCCACCTCTCAAGCGTGGTGATTACAAGTGTGTGCCACCATGCCTGGCACAACCAATTCTTTTTTAAATGGAAGTCACTTGGATCTGGAAATCTGCTGAGAGATTAGGTGAAGGAGCAGCAGCTTCTATTGCTTCCTGGCCACACAGCTAAAGAAACCTGCTAGCCCTTTGCTGTGAAACAGGCCCCAGTTCCAGGTCTGCTGTGCAGTAGGCTCCAGGCCTGGCCTCACTGGCTCCAGAACCAGCCTCACCCCACAGCAGGCTCTGGAGCCAGCCCACTGGTTCCAGACCCTGCCTCGCCACATGGCAGGCTCCGGGCCTGGCCTCCCTGGCTTCAGAGCCAGCCACACATCACAGCAGGCTCTGGTTCCTGTGACTGTGGGCATGATGTTTACAGAAGCTCTCCTATTTTAGTAGGAGAAAACAGCACATATCATTTTCAGAATCTGAGAGCCCACTTCCCTAGCAGCAGTGGATTTTATCTCCCCACTGAAAGCAAAGGCTCACAGCCTTACGGTGGAGAATGAGATCTGCTGCTCCAAGCACACTCTGACCCCCAGCGCAGCCCAGAGGAGCACAGCGGCCATGAGCTGAGGTCTCCTGGGACACCTGGTGCAATCAGTCCAGCATCACTCAGTTAGCTCTTCCCCAATACCCATTCCTTCTCCCCTCCCTTCTTCTCATGTTTGGCTTAGTGATTGATTGACCTTGATATGTTTGTGAATGTACATTATGTACATTATGGAATTTCCCTCTTCCTCCCTTCCATTGCTCTCAGTTGGGTTGCCTTATTTGCTCATATATAATTTATCCTTCTTTGTCTAGAGTTCTCCTATAACCCATTTCCTCCCTAGCTTCCAAATATTAGGGAGAGCATCCGATTTCTTATTTTTTGTGGCTGACTAATCTCACTTAGCATAATGTTCTCCACTTCTCTTCACTTCCCTGTAAATGACATAATTTTGTTATTCTCTACAGCTGAGTAAAATTCCATTGTGTACATATCACATGGTTTTATAATCTGTTCATCTGTTGATGAACATCTTGACTGGTTCCATAGTTTGGTGATTGTGAATTGTGCAGCTATAAACATAGATACACATGCATTGGTTTGGTAGTTTCGTTTCCATTCTTTTTGGTACATATCCAGAAGTGGTATTGCTAGATGATATGGTAAGTTCATTTCCATTCTTCTGAGGATCCTCCATACTGTTTTCCAAAGTGTTTGCACTAATTTTCAATTCCACCAACAAAGTATTAGAGCTCCCTCTTCTCCACATTCTTGCCAGCATTTGTTATTGTTTGAATGATTGTCATTCTAGTTGAAGTTAGATAAAATCTCAGAGTACTTTTGATTTGCATCTCTCTGATAGTTAAGGATGTTGAGCATTTTTTCATACATTTTTTGCCCATTTGAAATTCTTTTGTGAAGTGTCTATTTAGTTCACTTGTCCATTTTTTGACTGGGTTCTTTGTTTTCCAAAGGCTTATAGGACTGATCAACAAATTTAGCAAAATGTCTGGATACAAAATCAATCTTAAAAAAATCAGAAGATTTTCTGTATGACAACTATAAACCACTGAAATAGAAATTCAGAAAACACTTCCATTCAGGATATCCCACAAAAAAATAAATACTTAGGAATAAATGTAACCAAGGAGGTAAAAACCTCTACAAAGAAAATTGTAAAATATTGAGAAAAGAAATTGAAGAAGACCTTAGAATATGGAAAGATCTTCCATGTTCTTGGATAGGCAGAATAAATAACATCAAAGTGGTCATTATTCCAAAACTGATCTACAGAATCAATGCAATACCCATTAAATTTTCAAGGTCATTCCTCACAGACATTGAAAAAATTGGTTCTTAAATTCATTTGGACAACAACAAAAGCAGCAGCAACAACACCTAGAATAGCCAAAGTAGTTCTAAGCAACAAAAACCATGCAAGAGAAATATATCTTCTGTGGGACTGACAGCTCAAAGGATAACTGCAAATGCAAACTATTTAGCTTTCTATTGGAACTGCACCATATTCCACTCCCACTAAAAACGTGCAAGTGTGCCTGTTTTGCCTCAAGCACAATACTTTCGTACTGTGTTTTGGGATTTTTGACAATTTAGGTAGGTGAAAATAGTATCCCCAGTAACTTTAGTATGCCTTTCTCTTATTATTAGTGCAGGCAGCCTTTTTAATAAGTTTAAGATCGTCTGATTTCTTTCTATCTGAACAATTTACATCTTTTACCCATTGACATTTAATAATTTTCTTTTAGGTTTTTAAGAGTTCTTTATCAATTAGGAGTTTGTGATATAAACTGCAAATATTTTTTCCAAATTTTTAATCTGTATTGTTACTTTTGCCCTTTTTTGCCTTTGAAAAATTCTTATTTTTATATAATCACATTTGTCAATTTTTATTATTGCCTTTGATCTTTCTGGATTTGTAATCATCCCCAGAAAGGCTTTTCTTACTCTCAGTTTGCAATGAGTTACATTCTTGTTCTCTCCTATGGTTTCACCTTTTGCATTTAATTCAGATATATATCTAGATTATTTGGATTTCATTCTGGTATCCAGTATATTGGGTATACATTCAATTTTACTTTTACCTAAATGGTTACATTTATTAAAGAGTGTATTTTCACTAGTGATTTTTAGTGTCATTTAAATTGTCAGAAATGATTAGTCTATTTTTGAATTTTCTATTCTATCATTCTGTATATCTATGTATTATTGGATAGACATTTTAAAAAACTATAGGGACTTCATAGATACTAGTTCCTCTTTTTGTTTATTGCAGGGTTTTAATAGCTTTCTTGCTTGATCATTTTTCATAAAGAATATTAATCTATAATCTACTTTACAATAAAAAGTAGACATTTTTATTGGATTTAATTTTATTTATTAACTTGGAAAACAACATATGTATAAGGTCTTTCATGAGCAAGATATAGACCTACTTTTACATTTTTAAAAAGTAAATTTTTCAACTTTATTTTTAAATTTTGAAATCTTTTTTATTTATTTTTATTTTTCATTTTATTTGTATGGCACTGGGGATGGAACCCAAGGACATTCTATCTTTAAGTTATATCCTAAACCCTATTTTCTTTTCTTTATTTGGAAACAGGATCTCACCAAGTTGCAAAGGACCTCAGTAAGTAGCTGAGGCTGTCCACGAACCCTGATCCTCCTGTCTCAAGTTTCCCAAATGCTGGTATTACAAGCATGTGCCACCACACCTGGCTCGAAATCTTTTTTTTTTTTTTCTTTGTGGTACTGGGAGTGGAACCCAGGGGCTTTCTACCTTCGGACTATACTCCCAGACCTGTTTTATATTTTATTTGGAAACAGGGTCTCACTAAGTTGCTGAGAGTCTCACTAAGTAGCTGAGGCTGGCTTCGAACCTGTGTGATTCTTCTGTCTCAGCCTCCCAAGCGCGGGGATTACAACTGTGCGCCCCACCATGCCTAGCTGAAATCTTTTTTATTACGACCGTAAGTGGGATTTTCCTTTCTTTTTTTTTATATATCTCCTAGAGGCTATTTTTTAAAATTGAAAACAATTTATATTAGTTGAAGTTCTCTAGAATATCAGAATTCAAAGGATATGTATCCTGTGAATAAAAATAAATTTATCTGATTAGCTTACCCTCAGAAGTAGCTGCCTGCACCTTGAGAACTGAGGAAGAACCAAGCTTTCTTTTTCACCATTTCCTCTTTCTTTCACCTTTTATTACATCCAGATCCCTAGCCTATTGGATAGTGCCACTAATATCAGGGTAGGACTGCCCCTTCAATTGGCTGTTACAAATGGAAATAATCTCTTTAACACACTGAAGTCAAGTAATCCTGGGTGTTTCTTTCTTTCTTTTTTTTTTTTACTTTTAAATTGTACCATTTATTAAATCAGACTGTTATTCTTAACAGTTATGTAAGTTACATGTACATTTAATTCAGAGTATTTCACATGGAAATTTTTGGTTTTTTAGTACTGGGGCTGGAACCCAGAGGCTTTCTACTTCCAAGCTATACTCCCAGACCTATTATATATATATATATATATATATATATATATATATATATATATATATATATATTGGAGACAGGGTCTCACTAAGTTGCCAAGAGCCTCACTAAGTAGCTGAGGCTGGCTTTGAATCTGTGCGATCCTCCTGTCTCAGCCTCCCAAGTACAGGGATTACAAGCGTGCACCACCATGCCCGGCAGTCACATGGAAAATTTTAAACTCCTATAGGCTAGCAAAATTGTACCACACAATATATAAGTGGGGAAGGAGTACTGCTAAACATTCAAATAAAGCAAGTATTTAAAACAAAATAATAATAACAAATTTAAGCATTACATTAAGAAAATTCAACACTACAAGCTAAATGTACTTTCTGAGTGTATTTATATAATCAACGCAGTGTTTTTTCTTTAAAACATCAGGAAATGAAATAAGGCTTGTTAGTAGATACAGCTGCCCTCAAAATTTCAATCTCAGTTGCTTTCTTAAGTTAAAATGCACATAGTGCACAATTAAGATATATCAAAAAACAGAATCTGCTACTCTAACAATAGCTGCCCATGCATAATACTTAGTATTTTTTATACCAAATTATGTTTCTTAGAGAAAGAAAAAGATAAGCCACTCTAAAACATTTAGTTTGAAATGTATGCTAATACTTTTCTTTGAAATAAAAAAAATATGGAGGAAAATGATTATTCATTATAAGGAATAAAAAGCAAAACACTAGAATGACCAAACATTTTCAAAGAACAAGCACCACAAAGACATTCTTAATCCAGTCAAGTTGATCATACAAATTAGCTATCACATAATTCTTTTCTATTTATTAATTTTTATAATGCTCTTAATTGTTTTAATTTTGACCTTACTACCCAGGGGCATTCTATCTCCTAGCTACTCCCAAGCCCGATTTTTTTGTTTTGTTTTTTTGCAGGTCTGGGGATGGAACCCAGGGGCATTCTACCTCTGAGCTACACCCCCTGCCCTTTTTTTTATTCTTTATTTTGAAACCGGGTCTCACTGAGTTGCAGAGGACCTCACTAAGTAGCTGAGGCTGTCCACGAACCGCGATCCTCCAGGTCTCAGCCTCCCAAATGCTGGGATTACAAGCGTGCGCCACCATGCCCAGCTCCGATTTTTTATTCTTTATTTTGAAACAGAGTTTACTAAGTTGCAGAGTGTTTCCTAAATTGAAGCTGGTTGTGGATAAAGATCTTCCTATTTCAGCTTCCCAAGTACTGGGATTACAAGCATGCACAAACACGCCAGGCTCTCACTCTAATATTTTAGACAAGAAGGTTGTTGTACTTTGGGCTGCCCTGAAATCAGATAAGGATTTGGGTAGAGAGAGTAGATTATTTGGGAGGTGATCTCAGAAAGCCAACTAAGTGATAGTAAAGATAGTAAAGGGAGAGAGGGAAGGGGAAAGCCAACAAAAAGTACTGTGTCACTCCAGCTGGAGACCTTCTGGGGAATATTACAAAACATTCTTCATAGTTGTTTCACTGAGGCAAGGCATGGTGGCACATGCTTGTAATCCCAGCATTTGGGAGGCTGAGACAGGAGGATCGTGGTTCATGGACAGCCTCAGCTACTTAAGCCCTCTGCAACTCAGAGAGACCCTGTTTCAAAATAAAGAATAAAAAATAGGGCTGGGGGTGTAGCTTGGAGTTAGAATGCCCCTGGGATTTACCTACAGATTTACCTACTAAATCCCAAGCCTTACTGGGTGAGGGTTGCTGTGGATACATTAAACACTAGCATTTATACATTGTCTTACATGATAATAGAGAAAGCTGTCAGGTCAAGAATGAGAGAGAGAGAGAGAGAGAGAGAGAGAGAGAGAGAGAGAGAGAGAGAGAGAGAGAGAGAGAGAGAGAGAGAGAGTGTCATGCCTGGGTGGAGGATGTCAGTGTGGCTGGATGAATTCAGAGGCACTATATATCTGCAGTGCCTGTGGAGACCCAAAGGAGCATGATAGCTAATCTGGTCTTTCTAAATTTTTCTAAGAGGAATCTCCCCATTGCCTTCCACTTAAATATCATATAAGTATAGTGAAGCCACATGGCCACCCCTTAATGCAAGGTGTCCTGAAAGTAATTTATCTAGGTTGTTATGAGGGTGAGTAGGTTAGTAATAGCACTGCTTGACATACCAGCCAGTCTTGTTTTGTTTTGTTTTGTTTTGTTTTAGTACTGAGAATTGAACCCAGGGACTTCCATCTCTGAGATATACCCCTAGTCCTTTTTATTTTTACTTTGAAACAGGTCTAAGTTGCTGAGGCTGGCCTAGAAACTGTGATCCTTCAATCTCAGCTTCCCAAATACTGGTGTGCACCACCATGCCAGACTCAGCCTGTCCTTTAAAATACTCTTATATTTCTTGAATTGGTCTTTGAGTACAAGCCTGTTTTTCATCTGATTAGGTCTACTTTTCACTAAAATATTATTTAAAAATACTACTTTATTTCATGGCCAATTTTATTCCACTTCAGTGTTTTATCTACCAAGCCTTAATTTTTTGGACTCTTGATCTGTTGTAGTCTCCTTCTACTTATGTTTCTTTGTCTTTTACTTTGTCTTCTGCTCTTATGAATACTGTTGTGCTTTTTTGTGTATAGAATTTATAGCTTAGATCTAGATTGTGGATTATGCCTTTTATTTTTATCTTCCTCCTTAATGATTATTTTGCCCTGAATTCAATTTTATCTGAATATATCTGGTGATTATTTTTATTTGCTTTTTTCCTGGCATGCTTTTGTCTGTTCACTTAGTTTCAACATTTAAAAATCATTTACTTAGACGTGTTTCTTATATGTAGCATTCTATTGAACACTGCTTCTGGACCAATGTGTTTTTAATACACAATTTAATGTATTACTGCCAATTTTTTGAAAGAATAACAACAAAAATAACCTCTTTATTTACTGTCACAAATTCCTGATTACTATTAGCTTCTCAAGCCTGCCTTGACCCTGAAGTAAGTGCAAAAAGGAAACAGGTAAAGGAAGTAAAAGAAAATAGTAAGCCGGGTGTGGTGGAACATGCTTGTAATCCTTGCACTTGGGAGGCTGAGAGAGGAGGATAACAGAGGTTCGAAGCCAGCCTCTGCTGGCTTAAGAGACCATTTCCAAATAAAAATATATATATAAAAAAATAGGTCTGGAAGCGTAGCTTGGAGGAAAGCCCCTGGGTTCCATCCCTAGTACCACCAAAAAAAAAAAAAAAAAAAAAAAGATTTCTTTTTTCTCCACTGATTTGGGGCTGGGGTGAAGAAAGTTTTGAATTCAACATAATATGATAGTTTCAATTTGGGCAGCACTGACCTTTGATACCTGAAAACAAATACCCAAAATAATGAGAAAACATATGGGCTCCACCAAAGATATTATTTAGAGACAGGGAAGGGGTAGTTAACAGATTAAACTTAAAGAACAATCAGTGCAATCTGAGTAATTGGCTGAGACAGAAGGATCCCAGGTTCGAGACCAGCATCAGAAACCTAATGATATCCTGTTTCAAAACAAAAAATAAAAAGTATTGAAAGTGTATCTCAGAGGTAGAATGCCCCTAGTTTCCATTCCCAGTACAAAAAAAGGTAAAAAACAAAATCAGAAAGAGGAAAATAAGGATATTTTCCAATTATTATAAAACAAGTTTAATTCAATTAATGAACTTGTTGCACAATGTTTTTAAGTAGTGATTTAAAATGTTTTACAGAATGATCACTATTGCAAAATTAACACTAATAAAACAGTTATGGTTCATTGTCACGGACTAATCTCAGTCAGTTTGTAATTGTCCGTTCCCGGTCAAAATCTCAGAAAGATGGGGCAAAAGGCAGGTGGAGTTCTGCAGATTCTTACTGCAGCGATTCTTTCTCCTTTAGGGACTGAATTTTCTTTAGGTCCCTAAATGACGACGCTTTGGAAAGAATCTGAGGTGGACAAAGGCTTCTTGAGCCAATGACACTTTATTACGAAAACCCCAAGAAATTTATACACTTCACCAGTAAAGTTAAGTGAAAGGGGGGCGGGTGTCTTTCAGCTGGCTGTTGGCCTTTGAAGAATTAACTTCTGTTCCTTTCCAAGGTCCCAAGGTCTTGTAGATAAGCAGTTGCAGGTGGCAGCCTCCCAGGATAGTCAAGGCTTGGGAGCTTCTCGGGGGAATCTTTTTTAACTTTTCCTGGAACTTTTCCATCTTTTGGGCTCAGTTCATATAGCAAGTGTGGGGAAATGTGGTGATTCAGGTGGATGTGATGGAATTTCTTCAGGTGTTGGTACCTTATCTTCTAAGTCTGAAAGCTTAAGCATACTCACAACACAGTTTGGCAGACAAAATAACACAAACAACACCACAAGGTTCTTAGTTTTAATTGTTAGATGTATTTCCTTAACTGCTGAGCACTCTTCTTTAGACAACAAGCCTATTAAAAGTCTACTTATCTTTAATAATCCACTTCCCTGTCACAAACTCTCTGCAGTCTGCTTCTAACTTTCTAATTTCTTTCTTTCCCAGTTGGGACTTTCTTATGATAAGCTCTTTTTCATGCAAAAAATGCTTTTCTTATTCTTACGGTATTTCTTTTCCTTCATACATATATATTTAAAATGTCTGTCCTTTATTTTGTAATATTTATTTCTAATTATGCGGCCAGTTTTTCTATCTCCTGGAATGCTCACACTGAGGTAAAAGTTAACAGTCTTTTTCTTTGGGTCTATTGTATTTGGGCAGCTAAGTTGTTTCTTTAAGGTCACACACAAAGTTTTTCTCTGTCTCTAGGCAGGATTTCAAGGGTAAATAATTATTTTGAACTGAGCTACTTTTGCCAGAGTTGATAGATAGTGATGAAGGTCGGAGGCCATTTGTGATTGCTGCAGCTGGGGTGCTTATCACAGTACCTGAATTCTGGCCAGTTTCTCATTATTGTTGAGCAGAGCCAAGGACGTTTAGACAAATTATTAGAGAGTTTATTTCCACGGACTCAGTTTCTTTTTATAGTTCTAATTTCACATCACTGGAGCAATTCGTGTAGAAAGTTAAAAGGAATAATAGTGAAGGGTATCTAAAAGTGGGGGGTACTTTGGCCAGAGACGACACCTTCTTCTCGGGGCGTTTTTGCCGATTTAACTATGTGGAGTGGGGGTCTCAACACATAGATGCCGAGGCAGCAGGATGTCTTGGCAGTTCATCTTGAGGTTACAAAATAATTTACTAAAAATGGGTGAAATTGCTCCGGAGTTCTGTGTAAATCAAATGTTTTTTAATGGCTGGGCACGGGATTTATTATTTTTGCTTATAATGTGCATTATACCATGGTACATGTGCTTATAATGGTACATTATAGTTTTAGATCATAGTGTAAATCATGTTGACAGTGACATACATGCACATAGCACTTGGTATACCCTCACGGCCCCATTTTCCCCCTTCCCAGTACAGAATACTCAGATTGATGTTGGTATATTCACACATGTACACATAGACAATGGTAGTATTTCCATGAATGAATCTCAGTTTTTCCCCTCTCCTTCCTTTAGATCACCTCTCTGGCTCCACTGCAGTTTCTCCTCCAGTGTTTGAAATACCTCAGTATCCCAATTGTACCCCCCAAAAGGGCAACTGAATTTAAAAGATACTTCACAATAGAAAAGATACAAATGACCAACAGATACATGAAAAAAATTTTCAACATCATTAGCAATTAGGAAGAAGTAAATAACAACTACACTGAGATTCCATCTAATCCCAATCAGAATGGCAAACATTAAGAAGTCAAATAACAATAAATATTGGCAAGGACATGGGAAAATAGGAACTATTCTACAATGTTGGTGGGAGTGCAAACTTGTTCAGCCACTATGGAGATCAGTATGGAGATTCCTTAGAAAACTGGGAATGGATCCTTTACAGTTTAAATGGTGGGGGTTCTTTTTTTTTTATTCAACTAAAGTTTGTTGAATAGAAAAATTTAAACTAATAGGCAGCTCAGTGCAGCTTTAACAAATTTTTATTACAAAATCAGTAGGAAATAGAGCAGTAGGAAATAGAGAAGGAGAAAGCAATATGCTGGCCCGCATGCTAGAGAGCCTGAAAATGGAACTCTGGCCCCTTTTTGGGACCCCAACCTTTAAATAGATTGTGTATTGGTATTTTTTCATCAGTATTACCAAGGCAGTGGGCTAATTACTTATTCCTTAGCCAGGTGGTGCCTCTTTGTCACTGGACAGTGCACTTACTAAGTACAAGGGTCAAAAATCTACCTGGCCCTTGTCCCTATTGTATAGGGCAGTATTAGTTGCTCATCAACTAGGGTGCTTTGAATCCACACACAAAGTTTACCTTTCCTATGTCCAGACTGGATCACAGAGGAGAGGAGGTAAACAGAGGCACTGATAGTCTCTATTGTAGTTTTAGGGCTAAAGGCTTCAAATGACTCTAAGGCTTTTAGTACAGGTTAATCATTAGAATGAAGGGCAAAGATAGAGAGGAACTCTGCATTTTAATAGCCGCAGCCCCCTCCCTTTCTGGGTGCCTGCACAGCACCTAGGCTCTGACTATATTTTACACTTTGGAAATTATCAAAGCAATTTTCCAATACTGGCACATTAATACATTTTGATGCCTTTTCCCAATACTGGTCTGTACCATATTATAATGGTGTGAGATGGAGCCATGGGTTCTTGTTTTTAGCTAATTTAGAAAATAATAGTCAGAACTATGCTGTGAGCTTAAGCAATTTTATTATTACAAAGGTAGAAAGAAGGGACAGAAATTAAAGCACTATGTGTGTGTGTGTGTGTGTGTGTGTGTGTGTGTGTGTGAGAGAGAGAGAGAGAGAGAGAGAGAGAGAGAGAGAGAGAGAGAGAGAGAAATGTAGGGGAGTGCCTTGAAGGTACTGAAATTTTGAATACAGGACAGTTTTTATAAAGATTTATTATCTTCCATCTTGCTTGACCAGTAGTCTTCCTCCCCTGACATAAGTGTTGATCTGCCCATTATCTCTGAAGCAAGCCTTTTGATATGGTTATGAAGATTCACTATCTTTGATATGATTATAAGAATTCACTATCTTACATACTGCTTAACCAAAAACTTTTTTCCTGCAAATGTGGGCTCTCCCTGGTCCCTGGTGCAAAACCAAAATGTGTTACTTGATTATCAAAGTTGGGGATCTCATGGTATCTGTTCTCATTGAAGAAGGCCTGTACCATCCTCCCACATTTTTGGAGAGTTTTAGCTTATCCCCTAGAAGTTATTTACTATATAAACTTTGTACTTAAAATACAAAGGTCCTGGGCTACAACTCTGTGTTCTTGGTAATCACTTTTGGTGCAGGGTAATAGCTGCCTCCCCTCCCTGCCTGAGTGCCTATGCAGCACCAAAGCTATTTTACAATACATTTTGAAATTAGTTACCAAAGCCATTTCCCAATACTGACACATTCCCCATTAAAACCATAGAACTACAGTAATAGATGCATACCCATGTTCATAGCAGCATAATTCACAATAGCTGGATTTATTCTTTTAAATAAGGCTTCATTATACACAAAATATTTGTATCACTCTTTCAATTACACTAATAGGTGATCTTATAGTGCCCTATATAATTCACCATTATAAATTAACAGGGAAGAAATAAATTGTTATACTGACTTCTGAGAACAGACTGTCAACCAATCAATATTATTTAAATACATATGTGGTGATATCACTCAAGAACAATTGAAATCCTTTTCTCTCAAGAACAATTGAAATCCTTCTATCAACATTTTACTGACTATTTCAATGTAAGACATTCTATTGTTTAAATAAATCTGTGTTTTTGGACATTAAAAAGAGAAAATAATTTAGAGTTTCTTGCCTTTCAACTTTTATTATATAGTTTCCTGGTAGAGTTTGAGTTCCCTAAACAAACACTATCTACCAGATTGTTGTTCTCCAGGATGGAACAAAGAGATTGATTATTCAACAAAAAATACAATAGCCACAGTGACAATGGGAACTCTTCACTTCAAATGTAGCTGACAAGACAGTATCAGGGCACATCTGAACAACAACAACAAAAAAATGTAAATGTTTATTTAAAAAATGAGCATTCTACTTCTGATTGCATACACTGTGCCAAGTATTCTTGTTAACACTCATAGCTTTTCTTTGGTATAAATAAGTATTATGTTTGAGAGAGATTTTTAAAGATAATACAATCAGCCTATGAAAGAGTCAGGCATTGAGCATCAATGGGATTTTATGGTTAATACTCATTTTCCTCAACTACAAAACATCCAAGTCAAATTTTCTTCTTTTGAAAAATGATTATTTGTTGGAAGCCAGGAGAAATAAAAAAGACATTTGTGTTTAAATAATTGTTAATTTTTTTTCTGTTGGTTCCAGGTTTATTTTATTTATTTATTTATTTTTTTGCAGGTTTGGGAATGGAACCCAGGGGCATTCGACCTCCGAGCTACACCCCCTGCCCTATTTTTTATTCTTTATTTTGAAACCAAGTCTCACTGAGTTGCAGAGGGCCTCACTGGCTGTCCGCAAACCACGATCCTCCAGTCTCAGACTCCCGAATGCTGGGATTACAAGCATGCACCACCACGCCCGGCTGGTTCCAGGTTTACACTCCTCAGGCCAGCCTTAGGGAAATGAAACATCTTGGGGGACAGTGATAGTGTTACAACTCTATTGAGTCTCCATAGAGTACTTTTCCCTGAGAATTCAAGTTCACATGAGGAACATGAATCTATTATTTCAAAATTAACTTTAGAAAAGTTATTGTGGGTTCATTTGTTTTGCACTTAGATAGAAAATTGAACTCATATATTATTCATAGAATCCTTTAAATTTAAAGAAAATTTCTCAGGAACAGCTAGCTCATAGATATAAAAGAGCATTTCAGTTAAATATTTATTCTTGTTTGAGAATTTTAAATCAAAACCAGGCCTTAATTTAGAAATGTAAAAGTAAAAAACTTGTATATCAAGAAAATTATAAAATGTCAGTAAATGGTTAGAATTTCAGTAATTTTGGACATTTTTGTAATTATTGTGTATTGATATGAGAAGATGTATTGGCCACCTCTGAGATGCTGTTTCTCTTCTTTCTCCTTCTTTTTCCTGAGAAACTAGTGTTTATTTTCAGTAAAACTTATTTCCATTTTGCTTCACAGCCTGTGGAAGAGCAGATTAAGCACACTCAGTGTGCTTCCTGACCATTCAGCAGCCTGAGTGATGAGAGTTGCAGAGGGGTTTTCAGATGGGACCTGCTACATAGCCACAGAGGGCACCCTGCCACCTTCAGATGTGTCTGTGACCTCAGGTTGAGTAGTAATGAGCTCAGGTTGTAGAGCATTCTATTCATCTTGAAATTCCTCATTGATCTCAGCTTCTCTTAATGTCAGAAAAACAATCAACTATTTTTTTAAACCACTGCTTTTGGATTTTTTTTTACAAGTAGGGTAAGATAATTCTAAATTACATTGTTGGTTTGATATTACTGAGCCTATAAAATAGGGCAAAAGTAAACATACAGTGATGGGCAGAATTTTGAGCTCAGGAACATCTTATGGACTACTCATATTGGTAGGAGAATCAGCAAGTGTTAGAGATTTTACCCAGGAATAACAAGATATTAAACCAGGTTGCCTAGGACAGAGAAACACAAACACATACAAGTTCCACACTGATTTAAATATGAAAGCCAGAAGGCATTATATAATGTTCAGGAGGCATTATAGATCAGCCTGAGGAAAGCACCTGGTAGAAATCTTAGTGGATTCTATAGCAAAAGAAAAAAAAAAAAAAGAAAGATTTTGGTATTGTAAAAATGTGTAAATCCAAGTACATGCTTGGCTACTATTGGTTATTGTAGAGAAATGCAAGAAAATGAATAGTTCTTATTGTTTTGTTTCCTTTTCTGATCAGTATTTCTGCAGGAATTCATTTTTAATATGAAAGACACAGATGTTCATACCCTTGGCAGAGCTTGGAAATGTAGCTGTCAAGACACTTAAAGAAGAATTGCTGGTTTTTTTCCTTTAAGGCCATCAAGTGATAGGGAGGCTAGTTGGAAAAAGGCATAAAGAGCAGAAGTTTTCAATATAGAGTAGATAAAATATTAAACAGATTGAGCATTTCTAACCAGAACACCTAAAATATGAAATGCTCTAAAAGTCTGCACTCACTTTGGTCCTCAAAAGCCTTCAGATTTGGGAGTATTTGAGATTTCAGGTTTTCAGATTGGGGATTATCAATTGGTAAAGTCTACTCAAATATTCCAAAAGTTGAAAAACTCTGAAATATGAAAATACTTCTCATCCTAGGCATTTTGGATAAAGGATTCTCATTCTGTATTTCATAAGGTAGATATAATTGACCAATTTTTGACTTCTCTGCATTGAAACTGAAATGCCTTTTTTGTTTTTTCCCCCATTTTCAAGAGTATTTATTTATTTATTTATTTTGGTGATGCTGGGGATGGAACCCAGGGGCTACACCCTCTGAGCTACACCCCCAGCCCTATTTTTTTAATTCTTTATTTAAAAATTTTTTGTTAAATAAATTTTTATTTATTTAACAAAAAGAAATACATCTTAATGGGTTAAAAAACTTCTGGAGATATACATGCACACATCACCCAATCAGCCCCTACCTAATGCCTAATTCTTCCTTCCCCCTCCTTCCCATGCTTGGTTTCCTGATTAACTTTGATATGTTTTTTTTTCTTTTATATATGGTCAAGTTATTTTTGACAAGGTTTCCAAGAACATTTGGTAAAGGAAATAATAATATTTTCACTAAATATTGTTGAAAAATAATAACTACATGAAAAAGAATAAAATTGGGCACTTCCCTACATCATATACAAATTTAACTCAAAATAAATAAAAGACCTAAATGTAACTCTTAAGACTATAAACTTTTAGAAGAAAACCAGGGTCATGAAGCTTCACAACACTGAAATTGGCAGTGATTTCTTAGATATGATTCCAAAGGCACAGGCAACAAAAGAATAAACAAACTTCATAAAAAACAGAAAAATATTGTACATCCAAAGACAATGTAAACAGAATTAAAATTTACTGATAGAATGGGATAAGATATTTCCAAATGCTATATCTGAAGGCATATTAATATTCCAAATAGAAATTCTAAAAATTAGCAACAATAAAAGCAAGCAATACAATTTAGAAATAGGCAAAATACTAAAATAGATAATGAATCTCCGAAGATTTTTATATGACCAGTAAACACATGAATATCATACATCATTATCATAATATAACTAATCATTAAGGAAATACAAATAGAAACTATAGTGAAATACTACTTCATATTTGTTAGGATGGCTACTTAAAATGAATTACCTTGCTCCAGCCCTTTACCTTGAGTTTGCTACACTTTACTTTTAAAGTGCGTTTCTTGTAAGCAGCAGATGGATGGATTCTAGTTTTAATCCATTTTGCCACTTTGTATTTTTATTTGGGAATTGAGGCCATTTACATTCAGTGTGATTATTGAGAGATAACTTTTAATTCCTAACAAGTTAAGATTTTATTTCTGTTTGAAATACTCTTTATTCTTCTTTGCTTAGTTGTCTGCTGGATGGAAAATCTTGTTTCTCTGGTTCTGGTGTGTATTACCTATTTCTTCTTTGTAGTTAATCTCTTTGAGTATTTTCTCTAGTGCTGGTTTTGAAGACATAAATTCCTTCAGTTTCTTTTTGTCATGGAAGCTTTTTATTTCCCCACATAATTTGATAGATAGTTTTGCTGGGTATGAAATATTTGGCTAGAAGTTGTTTTCTTTCAGAATTTGGAATGTTACTCCAAGCCCTTCTGGCTTTCATGACTTGGTTTGGGAAGTCTGGAGTGATTCTAATTGGTTTGCCTCTGAATGTCACTTGGCCTTTGGTTTTTGTTGCCTTTAAGATTCTCTGCTTGGCTTCCACATTGGTCATTTTGACAGTTACATGGCATGGGGAACCTTTTCTCTGATCCTGTCTAAAGGAAGTTCTATAAGTTTCCTGGACCCATGTATTGACCTCTTGCTCTATGTTTGGAAAATTCTCTGCCACTATTTCTTTGAAGATATTATTGATCCCTTTGGTTTCACCTTCTTTTCCCTCCTCTATTCCAATTATTCTTAAGTTAGCTCTCTTAAAATGGGCCCATATTTCTTCAATGGCATATTCCTGCTGTCTGATTTTTTTTAAGTTACAAATTATGCATTTGTTTTTGGAGTGATCATCTTTAGGAGTGAGATTCTATTCTCCATGTGATCTAATCGATTGTTTATAGTTTGAATTGATGATTTTACTTCAATGACTATATCCTTTATTTCTTTTAGACTCTCTCTAAATTTTTCGAAGGTCCTGTATTATCTCTACAGTTATATTCCTGATTTGATCTTCTGGAGATCTCTGAATTTCTGTGTTATCAGGTTCTGATATCATGAGGTTGTGGGCATTCATTGCTCTATTGTTGTTCCTCTTTCCCATTATTCCAGAAGTTTGTGTCTTCTCTGGGTTCTTCCCCAGGTCACCATGACTTCACTTAGGGTGCTCTGGATTTCGAGTTTGTGGTAATCTCAGTCACCACTACTCCTTTACTGGGTTGTATTGTAAAGACTCAGACCCAGGGAATTAGTTGAGGCTGCGTGAGACCGTGGGGGTGCCAAGCTGGGTGTTTTTCCATGGGGAGCTGCAACTAGGGTGTGGTATCTTTGCCACCACTACTCGTTCACTGGGTTGGACTGCAAAACCTCAGACCCAAGGAGATTATTAAAGCTGTGCAAGTCCCTGGGGGTGCAGTGATAGGATTTCTCCTGTAGGGACTGCAATTTCACTTACAGTTATTGTGTGCACTGATCTAGAGCTGTTGTTGGCTTGGTTAACTCACTGCTGCTACTGGCAGTATGGTGCTCCTGCCATGCCCTCAGCCGTGAGGCTGGCATATTTTCTGTTTTTGAGCTCCTTTCTGAGTCCCTGGAAGGATTGGCTACTGGGGGTTTTAGATGTTCTTTGCGCTGAAAGAACTGCTGAATTACACCCAAATGATCCACAGCTGCTCACTGCAGCTCCTTGATTACCTTTCCTTCTGGAGCCTGGTGCTGTGAGGCATGATGGTGCCGGTGTGGCTCTGCAATATGGGCTGGTTTCTTTTCTGGTCTCTGGTTGTTCTTCTAGTCTTCTTTTTCTCTGTCCCTTGTGTTTACATTTTTTATTTCTCTGTTGCTAGTTTTTTCTGGCTATGAAAAGTGCTGATTTTGTGGCAAAGGAAATTAAGTGTTAGCAGGACTCATAAACCCTAACCCTAACCCTAACCCTAACCCTAACCCTAACCCTTTTTTTGGTCACCATCTTCACAGAAGTCCCTGAAATATCTTTTTGTGTGTGTGGTACCAAGGTGTCTTTTTAAATTTAATGTAATTTATTTATTTATTTTGTGGTACTGGGGATGAAACTCAGGAGCCTTCTACTTCTGGGCTACATCTGATCACAAAGCATATCAACTAAAAAGAAATAAAAGATCATATTACACAGAATTTTAAAACTCTAGAGCCAAATATACTATCAAAATTAATGTAATGGTTTAAATAGGGGACATCAAAAACATTACATATTAATATCTGTGGGATACAGCTTAAGCAATACTCAGAATAGATTAATCAGCTTTCAGTAACTATGTTAACAAAAAATAAGTGAATTAACTGTATTAGTATTAGGAAAGGGCTTCAAAATTTATCAGTGTGCCAGTATTGAAAGGGCCTTTAAAATGTATGAATGTACCAGTATTGGGAAATGTTGTATGTGAAAATAACTTCAGTATTAGAAAGCCAGGAGCTTCCGGAAAAGGGCTGCAGAATTCCAGGTGCCAAGGGGGACTGGCAAGAGAATAGAGGAAATCTAGGATCTTTTACATTTCTAAGAAAAGCAAACTTCCCCAAGGATGGGGGAGGATGGCTCATGAGGAAGTTCAGGGTCTTTTACATTTTAAAGATAAACAAACTTCCCTAGGATGTGGGAGGATGCCATGAGCCTCCAAAAGATCCCAGACTCCAGTAATCAACTAACATATTTTGGGGTATAACAAAAGACTTGGGGTTTGTGCTGGAGACAGGGCAGGTCTACAGGAAGAAATCCGACATCAAAAGACCTGCCCCAGAGAAAGGGAAGATCTAGTCTGGTCAGAAGACTTGGTATAAAATGTCCTTGCTCCAGGGAAACCTCAGGTGACTTCTTTTCTAGTCACTCTCCTATACTACCTCTGGTATAGGGCTTTATTAAACTCTGTTCTATCTTTCTGTCTTTGTAATAATAAACTCATTTAAGCTTCCAACAAGAGTTTGGGCTAGTGTTTTCTATACGTAGCTCAGAACAAGAATCTGCATCTCTGCACCTTACTGTAACAGTTTCAGGAGCCCAACAAAGTTCTGGCATCATAAAAAAAAGTACAGTTTATTAAAATTAGTAAATTAGAATCTAAATGTTAAATATTAAAAATCTAAGGAAAAAATGGTCAGAGAGGTAAGTTTCCAAAGAACATCCAGGTCAGAGAGCTTCACAGGCTAATCTTATCAAATCTTTATGGAGTAAATATTGCTAATGCTAGATTATTTAAAATCAAAAGTTTATCAGTATTGAGAAATGGCTTCAAAATGTATTTGAAAATAGCTTTGGTATTAATGTGCTAGTATTGGGAAATGGCTTCAAAATGTATTTAAAAATAGCTTTGGTATTAGAAAGCCAGAGCTTGGGTGTAGGCAGGCCCTCAGAAAACCAAGAAAACAGAGGGAGCCTAGGGCCTTTTACATTTTAAAGACAAGCAAAAATTCCCCAATGATGTGAGAGGATGCCACAAGTCTTCAAGAGATCTCTGACTCTGATAACCACTTAACACATTTTGGGGCATGACAAAACACATGGGGTCTGTACTGGAGTCAGGGAAGCCCTACAGGAAGGAATCCCCACATCAGAAGACATGCTCCAAGAAAAGACAGATCTAGATGGGTCAGAAGATTATTGGTAGAAGAAGATAAAGGATAATGTATCTTATTTTCAAGTTAATCCCCTACAACCCCCCCCCTTTTGGCTGTAAGGCTTTAATAGGGCTTTAATATCTATCTTTCCATCTTTGTAATAATAAAATTTCTTAAGCTTACAGCAAAAAAAAAAAAAAAAGGAGTTCTGGCTATTGTTTTCTACAAACATCTAAGAACAAGAACCTGAGGCTACATCTCATTGTTAGAGTTTTAGAGCCCAACAGGGGCACCTTAATATTTTTCACCATGCCAGTTTTGGCACCCAATGTGGGGCTCCAACAGTGGTCTAATGCCACTGCATCTTTAGTAACCCTCCTAAGAAACATGATTGAATCCTGGCAGATGACTGGATTACCAGTGCTAATAGGCTCTCTGTGATCGTGGAGACTCCCCTACCATTGCTTAGCTATGGCAGACTCTCCAAGGGAGGGGAAAATTTCCCTTAAAATAGTGTAGGCAAGGCCAGGCATGGTGGCACACGCTTGCAAATCAGGTGCTTGGGAGGTGGAGACAGGTGGCTCACACAGGTTTGAAGCCAGCCTCAGCTACTTAGTGAGCCTCTCAACAACTTAGTGAGACCTTGTTTCCAAATAAGTATAAAACAGAGGAGATGGCAGCCATCACCCATTGGTAAATGGCAATGAATCTTTCTCTCACTGCATCTGTGGCCCAGGACAGGTGGTAGGGAGATAAGCCAGCCATACTAGCCTACTTGCTTCTAGCCACAGCATCTTGGAAGCATTGTCATTAGGAATTGCAGTCAGTAAACAGACACAGCTCCCAGCCATTCACGGGGTGGCCTGTGTGCCTCCTGTTGGTGTGCATCCTGTAAACTCTGGAAGTTCATGCACCCCAGTTGCCCCAAACTCCCGAGACCCAAGTGCTGGAGTCTGAATTTTAAATTCAGAAGCCTGAATGGCTGAGTCTAAGCTCTGCTTCTGAGAGTCCTACCAGCTAAGAAAGCTGGACTGTCCCAGGCGCAACTCCAGTGGCTTAGCATTCTCAGGGTCCTATCGCCACCAAGTTAGCCTAAACTGCTTCTGAGAGCCAGATTGTTCTCCAGAGGCTTGGGATACTCAGGATCTTATTGCCACCAGATTAGCCTCCAATTAGCTCTGTCCATGTATATATGCTGTTACTGATCCCCTGTATAAATTAAAAAAAAAGTTTGTGGCTATCTCTGATTTATTGACAGTTTTTGGCTTCTATTTCCACCTAGCCAATACAACTGTTTGAGATAGAATACTGAAAACAGGGACCTCCCACCAAGATTCTAGCTCTGCTAGCCACAGTTTGGGTTACTGATAAAAATATTTTGGAAAATACAGTGTTTTATTAGCTGGAAGTTCTAAGGTAAAAACAAAGCTATAGAAAACCTCATCCAGATAGAGAGAGGACAAGCACCAGAAAAGGAGGGGTGAGGTGGGTCAGAGACACGAATGGCAGTCTCAAGCCCATAGAGACCCTCCTTGGGGGTAGTAATGCCACTCTCACCACATCCACATGCAGGCTTCTAGCTCGGTGCCCTGGCTGGGTCACTCAGTTCCATAGGGTGCAAGGAAGGAGGGCAACCTTCTGTGCACTCTCCAATTACACTTTTTTTTTTAATGGAATCTCAGCAATATCCTAAAGCAGCTCATTTTCTTTTACACCCAAGCCTGGCCTCAGTATTTGCTGGGGCATGGGAAAGCCTGGCCACCACAGGATCTTGCAGTTAGAGTTGTTCTATAGAGAGAATGGCAAGTACAATGAGAGGCCAAATTCAGCTGTTTTTGTTTGTTTGTTGGTTGGTTTTTTTTTTTTTTTTTTCTATCTCCAGAGTCACCCAGACTTATTCAAAGATTTCAAGCCTGAGGCAATTTTAGCAGCAGCAGTGGAGGCAAAAACCCAAAGACCAGGTAGCCCCAGCAAAGCAGCCAGAGGACTAAAAGGAATGCTCTCCCTGACAGCAATGTGGGGAGGAGGAGTTCAGAGTTTAATCTGTCCATAAGCCTTTTAAAATATTTATTTATTTGTTTATTTATTTATTTTACTGACAAAGAGGTAAAGAAATTAAAAGGGACGTTGTTATTTATACCACCAACACTGAACAATACGTGCCAGCATTCAGGTTGCTCAGTTACTTATCAGGTAGAAGGGGAGGCTGTCTTCAGAGACAAAACTTTAAAAACTGGTGTTGGATTTAGACAAATTTAATCTAAAATCACTACTGCAGGCTACTAATTCAGTTTATAATAATAATGACTTGGAAAGGGAAAAACAGAAAGACAAATGGCATGAAAAAATTCTGGCTGAGCACTAATCCCACAAAAGCCTGGGCTTGAGTATGTTTTAAGTGTGGAGAGTCAGGGAATCTCTGGCATGAATTCTGTAAACCAGGAGGCAGGAAAGGCCCTACAAGGCCCTGCCCATGGTACAAGGGGGACCATTAAAAGTGAGTGCCATCAGTTCCGGAGGCTTGGGATACTCAGTGCCAACAGGCTCTCTGTGATTGTGGAGACTCCCCTACCATTGCTTAGCTATGGCAGACTCTCCAAAGGAGGGGAAACTTTCCCTTAAAATAGTGTAGGCAAGACCAGGAGGGATCTGGGGCCCCCACATCCAGGTTCAGATTAAGGCTCTTTAGTCTTAACTTATGGTGGGATCTCAGACTCTCCAGTTTTTTGTAGACACTGGGGCCAGGTTTATGGCATTACTTTCTCTCCTGGACCAAGGTCCTAATGTATAGCTATGGTCTGCGGCATATCAGGCCAGCCCCTAAAGAGTTTCTTTACTCAATATTTAGCCTGGTCCTGGGATGACCTTCAATTCTCTCATTCTTTCTTAGTTATCCTAGAGACTTCAGCTCCTCTATTAAAAAAGAAATATAATGCCAGAAAATCAGCTAACTTGGGTACAAACCTCTCCCTTGATTTTATTTAAAATTATACCATGTTTTGTCTCATTCTTCAAGAAAAGCCACAAAAGAAAAAAAAAAAACTTAAACTTTTTTTCTCTTTTGATGACTGTACTAAAACAAGGTACTGTTCGAGGGTTTTTTTTTTTTTTTCTTTTTATCTCAACTAGTCTTACCTAAAATGTAAACTTCTAAAAACCTGTCCAGACTGTTACAGTTTGGGGTGAGGAACTTAGATCTGGGGACCCCAGATCCCTCAAGACCTGGGGGCACCTAGACCATTTAATGGTCCCCCTTGCACTGTGAGCCAGGCCTTGGAAGGCCCTTTTGGCCTTGTGGTTGATGGCATTTATGCCAGTGATGCCCTTGCTCTCTACACTTAAAACAGACTTGAGGTCAGTCTTTTGTGCTCAGGCAGAATTATTTCATGGCTTTTGCCCTTCTGTCTCTCCCTTTTCAAGTTTCTGTTAAACCAAATTGGCAGCCTGCAGTAGTGGTCAGGATTTGTCTGAGGGTGGCCTCCTTTTCTACTGTCTAAGAATGCCAGCTTGTATTGTCTGAGTTAGCAATATAGTTTTAAACTCAGTCTGTAAAACAAACAAACAAGCAAACAAACAAACAAACAAACAATCAAACAACTGTGTAAGGGCAGATCGAACTTTAAACTCCTCCTCTCCACACTACTGTTAGGGGAAACATTCCTTTTTGCTGTCTCCCAATCTAAAACCTTAGCTTTTAGGATATTACCTTAGTATTTAGGATATTTATGGAATCCCATCTAAAACATAGAGAGATATATGGTGCCCAGAAGATTGCCCTTCTTTCCTGCACCCTGTGTGTGGGGGCCTCATGAGGGTGGCCTTACTTTCCACCAGTTTGCTGCCCACCAGGAGGGTATTAAATGGGGAGGGGCTTTGTCACCCTTTCCACTTGCTCCTTATTCCCCTGTCCAATGAGCTGCATGACTTTTCTCTGTCTGGATGAGGTTCTCTGCATCCTCTAAGCTAAAGCTTGGCCAAGGGTGAATCCAGCCAAGCACCTGTGTGTGAGCATTTGCGAGGGCAGCTCCTCATGGCTCAGCCAAGATGGGCCTGGAAGAGTGTGAGTCTGAGCCTCCTCAGACCCTGTCTCTTCACTCAACTCCACCCTCTCCTTTCACCTCTGGATGAAGTCAGAAATTCCTAGTGCTACCAGCTAATAAAACACTGTATTTTTCAGAATATTTTTCAGTGGCCTAGAATGGGTGGTTCCTGTTTTTGATATTCTTCCTCAGACAGTTGCATTAGCTAGGTAGGGACAGATGCCTAAAACTGTCAATAAATCAGAGCTAACTACAAACAGATTTCTTTTGCAGGGGGACAGTAACATCCTAGTTGACTGGAGGCTAATCTAGCAGCACCAGGGCTTTGTGAATCCCAAGCCTCTGGATCTGCGCCTGGGACAGTCCAGCTTTCTTAGCTGCCTAGAGCTCTCAGAGACCACTTGGCTAAACACCTCAGGCCTCTAAACACAAAGTTTAGACTTCAGCACTTGACCGCAGGGAGTTCGGGGCCACTGGGGCATGAGAACTTCCAGGGTTTACAGACCAACAGGGTGCACATGGCCATGGCTGCTAATGGCAACACTTGTTATGTGCTGCTGCTAGAACACACTGCCATTTAGAAATTAGTGGTGGCTGGCCTCTCCTGTACAGGGCTTCTTAAGAATGTTGCATCTTTGATGGGGGTAGACTGGATTGGGCACTCATTGGGCCCTCCAAGCCTATGTTATTTAAAGGGTTTACTTTCTAGAGGGGATTTGACCATGGACTAGTTCCTTGGCCCAGGGGTCCCCAAGAACCCAGAATTGCCTTCCAGACTCCAGAAGCTCAATGGTCATTCTCGGGGAACTTCTTATCGCTTCAGGAAGGTACATATATTTTGGGGTGCAGTGGTACTAAGACCATCATCGACTAGAACTGCCATTGGCTCCAAAGATAGCCCCATGTGAGTGCCAACGATGATACAGTTTGGGGTGAGGGTTACTGTTTGGGGGAATTGTCCCCAGGGACCTTTGTTAGGCTCCTGGAAACAATTCTCATAAAAACCGCGGGTTCTTGTCCTGAGCTAAGGATAAATATGCAATAGCCTAGACTCTTGCTGAAGATTTAAAGGGGTTTATTAAAAAGATAGAAATACAGAAGACAGTTACAGCCCCATGCCATTCAAGAGTGGCATGGGGGGTGGTTTGAATGAATTCACCAAAGATCCTGGACACAGAGTATTCTTATAGCCAGCCCAACCAGATCTGTGGCAGGTCATTTGATATGTAGATATTCTGCTCTATCTCTAACCCAGGTATCCTTCTCTATCTCCAGCCCAGATCTTCCTAGGCCTTTTGTTACACTCCAAAATGTGTTATCTGGAGTCTGGGATTTCCCCCCACATCCTTGAAGAAGTTTGCCTCTCTTTAGAAATGTAAAAAAAAGCCATAGACTTCTATTTTCTAGCTTATCATCCTTTGTGCCTGGAGATCTGCAGACTTTTCCTTGAAGCCCCTGGCTTCTTTTACTATCAAAGATATATTTTTAAAATTGGAAATGTTTCCCAATACTGGTACATTAGTAAATTTTGAAGCCTCTTCTCAATACTGGTACACAGACCATCATAAAACTTAGACCTCTGTGAAATTTGATTAAATACAATATGTGTTATGGTACTGGTACAGAAAAATTGTACTAGTGTGAGATGTAGCTGTGGATTCTTGTTCTTAGCTATGTGTAGAAAACAATAGCCAGAATTCCTTTTTTCTGTATGCTTAAGCAATTTTTTATTACAAAGACAGAAAGATAGAAACAGATATTAAAGCCCTACACCCAAAAGGGGTGGTGTTGGGGAGTAAATTGAAAATACATTACTAGAGTTTTGGATACAAAACAGTTTTTATAAAGAATTTTTTTTCATATCTTTGCTTAAGCAATCATCTTTTGACCCAAATAGATCTACCCCTTCTTTGGGGCAAGATTTTTGATGTGGGAATTTCTTCCTGTAGGCCTGCCCTGTCTTCTAAGCCTTTTGTTATGCCCCAAAATGTGCTAATTGATTATCAGAGTCTGGAATCTCTTGAAGACTTATGGCCTCCTCTCACATCCTTGAGAACATTTAGCTTATCTTGCTAGAAGCTATCTATTATGTAAACTTGTCTTTACAATGAAAAAAGGACTCTGGACTATCTCTCTTGTTTTTTGTGGTTCCAGAAACTCTGCAGGATTACTTCTCTCTCTGAGTGCCTGCCTGCACCCAAGCTCCATCTTTCTAATACCAGAGCTATTTTCAAATACATTTTGAAGTCATTTCCCAATACTGGCATATTCCCCTCTCTTTCTATTAACTTCCTGGCACCTGTCAGGCCAAAGGTAAATTTAGGGTTTTAAAAATTTTTTACAGCTCTTATTAACAATGAGTACAGGCTTAATCCCATTGATTCTATTTTTACTACTTGCATGTACCCATAGCAAAGGAATAAGGATGTTGAACTCAGTCATTAATTGCTTCCATGCTGAGAAGGAATGAAGTAGGGCCCCAGCTTTAGGGTACATGCCAGTAGTTTGGCTTTGAGGGAGTGAGATGGGTGAGTGACCTGAGTCTCTATGGCCATCCAAGGAGCTTCAATAAATGTTCATCTTAGGTTCCATTTGTAGCACCATCTGAAGTTTGAAAGCTTCAAGCTTGAGAGACAAAACTCGTAATTCAGTTTGGCAGGCATAGTCCAAAAAGCAAAATGAGAAAGAGAACAAAAAAGGGAGTTAAAAATGGTAGGAGCCATGCCATCCATGTGGAACCATATCCAAAAAACCCTTTATATTGCTGGATATGTTTTAGTTGTTCTTACATGTCTAATATTAAACTAGTTACTTCTTTTGAGTTATCAATGTTGTTAAAACAAAACATTTCAGAGAATTCGTGACATTCCAGATGATGGAGCAAAAGCAAGTAATCAATTGCTGTTGTTATGGTGAAACTGTAACAGGGGCCCTGTTGGCCTCCCAAACTGTTACAGTAAGATTTAGCCATGAATTCTTGTTCTGAGCTATGTGTAGAAAACAATAGCCCAAACTCTTATGCTGTAAGCTTAAGCAATTTTATTATTACAAGCATAGAAAGATAGGATAAAGGGTGACAAAGTGGAGTGACTTGAAAAGAAGTCACTAAAGCTGGGCGTGGTGGCGTACGCTTGTAATCCCAGCATTTGGGAGGCTGAGACCTGGAGGATCGCGGTTGGCGGACAGCCTCAGCTACTTAGTGAGGCCCTCTGCAACTCAGTGAGACCTGGTTTCAAAATAAAGAATAAAAAATAGGGCAGGGGGGGTGTAGCTCAGAGATCAAATGCCCCTGGGTTCCATCTCCAGACCAGCAAAAAAAGAAAAAAAAAAAAAAGAAAAAAAGAAAAAGTAAAGAAAAGAAAAGAAAAGAAAAAGAAGTCGCTGAAGTCTTGTGAATACAGAATGTCTTTTTTATACCAAGTCTTCTAACCTGACTAGACCTGCCCCTTCTTTGGCCAGTTTTTTGATGTGGCGATTTCTTCCTGTAGACCTGACCTGTCTCCAGTACAGACCCCAAGCCTTTTGTTACACCTCACAATGTATTAATTTATTATTGGAGTCTGGGATCTCTTGAAGGCTTATGACATCCCCCCATATCCCTTGGGGAAGTTTGTTTATCTTTAAAATGTAAAAGACCTTGAGCTACCTCTATCTTCTTTATAATAACCCTTGGTGCTTGGAACTCTGCAGCTCTTTCCCAATACTGGAACATTAATATATTTTGAAGCCCTTTCCCAGTACAAGAACATGAAAACATTTTGAAGACCTTTTCCAATACTGGCACATTAATATACTTTGAAATCCTTTCCCAATACTGGTACAGTTGCTCTATTTTTAAGAGTGGCTTGGCATACTTTACCAAGTTTAGTTTTGATGGCTTTCAAAGCTAAAGCTGTGTCATTAACTGTTTCAGTGACTAGACAGGCCTGTTTATTAATTCACATATAGGCTCCTAACATTAATCCAGGGATAGCTACCAAAGTGAGAGATAACCCTGCAACAAGGCTGGAAGATCAAAGGTGTAAATTATCATTACAATCAGGAGGTATAAAAGGAATAGAATGAGTAATTCATAAATGGGGGGATAATGGTGGAAGCCTTTAGGAATGATAGAATAAGAAAAATTAAAACAGAAGACTGACCAACCTAGGGGTAGATGTATATCCAACACTGGGACTGGACTGTCTATAGTGTGATTGTATTTAGATTACAAGGCACTGGTTCCACCCACAGAGAGTCTCCTGGAACAGTCATTGAGGTTGAAATGGGGAGTGAGATTTAACTGACCAGGCATATTGCAAATTATTGCCATTGGGATTAATTGCCACCAGGGAGCAGGCACTTCCTGAGTTAACTTGAGGAGGTGTTTCTTTAAGATTCCATTAGCTCTTTCTACTTTTCCTGAGTGTACCAGTATTGGAAATGGCCTAGGAAGATTTGAGAAAGCTCTGATTATTAATATATTTCAAAAATTGAGTGAAAGGCAAATCTATGCAAGGACTTGGTTTCGGCCTAAAAGCAGGCAACTATTCCAATGTAAATTAACCTAGCTAAAAGCAAGTAACCAGTCAATAGGAGAGGAGAACTAGGTGTGTCTCTATCTAAAGACAGATCTTAGTTGAGGAGAACTAGGTCTTTATCTAAAGACAGATCTACATGATTGGATAAGCTAGTTAAGATCCTGCCACACCTTGCTGAGGGAGGGTAAGGATAGGTACCTTACAGGGTAAGGGGAGGTACCTTACAGGGAAGTTCACTCTGTCAGAATCACATAAACAAGATGGAGGTCATGGGTATAAAAGTCTGATACACGTGCGATCCCTTTGGTGTATTCATTTCGAGTCACCCCCTTGTGCCATTTTGGCATGGGGCTGTATTTCTATTTTCTGTGTTTGTATCTTTCTAATAAACTTCTTTAAATCTTCAGCAACTGTCCAAGCTATGCATATTTATTCTTAGCTTAGGACAAGAACCCACGGTAATTTTCTGGTTTTGGTCGTTTTGGATTTTGTTATGGGTTGGGGGAAATTGTGTCCGGGACCCTAGCAAGGGTCCCTGGGGAACAGTTTTCCCAAACCATATTCTCCCAATCCGTAACACTGAGGGCTGGGGATGCTAGGCACAATGCAAATTGAAGTCTATCCCCTGGCATTTCATGTGGGTGAAATCAAGCTGCCAGTCTTTACCTGGATAAGTTCCTCTGGAGTGCTTTTCTGGTGGACTTAACAAGCTATTTTTGGGATTAATTCTGAGGAAAATTTCACATCCATGTATAATATGACTTATCATTTCCTGTAACTTCTCTCCTGTAAAAAGCCTAGAAACAAGTTTTAAAGAATTATCTCTCCCCAAGTGATGCATCTGATGGAGGGTTTTTTTATTTTTTTATTTTTTTGGTGGTAATGGGGTTCCTGGGAAACCTTCAACCCCCAGGCTACACTCCCAGACCTATTTTATATTTTTATTTTTAAACAGGGCCTCTTAAGCCAGCGGGCTGGCTTTGAACCTGCACAATCCTCCTGTCCCCACCTCCCAAGCACAGGGATTACAAGCATGCACCACCATGCCTGGCTTGATGGAGGATTTTAAGTATTTTCCATTGTAAGCTTTGGGGTATCCAGATTTTATTGTCAGAAGTAACCCACCAGCTCCTACTGTCCATTGTACACACCTGCTGTTGAGCGTTAGCACTTTCCTCTGGGGAATACATAAGTCTCACCTTAGTCCGTAGGGATCCTTCCCAAAGGAAGGGGAAGGGTGTCTGATAAGGGAGGCTGGCAGCTTCCTGAGCTGCTTTATCAGCCAGGTTGTTGCTCTGAGTGACAAGGTCTGTTCCCCTCTGATGACCATTACAGTGTAAAATGGCCACTTGCATAGGTTTTAGGACTGATGCTAATAAGTCTAGAATTGAGTATTTATGTCTAATGGGAAATCCAGATGATATAAGTAGTCCTCTCTCCTTCCAGATTGCTGCATGCACATGGATAACTAGGAAGGCATATTTAGAATCAGTATGTATATTCACCCTCTTTCCCTCAACCAGATTAAGGGCTCTAGTTAGTGCTATCAGCTCAGCCAATTGAGTGCTGGTGGGGGGGGTGGTGGCAAAGGTCCTGCTTCCTTCACCTCAAAGGGTGTGATGATGGCACAGCCTGCATATCCTTCTTTTACAAATGAGTTGCCTTCAGTGAATAATTCCTCATCAGAGTTTAGAAGGATTCTGAGAGGTCTGGATAGAGAGCCCAGAGGTAAACTAATGCTTCTTCACACAAATGGACTGGGCCTTCAGAGTCCTCATGCAGAGAGGTGGGGGGATTAAAAGTGGTGCATTTCTTTAGAGATATGTCTAATCCTTTAATAAAGATAGCCTGGTATTTAAGAATGTGTCTGTCCAAGAGCCATAAATGCCCTTTAGATTCTAATAAGCTTTGGAGACCATGTGGGGTTTGTATGGTGAGTGGTTGGCCTAATGTTATTTTTTGGGCCTCAGGAACCACCCACCTGAGGTAGGGTGGCCAACCACAGGCCACAGAATCAATTTCTTTGTGAAGATAAGCTATTGGCTAGTGAGTTCCTCCCCTGTCCTGTGTTAATACTCTTAAGGCAACCCTAACCCCTTTTTTCTGAGATGTAAAGATTGAACTTATCTTGCTCAGCCAGTCCCAGAGCCAGAGCTTTGCTTCAGGCTTGTTTTAGGCTTTCAAATGCCTGTTTTGCTTCAGGGGGCCACTAGGGAGTTTTGTACATTCTTGACATTCCTTAAGAAGGTAGTACAAAGGCTCAGCCTTTTCGGTATCCAGCTCCATAAAATCCCATAAGCTGCTGCAAGGTACAAGGGAGAGGGAAACCCAGAATAGGCTGCACCCTTTCTGGCCCCAGGGAACATGAGTTCCCTTTGAGTATGAATCTAAGATAAGTTATTTCAGCCTCACAAAGCTGAGCCTTTTCTTTCGAAACCTCAGCTAGGAAGTAAAGAAAAGACTTTGCTGCCTTTTCGCAACTTTCTTGGGAGGGGATGGCAAGCAGGAGATCATCTACATATTTAAGGAGTGTAACTTGAAGGAAATCCAGTCTTCTAAATCCTTAGCCAGTACCCGTCCAAATATGTGTAGGCTGTCTCTGAACCCCTGAGGTAGCACTGTCCATGTTAACTGTTGTCTGCCCATTCCTCAAAGGTAAAGAGAGGTTGACTTTCTGAGAAGAGAGAAATGCAGTAAAATACATCCTTCAAATCAATTACAGAATAGCATTGAGTTCCACTGGGGATTTGAGTCAATAGGGTTTAAGGGTTAGGGACCACTGGGTGGAGTGGGACCACTTCCTCATTAATTATTCTCAGATCCTGCACCAAGCACCATTTATCTTTCCCCTTTTTTACACCCAGAATAGGAGTGTTGTAAGGACTGACACACTCTATTAATAAACCTAGGTTTAGTAAGCAATTTACAATAGGCAACAGTCCTTCCTGTTGCGGGAATAGGCTGGGGGGGGGGATGTGCGTGGTGTGTGTGTGGGGAGAAGTAATTCCCCCACCACCACCACAGACAGACAAACAGAAAAACCATGGATTCTTGTCCTAAGCTAAGAATAAGTATTCATCGCTTGGACAGCTGCTGAAGATTTAAAAAAGTTTATTAGAAAGATAGAAATACAGAAAATAGAAATATAGCCCCATGCCAAGATGGCATGAGGGGATGACTCGAATGAGTACACCAAAGGGCTTACACGTGGACTTGGCCTTTTATACCCATGACCTCCATCTTGTTCATGTGACTCTGACGTGAACGTCCCTGTAAGGTACCTCCCCTAGCAAGGTGGGGTAAGGTGTCTCCTTTCATGGAGGGCAAGGTCAAACCCTGCCCCATCCCCCCTAGATCATGTAGATCTGTCTTTAGAAAGAGGAAGCCCTAGCTCTCCTCTATTGACTTGTTAAGTACTTTGAGCTAGGTTGATTTACACTGGAATAGCTGCCTGTTGTTAGGCCTAAACCAAGTCCTTTCTTTATCCATGTCTGCCTCCATTTTGACACAACTATTTTGAAATATACCAATTATTTTCTTTTGAAATATATTAATAATCAGAGCTTTCCCAAATCTTCCTAGGTCATTCCCCATACTGGCACACTTCCTTCACCTCTGGTCTAAGGGGGTGTTGTTTTTACCAGGGAAAGGCAGATGGATCTTTTAGTTTAATGAGGACAGGTTTGGCAAATAGGGCGCATCCCACAGTCTTTCCATCTGTCCATACTGCTGGATTAATATCTACTTCTCAAAGAGGGAAGCACCCAGATGTATCTGAGGAGAAAATTAGTTTTATTTTAGCTTTTGACATTATAACAATGGGGCTGGGGTCTCTGGTATAACTAAGAAGAAATGGGAGAAGTGGAGGTCACCTCAGAAGCATGCTAGCTCTTGAGTAAAAAAGTGTTCTAAGGGCTGGCTTGGAGATGCCCCAAATTGTTAATTTATGAGAGGATCTTGGACTGGCAGAATATGGTAGGGCAGAAAATCTGGCACCCATGTCCACTAGGAACTGAACAGCTTGCAAGCCCACTGTTAGAGTTACCCAAGGTTCCTCAGTCTTAACTCAGGTTGTGGGACCCTGAAGAGGCAGCCCTGGGGCCCATTATTGGGAACCTGGCTCTGAGGACCCCAGGTCTTTCCGGACCTGGGGACACAGATTTCCTGTGGTCCCTCTTGCACCACGGGCAGGGTGTTGGAGGGTGTTTGTAGCCTCTCTGTCAAGGGCACTAGCTTTTGAAATTCCCTGGCTTCCCACACCAGAAGCAGATCTGAACCTGGGTTTTTGTGGGGTCAGCATGCACCTATACTGGGGTTTTTGTGGAATTGGCATTTAAGCATATGGCAGCCAGGATTTCCCCATGGTGTTTCTTCTCTTTTTCCAAATCTTTATTTTAATAGACAGAATTAGTGGCCTGCACTAATTGTTCCAGTATATATTTTCTCAAATCTGATGTCAGTTTTTGAAGTTTCCTCCTTATATCTGGCACAGATTGGGTTAAATACTTGTCTTTGAGAATAGCCTCCCCTACTACCGAGTCTAGCATTAAGTTAGTGAATTTTACCATAGCCTTTTTTAGTTTCTCTAAAAAGTTCATAGCAGCTTCATTAGGGTTTTAATATATGGCTGCTAATTGGCCATAATTGAGGGGCTTAACCTTAGCTTGCTTTAATCCCTCCTGTATGCAGTACAGATAATGATTTCTAAACCATTTTTTTTTTGAGATGTCAGTGCCCCATTTGGGATCAGCTAGTGGTACTGCTTGTTCTTCTCTGGGAATATTTTGTCTATCATCTGAGTCCTCATTTGTGGATGCAGCAAAATAACAATTGCCCATTGCTCTAGCCTTATTATATACCCGATCTCTTTCTAATGAAGTCAGGGTCTGCTCAAGAAGTAATTTAACATACCTCCAAGTAAGATCATATGAAGATCTAAGTAATTTGAATGCCTTTATGTACTAATCAGGGTATAGCTCCCAAGAACTCTCTTGATTTCTTTCAGTTCTGCTAGCGAGAAAGGCTGGTGGACCACTTTTGACCCAGTTCTCCCTCCCCCTACTGATACAAGAGGAAGCATTGCTCCCTTAGCTCTGGCTTCTGTTTTTCAGTATGGGTCATCTCTTGGGTTTCCCGATTATCAGGATTGGCATTATGATGTGGAGAGACCTTGTTTTGGTTCAATCCCTTGCACATTAGAGGGAGTTCTGTGCTATGGATCCCACAAGGCCCTCTTCCTGCTTTTTTTTTTTTGTTGTTGTTCTAATTAATCTTTATATTCTTTTTTATCCAAGGCTGCCAAAATAGTTTTAACTCTGCAATTTTTAAATAAATCAGGGTCCTGTAGATTAAAAAACAAACAGCTGAAGATAAGCTATCTCTGTCCATTTGCCCTTTTGAAATGGGGGGTTTCTTCTGAGCCCCCAAGATGAAATGGGGGTTCTTGAGAAGAAACTTGACATTTCCTAATCGGGTTCTTATCTACAGTGAGCAAACAATGATACCCACAGACCGCAGGAAGGGGAGTAAATGGTTTATTGGAAGCAGGAGGGAGTAAGGAAAGATGGCTGAACACCCCAAAGGGGCTGTCGGAACTTTGGGGTCCAGCAGCTGCCTTCAGGACATTACTTGGGAGTAGCCCAAGCTGAATGCCTTCAATTACAGGCTGCTTTCTTCCAGAGTCCACGCAATCTGCCAGAAAGGAATAGGGAAAGTGGCAGAACACCTCTCGGGCTGTTGGGTCTCTAGTGTCCAGTCACTGCCTTCAGGACATTACTTGGGAGTAGCCCAAGCCGAATGCCTTTAATTACAGATGGCTTTCTTCTAGAGTCCACGCGATCTGCCAGAAAAGAGGAGCAGGTCACCCCTAGGGGCCCTGGTCAGCCATGATGTCCAGCAGAGGCCTTCAGGTCACTACCTGTGAGTATCCAGGGCCACGTGCCTTCATTGCACTCTACCTTCTCTCAAGGCTAACACGACCTGCGAGAGAGAGAGAAAAGCTCCCCAAAAGGGGAGGGGGGTCCCCGAGAGGGAAAAACCCCATTTGGTGGCTACACTAGGGGCTTTGCTTAATGTCTGCATGTCCTCTGTTTGGCTATGGTGAGTTTGGGATCCTGGGAATTCTGGGAAGCAGCTCTCAGAATTTGCATAGGGTATTTGCAAGTCCTTTGAAGAGTCTCCTTTCATTCAGTAGGAGCTGTCAGAATCCTGGGTTTGTTGATTAGTAAACTGATGGCTTTGTGAAGCTTTGGTGCTTCTTATCTCTGAACCTTGACCCCTTTGCCCCTCAGGAAATTGACTTTTTTCTACTGAGGCCTCTTCTCTATCTGCCTACTTTCTTTCTACCTCCTCACTTTTTTTTTTTTTTACAAAATATATCTAATTGCCATATGGTATTATAATTTAAACTTCCATAAGGGGGGCTGGGTCTCTCTATGCCCCAGCATGTATGTACTGTGGCCATACTTGGGTGCAGAAAAAAAATTGAAAGCTCTCTTAGCGTTTTGGGGTCAAATTTTTCCCAATTTTGGAGAACACATGCGAGCAGAGATATGGCTTCTACTTTGGATTGCTGGGATTCTAAGAGAGAGAGAGAGAGAGAGAGAGAGAGAGAGAGAGAGAGAGAGAGAGATTGCAGAGTGCACAGAAGGTCACCCTCCTTGCACCCTGTGAAAATGAGTGGCTCAGTTCAGTTGAGGGCATCCATCTGGATGCCTGTGTGCGTGGATGTGGTGAAAGTGGCCTCACTGTCTACTGGGAGTTTCTCTAAATGTTTGAGACAACACTCTTGTCTATGCCCTGCCTCACTCCTTCCTGCCTGTTTCTTGTCCTCTCTATATCTGGATGGCGTTCTCTATAGCTAAGAAAACACTGCAGTTCTCAAAAATACTCTCATTAATTTGCGTCCCTGAAAATATACCACAAGTTTGGTGGGGATAAAAATCCAGGCCAACAAGAGGTCTGAAGTGGCCCCCTACAGGAACTATTCCTTTCCAGTTTCTACCCTAAGGGCTTTCTGATGCATACTGGAGCTGTGTCTGCCTACTGAATGCAGTAGCTAGTGGCGATGCTTGCAAAATGCGGCACCTAGCAGGCATGCCTTGCTTATTGTCCTGACCGGCGACTGCTGTTTAGTGAGAGATGATGGCTGTCACCTCCTGTTTTGGGGTATTTTTGGAGGTGGAATATGGGCATTTTTAAAATTTAACTTTTTACAGGGCTTTTAAAAAGAATGTCTCATCTTTGATGGGGTCAGAATGGATGGGTACTCATTTGGACCTTACAAGACAATAGTGGGTTTCCTCAGGTCCCAAATATAGACCTTTGACAGGTCTAGCCTCACTTACGAGAGCATGAGGCAACATAAGCTGTTATCTCGAAAGGCGTGAGGCTCCTAAATCACTGTAATTAAGTAAGCATGAGGAGGGCCTGGAGTCCCCTCTTGTCTGCTCTACACTATTTAAAGGAGTTACTTCCCAGAGGTGATTCAACTGTGGGCTAGTTCTTTGGCTGGGGCATCTGCATGAACCAGAATTGCCTCCCAGACACTGAGTTTCTACATTGTTGGTATAAGAAAAACATTGCAAGATGGTATTGTTTTGGAGTTAGTTCGTATATAGGAAAGCATTTGTGAGATGTTTGTTTGCATATGTAATAAAAATGGTTTTACATAAAATTAGTTAAAAGACTTACAGTAAGTTTCTATTAAACCTACTTCTTTTAACACCTCTTTAGGGTGAATTCATTCAAATTACCCCCTCATACTATCCCTGGATAGTATAGGGCTGTAACTGTGTTCTTTATTTCTACCTTTGTAATAATCTATCTTTTTAATCAACTCATTTAAATCTTAAAAAAAGACCTCTGTAGGCCATTCTATTCATATTTATATTTGGCCCATGATCTCTAAATTATGTGGTTAAGCTTGTCTTCAACAGAGTTAAAGCCATCAAGTTCCAGATGATTCTTCAGATAATATCCCAGATGAATATCTGCCAAAACCCCTTCGATGGCCATAGACTCAAGACACTCACCCATCGGACTCCCTCAAAGCCAAGCTGCTTACATGCACCCTAAAGCAGGGGCTTCACTTCATCCTTTTTCAGCATTGAAGAAGTTAATGACAAAAAATTTGGTGTCCTTATTTCTTTGCTATGGGTGAATGCAAGTAGTAAAAATAGGGGGAGATTGATGGAGATTGAGCTTATATTGATTGTTAATAAGAACTGTAAAAATAAAAAAGCTATGTTTACCTTTGGCCTGACAAGTGTCAAGAAGTTAATAGAAAGAGGGGGCAATGTACCAGTATTGGGAAATAGCTTCAAAATGTATTTAAAAATAGCTTTGGTATTAATGTGCTCATATCGGCAAATGGCTTCAAAATGTATTTGAAAATAGCTTTGGTATTAGAAAGTCAGAGCTTGAGTGTAGGGAAGGAACCCTGTAGGGTTCCTAGCACCAAGCGTAATTAGCAAGAAAACAGAGGGAGACCAGGGCCTTTTACATTTTAAAAACAAGTAAAAATTCTCCAAGGATGTGGGAAGATGCCACAAGTCTTCAAGAGATCTCTCAATCTGATAATTACTTAACACATTTTGGGGTGTAACAAAAGGCTTGGGGTCTGTAGTGGAGACAGGGCAGGCCTAAAGGAAGGAATCCCCACACAAACAGGCCTGCCCTAAGAAGGGGCGGATCTAGTTGGGTCAGAAGACTATTGGTAGAGCAAGATAAATGATAATGTATCTTTATAAAAGTTGATCTGTATCCAAAACTTTAGTAATTTATTTTCTGTGCCAGTATAGGGAATGACCTAGGAAGATTTGGGAAAGCTCTGATTATTAATATATTTCAAAAGAAAATAATTGGTATATTTCAAAATAGTTGTGTCAAAATGGAGGCAGACATGGATAAAGAAAGGACTTGGTTTAGGCCTAACAACAGGCAGCTATTCCAGTGTAAATCAACCTAGCTCAAAGTACTTAACAAGTCAATAGAGGAGAGCTAGGGCTTCCTCTTTCTAAAGACAGATCTACATGATCTAGGGGGGATGGGGCAGGGTTTGACCTTGCCCTCCATGAAAGGAGACACCTTACCCCACCTTGCTAGGGGAGGTACCTTACAGGGACGTTCACGTCAGAGTCACACGAACAAGATGGAGGTCATGGGTATAAAAGGCCAAGTCCACGTGTAAGCCCTTTGGTGTACTCATTCGAGTCATCCCTGTACTGGTATTGGGAAGGGAGTTTAAAAAGTATTAATGTATCAATCCTGGGAAAGATGTCCAACCTTGAAACATATCTTCTTTACTAAGAAAGCCAGGGTTAGCCAACATGTCCTTGCATTCCTAAGAACAATTTAACACAGTTTGGGGGCCTGTGTTTGAAGATAGAGATGCCTCCCTCTCAGGCCATAAATCTGGGCCTGTGTTTGGAGACAGAGATGTTTCCCCCTTTTAGGCCATAAACCCAGCTGGAGAGATAACAGAAGCAGAGCAGGGGCTGGCGATAAGGTGTAACATGATCTCCAAAAATCAAAGGGACCTGCTGGACTTAAACAGGATAAAAACTCAGTAAACTGGAGTTCTTTGGCATTTTCACTCGAATTGCTCCCCTGTGCCCCGCTCCGGCACAGGGCTGTAACTCTCTCTATATTTCTATCTTTTTAATAAACTTCTTTAAATCTTCAGCAGCTGTCCAAGCTATGAATACTTATTCTTAGCTTAGGACAAGAATCCACGGTTTTTCTGTTTGTCTCTGTGTGTCTGGTGGTGGTGGTGGATTATTTCACACCACACACCTTTTCCCCCAACCTATCCCCTGCAACAATCCCCTCATGCCATCTTGGCATGGGGCTATATTTCTATTTTCTGTATTTCTATCTTTATAATAAACTTTTTAAAATCTTCAGCAGCTGTCCAAGCAATGAATACTTATTCTTAGCTTAGGACAAGAATCCAAGGTTTTTCTGTTTGTCTGTCTGTGTGTCTTGTGGGGGGGGGGGATTACTTCACACACACACCACACACCTTTCCCCCCCAACCTATTCCCACAACATATTTGGCGCCCACGCCGGACTATCCACAGCTGCAGGTGACTCCAGCCGACGGTGGTTCTAAAGCCACTGCATCTTGAAGGTCAGTAACCTTCCCCAAAATGGGACCAGATCTCAGAGGATGACTGGATTGCTGGTGCCAATGAGCTCCCTGGGACCATGGAGACCCCCTGCCACGGCCTAGCTACAGCAGAATCTCCAGGGGAAGGGAGAAATTCCCATTAAATAGTGTAGGGGATGATAGAGGACTGAGAACCTCCTCCCGGCCTACTACAAGGCTTAGTGGCGGCCAGTATGCGATCTGAGATCCGTACCCTATGGGGGTAAGATCTTTGCTGCCTATGCCTATATAGGGGGTGCAGGGCCAGTGCTTGGTCCTTATTGAGGCTTCTTGGAAACCGCTATTGTCTTGTCAGGCCCAATGAGTGCCCATCTATTATGCCCACATCACGGATGGGACACTGTTAAAATTCCTATACAAAGTTAAATCTAAAATGCCCATGGCCCACCTTGAGAAAGCTCTCCAAACAGGAGACTCAAGCTAGTGAATGGTAGTTTTTTTCTGTAGTTTGAAACAGATTCTAGGAAGATAAGCTAGCGCGTTTGTTTTTAGAGATGGCATCTAGGTAGCGTTGCCATTGGCAACTGGAGCCACATGTAATAGTTCTAAATTTCAGAGCATGAAGGGTTAAGCTTTTTCAAGAGGTCAAAAAGAGGAAAAAGTTCCAGTCAGGCAAGTCTGCTAGGTGAGGGCCACACTCAGCAGGAATTGTGTGACATTCAACAGGCAGGGAAAGCTCAATTTGCATGGAAAAGCCCTCTGAGGAGGCAGCTCAAAGAAAAGCAATACCCAGCCGCTGGCTGGCTTGGGGATTTGTAGGCCTTGCAGGAGTAAAGTAAATGTAGGAAAAAACATAGACACCCCATTGGGAAAAGGGGGCACTGTGAAAGCGAGGGAAGTGGAACAGGAGTAAGGGGGCTAAAACTCCATATCCATTCCGTCTTTTTGGTGGAAGGTACTGCCCAGTACTTCTCCATGAACGGGACAGCTGGACATCCACAGCTGGACCAATGGCTTTAGGACAGGAAATTTCATCCGGACAGAGAATGGGCCACGCAGCTCGATCGGACAGGGGAATATGGGCAAGGGGAAAGGGTGGCAAAGCCTCTTCCCATTTAATACCCTCCCGGTGGGCAGCAAAGTGTGGAAAATGAGGCCACCCTCTAGGCCCCCACTTACACAGGGTGCAGGGACAGGAGGATGACCTTCTGAACACAGTACACTTCTCTGTCTTAAGATGAGATTCCATGCATGTCCTAAGCACTAGGATAACTCGGTTTGAGTGCACAGCTCTGGGGGAGGGGGGACTACCTTTGCCCAGACAGGATACTAAAAACACACCCTTTTCCTCTCAGATGGGTTCTCAGCACTCCAAAGTGGAATCTGGATCTCCACTCACATGTGTCCTCCAAAATTGGGAGAAGTATGACCCTAAGATGCTAAAGAAGAAAGCTCTCATATTTTTTTGCACCCAAGTATAGCCACAGTATGCGTTAGGGGACGAAGACACGTGGCCCCCACAGGGAAGTCTCAATTACAATACTTTAAGGCGATTAGATCTATTCTGTAGAAAGGAGGGTAAATGGACAGAGATAGCTTATCTTCAGTTATTTTTTTTTACTTACGGGAACATCCAGAGTTATTTAAAAAGTGCAAGGTCGAGGCTATTGTGGCAGCGTTGGCTAAAACAGAATCTAAAGAGCAAATGGGACAGAACAATCAGAAAGAGGGCCTTATAGGAGCCACGGGACCCCCTCTCATGCCCACGGGATCAAACCAGATGAAGGCCCCTTCACCTCAGGGTAGCAACCCTGATATGCAGGAGACCCAAGGGGTGCCAGATGCTCAGCTACAAAGAGGGATGTTTCCTCTCGTTTCGGTAGGAGGGGGAAGAAGGGGGTCAAAGCGAGTCCATCAGCCTTTCTCGCTAGCAGAATTAAAGGAAATTAAAAAGGACTTGGAAAGTTATACTACTGACCCTGACCATTACATAAAGGCATTCAAGTTACTCAGTTCGTTGTATGATCTTACTTGGAGAGATGTTAGATTACTTCTTGAACAAACTCTGACTTCTATAGAAAGGGAGAGGATATATAAAGAGGCTAAAGCAGTGGGGGATGATTATTTTGTTGCCTCCACCAATGAGGGATCGGAGGATAGATGGAATATTCCCACAGGGGAAACAGGCAGTGCCACTCGTAGACCTCAGTCCCTTGCAAGGAAGAAACAACTTGCAAAATGCAAAAGTTCTTGAGCCTGGCCACAATAAAGCTAGTGCATTCCAGGTGCAGCTTTAGCAGCCTGGGATCCACAGGGTCTTAGTGCTGCCAGATTAGTTTCCAATTGGTTTTGCCTATGGGCCTCAGACCACCTGGAGAAAAGAAAGTTCACAGTTCGATCTGTCCACATGCAGTTCTTTCATGAGGATTAAATATAAGGCTATTACACCACCTCAAAAGAATAGATGTTGACATTATTAGTTAATTCTTTACCCAGTAGAAGGGAAGGCCATCCTCAGACAGATTAATACTTCAGGCTGCCAATTTGGTTTGACAGAGACTTGAAAAGGGAAAGATAGATGGACAAAAGCCATTTAAGGCTTCTGGCTGCTCGCAAAAGCCTAGGCTCAAGTCTGTTTAAGGTGGAAAAGAAAACACAACTCTGGAGGAAATGCTCTCAACCAGGAGGCCATACAGGCCCTCTGAGGCCTGGGTCATAGTGCAAAGGGGGACCATTAAATGGCTGAGCACCCCCAGTTCTGGAGGGAACTGGGGTCCTCAGACCTATGTTCCCAGCGAGTCCTCCCAATTACCACCACCTGAGTTAACTAAAAGAGTCTTAGGCGATCACACGGTGAAATCTCGGAGGCCAGATCTGAGGCAGTGTCCTTCTTTCCCGGCCCAAGGTCCAAAAGCTTAGCCAGGGTACGGAGTCTTTTCAGGCCAGCCCTGAGACATCTGTTTATTCAGCCTGCAGAGGTGTTTAAAATGACCTTCCATTCTACATTCTTAGCCACACTAGAAAATTCAACGCCTCTGATAACAAAGTTTTTTTTTTCTTTTGCTGGTTGCAATAAAGTTATTACTCAAAGATATTTTTATCTCAATTAGTCTTAGCTAAAATGGTTACTTCAGGAAAGTTGTCCAATTAGACTCCTGTGAGAGGTGATTAAATAAAGTTATTTTCTTTGACAAAATCAATGTTTTAAGACACTAGGGATGCTTTTGTGATGTCATGGATTTCCGTGGTAACTTATGATACAGTTTTTAAGGTGTGTGGTCAAATAGGATATACATTGTCTTTAATATTACTCCTTTTGCAAAATTAAGGTTTTCAGGTGCTAATGATATTTATCTGATGTCTTAATTTTCCATGTAATTTATAGTTCATTTATTAAAATGCCAAATGCAATGCTTTAAAATGCTCTTAACTTCATAAGGTTGAAAATAACACTTAAGTCTTTTAAATGTTTTTTTTTTTATTGCTGATATATGAACAACATTATTAAATGGTATGCTTTTGGGGGGGTTGCTTGTATATAACAACAAAATATAGATTTAGAAAGACTATAGATGTATTTCTTTATATATTGGTAAATACAGAAAAAGAAAATGTTCTGAGACTAAGAAAGCATGTTGTAAGGTTTATCCTGATTGTCCGAAAGGGAAAACAAAGGACCAGGATAGGAAAATCAGAAGATTAAAGTAAGTTGTAAAAATTAATTCCAAAAGCTTGTTAAATCCACCAGACAAGCAATCTAGAGACACACGTCCAGGTAAAAATTGGCAGCTTGGTTTCACTCATGCCAAGGGAAGCTTTTAGATCTTTTCTGACTGGGACATAGTCCTAGATACCAATGTTACCCTATTGTCAGCTACCAGCAAATCTTAAGTAAACTTCAAACAGGGCCAGAGAAAAAGGGTAAATTCTGCTTTGTCCAGATGACCTGGTACTCATCAAATCATCTAAAATCTTTATTCCAAAGCCTATTTCAGGTTTCCACAACACTAATTTCTGGATTTACATGATGCAAAATAAACTTAATGCATCCCACTTTTATGTGTTTCAGCTTAAATCAACAAAACAGTTCTATTTCTCATTTAAATGCTATGTTATTAACCTATATCATAAATATTATCTCATAGGGATAAAGCTTTCTGACAGAAGAACCTGGCAGACATCTACCGAGGCCTTTGACTCATCATAGACACAGATGACATGGACCCATCTGATATCCCCATGCCAATTACATACATATGTACCCTAAGCCGGGGCCCCCTTACATCGCCCCTATTCAGCTTCAAAGCAGCTCGATGAGTCGTCGCCCTGATTCCTTTGCTAGGGGTACATGTATGTATGTAATAATAATGGGATAACATTGATGGAAACTTAGCTCATGTTAAATGTTTGTAAAATTATAAATGTCAAACTGTATTTTCTGTATCTACCTTTGGCCTGACAGATGTCAGGGAGTTACTAGACAAAGGGGGGAATGTGCCAGTATGGGGAATGACCTAGGAAGATTTGGGAAAGCTCTGATTATTAATATATTTCAAAAGAAAATAATTGGTATATTTTAAAATAGTTGTGTCAAAATGGAGGCAGACATGGATAAAGAAAGGACTTGGTTTAGGCCTAACAACAGGCAGCTATTCCAGTGTAAATCAACCTAGCTCAAAGTACTTAACAAGTCAATAGAGGAGAGCTAGGGCTTCCTCTTTCTAAAGGCAGATCTACATGATCTAGGGGGGATGGGGCAGGGTTTGACCTTGCCCTCCATGAAAGGAGACACCTTACCCCACCTTGCTAGGGGAGGTACCTTACAGGGACGTTCACGTCAGAGTCACATGAACAAGATGGAGGTCATGGGTATAAAAGGCCAAGTCCACGTGTAAGCCCTTTGGTGTACTCATTTGAGCCATCCCCTCATGCCATCTTGGCATGGGGCTGTATTTCTATTTTCTGTATTTCTATCTTTCTAATAAACTTCTTTAAATCTTCAGTAGCTTTCCAAGCGATGAATACTTATTCTTAGCTTAGGAAAAGAATCCACGGTTTTTCTGTTTGTCTGTCTGTGTGTCTTGTGTGTGTGTGGGTTACTTCACACACACACCATGCACCTTTCCCCCCCCAACCTATCCCCGCAACATTTTCGAATTACTCCCCTACACCCACCCATTTGGGTGTAGGGCTTTAATATCTGTTTCTATCTTTACATCTTTGAAATAATAAAATTGCTTAAGATTACAGCAAAAAAAGGAGTTCCAGCTATTGTTTAATACAAATAGCTAAGAACAAGAACCCATGGCTACATCTCACTGTTACAGTTTTGGAGACTTACAGGGTACCATAACAGTTTTCACCATAACAAAATGCTGAAAATTTTATTTCTTCTATTCTACTATATTAGGTTGATACAAAATTAGTGCACAAAATTTAATTGCCTTCAAACAAGCCTAGAGTACACATCTGTAATCCCAGATACTTGTGAGGCTGAGGCAGGAGGGTTGTGAGTTTGAGGCCAACCTGGGCAACACTTCTTCATCTATATACACAATCAGATAGAAAGCACAATAAAATCTACTTGAGCACTGGAGTGTTCTCTTCCTCAAATCTTAGACTGCATTGCCTATATACTGTGAGTAATAGAATACTAAAACTATAAGCAATATTGATTTTCAACCAATTAAATTCAATCTTTAAAGATTTCCTTTAAAGAATCTAAAGATTCTCAAAAAAGAATTTGAGAATGCTACCTGAAATCATCTAAAACTGCATTTCAGTTTTAATCCACCAGATGTCACCTGAAAAGAAGTAAAAAGCGCTATAGACTATATGCAATTCTTCACAAATGAAAAATATTTTTATCTTTTATGCATGAGTATTAGAATGTTCTTGTTATTATATGTCAGTAATAGGAAAAGGAAGAAGCATGTCAGTTAAATCCCTGGCAGATAAATAACACTGTCATAATCAGACTCTCAAATATAATCAACTGACAGTCTCTAAAATAGATTCAGTTTCCAAAATTTTATACTAAATCTAAGAATCTCTTTTAATAAAAATTGTTAAAAGAGTTTTCAATACTGTCAATCTTATATGAGATAAATAGCTTTTTGAAATTCTCAATTATTTATACCAGAATATAAACAGAGAGAGAGAGAGAGAGAGAGAGAGAGAGAGAGAGAGAGAGAGAGAGAGACTCAACTTCATTCTTATGCAATCAATTATTTTTTAATATGTTTACATACCTGTAAGGCCCTGCATATTATGTCCTCTAACCCCATCTCCTGTTTTGCTTTTCTCCTGGTTCTTTGCTATCCTGGGCTTCTTTCAGCTTCCAGAATGGGCCAGTATCCCTTTGCATATATTAGCAACTCTTCTGGAACAAGCATCTTAACCTTCATTTATCATATTAGTCATGATCCTTTCAGAGACAGTTTGAAAATCAGTTCCCAGGGAAGACCTCTTAGGCCACCTCCCACCTTCCCATCCCCAATCTAGATTTGTATTCTTTCTGGTCTGCATTTTTTTTGTAAACTTTGTCACGATTTGTTATCTATTCATGTAAGAATTTTATTAATGTTCTTTCTTTTTTAGAGAGTAACCCCCATGGTGCTCCTCTGTGTCTCTGCTTTTCATTACTGCGTCCACTGTAGCACCTGATAAGTGTTTGCTGAAGGAAAGAATCACTGAATTTAGTTATAATGTCTATATTTTTTTGTCTGTTAGAATGCAACTTCCAGGGAAAAATGATCTTTGTTCTATTCACTGTGCCATCCCTATGCTTGCAACAGGCCCAATATACTCATCAATAAATACTTTTTAGGTAGATCTATGAATAAACAAATAAGCATAGGCTGGGCACAGTGGCACACTCCTGCAATCCCCATACTTGGATAGCTAAAACAGGATGATTACAGATTGGAGCACAGCCTCAGCAATTTAGTGGAACTCTTAGCAAATTAGTAAGACCTTGTTTCAATATGAAAAATAAAATAGGGCTGAGAGTGTATCTCAGAGGCATAAAATACCTTGGTTTAACCCCAGTACCAAAAATAATAAGAAGCATTTTTTGTTGTTGTTGTTTATATATGTTTGGTACTGGGGATTGAATTCAGAGGCTTCTGCCCTCAAGCTACACTCCAAACATTTTTATGTCTTGTTTTGGAGCAGGGTCTTTCTAGGTTGCTGGGACTGTCTATCATTCTTTCTGTCTCAGCCTCCCAAGTAGGTGTGTACCAGCACGCTTGGCTAGCATATATTTTCTGAAAAAAAAATTAGGACATATTTGGGCAAGTATTTGAAATTAGGACTAAAAACATTAGCAAAGCTAACAAATTAAAAATAATTCTTTTATATAAACTAATAGCAGCCATGCATGATGGCACATGCCTGTAATTTTAGTACTTGTGAGGCTAAATCAGGAGGATCCCAGGTTAAAGACCAGTGCATGGTAACCTAACAAGTTAAGTGGTAGTGCACACCTGGTTTCAATCACCAATACAAAAAAAATGAGGACTAAGTCTAAACATTTGGGGTAGAGGATAGACAAGGATGGGAGCAGAAGAAGTTCTTTTTTTATTTTATTGGTGCACTGTATTCATACATCATAATGTGATAAAAAATAATACTTTTGTAGACATACATGCACACATCGCCCAGTTAGCCCCTACCCGATCCCCACCCCGTTCCCTCCCCATCCCTCCTTACCATGCTTGGCTTAGTGGTTGACATCTAGCATTATAGCAATTTATCCAATATTAATGTTTATAATCTCACATAACAGTTTCATTTGTCTGATACCAAGCTTTGGATGACTTAAGGAAACATTTCAATATTTCTTTTATGCTTTCTTTCTTACCAGAGAATATTTCTTTCTTTTTCTTTTTTAAGGTGAAACTATCATATATTTATTTATTTATTTTTCACAAAAAATCTATCCTAATATGGAATATGGACTCTAGATACCCAAAATGATCTCGAAAAAGAACAATGCTAGAAGATGTATATTTCCTGATTTCAAACCATATAAAGCTACAATAATTGAAACAGTGTAGTACTGTTCTAAAGGCAGATATATAAAAGATTGGAGTTAAATAAGAGCCTAGAGATAAATTCTTCCCTATATTGTCAAGTTATATTTGACAAGGTTTCCATGAACATTTGGTGGAGGAAATAATAATATTTTAACTAAATATTGTTGAAAAATAATAATTACATGAAAAAGAATAAAACTGGACCCTTTTACCTAACCCCATATACAAATATTAACTAAAAAATAGATAAAAGACCTAAATATAAATCTTAAGATTATAAACTTTTAAAAGAAAATCTGGGCCATAAAACCTCACAACATTGAAATTGGCAGTGATTTCTTGGATATGATTTCAATGGCACAGGCAACAGAAGAGTATACAAACTCCCTAAAAAAAAATATTGTATATCCAAAGACAATGTAAACAGAGTTAAAAGTTACTGATAGAATGGGATAAAATATTTCCAAATATTTATATCTGAAGGTATATTAATATTCCAACTAGAAGTCCTAAAAATTAGCTACAATAAAAGCAAACAATACAATTTAGAGATAGGTAAAAGACTAACATAAATAATGAATCTCCACAGATAACCAATCTTAGTTGTCTGTTGGATGGACAATCTTGTTTCTCTGGTTCTGGTGTGTGTTACCTAATTCTTCTTTGTAGTTAATCTCTTTGAGTATTTTCTCTAGTGCTGGTTTTGAAGACATAAATTCCTTCAGTTTCTGTTTGTCATGGAAGCTTCTTATTTCCCCATCTAATTTGATAGAAAGTTTTGCTGGGTAGGAAATTTTTGGCTGGAAGTTGTTTTCTTTCAGAGTTTGGAATATGTTACTCCAAACCCTTCTGGCTCTCATGACTTGGTTTGGGAAGACTGGAGTGATTCTAATTGGTTTGCCTCTGAATGTCACTTGGCCCTTTGTTTTTGTTGCCTTTAAGATTCTCTGCTTGGCTTCCACATTGTTCATTTTGACAATTATGTGGCGTGGGGATCCTCTTCTCCGATCCTGTCTAAAGGGAGTTCTATAAGTTTCCTGGACCTGTGTATCGACCTCTTGCTCTATGTTTGGAAAATTTTCTGCTATTACTTCCTTGAAGAGATTGTTGATCCCTTTGGTTTCACTTTCTTTTCCCTCCTCTATTCCAATTATTCTTAGGTTAGCTCTCTTAAAATGGGCCCATATTTCTTCAATGTCAGATTCCTGCTGTCAGATATTTTTTCTAAATTGGAAACTATGCATTCATTTTTGGAGTAATCATCTTCTAAGAGCGAGATTCTATTCTCCATGTGGCCTAATTGGTTGTTTGTACTTTGAATTGAGGCCTTTACTTCATTAATTGTATCTTTTATCTCTTTTTGGCTCTCTCTGAATTCTTTTCAAAGCACCTCTATTATTTCTACAGTTATTTTCCTGATTTGATCTTCTAGAAATCTTTGAATTTCTGTTTTATCAGGTTCTGATGTTTTGGGGTTGTGGGCATTCATTGCTCCATTGTTATTCCTCTTTCTCATGATTTCAGAAGTTTGTGCCTTCTTTGGGTTCTTCTCTTGGGTCACTACAACTTCACTTAAGGTGCTCTGGATCTCGAGTCTGTGGTATCTCAGTCCCCACTACTCCTTTACTGGGTTGTATTGCAGAGTCTCAGACCCAGGGAGTCAATCAAGGCTGCTTTAGACCATGGGGGGGGGTGCCAGGTTGGGCGTTCTCCTATGGTGTGATATCTCTGCCACCGCCACTCCCCCACTGGGTCAAGTCCCTGGGAGTCAGTACTGGGATTTCTTCTCCAGGGCCCGCAATTTGACTCACTGTTGTTGAGTGTGCAGATGTAACTCGCTGCCGCTGCCTCCAGTGGCAATATGGCGCTGCTGCCATGCCCTCGGCCATGAGGCTGGCGTATTTCTTCTCTGGTTTTGAGCTCCGCTCTGAGTCCCTGAAAGGTGTGCTGAGCCCAGCCCCTAGGAGCTTTAGATACTCCCTGCACCGAGAAATCTGCCGAATTCCTACCGGCTGATCCGCAGCGGCTCACCTTGGCTCGTTGTTCGCCGCTCCTCTCTGGAGCATGGTGGGCTGTTGAGTGCATTGGTCTAGAGCCGTCCGGTGAGCTTGCCGCTGCCACTGGCAGTAAGGCGCTGCTGCCGCGTCCTCGGGTGTGAGGCCGGCGTATCTCCTCTGTGGCTCTGAGCTCCGTTATGAGTTCCCTTCCTCTCTGGAGCCTGGTGCTGCAAAAGAAGATGACACCTGTCGCTCCATGCCGCGGCTCCAGCTGCAGCATTGCAGTCTTGTTTCTGGTGTCTCATTTTTCCAGCCCTCTTTTTCTCTGTCCCTTGTAATTACATTTTTTGTTTCTCTGCTGATGGTGTTTTCTGGCTATGAAAGGCGCTGATTTTGTGGTAATAGAGATTGGTTGTTAGCGGGGCTTGTAAGCCCCACTTTCCTCCATCGCCATCTTCCAGAAGTTCTTAACTATCTTGTGCACTGGTAAAGTAATATGGGAGTCCTAGGTGAAATTACATTTCACTTATTATTTTCTTATAGTAGTAAATCAATTTCTCATTTCCCTCATTCACTTGCTCAGAAACCAAGCAAAACATGATACTGAGCCCCTTTTTATGATGTTTGTTTTTGTTAGTAATGCTGTAGATATTTTGGTGGAGAGGATGCAGTATAGGTACTGAGTGTCTCATAGGTGGATGCAAGGAGCAGCTCTTTAATCCAGGGAAGGGCTGGGATAAGGGGCTTTTTAAAGTATTGCCACAACATGGCCCAGTGACCATGACTGGAAGTGTTAAGTCAGTTATTCCACAACATCATTTATTCAGTCCACAACTTTCTATTGAACTATTATTATGTGCTAGTTAAAATGCTTAAAGCTAGGGATACAAAGCTAGAGGAGACATGATTCTCATCCCCAGGAAGCCAGGAAAGACAGGCCAGTAGGCCAACAGCTGAAGTCCAGTGTGGCCCATGTAATTATGATGCACAGGGTATGATAGGACTGCTGAGCATAAATTGGAGTTGAGGTAGAGGTTCTTAAGAGGGCCTACTTAAGGAGGTGACACCCATGCTTAGTTCTGAGGACAAGAAGTAGTTTGCTAAAGTAATGAAGAGAAATCAGCTTCTTAGATGAGAAGATTACATGAGAGAGAGCTCAGAGAAACAAGAAAGGCTGGCTTGTTTAGGTAAGGAGAGGAGATTCTGCAGTGGAAGAGTCACAGTGAACCTGACAAAGATGACAAGTTGACTTACCATTCCCATTTTCAAAACCTAGTCACCCATGAGTAATTCTTTTCTTTTTTCTTTTCTTTTTTTGCACACAAGGCAAAAATAAATGAGAGCTAGTAGAAAAGAAGTTTCTAACATGAGTGACAATCATTGCAAATACAGGCCTGGAAATCAATGAAATCATTGTGAGCTTCTGTGACTAGATTCCAAGAGACCAGGCAGACTATAGGGAGGACACCTTACCTCTGTGGTATGGGAAGAGCTGGGTGTGGTGGCACATACTTGTAATCCCAACATTTGGGAGACTGAGAGAGGAGGATACTTAGGCCTTTGCAACTCAGTGAGACCAGTTTAAAATAAAAAATAAAAAATAGGGTTGGGGGTGTAGCTTGAAGGTAAAATGCCCCTGGGTCCCATCCTAAGTACTTAAAAAAAAAGAAAGAAAGGAAGGAAGGAAGGAAGAAAGACAAGAAAGGAAAAACAATTTATCTGCCTTTTCCTCTCAGTCTCTACATTTCCTCAGTCAAGAGTCTCTCTATGTGGTGTTAATCTCCTTGGAAAGGTGTGATCAAAATTCTCAAGAGCATCTAGGGAAGCTGAGGTCATATCATCTTCCTGAAGTGGACAGTGCCAAATATGGATACTCATTACCTTTGAGCCCATTTTATAGCTGACTTTGCTTTTCAGAGATGAAGATGAAACTCTCTTGACATCTAAAATGGTTTGAGGACATGAGTCCAGGTTCTGCCAGTCAGCTGCACGTGGCTGGGGCTTCCATGTGGAGAGTTTGAGACACCTGACAGAATCTGTCATGGCAGGTAGGAGAGGCAGTACCCCCAACAGACCACTGTCAGAGGTCTCAGTAGTGGTCTTAATTGTTCCCCACTGGAGAAAGAGTGGGGTTGCCTATCCCCCAGGACAGCAGCAAAGGGGTATACACCAGAACCACCCTGATGTGTGACTCACATGGCTTCTGGTCTCAGAACACCCACAGCTGTTTCCTGGCTCCTCTGAATTCCTGATATCTACTTAAAGCTTTTAATAAAATTACCTTTATGCTTAGATAGGTAGAGTTTTTCTTTTTGTCTGGAATCTAGACTTTAAAAGAATTACATAGTCTAAAAATAAATTTTGGGGAGGAGAAAATGGCAATGGAGAGATGCAGCATATCTCACTAGCTGAAGGAAATTAAGTTTAACTACAGAGAAGGTAGGGTCTTAATAAACAAAATTAAATTCAGCTTATGACACAAAACAGACTCAGGGACCATGGTGGAAGAAATTCAGTAATTCAGACCTGCAAGATTCACTGCAACACAAAAAAAGCACAAGTGAGCTACAGACATGGGCATCCACTGGAGCTATAATGTGCCGCTGGCCCAAACAGGGTATTTGGGTATGGCAGTGCAAGAATTGCCCAAGAGACTGAAAGTGGTCATAGAGTTCCAAGATCTTAATCTTCAAGCTCACCCAAGCACCTGAGTGGCACCATTTGCTCACCAGAGGTGGCACCTGCAGAGGCATAGGGAGAACTTCAGGGACCCAGAATCAGACCTACTAACTGTGCGAGCAGAGAATCAGCAGGATATGGAAGAGCTGCCAGCCCTTCAGAGCCTCAGACTGTGCTGCCAGGTAAAAGAATGAGCTCAGATGATCCAGGCAACCTAGAGGGCACAGAGTGAGTGCCACCACACATGGTGTTAAGTGTGTGCACCAGTGTGTGCCAAGGGGGACAAGTTCAACTCCTGTGACACAGAAAGGGCATTTAAGGTGTGATACCTGCACAGGGACACAAGGGGTTGCTCCAAGCAAATATGAGACATTGGCATATACTCCAGAAACTATCACAGAATTCTGACATTCATAAATTACACCGTGCTTCCCTATATTTGTAAAGTAGTAGGATTTTTTTCTTGCTATTTTGTTTTGTTTTGTTATTTGGTTTTTGGGTTTTTTTTGGGTTTTGGTTTTTTTTGGGGGGATTATTATTTTTTTCTTCTTTTTTACTTTTATTTGGGTTTCTTGTTTGGTTCTTTCACTTCATATCACACAGTTGTTAGTTTATTTTATTTTATTTTTATCCTGTTTATTCTCTTAACCCTTTTTGTTCTCTCTTGGTGGTCTATTTTGTTTTTTTCGATGTTGTTGTTTATATTTGATGTATAATAGTTAGGCTTTGTACGTTATTTTGTTACTTTGTTTTTTCTCAATGTTGTTGTTTATATTTGATGTATAATAGTTAGGCTTTTTACATTATTTTGTTACTTTGTTTGTGTTAGCTCCTTTATCCCACTCCTTCTACAAAAGTCTTCAATTTAGACTACCTACTATCTTTCCTCAAAATTTTCTCTTTGTCCCTTAACTGTATCTCTTTAATACACAAAGTTTCTCACATCTCCATTCTTAAATATTTTAATAAATACAAGAGTCCTACTATCTAAACTTCTCCTATTCTCAACCTGATACAACCTTATTATACTTAAATTTTTCCACAACCTAATTATATCCTCTACCTTAACTGACTCCTGTACCCATCACCCTAGCTACTCCATCATCATCCAATCTTCATCACTCGAAAAAGTACTGTTTATGTGTTGACTCTTCTAAACTCCTACTACTCAGCCTGGACTAAACATAATACCCACAAACGATGGAAAGATATCAGAAAAACAGGCCTGAGATCTTGGAAAATATGAGAACCAGGAATAGTGGAGAAATAACAGAAGTCACAAATACTGACCTACAAGAAATGCAAGAAGGGGAGTTCCAAATCTTGGTCTACAATATGATGAAAGGATTTAAAACAAGTCTAGAGGAGATGAAAGATGAATAAGAAATACTAAGAAAGAATCAGAAAGAAATGAAAGAGTCAATTAATAAAATGAAGACAGCAATAGAAAGAAATTCTGGAAGATTAGATGAAATGGAAAGTAGAATATAACTGTTAGAAGACAGTTTACCCCAAACTAAAAACACAGTCAACAGTATACAGAAGTCATTACAGCAACAAAACATAAACATCCAACAACTATGGGACAGCATGAAGCATACTAACTTACAAATAAAGGCATTGAAGAAGGGTTAGAGGTATAGACCAAGGGCATCTATAATCTCTTTAGAGAAATAATTTCAGATAATTTTCCAAACATGGAAAGAGGCTTGGATCTTCATGTCCAGGAGACATGCAGAACACCATTAAGATCAAAGACGGACCTCCACACACCACATAATAGTCCACATAATAGTCAAAATGACCAACATAGAAACCAAGGAAAAAATCTTAAAAGCAGTGAGAACAAAAGGATGGGTGACATATAGAGGCAAAACAATAAGAATCACCCCAGACTATACAACACAGGTCATGAATACTAGGAGAGAATGGTATGACTTGATTCAGACCTTGGAAGAAAACAACTTCCAACAAAACTACTAATTTCAGCAAAACTACTATTCAAAATTGATAAAAGTGTTTCAAGATAAACAGAATCTCAAAAAATCACGAATTCAAAGCCAACACTAGAGAAAACACTTAAAGAAATAAACCATAAGAGGAAAAAAGAAGCAGATTTCAGAACCAGAGAAGAGAGGAACTTGATCAGTGGGGCCTCTAAGTAAAGAAGAAAAAACAGGCTACCTAACAGAAGACAGAGCATAAATTGACAAAAAACAAAAGTCATATTTCAATACTAACTCTTAACATCAAATGACTTAAGTCACCAATCAAAAGACATAGACTGACAATGTGGATTAAAAAATATTCCAAATATATGCTGTTTGCAAGAAAATCATCTTAGAGCCCAAGACTTTCAGACTGAAAGTGAAAGAATGGAAAAAGATATGCCATGCTATTGGAGACCAAAAAAGGAAAGGGGTAGCAACCCTGATATCCAACAAAACAGACTTTAAACTAAAACACATCAGAAAGGAAAAAAAGAGGGCACTTCCTTATAGTAAAAGGAACGATACACCAAAAAGATATAATAATAGTATATGTGTATGCCCCAAGTGTGGGTAAAATCAGAGTTTTAGTTGAAAAATTTTAAATGTATTTGTTCTTAATTAATTATTTTTAATTTTTTATTGGTGCATTATATTCATACATCATATTGGGGTAAAAACTTGTGTGGGCATACATGTACACATCACCCATTTAGCCCCTATCAAATTCCCACAACTTTCCCTTCCCATTTCTTCCCTTGCTTGGCTCAGTTGTTGACTTTGATATGTATAAGTACATTTTATGTTTTAGAGTATTTCCTGCTTTCCCCTTTCCATCTGCTCATTTAGGTTGTCTTGTTTGTGCCTCTATAGGATTTCCTTTTTCATCTAGAGTTCCTCCTATGATACATTTCTCCTTAGCTTTGACATATTAGGAAAAGCATTTGATTTCTTATTTTTTGTGACTGACTAATCTCGCTTAGCATAGTGTCCTTCAGTTCCATCCATTTCCCTTAAAGTGATGTAATTGAGTTTTTTTAATGGCTGAGTAAAATTCCATTGTGTACATATCCCACAGTTTTGTAATCCATTCATCTGTTGATGGACATCTTGGCTGGTTCCATAGTTTGGTTTTGATGAATTGTGCAGCCATGAACATAGATACACTTGCATTAGTTTGGTAGTTTGGTTTCCTTTCTTTTGGGTAGATACCCAGAAGTGGTAATGCTGGATTAAATGGTAGATTTGTTCCCATTCTTCTGAGGATTCTCCATATGGTTTTCCAAAGTGGTTGCACTAATTTGCAATCTCACCAACAATGTTTTAGAGTTACCACTTCTCCACATACTCACCAGCATTTGTTGTTGTTTGTGTTCTAAACGATTGCCATTCTAGTTGGAGTTAGGTGAAATCTCAGGGTAGTTTTGATTTGCATCTCTCTTATTGCCAATGATGTTGAGCATTTTCATTTTTTCATGTACTTATTGGGCATCTGAATTTCTTCTTTTGTGAAGTGTCTATTTAGTTCGCTTGCCCATTTTGTTATTGGATGATTTGATTTTTAATTTGAGTTTCTTGAGTTCTCTGTATATTCTAGATATTAGTCCTCTATTGCAGGGGTAGGTGGCAAAAATCTTCTCTCATTCTGTTGGATCTCGAATGAGGTTCTTGACAGTTCCCTTTGCTGAACAGAAACTCTTCAGTTTCATGCAATTCCACGTATTGATTCACCCTTTAATTTGTTATCCCTTTGGGGTGAGAAAATGTTTAACTGTGCCTATGTGTTGCAATGTTGGACCTATGCATTCTTCATGAGCTTCAAGGTCTCTGGTTTAATTTCCAAGTCTTTGACCCATCTTGAATTGACTTTTGTGCAGGGTGAGAAAGTGGGATTAATTTCTAATTTTCTGTGTATGGTTAACCAGTTTTGTCAATACCATTTGTTGAACAGACTATCTTTTTTCCAGTGTATGTTTTTGGCCCCTTTGTCAAAAATCAATTGTCTGAAAGTGTGTGAGCTTATATTTGGGTCTTCTATTCTGCTCCATTTGTCTATGTTTTGTGCCAGTATCATGCTGTTTTTATTACAATGGCTTTGTAGTATAGCATAAAGTCAGGTATTGTGATTCCTCCTGCATGGTTTTTGATGCTGAGAACTACTTTGGCTATTCTAGGCTTTTTTTTATTCCAAATAAATGTAAGGACTGATTTTTCTATGTCTGTGAGGAATGATCTTGGTAGTAATGGGCTTTGCGTTGAATGTGTAGATCACTTTTGGAAGGATGGCCATTTGAGTGATATTTATTCTGCTAATCCATAAACATGAAAAATCTTTCCATCTTCTAAGATCTTCTTCAATTATTTTTTTCAGTGTTTTATAATTTTCTTTGTAGAGATCTTTTACCTTCGTGGTTAAGTTTATTCCTAAGTATTTTATTTTTTTTGTGGGAGATCCTGAGTGGAAGTGTTTTCTGAATTTCTTTTTCAGTGAATTTATGGTTGGTGTACAAAAAAGCTTCTGATTTTTTAAGATTGAGTTTGTATCCAGATACTTTGCTGAATTTGTTGATTAGTTCTATAAGCCTTTTAATCGAGTTTGTTCAGTTTTCTAAATATAGTATCATGTCATCTGCAAATAGGGAATGTTTGAGTTCTTCTTTTCCTATTTGTATGCCTTTGATTTCCTTTTCTTGCCTTATTGCTCTGGCTGGAGTCTCTAGTACTATATTGAAGACAAGTAGTGATAATGGACATCCCTGTCTTGTTTCTGTTTTGGGGGAATTCTTGAAGATTTTCCCCATTTAATATGATGTTGGCAGTGAGCTTACTGTAGATTGCCTTTATGATGTAGAAATATGTTCCTTCTATTCCAATTCTCTGCAGTTTTTTTCATAAATGGTTGTTAGATTTTATCAAATGCTTTTTCAGCATCTATTGGAATGATCATGTGATTTTTGTCTTTGAATCTGTTTATATGATGAATTAAATGAATTGATTTTTGTATGCTGAACCAGCCTTGCATCCCTGGGATGAACACTACCTGATCATGTTGTATAATTTTCTTGATGTGGTTTTGAATGCGTGTTGCTAGTATTTTGTTTAATAGTTTTGCATCCAAGTTCATCAGAGATAGAGGCCTGTAGTTTTTCTTTCTTGAACTCTCTTTATTTGGTTTGGGTATTAGTATGATGTTGGCTTCATATTATGTATTTGGGAGAGTCCCCCTTTTCTTATTTCATGAAATATTTTGAGTAGTATTGTGGTTAGCTCGTCTATAAAGGTTTTATAGAATTCACTTGGGAAACCATCTGGTCCTGAGCTTTTCTTTGATGGTAAACTCTTTATTGCTGTTTCAATCTCTTTGATTGTTATTGGTTGGTTTAAGTGTTCTATATATTCTTGACTCAGTTTAGGAAGGTTGTACTTGCTTTTCTTTGATGGTAAACTCTTTATTGCTGTTTCAATCTCTTTGATTGTTATTGGTTGGTTTAAGTGTTCTATATATTCTTGACTCAGTTTAGGAAGGTTGTACTTATCTAGAAAGTTGTTATTTTCCTCCGGATTTTTCATTTTGTTTGAGTATAGTTTTTCAAAGTAGTTTCTGATAATCCTCTGAATTTCTACTCTCAGTAGTAATGTCTTCTTTTTCATCTCTTACCTTCATAATTTGGGTTGATTCTATCTTTTTTTTTTTAGTTAGATTTTGCTTTGCTTAGTTGTCTGCTGAATGGGAAGTCTTGTTTCTCTGGTTCTGGTGTGTATTACCTATTTCTTTTTTTGTAGTTAATCTCCTTGAGTATTTTCTCTAGCATTTTTTTTTTTTTTTTTTTTTTTTTTTTTTTTTTTTTACGGGCCAGGGGTTTGGAACCCAGGGGCATTCGACCTCTGAACGTCACCTCCTGCCCTATTTTTTATTCTTTATTTTGAAACCACATCTCACTTAGTTGCAAAGGGCCTCACTAAGTAGCTGAGGCTGTCCCTGAACTGCGATCCTCTGGTTTCAGCCTCCCGAATCCTGGGATTACAAGCATGCGCCATAACGCCCGGCTTAGAGCTGTCTTTGAAGACATAAATTTCTTAGTTTTTGTTTGTCATGGAAGCTTCATATTTCTCCAGCTAATTTTATAGATTGTTTTGCTGGGTAGAAAATTTTTGGCAGGATATTGTTTTCTTTCAGAGTTTGGAATATATTACTCCAAGCCCTTTTGGCTTTCATGACTTGGTTTGGGAAGTCTTGAGTGATTCTAATTGGTTTGCCTCTGAATGTCACTTGACCTTTTGTTTTTGTTGCCTTTAAGATTATCTGCTTGGCTTCCACATTAGTCATTTTGGCAATTATGTGACATGAGGATCCTCTTCTTTGATCCTGTCTAAAGGGAGTTCTATAAGTTTTCTCGACCTGTGTATCAACATCTTGCTCTATGTTTGGAAAACTTTCTTCTATTACTTCCTTGAAGAGATTGTTGATCCCTTTGGTTTCACCTTCTTTTCCCTCCTCTATTCCAATTATTCTTAGGTTAGCTCTCTTAAAATGGGCCCATATTTCTTCAATGTCAAATTCCTGCTGTCGGATTTTTCCCCCTAAATAATAAACTATGTGTTCATTTAGTGATCATCATCTAGGAGCGAGATTCTTTTCTCCATCTGGTCTAATTGATTGGCATCTGGTCTAATTGATTGGTTATAGTTTGAATTGATTCCTTAACTTCAATGATTGCATCCTTTATTACTTTTAAACTTTCTCTAAATTCTTTTTGAAAGTCTGGTATTATTTCTATAGTTATGTATCTGATTTGATATTCTGAAGATCTTTGAATTTTTGCATTATCAGGTTCTGATGTTGTGGGGTTGTGGTATTCATTGCTCTATTGTTATTCATCTTTCCCATAATTTCAGAAGTTTGTGCCTTCTCTGGGTTCTTCCCTGGGTCACTATGACTTCACTTAGGGTGCTCTGGATCTTGAGTCTGTGGTAATCTCAGTCACTACTACTCCTTTACTGGGTTGTGTCGCAAAATCTAAGACCCAGGGAGTTAATCGAGGTTGCATGAGACCTTGGGGGTGCCAGGCTGTGTGTTTTCCCATGAGCAGCTGTGACTACAATGTGGTATCTATGCCACTGATACTATTTCACTGGATTGGACTGCAAAATCTCAGACCCAGGGAGATTATCAAAGCAGCACAAGTCCCTAGTGTTGAAGTGCTGGGATTTCTCCTTTAGGGGCTGCAATTTCACTTATGGTTTTTGAGTGTGCTGATCTGAAGCTGTCACAGGCATGGTGCACTCACTGCTGCTGCTGGCAATACAGCGCTGCTGCTATGCCCTTGTCCGTGAGGCTGCCATGTTTCTTTTCTGGTTTTGAGCTCCATTCTGAGTCCCTGGAGAGCGTGATGAGCTTGGCCACTGGGAGTTTCAGATGTTGTTTGCACTGAAAGAATTGCTGAATTACACGCAAATGATCTACAGTTGCTCTCTTTATCTCCTTCTTTACCTTTCTGTGAGGAAAGATGTGCTGTGAGGGAAGATAGCGCTGGCGGGGCGTCAGCTGCCGCAGTGCCGGCTGGTTTCTTTTCTGGTCTCTGTTTGTTCTTCTAGTCTTCTTTTTCTCTGTCCCTTGTATTTACAGTTTTTATTTCTCTGCTGAAAGAGTTTTCTAGCTATAAAAAGTGCTGATTTTGTGGCAATCGAGATCAAGTGTTTGAGGGACTCGTAAATGCTGCCTTTCTAGGTCGCCATCTTCCCAAAAATTGTGTGCAACTACATTTGTAAAACAAACCATTCTGGACATCAGATCTCAAATAGACCCAAATACAATTGTTCTGGGAAACTTTTTTTTTTTTTTTTTTTTGGTGGTACTGGGGATGGAACCCTGCTACCTCCGGGCTAGACTCCCAGACCTATTTTATAATTTATTTGGAAACAGGGTCTCTTAAGCCAGCGAAGCTGGCTACCAACCTGCATGATCTTCCTGTCTCTAACTCCCTAGCATGGGCATTACAAGTGTGCGCCACCACACCCAGCTCTGGGAGGCTGTAACACACCTCTCACACTTCTGGATTGATCTTCAAGGCCAAAAATTACTAAAGACTCTTTATAACTAAAGAAAACTATAAACCAAATGGACCTAACAGACATATACAGAATATTTCAACCAGGAACTACAGAATACACATTCTGCTCAGCAGCCCATTGAACCTTCTCCAAAATAGATCACAACCTGGGATACAAAGACAGCACCAAGAAATAGAAAAGATATAATTCCTTGCATCTTTTCAGACCATAATGGAATCAAAGTAGAAATGAACAACAGGAAACTATTCTAATACATGGAAATTGAATGATACACTATTGAATGATGAATGACTAAGAGTGGAAATTAGGGGAGAAATAAAAAAATTTATGGAAATAAATGAAAACAGAGACACAACTTACCCAAATCTATGGAACACTATAAAGGCATTACTAATAGGAAAGTTTTTATTATTGAGTGCCCATATAAGAAGGACAGAAAATCACCAAGAACATAATGACACATCTCAAGGACCTAGAAAGACTGCAACAGTCAATTCCAAGGCCAGCAGAAGGCAGGAAATTATTAAATTCAGAGGAAAAATAATTGAAATAGAGAACAAACAAACAATTTGAAGAATCAACAAAACAAAAAGCTGGTTCTTTGAAAAGATTAATAGAATTGATAACCCCCTGGCCAACCTAACCAAAAAAAGAGGGAATCAACTCAAATTATTAAAATCAGAAATGAAAAAGGAGAGATCACCACAGATAGTGGAGAAATTCAAAGGATTATCAGAAACTATTTTAAAAATTTATACTCCAATAGACTAGGAAACATGGAAGAAATTGATAGATTTCTAAGCATAATTAACCTACCTAAACTGAACCAAGAGGACATAGCAAGGCTAAACCAACCAATAGCAAACAAAAAATAGAAATGGTGATAAAAATTCTTCCATCAAAGAAAAGCCCAGGCCCAGATGGGTTTCCAGCCAATAGATACATGAAAAGATGTTCTACATCGTTAGCCATCATGGAAATGCAAATAAAAACTACACTGAGATTCCATCTAACCCCAGTCAGATTGGCAAGCATAAAGAAATCAAATAATAACAAATGCTGGCGAGGATGTGGGGAAAAAGGAACTCTTTTACACTGTTGGTACAAGTGCAAACTAGTTGAGCCACTTTGAAGATCTATGTGGAGATTCCTTGGAAAACTGGGAATAGATCCACCATATGATCCAGCTATACCACTCCTGGGTATTTTTCCAAAGGGGTTGAAATCAGAGAACTATAGCAACATATGCATACCTTTGTTCATAGCAGCAAAATTCATAGTATTCAAAATATGGAACCAACCCAGGTGCCCATCAATAGATGAATGGATTGCAAAATTACTGGAAATACACATAATGGAATTCTATTCAGCTATAAAAAAGAACAAAATCATATCATTTGCAAGAAGACGGAAAGTCCTGGAGAGCATTATGTTAAGTGAGATCACCCAAGCACAGAAAGAGAAGGGACTTATGTTTCCTCTAATATGACCAAACTAGGGAGCATTGAGGATACCAGAGGGACTCCAGATAATGGAAGGGAAATCCCAGCAAAGTTTGAAGGAAGAGGAAGAAGGCTGAACTTGATTAATGTGGGGCTACATCTGAATATGTGTAAAAATGCATTGTTGGGAGGGGGTGAAGGGAAAACAGGGGTGGGGGAGAGAGGGCACCAAGTACAGTTTAAATGTATACCAATTATATTTAATAAAAATATGTATAAAAATAATAAAACACTGTAGAATTTAAATATATATATATATATATATTTAAAGTAAATCAATATATTTTGAAAAAAGCACTTCTGATAAATACTTTTCTTAAAAGAACTCTGCACTGCATTTACTTCTGTATAAAATAAATATAATAATTCAAAGATTAAAAAAATAAAAATAAGAATAAAATTTTAGTTTTCTTCAAGTTATGCCATACTCTGAATCTTAGATTTGTTTATGTAAAATATTTCATTAATTTCTATTCCATATTTCTATAACCATGAAGTTCTGGAATCTTAGACAAAAATATCATTTTAGAACCCATTTCATTTTATCACTCACCTTTGGCTTTGAGCAAAAATTTGTTTTGGTACTGGGGATGGAATCCAGGGGCTTTCTACCTCTGAACTATACCCCTCAGCTCTATTTTTCATTTTTTATTTTGAAATAGGGTCTCACTGAGTTTCAATGAGCCTCACTAAGTAGCTGAGTCTTTTTGTGTAAACCGTGATCCTCCTATCTCAGCTTCCCAAATGCTGGAATTATAAGTGTGTACCATCACATTGGCTCCAAAATTTTTATATTATATTTAAGGAAATTGAGTTTATATTGAGCCTAGAAAAATATTTACTTGGGATGAATATTTTTGTGCCAGTCATTAAATGAATAGGGCTGAAAGGGCACTCTTCAGGAATTTTATTTATGTGAGAAACAGGTGAAGGACCTGCAGGTTATAACCTAATTTAGTCAGACACTCTGGTAAAAAAACAAAACAAAACAAAACAAAACAAACAGTGACCTATAAGCAAGTAATTTTCTGAAATTTTTAGGGAAACCAGGTCACTATTTCTAGTCCTTACTTTTATCTCTAATATCTTAGCATTGAGCTATGTCATGAATTTCTTTTTGATAAGGTTGATTAGTAAATCTGTAGGAATATCCAGAAGTTATGTCAAAACCCACAGGAATCTGGAAACTTTTTCTCATTAAGATTCCATATGTATCCCTGGTATGTTGCAAATCTATTATAGTAGAATCACATATTACTAGAATTGTTATGGTAGTTTAACATTAAAAAATGGTAAAACTCTCCTTGGATTTAGTGTAATTTCCCTCAAGTGGAACGTTATAATGGCTCAGTGGACCATCGGTTTAATCTTTGACTTAGAACTATTTATTTACCAAGGATGACTGAAAGAGTGAATGTGGGTGATGAGTGGGGTTTTGTATCAGAATCAGCAAAGAACAGTATTATTATGCTTCTCCCCCAAGGTTCTCATATGTTATCCTTTAGGTGAGGCCAGCAAAAAAACAGAACTCTATATTGGGGTCCAATGAGGCTGGTCAGAACACTTTAGTGCAAGATGCATTTCCTTGTAAGATGACCCTGTGTAGTCCAGAGAATTCTGCCCCAAATAGAACATGTAGACATATATTTAAAAAATTATCTGCCATCATAAGAACAGGGGAATACAAGCCAATTTTTTTTTTTTTTTTTTTTTTTTTTTTTGCGGGTCTGGGGATGGAACCCAGGGGCATTTGACCTCCAAGCTACATTCCCTACCCTAGTTTTTATTCTTTATTTTGAAACTGGGTCTCACTGAGTTGCAGAGGGCCTCACTGAGTAGCTGAGGCTGTCCGCGAACCGCGATCCTCCAGGTCTCAGCCTCCCGAATGCTGGGATTACAAGCGTGCGCCACCACGCCCGGCTCAATTGTTTTTTTTTATTGTGTTTTTTTAATGCTTTTTTAAAATTTGGAAACAGGGTCTCTTAAGCCAGTACAGCTGGCTTCGAACCTGCGGGATCCTTCTGTATCTGCCTCCCAAGTGCGGTGATTATAAGCATGTGCCACCACACCTGAAAGTTGTTTTTTTTTAATTTTAATAATTTTTTATTGGTGCATTGTAGTAATACATCTCAATGGGTTGAAATTAGGGTCAGGTTTAGGGTTAGGGATGGGGCTGAAATTAGGATTAGGGTTCGGATTAGGGTTGGAATTAGGGTTAGGATTAGGGTTTGGGTTGGAATTAGGGTTAGGTTAGGGTTAGGATTGGAATTAGGGTTAGGGTTTATTGTTAGAATTAGTGTTAAGCCAGGCATGGTGACGCACGCTTGCAATCTCCGTGCTTGGGAGGCAGAGACAGGAGGATCAGACAGGTTCAAAATTAGCCACGGTGGCTTAACAGACACTGTTTGGAGGACATTATGCTAAGTGAGAATAGTTAGTCACAAAAAATAAGAAATCAGATGTTTTCCCTAATGTGCAAAAATTAGGGAGAAATGGGTAACAGGAGGAACTCTAGATAAAGAAGAGATCCTATAGAGGAGCAATTAAAGTGACCTATCTGAGGGGATGGGAGGGGGGAAGAGGGAAATTCTTTAAGGCAAATGATGTACTTAAACATACATATCAAAGTTAATCAGGAAACCAAGCATGGGAAGGAGGGAGGGGGAGAGTATTGGTTAGGTATTGGGTAAGGGCTGATTGGGTGATGTGTGCATGTATATCTCAAGTTTTTTTTTTATCCTATTAAGAAGTATGATTACAATGCACCAATAAAAATTTATTAAAAAATAAAGTCCCACACTGCATTGAGTCACATACTGCATTGTTCTCCTTGGAGAAGTGATGCTTTTATTTTGTCCCCCATTTCATTGAGATACTGTGTTATTATTCTTGCTTTTGTAATAAATCTTTTGCCATGCACTAAAAAAAACCCTGCTTAACAAAATGCTAGCAACATGCATTCATAACTGCATCAAAAAAATTATACATCATGACCAGGTAGGGTTCAACCCAGGAATGCAAGGCTGATTCGACATAAAAAATCAATCCATGTAATTCATCATGTAAATAGAACCAAAGACAAAAATCACATGATCATTTCAATACATGCTGAAAAAGCTTTTGATAAAATAAAACATCCATTTATGATAAAAGTACTGCAGAGAATTGAAATAGAAGGAACATACCTCAACATCATAAAGGCTCACAGACAATATCATATTAAATGGGAAAAAACTGAGCATTCCCCCTAAAACCAGAAACATGACAAATATGTCACCACTTCTCTTTATTTAATTATTTATATTTTTGCGGGTCTGGGGATGGAACCCAGAGGCATTTGACCTCTGAGCTACACCACCTAAACTATTTTATAATCTGTATTTTTTAAAATTTTTTATTGGTGCACTGTATTCATACATCATAGTGGGATACAAAGAAAACTTTTGTAGACATACATGCACACATCGCCAGTCAACCCCCACCCGATCCCCACCCCATTCCCTCCCCCATCCCTTCTTCCCATGCTTGGCTTAGTGGTTGACATCTAGTATTATAGAAATTTATCCAAAATTAAAAATGATAATCTCACATAACAGTTTCATTTGTCTGATACCAAGCTTTTGATAACATAAAGATAACATTTCAATATATCTTTTTGCTTTCTTTCTTATCAGAGAATACTTTTTTCTTTTTTTTGGTGAAACTATAATATATTTATATATTTATTTTTCAGAAAAAATCTATCCTAATATGGAATATGGATTCTAGATACCCAAAACGATCTTGAAAAAGAACAAAGTTAGGAGATGTATATTTTCTGATTTCAAACCATATAAAGCTACAATAATTGAAACAGTGTAGTACTGTTCTAAAGGCAGATATATAAACTATTGGAGCTAAATAAAAGCTTAGAGCTAAATTCTTCCATATATTGTCAAGTTATATTTGACAAGGTTTCCACGAACATTTGGTAGAGGAAATAATAATCTTTTAACTAAATAATGTTGAAAAATTAAAATTACATGAAAACACTTTAATATTTCTTTTTGCTTTCTTTCTTACCAGAGAATATTTTTTTCTATTTTTTAGGTGAAAAATTTTTTTCAGAAAAAAAATCTATCCTAATATGGAATATGGACTCTAGATACCCAAAACGATCTTGAAAAAGAACAAAGCCAAAAGATATATATTTTCTGATTTCAAACCATATAAAGCTACAATATTTCAAACAGTGTAGTACTGTTCTAAAGGCAGATATATAAACCATTGGAGTTAAATAAAAGCCTAGAGCTAAATTCTTCCCTATATTCTCAAGTTATTTTTGACAAGGTTTCCATGAACATTTGGTGGTGGAAATAATAATCTTTTAACTAAATATTGTTGAAAAATAATACTTACATGGAAAAGAATAAAATTGGACCCTTACCTAATCCCATATACAAATATTAACTCAAAATAGATAAAAGACCTAAATATAAATCTTAAGACTATAAACTTTTAGAAGAAAATCTGGGTCATAAAACCTCACAACATTGAAATTGGCAGTGATTTCTTGGATATGATTTCAATGGCACAGGCAACAGAAGAGTATACAAACTCCCTATAAAATAAAAAAAATATTGTATATCCAAAGACAATGTAAACAGAGTTAAAAGTTACTGATAAAATGGGATAAAATATTTCCAAATGCTATATCTGAAGGTATATTAATATTCCAACTAGACATCCTAAAAATTAACAACAATAAAGGCAAACAATACCCTTTACAGATAGGTAAAAGACTAACACAAATAATGAATCTCCACAGATAACTAATCTTAGTTGTCTGTTGGATGGAAAATCTTGTTTCTCTGGTTCTGGTGTGTGTTACCTAATTCTTCTTTGTAGTTAATCTCTTTGAGTATTTTCTCTAGAGCTGGTTTTGAAGACATAAATTCCTTCAGTTTCTGTTTGTCATGGAAGCTTCTTATTTCCCCATCTAATTTGATAGAAAGTTTTGCTGGGTAGGAAATTTTTGTCTGGAAGTTGTTTTCTTTCAGAGTTTGGAATATGTTACTCCAAGCCCTTCTGGCTCTCATGACTTGGTTTGGGAAGTCTGGAATGATTCTAATTGGTTTGCCTCTGAATGTCACTTGGCCCTTTGTTTTTGTTGCCTTTAAGATTCTCTGCTTGGCTTCCACATTGTTCATTTTGACAATTATGTGGCATGAGGACCCTCTTCTCCGATCCTGTCTAAAGGGAGTTCTATAAGTTTCCTGAACCTGTGTATCAACCTCTTGCTGTATGTTTGGAAAATTTTCTGCTATTACTTCCTTGAAGAGATTGTTGATCCCTTTGGTTTCACTTTATTTTCCCTCCTCTATTCCAATTATTCTTAGGTTAGCTCTCTTAAAATGGGCCCATATTTCTTCAATGTCAGATTCCTGCTGTCGGATATTTTTTTCTAGATTAGATACTATGCGTTCATTTTTGGAATGATCATCTTCTAAGAGCGAGATTCTGTTCTCCATGTGCTCTAATCGGTTGTTTGTGCTTTGAATTGAGGCCTTTACTTCATTAATTGCATACTTTATCTCTTTTTGGCTCTCTCTGAGTTCTTTTCAAAGCACCTCTATTATTTCTACAGTTATTTTCCTGATTTGATCTTCTAGAAATCTCTGATTTTCTGTTTTATCGGGTTCTGATGTTGTGGGGTTGTGGGCATTCATTGCTCCAGTGTTATTCCTCTTTCCCATGATTTTGGAAGTTTGTGCCTTCTCTGGGTTCTTCCCTTGGGTCACTATGACTTCGCTTAAGGTGCTCTGGATCTCAAGTCTGTAGTATCTCAGACCCCACTACTCCTTTACTGGGTTGTATCACAGAGTCTCCAACCCAGGGAGTCGATAGAGGCTGCTTTAGACTATGGGAGGTGCCAGGTTGCACGTTCTCCTATGGTGTGATATCTCTGCCACCGCAACTCCCCCACTGGGTCAAGTCCCAGGGAGTACAGTACTGGGATTTCTCCTCTGTGGCCTGCTATTTGACTCACTGTTCTTGAGTACGCAGATGTAGCTGTATTGGACTCAGTGAATTCACTGCTGCTGCCGCCGGTGGCAATATGGTGCCGCTGCCACGCCCTCGGCCATGAGACTGGCGTATTTTTTCTTCTCTGGTTTGAGTTCCACTCTGAGTCCCTGCAGCGTGTGCTGAGCTCAGCCACTGGGAGCTTTATATGCTCCCTGCGCCGTGAGATCCCGCCTGGCTGTTCCGCAGCGGCTCACCTCGGCTTGCTGTAGCCGTCTGGTGAACTCGCCACTGCTGCTGGCAGTATGGCGCTGCTGCCACGTCCTCGGGCATGAGGCTGGTGTATCTCTTCTGTGGCTCTGAGCTCTGTTCTCAGTCCTCTTTCTCTCTGGAGCCTGGTGATTTTTTTGTTTCTCTGGTGATGGTGTTTTCTTTCTATGAAAGGTGCTGATTTTGTGGTAATGGAGATTGGTTGTTAGCGGGGCTCTTAAGCCCCGCTTTTCTCGGTCGCCATCTTCCCAGAAGTCTAAAGTTATCCATTTTCAAGAGAGGAAAATTTCATCCTGTGTTTATGATGTGAGTCTTTGGTATTCTGTCAGGATTTGGTTTTGAACCATTAATCCATTAAAATGATATAAAAACATATGTCTTTTGCCCCATGATATATAACTAGAAGTATCCAACAAAGAAACTAACATTACAGATATGTTTCACAGAACTAATGGACAAATATATAGTCACAAATTCCCCAAGGAAGAAACATTTCTAGAGATTCTATATAAAGATTATTAGCAAGTGTTTTTCTTTGTACTATTCTGTACCACTCATCTTTCCTTTTTTTGTGGAGCTAAAGGACATTAGAATAAGATGTTAGACTGAACACATGTAATATACATATAACAAGATGTTAGACTCTCCAAATATTTTCAATTACCAGGATACATATATATTTTTTCTTTTCTCACTTTTTTCACCTTAGATAGTCTCATTATGGTGCTTAGGCTAATCTCAAACTCCTGGGATCAAGTTATCTTCTTGCCTCATCCTCCCCGGTAGGTGGAACTATCAGTTCATGCTACCATGCCCAGCTTATGATACATATCTTTTTATCTAAACAAATGCTAGAAAACAAGAATGACTGTCATTAACTATAAAAAATTTAAAAACTCTCTGAAAGAAAGGAGTGAATTGAATTGATAGTGAAGGATCAGCGCAGGAAAGACCCAAAGCCAGCCATTGGAGATAAGCAAGCAAGCAAGCAAAAGCTTTATTAAGACAGCCCAGCTCCCTTTTTATCAGGCAGCTGGGGATTTTCTGAAAGGAGGGGGCTTTTGCTCACAGTGGAAGATCGCATAAAGTATGGGGAATTTACTGATTGGGTGGCTCATACCCCCGTGAGTGTATTATCAGGGGACTGGTTGTTAGGCATCCTATGGCTGGCTATGAGGTAGCCAGAACAATCCGGAAGAGAAGCTGGAGAGGTGGCATCTTTGGCATGACTGGGCTGCTTATCCTAACATTCCTCCCTTTTTGTTTTTTTAGGGACAGGGGATGTCGGACAATCGTTCTGACTACTTCCTGCTGAGAGGGGGCAGCAATGGAAAGGGGCTGGGAGGAATAGGGAAAGCAGCCCCCAAGTCCATGCTATAAAAAGTAAATTTTATTGGGGCAAATGTTCCCTGAAGATGCAGATCCCATAAAGACACTAGCCAGTCTTCAAGATGGTGGATAGGAGGTATCATCCAGCTATCTTCCAGGAGGGCTTGTATCATAAGTCTCCATCGTGAAGGGATCCATCTCTGTATGCTGTCAGTCATCCCTGGGAATCAGTATCTTCTGAGTTTCAAAGCTGGTAGCTTCTAAGGAGAAGCTGGTTAAAAGTCTGATTAGATATTTTATTTACCTGGTTTTGTATGAGCTTAGTTACGCAGGGTAAGAACATGCAGGCAGCAAATATAATGAAAAGTGGGCCCAGGATGGGCCATATCTAAGTAAGTATTGGGGACAGAAACCATGTGGAAAGGGATGTTTTCTGAGATCCTTTTAAGCCTGAGTATATTTTGCTCTACTATGCCTGATTCATTAACATAATAGCAACACTCTTCCTGTAAGAAAACACAGGTTCCACCATTTTCAGCTGTCAAGAGATCAAGGGCCCTGCAGTTTTGACACGTTACTTGGGCCAAGAATATTTCTGTAATGCTGAGAGTGATTCAGCAGTTGATGTGAGGGCACTTTCAAGTTTATTGCCTAAGTCATCAGTGGCCCATAAGGCATAGCCCAGGGCCCCTCCTGCAAGTCCATTTCCAATGAGGGAGGAGGTTAAGGATACCCCAACCAGAATAGGGAAAAAAGCAGTCCTTTTTGTAAGCTTGAGTGGGGTAATCAGATATTGTAGTTTGGCATAGCTATAGAGAGTCAGTTGTGGGTCCACCATGACCAAGAAACAGGGAGTGGTGGGGTTGGGATATATGACGTTGCTGAGAGTCCCGTTGCACCAGAAGAAATGGACTAGTTGGGTATAACTGGGACTGGCAAGAGTGATATTGTACTGACAAGTGGGATCTCAAGAGGAAGGTAATGTTACAAAAATGCAAACTCTGTTTGCCTGGGTGATATTGTTGTCATTGGGTTCCCATAAGGGAATATTTTGGAGAATATGAAATGAATTAGTTTGAGAGGTGAAGGCATACTGAGAGGCATTTAATGGAACTGCAGCTCACAAGGGCCAGGCAAGCGATGATCAAAGGAAACAGTTTGAGGGGCTCATATCTAGATAACCTAAGCCAGACCATCCCATTTTGGTTGTGAGTAGGTTTGTCTCCTGGGAGTTGAAATAGACTTGTTGTCCTATGGTCAAAGAGAAAATGGTAGGGGTCTGCTTAGGGTCTGGGAGTAGCCAGTCTTGATATTTCCAGAGTTCTGATCTAAGATGGGATAAGAGTAGAAAAGCTATTTGTGGAGGAGAGACATTGGAATGAGGAGAAATTCCTGGGGGGAGTAAGGTGCGGCCAAACATAATCTCAAAGGGAGGTAAAAGGGAGGTTTTTTTCTGGTAAGGCTCGAATGCATAAAAGTCAGGGGAAGTAATTTTATCCAATCTAAATGTATTTTTAAAGACAGCTTTGTAAGAATTTCTTTGAGTGAGATTAGAACGTTATACTTTTGCTGATGTGTGAGGATGGTATGGGCAATGAAAATGCCAAGGCAGAGATAAAGCTCGGGCTACAGATTGAGTTCTTTGGGAAGTTAACTCAGGGCCATTATCAGATTGTAAAGAGGAAGGCATACCAATGTGGAGGATAATTTGAGAAATTAGGAGATCAGAGACTGTAGAGGCCCTTTTATTGGAGGTTGGGAAGGCCTCCAATCTATCCTGAGAAAGTGTCAATGAAGATGAGAAGGTATTTGAATCTCTTAACCCTGGGAATATTGATATACTCTACTTGCCAATCAGCAGCTGGAGTATGTCCCCTTGCCTGGTGGGCCAGAAAGGCCTGAGGTCTAAGGGGAGTGGTTGGGTTTGTTCTTTGGCAAATGATACAATTAGATATGATCTGATGAAGGAATTTGTTTTCTTTGGGTGTGAGAACAAAGAACAATTGTAGGAATAACTCAAGGCTTTGTGGATTTGAATGAAATAAGGAATGTAGATACCACAGAAGGTCAGAATGGGAATGGTCAGAATCAAAGGGGGAATCGGAGGTATTAGGAGTTGGTGAGGGAGTGTTGTCAGCATACTGTAATAACAATAAGAAGGGAAGGGGTTGATAAATTTTTTGGGGCCACCTCCCGTGCTGCCTGGTCAGCCCTAGAATTTCCCTGGGCTATTGGGGATGAGTCAGTCTGATGAGACTTGCAGTGAACAATACCTAACTGCTGTGGGAGGATAGAAGCTTGGAGGAGTTTCACTATCAGTTTAGAATTAATAATGGCTGATCCCTTAGAATTGAGAAGACCACATTCCTTCCAAATTGCAGCATGTGAAACTAATATATGATAAATATATTTTGAGTCTGTGTACAGGGTGAGAGTTTTCTGTGTCGCTAATGTTCAGGTTCTAATAGCTGCCATTAGCTTGGCCTATTGGTTGGTGGTATTAACAGGAAGAGGATGAGCCTCAATTGTCTCAGTGGATGAGACTATGGAATAATCCGCCCACCATGCTCTATCCAGAAGGAATGAGCTCCTGTCAATGAAACAAGTAAAATCAGGATCTGTTAACCCTGACAAGAAAGGAAGGTTTCTAAAACTTCACAGCAATTGTGTATGGGAGAAGGATCTTTAATTGTGGCTTCTGGTAGTAAGGAGGCAGGATTTAGAGGTGAGCAGGCCTCAAAAGAAAGGGAGGGATTTTGAAAGAAAGAAACTAAGAGAGATAAGATTCTAGAGGGAGGTAAAGTCTGTAAGCCTTTATAGGCAAGCAAGTCTTGAAGATAATGTGGAGATAAAATGGTTAAGGGTGTTCCGAAAGTAAGTTTGTGGGCTTCCTTTTGTAAAAGGTGGCCTGCTGCCAGGGCATGAAGACAAGGTGCCCAACCCTTGACTGTGGAATCTAGTTGTTTGGACAGGTATACGACCGGGGTGAAGGTGGGCCAATACTGTTGACCAAGAACTCCAAGGCCCTGTCTTCCCCTTTCATGTATGTATAGAATAAAGGGTTTCTTTAGGTCTGGCAGGTGTAAAGCTGGGGCTAAGAGTAACATCTTTTGTAGGAGACAAAAAGCATGTGAAGGGGAAGAGGCCAGGGGTTCATGAAGGGGACCCCTGGCCAGCTCATATAACGGTTTGTCAAGAAGGGAGTAGTTGGGAATCCAGGCTCGAAAATAACCAGCAAGACCCAGGAAGGAAAGAATTTCATTTTTTGTGTTGGGGACCAGGAGAATCTGGATAAGCTTCTTGCAGTCTTGTTATTTATTTTTTTATTGGTGCATTGTAATCATATATCACATTGGAATACAAGAATTGAGAGGATATACAAGCACACATCATCCAATTAGCCCTCATCCAGCCCCCATCCCATTCCATCCCCCCCTCGATCCCATGCTTTTTTGGTGATTAACTTTGATACATTTGTTTATGTACCTCCTGCATTTTAAAGAGGCTCCATCCTATGCCAGGTGTGGTGGCGCACACTTGTAATCCCCGTGCTTGGGAGGCAGAGACAGGAGGATCCCACAGGTTCAAAGCCAGCGCGTGTGCTGTCTTAAGAGACCCTGTTTCCAAATAAAAATGTAAAAATAGGTCTGGGAGTGTAGCCCGGAGGTAGAAGGGCTTCCAGGAACCCCAGTACCACCAAAAAAAAAAAAAAAAAAAAAAAGAGGCTCCATCCTCCCCTATTCCATACCCTCTGATTGGTCACCTTAGTTGCTTCACTATAGGGCCCTTTCTATAGCTCGACCTCTTCCTGTTGCCCCTTTCCTCCTAGTTTTTGCTGATTAGGGGAAGCATCTGATTTTTATTTTCTGCGATATTTCTCTGTGCATGCCATGTTACAAGTACTGATCCCACTCTTGATGGCCCCAGTAGTGGTCTGGCTACCCAGTGGACTGATCCAGAACTCGCTGGCTCAAGCAGTGGCCTTGCCTCATGGGAGGCCCCGATTCTGGTCTCGCTGGCCCCGACACCGGCCTAACCCCTCATCTGGCTCTGATCCCGGCCTCGCTGGCCCCAGCACCAACCTAGCCTCAAGGCAGGCTCCGGTACCAGGCTCGGCGGCCTCAGTAGTGGCCTTGCCTCATGGAAGGCTGCAATGTCGGCCGCTGGCCCCGGCACTGGCCTAACCACTTGGAAGGCTCTGATCCCGCCTCGGAGTCCCCAGCTCCAGCCTTGCTTCACAGCAGACTCCCATCCTGGCCTCTCTGGACCCAGCATTGGCCTAAGCCCACAGCAGGCTCTGATCCCAGCCTTCGAGGCCGCAGTAGTGGCCTTGCCTCACAGCAGGCTCCGATGCTGGCCATTGGGCCCGGCACTGGCCTAACCCCTCGGCAGGCTCCGATCTTGGTCTCGGAGATTCCAGCACCGACCTAAGCTCATGGTAGGCTCCAATGCTGGCCTCGCTGGCCCCAGCACCGGCCTAACCGCTTGGTAGGTTCCGATCCCGGCCTCGAAGGCCCCAGTAGCGACCTTGCCTCTTGTCAGTTTCCGATGCCAGCCGTTGGCCCCGGCATCAGCCTAAACCCTTGGCAGGTTCTGATCCCAGCCTCGGAGGACCCAGCACTGGCCTTGCCTCACGGCAGGCTCCTATCCTGGCTAGGCTGTCCCTGGCCCCAGCCTAACCCTTTGGCAGGCTCTGATGCTGGCCTCGCTGGCCCCAGCACTGGTCTAAGCTCTCAACAGGCTCTGATCCGGCTTTGGAGGCCTCAGTAGCAGCCTTGCCTCATAGAAAGCTCTGATGCCAGCCTTGCTGGCCCCAGCACTGGTCTAACCCCTCGGCAGGCTCCAATCTGGCCTCAGAGGCCTCTGTAGTGGCCTTGTCTCACAGAAGGCTCCAATTCCGGCCGCTGGCCCCGGCACCGGCCTAAGCCCTCGGCAAGCTCTTTATTCTTTTTATTTTCCTTTTTTTTTTTTTTTTTTTGTAATAAGAGAAGACAGTATGTGTGGTTTGAGGAGGTAGTGGGATCAGGCATTCAGTAGCACTGTGACCCGGCCTGGTTTCCCCATAGGTCCAGTGTGCTCCGCACTACTCTGCCTGGGGCCCAAGTCCTGCGACATGGTCCCCGGCTGTTCTGGGGTCCAGCGTGCCCCACCCGACCCTTGCTCGGGACCCAGGGTCTTACTGGGCCCGGTTTCTCCAGGGGTCTGGCGTGCTACACGTGGTCTGGCCCGGGGCCCAGAGTCCCATGACCCGGGCCCCAGTTGGCATGCCCCGCGCAATCCCTGCCCGGGACCCAGGGTCTTACTTGGCCCATTTTCTCCAGGGGTCTGGTGTGCTCCACGCGGTCCGGCCCGGGGCCCAGAGTCCTGCGACCTGGGCCCCAACTGGCATGCTCCGTGTGACCTGTGCCCAGAACCCAGGGTGTTACTGGGCCTGGTTTCTTCACGGGTCTGGTGTACTACACGCGATCCGGCTGGGGCCCAGAGTCCTGCGACCCGGGCCCTGGCTGGTGTGCCCCACGGGACCCCTGCCTTGGACCCAGGGTCTTACTGGGCCTGCTTTCTCCAGGGGTCTGGCCTGCTACACTTGCAGTCTTGTTTTAATACTGATTTATATATAGATAACTATAGAAAACAGAAACATAAGAAGTTTCACTGTCCTTACATAAACTTAAATCTACACAATCATTTTTAACATGCTCAGACCTTCTGCAACTTGCTTTTAGAGTTGTCCTTTCTTACCAAAATTTCCCTTCTTTATATCTTTTTCTCATCCTGACATACTGGTTCCTTCCTGCCATAATTTCGTTTTTGAATTTACATTTTGAAATGATTCTGCATAATTTTTATCAAAATAGGTCTCCATAGAAGAGAACTCTATGAGAGACAAAGCAAGCAGAGAACTAAGCCCTGTATAAAAAAAAATCAATATTTTGCCTGACACATCAAGAGCTATTCAGGTTTTCTCTTGCTGGTTAGAGGACTGATCAGAGGGGTCTTGCCAAGCCTAGGGCATCTTCAGCAACATGCTTTCAAGTATTTTTCTCTTTACAGAGATGGCACAGCCCAGATGTAGATGGACTCCTTTCAGGAGTGGAGGAAATCAGGCACCTTTGTACTGGCAGGTACGAAGCCATTAGCCCCTTTCTCTCTCTGTATTAGAAGCCTTTGGTATCTCTGAGGGGCAAAGACTTATTACCCAATGCAGGGCTATTAAATGGGCTTCTCCCTGTGTTTGTGTTTGTCTCCTCTGATGCTTAATAATCAGCCAATAGATCAAACCATCATTTAAACAAAATAAATTCTCAGAATAATATTACAATTTAAACATCTATTGCCAGGAAGCCAATGGTAGTTGTCTTAGCCTGAAGAAAACAAAGTGAATTAATCTTTAGTGACAATTTTGAAATTTTTAATAAACTTAAACCTTTAAAAATTTAAGCCACATGAATTAATATGTAATAAGAGTAAACTTCTGATAGCCAAGAGCTTCAGCCAGTGTTGACCTTGGTCAGCTAAAAGTTGGCTGTTATCCCAGCTGAACTCTAAATGTTAAAAGACAAATAGTGGCACTTTTAAAGTTTATGCCAAGTGAGGCTGTAGGCTTGAGTGATATTATGGAATTTTCTGATATAGATATCAGGGTTGGATGTGTAGGGGCCTAGGTTGGTGTGAATCTGGAACAAATCTACCATGGAGAAGGGGATGTGAACTCTGATTATGCCCTTGGTCCCAGCCACCTCACGGAGAGGAGCCATGACTGAAGACACGGGGGTGGCCGAGGGAGAGTGAGATTGAGCACAAGATCTTGTTAACAAAGGACTAAAGGCTGGTTGGGGAGAAATCTGAGAAACAGAGGGGGGGGGTAGAGATGAGAAGATGAAGGTTGCCTGGGAGGGGTTGAGGTTTGTGTGAGAGCAGAACACGGAGAAAGAGATAAGCGTGCTGGAGGAATTTTGGGGGGGGGTTGTGGGAGAGCAGGTGGCTGAGAATGTGATAAGCATGCTGCAGAAGCCCATGGAGGAGGAGATAGAGTTTGTGGGAAGGCAGGCGGCTGAGAAAAAGACGCTTGTGCTGAAAGTGCATGGGTTACTTGCTGGATCAAAGGCAATAATATCTGACTCAGGGAATAATATCAAAGGAAGGTTTTTTAGAGGGAATTGCAGTGGGTTTGCAGGCTAACAGAACTTGCTGAGAGGTGCAGGAAGAACACAGATCAGGGTAAGAGTGTAGATCTCCTTCCACCCTTTTGCAGCTCACAGTAATTAAACAAATCATGGAGGAATAGAGGGTCAAGGGATCCCTCAAGTGGGTCAATGGTTGTTATTGTCCAGAGAATAATGAGGCCAATTTAGGTTTAATGTCTGGAATAAGAGACAGACAGCTTAAATCATTAAGTAGACACCTTAAAGGGGCAGTATCTGGGATAGAAGAAGAGGCCCTCATGGTGAAAGGTTATGAAAGAGGGAGGGAGAGGTTAAAAGAGAGAGAGAGTTAGGTAAGGATACGAGAGAGAGAGAACGGAGAGTTCAGTGTTTGAGGAGATGTGGGTGAGAGAGAACAGTAAGTCCCAGACTGGTAAAGGAATAAAGGACCAAAATGGGTGTCCCCAGATGGCCGATTATTCCTGGAACCCAGTAGGGTCAGATAGGCTAAAGATGTCCTCGGGTCGTCACCCGAGAACAGTCTGCTTAGGCCGAAGCCGGAGGTCACAGGACACCTAGTGCCAGGATTTTCAGACAGACGGTAGTCAGACTTTATCAGTCGGATGGTAGTCGGACTTTATCAGTTGGACAGTAGTCGGACTTTATCAGTCAGACGGTAGTTGGTTGGCCTTTATCAGTTGGATGGACAGTATAGATGGTAGTCGGACTTTTTCAGTCAGATGGTATCAGAATGTTATCAGAATGGAGAGTGTTAGGAAGAGGAAGGTACGAGAGTGGAAAGAATAGCAGGGCCTGTTCTTCCCTCCCGTTATCCTGTCATTAAAGGAAACAGTAGACTATTATGGGAGTCCACCATAGCCTTGAAGGCTGTGGTGGGGTGCAGTCTCCCCCCAAGCCTGGCGTCAGGGTAGAGCCGAACGATCACAGTCAGATACCCTGCTATAGCCAGACTCAGGCAGATAGCCTAAGGGGGACTTACCCAGCTGGAGGGGAGTGACAGAGATGGTCGGGAAGGCTGGTGGTGGTAGGTGAGGAAAGCGAGCACCCCAAAAGGAGGATGAAGCTGGCCGGCTGGGGAAGAGCCAGGAGGAGGGAGTCCTCTATATAGGGGTCTCCCTCCCAGGTTTCTGCACCAATGAAGGGTCAGTGCAAGAAAGACCCAAGGCCAGCCATTGGAGATAAGCAAGCAAGCAAGCAACCAAGCAAGCAACCAAGCAAGCAAGCAAAAGCTTTATTAAGACAGCCCAGCTCCCTTTTATATCAGGCAGCTGGGGATTTTATGAAAGGAGGGTGCTTCTGCTCACAGTGGAAGATCACACGAAGTACGGGGCATTTACTGATTGGGTGGCTCATACCCCCGTGAGTGTATTATCAGGGGACTGGTTGTTAGGCATCCCATGGCCCCTTTTGGCTGGCGATGAGGTAGCCAGCACAATCCAGAAGAGAAGCCAGAGAGGTGGCATCTTTGGCATGACTGGGCTGCTTATCCTAACAGATAGAGAAAAACACAGCTCAGGACACTGTTGTAAAGAACTACTGTGGAGATGTTTTGACAGGTGGTCCATGCTCAGAGATGCAGAAAAATGGCACACACACACACACACACACACACACACACACACACACAATTTTTATGACTCATTTTGAGATAATGCATCAAAAACCTGAATGTACAGTCTTCAGTGAGAATTTCATTTTCACATGTCTTTCCTCAGAAAAAAATACATGTATACATGCACAAAGTATGGTGAGACATTCATTATGAGAGAGATTAAGTTGTGATAAAATCATATGGTACATTCACAGTAGTGAAAAAATCCTGTATTACATGCAAATATCCTAAACAAGTGTGTAAAGATCATCAAGATATTTTGTTTTCAAAATATTTAAAAAAAATAGCAGAATAGCTGGGAATGGTGACACACACCTGAAATTCAAGTACTTACGAGGCTAAAACAGAGATATCATGGGTTCAGGCCAGCTACAGAAACTTAGTGACACCCTGTTTTAAAATAAAAAAATAAATAAGGCAGAGGGTGTAGCTCAGATGTAGAATGCCTCTGGGTTAAATCCCCAGTGCTCCCACACAAAAAAATGAGCAGAATATAAAAAATTCTATTTATTTATTTATTTATTTATTTATTTATTTATTTATGTATGTATTTATTTATTTATTTTGAAGTACTAAGGATGGAACCCAGGGACATTCTACCTCCAAATTATATTCCCCAGGCCTATTTTTTTATTCTGTATTTTGAAACAGCATCTTACTGAGTTGCACAGGGCCTCACTAAGTAGCGAGGAGCTGTCCACTAACCCCATCTTCCTTTCTTAGCCACCCAAATGCTGGAATTATAAGTGTGAGCCATTATACCTGGCTCACAATTCAATTTATAATAAAAAATTTGGTAAAAACACACAATGGGATACTATTCAATCATTAACATGGATGAAATTCTGTTATTTGCAACTACATGGATGGATGGATGTTAAGTGAAATAAGACAGACACAGAAAAATTAGTACCACATGATCTCATTCACTGAACTCATAGAAGCTTAGGGTAGAAATGTTGTAAACAGAAGAGGGGAGATCAAGAAGGAGGAGGGGATGGACTAAGTTATAAAAAGGAGTAAGAAGTTTTGGGTGCTATTGCATGGTAAAGTGATGATAGATAGCAATTATATACTGTCTATTTAAAAACTGGAAGAAATAATTTTGAATGTTCTCATCATAATGATACTACATATTAGCCAGGTGTGGTGGCACACACCTGTAATCCCAACATTCGGGAGGCAGAGACCAGAGGATCATGGTTCCCAAACAGCCTTAGCTACTTAGTGAGGCCCTCTGCAAATTAATGAGACCCTGTTTCAAAAGTAAAGAGTAAAAAATAGGGCTGGGGTTGTAGGTTGGAGGTACAATGCTCCTGGGTTTCATCCCCAGTACCACAATAAATAAAACAAAAAATGTATGACAGATATTTGAGGCTAAAATTATCATGATTTAAGCATTGAACAATTTGATACATTGCATGTATCAAAGCATAACATGGAACTCAATAATTGTGTATACTTTTTATGTGTTTTTGTATCTTTTTTTATTGGTGTACTGTATTCATACATCATAGTGGGATTAAAAAAAAACACCTTTTGTAGACATACATGCACACATTGCCCAGTTAGCCCCTACCCGATCCCCACCCCGTTCCCTCCCCATTCCTCCTTCCCATGCTTGGCTTAGTGGTTGAAATCTAGTATTATAGCAATTTATCCAAAATTAACAATGATAATCTCATATAACAGTTTCATTTGTCTGATAACAAGCTTTTGATGACTTAAACATAACATTTCAATTTTTTTTTGCTTTCTTTCTTACCAGAGAATATTTTTTTTCTTTTTTTTTAGGTGAAACTATTGTACATTTATTTATTTATTTATTTTTCAGAAAAAAATCTGTCCTATTATGGAATATGGACTCTAGATACCCAAAACAATCTCTAAGAACAAAGCTAGAAGATGTATATTTTCTGATTTCAAACCTTATAAAGCTACAATAATTGAAACAGTGTACTACTGTTATAAAGGCAGATATATAAACCATTGGAGTTAAATACAAGCCTAGAGATACATTCTTCCATATATTGTCAAGTTATTTTTGACAAGGTTTCCATGAACATTTGGTGGAAAAAATAATCATCTTTTAACTAAATATTGTTGAAAAATAATAATTACATAAAAAAGAATAAAATTGGACCTTTACCTAAGACCATATATAAATATTAACTCAAGATAGATAAAAGACCTATATATAAATCTTAAGACTATAAACTTTTAGAAGAAAATCTGGGTAATAAAACCTCATAACATTGAAATTGGCAGTGATTTCTTGGATATGATTTCAATGGCACAGGCAACAGAAGGGTAAACAAACTCCCTAAAAGATAAAAAATATTGTATTTCCAAAGACAATGTAAACAGAGTTAAAAGTTACTGATAGAATGGGATAAAATATTTCTAAATGCTATATCTGAAGGTATATTAATATTCCAACTAGAAATCCTAAAAATTAACAATAAAAGCAAACAATACAATTTAGAGATAGGTAAAAGACTAACAAATAATAAATCTCCACAGATAACCAATCTTAGTTGTCTGTTGGATGAAAAATCTTGTTTCTTTGGTTCTGGTGTGTGTTACCTAATTCTTCTTTTTAGTTAATCTCTTTGAGTATTTTCTCTAGCGCTGGTTTTGAAGACATAAATTCCTTCAGTTTCTATTTGTCATGGAAGCTTCTTATTTCCCCATCTAATTTGATAGAAAGTTTTGCTGGGTAGGAAATTTTTGTCTGGAAGTTGTTTTCTTTCAGAGTTTGGAATATGTTACTCCAAATCCTTCTGGCTCTCATGACTTGGTTTGGGAAGTCTGGAGTGATTCTAATTGGTTTGCCTCTGAATGTCACGTGGTCTTTTGTTTTTGTTGCCTTTAAGATTTTCTGCTTGGCTTCCACATTGTTCATTTTGACAATTATGTGGCATGGGGATCCTCTTCTCTGATTTTCTCTAAAGGGAGTTCTATAAGTTTCCTGGACCTGTGTATCGACCTCCTGCTCTACGTTTGGAAAAATTTTCTGCTATTACTTCCTCGAAAAGATTCTTGAACCCTTTGGTTTCACCTTCTTTTCTCTCCATTCCAATTATTCTTAGGTTAGCTCTCTTAAAATGGGCCCATATTTCTTCAATATCAGATTCCTGCTGTCTGATTTTTTTTCTAAATTAGAAACTATGCGTTTATTTTTTGAATGATCATCTTCAAGGAGCGAGATTCTATTCTCCATGTGTTCTAATCGGTTGTTTGTGCTTTGAATTGAGAACTTTACTTCATTAATTGCATCCTTTTTCTCTTTTTGGCTGTCTCTGAATTCTTTTTGAAACACCTCTATTATTTCTACAGTTATTTTCCTGATTTGATCTTCTAGAAATCTCTGAATTTCTGTTTTATCAGGTTCTGATGTTGTGGGCATTCATTGCTCCATTGTTATTCCTCTTTCCCATGATTTCGGAAATTTTTCCCTTCTCTGGGTTCTTCCCTGGGTCACTACGACTTCACTTAAGGTTCTCTGAATCTCGAGTCTGTGGTATCTCAGTAACCCCTACTCCTTTACTGGGTTGTATCTCAGAGTCTCAGACCCAGGGAGTCAGTCAAAGCTGCTTTAGACCATGGGGGGTTCCAGGTTGGGCGTTCTTCTGCTTGGAGTTGTGACTATGGTGTGATATCTCTGCCACCACCACTCCCCTTCTGGGTCAAGTCCCTGGGAGTGTCGTACTGGGATTTCTCTTCTAGGGGCCACAATTTTACTCACGTTTGTTGAGTGTGCTGATAAAGCTGTAGTGAACGTGGTGAATTCGCTGCTGCTGCCACCCATGGCAATATGGCACCAATGCCATGCCCTTGGCCATGAGGCTTGCGTATTTCTACTCTATTTTTGAGCTCTGCTCTGAGTCCCTGCAGGGTGTGCTAAACCCGGCCCCTGGGAACTTTAGATGCTTCCTGCGCCAAAAAATCTGCCGAATTTCGCCCTGCTGATCCGCAGCAGGTCACCTCGGCTTGCTGTCCACCGCTCCTCTCTTGAGCCTGGTGGGCTGTTGAGTGCATTGGTCTGGAGCCCTCTAGTGAACTTGCCACTGCCGCCGGCAGTAAGGTGCTGCTGCTGCGTCCACAGCCGTGAAGCCGGCGTATCTCCTCTCTGGTTTTGAGTTCTGCTCTGAGTCCCTGCAGGATGTGCTCAGCTCACTGTCTGCCCCTCCTCTCTGGAGCCTGGTGGGTTCTTGAGTGCGTTGGTCTGGAGCGGTCTTGTGAACTCGCTGCTGCAGCCGGCAGTAAGTAGCTGCTGCCGCGTTCTGGGCTAGAGGCTGGCGTATCTCCTCTGTGGCTCTGAGCTCCGTTCTGAGTCCCCCTCCTCTCTGGAGTCTAGTGCTGAGAGGGAAGATGGCATCTGTGCCGCTCCCCGCTGCAACTCCGGCCACAGCACTGCAGTCTGGTTTCTTTCTGGTGTCTCATTTTTCCAGCCCTCTTTTTCTCTGTCCCTTGTATTTACATTTTTTGTTTCTCTGCTGATGGTGTTTTCTGGCTATGAAAGGTGCTGATTTTGTGGTAATAGAGATTGGTTGTTAGCAGGGCTCATAAGCCCCGCTTTCCTCCGTCGCCATCTTCCTGGAAGTCTGTTTTTGTATCTTTTAAAAGAATTCTTAAAAATAATTTATTTTTAAGAAGGTTTCAAAGAATTTTTGATGAAGGAAATAATAATCGTTTTACTAAATATTGTTGATAAATAATAACTACATAAAAAAGAATAAAATTGGACCCTTACCTAACAGCATATACAAAGATTAACTCAAAATAGTTAAAAGACCTAAATGTAAATATTAAGATTCATAAAAACTTCACCACATTGAAATTGGCAGTGATTTCTTGGATATGATTTCAAAGGCACAGGCAACAACAAAACAAACAAACAAACTTCCTAAAAAATAAAAAAAATTGTACATCCAAAGACAATGTAAACATAGTTGAAAGTTACTGATAGAATTGGATAAAATATTTCCAAATGCTATTTCTGGAGGTACATTAATATTCCAAGTAGAAATCCTAAAAATTAGCCACAATAAAAGCAAACAATATAATTTACAAATAGGTAAAAAACTAAAATAGATAATGAATCTCCAAAGATATTTATATGACAAATAAACACATGAATATCACTCATCATTATCATAATATGACTAATTAAGGAAATACAAATAAAAAGTACAGTGAAATACTACTTCACATTTGTTAGGATGGCTGCTTAAAATGAATTACCTTGCTCCAGCTCTTTACCTTGAGTTTGTTACTCTCTTTACTTTTAAAGTGTTTTTCTTGTTAGCAGCAGATGGATGGATTCTAGTTTTTAATCCATTTGCCACTTTGTCTTTTTATTTGGGAATTGAGGCCATTTACATTCAGTGTGATTATTGAGAGATAACTTTTAATTCCTAACAAGTTAAGATTTTATTTCTGTTTGAAATACTCTTTATTTTTCTTTGCTTAGTTGTCTGCTGGATGGAAAATCTTGTTTCTCTGGTTCTGGTGTGTATTACCTATTTCTTCTTTGTAGTTAATTTCTTTGAGTATTTTCTCCAGCGCTGGGTTTGAAGACATAAATTTCTTCAGTTTCTGTTTGTCATGGAAGCTTCTTATTTCCCCACCTAATTTGATAGATAGTTTTGCTAGGTAGGAAATTTTTGGCTGGAAGTTGTTTTCTTTCAGAGTTTAGAATATGTTACTCCAAGCCCTTCTGACTTTCATGACTTGGTTGGGGATGTCTGGAGTGATTCTTTTTTTTTTTTTTGGTGGTACTGGGGTTCCTGGAAGCCCTTCTTCCTCCGGGCTACACTCCCAGTCCTATTTTATATTTTTGAAACAGGGTCTCTTACGCCAGCATGGCTGGCTTCGAACCTGCGCGATCCTCCTGTCTCCGCCTCCCAAGCGCGGGGATTACAAGCGTGCGCCCTCACGCCTGGCTGGAGTGATTCTAATTGGTTTGCCTCTGAATGTCACTTGGCCTTTGGTTTTTGTTGCCTTTAAGATTCTTTCCTTGGCTTTCACATTAGTCATTTTTACAATGATGTGGTGTGAGGAACCTCTTCTCTGATCCTGTGTAAAGGGAGTTCTATAAGTTTCCTGAACCTGTGTATAGACCTCTTGCTGTATGTTTGAAAAATCTTCTGCTATTATTTCATTGAAGTGATTATTGACCCCTTTGGGTTCACCTTCTTTTCTCTCCTCTATTCCAATTATTCTTAGGTTAGCTCTCTTAAAATGGGCCCATATTTCTTCAATGTCAGATTCGTGCTGTATGATTTTTTTCCCTATGTTATAAATTATGCGTTAATTTTTGGAGTGATCATCTTCTAGGCGTGAGATTCTATTCTCCATGTTGTCTAATAGATTGTTTATACTTGAATTGAGGCCTTTACCTCAATGATTGCATCCTTTATTTCTTTTAGGCTCACTCTAAATTCTTTTTGAAGGTCCTGTATTATTTCTACAATTATATTCCTGATTTGATCTTCTGGAGATCTCTGAATTTCTGTGTTATCAGGTTCTGGTGTTGTGGGGTTGTGGGCATTCATTGCTCTATTGTTGTTCCTCTTTACCATGATTTCAGAAGTTTGTGCCTTCTCTGGGTTCTCTTCTGGGTCACCACAACTTCACTTAGGGTGTTCTGGTTCTCGAGTTTGTGGTCATCTAAGCCACCACTACTCTCCTTTACTAGGTTGTATCACAAAGTCTCATACCCAGGGAGTTAATCGAGGCTGCACAAGACCGTGGGCTTGCCAGGCTATGTTCTCTACGGGGAGCTGAGACTAGGTTGTGGTATCTCTGACACCGCTACTCCTTCACTGGGTTGGACTGCAAAATCTCAGATCCAGGAAGATTATCAAAGCTGTGCAAGTCCCTGGGAGTGAAGTACAGGGATTTCTCCTTTAGGGGCCACAATTTCACTCACTGTATTGTTTGCGCTGATCAGGAGCTGTCGCGGGGCATGGTGAACTCACCATCGCTGTTGGCAATATAGAGCTGCTGCCATGCCCTTGGCCGTGAGTCTGACATATTTCTTTTCTTGGTTTGAGCTCCTTTCTGAGTCCCTGGAAGGATTGATGAACTTGGCCACTGGGATTTTTAGACGTTCTTTCCGCTGGCAGAACTGCTGAATTACATCCAAATATTCCACAGCTGCTCACTTCAGCTCCTTGTTTACCTTTCCTCTCTGGAGCCTGGTGCTGTGAGGGAAGATGGTGCCGACGCGGCTCTGCCGCCACATTGTGTGCTTGATTTCTGGTCTCTGGTTGTTCTTCTAGTCTTTTGTTTCTTTGTCCCTTGTGTTTACATTTTTTATTTCTCTGCAGATAGTATTTTCTGGCTATGAAAAGTGCTGATTTTGTGGCAATAGAGATCGAGTTTTACAAGACTCATAAATGCTGCTTTTCTCGGTGCCATCTTCCTGGAAGCTCATCTCAATCTTTTTTGTAACTGGTGTGTTTAAACTATTTACATTTAATGTAATTATCAATATATTAAAGCTTAACTCTGCCATTTTATACTATTTCCTCTCTTTTTATTTGTTCTTATTTTATGTTTTCTGTCTTCCTTTAGTTTCTTGAACATTTTTTGGTATTCATTGTAATATATGTGTAGTGCTTTTTTTTGTAATGCATTTTTTTGTTGTGGTTGCACTAGAGATAAACAAATATCTATTACAGTCTATTGATGCTATAATTTTTCCCTGATTGAGTGAAATATAGACACCTTACATTACTTTATTCCCTTTCATTTATAATAAAATTATTTTAAATATTTCCTCCATATACATCTAGAATTATACCAGAAAGTGCCATAATTTTTATATCAACCCTTACACATAATTTGGAAAAATCAAAAGAAGAAGGTTCTATTCTTTAAGTATGTTTTTCTCTCTGTTTTTCAAAGTATCTAATTTCCATTGACCTACTAACCAATTAACCTACTAACTAATCTATTGATTCTTTTTTTCCCTCCGTTTTGTTGTTAAACCCATTCATCGAATGTTTTAATTTAAAGTTGTATTTTTAACTCTAAAATTTTCATTTGGTTTTTCATTATATGGTCTATTTCTTTTCTGAGACTTTCTAAGTTTTTGTTTGTTTCAAGTATGCTTTTAATTGCTTGTTGAAAACTTTTTAGAGTAGCTAATTTTAAATGTTATATGCTACTTCTAAAATTCTGCTATCCAGCTGGCCATGGTGGCACATGCTTGTAATCCCAGTACTTAGGAGGCTGAGACAGGAGGATCATGCAGGTTCAAATCCAGTCTTAGCTACTTATTGAGGCTCTCAGAAACTTAGTGAGACCCTGTTTTCAAATAAAATATAAAATAGGCCTAGGAGAAAAACCCTGAGTTCCATCCACACAATTCTTCTATCCAGGCATGGCTCATTTTTATTCAATTTGAGATCTTTCTGATTAAACTGTGCCTTGGACATCTGAAGTATGTTATTATGAGAGATCTTATTCAAGCACTCCTGTTTTATCTAAATTTCCTTGACACTGCTGTAGAAAGTGGAAAGGTAGTTGCTTTCTTTGTGTTTGCTGGGTCTGGTTTGAAGTTCAGATTCTTCACTTGGCCTTTTTGACACCTAAGAGTGATCCTCATTACTGCTGGGTAGAGGTTGAATATATCTTTGTTAATGCTGAAAAGTCCCCTAGTTACTGGTCCACTGACACTGGCAAAGAGGGCTAGCTTCATTATCAGTGGGTGGTGATGAAAGTGCTGATTCCCCACTTGCCTCCTTTGACATTATCTCAGTTAGAGAAAGAGGATAAATGTGTTGTTACTGTCCACTTAGGATGGAATTCCAGGTTTCCTACAGGTCTCAACTGACACCATGGAAGGAAATGCTTGTGTTGCCTGGAAGAGATACAAGTGTCAACTTCCTTCCAGGGGAAAAAAGGTCTAGTCTACCTTCTTGACTTTTGCTGGTGGGGGTGGAGAGTGGGGAAGCACTTTTTCTTGTGGTATTTGTATAAAAGAGCAGTTATTACTTATAGGTGTCTGACCTTTTTGCTATGCCATCCTTTTCCTGGTACTTTCACTGGAGAGATTAGGCTTGAATCAGGCATTTTTGTATCCATACCCACTGTTATTATCTGGGTGGGTGGCTTCTTTAGATCCAGGGAATTCAACATAAACTTGTTCTTTGGGATTCTGGTATTCTCCCTTCCATCATATTTTTCTTATTTTGTTTTTTTTTTCTTATTTTTGTTTAAGTTTTTTAAGTGTAGTTAGTGGATGGAATAGAGAAAAAATGTGTCTATTCACCTCCTGGTAATGGAAATCCACTTCTTTATTTTAAAAATGTTCTGTATTTTTATTTAATTTATGTGATATGTTTAATAAGAGAAACAATAAAGAAATGGTTAAAAACCCTAAATAATATAAGTCCATTTATGATAAACTCCATTTTCCCCAACATACTATTATTCCTCTTGCTGAGATAAACAATGCTTATGATTTGGCATGTGTTCTTTTTGCCCTTGCTTTCTATATTAACACAAACATACATAAATATAATATGCATTTTTTGTTTGGTTTCATTTTTGCAAAAAAATGATTTTTTTCTTTTCAAAGATAAGCAAATTTTGCTTTGTAGGTTGAGATTCCACAGAAAACCTTATAATTACAACACTGTGGAAGGGAGACAACCCAAGTTAATCACTATTTCAAAAAGCAAAAGTTGGCCAGGCATGGAGACTTACACCTGTAAGCCCAAACTTGGGAGACTGAATCAAGAAGATCACAGATTCAAAGTCAGTCTCAGCGACTTAGTGAGACTCTCAGTAATTTAGACAGACCATTTTTCCAAGTAAAAAATAAAATGGGGCTAGAGGTGTTGCCTGGGGGTAGAATGAGCCTGGGTTCAATCCTCCAGTGTCCCTCTCACACAAAAGATAGCAAAAGTTACCTTAAACTTTATTGTGTGGAAGGAAAAAAGCCAAAAAGGGAAAGCAGCACAACCAATGACTTTTGGGAGACCTTATATTATGATTTATAATATAATATCATATTTTTGGAGTGATTAAATATTTAAAACTCCAAAATACTATAACTTTGGAGTGACTAAAACACTTTTGTAATTTTTGGCATTTGGACTCTTATCCTGGAATATATTAAAAAAGGCGAACTTGTGGATTATGAAGTATTCAATGAACAGACTGCAGAAAAATAAATAACTGTCACTGGGTGAGTGCCAAGAGCCATGTGAATTAGCTCCAAAGAGAAGTGTCTTATTACTATTGAACATCCCCCTCTGTTGCCCCACATAGGACTTTGAGGGTCCTATCAGTTCCCAGAATGAGATTTCTTCTACCTGCACTTGCTTCTCACAGCTCAGAATAACCACTGCCCAACCAGAGAAGCGATGGGGGGGCTCTGTTATCTCTGCCTTGGGGACAGATCTCAGCAAGTTTAAGATCCAGAGCTGGAACATAAGGGAATGAGGCCCTTCCTCACTGATACAGAGTGGGAGTTTTGACACCTAAAAAAGAAATGAACCTTTACTCTTTTCTCAGAAGAAGGAGCCAGGCATGATGGTATATGCCTGTAATCACAGTATTTGTGAGGTTGAGACAGGATAATTGCAGGTATGTGGTCAGCTTCAACAACTTAGCAAGACTCTGAGTAACCTAGTACAATGGTTTTAAAGTAAAAAAATTTAAAAAGGGCTGGGGGTGCAGCTCAGAGGTAGAATGATCCTGGGAGAAGAAAGAACAACAACAGAACAGATGGCAGACTTAGCACAATGACAATTGTTCTTTTAGATCCCTGTGGTTTCAGGAAAAAATAAGGCCCATTTTCCAGAGACAGTCTGAGGACACTCACATAACATTATCATTAACTTCTTCCAAAGGTTTTCAGGTGAGGGTAAGGCTCACCTCCTGACTGAGTACTTGAAGCAGGGCTCTGCTCTATTCTTCCTCACTTTTATTCAAGTCACATGGTTCATGTTTGGTCTAGACAGAAGATTGCAGGTCAAGTATATGTTAATGGATAATCTTCTTGCTTAATGACTAGAAAAATAGGCTGTGTACCACCTATTGTTCTATCCTGGATCCAAACCTTGCAACTGTGACATTAGCCAGGTTATCCTTTCTTATTGATTTACTTCTGTGTGAGACAGGTATAAAAGATTGTTAGGCTTGATGTGAAGACTAAATAAATTAGGATGTCTGGGAAGATATTGACCAAGGGAAGCAGCACACATCAGTGTTACTGACACCCGATCTCTATTGCCTTAAAAACAGCATTCTTAGAAGAGCAAGAAAATACTATAACTTTAAAAAGAACATGGTAAGTAAAAGGCAAAAGCAAAAAAGGTAGAAGACTGATCAGAGAGCAGAAAAGAATCCCGCCTGCCATCTTGCCTCACTGTACCCAACTCCAGAGACTCACAGGAAAACAAACAATACCTTGAATGAAGTAAGTGGCTGTAGAACATCAGAATTGTAAGCCATCAGTTTCTCCTGCACAATCACTGGCTACAACTTGTAGCAGTGGCAGCTGAGCTCAACATGCCCTCCAGAGATTCAGAGTGGTACCCAACAACATCATAAGTGTACCTGCTGTCCCTGAATGAGAGTGCCCATCATGGTGCCCCCAGAGACTTGCTCATTTGTGATAAAATCCTTGGGTCTGAGACTTTGCAGTTCAACCCAGCGAAGGTGGGGATGGAGTCAACTATTGAACATAGCAGAGGTTTGGACAGACTCAAGCTCTGCATCAGTGGAAAGCATGGAGGAAGACCTAGGTTTAACACTAGATTCAACTAGTAGAATCTCTGGGATCACCATAGGCATCCAATTCAGCGTGAATGGAGAGGAGCCAGACCAACCCAATCCTAGCTGTAAAGAACAGAGACTCTTTGGTCCCAGAGGCATTGCCACATATGAAGACATAGAGACACTGAGGCTCCACATCTGTGGAAAGCAGGAGACCTATGCTTAACACTAGATACAGCCCTATACTGGCCATCTGCATAGACTGAGGAAGACTCAGAGAGCCAGGCTTGCAACAGGAAAGTGCCAGTGGTACTTGATATCTGCACAGAGAGAGATTGCAGAGGCCCAGTCTGCTGAATATTCATATATTTTTAGTGTTGAATTATTTCATTGTTGTTATTTTTGTTTCTTTTTTTTGGGGGTGTGAGTGTGTATACTTGTTTGTCTTCTTCCAACTCCCCTTACAATCTTCTTTCCTTGTAAATACCTACTCTCTTTTATCCATTCTTTCTCTCTCTTTTTTCTCTTCTTTATCTGTATAAAATCCACTTCACATCACTATACTAAATGCTCTACATTGGTTACTAGAATACTACTACATATTCACTATCTCTAATCTCTACTATATACTACATTATCAAACTGATACTCACATTCTATTCATTTTTATGTGTGGCTTTACTCTGTCTTTGCATTTATGAGTTTATTTCCATCCTCATTCAGTCTTCACTATCGACTATAAGAACACAACTTGCCCTTGTATATTACCATTTGACACCTAGAGACTGAGAGAGATATATCAAAAACAACAGATATAAAATTCTGAAATCATGAGAAGGAGGAATAACAAGGAAGCAATGAGTTTCTACAATCCTGAAATATCAGAACCTGACAACACAGAATTTCAGAGATCTCCAGAAGAACAAATCATAAATGTAATGATAGAAGTTATTCAGGACTTCTGAAAAAAATTTAGAGTCTGAAAGAAATAAAAAAATGCAATCATTGAAGTAAAGAAATAAGCTCATGTTATAAACAATAGATTAGACTACATGGAGAATACAATTTCTCCCTTAGAAGATGATAAAAAAAACACATGGTATATAATTTAGAAAAAATAATTAGTATGAATTGGACATTGAAGAGACTTGGGCCCATCTTAAAAAAAGCTAACCTATAGGCCGGTGCCAGGACCACAGGCCGGCATCGGAGCCTTCCGTGAGGCAAGGTCGCTACTGAGACCTCCGAGGCCTGGATCAGAGCCTGCCGAGGGGTTAGGCCGATGCTGGGGCCATTGGCTAACATCAGAGCCTGCCATGAGGCAAGGCCGGTGCTGGAGCCTCCGAGGCCGGGATCGGAGCCAGCTGAGAGGTTAGGCCAGTGTCAGGGCCAGCGAGGCCAGAACTGGGGCCTCCCATGAGGCAAGGCTGCTGCTTGAGCCACTGAGGTCTGATCAGTCCACTGGGTAGCCAGGCCACAACTGGGGCCGTCAAGAGTGGGATCGGTATTTGCAACGTGGCATGCACAGAGAAATATCGCAGAAAATTAAAACCAGATGCTTCCCCTAATCAGCAATAACTAGGAGGAAATAGGCAACAGGAAGTTTGGTCGAGCTATAGAAAGGGCCCTATAGTGAAGCAACTAAGGTGACCAATCAGAGGGTATGGAATAGGGGAGGATGGAGCCCTTTAAAAAGCAGGAGGTACATAAACATATATCAAAGTTAATCACCAAACAAGCATGGGATCAAGGGAGGGGGGGTGGAAATGGGATAGGGACTGGATGAGGGCTAATTGGATGATGTGTGCTTGTATATCCTCTCAAGTCTTATATTCCAATGTGATGTATGATTACAATGCACCAATAAAAATAAATAAAAAAAGAAAGAGAAAAAGAAAGTTAAAAAAAAAGCTAACCTAAGAATAATAGGTATAGAAGAGGGAATAAAGGTGAAACCAAAGGGATCAAAAATCTTTGCAAAGAAGTAATATCAGAAAATTACCAAAAATAGAACAAGAGGCAGATATACAGATAAAGAGGCTGATACATAGGTACAGAAAACTTATAAAAACCCCCTCTAGATAATATCATAGAAAATGTTCACCATACATAATAGTCAAAGTGACCAAGGTATAATCCAAGGAGAGAATCTTAAAGGCAACAAAAACAAAAGACCAAGTGACATTCATAGACAAACCAATTAGAATCACTCCAGAGTTTCCACACCAACTCATAAAATCCAGGAGGACCTGTAGTAAGATATTTGAAACTCTTAAAGTAAACAACTTTTAGCCAAATATTTTCTATCCAGCAAAACAATCTCTCAAATTAGATGGGGAAATAAAAATCTTCCATGACAAACAGAATATGAAGGAATTTATGGCCTCAAAACCAAGACTAGAGAAAATACTCAAACATATTAACTGAAAAGAAGAAATAAGTAATACATGTCAGACAAGAGAAACAAGAAATATTATTAAACAAACAACTAATCAAAGAAAAGCAAACACTACCTCAAACAGAAGTTAAAATTCAAAATTTGGGGAATTAAAAACACTCTCTCAATAATAACACTGACACAAATGGCCTAAGCAAAATAGATTAAAAACCAGAATTAATCTGTCTTCCACCCACAAGAAACATACCTTAAAAGTAAAGATAGGGACTTATGGGAAGATGGTGACCGAGAAAAGCGGGGCTTAAGAGCCCTGCTAACAACCAATCTCCATTACCACAAAATCAGCACCTTTCATAGCCAGAAAACACTATCACCAGAGAAACAAAAAAATCAGCAGGCTCCAGAGAGAAAGCAGACTGAGAACAGAGCTCAGAGCCACAGAGGAGATACACTGGCCTCACGCCCGAGGACGTGGCAGCAGCGCCATACTGCCGGTGGCAGCGGCGTGTTCACCGGACGGCTACAGCAAGACGAGGTGAGCCACTGCGGAACAGCCAGGCGGGATCTCTCAGCGCAGGGAGCATATAAAGCTCCCAGTGGCTGAGCTCAGCACACGCTGCAGGGACTCAGAGTGGAACTCAAACCAGAGAAGAAAAAATACGCCAGCCTCATGGCCGAGGGTGTGGCAGCGGCGCCATATTGCCACCGGCGGCAGCAGCAGCGATTTCACCGAGTCCAATACAGCTACATTTGTGTACTCAAGAACAGTGAGTCAAATTGCAGGCCACAGAGGAGAAATCCCAGTACTGTACTCCCTGAGACTTGACCCAGTGGGGGAGTTGCGATGGCAGAGATATCACACCATAGGAGAACGTGCAACCTGGCACCCACCACAGTCTAAAGCAGCCTCTATCGACTCTTTGGGTCGAAGACTCTGTGATACAACCCAGTAAAGGAGTAGTGGGGTCTGAGATACTACAGACTCGAGATCCAGAGCACCTTAAGTGCAGTCATAGTGACCCAAGGGAAGAACCCAGAGAAGGCACAAACTTCCGAATTCATGGGAAAGAGAAATAATACTGAAGCAATGAATGCCCACAAACCCACAACATCAGAACCTGATAAAACAGAAAATCAGAGATTTCTAGAAGATCAAATCAGGAAAATAACTGTATAAATAATAGAGGTGCTTCGAAAAGAATTCAGAGAGAGCCAAAAAGAGATAAAGTATGCAATTAATGAAGTAAAGGCCTCAATTCAAAGCACAAACAACCGATTAGAGCACATGGAGAACAGAATCTCGCTTTTAGAAGATGATCATTCCAAAAATGAATGCATAGTTTCTAATCTAGAGAAAAATATCTGACAGCAGGAATCTGACATTGAAGAAATATGGGTCCATTTTAAGAGAGCTAACCTAAGAATAATTGGAATAGAGGAGGGAAAAGAAAGTGAAACCAAAGGGATCAACAATCTCTTCAAGGAAGTAATAGCAGAAAATCTTCCAAACATAGAGCAAGAGGTTGATACACAGGTCCAGGAAACTTATAGAACTCCCTTTAGACAGGATCGGAGAAGAGGATCTCCACGCCACATAATTGCCAAAATGACCAATGTGGAAGCCAAGCAGAATATCTTAAAGGTAACAAAAACAAAGGGCCAAGTGACATTCAGAGGCAAACCAATTAGAATCACTCCAGACTTCCCAAACCAAGTCATGAGAGCCAGAAGGGCTTGGAGTAACATATTCCAAACTCTGAAAGAAAACAACTTCCAGACAAAAATTTCCTACCCAGCAAAACTTTCTATCAAATTAGATGGGGAAATAAGAAGCTTCCATGACAAACAGAAACTGAAGGAATTTATGTCTTCAAAACCAGCGCTAGAGAAAATACTCAAAGAGATTAACTACAAAGAAGAAATAGGTAACACACTCCAGAACCAGAGAAACAAGATTTTCCATCCAACAGACAACTAAGATTGGTTATCTTTGGAGATTCATTATTTATGTTAGTCTTTTACCTATCTGTAAAGGGTATTGTTTGCCTTTATTGTTGTTAATTTTTAGGATTTCTAGTTGGAATATTAATATACCTTCAGATATAGCATTTGGAAATATTTTATCCCATTCTATTAGTAACTGTTAACTCTGTTTACAATGTCTTTGGATATACAATATGTTTTTTATTTTTTAGGGAGTTTGTATACTCTTCTGTTGCCTGTGCCATTAAAGTCATATCCAAGAAATCACTGCCAATTTCAATGTTGTGAGGTTTTATGACCCAGATTTTCTTCTAAAAGTTTATAGTCTTAAGATTTATATTTAGGTCTTTTATCTATTTTGAGTTAATATTTGTATATGGGATTAGGTAAGGGTCCAATTTTATTCTTTTCCATGTAAGTATTATGTTTCAACAATATTTAGTTAAAAGATTATTATTTCCCCCACCAAATGTTCATGGAAACCTTGTCAAAAATAACTTGACAATATAGGGAAGAATTTAGCTCTAGGCTTTTATTTAACTCCAATGGTTTATATATCTGCCTTTAGAATAGTACTACACTGTTTCAATTATTGTAGCTTTATATGGTTTGAAATCAGAAAATATATATCTTCTAGCTTTGTTCTTTTTCAAGATTGTTTTGGGTATCTAGAGTCCATATTCCATATTAGGATAGATTTTTTTTTCTGAAAAATAAATATATAAATATATGATAGTTTCACCTAAAAAAATAGAAAAATAATATTCTCTGGTAAGAAAGAAAGCAAAAAGAAATATTGAAATGTTATCTTTAAGTCATCAAAAGCTTGGTATCAGACAAATGAAACTGTTATGTGAGATTATCATTTTTAATTTTGGATAAATTGATATAATACTCGATGTCAACCACTAAGCCAAGCATGGGAAGGAGGGATGGGGAGAGAATGGGGTGGGGATCGGGTGGGGGCTGACTGGGCGATGTGTGCATGTATGTCTACAAGAGTTTGTATCCCACTATGATGTATGAATACAGTGCACCAATAAAAAAATAATAAAAAATAATAAAATTTAAAAATAAGTAAAGATAGTAACAAATTAAAGGTAAAGGGCTGGAGCCAGATAATCCATGCCAACGGAACTTGAAGACAAGCAGGAGTGGCAACTATGATATTAGACAAGTTAGACTTCAGGCCCAAGCTCATTAAATGAGAAAAATCACGTCATTTCTTACTAGTAAAAGGAACATTCTAGCAAGAGTATGAAATAACAATAGTCAAATTTTATGCCCCAAACATAGATGCAGCTACTTTCATAAAACAAACTCTTTGCAATATTAAGTCACACATAAGTCTGAATAAAATATTTTGAGACTTCAACACTCCTCTCACTGTGCTAGACTGATATTCTAGACAAAAGGTCAGTAAGGATGTTTCAGATCTAAAGAACATTATCAACCAAATGGACCTATTGAATACATATAGAATATTCCACCCAACTGTAGTAGAGTTCACATTTTTCTCAGCTGCTCAAGGAGCATTCTCCAAAATAGATCATATCCTTGGCCACAAAGTGAGCACTAGCAAAATAAAAAAATGTGAACTACTTCCTTGTGTCTTTTCAGATCATAATGGAATGAAATGAGAAATCAACTACAAGAAGTCTCAGAGAAACCACATAAACATGTGAAGACTAAACACCACATTGCTGAGTGAAGAATGGACATAGAAGAAGTAAAGCATGAAATAAAAAATTTTTTAGAAACAAAGAAAAATAGAGGTACAACATATCAAAACATCTGAGACACTTTGAAGGCAGTGTTAAGAGGTAAATGAGTGTGCACATAAGAAGAACAGAAAATTACCAAATAAATAACCTAATGATATATTTCAAAGTCCTTGAAAAACAGGAACAGTCTAAACCCAAAGCCAGTAGACGACAGGAAATTATTAAAATCAGAGCAGAAATCAATTAAGTAGAGAATAAAAAATACAGAAAATCAACAAAACTAAAAGCTGGTTTCTTGAAAAAATTAACATGATAGATAAACTGCTAGCCAACCTATCAAAAAAAAATTCAACCCAAATTACAAAGATAAGTGATGAAAAAGAAGATATTACTGTTCACAGTGTAGAAACCCAGAGTATTATCAGAAACTACTTGGAAAAACTATACACCAACCAAATGGAAAATTTGGATGAAATTGACAACTTTTTAGATAAATACAACCTCCCTAATTTGAGTCAAGAAGATATAAAAATTTAAACCAACTAGTAGCAATAAAAGAGATTGAAGTAGCAGTAAAGAGCCTACAATCAAAGAAAAACCCAGGACCAGATGGTTTCCAATGTTAATTTTATAAAACATTTATGGAAGAGCTAATTCTGATACTCCTCAATCTATTTAATGAAATATAAAGAAACAGGACTCTTCCAAATAATTCTACAAAGCGTAAATCACATTAATAACATAAACAAATAAAGACAGCTCAGGTAAAGAAAACTATAGGCCTATATTGTTGATGAACTTTGATCCAAAACTGCTAAACAAAATACTAGCAACACGCATTCAAAACCACATCAATAACATTATATACCATGACCAGTTAGGGTTCATCCCAGGGATGCTAGTCTGGTTTAATATAAAAAATAAATCTATATTATTCATCACATAAACAGAACCAAAGACAAAAATCACATGACCATTTCAATAGATGCTAAAAAAAGCATTTGACAAAATCCAATATCTATTATGCTATAATCACTGAAGAGAATCAAAAGAGAAGGAATATACCTCAGCATCATAAAGGCAATCTCTAATTGGCTCACAGACAAAATCATATTAAAAGGGAAAAAACTGCATGAATTCCCCCTAAAACTGAACAAGATAAAGATGTCCATTATCACCACTTCTTTTCAATAATACTAGGGACTGTAGCCACAGCAATGAGGTAAGAAAAGGAAATCAAAATAATACAAATAGGAAAAGAAGAACTAAAATTTTTATTGTTTGCAATAACATGATATTATATTTGGAAGACCCAACAAACTCAACCAAAAGTCTTATAGAACTGATTAACAAATTCAGCAACGTGTATGGATGCAAAATCAATCCTAAAAAATTGGAAGCTTTTCTGTATAGCAATCATAAATCCACTGAATAAGAAATCCAGAAAACACTTCCACTCAGAATATCCCACAAAAAATACTTAGGAATAAACTTAACCAAGGAGGTAAAAGACCTCTACAAAGAAAATTATAAAACACTGAAAAAAAAATCAAAATGACCTTAGAAGATGAAAAACTACCATCAACAAATGAATGGATTACAAAACAATGAGGTATATTCACAATGAAATTTTACTCAGCCATAAAGAAAAACACAATTATGTCATTTACAGGGAAATAGATGGAACTGGAAAACATTATTCTAATTGAGATTAGTCAGTCACAGAAAGTAAGAAATCAGATGTTCTTCCTAATATATAAAAGCTAGGAAGAAAATGGGTCATAGGAGAACTCTAGACAAAAAAGGAGATACTGTAGATGTGAAAATAAGGTAAGCTAACTAAGCAGGATAGGAAGGGGAAAGAGGAAAATTTCCTAATGTACATGATGTACATTAGTAAACATCAAAGTCAATCACTAAGCCAAATCTGAGAAGGATGGAGGGGGTAGGAAATGTGGGATTTTGGTAAGAGCATGTGGTATTTTTTTTGTCATCTTGTACTCCATTAAGATGTATGACTACAATGCACCAATAAAATACTTTTAAAATATTAAATAAATTAGAACAAAGCAAGATGTATGATAGCCACTCTTCAAGTACTAACTGGTTATTATTGCTGGGTTTTCCCAAACCGAATTTTGCATGCACAGAGTAATGGTGGTACATCTTAAATATTTGGGTACAGCTTTCTAAAATTTATTACTCTCTTTTGATACATTTTGGACATAGAGAACAGGAAATTGTGTATAATAGACATTGGTATCAAGGGTTGTGAGAGTGATTTCTGAATAATGAGCCTGAGAGTGAGAGATGGATCGAAGGATGACTGGATGGCTAGATGTAAGAGAGGGGAAAGGAGAAGAGATATGTGTGGAAATGCACAGTTGTTTCATAGCCTGAAAATAATTGAAAAACAGTGTCTGCTTCTTTTGAAAATATTGTAGGAAACTTTGAATCAGTGTCTCACACAAACTGTTTTCTGGAATTTGGGTAGGCTGTGGAGGATCACTGTTCTCCCCTCAGAAATCATGGGAGGGTGTGGTGTTACCTGCCTCAGACATGTAATAGAAGAATGCTTCTCCCTTTTCCGGGATGCAGATCAACTTTCTTTTTTTCTGGTTAAAGACATCTTCCATTCCTTATTCTTGTTTTCATGTTCATCCTCCAATGTAGGATGCTCTGGAGGTCTCCAGCCTCCAGGTCACCTTTCTCAAAAGCTCCAGAATGACTCCAGAAAAAATAATAATGTTTTCAGTTTTCTGTTTCTGAGTGTTGCCTTCTTATATGATCTGATGATACCCTCTCCTTTAAATAAAGCCATATTAATTGAGTGTGTTCTTTGAGGGCAGGCACAAAATAGGAGCAATTAAGTTCATGCATTAAACCTTTGTGAGATGAATGAAAGTATATCCTTTTTTTCAATAAATGGTATAACATGAGACCTAGTTGACAGCTACATTTCAAAATTCTCAATATTATGAGATGATCTAGGCATTTAACCTTGAAAACCTGTCCCAACCTCAGTACCCTCTAGCACGGGAAGGTCTGTTGCTGAATCTGATCTGCAAGATGAGTAGGGAAATTTACTTTAATAACATGAGTCTCTTTCTCAGAAACGCTTCATTTCATAGAAATAGTCAAATGGGAATAGGCCACCATACCTTAAGGAGAATCTGATAAATACAGCTATAAATTAACTCATATCCATGCATCCAGAATGGTATCAGTTGTGCCCCATTTTAAGTGTTGTGCTTGGTAGTTAATAGCCACTCACATAAATTTCTTGACTTGCCCTTTTCCAGAAATCATAGCCCTGAATGCTTTTCCCTGCTTAGAATGTAAAGAGGGTAAGAACAGGAATGGAAAGAGGCAAACTAACATATATTTCTCCTGTAATGTATAAGCTGACCTGACAACTTCCTCCCTTCTCCCCTTTGGCCTCTCTCCTCTGCCTTCACCCCCAGGGGACAGGCAGGCTTTCTGTTTAGACAGACAGGCACCAGTCAGGAGTGTCTCTGCAGCATCTGAAAGTGCATTTGGAAGCATTCCAATTCCAATTCATCTGAAAGTAAAGTGTATCAGCATAGTTTGTCTAGGGAGAGACTTAAAATCATCCATTTATACAGCAATATAAAATGTACTTAACTTTATAACCTGTGCAAATGATGCCTAGGTAATCAATCTAATAACCAAGATTTGAAGAAAAACTGCTTTAAAATCTGATGTATTATTTATGATTCAAGGAAGTAATTATTTAAATTTTATTTTATGTATGTGACTCTTGGCAGCCCTGGCTGACTGACAGTTTATAGAACTGAACTAATGTTTATTATCAGAAAAAAAATTTTTTCAGCATGAATAATGCCACTGCTATGTGCCAGGTACTACCAGAGATTAAATGAAAACATACATATGTATATATGTTATATGTGCATAATGTACATGTGTATGTATATGTATATATTATATATCTATATTATATACATACATACATCTATTATAATATACACATATATATTATATATACATACACATATTATATATAGAATACATATAGAATACATATATAGAATACATATACATACATATACATACATATATACATACATCTATTATATATAGAATATATAATAGATGTATGTATATATGTATATCTTAGCTTAAAGTAATTCTAATGGTTATAACATTAACATTAATCATTGTTCTTTGACTCCCTATGTTCCTTTTTATCTGTAACAACAGCTCCTGACTCCCCCTGTAGATTCACCTCAGCCCAGTGGGGTTTCTTTCCTAGTTCTAAAGTTACAGGGAGGGACTTCCGGGAAGATGGCGACCGAGAAAAGCGGGGCTTAAGAGCCCCACAAACAACAAATCTTCATTACCACAAAATCAGCACCTTTCAAAGCCAGAAAACAACATCACCAGAGAAACAAAAAAATCACCAGGCTCCAGAGAGAAAGCGGACAGAGAACAGAGCCATAGAGGAGATCCTCACGCCCGAGGACGCGGCTTCACGCCCGAGGACGCAGCAGCAGCGCCATACTGCTGGCGGCAGCGGAGAATTCACGGGATGGCCACAGCAAGCCGAGGGAAGCCGCTGCGGAACAGCCAGACGGGATTTCTCGGCGCAGAGGGCATCTAAAGCTCCCAATGGCTGAGCTCAGCACACGCTGCAGGGATTCAGAGTGGAAATCAAAACCAAGAAAAAAAAAAAAAACGCCAGCCCCATAACCGAGGGCGTAGCAGCGGCGCCATATTGCCACCGGTGGCAACAGCACCGAATTCACCCAATTCAGTACAGCTACATCTGCGTACTCAAGAACAGTGAGTCAAATTGTGGGCCACAGCGGAGAAATCCCAGTACTGTACTCACTGGGACTTGACCCAGTGGGAGAGGGGTGGTGGCAGTGATATCACACCATAGGAGAATGTGCAACCTGGCACCCACCACAGTCTAAAGCAGCCTCTATCGACTCTCTGGGTCGGAGACTCTGTGATACAACCCAGTAAAGGAGTAGTGGGGTCTGAGATACTACTGACTCGAGATCCAGAGCACCTTAAGTGAAGTCATAGTGACCCAAGGGAAGAACCCAGAGAAGGCACAAACATCCGAAATCATGGGAAAGAGGAATAATACTGGAGCAATGAATGCTCACAACCCCACAACATCAGAACCCGATAAAACAGAAAATCAGAGATTTCTAGAAGATCAAATCAGGAAAATAACTGTAGAAATAATAGAGGTGCTTCGAAAAAAACTCAGAGAGAGCCAAAAAGAGATAAAGGATGCAATTAATGAAGTAAAGGCCTCAATTCAAAGCACAAACAACCGATTAGAACACATGGAGAACAGAATCTCGCTCTTAGAAGATGATCATTCCAAAAATGAACGCATAGTTTCTAATCTAGGAAAAAATATCCGACAGCAGGAATCTGATATTGAAGAAATATGGGCCCATTTTAAGAGAGCTAACCTAAGAATAATTGGAATAGAGGAGGGAAAAGAAAGTGAAACCAAAGGGATCAACAATCTCTTCAAGGAAGTAATAGCAGAAAAATTTCCAGACATAGAGCAAGAGGTCGATACGCAGGTCCAGGAAACGTATAGAACTCCCTTTAGACAGGATCGGGGAAGAGGATCCCCACGCCACATATTTGTCAAAATGACCAATGTGGAAGCCAAGCAGAGAATCTTAAAGGCAACAAAAGCAAAGGGCCAAGTGACATTCAGAGGCAAACCAATTAGAATCACTCCAGACTTCCCAAACCAAGTTATGAGAGCCAGAAGGGCTTGGAGTAACATATTCCAAACTCTGAAAGAAAACAACTTCCAGCCAAAAATTTCCTACCCAGCAAAACTTTCTATCAAATTAGATGGGGAAATAAGAAGCTTCCATGACAAACAGAAACTGAAGGAATTTATGTCTTCAAAACCAGCGCTAGAGAAAATACTCAAAGAGATTAACTACAAAGAAGAAATAGGTAACACACACCAGAACCAGAGAAACAAGATTTTCCATCCAACAGACAACTAAGATTGGTTATCTTTGGAGATTCATTATTTATGTTAGTCTTTTACCTATCTGTAAAGGGTATTGTTTGCCTTTATTGTTGTTAATTTTTAGGATTTCTAGTTGGAATATTAATATACCTTCAGATATAGCATTTGGAAATATTTTATCCCATTCTATTAGTAACTGTTAACTCTGTTTACAATGTCTTTGGATATACAATATGTTTTTTATTTTTTAGGGAGTTTGTATACTCTTCTGTTGCCTGTGCCATTAAAGTCATATCCAAGAAATCACTGCCAATTTCAATGTTGTGAGGTTTTATGACCCAGATTTTCTTCTAAAAGTTTATAGTCTTAAGATTTATATTTAGGTCTTTTATCTATTTTGAGTTAATATTTGTATATGGGATTAGGTAAGGGTCCAATTTTATTCTTTTCCATGTAAGTATTATGTTTCAACAATATTTAGTTAAAAGATTATTATTTCCCCCACCAAATGTTCATGGAAACCTTGTCAAAAATAACTTGACAATATAGGGAAGAATTTAGCTCTAGGCTTTTATTTAACTCCAATGGTTTATATATCTGCCTTTAGAATAGTACTACACTGTTTCAATTATTGTAGCTTTATATGGTTTGAAATCAGAAAATATACATCTTCTAGCTTTGTTCTTTTTCAAGATCGTTGTGGGTACCTAGAGTCCATATTCCATATTAGGATAGATTTTTTTTTCTGAAAAATAAATATATAAATATATGATAGTTTCACCTAAAAAATAGAAAAAATAGATTCTCTGGTAAGAAAGAAAGCAAAAAGAAATATTGAAATGTTATCTTTAAGTCATCAAAAGCTTGGTATCAGACAAATGAAACTGTTATGTGAGATTATCATTTTTAATTTTTGATAAATTGCTATAATACTAGATGTCAATCACTAAGCCAAGCATGCGAGGGAGGGATAGGGAGAGAATGGGGTGGGGATTGGGTGGGGACTGACTGGGCAATGTGTGCATGTATGTCTACAAAAGTATGTATCCCACTATGATGTATGAATACAGTGCACCAATTAAAAATAAAAAAATAAAAGTAAAAAAAAAATAAAAATAAAAATAAAGTTACAGGGACCATGACTCATACCTAAGCCAATGAATGTGTTGCATATTTTTTCTCTCTACAGTTTAGAAATGGGGACACAACCTAAATGGTCCAATTAGAATATTTTTTGTTTTCTTTCTTTCTTTTTTTTTTAATTTATTTTTTATTGGTGCAATGTATTCATACATCATAGTGGTATAAAGAAAATACTTTTGTAGACATACATGCACATCTCGCCCAGTTAGCCCCTACCACGATCCCCACCCCATTCCCTCCCCATCCCTCCTTCCCACGCTTGGCTTACTGGTTGACATCTAGTATTATAGCAATTTATACAATATTAACATTGATAATCTCACATAACAGTTTCATTTGTCTGGTACCAAACTTTTGATGACTTAAAGATAACATTTCAATATTTCTTTTTGCTTTCTTTCTTACCAGAGAATATTTTTTTCTTTTTTTTTTTTTTTAGGTGAAACTATCATACATTTATTTATTTATTTTTCAGAAAAAATCTATCCTGATATGGAATATGGACTCTAGATACCCAAAACAGTCTCAAAGAAGAACAAAGCTAGAAGATGTATATTTTCTGATATCAAACCATATAAAGCTACAATAATTGAAACAGTGTAGTACTGTTCTAAAGGCAGATATATAAACCATTGGAGCTAAATAAAAGCCTAGAGATAAATTCTTCCATACATTGTCAAGTTATTTTTGACAAGGTTTCCATGAACTTTTGGTGGAGGAAATACTAGTCTTTTAACTAAATATTGTTGAAAAATAATAATACATGAAAAAGAATAAAATTGAACCCTTACCCAACACATATACAAATATTAACTCAAAATAGATAAAAGACCTATATATAAATCTTAATACTATAAGCTTTTAGAAGAAAATCTGGGTCATAAAACCTCACAACATTGAAATTGGAAGTGATTTAATGGATATGATTTCAATGGCACAGGCAACAAAAGAGTAAATAAACTCCCTAAAAAATGAGAAAAATATTGTATATCCAAAGACAATGTAAACAGAGTTAAAAGTTACTGATCCTCTTCCAAGAGTCCCTCCTATGACCCATTTCTCCCTAACTCTCACATATTAGGGAAAGCATCTGATTTCTTATTTTTTGTGCCTGACTAATCTCACTTAGCATAATGTCCTCCAGTTCCATCCATTTCCCTGAAAATGATGTAATTGAGTTTTTTTTGATGGCTGAGTAAAATTCCATTGTGTACATATCCCACAGTTTTGTAATCCATTCATCTGTTGATGGATATCTTGGCTGGTTCCATAGTTTGGCTATGGTGAATTGTGCAGCTATGAACATAGATACACATGCATTAGTTTGGTAGTTTGGTTTCTTTTCTTTTGGGTAGATACCCAACAGTGGTATTGCTGGATCAAATGGAAGATTTGTTCCCATTCTTCTGAGGATTCTCCATACTGTTTTCCAAAGTGGTTGCACTAATTTGCAATCCCACCAACAATGTCTTAGAGTTCCCACTTCTTCACATCCTCGCCAGCATCTGTTGTTGTTTGTGTTTTGAATGATGGCCATTCTAGTTGGAGTTAGGTGAAATCTCAGGGTAGTTTTGATTTGCATCTCTCTGATTGCCAGTGATGTTGAGCATTTTTTCATGCATTTATTGGCCATTTGAATTTCTTCTTCTGTGAAGTGTCTATTTAGTTCATTTGCCCATTTTGTTATTGGATGCTTTGTTTTCTTAGTGTTGAGTTTCTTGAGTTCTCTGTATATTCTAGATATTAGTCCTCTATCAGTGGTATAGGTGGCAAAAATCTTCTCCCATTCTGTTGGCTCTTGATTGAGGTTCTTAATAGTTTCCTTTGCTGAACAGAAGCTCTTCAGTTTCATGCAATCCCATGTACTGATTCTCCTTTTAATTTGTTGTGCCTTTGGGGTCTTGTTGAGGGAATGTTTGTCTGTGCCTATGTGTTGTAGTGTTGGACCTATGCCCTCTTCAAGGAGCTTCAAGGTCTCTGGTTTAATTTCCAAGTCTTTGATCCATCATGAGTTGACTTTTGTACAGGGTGAAAAAGTGGAATTGATATCCAATTTTGTGCATATGATTAACCAGATTTGCCAACAACATTTGTTGAAGAGGCTATCTTTTTTCCAATGTATGTTTTTGGCCCCTTTGTCAAAAATCAATTGGCTGAAAGTGTGTGGACTTGTTTCTGGGTCTTCTATTCTGCTTCACTGGTCTATATATCTGTTCTTTTGCCAGTACCATGCTGTTTTTATTACAATGGCTTTGTAGTATAGTTTAAAATCAGGTATTGTGATTCCTCCTGCGTGGTTTTTGTTGCTGAGAACTACCTTGGCTATTCTGGGCTTTTTGTTATTCCAGATAAATTTAAGGACTGATTTTTCTATGTCTGTGAGGAATGATCTTGGTAGTTTAATGGGCATTGCATTAAATCTGTAGATCACTTTTGGGAGGATGGCCATTTTAATGATATTTATTCTGCCAATCCATGAACATGGAAGGTCTTTCCATCTTCTAAGATCTTCTTCGATTTCTTTTTTCAGTGTTTTATAATTTTCTTTGTAGAGATCTTTTACTTCCTTGGTCAAGTTTATTCCTAGGTATTTTATTTTTTTTGTGGGAGATCCTGAGTGGAAGTGTTTTCTGAATTTCTTTTTCAGTGGATTTATGGTTGGTGTATAGGAAAGCTTCTGATTTTTTAAGATTGATTTTGTATCCAGATACCTTGCTGAATTTGTTGATCAGTTCTATAAGCCTTTTGGTTGAATTTGTTGGGTTTTCTAAATATAGTATCATGTCATCTGCAAATAGTGAAAGCTTAAGTTCTTCTTTTCCTATTTGTACTCCTTTGATTTCCTTTTCTTGCCTTATTGCTCTGGCTAGAGTCTCTAGTACTATATTGAAGAGAAGTGGTGATAGTGGACATCCTTGTCTCGTTCCAGTTTTTAGGGGAAATTCTTGAAGTTTTTCCCCATTTCATATGATGTTGGCAGTGGGCTTATTGTAGATTGCCTTAATAATGTTGAGATATGTTCCTTCTATTCCAATTCTCTGCAGTGTTTTTATCATAAATGGATGTTGAATTTTATCAAATGCTTTTTCAGCATCTATTGAGATGATCATGTGGTTTTTGTCTTTGATTCTGTTTATATGATGAATTACATGGATTGTTTTTCGTATATTGAACCAGCCTTGCATCCCTGGGATGAACCCTACCTGGTCATTGTGAATGATTTTCTTGATGTGGTTTTGAATGCGTGTTGCTAGTATTTTGTTTAATAGTTTTGCATCCAAGTTCATCAGAGATATAGGCCTGTAGTTTTCCTTCCTTGAACTGTCTTTATTCGGTTTGGGTATTAGTGTGATATTGGCTTCATAGAATGTATTTGGGAGAGTCCCGATTTTTCTATTTTTTGAAATAGTTTGAGTAGTAGTGGGATTAGTTGTTCTATAAAGGTTTTATAGAATTCACTTGGGAAACCATCTGGTCCTGGGCTTTTCTTTGATGGTAAGCTCTTTATTGCTATTTCAATCTCTTTGATTGTTATTGGTTGGTTTAAGTGTTCTATATCTTCTTGACTCAGTTTAGGAAGGTTGTATTTATCTAGGAAGTTGTCGATTTCCTCCAGATTTTCCATTTTGATGGAATATAGTTTTTCAAAGTAGTTTCTGATAATCCTCTGGATTTCTATGCTGTCAGTAGTAATGTCTCCTTTTTCATCCCTTATCTTCATAATTTGGGTGGATTCTCTCTTTTTTTTAGTTAGGTTGGCTAGTGGTTTATCAATCTTGTTAATTTTTTCAAGAAACCAGCTTTTGGTTTTGTTGATTTTGTGTATTGTTTTTTTATTCTCCATTTCATTAATTTCTGCTCTAATTTTAATAATTTCCCGTCTTCTGCTGGCTTTGGGGTTCAATTGTTCCTGCTTTTCAAGGGCTTTGAGGTGTGTCATAAGGCTATTTATTTGAAGATTTTCTGTTTTTCTTATTTCAGCACTCAGTGCTATAAATTTTCCTCTTAATACTGCCTTCAAAGTGTCCCAGAGGTTTTGATATGTTGTTTCTTTATTTTCATTTGTTTCTAGAAATTTCTTGATTTCACCTCTTACATCTTTTATGACCCATTCTTCATTCAGAAGTGTGGTGTTCAGTCTCCACATGTTTATGTTGTTTCTCTGGGTCTTCTTATAGTTGATTTCTAGTTTCATTCCATTATGGTCTGAAATGACACAGGGAAGTATGTAACATTTTTTAAATTTGCTAGTGCTCATTTTGTGTCCCAGGATGTGATCTATTTTGGAGAAGGTTCCATGAGCAGCTGAGAAAAATGTTAACTCTGCTGTAGTTGGGTGAAATATTCTATATGTGTCCAAAAGGTCCATTTGGTTAATGGTGTTCTTTAGTTCTGAGACATCTTTACTGACCCTTTGTCTGGAAGATCGGTCTAGTATTGTGAGAGGTGTGTTGAAGTCTCCCAGTATTATTGTGTTGGGATTTATGTGTGACTTCATGTCACAAAGAGTTTGATTTATGAAAGTAGCTGCCCCTATGTTTGGGGCATAGATGTTGATTATTGTTATTTCCTCTTGCTGGACTATTCCTTTTACCAGTAAAATGTGACCTTCTTTGTCTCTTCTAATAAGTTTGGGTTTGAAGTCTAGCTTGTCTGATATCATAGTTGCTACTCCTGCTTGTCTTCGAGTACCATTAGCATGGATTACCTTGCTCCAGCCCTTTACCTTGAGTTTGTTCCTATCTTTACTTGTGAGGTGTGTCTCTTGTAAGCAGCAGATGGATGGATTCTGGCTTTTAATCCATTTTGCCACTTTATGTCTTTTTATTGGGGAGTTGAGGCCGTTTACATTCAGTGTGATTATAGAGAGATAATTTTTAATTCCCAACATGTTAAGATCTTATTTCTGTTTGAGATACTGTTTATTCTTCTTTGCTTAGTTGTCTGCTGGATGGGAATTCTTGTTTCTTTGGTTCTGGCGTGAATTACCCATTTCCTCTTTGCAGTTAATCTCCTTGAGTATTTTCTCTAGCGCTGGTTTTGAAGACATAAATTCCTTCAGTTGCTGTTTGTCATGGAAGCTTCTTATTTCCCCATCTAATTTGATGGATAGTTTTGCTGGGTAGGAAATTTTTGGCTGGAAGTTGTTTTCTTTCAGGGTTTGGAATATGTTACTCCAAGCCCTTCTGGCTTTCATAACTTGGTTTGGGAAGTCTGGAGTGATTCTCATTGGTTTTCCTCTGTATGTCACATGGCCTTTTGTTTTTGTTGCCTTTAAGATTCTCTCCTTGGCTTCCACATTGGTCATTTTGACAATTATGTGGCGTGGGGATCCTCTTCTCTGATCCTGTCTAAAGGGAGTTCTATAAGTTTCCTGGACCTGTGTATCGACCTCTTGCTCTATGTTTGGAAAATTTTCTGCTATTACTTCCTTGAAGAGATTGTTGATCCCTTTGGTTTCACCTTCTTTTCCCTCCTCTATTCCAATTATTCTTAGGTTAGCTCTCTTGAAATGGGCCCATATTTCTTCAATGTCAGATTCCTGCTGTCGGGTTTTTTTTTCTAAATTAGAAACTATGCGTTCATTTTTAGAATGATTATCTTCAAGAAGCGAGATTCTATTCTCCATGTGGTCTAATCTGTTGTTTATACCTTGAATTGAGGCCTTTACTTCATTAATTGCATCCTTTATCTCTTTTTGACTCTCTCTAAATTCTTTTCGAAAGTCCTCTATTATTTCTAAAGTTATTTTCCTAATTTGATCTTCTAGAGATCTTTGGGTTTCTGTGTTATCAGATTCTGATGTTGTGGTGTTGTTGGCATTCACTGCTCCATTGTTATTTCTCTTTCCCATGATTTTGGAAGTTTGTGCCTTCTCTGGGTTCTTCCCTGAGTCACTACGAGTTCACTTAAGATGCTCTGGATCTCTAGTCTATGGTATCTCAGTCACCACTACTCCTTTACTGTGTTGTATCACAAAGTCTCAGACCCAGGGAGTCAATCAAGGCTGCTTAGACCGTGGGGGGTGCCAAGTTGGGCATTCTCCAGTGGGGAGTTGTGACTATGGTATGATATCTCTGCCACTGCCACTCCCCCACTGGGCTGCACTGCTAAACTCTCTGACCCAGGGAGACTATCTGCGCAAGTCCCTGGGAGTGCAGTACTGGGATTTCACTTCTAGGGGCCGCAATTTGACTCACGGTTGTTGAGTGCGCTGATGGAGCTGTAGTGAACTCGGTGGATTCACTGCTGCCGCCACTGGCAATATGGCACCACTGCCACACCCTCGGCCGTGATGCGGCGTATTTCTTCTCTGGTTTTGAACTCTGCTCTGAGTCCTTGCCAGTTGTGCTGCACTCAGCCCTTGGGAGCTTTAGATGTTCCCTGCACCAACAAAACTGCTGACTGCCGCCCGGCTGTTCAGCACCTGCTCACCTCGTCTCGCTGTCCACCCCTCCTCTCAGGCGCCTGGTGGCTGGTTGAGTGGGTTGGTCTAGGGCCGTCCGGTGAACTCGCCGCTGCCGCCAGCAGTAAGACGCTGCTTCTGCATCCTAGGCCGCGAGGCCAGAGTACCTCCTCTCTGGATTTGAGCTCTGTTTTGAGTCTCCCTCCTCTCTGGAGCCTGGTGTTGCTAGGGGAGATGTAGGCCGCGCTGCTCTGGCCGCTCTGCACCGCGGCTCTGGCTGCTCCGCACCACGGTTCTGGCCACTCCGGCTGCTCCGGCCGCTCTGCACCACGGCTCTGGCTGCTCTGCATTGTGGGTCTGGCCACGCTGGCCGCTCCGGCCATTCCGAGACGCGGCTCTGGCTGCTCCGGCTGTTCTGGCCGCTCCGCTCCGGCTGCTCTGGCCGCTCCGCTCAGCTGTTCTGGCCACTCTGGTCCGGCTGCTCCGGCCGCTCCACTCCGCGCCTCCGGCCACTCCGCGCCGCCGCTCCAGCCAATCCGCACTGCAGCTCTGACTGCTCCGGCTGTTCTGGCCGCTCCGCTCGGCTGCTCTGGTTGCTCTGCTCAGCTGCTCGGAACCGCGACTCCAGCTGCTCTGTACCGCGGGTCTGGCCACTCTGGCCGCTCCGGCCATTCCGCGCCGCGGCTCTGGTTGTTCCGGCTGCTCAGGCCGCTCCGCTCCGCGGCTCCCCCCAATCCGCGCTGTGGCTCTCTTCTTTCTTTCTTTCTTTCTTTCTTTCTTTCTTTCTTTCTTTCTTTCTTTCTTTCTTTCTTTCTTTCTTTGCAGTACTAGCGATAGAACACCAGGGCATTCTACCTCTGAGTAACATCTCCAGCTCTATATTTTTATTCTTTATTTTGAAATAGGATTTCACTGGGTTGCAAAGGGCCTCACTAAGTAGCGGAGGCTGCCCATAAACTGTGATCCTCCTGTCTCAGCCTCCTGAATTCTGGGATTAAAAGCATGCACCACCATGCCCTGCTAACTAGAATATTCTTTCTTGTGAGCTTAAGCTATAACCTCAGAAAACACAGAACTGGAGCTGCCCCGACAATCTTGTCACAATCAATGAGTATCCTGGAGCTCCTGAAGGAACTATGTGAAGACTGAGAATAAAGTCCCAACAAAAGCAGCAAAGTAAAGAGAAGGAGATTGGTCCTAATGATACAATTAAAACACTAAATCCAGCCATGTCCAAAGCCAGCCCATCCTCTCTGCCTTTTATCTCTTTTATCTTCCTCAGTCAATACTAAGCAAATTTGAGTTTAGCTCGATGTCATTTAAAACTAGAAAAAATCTGAATTCATGAAAGAGACAACTCGACTAATAACAATAATGCAAAGGTAGGGTGTGTGTGTGTGTGTGTGTATGTGTGTGTGTGTGTGTGTGTGTGTGTGTGTGTGTGTATGTGTGTGTGTTGGGGAGAACCCATGAAAATGCTAAGTGAGGGGGAAATTACATTAGACATTAAAAGTCAGTAGATTTTGTAGAAACTTTGCCTTGACAGAGGAATGTGGAAACAAACTGAAACCTAGAGAGGCATCATTTAAAACTTTTGGCTCACTCTGTTAACTAAATAAAATTAATTCTGGCCCCAAATGGAGCATGTGAAACCAAAAATGCACAGAAGACATCTTTTCAGGGCTCCAGAACAAAAGACACTTTCCTGGTCAAACTTGGAGGAGCAACAGGACTAAGAGATTAAAAAAAAATAAAGGCTAGATTTAGACTAGATTTGGGCAACCAATGGGGGTGTTTAGTTGGATATTTGCTATGAAGAGTAAATGCAGCTTTAAGACAATAGTGTCAAAATGATAGAATAGAAAGACAGTTCTTTGTGTTTGTGTGTGTATGTGGTACTGAGGCGAAACCCAGGGGCATTCTACCTCTGAGTGACACCCCAGCCCTATTTTTATTCTTTATTTTGAAACAGGGTTTCATTTGTGCCGGTTCTGGGAAATGGATTTAAAATGTATTTGAAAATACCTTTGGTATTAATGTGCTGGTATTGGAAAATGGCTTCAAAATGTATTTGAAAATAGCTCAGATATTAGTAAGTCAGAGCTTGGCTCCAGGCAGACACTCAGGCAGAGAAGTTACCCTGCAGAGTTTCTGGCACCAAGGAGAACAATAGATATATCCCAGGGCCTTTTGCATTTTAAAGACAAGTTTAATTTCTAGCCACCAAGCAAAAATTCTCCAAGGATGTGAGAGAATTCCACAAGCCTTCAAGAGATCTCTGATCCTGATAATCAACACATTTTGGGGTGTAACAAAAGGCTTGGGGTCTGTACTGGAGACAGAGCAGGCCTACAGGAAGGAATCCCCACATCAAAAAACCTGCCCTGAAAAGGGGCAGATCTAGAAGGGGCCGATCTAGTTGGGTCAGAAGATTATTGGTAGAGGAAGACAAAGGATAATGTATTTTTTAAACAATTTTTTATTGAACATAAGTAGTATACATTTATACTATATTTGATGCCCTATCCCCCCGCCCCCTACCCCCCCCACCAATGGTTGTCCAGGTTAACCATGTCTTATTCATAATTTTACACATATTCAGGTGTAGAACCTCATTAATCCAGATCGGCCTTTCTCCTCTCCTATCTTTCCATTAAAACCTAGCTATTATTTCCCCTCTAATATCTGGGGTCCTACTGGTATCCTTTGTGTTGTCTAGTTTGGGCATATTAGAGGAAACATGTGTATCTTCTCCTTCTGTGCTTGGCTGATCTCACTTAACATGATGCTCTCCAGGGCTTTCCATCTTCTTGCAAATGATATAATTTTGTTCTTCTTTATGGCTGAATAGAATTCCATTGTGTGTATTTCCCACAGTTTTGCTATCCATTCATCTGTTGATGGTGATCTGGGTTGGTTCCATATTTTGGCTATTACAAATTGTGCTGCTATGAACATAGGTATGCATATGTTGCTGTAGTTCTCTGAATTCAACCCCTTTGGAAAGATACCTAGGAGTAGTATAGCTGGATCATATGGTGGATCTATTCCCACGTTTCTTAGGAATTTCCACACAGATCTCCATAGTGGCTGAACTAGTTTGCACTCCCACAAACAGTGTAAAAGAGTTCCTCTTTCCCCACATCCTCACCAGCATTTGTTGTTATTTGATTTCTTTATGCTTGCTACTCTGACTGGGGTTAGATGGAATCTCAGTGTAGTTTTGATTTGCATCTCCCTGATGGCCAGTGATGAAGAACATCTTTTCATGTATCTATTAGCCCTTTGTATCTCTTCTTTTGTGAAGTGTCTATTTAGTTCATTTGCCCATTTCTTGATTGGGTTGTTTGTTTTGCTAGTGTAAAGTCTTTTGAGCTCTTTGTATACTCTGGATATTAGCCCCCTATCAGAATGGTGGCTGGTAAAGATCCTTTCCCATTCTGTAGGCTTCCTCTTTAGGTTATTGATAGTTTCATTTGATGAGAAGAAACTTTTTAGTTTGATGTTATCCCACTTGTTTATTCTTGCTTTAATTTCCTGAGCTTTGGAGGTTTTGTTGAGAAAGTTACTGCCTGTGCCAATATGTTGTAGTGTTGAACCTATGTTCTCCTCTACTAACTTCACAGTCTCAGGTCTAATTTCTAAGTCTTTAATCCATCTTGAGTTGATTCCTGTGTTAGGTGAGATATAGGGGTTTAGATTCATCTTTTTCCAAATGGTTAGCCAGTTCTCCCAGCACCACTTGTTGAAAAGGCTGTTTTTTCTCCAGCGTATGTGTTTGGCCCCTTTGTCAAAGATTAATTGACTAAAGATGTGTGGGTTTGTTTCTGTATCTTCTATTCTAATCCACTGGTCAGTATATCTGTTTTTGTGCCAATACCATGCTGTTTTTACTACTATTGCTCTATAGTATAGTTTGAAGTCTGGGATTGTAATGCCTCCTGCGTGTTTCTTGTTATTGAGAATTGCTTTGGCTATTCTAGGTCTTTTCCTCCTCCATATGAAGTTCATGATTGATTTTTCTAGGTCTCTGAAGAATGTCACTGGTATTTTAATGGAAATTGCATTGAACCTATAGATCAGTTTTGGCAGAATGGCCATTTTGATGATATTTATTCTGCCTATCCATGAGCACGGGAGATCTTTCCATCTTCCAAGGTCTTCTTCAATTTCTTTCTTTAATGTTTTATAGTTTTTATTGTATAGGTCTTTTACATCTTGGGTTAGGTTTATTCCTAGGTATTTTATTGGTTTTGAGTTTATAGTGCATGGAATTGTTTTCTTTGTTTCTTTCATTGTGGATTCATTGTTGGCATAAAGAAAAGCCACTGATTTCTTTAGGTTGATTTTGTATCCTGCGACTTTGCTGAATTTGTCAATCAGCTCCAGAAGTCTTTTGGTTGAGTTCTTTGGGTCTTCCAGATAAAGGATCATGTCATCTGCAAATAAGGATAGTTTTACTTCCTCTCTTCCTATGTGGATTCCTTTGATTTCCTTCTCTTGTCTGATTGCTGCAGCAAGAGTCTCAAGGACTATATTGAAAAGGAGTGGTGATAGTGGGCATCCTTGTCTTGTTCCTGACTGTAGCGGAAATTCTTGCAGTTTTTCCCCATTCAATATAATGTTGGCTTTGGGTTTGCAGTATATTGCCTTGATGATGTTGAAGTACTTTCCTTCTATCCCAATTTTTTGCAGTGTTTTTAACATAAATGGGTGTTGGATTTTGTCGAATGCTTTTTCAGCATCTATTGCTATGATGATGTGGTTTTTGTTCTTGGTTCTATTTATGTGGTGAATAACATGTATTGATTTGCGTATGTTGAACCAGCCTTGTTTTTCTGGGATGAAACCGACTTGGCCATGATGTATTGTTCTCTTGATATAGTTTTGAATGCGTATAGCTAGTATTTTGTTTAGAATTTTTGCATCTATGTTTATTAAGGATATTGGTCTGTAGTTTTCCTTTCTTGAGGTATCTTTATTTGGTTTGGGGATTAATGTGATACTGGCCTCATAGAAGGAATTTGGAAGAGTTCCTTCTCTTTCAATTTCCTGGAACATGTTATGAAGTATTGGTATTAGTTGTTCACTGAAGGTTTTGTAGAATTCAGCTGGGAACCCATCTGGGCCTGGGCTTTTCATTGGTGGAAGAATTTTTATTGCCATTTCTATTTCTTTGGTTGTTATTGGTTGGTTTAGGCTTGCTATATCCTCTTGGTTGAGTGTAGGAAGGTTAACTGTGCTTAGAAATCTGTCAATTTCATCCAGGTTTTCAGATCTATTGGAGTATAAATTTTTAAAGTAGTTTCTGATAATATTTTGAATTTCTTCACTATCAGTGGTGATATCAACTTTTTCATTTCTAATTTTGATAATTTGAGTTGATTCTCTTTTTCTTTTGGTTAGGTTGGCCAGGGGTTTATCAATTCTATTAATCTTTTCAAAGAACCAACTTTTTGTTTTATTGATTCTTTGTATTGTTTTTTTTGTTCTCTATTTCATTTATTTCTGCCCTAATTTTGATGATTTCTTGTCTTCTGCTGGCTTTGGGAATAGACTGTTGCAGTCTTTCTAGGTCCTTTAGTTGTGTCATTAGGTTCTTTACTTGGAGGTTCTCTGTCCTTCTTATGTGGGCACTCAATGCAATAAACTTTCCTCTTAGAACTGCCTTCATGGTTTCCCATAGGTTTTGGTAAGTTGTGTCTCTGTTTTCATTTGTTTCCATAAATTTCTTTATTTCTTCCCTAATTTCTGCCCTTACAAATTCGTCATTCAATAGTGTATCATTCATTCTCCATGAATTTGAGTACTTTCTTTCGAGTTTTCTGTTGTTGATTTCTACTTTTATTCCATTGTGGTCTGAAAAGATGCATGGAATTATATTACATTTTTTGAATTTGCTGGTATTTTCTTTGTGTCCCAGGGTGTGATCTATTTTGGAGAATGTTCCATGGGCTGCTGAGAAGAAAGTGTATTCTGTAGTTCCTGGTTGAAGTACTCTGAAAATGTCTATTAGGTCCATTTGGTTTATGGTTTCCTTTAGTTCTAAAGCGTCTTTACTCATCTTTTGCCTTGAAGATCGATCCAGTGGTGTGAGAGGCGTATTTAAATCTCCCAGAATTATTGTATTTGGGTCTACTTGGGATCTTATGTCCAGAAGGGTTTGTTTTACAAATGTGGTTGCACCCACATTTGGGGCATAAATATTTACTATCATTATATCTTCTTGGTGTATTGTTCCTTTTAATAAAAGGAAGTGCCCTGATTTTCTCTTTTGATGTGTTTTAGTTTAAAGTCTATTTTGTTGGATATTAGGGTTGCTACCCCTGCTCCTTTTTGGTCACTTGTGGCATGGTATATCTTTTTCCATCCTTTCACCTTCAGCCTGTGAATGTCTTTGGCTGTGAGGTGTGTTTCTTGCAGGCAGCATATATTTGGATTATGTTTCCTAATCCACCTTGCCAGTCTATGTCTTTTGATTGGTGAGTTAAGTCCTTTGACATTAAGAGATATTATTGAAATATGATTTTTGTTTTCTGTCATTTTGTGTTTTGTCTACTCTTGGGTGGTGTGATCTTTCTTCTTTACTTAAATGGCCCACTTATTAACTTCCTCTCTTCTCTGATTCTGAAGTCTGCTTCTTTTTTCTTCCTTATGGTTTATTTCTTTAAGAATTTTCTCTAGTGTTGGCTTTGAATTCATGAATTTTTTGAGATTCTGTTTATCGTGAAAGACTTTGGATTCACCATTGATCTTGAATAGTAGTTTTGCTGGATAGATTAGTTTGGGCTGGAAGTTATTTTCTTCCAGGGTCTGAATCACGTCGTACCAGTCTCTCCTAGCATTCCTAACCTGGGTTGTATAGTCTGGGGTGATTCTTATTGTTTTGCCTCTATATGTCACCAGTCCTTTTGTTCTCACTGCTTTTAAGATTCCTTCCTTGGCCTCTATGCTGGTCAATTTGGTTATTATGTGGCGTGGAGTGGTTTTTCTTTGGTCCTGTCTCAGTGGAGTTCTGTATGCCTCCTGGACTTGAAGATTCAAGTCTCTTTCCATATTTGGAAAATTCTCTGAGATTATTTCCTTGAAGATATTACAGATGCCCTTGGTCTGTACCTCTATCCCTTCCTCGATGCCTATTATCCGTAAATTAGGGCGCTTCATATTATCCCACAATTGCTGGATGTTTAGGTTTTGTTGCTGTAAAGATTTCTGTATATCGCTGACTGTGTTTTCGGTTTGGGATGTACTGTCTTCTAATGTTGATATTCTGCTTTCCATTTCATCTAATCTTCCAGAATTTCTTTCTATTGCTGTCTTCATTTCACTTATTGCCTCTTTCATTTCATTCCAGACCTCTTTCTGATTCTTTTTTAGTGTTTCTAATTCAACTTTAACCTCCTCTATACTTGTTTTAAATCCTTTCAACATATTGAACAACAAGATTCTGAACTCCCCTTCTTGTATTTCTAGTAGGTCAGTATTCGTGATTTCTGCTGTCTCTTCATAATTCCTGGTTCTCATATTTATAGCGTTCTCTGTCTTGTTTTTCTGATTTCTACCCATTGTTCGTGAGTACTGTGCTTAGTCAAATCTTAATATTAGGAGTTTGGGGGTATTGGTTAGTCAGCAGAGCCTTTCCAGTGTTGAGGGTAGGTGATGTGCAAGGAGCTGGGGTGATTGGTAAAGGAGTCGGATTAGGTAGAGCATATGTTAGGTTGAGAAAGACTTTAAGTATGATAAGGTAATAACTTGTTAGGAATGAGAGAGAGAGTTAACTACTAGGACTCTTGTCGTTGGTAGAGTAATTATGGATATAAGAGATACTTTGAGTATTAAACCAGGAGGTATATTATGGGGAAAAGTTTTGGGGGAGAAAGGTACGTAGGTTAGTGTGGGTAGGTTTGTAAATAGGGATGATGGAAGGAGCAGACAGACATAAAAAAAAAAAAGAATCCACCCAAGATACCAAGACTTTTATGTAATCCAAGAAAAATGAAGGAAAACCAATAAAAGGAGGAGAGTGAAAAAAAAGGAAGGGAAGAGGAAGAAAGAGGAAAAAATAACAAGAAAAAAGTAAAAGGAACTAGCAGCTGTGTGAAATAAAAAAATAAGGCAAACTATCCAATGTGTGTGTGTATATATATATATATATATATATATATATATATATATATATAACAACAAGTTAAAGTAAAAGAAGTGTGGGTTAAAAGAAAAAAAAATAAAACAGCAATAACCCTACAAAAAACAAAAGCACTGTAAAAGCAAAATACAACAAAACAGCCACATTAAAAGTAAAACAAACAGTCCTCCTTATTTACGCATATGGGGTCAGGTCCAAATAATATGTGTGTATCTGATTGCTTTGGTAGCTTTCAGAATACCATCCAATGTCTCTTAGTTTTCTTTGTACTCTATTTTTATCTTCTTAAGTCACTCTGGGTGTTTGGACACCTTTTTCTCCTTTAGCTGCTTTAGGTTTATGTGTCCGGATGTCTGATTTCACTGTTATTTGATTCTGTACAATTCACAGGTTCTGTGAAATTCTAACCTGTGGTCAGCACCTCTGCACTCACCACCCTAGCCTGCAGCCTGAGCGTCCCTACAGCAGGGGTGGAGAATCACCAAAGTATAGTTGAAACCTCCCCCTGAGGTCCTGAGCAGATTTTGTGGCCCGATGGATTTTTTTGTGTCTCTGGAAATTCCAGCTGGGCTAGCCGGTGTGGTCCCAAGATGTACCCTGGGCAAATGGGTGCTGGTTCCTGGATGCCCACACTTACTGCCAGAGCTCTGCCTATTCCAAGAGTGCAGGCTGGATGCGCTGCTAATACTGGACCCAAGTGAGAGTGGATGCAGCTGTCTATTGCTGCTGGTATGCTCTTCCAAGGTGTATTGAGCTGTGTTCTTTGCTTAGCACTAAGCCTCTGGCTACCAGGAGGGTGTGAACACCCAGCGGTGGGCCAGGGGTGCAGGGTAGGTGCTCAAGGGTCCAGTGCGCATTGTCCAGCAATGGTCTCTGCCTCCCGTGTGACGTAGAAGCTGGGGGTGCCCCCCAGAGATTTCCGGGTCACCCAGGGCTTTTGCAGCCTGGAAGGCTGGCTCTGGAAAGGTGGCAGGGGCTAGACACACAAGCAGACTTCAATTTAGAGGTAGCAATGTACAGGTACTGACTACCAGCAGGGGACCATGGCACAGGGAAGTTGCATGAGGAGAGTGCTGGAGTCTGAGGCTTGAGCCCGTGCTGGGGGGTTGGGGCTGCGCACACGCTAGGACCCCAACTTACCAGGGTGCCCTCAGGTACCTGAATTGGTGCAGGAATCCGTGGGAGTCTCTATGCAGTTGTGATCTGGTCGCTGGTGGCACACAGAATTCTGGTGGCTGCTGCACGCTGCTTAAGATGCGGTCCTAAGTCCATTTTTAGTCCTGAATTATCTTTCCGTGGTAATATCAGGCAGGCAGCTCCTTGGGCAGCTGCAAAGGCAGCCCGCCGATCAGCGTTCCGATCAGTGTTCCGATTGTATTTGCAGCAGATCCCGTGTCCGATCTTTGTTCTTCTTCTTCAAGTTCAGGGTTCCGCCGAGGTACCTGGATGTGTTTTGGATCCTGGTATGTATTTATTTTGTTGATTTAGACACTGCTTTCTAAGTATTTAAACTTTATTTGCTTCAGCTACTGAGAAGTGCTGTGTCCCTCGGTCGCCATTTTGAAAAAAAAAATCAGGATAATGTATTTTTGTAAAACTGTTCTGTATCCAAAATCTTCAGTAATTTATTTTCAAGTTACTCCTCTACACCCTCTCTGGTTTAGGGCTTTATTAACTGTGTTCCTATCCTGTTTTTTTTTTTTTTTTTTTTTTTTTGCAGGTTTAGGGATGGAACCCAGGGGCATTCGACCTTCGAGCTACACCCCTGCCCTATTTTTTATTCTTTGTTTTGAAACCAGGTCTCACTTAGTTGCAGAGGGCCTCACTAAGTAGTAAAGGCTGTCCACGAACCATGATCCTCTGGATTCAGCCTCCCGAATGCTGGGATTACAAGCATGTGCCACCACACCCAGATATCCTGTTTTTTTTGTAATAATAAAATTGTTTAATCTTATAGCAAGAAAAGAATTCTGGCTATTCTTTTCTAAGATAGCTAAGAACAAGAACCTGTGGCTACATCTCACTCTGTTACAGTTTTGGCGTCAAACAATGAAGGTCCAATGGTGGCCTAACACCACTGCATTTTGAAGGTTAGTAACCCTCCCCAAAACGTGATTGGATCCTGGCAGATGACTAGATTACTGGAGCCAGTGGGCTCTCTGTGATCATGGATGTGCCAGTATGGGGAATGACCTAGAAAGATTTGGGAAAGCTGATTATTAATATATTTCAAAAGAAAATAATTGGTATATTTCAAAATAGTTGTGTCAAAATGGAGGCAGACATGGATAAAGAAAGGACTTGGTTTAGGCCTAACAACAGGCAGCTATTCCAGTGTAAATCAACCTAGCTCAAAGTACTTAACAAGTCAATAGAGGAGAGCTAGGGCTTCCTCTTTCTAAAGACAGATCTACATGATCTAGGGGGGATGGGGCAGGGTTTGACCTTTCCCTTTATGAAAGGAGACACCTTGCTAGGGGAGGTACCTTACAGGGACATTCATGTCAGAGTCACCGAACAAGATGGAGGTCATGGGTATAAAAAGGCCAAGTCCATGTGTAAGCCCTTTGGTGTACTCATTTGAGTCATCCCCTCATGCCATCTTGGCATGGGGCTGTATTTCTATTTTCTGTATTTCTATCTTTCTAATAAACTCCTTTAAATCTTCAGCAGCTATCCAAGCGATGAATACTTATTCTTAGCTTAGGACAAGAATCCACGGTTTTTCTGTTTGTCTGTCTGTGTAGTGGGGGGGGGGATTACTTCACATGCACACCATGCACCTTCCCCCCCCCAACCTATCCCTTGCAACATATTCCTGCAACAATGGAGACACCCCTGCCACCATTTAGCTATTTCAGACTCTCCAGGAGAGGGAAGAATTCCCCTTTAAATAGTGTAGGGGAGACAAGAAGGGACTCCAGGCTCTTCTCAGGCTTACCATATGAACTCATAGGCAACCAAACAGTGACTTGGGAGCCTCCTGCCTTTCAAGGTAATGGCTCATGTTGCCTTATGTTCTCATAAATGAGGCTAGACCTATGTCAAAGGTCTATATTGGGGACCTGGGGAAATTTACTATTGTCTTGTAAGGCACAAATGAGTGCCCATTTATTCTGACCCAATCAAAGGTGGAACACTCTTTTAAAAAGCCCTGTAAAAGCCAGCATTGTGGCACATGCTTGTAATCCCAGCATTTGGGAGGCTGAGACCCGAGGATCATGGTTTGTGGACAGCCTCAGCTACTTAGTGAGCTCCTCCACAAGTTAGTGAGACCCTGTTTCAAAACAAAGAATTAAAAAATAGGGCAGGGTGTAGCTTGAAGGTTTAATGCCCCTGGGTTCCAGCTCTAGACTCACACACACACAAAAGCCCTGTAAAAAGTTAAATTAATCCAGGCATGATGGCGCACTCTTGTAACCCCATGCTTGGGAGGTGGAGACAGGAAGATCGTGCAGGTTTGAAGCCAGCCACGCTGGCTTAAGAGACCCCATTTCCAAATAAAAAGTATAAAAATAGGTCTGGGAGTGTAACCCAGAGGTAGAAGGGTTTCCAGGAACCCCAGTACCACACACACACACACACACACACACACACACACACACACAGTTAAATAAAAAAAATTCCCAGAGTCTATCTTAAGAAAACCCTAAAATAGGAGATGCCAGCTGTAACAGTTGGGAAAACTGTCCCTGGCAACCCCTATTAGGGTCCCGGACACAATTTCCCTCAAACCACAAACAGATAAAAAGCACGGGTTCTTTTCCTGAGCTAAGGATAAATACACATTAGCCTGTACTCTTGCTGAAGATTTAAAGAAGTTTATCAAAAAGATAGAAATACAGAAGACAGTTACAGCCTCATGTTACCATGTAACATGAGGGGGTGGTTCAAATGAATTCATCAAAGATTTAACATGTGGAACATTCTTATAGTCAGACCAACCATATCTGCGGCAGGTCCTTTGATATGTAGATATCCTGCCCTATCTCTAGCCCAGGTATCCAGCTCTATCTCCAGCCCAGCCAGATCTGCCTCCTCTGGGGCAGGGCGTACAGCTCTGTCTCTGGCACAGATCTCCACACCTTTTGCTACACTCCAAAATGTGTTAAGTTGCTTCTCTGAAATCTGGGATTTCCTCATATCCTTGTGGAATTTTGCCTCTTTTTAGAAATGTAAAAAGACCCTAGGCTTCTTCTATTCTTTTGGTAATTATCCATGAAGAAATCTGCCAGCCCTCTCGCCACAGCTCCTGGCTTTCTTCACTGCCAAAGATATATTTTAAAATTGAAAATCTTTCACAATACTTGTACATTAATACATCTTGAAACCTCTTCCTAATACTGGTACACCAGCCACCACCCATTGCTAAAAGGTAGTGAGTCTTTCTCTCACTGAAGCTGTGGCTGGGGACAAGCAATAGGGAGATAATCCAGCCAGACTAGCCCACTTGCTTCGCAACTTCAGTCAGCAAACAGACACAACACCCAACCATTCACAGGGTGGCCCTTGTACATTCCATTGGTCTGTAAACCCTGGCAGTTTGCACACCCCAGCAGCCCTGAACTTCCAGTGGCCCAAGCACTAAAGTCTAAATTTTGTGTTTAGATGCCTGAATGGCTAAGGGTCTAAACTCTACTTCTGAAAGCCAGACCAAACCACTTTAGGCACAGCTCTAGGGGCTTGGAATTCTCAGGGTCCCATTGCTGCCAGATTAGCCTAAACTCAGCTTTTGAGAGCCAGACTGCTCTAGTGCAGCTCCAGTGGCCTGGAATCCTCTGGGTCCTACTGCCACCAGATTAGCCTCCAATTTGCTCAGCTCATATAATTTCTACAGAGGCAAATATCCTCTATGTCTTGGGCTTTTTTCTTCTGTCACCTAACATAGTATATGCTGTTAATGGCCCCCTGTACAAAATAAAAAAAAAATCTGTTTGTGGCTATCTCTGATTTATTGGCAGTTTTAGGCTTCTATCCCCACCTAGCTAATACAACTGTCTGAGGCAGAATGTTGAAAAACAGGGAACTCACACAAATATTCTAGCTCTGCTAGCCACAGTCTGGGTCACTGATATAAATATTCTGAAAAATACAGTGTTTTTTTTAGCTGGTATCACTAAGAATTTCTGAGCTTTACCTCATCCAGAGGGACAGTGGAGAGGGTGGGATGATAAACAGAGGTGGGTCTGGGGCAGCTCAGACCACACTCTTAACAGGCCCATCCTTGTGAGCTGTGAGGAGCCTCCATCACGAAGCTCACACACAAGGTGCTTGGCCGGATTTGCCCCTAGCTGAGTTTCACTTTCATTAGTTTTAGACTGGAATGTGCTAGGAAGGGATGTGACTTTGCCCAGTCAGACCAAGAAAATATCAACCTCTCTCTCTTAGATGGGATCCCACCAATTCAAGTGGAAGCCAGATCTCTACTCGCATGTGTCCTCCAAAATTGGAGAAAATTTGACTTCAAAATGCTAAGGAAGAAAGCTCTCATTTTTTTTCTGCACTCAAGTATAATCACAGTACTCACTGGGGGGACAGAAATACCTGATCCCCTCAGGGAAGTTTAGATTATAACAGGACATGGAAAATTAGATCTAAAAAAGGAGGGCAGATGGCCAGAGGTAGCTTATCCCCAGCTATTCTTTTACCTCTGGGACCACCAAGATTTATTTAATGATTGCAGAGTTGAGACAATTTTGGAAGTTTTGGCTAAAAAAATCTAAAGATCAATTAGAACCAAAAAACCAAGATACCACCAGGCCTGGTGGTGCATGCTCGTAATCCCTGCACTTGGGAGGTGGAGACAGGAGGATTGCACAGGTTCTAAGCCAGCTGCACTGGCTTAAGAGAACCTGTTTTCAAATCAAAAATATATAAAATAGGTCTGGGAGTGTAGCCCAGAGGTAGAAGGGCTTCCAGGAACACCAGTACCACCAAAAAAACAAAAAACAACAACAACAACAACAACAAAAACAAGATGCCAAACTGGTCCATTAGCCACTCTCACTAGAATACATGCTGGAACAATTAATGCAGGCTGTTAACTCCGTCTACTATAATGTAGACTTAAAAGGGGAAAACAGGAGGAAAAACACCATGAGGAAATCCTGGTGACCATGTATCTAAATGTCAATTCCACAGGACGTTAGGTACAGGTGCATACTGACCCCACAAAAATCCAGGCTCAGTTCTGCTTCATGTATGGAAAGCCAGGACATTTAAAAAATTATTGCCCTCGACCAAAAGGCTAAAAATACCCTTCAATGCTATGATCATGGTGCAAGGGAGACCACTGGAAATCTGAGTGCCTCCAGGTCCAAAGACCTGGGGTGTCCAGATCCAGAGTCCCAGTAATGGGCCCCAGGGCCACCTCTCCAGGCTCCCATCATCTGGGTTAAGAGTGAGAAACCTTGGGTAACTCTAACCATGGGCTCACAAGCTGTCTGGTTTCTAGTGGATATAGGGCCAGGTTTTATGCTCTACATATTCTCCCGGTCCAAGATCCTTTCATTAAGTAATAGTTCGGGGCATTTTGGGCCAGCCCTTAGAACATTTATTTTTACCCAAAAACTAGCTTGCTCATGAAGTGACCTCAAATTCTCCCATTCTTTCATAGTTATACTAGAGACTCCAGCTCCTCTATTAAATAGGAAACATAATGTCAGGAAGCCAACTAACTTGGGTACAAGCCTCTCCCTTTGTCTTATTTAAAATTATAGCATGTTTTGTCTTATCTTTCCAGAACCTCCCCCCCAAAAAAAACACCTTAAATGGTTTTTCTCTCTTTTGCTGGCTATACTAAAACAAAGTCTTCTCTAAGTTTTGTTTTTTATCTCAACCAATCCTAGCTGAAATGTAAACTTCTAATAAGCTGTCCAGACCATCATAAAACTTAGACCTCTGTGAGATGTGATTAGATACAATATACATTAAAGACACTACTGATGCTTATCTGATGTCTTAGTTTTCTGTGTTAATCTATAATACAATTATTAAGTTATGTGATCAAATACAATATGCATTGCCTTTAGTTTTATTCCTTTTGCAGAATTAATGTTTTAAGGTGCTAGTGATGCTTACCTGATGTCTTAACTTTCTATGGTAATCTGTAATTCAATTAATAAATTGGGTAAATATAAAATATAATGCTTTAAAATGCTCTTCATAAGGTTTAAAGTTAACACATGAGTCTTTTAAATGGGTTTCTAAACTGTTGGTATAAGAACAATATTGTAAAATGGTATTGTTTTGGGGTTAGCTTGTATGGAGGAAAAATAGCAAATCTGCCTTTTGGCAAATTCGGAGTGTATACTCCATCTCCGCCTGCTCCTCTCATAAATTAAAGACTTTAAATGCCATGCTTACCAAATCTTGGATAGGGGTTTAAGGGCCATCCTCAGCCTTTCTTATTTTTTTCCAGTATAAGGACTGATTGCCCAATGAAATGGGTTGTGAAGACCACAGATTGTGCCTCTCTAGATGTATCTAATTGAGTATAGAGGGTAAAAGCCTCCTGAAGCCAATTAAGAAAAATGGCTGAATTTTCATCTGGACCTTGGGTGATTTCTTTAAATTTATCATAATTACTGCTTTGTGGGAAACCTCTCTCATGCTATCAAGAAGGCATAGTATCACATAGTCTATCATTTTTATTCCCTCATTCCCACCATTTGGGGTTGGCTGGTAATCCCAGTGTGGATCCTCCAAAGGTACTGCAGCTATTCGCATAGGGAGTGCTGGGTTGGTTAAATGAGCTTGGTCAGCTTGTTCTCAGGAAGCCTTTACAATATGATTCCATTCATCCAGAGTTAAGGTAGAGGTTAAAATAACATGAAGATTCTGCCACGTGAGATTGTATGCTTGTACAATGTATTGAAAATCTCTAATAAAACTGGATGGATGGGAGTAAAAAGACTCCAGTTTTCTTTCAATTTGAGCAAGGTCAGTGAGGGAGAAAGTGACACGGACATGGACTATGCCTTCTGCATCAGCCACCTCAGAGAGCGGGACCAAGAGAGAAGGGGGGCCCTTGGAGCAGGTACACTAACATATGGGGTAAGGTAAGGGAGAGGTAAGGGTTGGTCCCTGAAGGGAGGATAGTGGGGGAGATGGAGCAGGTTAGGGTGGGAGGCTGTCCTAGGGTAGGTTGATGGTCAGGGCAGTGAGGAGAGATCCTGAGGATCAGGATCCTCAGAAAGCAGGGCCAGCAACCCAGCAGGGTCAGAAGATGGCAACTGCATGTTGCCACAAAATGGTGACTGTGTTTGTAATTCAGCAAGATCACAATATGGCACCTGCACGCTGCCACAAGGTGAACAAGATGGCGACTGTGAGTTAGAAAGTGGCTGCTACCAGGAAGATGGCAACTGGAGGGAATACCTAGCCAGCAGGACTTGGGTGGTAGAGTGTGTGTGTGTGTGTGGGGGGGGTAGGAACACACACACACAAAAAGGCCTGTATATAAAGGACTTCTGATCATTTACTGGATGGCTTACAAAAGTTGCTGGGTCCGGTCAGGATATTGAAATCCAAAGTACCATTTTGAGGCCACCACGACCCATTATCCAAATTATACTGAGGCCATACCCCATAGCAATAGAAAAGTAGGTGCTCAGGAGATAAGTCTTCTGCTAGACCCAAAGTCTAGAAATTAGCGAGAAGACAACCCAGCAGGGATTGGGAATCTATTTTTGAGGTTTGGCTTCCCTTAATTGGTCTTCAGGTGAAAACAAAGAAAAGAAAACAAGCATCCCTCTTTTCCTGATCAACGTTCAGAGATGGGGGCAATAAGGTAGGAGAAATGTCTCACTCCTTTCTCAAGACTGGAGGATTACCTATTGGCCTGGAGGGCAATTCTGACATAGTCACAAGCTTTGATAACAGAAAAGCCAGAAGGCAGAAAGCCAGAACCCATGACCAAGAGAACAGGATGGAGCTTACCTTGTCTGAAAGAAAGTGGTCTGTCCAATTGAGGGCTGGGTCAGAGAGTCCCAGGCTCAAGAAGGGGTATAGCACCAATAAAACAAAAAAATAGAAAAAAAAAAAAACATCCTCCCAGGTTTCGTGCACCAGATATAACATTGAAATTGAGTTGGTGGTTGCAAAGGAGGCAAACACCAGCCAAGTTATTAAATGTACCAGTATTGGGAAGGAGCTTCAAAATGTATGAATGTGCCAGTATTGGGAAATATTGAATGTGCCAGTATTGGAAATTATTTTCAAAATGTATGTGAAAATAGAACTTCAGTATTAGGAATCTAGAAGCTTCAAGGAAAGGGCTGAAAATTTCCAGGCACAAAGGATAATTAACGAGAGAATAAAAGAAGCCTAAAAGCCTAGGGTCTTTTTTTTATAGTACTGATGTTCCTGGAAGCCCTTCTACCTCCAGGCTACACTCCCAGATCTACTTTATACATTTTATTTGGAAACAGGGTCTCTTAAGCCAGCACAGCTAGCTTTGAACATGCATGATCCTCCTGTCTCTGCCTCCCAAGTATGGGTATTACAAGCGTGCTCCACCATGCCTGGCAAGCCTAGGGTCTTTTACATTTCTAAGAGATTATTTTACCTTTTTTTTTTTTGTTGGTACTAGGGGTGGAACCCAGGGGCTTTCTACCTCCAGGCTATACTCCCAGGCCCATTTTATATTTAATTGGAAACAGGGTCTCACTAAGTTGCTGAGAGCCTCACTAAGTACCTGAAGCTGGCTTCAAACCTGCGTGATCCTCCTGCCTCAGCCTCCAAAGCACAGGGATTACAAGCGTGTGCCACCATGACCAGTGATCATTTTACATTTTACATTTCTTTTTTTAACAATTTTTTTATTGAACATAAATAGTATACATTTAAACTACATTTGGTGCCCTCTCCCTCCCACCCCCATTTTCCCTTCCCCCCTCCCACCAATGGTTGTCCAGGTTAACCATGTCTTATTCATAATTTTACACATGTTCAGGGGTAGACCCTCATTAATCAAGATCAGCCTTCCTCCTCTCCTATCTTTCCATTCAAACTTAGCTAGTACCTCCCCTCCATTATCTGGAGTCCCACTGGTATCCTTTGTGTTTCCTAGTTTGGGCATATTAGAGGAAACATATGTACCTTCTCCTTCTGTGCTTGGCTGATCTCACTTAACATAATGTTCTCCAGGGCCTTCCATCTTCTTGCAAATGATATAATTTTGTTCTTCTTTATAGCTGAATAGAATTCCATTGTGTGTATTTCCCAAAGTTTTGCTATCCATTCATCTGTTGATGGTGATCTGGGTTGGTTCCATATTTTGGCTATTACAAATTGTGCTGCTATGAACATAGGTATGCATATGTTGCTGTATTTCTCTGAATTCAACCCCTTTGGAAAGATACCCAGGAGTGGTATAGCTGGATCATATGGTGGATCTATTCCCACCTTTCCTAGGAATCTCCACACAGATCTCCATAGTGGTTGAACTAGTTTGCATTCCCAACAGCAGTGTAAAAGAGTTACTCTTTCCCCACATCCTCACCAGCATTTGTTGTTGTTTGACTTCTTTATGCTTGCCACTCTGACTGGGGTTATATGGAATCTCAGTGTAGTTTTGATTTGCATCTTCCTGATGGCCAGTGATGTAGAACATCTTTTCATGTATCTATTAGCCCTTTGTATCTCTTCTTTTGTGAAGTGTCTATTTAGTTCATTTGCCCATTTCTTGATTGGGTTGTTTGTTTTGCTAGTGTAGAGTCTTTTGAGCTCTTTGTATACTCTGGATATTAGCCCCCTATCAGAATGGTGGCTGGTAAAGATCTTTCCCCATTCTGTAGGCTTTCTCTTTAGGTTATTGATAGTTTCCTTTGATGAGAAGAAACTTTTTAGTTTGATGTTATCCCACTTGTTTATTCTTGCTTTAATTTCCTGAGCTTTGGAGGTTTTGTTGAGAAAGTTACTGCCTGTGCCAATATGTTGTAGTGTTGAACCTATGCTCTCCTCTACTAACTTCACAGTCTCAGGTCTAATTTCTAAGTCTTTAAATCCATCTTGAGTTGATTCCTGTGTTAGGTGAGATATAGGGGTTTAGATTCATCTTTTTCCAAATGGTTAGCCAGTTCTCCCAGCACCACTTGTTGAAAAGGCTATCTTTTCTCCAGCGTATGTGTTTGGCCCCTTTGTCAAAGATTAATTGACTAAAGATGTGTGGGTTTGTTTCTGTATCTTCTATTCTAATCCACTGGTCAGTATATCTGTTTTTGTGCCAGTACCATGCTGTTTTTACTACTATTGCTGTATAGTATAGTTTGAAGTCTGGGATTGTAATGCCTCCTGCATGTTTCTTATTGTTGAGAATTGCTTTGGCTATTCTAGGTCTTTTCTTTCTCCATATGAAGTTCATGATTGATTTTTCTAGGTCTCTGAAGAATGTCACTGGTATTTTAATGGAAATTGCATTGAACCTATAGATCAGTTTTGGCAGAATGGCCATTTTGATGATATTTATTCTGCCTATCCATGAGCACGGGAGATCTTTCCATCTTCCAAGGTCTTCTTCAATTTCTTTCTTTAATGTTTTATAGTTTTTATTGTATAGGTCTTTTACATCTTGGGTTAGGTTTATTCCTAGGTATTTTATTGGTTTTGAGGTTATAGTGCATGGAATTGTTTTCTTTGTTTCTTTCATTGTGGATTCATTGCTGGCATAAAGAAAAGCCACTGATTTCTTTAGGTTGATTTTGTATCCTGCGACTTTGCTGAATTTGTCAATCAGCTCCAGAAGTCTTTTGGTTGAGTTCTTTGGGTCTTCAAGATAAAGGATCATGTCATCTGTGAATAAGGATAATTATAATTCCTCTCTTTCTATGTGGATTCCTTTGATTTCCTTCTCTTGTCTGATTGCTGCAGCAAGAGTCTCAAGGACTATATTGAAAAGGAGTGGTGATAGTGGGCATCCTTGTCTTGTTCCTGACTGAAGCGGAAATTCTTGCAGTTTTTCCCCATTCAATATAATGTTGGCTTTGGGTTTGCAGTATATTGCCTTAATGATGGTGAAGTACTTTCCTTCTATCCCAATTTTTTGCAGTTTTTTTTTTTAACATAAATGTGTGTTGGATTTTGCCGAATGCTTTTTCAGCATCTATTGCTATGATGATGTGGTTTTTGTTCTTGGTTCTATTTATGTGGTGAATAACATGTATTTATTTGGGTATGTTGAACCAGCCTTGTTTTTCTGGGATGAATCCAACTTGGTCATGATGTATTATTCTCTTGATATAGTTTTGAATGTGTATAGCTAGTATTTTGTTTAGAATTTTTGCATCTATGTTCATTAAGGATATTGGTCTGTAGTTTTCCTTCCTTGAGGTATCTTTATTTGGTTTGGGGATTAATGTGATACTGGCCTCATAGAAGGAATTTGGGAGAGTTCCATCTCTTTCAATTTTCCGGAACATGTTATGAAGTATTGGTATTAGTTGTTCACTGAAGGTTTTGTAGAATTCAGCTGGGAACCCATCTGGGCCTGGGCTTTTCTTTGGTGGAAGAATTTTTATTGCTGTTTCTATTTTTTTGGTTGTTATTGGTTGGTTTAGGCTTGCTATGTCCTCTGGCTGAGTGTAGGAAAGTAAACTGTGCTTAGGCCATGAGCCTCCAAAAGATCCCAGACTCCTGATAATCAACTAAGACATTTTGAAGTGGAATAAAAGGCATGGGTCTATGCCAGAGACTGGGCAGGTCTACAGAAGAAATCTCCACATCAAAGTTCTGCCCTGGAGAAAGGGTGGATCTAGTCCAGTCAGAAGACTGGTTATAAAAATATTCTGTATTCAAAAGAATTTGAAGATTTCTTTTCATGTCATCCCACTTTGTCACCCTCTGTGGCATAGTGCTAAGCTATGTTTTATCTTCCCATGTTTGTAATAATAAAAATTTCTTAAGCTTACAGCAAAATAAAGATAGTTTTTTCTATACTTAGTTCAGAACAAGAACCCATGGTTACATCCCTCTCACTCTTAACAGTTTCAAGCAGCCCAACAGGGCTCCTGGAACAGTTTCCCCACCATAACAGGTTCACCAACCATAACAGTTTGGTGCCCAACGCAGGGCTCTCTATCTTTGGAGCCAATGTTGACTCCACCCGATGGTAGCCTAAAGCCACTGCATTTTAAAGGTTAGTAACCCTCCCCAAAACGTGATTGGGTTCTGGCAGATGACTGGATTACCAGCACCAATGGGCTCTTTGTGATTATGGAGACCACCCTGCCACCACTTAGCTACAGCAGAATCTCCAGGGAAGGATTAAATTTCCCTTTCAATAGAGTAGGGAGATAAGCCAGCCAGACTGCTTGCTCCCAAAAGCAACACCTAAGAAGCATTGCCATTAACAACCACAGTCAGTAAACAGACACAGCTCCCAAACACTCATGGGGTGGCCATGTTAACCCTGTTTGTCTGTAAACCCTGGCAGTTCTCGTGCCCCAGCAATCACAAACTCCCAGTGGCTCAATGCTGAAATCTAAAATTTGCATTTAGAAGCCTGAATGGCTAAATGTCTCTGAGAGCTCTAGGTGGCTAAGAAAACTGAACTGTTCCAGGCACAGCTCCAGTGGCTTGGGACTCTCAGGGTCCTAGTGCCACCAGATTAGCATCCATTTGGCTATGCTGTTACTGTCCCCTGTTTAAAAAAAATCTGTTTGTGACTATCTCTGATTTATTGACAGTTTTAGGCTTCTATCACCACCTAGCTAATCCAACTATTTGAGACAGAATATTGAAAACAGGGATCACCCATTCTAGCTCTTCTAGCCACAGTTGGGATAACTGGTGAAAATATTCTGAAAAATATAGTGTTTAATTAACTGGTAGCACTAAGGATTTCTGAGCTTTACCTCATCCCCGAGGGAGAGAGGAGAGGTTTGAATTAAACAGAGACAGTGTCTGGGGTGGCTCAGACTCACATTCTTAATGGGCCAACCCTAGTGAGCCATGACGAGCTGTCATTGTGAAGCTCACACACAAGTTGTTTGACTGGACTCACCCCCGGCTGAGCTTTAACTTTAGAGAAGCAAAGAGCCTCATCTGGACAGAGAGAGGCCACACAATTCACTGGGAAGGGTGACACAGGGCAGGGAAAAGGGTGGTAAAGCCTTAACCCCATTAAAGATCCTCCCAGTGGGCATCAAGCTGGTGAGTAGTGAGGCCACCCTCTTAGAGCCCCCCCCCCCCACACACACAGGATGCAGGAAAGAAGAGCAACCTTCAATGAACCATCTAATACCTCTCTCTTTCTTAAATGGGATCCCAGAAATATCCTAAATGCTAAGGTAATTGGTTTTAGATAGGGATATGCTGGGAAGGGGGGTGACCTTGCCCAGAAAGACCAGTAAAACCTCATCCTTTCTCCCTCAGATGGGATCTCAGCAATCCAAAGTGGAAGCCAGATCTCCAATAAGTTAGTGGCATCAGTGGAGGAAAAACTCAAAGACTGGGTGACCTTAGCAAAGCAATTGAGACAGCTAAAAGGAATGTTTCCCTTGACAGCAGTGTGAGGAGGGGGAGTTTAAAGTTTGATCTGTCCATAGGTCATTTTTATGAGCTGAGCTTAAAAAATTTAAGAGGGACGTTGGTAGTTATACTACTACCCTCAAACAATAGGTACTGGCATTCAGGTTGCTCAGTTTCTTACCTGGTAGAAGGGGAGGCCATCTTCAAACAAATTCTTAACTCAGTCCACTACTGCAGGCTGCCAATTCAGCTTATAAAAAGAGGGACTTGAAAATGGATATACAGAAGGACAGACACCATAAAATAATTCTGGCTTAAAATTAATACCACAAAAGCCTGAGCACAAGTCTAAGTGTGGAGAATCAGGCATCTCCAGCCTGAGTGCCATCAACCAGGAGGCCCAAAAAGGCCCTCCAAGGCCCTGACCATAATGGAAGAATAACCATTAAAAGTATGAGCACCCCCAGGCTTGGAGGGACCTGGGATCCCCAGATCTAGTTTCCCAGTGATAACTTCCAGGGCCATTTCTTCATGCTCCCTCCACCTGAGTTAAGACTAAAGAGTCTTAGGTGATCAGAGTGGGATCTCAGACTGTTTGGTTCCTTAAAGAGCCCAGGGCCAGTTTCAAGGACTTACTCTTCTCTCCTGAACCAAGGTCCAAATGTAGCTATAGTTGAACATATCAGGCTAGCCCCTAAAGAGTTTTTTTTACTCAATATTTAGCCTGCTCTCAGGGTGACCTCGAATTCTTTTTAGTTATACTAGAGATTCCAGCTCCTCTAATAAAAAGGGGATTTAATGTCAGGAAACTAAACTCTATTCCATGGTATGATTTAAAAGTATACAATGTTTTACATTTTATCTCATCTGTCTGGAAAAGCCACGAAAGAAAAAAAACTTAAGCTGTTCGTTTTTTCTCTTTTGCTTGCTGTACTAAGACAAGGTACTGCTCAAATTTTTTTTCTCTCTCAACCAGTCTTAGCTAAAATGTAAACTTCTACACAGCTGTCCAGACTGCTGTAAAACTTAGACCTCTGTGAGGTGTGATTAAATATCATATGCCTTGCCTTTAAAGTTCTTCTTTTCCTTGGCAGGATTAATGTTTTAAAACACTAGTGATGCATATCTGATGTCTTAGCTTTCTGTGGCAATCTATAATACATTTATTAAATTATGTGATCAAATATAATATGCACAGCCTTTAGTTTTATTCATTTTGCAAAATTAATGTTTTAAGGCACTAGTGATTTTTTCTAACATCTTAACTTTCCATATCAATCTGTAATTAAATTATTAAGTTGTGTAAATGTAAAATGTGATACTTTAATCTGCTCTTAACTTTCTAAGGTTTAAAGTAAAACTTAAGTCATTTAAATGGGTTTCTAAATTGTTGGTATAAAAACAACATTGTAAAATGGTATTGTTTTGGGGTTAGCTCTTACATAGGAAAGTGTTTTGGGGATGTTTGTTTGCATGCCTGATGAAGGTGGTTTTTCTATAAATTAGTTAAAACACTTACAGTAAGTTTCCATTAAGCCTGCTTTTTAAAAGATCTCTTCAGGTCATTCTATTTATTTTTATGTTTGGACCATGATTTCTAAATTATGTGGTTAAGTTTGTCTTCAACAGAGTTAAAGCCATCACATTTCAGGATGATGCTCCAGATGAAACTTAAGGTGGACATTATTTAAAAACCCTTGGATGACCATAGAGACTCAAGACACTCACTAATCTGACTCCCTCAAAGCCAAACTGCTTGCATGCACTCTAAAGCCATGGGCCCCACTTGGTCCATGTTCAGCTTGAAGAAGTTAACAACTTAATTTGGCATCCTTATTCCTTTGCTCTGGGTGTTTGTAAGTAGTTAAAATTGGGGGGAGGGTTGATGAGGATTGAGCTTATGTTGATTGTTAATAAGAGCTGTAAAAATCAAAATGTATCCGCTGTTTACCTTTGGCCTGACAGGTGTCAGGAGGTTACTAGAAAGAGAAGGGAATGTATCAGTTTTGGGAAAGAGCTTCAAGACATATGAATGTACTAGTATTGGGAAATATTGAATGTTCCAGTATTGGGAAATATTTTTAAAATGTATGTGAAAAAAACTTTGGTATTAAGAAGCTAGAAGCTTCAAGGAAAAGGCTGAAGATTTTCAGGCACAAAGGATAATTATCAAAAGAATAGAAGCCTAAAAGCCTAGGGTCCTTTACATTTCTAAGAGAAGCAAACTTCCTCAAGGATTTGGGGGAAATGCCATGAGCCTCCAAGAGATCCCAGACTCCCAATAATCAACTAATACATTTTGGAGTGGAACAAGAGGCATGGGGTCTATGCTAGAGACAGGGCAGGTCTACAGGAAGGAATCTCCACATCAAAACACCTGCCCCGGTCAGGCATAGCAGCACACGCTTGTAATCCCGTGCTTCGAAGGAGGAGACAGGAGGATTGCGCAGGTTCGAAGCCAGCCTCGCTGGCTTAAGAGACCCTGTTTCCAAATAAAAAATATAAAATAGGTCTGGGAGTGTATCCCAGGGTTCCATCCACAGTACCACAAAAAAACAAAACAAAACAAAAAAACCTGCTCTGGAGAAAGGGTGGATCTAGTCAGGTCAGATAACTGGTTATAAAAATACTCTGTATCTGAAAGATTATGGTGACTTCTTTTCAAGTCATCCCACTTGTCACCCTCTATGGCATAGTGCTAAACTATGTTCTATCTTTCCATCTTTATAATAATAAAAATTGTTTAAGCTTCTAGAAAAAGAGTTCAGGCTAGTTTTTTCTATACCTAGTTTAGAACAAGAACCCACAGTTAAATCTCTTTCACCATAACACTTTCCAGGAGGAAAGTTCCAGGGCCCCTGGAATAGTTTTTCCACCATAATAGGTTCACCAACTGTAACATTTAAAGTCTCTCTAAATAAAACTGGCACCTTCAGGTGAGGTCTGCTGACCATGGGGGAAGGAATCGATAATCAAGCAATAGTCACATGGTCAGCAGAGTCATGGTAGGCAGAGTCACAGGGCAGAGAGGAAGTGAGGGTATTTATCTTGGGGTGGAGCTATCAGCATAAGAATGCTGGTTCTCTCATAATATCTGAAGTATGCCCTGCAATGTTGGGAGTCTCATGGCAATTTTTGCTCTGGCCTCTGGGGTTCTGCCTCCTGTCCCCAGTGCGGAGTTCCATGGGAAAGGGAGGGATCCAACCTATCAAGTAAATGTAAAATGTAATGCTTTAAAATGCTCTTAACTTTATAAGATTTAATGTTAACATGTGAGTGTTTTATGGGAAAATAAAGGACAAGGATAAAAATCACAGAATTGAGGCAAGTCATAAAGCACTTGTGGAATTTTTTTGCATATATGATGAAGATGGTTTTATATAAAATTAGTTAAAAGACTTATAGTAAGTTTCTATTAAGCCTACCTCTTTTAAGGCCTCTGTAGCCCATTCTATTCATACTTATATTTGGACCATGGTTTCTAAATTATGTGGTTAAACTTGTCTTCAGCAGAGTTAAAGATATCAAGTTCCATATGATGCACCAGATGGAACCTAAGATGGACATTTATCAAAACCCTTTGGGTGACCATAGAGACTCAAGACACTGACCCATTTGACACTTTCAAAGCCAATCTGCTTGCATGTATTCTAAAGTTGGGTCCCACTTTATCCCTTCTCATCATGGAAGAAGTTAATGACAGAGATTTGGGGGTTTTTATTCTTTTGCTATGGGTGCATGAAAGTAGTAAAAATAGGAGGGAATTGATGGGGATTGAGCCTGTATTAATTGTTTATAAGAGTTGTAATAATAAAAAAAAACTATGTTTACTTTTGGCCTGACAGGTGTCAGGAAGTTAATAGAAAGAAGGGGGAATATGTGGGTATTAGGAAATGGCTTCAAAATGGATTTAAAAATACCTTTGGTATTAATGTGCTGGAATTGGGAAATGGCTTCAAAATGTTTTTTAGAGCTTGGGTGCAAGCAGGCACTCAAGCACAGAAGAAACCCTCAGAGTTCTCAGCACCAAGGAGAACAATAGAGATATTCCAGGGCTTTTTGGATTTTAAAGACAAGTTTAACTTCTAGTCACCAAGAAAAAATTCCCTAAGGCTGTGGGAGGATGGCACAAGCCTTTAAGATTTCTGACTCTGATAATCAGTTAACACACTTTGTTCCATAACAAAAGGCTTGGAGTCTGTACAGAGACAGGACAGGCCTACAGGAAGAAATCCCCACATCAAAAGACCTGCTCCAAGGAGGGGAAGATCTAATTGGGTCAGAAGATTATTGGTAGGGAAAGATAAAGGATAATGTATCTTTAAAAAACTGTTCTGTAGGGAAAGAGAAACTCTTTTATACTGTTGGTGAGAGTGCAAACTAGTTCAGCCACTATGGATATCAGTGTGGGGATTTTTTAGAAAACTGGAAATGGATCCAGCTATACCACTCCTGGGTAACTTTTCAAAGGGCTTGAAATCAGAGAACTACAGTACCATATGCATACCTTTTGTGCCAGTAAGGGGAATGACCTAGGAAGATTTGGGAAAGCTCTGATTATTAATATATTTCAAAAGAAAATAATTGGTATATTTCAAAAGAGTTGTGTCAAAATGAAGGCAGACATGGATAAAGAAAGGACTTGGTTTAGGCCTAACAACAGGAAGCTATTCCAGTGTAAATCAACCTAGCTCAAAGTACTTAACAAGTCAATAGAAGAGAGCTAGTGCTTTCTCTTTCTAAGGACAGATCTACATGATCTAGGGGGGATGGGGCAGGGTTTGACCTTTCCCTTTATGAAAGGAGACACCTTGCTAGGGGAGGTACCTTACAGGGACATTCACGTCAGAGTCACGTGAACAAGATGGAGGTCATGGGTATAAAAAGGCCAAGTCCATGTGTAAGCCCTTTGGTGTACTCATTCGAGTCATCCCCTCATGCCATCTTGGCATGGGGCTGTATTTCTATTTTCTGTATTTCTATCTTTCTAATAAACTTTTTTAAATCTTCAGCAGCTGTCCAAGCGATGAATACTTATTCTTAGCTTAGGACAAGAATCCACAGTTTTTCTGTTTGTCTGTCTGTGTGGTGGGGGGGATTGCTTCTCCACACACACACCATGCACCTTCCCCCCACCCCCTGCAACCTATCCCCTGCAACACCTTTGTTCATAACAGCACAATTCATAATAGCCAAAATATGGAACCAACCTAGGTCTCAATCAACAGAAGACTGGATTGCAAAATTATGGGAAATACACACAGTGAAATTCTACTCAGCTATAAAGAAGAACAAAATCATGTCAATTGCAAGAAGATCAAAGACCTGGAGAACATTATGTTAAGTGATATCAGCCAATCACAGAAAGAGAAGGGGCATATGTTTTCTCTAATATGCCCAAACTAGGGCCTATTAGGAATGCCAGAGGGACTCCAGATAATGGAGGGGAAACCTCAGCAAAGCTGCAATGCAAGGGTAGGAGATGAAGAAGGCTGAGGTTGATTAATGGAGGAGCTAAATTCAAATATGTGTAAAAGTATGAATGTAGAATGGCTAACCTAGTCTCTCATTGTTATGTGGTGGAGGAGAAGTGGGGGTGGGAGAGGGCACCAAGCACAGTCTAAATATGCCATTTTCAATATGAGCCACATAAAAATAAAAATTAAAAAAAGAAAAAAACTTCTGTATCCAAAAACTTTAGTAAATTGTTTTCAAGTTACTCCCCTACATCCCCTCTGGTGTAGGGCTTTATTAACTCTGTATTTTTTTTTTGTGTGTGTGTGTGTGTGTGGTACTGGGGATGGGACCCAGGGGCCTTATAATTCTGGGCTACACTCCCAGACCTATTTTATATTTTTATTTGGAGACAGGGTCTCTTAAGCCAGCTGAGGCTGGCTTCAAACCTGTGTGATCCTCCTGTCTCAGCCTCCCAAGCACGGGGATTAAAAGCATGTGCCACCATGCCTGGCTCTTTCTGTCTTTTTAATAATAATGTTGCACCCAGCATGGTGGCGCATGCTTGTAATCCTTGCACTTGGGAGGCAGACAGGAGGATCCTGCAGGTTTGCAGCCACCTGCACTGGCTTAAGAGACCCTGTTTTCAAATTAAAAAAAAAAGTATAAAAATAGATCTGGAAGTGTAACCCAGAGGGCTTCCAGGAACCCCAGTACTACCACCACCACCACCACCACTGCTACTGAAATGGGGGTTTCTTGAGAGGAAACCTGGTGTTTTCTCGAGATGAAACGGAGTTTCCTAAGAAGGAACTCGACATTTTCTTACCGGGTTCTTGTCTATGGTGAGCAAAAATGACACCCGCAGACCTCAGGAAAGGGAATAAAAGGTTTTTTGGAAGCAGCAGGGAATGGGGAAGAGTGGCTGAACACCCCAAAGGGGCTGGAACTCTGGGTCCAGCAGCTGCCTTCAGGACAATACTTGAAAGTAGCCCAAGCTCAATTGCCTTCAGGTGCAGGCTTCTTTCTTCCAGAGTCCACACGACCTGCCAGAAGGGAATGGAGAAAAGTGGCCGAACACCCCAAAGGGGCTGTCGGGCCTCCTGGTGTCCAGTAGTTGTCTCCAGGTCACTACCTGAGTGTCACCTGAGCCAAGTGCCATAAATTACAGACTACTTTCTCCCAGAGTTCATGCGATCTGCCAGAAAAGGTGCAGGTCACCCCTAGGGGCCTGGCTAGCCTTGATGTCCAGCAGGGGCCTTCAGGTCACTACTCGAGAGTCGCTGAGCCACATGTCCTCAGATGCACTGCCTTCTCTCAGGGCCAACATGACCTGCAATAGAGAGAACAGTTCCCCAAAAGGGGAGGGGGTCCAGAGATGGAAAGTCCCATTTTGCCGTCCCACTAAGGCAAAGGCCTGACTGCATGCAAGTTTCTTTTGATTAGGATGACTTTTGGGAATTCTGGGAAGCAGCTCTCAGGATTTACATAGGGTATTTGCAAGTCCTTTGAAGGGTCTCACCTCCTTTCATTCAGTAGGAGTGTCCACTTGCTCTGTATTGGCTCCTGGGTTTGTTGATTAGTAAACAGATGGCTTTGTGAAGCTCTGGCCTTCTTATCTCTGTGCCTTTGGAATTTCAGGCATTTGTCGCCCCTCAGGAAATTCAGGAAATTAACTTTTTTTCTACAGAGGCCTTTTCCCTATCTGCCTATTTCCTTTCTACCTCCTCACTACTACTACTACTGTTGGACCTGATGGCCCCTGGGAAGCGCGCGCCCCTCCCAGGAATCACTCACAGGCATAAGTCGATGCAATCAGCAAGAGGTTTATTTCGGCAGGCGCTGGGGTCACCCACAAACAAGAGGGAAGCGACCCCTGGTAACCAAGGCTTACAGCTTTTATACTCTTAAATCACCAAAGTACAGTTTACACTGAACATTAGGTGTCTTATTGTCATTGGCTCTTACTTCTGACCTTTACTAGGATTGGGTAGTCTATCAGGTATTATTCTTTTTGGCAGTTAGCAACAGCTGCAGCTAGCAACAGTTTCTGCGGTGAGCCAGTTCCTGGAACACAGGGAAGTGAAAAATCCCAGCAACAGAAAGTCCCAGTACCTGTAAACAGGGGCACTGGGGCGGAAAGTCCCGAATGCCGGGGTGGCTGGGGTGCTGGGGTCTTACACTATTACTACTACTACTACTACTACTACTACTACTACTACTACTAAATGTTGCATACATTTATAGAAAAAATAGAGTAATGGCTATTCATTTCTAAGATAGCTAAGAACAAGAACAAAGGCTACATCTCACTCTGTTACATCACTGTGTTGCAGAGGGCCTTACTATGTAGCTGAGGCTGGCTTCCAATTGTGATCCTCCTGTCTCAGCCTCCCAAATGCTGGGATTATAAGTGCGCACTACCATGCCTAGCTTGAAAGTCAGTTCTTAAGAGTGAAGAGATTTTAGAGATCAGAGACAAAGATATATTTTTTTGCATCCTTGGAAAAAAGCCAAAGAATGACCTGCATGATGTGAAGGTGAGCAAACCATTATTCTGGCAGCCACTATGTTCTACCAAGCTGTGCTCAGACATATTCTTGGTTTCTAACCATGAAAAGAAAGCTCAGAAGTGTGGTCCTTTTTCCTAGATGGCCCATTCATATATCATAAGTTAGAGAATGGCTTGGTGCTCAGCAATTTATTATTATATTTTTATTTCCGTACTTTTATTCATGCATTTGTTTGTTTGTTTATTTGTTTGTTATTTTTGTGTTGCTGGGAGTTGAACCCAGGGGCATTCTACCTCTGAGTTACACTGCCAGCCCTATTTTTATCCTTTATTTTGAAACAGGGTTGTTGCGGTGAAATATGTTTGGTGTGTGAGGAAAGAAGTAATTCCCCCACAAACACCACACAAACAGAAAAACAGAAAAAAAAAAAAAAAAACGCGGGTTCTTGTCCTAAACTAAGAATAAATATGCATAGCCTGGACAGTTGCTGAAGATTTAAAGAAGTTTATTAAAAAAATAGAAATACAGAAAATAGAAATACAGCCCATGCCAGATTGGCATGGAGGGGTGACTCGAATGAATACACCAAAGGGATCACACATGGATTCGACCTTTTTTATACTTATGACCTCCATCTTGTTTACATAATTCTGATGTAGTGAATATTCCTGTAAGGTACCTCTCCCAGCAAGGTGTGGCAAGGTGTCTCCTTTTATGAAGGTAGACCCCTCCTACCATCTTAGCTAGCTTATCTAATCATGTAGATCTGTCTTTAGATAGAGAAAGGCCTAGTTCTCCTCTCCTATTGACTTGTTAATTACTTTTAGTTAGGTTAATTTACTTTGGAATAGTTGCCTGCTTTTAGGCAGAGATTGGTCCTTGCACAGATTTGCTCCTCACCCAATTTTTGAAATATATTAATAATCATAGCTTTCTCAAATCTTCCTAAGCCCTTCCAATATTGGTACACCTTTTGTCTCTGACTCCTAGACCAAAGGAATAATCACCTTTTGTAAACTACAAAGCTTCAAAGAGAAGAGTCCTCCATCCATTCTCCCCTATACTCCTTTGCCAGCCCATTTCTAGATACCCTATAAAGAGGGATTACAAAAGACCCTGGGGCCGCTCTCTTGAAATGGCCTGAGTCTCCCCTGAACATGTATCCTTACTTTGCTTAAATTAAAACCTCTGCCTTTTTCTATGACTGGAAAGTGTTGAAATTCTTTTTGCCAAGAAAGCCAGAAATGCAGAAAAGTTATCATGCTGTTCATGATGCACTCACAATTAGGTTAGTTAGTGCCTGGCACTGGAATAATCTGAAAACTGAACTGAGTTAGTCAACAAAGATTGCCCCTAGTGCTCTTTCCCTTTCCCTCTTTCTCTTTGTTTCTTCCTTTCATGCCGGCCTTTCCAATAAAACTCTTGGGAAAAAAAAAAAGAGATTGCCCCTACACTAACATGTCTTGTCCTAAACTAAGAATAAAAATGTATAGCTTGGACAGTTGCTGAAGATTTAAAGAAGTTTATTAGAAAGATAGAAATACAGAAAATAGAAATACAGCCCCATGCCAAAATTGCATGGTGGGGGGTGGCTCGAAATGAATACACCAAAGGGATAGCACGTGGACCAGACTCTTTATACCCATGACCTCCATCTTGTTTGCATGACTCTGACTTAGTGAACATCCTTGTAAGGTACCTCCCCTTACTCTGTAAGGTACCTCCCCCAACCAGGTGTGGCAAGGAGTCTCCTTTCCTGAAGGGCAAGGTCAAAACCTGCCCTATCCTCCCTAGATCATCATGTGGATCTCTTTAGAAAGCAGAAGTACTAGCTCTCCTCTATTGACTTGGTAATTATTTTGAGCTAGAATAATTTACATTGGAATAACTGCCTGTTTTAGGCAGAGGTCAAGTCCTTGCACTGATCTGCCCCTCACCCATGTCTGCCACAATTTTGATACAACTACTTTTGAAATATCAATTATTTTCTTTTGAAATATATTAATAATCAGAGCTTTCCCAAATCTTCCTAGGCCATTCCAATATTGGTACAGATTACACTCGGAATTGGCCCAGTGTAACTTCTATATTCCCTTGATTAACCCAGTCATAAGGCCTGCCTAAGTTCAAGATGGTTGTGGGTGAAGAAATAGGCTTTAGTTCTTGAAAAAGGTGTGGCAAGATCACAGCCACTGCTGAGATAGCCATGTGGGCATTTTTGGAGAATCGAGTCTGCCAGGCAATCCTGAGGGTTAGATACCAACCAGAGAATTTGTAGGGGTGCTGGAAAGCAGGCTGGAAGAAGTGCTTTCCCCCCAATATGAGAAGTTAACTAAAGAAGTCTTCTTCCATATTAGGATTAGAAATAAGATATTAAAATATAGAGTCAAGATATAGAAGTAAGGTAGGATTGGAAATAAGAGTGAAGATCCATAAGCCCAGCTGCCCAGGTTGCAGGATTCAAGGACGAGGGTAAGGGACCCACAAGGTCAAAGTCTCTAATCTCCAGCTTGCCGGCCAAGGTCTTTGTAAATGGGACCCCATTCCCATATCTCTGAGCTAGATCAGCAAACAAGGCCAGGCTAATCTGCTCTCCAGGCAGATTCTTCAGTGCAGAGATAAGCCTGGCCCAGCCAAGGTGGGTGGGAAAGACAGCCCTAGGGAATGAACACATACCATAAGGGAGATAAGCAGTCCTTAGCAGGCTCTGACATGTGTGGATGCATGTTTTAAAATTATTGGTTGTACTTGTTTGTCCTTGTATCTGATTGGTTGTATTCTAAGGTTGGCGGGCTCGAACTTTTGGCGGGCTCTGACGTGTGTGTAACCACTCCCTCACATGTAACCACTCCCTCATAGGGTTATAAAATTCAGAGTGTGGGGGGGGGGAGTGGTCGAACCTCGACCATTTAGTGTCTTGGTCTCGAACCCTGGCTAGTCAGGACAGCTGCAGCACAATAAACCTCACTTGCATTTTTACATCTCTTGTGAGTCCTTCGATATTTGGGTTGGTGGGCGATTTTCGGACCCTTCAAATTATATAGAAAACAGTCAGCAGTATAAGTTGTAAAAAGTATGGATCTTTAGGCATCCATAGAATAATACCATCTTCAGTGGCATGGCTTTTAAAGCTAGGCATTAATTTCTTAGTGCAGCCACTCCCCCTTTTACTAATTAGGAAGGATCTTAATCTCTTTTAAGAAAGATTAGAAAAAATGCAGTGCAATTTGAGAACCATAAAAGTTTGAGAATTGAGAGGAAAATTATCTCCTGTTTCCCTTTTCATTACATGAAAAAATCTACCAAGTGAAGCATGATATATCAAACACACTTTGGAGTGAGTGTTTAAAAATTAAGGAAATATATCTAGGCATAGTGGTGCATGCTTGTAATTTCAGGATTTGGAAGGCTGAGACAGGAGGATCCCTGTTCATGGCCAGATACTTAGTGAGGTCCCTTTGCAACTTAGTGAGACCCTTGTACCAGTACTGGGAATGGCCTAGGAAGATTTGAAAAAGCTATGATTATTAATATATTTCAAAAATTGGGTGAGGGGCAAATCTGTGCAAGGACTTGGTTTCTGCCTAAAAGCAGGCAACTATTCCAATGTAAATAAACCTAGCTAAAAGTAATTAACAAGTCAATAGGAGAGGAGAACTAGGCCTTTCTCTATCTAAAGACAGATCTACATGATTAGATAAACAAGCTAAGATGGTAGGAGGGGTCGACCTTCATGAAAGGAGACATCTTGCCACACCTTTCTGGGAGAGGTACCTTACAGGGACATTTACTACATGAGAATTATGTAAACAAGATGGAGGTCATGGGTATAAAAAAGGTCGAGTCCATGTGTGATCCCTTTTGGTGTATTCATTCGAGTCACCCCTCCATGCCATTCTGGCATGGGGCTGTATTTCTGTTTTCTGTATTTCTATCTTTCTAATAAACTTCTTTAAACCTTCAGCAACTGTCCAAGCTATGCATATTTATTCTTAGGACAAGAACCCGTGGTGTTTTTTTCTGTTTTTGGTTGTTTGGGGTTTTGTTGTGGTTTGAGGGAAAGTGTGTCTGGGACCCTAACAGGGGTCCTCGGGAACAGTTTCCCCAAAACCATACTCTCCCAATCCATAACATATTCTCCCAAACCGTATCAAAAGGAAGCAGAGATAGGCTTGTGGGGTGTGGGACTCTGTTAACAAAAAGTTTGACTTTTGAAGATCATTCTACATGAAATGGAAACTTTGAAAAAGGGTGAAGCTCTCATATTTTAATTGCTTTAGGAATTTTCTATGCTATCATATTTGATTTAAAATTGTGGACATGGGTTCATAAAAATAACCAAGCTCTGCCTACTGAAGATTTCAGATTTTAAAAACTTATCTTCCTTTCCTTCCTAATGCATCTTCTTTATACCTAAAATTTTTATTTCTTTTATTCCATATTATCAAGTGCATGAGTGATCCTAAGAGGGAAATACCTACTTGGGCTACTCAGACTTCAGAACCATGATGTATAATAATAAACAACTGTATTATTTTTTTATTTTTTTATAACAATTTTTTATTGAACATAAATAGTATACATTTACACTATATTTGGTGCCCTCTCCCCCCCCGCCCTCATTTTCCCTTCCCCCCTCCCACCAATGGTTGTCCAGGTTAACCATGTCTTATTCATAATTTTACACATGTTCAAGTGTAGACCCTTATTAATCAAGACCGGCCTTCCTCCTCTCCTATCTTACCATCCAAACTTAGCTAGTATTTCCCCTTCAATATCTGGAGTCCCACTGGTATTCTTTGTGTTTCCTAGTTTGGGCATATTAGAGGAAACATATGTATCTTCTTCTTCTGTGCTTGGCTGATCTCACTTAACATAATGTTCTCCAGGGCTTTCAATCTTCTTTCAAATGATATAATTTTGTTCTTCTTTATGGCTGAATAGAATTCCATTGTGTGTATTTCCCACAGTTTTGCTATCCATTCATCTGTTGATGGTGATCTGGGTTGGTTCCATATTTTGGCTATTACAAATTGTGCTGCTATGAACATAGGTATGCATATGTTGCTGTAGTTCTCTGAATTCAACTCCTTTGGAAAGATACCCAGGAGTGGTATAGCTGGATCATATGGTGGATCTATTCCCACCTTTCCTAGGAATCTCCACACAGATCTCCATAGTGGTTGAACTAGTTTGCATTCCCACCAGCAGTGTAAAAGAGTTCCTCTTTCCCCACATCCTCGCCAGCATTTTTTGTTATTTGATTTCTTTATGCTTGCTACTCTGACTGGGGTTAGATGGAATCTCAGTGTAGTTTTGATTTGCATCTCCCTGATGGCCAGTGATGAAGAACATCTTTTCATGTATTTATTAGCCCTTTGTATCTCTTCTTTTGTGAAGTGTCTATTTAGTACATTTGCCCATTTCTTGATTGGGTTGTTTGTTTTGCTAGTGTAGAGTCTTTTGAGCTCTTTGTATACTCTGGATATTAGCCCCCTATCAGAATGGTGGCTGGTAAAGATCCTTTCCCATTCTGTAGGCTTCCTCTTTAGGTTATTGATAGTTTCCTTTGATGAGAAGAAACTTTTTAGTTTGATGTTATCCCACTTGTTTATTCTTGCTTTAATTTCCTGAGCTTTGGAGGTTTTGTTGAGAAAGTTACTGCCTGTGCCAATATGTTGTAGTGTTGAACCTATGCTCTCCTCTACTAGCTTCACAGTCTCAGGTCTAATTTCTAAGTCTTTGATCCATCTTGAGTTGATTCCTGTGTTTGGTGAGATATAGGGGTTTAGATTCATCTTTTTCCAAATGGTTAGCCAGTTCTCCCAGCACCACTTGTTGAAAAGGCTGTCTTTTCTCCAGCGTATGTGTTTGGCCCCTTTGTCAAAGATTAATTGACTAAAGATGTGTGGGTTTGTTTCTGTATCTTCTATTCTAATCCACTGGTCTGTATATCTGTTTTTGTGCCAGTACCATGCTGTTTTTACTACTATTGCTGTATAGTATAGTTTGAAGTCTGGGATTGTAATGCCTCCTGCGTGTTTCTTGTCTGTTTTTTTTTAAATTTATTTTTTATTGGTGCAATGTATTCATACATCATAGTGGTATAAAGAAAATACTTTTGTAGACATACATGCACATCTCGCCCAGTTAGCCCCTACCACGATCCCCACCCCATTCCCTCCCCATCCCTCCTTCCCACGCTCTATAGTATAGTTTGAAGTCTGGGATTGTAGTGCCTCCTGCGTGTTTCTTGTTATTGAGAATTGCTTTGGCTATTCTAGGTCTTTTCTTTCTCCATATGAAATTCATGATTGATTTTTCTAGGTCTCTGAAGAATGTCACTGGTATTTTAATGGAAATTGCATTGAACCTATAGATCAGTTTTGGCAGAATGGTCATTTTGATGATATTTATTCTGCCTATCCATGAGCACGGGAGATCTTTCCATCTTCCAAGGTCTTCTTCAATTTCTTTCTTTAATGTTTTATAGTTTTTGTTGTAGAGGTCTTTTACGTCTTGGGTTAGGTTTATTCCTAGGTATTTTATTGGTTTTGAGGTTATAGTGAATGGAATTGTTGTTTTTGTTTCTTTCATTGTGGATTCGTTGTTGGCATAAAGAAAAGCCACTGATTTCTTTAGGTTGATTTTGTAACCTGCGACTTTGCTGAATTTGTCAATCAGGTCCAGAAGTCTTTTGGTTGAGTTTTTTGGGTCTTCCAGATAAAGGATCATGTCATCTGCGAATAAGGATAATTTTAATTCCTCTCTTCCTATGTGGATTCCTTTGATTTCCTTCTCTTGTCTGATTGCTGCAGCAAGAGTCTCAAGGACTATATTGAAAAGGAGTGGTGATAGTGGGCATCCTTGTCTTGTTCCTGACTGTAGCGGAAATTCTTGCAGTTTTTCCCCATTCAATATAATGTTGGCTTTGGGTTTGCAGTATATTGCCTTGATGATGTTGAAGTACTTTCCTTCTATCCCAATTTTTTGCAGTGTTTTTAACATAAATGGGTGTTGGATTTTGTCGAATGCTTTTTCAGCATCTATTGCTATGATGATGTGGTTTTTGTTCTTGGTTCTATTTATGTGGTGAATAACATGTATTGATTTGCGTATGTTGAACCAGCCTTGTTTTTCTGGGATGAAACCGACTTGGCCATGATGTATTGTTCTCTTGATATAGTTTTGAATGCGTATAGCTAGTATTTTGTTTAGAATTTTTGCATCTATGTTTATTAAGGATATTGGTCTGTAGTTTTCCTTTCTTGAGGTATCTTTATTTGGTTTGGGGATTAATGTGATACTGGCCTCATAGAAGGAATTTGGAAGAGTTCCATCTCTTTCAATTTCCCGGAACATGTTATGCAGTATTGGTATTAGTTGTTCACTGAAGGTTTTGTAGAATTCAGCTGGGAACCCATCTGGGCCTGGGCTTTTCTTTGGTGGAAGAATTTTTATTGCCATTTCTATTTCTTTGGTTGTTATTGGTTGGTTTATGCTTGCTATGTCCTCTTGGCTGAGTGTAGGAAGGTTAACTGTGCTTAGAAATCTATCAATTTCTTCCAGGTTTTCAAATCTATTGGAGTATATATTTTTAAAGTAGTTTCTGATAATATTTTGTATTTCTTCACTATCTGTGGTGATATCTCCTTTTTCATTTCTAATTTTGATAATTTGAGTTGATTCTCTTTTTCTTTTGGTTAGGTTGGCCAGGGGTTTATCAATTCTATTAATCTTTTCAAAGAACCAACTTTTTGTTTTATTGATTCTTTGAATTGTTTTTTTGTTCTCTATTTCGTTTATTTCTGCTCTAATTTTGATGATTTCTTGCCTTCTGCTGGCTTTGGGAATAGACTGTTCCAGAATTTCTAGATCCTTGAATTGTGTCATTAGGTTCTTTACTTGGTGGTTCTCCGTCCTTTTTATGTGGGCACTCAATGCAATAAACTTTCCTCTTAGTACTGCCTTCATGGTGTCCCATAGGTTTTGGTATGTTGTGTCTCTGTTTTCGTTTGTTTCCATAAATTTCTTTATTTCTTCCCTAATTTCTGCTCTTACCCATTCGTCATTCAATAGTGTATCATTCATTCTACATGAATTTGAATACTTTCTTTCGAGTTTCCTGTTGTTGATCTCTACTTTTATTCCGTTGTGGTCTGAAAAGATGCAAGGAATTGTATTACATTTTTTGAATTTGCTGGTATTTTCTTTGTGTCCCAGGATGTGATCAATTTTGGAGAATGTTCCATGGGCTGCTGAGAAGAAAGTGTATTCTGTAGTTCCTGGTTGAAGTACTCTGAAAATGTCTATTAGGTCCATTTGGTTTATGGTTTCCTTTAGTTCTAAAACGTCTTTACTCATCTTTTGCCTTGAAGATCAATCCAGTGCTGTGAGAGGCGTATTAAAGTCTCCCAGAATTATTGTATTTGGGTCTACTTGGGATCTTATGTCCAGAAGGGTTTGTTTTACAAATGTGGTTGCACCCATATTTGGGGCATAAATATTTACTATCATTATATCTTCTTGGTATATTGTTCTTTTTAGTAAAAGGAGGTGCCCTGATTTGTCTCTTTTGATGTGTTTTAGTTTAAAGTCTATTTTGTTGGTTATTAGGGTTGCTACCCCTGCTCTTTTTTGGTCACTGGTGGCATGGTATATCTTTTTCCATCCTTTCACCTTCAACCTGTGAATGTCTTTGGCTGTGAGGTGTGTTTCTTGCAGACAGCATATATTTGGATTATGTTTCCTAATCCACATTGCCAGTCTATGTCTTTTGATTGGTGAGTTAAGTCCTTTGACATTAAGAGATATTATTGAAATATGATTTTTGTTTTCTGCCATTTTGTGTTCTGTCTACTCTTGGGTGGTGTGATCTTTCTTCTTTACTTAAGTGGCCCACTTATTAACTTCCTCTCTTCTCTGATTCTGAAGTCTGCTTCTTTTTTCTTCCTTATGGTTTATTTCTTTAAGAATTTTCTCTAGTGTTGGCTTTGAACTCATGAATTTTTTGAGATTCTGTTTATCGTGAAAGACTTTGGATTCACCATTGATCTTGAATAGTAGTTTTGCTGGATAGATTAGTTTGGGCTGGAAGTTATTTTCTTCCAGGGTCTGAATCACGTCGTACCAGTCTCTCCTAGCATTCCTAACCTGGGTTGTATAGTCTGGGGTGATTCTTATTGTTTTGCCTCTATATGTCACCAGTCCTTTTGTTCTCGCTGCTTTTAAGATTCCTTCCTTAGCCTCTATATTGGTCATTTTGGTTATTATGTGGCGTGAAGTGGTCTTTCTTTGGGTTTGTCTCAGTGGAGTTCTGTATGCCTCCTGGACTTGAGGATCGAAGTCTCTTTCCATATTTGGAAAATTCTCTGAGATTATTTCCTTGAAGATATTACAGATGTCCTTGGTCTGTACCTCTATCCCTTCCTCGATGCCTATTATCCGTAAATTTGGGCGCTTCATATTATCCCATAATTTCTGGATGTTTAGGTTTTGTTGCTGTAAAGATTTCTGTATATCGCTGACTGTGTTTTCAGTTTGGGATGTACTGTCTTCTAATATTGATATTCTGTTTTCCATTTCATCTAATCTTCCAGAGTTTCTTTCAATTGCTGTCTTCATTTCACTTATTGCCTCTTTCATTTCATTCCAGACCTCTTTCTGATTCTTTTTTAGTGTTTCTATTTCACCTTTAACCTCCTCTATACTTGTTTTAAATCCTTTCAACATATTGAACAACAAGATTCTGAACTCCCCTTCTTGCATTTCTAGTAGGTCAGTATTCGTGATTTCTGCTGTCTCTTCATAATTCCTGGTTCTCATATTTGTAGCGTTCTCTGTCCTGTTTTTCTGGTTTCTACCCATCGTTCGTGAGTATTATGCTTAGTCAAGTCTTAATATTAGGAGTTGGGGTATCGGCTAGTCAGCAGAGCCTTTCCAGTGTTGAGGGTGGGTGATGTGGGAGGAGCTGGGGTGATTGGTAAAGGAGTCGGATTAGGTAGAGGATATGTTTAGGTTGAGAAAGACTTTAAGTATGGTAAGGTGAAATCTTGCTAGGAATGAGAAAGAGTTAACTACTAGGACTCTTGTCATTCGTGGAGTAATTATGGATGTAAGAAATACTTAGAGTATTAGACCAGGAGGTATATTATGTGGAAAAGTTTTTTGGGGGGGAAAGTGTGTATGGTTAGTGTGGGAAGGTTTGTAAATAGGGGTGATGGAAGGAGCAGACAGACATAAAAAAAGAATAGAAAAAAAAAATCCACACAAGATACCAAGACTATTATGTAATCCAAGAAAAAAGGAGGAAAACCAATCAAAGGAGGAGAATGAAAATAAAGGAAGGAAAGAGGAAAAAAGAACAAGAATAAAATAAAAGGAGCTAGCAGCTGTGTGAAATAAAAAAATAAGGCAAAATATCCAATATATATATATAAAAAAACAACATGTGAAAGTAAGAGAAGTGTGCGTTGAAAGAAAAAAAAATAACACAGCAATAACCATACCAAAACAAAAGCACTGTAAAAGCAAAATAAAACAAAACATCCACATTAAAATACAATAAACAGTCCTCCTTATTTACGCATATGGGGTCAGGTCTATATAATTTGTGCGTATCTGATTGCTTTGGTAACTTTCAGAATACCATCCAATGTCTCTTAGTTTTCTTTGTACTCTATTTTTTATCTTCTTAGGTCACTCTGGGTGTTTGGACACCTTCTCTCATTTAGCTGCTTTAGGTTTATGTGTCCGGATGTCTGGTTTCACTTTTATTTGATTCTGTACAATTCACAGGTTCTGCGAAATTCTAACCTGTGGTCAGTACCTCTGCACTCACCACCCTAGACTCCAGCCTGTGCTTCCCTACAACATGGGTGGAGCATGACCAAGGTATAATTAGAACCTCCCCCTGAGGTCCTGTGCAGATATTGTGGCCTGATGGATTTTCCTGTGTCTCTGGAAATTCCAGCTGGGTTAGCCGGTGTGGTCCCAAGATGTACCCTGGGCAAATGGGTGCTGGTTCCTGGGTGCCCACGCTTGCTGCCAGAGCTCTGCCTATTCCAAGAGTGCAGGCTGGGTGTGCTGCTTTTACTGGACCCAGGAGTGAGTGGATGCAGCTGTCTGTTGCTGCTGGTATGCTCTTCCAAGGTGTATTGAGCTGAGTTCTCGCTTAGAACTAAGCCTCTGGCTACCAGGAGGGTGGGAACACCCAGCGGTGGGCCAGGAGTGCAGGATAGGTGCTCAAGGGTCCAGTGCGTGGTGCCCAGTAATGGTCTCTGCCTCCCGCGGGATGTAGAAACTGGGGGTGCCCCAAGGAGATTTCCGGTTTACACAGGGCTTTCGCAGCCTGGAAGGCAATCTCTGGCAAGGTGGCGGGGGGGCTAGACACACAGGCAGGCTCCAATTTAGTGGAGAGAGTGGGACAGGCAATGACTTCTAGCAGGGAACCGGGGCGCAGACAAGGTGCGCAGAGGGGAGTGCTCGGGTCTGAGGCTTGGGCGTGCTGGGGGGTTGGAGTGCAGCGCACGCTAGGGTCCGCACTTCCCTGGGTGCCTGCAGGTACCTGTCTTCCTTGGTTCAGGATTCATGGGAGTCTTTATGCTGTTGTGATCCAGTCGCTGGTGAGCACACAGAATTCTGACATGGGAGCTGCTCGCTGTTTTCAGTCCCGGATTATCTTGCTGCGGGACTATCGGGACTATCAGGCAGGCAGCTCCTCGGGCCCGCGAAAGCAGCCCGCTGCCGCCGATCAGCGTTTGCAGCTGGTCCGGTGTCCGATCTATGTTCTTCTTCTTCTTCAAGTTCAGAGTTCCCCCGAGGTACCAGGATTTGTTTTGGTTTCTGGTATGTATTTATTTTGTTGATTAAGACACAGCTTTCTAAGTATCTGAAGTTTATTTGCTTCAGCTACTGAGGAGTACTGTGTCCCTCAGTCGCCATTTTGAAAAAAGATAAACAACTGTTTTAAAGTGGTAACATTTGAGAGTGGCTTTGTTAGATATAGCAAATAACACTTGTAACAGATAGATAATTATCCAATTAAAATGTCCCTTAAAGTATGGAGGATGCAGTAGATACTTAAAAATATGGAGTTTATTTATTTATTTTTAATTTATTGGTGAATTATATTCATACATCATATTGGGGTAAAAAATTGTGTGTACATACATGTACACATCACTGATTTAACCCCTACCCAATTCCCACACCATTCCCTTTCCATCCCTTCTTTCCTTGCTTGGCTTAGTGGTTGACTTCGATATGTTTAAGTACATTGTGTGTGTTGTGGTTGAAATGGTTTTGGTTTGTGAGGGGAGAAGTAATTCCCCCACCACAACCACATAAACAGAAAAACAAAGAAAAGCCATGAATTCTTGTTCTGAGCTAAGTATAAATACACATTAGCCTGAACTCTTGCTGAAGATTTAAAGAAGTATATTAAAAGATGGAAATACAGAAAATAGAAATACAGCCCCATGCCAAAATGGCATGTGGGATGACTCAAATGAGTACACCAAAGGGCTTACATGTGGACTCGGCCTTTTATACCCATGACCTCCATCTTGTTTGCATGACTCTGATATAGTGAACGTCCCTGTAAGGTACCTCCCCCAACCAGGTGTGGCAAGGCATCTCCTTTCCTGAAGGGCAAGGTCAAAACCTGCCCTATCCTCCCTAGATCATCATGTGGATCTCTTTAGAAAGCAGAAGTACTAGCTCTCCTCTATTGACTTGGTAATTATTTTGAGCTAGGTTAATTTACATTGGAATAACTGACTGTTTTAGACAAAGATCAAGTCCTTGAACAGATATGCCCCTCACCCATGTCTGCTGCCATTTTGATACAAGTATTGTTGAAATATCAATCATCTTCCTTTGAAATCTATTAATAATCAGAGCTTTCCCAAATATTCCTAGGCCGTTCCCAATACTGGCACATTCCCCCCTCTGTCTAGTAACTTTTTGACACCTGTCAGGCCAACGGTAAGTACAGAAAATACAATTTGACTGTTACAAATGTACAGACATTTAACATGAGCTAATTTCCCATCAATGTCACCCCATTATTATTACATACATACATGTACCCATAGCAAAGGAATCAGGGCAATGACTCATCAAGCTGCTTCGAGCTGAACAGGGGTGACGTAAGGGGTCCCCCAGCTTAGGGTACATATGTATGTAATTGGCATGGGGAGATCAGATGTGTCCATGTTGTGTGTGTCTATGACCATCCAGAGGACTCCGAAAGATGATCTTGTCAGGGCCTGTCTGTAACACCATCTGAAGTCTAAAAGCTTCCAGCCTATGAGAAATGAAATTTACCATACAATTTAGTACACATGGCCCAAAAAGTAAAATGACAAGGATAATGAGAAGGGGAGTTATAAATAGCATGAGCCATGCCAACCAGGATGAACCATATCCAAACAGACCTTTATATTGTTGAATATGTGTTAATTCTCTCTGCTTGTCTGTTATTAGACTGGTTATCTTTTTTGAATTATCCGTAATGTTAAAACAACACATTGCAGGGAATTCTTGATACCCTATATGTTGAAGTAAAAGCAAATAATCTATGGTGGCTCTGTACTCTAGAGTGGCTTGGCATACTTCACCCAGTTCTGTACTGATAGCTGCCAAAGCCAAAGCTGAATCATTAAGTATTTTAGTGAATAAACACGTGAGTTTATTGATTTGCATATACGCCCCTACCACTAACCCAGGAATGGCTAATAAGGTGACTGACAACCCTGCCACAAGGCCTGTGGACAAAAGATGGAGACTGTCATCAAAATCTGGGGGTAAAGAAGGAAGTGACCGAGTGACTCGTCCACGGGAGGGCACTGGTGGAGTGGGTAAAATCACCCCAAGTTTGCCTATATAACAACAGCCTTGAAAGCCTTGAGGGATGACAGAATAAGAAAAAATTAAAGCAGAAAACTGACCAGCCTAAGGGGAGATGTAAGTTTGATGTTGGAGTAGGACTTGTGATCGTAAGATCACATTTGAGATTACATGGCACAGGTCCCATACACAGTCTCCCAGGACAACTATGGAGGTTGGAATAGAATCTTCCACTGTCTGAACATTTTTATTAGACTTATAACCATGAAAATTTAGAAATGATGTCACATTAAAATTTGTTTGCCTCTTTTTTAAATTTATTTTTTATTTTTTTATTGGTGCACTGTATTCATACATCATAGTGGGATACAAAATTTGTAGACATACATGCACACATCGCCCAGTCAGCCCCCACCCGATCCCCACCCCATTCTCTCCCCATCCCTCCTTCCCATGCTTGGCTTAGTGGTTGACATCTAGTATTATAGCAATTTATCCAAAATTAAAAATGATAATTTCACATAACATATCCTTCTCAGTTAGCCCTACGCCAGTTAAATGAGACGTTAAAACCTGTTTTGCTGACTTCAGCTTAAACATACAGAAGTGGGATGTGTTTCGTATATTTTGTGCCATGTGAACCCAGAAATTAGTCCTGTAACTTTTTTTTTTCAGTAAACAACCTCGAAGCCAGTTTTAAAGAATTATTACAGACTTTGGGGTCTCCCAATTTCATTGCCAAAAGTAAACCTCTAGCCTTTCTATCCATAGTACACCCCTGCTGAATTCTAGCACTTTTCTATTGGGAATACACAAGTGGTAGGCTTATTAGAAACCTACATCCTGTTCCAGGAAGATGGCGATGGAGGAAAGCGGCACTAACAAGTCCCGCTAACAATCGAACTCTATTACCACAAAACCAGTGCCTTTCAGAGCCAGAAAAAATCACCAGAAAAGAAATAAAAACTGTAAATACAAGGGACAGAGAAAAAGGGCTGGAAAAACAAGACACCAGAAAGAAACCAGCCTGAAGTGCCATGCCCACCATGGCGCGGAGCAGCCAGAGCCGCGGCGCGAAGCGGCCAGAGCAGCCGGAGCGGCCAGAGAAGCAGTGTGGAGCGGCCAGAGCAGCCAGACCCGTGGCGCGGAGCGGCCAGAGCCACAGCGCAAAGCGGCCAGACCTGTGGCACAAAGAGGCTGGAGCAGCCGGAGCCGCAGCGAGGAGCGGCGCGGCCTATATCTTCCCTAGCAGCACCAGGCTCCAGAGAGGTTCCAGAGAGTTCCCTTTAGACAGGATCAGAGAAGCGGATCCCCATGCCACATAATTGTCAAAATGACCAATGTGGAAGCCAAGCAGAGAATCTTAAAGGCAACAAAAACAAAAGGCCATGTGACATTCAGAGGCAAACCAATTAGAATCACTCCAGACTTCCCAAACCAAGTCATGAGAGCCAGAAGGGCTTGGAGTAACATATTCCAAACTCTGAAAGAAAACAACTTTCAGCCCAAAATTTCCTACCCAGCAAAACTATCCATCAAATTAGATGGGGAAATAATAAGCTTCTATGACAAACAGCAACTGAAGGAATTTATGTCTTCAAAACCAGCGCTAAAGAATATACTCAAGGAGATTAACTGCAAAGAGGAAATGGTAATACACGCCAGAACCAAAGAAACAAGAATTTCCATCCAGCAGACAACTAAACAAAGAAGAATAAACAGTATCTCAAACAGAAATAAGATCTTAATATGTTGGGAATTAAAAATTAACTCTCTCTAAAATCACACTGAATGTAAATGGCCCCAACTCCCCAATAAAAAGACATAAAGTGGCAAAATGGATTAAAAGCCAGAATCCATCCATCTGCTGCTTACAAGAAAAGATAGGAACCTTACAAGTAAAGATAGGAACAAACTCAAGGTAAAGGGTTGGAGCAAGGTAATCCATGCTAATGGTACTCGAAGAAAAGCAGGAGTAGCAACTATGATATCAGACAAGTTAGACTTCAAACCCAAACTTATTAGAAGAGACAAAGAAGGTCACATTTTACTGGTAAAATGAATAGTCCAGCAAGAGGAAATAACAATGATCAACATCTATGCCCCAAACATAGGGGCAGCTACTTTCATAAATCAAACTCTTTGTGACATGAAGTCACACATAAATTCCAACACAATAATACTGGGAGACTTCAACACACCTCTCACAATACTAGACTGATCTTCCAGACAAAGGGTAGGTAAAGATGTCTCAGAACTAAAGAACACCATTAACCAAATGGACCTGTTGGACACATATAGAATATTTCACCCAACTACAGCAGAGTTTACATTTTTCTCAGCTGCTCAAGGAACCTTCACCAAAATAGATCACATCCTGGGACACAAAATGAGCACTAGCAAATTCAAAAAATGTTACATACTTCCCTGTGTCATTTCAGACCATAATGGAATGAAACTAGAAATCAACTATAAAAAGACCCAGAGAAACAACATAAACATGTGGAGACTGAACACCACACTTCTGAATGAAGAATGGGTCATAGAAGACGTAAGAGGTGAAGTCAAGAAATTTCTAGAAACTAATGAAAATAAAGAAAACAACATATCCAAACCTCTAGGACACTTTGAAGGCAGTGTTAAGAGGAAAATTTATAGCACTGAGTGCTGAAATAAGAAAAACAGAAAATCTTCAAATAGCCTTAAAATACACCTCAAAGCCCCTGAAAAGCAGGAACAATTGAACCCCAAAGCCAGCAGAAGACGGGAAATTATTAAAATTAGAGCAGAAATTAATAAAATAGAGAATAAAAAAACAATACAGAAAATCAACAAAACCAAAAGCTGGTTTCTTGAAAAAATTAACAAGATTGATAAACCACTAGCCAACCTAACTAAAAAAAAGAGAGAATCAACCCAAATTATGAAGATAAGGAATGAAAAAGGAGACATTACTACTGACAGCATAGAAATCCAGAGGATTATCAGAAACTACTTTTGTAAACTATACTCCAACAAAATGGAAAATCTGGAGGAAATCGACAACTTACTAGATAAATACAACATTCCCAAACTGAGTCAAGAAGATATAGAACACTTAAACCAACCAATAACAATCAAAGAGATTGAAACAGCAATAAAGAGCTTACCATCAAAGAAAAGCCCAGGACCAGATGGTTTCCCAAGTGAATTCTATAAAACCTTTATAGAAAAGCTAATCCCAATACTACTCAAACTATTTCGGGAAATAGAAAAAAACGGGACTCTCCCAAATACATTCTATGAAGCCAACATCACACTAATACCCAAACTGAATAAAGACAGCTCAAGGAAGGAAAACTACAGGCCTATATCTCTGATGAACTTGGATGCAAAACTATTAAAAAAAATACAAGCAACACGCATTCAAAACCACATCAAGAAAATCATTCACCATGATCATGTAGGGTTCATCCCAGGGATGCAATGCTGGTTCAATATATGAAAATCAATCCATGTAATTCATCATATAAACAGAATCAAAGACAAAAACCACATGATCATCTCAATAGATGCTGAAAAAGCATTTGATAAAATTCAACATCCATTTATGATAAAACACTGCAGAGAATTGGAATAGAAGGAACATATCTCAACATTATTAAGGCAATCTACAATAAGCCCACTGCCAACATCATATTAAATGGGGAAAAGCTTCAAGAATTTCCCCTAAAAACTGGAACGAGACAAGGATGTCCACTATCACCACTTCTCTTCAATATAGTACTAGAGACTCTAGCCAGAGCAATAAGGCAAGAAAAGGAAATCAAAGGAGTACAAATAGGAAAAGAAGAACTTAAGCTTTCACTATTTGCAGATGACATGATACTATATTTAGAAAACCCAACAAACTCAACCAAAAGGCTTATAGAACTGATCAACAAATTCAGCAAGGTATCTGGATACAAAATCAATCTTAAAAAATCAGAAGCTTTCCTGTACACCAACCATAAATCCACTGAAAAAGAAATTCAGAAAACACTTCCACTCAGGATCTCCCACAAAAAAATAAAATACCTAGGAATAAACTTGACCAAGGAAGTAAAAGATCTCTACAAAGAAAATTATAAAACACTGAAAAAAGAAATCGAAGAAGATCTTAGAAGATGGGAAGACCTTCCATGTTCATGGATTGGCAGAATTAATATCATTAAAATGGCCATCCTCCCAAAAGTGATCTACAGATTTAATGCAATGCCCATTAAACTACCAAGATCATTCCTCACAGACATAGAAAAATCAGTCCTTAAATTTATCTGGAATAACAAAAAGCCCAGAATAGCCAAGGTAGTTCTCAGCAACAAAAACCACGCAGGAGGAATCACAATACCTGATTTTAAACTATACTACAAAGCCATTGTAATAAAAACAGCATGGTACTGGCAAAAGAACAGATATATAGACCAGTGAAGCAGAATAGAAGACCCAGAAACAAGTCCACACACTTTCAGCCAATTGATTTTTGACAAAGGGGCCAAAAACATACATTGGAAAAAAGATAGCCTCTTCAACAAATGTTGTTGGCAAATCTGGTTAATCATATGCACAAAATTGGATATCAATCCCACTTTTTCACCCTGTACAAAAGTCAACTCATGATGGATCAAAGACTTGGAAATTAAACCAGAGACCTTGAAGCTCCTTGAAGAGGGCATAGGTCCAACACTACAACACATAGGCACAGACAAACATTCCCTCAACAAGACCCCAAAGGCACAACAAATTAAAAGGAGAATCAGTACATGGGATTGCACGAAACTGAAGAGTTTCTGTTCAGCAAAGAAAACTATCAAGAACCTCAATCAAGAGCCAACAGAATGGGAGAAGATTTTTTCCCACCTACACCACCAATAGAGGACTAATATCTAGAATATACAGAGAACTCAAGAAACTCAACACTAAGAAAACAAAGTATCCAATAACAAAATGGGCAAGTGAACTAAATAGACACTTCACAAAAGAAGAAATTCAAATGGCCAATAAATGCATGAAAGAATGCTCAACATCACTGGCAATCAGAGAGATGCAAATCAAAACTACCCTGAGATTTCACCTAACTCCAACTAGAATGGCCATCATTCAAAACACAAACAATAACCGATGCTGGCGAGGATGTGGAGAAGTGGGAACTCCCAGACATTGTTGGTGGGATTGCAAATTAGTGCAACCACTTTGGAAAACAGTATGGACAATCCTCAGAAGAATGGGAACAAACCTACCATTTGATCCAGCAATACCACTATTGTGTATCTACCCAAAAGAAAAGAAACCAAACTACCAGACTAATGCATGTGTATCTATGTTCATAGCTGCACAATTCACCATAGCCAAACTATGGAACCAGCCAAGATGTCCATCAACAGGTGAATGGATTAGAAAACTGTGGGATATGTACACAATGGAATTTTACTCAGCCATCAAAAAAAAAAAAAACCTCAATTACATCATTTTCAGGAAAATGGATGGAACTGGAGGACATTATGTTAAGTGAGATTAGTCAGTCACAAAAAATAAGAAATTAGATGTTTTCCCTAATATGTGAGAGTTAGGGAGAAATGGGCCATAGGAGGAACTCTTGAAAGAGAAAATCCTATAGAGGAGCAAACAAGACAACCTAAAGGAGGAGAAAGGAGGGGGGAAGAGGAAAATCTCTAAAACACACAATGTACTTAAACATATTGAAGTCAATCACTAAGCCAAGCAAGGGAGGGAGGGACGGGGAGGGATGGAAGGGAGGAAGGGACGGGGAGGGTACATGTTTGTACACACAAGTTTTTTACCCCAATAAGTTGTATGAATATAATGCACCAATAAAAAAATTAAAAAAAGAAACCTACACCCTTTTAATAATCAATCTTCATCACATATGCAAACAAAGATACCACAGACCCTCTGCAACTTAACACAAAACTTCTGCCAACTTGCTTTAACCCTCTTAATTTTTTTTCCTGGTCCTTTCTTTCCCATCTGGGACAATCTTAGGATAAAACTTACAAATATTTCACCAATGCTTTACAACTTACTTACAACTTACTTTAGCCTTACTTTAACCTTCTGATTTTTCTATCCTAGTCCTTTGTTTCTCAGACAATCAGGATCAAACCTTACAACATGCTTTCTTAGTCTCACAACATTTCCTTTCTCTGTATGTACCAACATATAAAGAAATACATCTATAGTCTAAATCTGTCTATTGTTACATACAAGCAACCCCCTAAAAAACGCATACCATTCAATAATGTTGTTCATATACCAGCAGTTAAAGAAACCCATTTGAAAGACTTAAGTGTTACTTTTAACCTTATGAAGTTAAGACCATTTTAAAGCATTGCATTTGGCATTTTAATAAATGAACTATAAATTACATGGAGAATTAAGACATTAGATAAATACCACTAGCACCTTAAAACCTTAATTTTGCAAAAGGAGTAATATTAAAAGACAATGCATATTTATTTGACCACACACCTTAAAAAAAACTGTGTTGTAAATTACCACAGAAATCTACAACATAATAAAAACATCCCTAATGTCTTAAAACATTGATTTTGTCCAAGAAGAAAATAACTTTATCTAATCACCTCTCACAGGAGTCTAATTGGAGTCTAATTTTCTGAAGTAACCATTTTAGCTAAGATTTATTGAGATTTAAAAAATATGTGTCTGTGAGCAATAACTTTAGTGCAGCCAGCAAAAAGGAAAAAAAAAAAAACTTTTGTTAGTACAGGAGCTGAATTCTCTGGTGTGGCTAAGAATGGTAGAATGGAGGAAGGTCATTCTGGATGCCTCAGGCTAAATCTTGATTAAAGAGATGGCTCAGGGCTGGCCTGTTAAGCCACACCCCCCACCCCCCACCCCCACCCCCACTAAGCGTTCGGATCTTGGGCCAGAAAGAAGGGCAATACCTTAGAACTGGTCTCTGAGATCTCACTGCGTGATTGCCTAAGGCCCTTTTAGTCAACTCAGGTGGTGGTAATTTACTGGGAACCTAGGTCTGGGACCCCATTTCCCTTCAGAACTGGGGGCTCTCAGCCATTTAATGGTCCACCTTTGCACCTTGAGCCAGGCCTTGAAGGTCCTATTTGGCCTCCTGGTTGAGAGCATTACTCCAGTGATGCCCTTGCTTTCCATCCTTAAGCAGACTTGAGCCTAGGCTTTTGTGCTCAGCCAGAGTTCTTTTTTTTTAAATTTTTTATTGGTGCACTCTATTAATACATCATAGTGGGATACAAAAAAACTTTTGTAGACATACATGCACACATCGCCCCGTCAGACCCACCCGATCCCCACCAATTCCCTCCCCATCCATCCTTCCCATGCTTGGCTTAGTGTTTGACATCTAGTATTATAGCAATTTGTCCAAAATTAAAAATAATAATCTTACATAACAGTTACATTTGTCTGATGCCAAGCTTTTGATAACTTAAAGATAACATTTCAAGATTTCTTTTTTCTTTCTTTCTTACCAGAGAATATTTTTTCTTTTTTTATTTTAGGTGAAATTATCATATATTTATATATTTATTTTTCAGAAAAAAACTATCCTAATATGGATTATGGACTCTAGATATCCAAAACGATCTCAAAAAAGAACAAAGTTAGAAGATATATATTTTCTGATTTCAAACCATATAAAGCTACAATAATTGAAACAGTGTAGTACTGTTCTAAAGGCAGATATATAAAACATTGGAGTTAAATAAAAGCCTAGAGATACATTTTTCCAAATATTGTCAAGTTATTTTTGACAAGGTTTCCATGAACATTTGGTGGAGGAAATAATCATCTTTTAACTAAATATTGTTGAAAATAATAATTACATGAAAAAGAATAAAATTGGACCCTTCCATAACACATATACAAATATTAACTCAAAATAGATAATTGACATAAATATAAATCTTAAGACTATAAACTTTTAAAAGAAAATCTGGGTCATAAAACCTCACAACATTGAAATTGGCAGTGATTTCTTGGATATGATTTCAATGGCACAGGCAACTGAAGGGTATGCAAACTCCCTAAAAAATAAAATATTGTATATCCAAAGACAATGTAATCAGAGTTAAAAGGTACTGATAGAATGGATAAAATATTTCCAAATGCTATATCTGAAGGTATACTAATATTCCAACTAGAAGTCCTAAAAATTAACAACAATAAAAGCAAACCATACAATTTAGAGATAGATATAAGACTAACATAAATAATGAATCTCCAGAGATAACTAATCTTAGTTGTCTGTTGGATGGAAAATCTTGTTTCTCTGGTTCTGGCGTGTTTTACCTATTTCTTTTTTGTAGTTAATCTCTTTGAGTATTTTCTCTAGTGCTGGTTTTGAAGACATAAATTCCTTCAGTTTCTGTTTGTCATGGAAGTTTCTTATTTCTCCATCTAATTTGATAGAAAGTTTTGCTGGGTAGGAAATTTTTGGCTGGAAGTTGTTTTCTTTCAGAGTTTGGAATATGTTACTCCAAGCCCTTCTGGCTCTCATGACTTGGTTTGGGAAGTCTGGAGTGATTCTAATTGGTTTGCCTCTGAATGTCACGTGGCCTTTTGTTTTTGTTGCCTTTAAGATTCTCTGCTTGGCTTCCACATTGGTCATTTTGGCAATTATGTGGCGTGGGGATACTCTTCTCTGATCCTGTCTAAAGGGAGTTCTATAAGTTTCCTGGACCTGTGTATCGACCTCTTGCTCTATGTTTGGAAAATTTTCTGCTATTACTTCCTTGAAGAGATTGTTGATCCCTTTGATTTCACCTTCTTTTCCCTCCTCTATTCCAATTATTCTTAGGTTAGCTCTCTTATAATGGGCCCATATTTCTTCAATGTCAGATTCCTGCTGTCGGAAATTTTTTTCTAGATTAGAAACTATGCGTTCATTTTTGGATTGATAATCTTCTAAGAGCGAGATTCTATTCTCCATGTGGTCTAATCGGTTCTTTGTGCTTTGAATTGAGGCCTTCACTTCATTAATTGCATCCTTTATCTCTTTTTGGCTCTCTCTGAATTCTTTCTGAAACACCTCTATTATTTCTACAGTTATTTTCCTGATTTGATCTTCTAGAAATCTCTGAATTTCTGTTTTATTGGGTTCTGATGTTGTGGGGTTTTGGATATTCATTGCTCCATTGTGATTTCTCTTTCCCATGATTTTGGAAGTTTGTGCCTTCTCTGGGTTCTTCCCTTGAGTCACTATGACTGCACTTAAGGTGCTCTGGATCTCGAGTCTGTGGTATCTTGGTCCCCACTACTCCTTTACTGGTTTGTATCACAGAGTCTCAGACCCAGTGAGTCAATCGAGACTGCTTTAGACTATGGGGGGTACCAGGTTGCATGTTCTCCTATGGTGTGATATCTCTGCCACTGCCACTCCCCCACTGGGTCAAGTCCCTGGGAGTCAGTATTGGGATTTCTCCTATGGGGCCCACAATTTGACTCACTGTTGTTGAGTATGCAGATGGAGGTGTAGTGGACTCAGTGAATTCGCTGCTGCTGCCGCCGGTGGCAATATGGCGCCACTGCCACTCCCTCGGCCATGAGGCTGGTGTATTTCTTCTCTGGTTTTGAGCTCTGCTCTGAGTCCCTGCAGGGTGTGCTCGGCTTGCTGTCTGCCACTCCTCTCTGGAGCCTGGTGGGCTGTTGAGTGCGTTGCTCTGTAGCCGTAGCCATCTGGTGAAGTCGCCGCTGCCGCTGGCACTAAGGCGCTACTGTTGCATCCTCGGCCATGAGGCCGGTGTATTTCCTCTGTGGCTCTGAGCTCCATTCTGAGACCTCCTCCTCTCTGGGCTGGTGATTTTTTTTCTCTGGTGATGGTGTTTTCTGGCTATGAAAGGCGCTGATTTTGTGGTAATAGAGATTGGTTGTTAGCGGGGCTCTTAAGCTCCGCTTTTTTCGGTCGCCATCTTCCTGGAAGTCTCCAGAGTTCTTAAATGCTTTTGTCTATCTCTTTCCCTTTTCAAGTCCCTACTAAACCAAATTGGCAACCTGCAGTCTGAGGATGGCCTCCCGCTCTACCAGGTAAATATTTAAGAATGCCAACACCTACTGCTTGAGTTGGTGATATAGCCTTACATTTAATCCTTAGGAAAGAACTGCATGTGGACAGATCAAACTGTGAACCCTCCTCTCCAGGTGGTCTGAGGCCCACAGGCAAAACCAGTTGGAAACTAATCTGGTAGCACTAAGACCCTGTGGATCCCAGGCTGCTAAAGCTGCACCTGGAATGCTCCAGCTTTATTGTGGCCAGGCTCAAGAACTTTTGCATTTTGCGAGTTGTTTCTTCCTAGCACGGGGCTGGGGTCTCTGGGATCATTAAGTGGACCAGCTTCGACCCCGTTCTTCCTCCCCCTACTGACACGAGAGGAAATATCCTTCTCTGCCCCCAAGCATCGGGCACCTCCTGGGTCTCCTGCATACTGGGGGTGCTACCCTGATATGGAGGGACCTTGGTCTGGTTCGGTCCCATGGGCATGAGAGAATTCTGCTGGTGCGGTGGCTCCCACAAGGCCCTCTTCCTGTTTGTTCTGTCATATTTGTTCTTTAGATTCTATTTTTTCCCAAGTTACCACAATAGCCCCAACCTTGCACCTTTTAAATAACTCCGGGTGTTCCCGTAGGTAGAAAAACAACTGAAGATAAGCCATCTCTGTCCATTTACCCTCCTTTCTTCAGAATAGATCTAATCACCTTATGGTATTATAATTTAGACTTCCCTGAGGGGGCCACATGTCTTCATCCCCTAGCACATATTGTGGCCATACTTGGGTGTAGAAAAATATAGGAGCTTTCTTCTTTAGCATTTTAGGGTCAAACTTTTCCCAATTTGGAGAATACATGTGAGTGGAGATCCAGATTTCACCTTGGAGTTCTGGGAACCCATCTGAGAAGAAAAGGGTGTGGTTTTCGTGTCTTGTCTGGGCTGAGGTCATCTCCCCCTCCCCCAGAGCCTTGCACTTAAACCAGTCTTAGCATTTAGGATATATTCCTAAAGCCAGTGGTCCAGCTGGGGACATCCAGCTGTCCAGCGTGGAGAAGTATGTGGCTGTAGTTTCCACCAGAAAGCCGGGGGTGGATATGAAGTTGAGCCACCTTCCTTCTGTTCCGCTTCACTCCAAACTTTCACAGCACCTATCCCTTTTCTCAATGGTGTTTCTAGTTGAAAATATTGCCATTTTTCAAAAATAAAGGTCTTATTAATGTGCTTCCCTGTGGCTATTTCGCCTCTGAAAAAGCCTACACTTCCCAAGCCACCCACAGATGGGTGTGGCCTTTCTTTGAGCTGTCTCCTCTGGGAGCTTTTTTCTTTTCATGCAAATTGAGCTTTCCCTGCCTGTTGAATGCCAACAAATCCCTGCCGGGTGCGGCTGCCACCTAGCAGGCCTGCTGGCTGAAACCTTTGTTGGGTTCTTTTTCTTTTTGACCTCTTGGAAAAGTTTACTCATTCATGGTTTAAGATTTGGAACTATTACACGTGGCTATGGTTGCCAATGGCAACACTTCCTAGATGCTCTAAAACAAAACACGCTAGCTTATCTTCCTAGAACCTGTTTCAAACTACAGAGAAAAAATATTACCATCTGCTGGATTGCATCTCCTGTTTGGGGAGCTTTCTCAATGTGGGCCATGGGCATTTCTCTTTATATTTAACCTTGTATAGGGATTTTAACAGTGTCCCATTCGTGATGTGGGCAGAATGGATGGGCACTCATTGGGCCTAACAAGACAATGGCAGTTTCCGAGAAGCCTCAATAAGGATCAAGCACTGGCCCTGCTCCCCCTACATAGGCATAGGCAGCAAGGATCTTACCCCCGAAGGGTACGGATCCCAGATCGCGTACTGGCCACCACTAAGCCTTGTATAGTAGGCCAGGAGGAGGTCCTCAGTCCGCCATTGTTCCCTACACTATTTAATGGGGAATTCTCTCCTCCCCTGGAGATTCTACCATAGCTAAGCCATGGCAGGGGGGTCTCCATGGTTCCAGAGAGCTCGTTGTTGCCAGCAATCCAGTCATCCTCTGAGATCTGGTTCTATTTTGGGGAGAGTTACTGACCTTCAAGACGCAGTGGCTTTAGGGCCACCATAGTCTGGAGTCATCTTTAGCTGTAGATAGCCCCTTCTGGGTGCCAAATATGTTGCGGTTGAAATGGGCTTGTTGTGTGAGGGGAGAAATAATTCCCCCACCACAACCACACAAACAGGAAAACAAAGAAAAACCATGGATTCTTGTTCTGAGCTCAGTATAAATACACATTAGCCCGAACTATTGCTGAAGATTTAAAGAAGTTTACTAAAAGATGGAAATACAGAAAATAGAAATACAGCACCATACCAAATGTCATGAGGGGATGACTCAAATGAGTACACTAAACAGCTTACACGTGGAATCGGCCTTTTATACCCATGACCTCCATCTTGTTTGCATGACTCTGACATAGTGAACGTCCCTGTAAGGTACCTCCCCCAACCAGGTGTGGCAAGGCATCTCCTTTCCAGAAGGGCAAGGTCAAAACCTGCCCTATCCTCCCTAGATCATCATGTAGATCTCTTTAGAAAGCAGAAGTCCTAGCTCTCCTCTATTGACTTGGTAATTATTTTGAGCTAGGTTAATTTACATTGGAATAACTGCCTGTTTTAGACAGAGATCAAATCCTCGAACAGATCTGCCCCTCACCCATGTCTGCTGCCATTTTGATACAACTATTTTTTGCCGGGGTCCTGCCCTAGCAGAGTCGGGGTTCGTGTGTTGAAGAGGGGGAAACTGAGGCCAATGAGAGAAGACGCCACACGATTCACATTCAATCTTCTCCGTTTTATTCAGGATTTGTTACAACTTTTATACTTTTTTTGTTGGCAGAAAAGCAAGTGCATAATCATGCAAGCAGAATCTTCAAGGACAGGAAATGTTATTATTTAAATATATCAGGGCGGGGTGTCAGTCATTTAATTAGTCATAGTGTGCTTTGTCTCACTTCATAAAGCTGACTCAAACTTACTCTTATACAGTGGCTCTAACTAAGGTCAGTTTGAACTTAATATTTGGCCCAATATTTTAATCCTTGGGAAGATATCTTTGCCACCTGAGTCTCTCACAAGCCGCTCCCCATCAGTTTTAGTTATAATGTTTATACATAAAATTCCAATTATACATATTAATCCAAATAATCCTAAAATAATTTTATGAAAGAAAGGAATGCTAGACATACTTCATGGGGGATCTACACCGTTGCAACGGCGTAGATCCCCTGATTGAGCTTTCTCAAGATCTGCATGATATTCAGTAGCATTTCTCCTTTATTATTTTTTAATTTGAGAATTTTTATTTTAATTATTGAGGATTTTATTGTTTGGGTGGCAAGGAGGATAAGGACCAGAAGACATAAGCAAAGAAGGATGATTACTATGCAAAACATTCCCAAGGAAGCTGCGTAGCTCCACCAAAAATGTACATTTAAAATTGACTGGAATTTAGATACAAACTGAGAAGCTAGATCAGCAGTTGAACTAACATCTAAATGAGCTTTACTAAGTATTTGAATCTGTTCTTGTAACGTCTTTAAATCAGGGGGCCAATTGTGTATTATTCCATATTCCTAAGAGATGTGCTTGAACTTGTTCCCAAGTATACTCTGAATGATTAAAGGGTAATGGAGTAACACAAATCCATTTATATTGAGCATGGCATTCAACTTTCAGTCTAGTTTTTATATTTTTGATTTGATTATCTAAATAAAGAACAGTTTCTTCCATCACTGACAATCTAGTTTCTAACTTTCCATCTATGATTTCTTGAGTAGCTAATGCTAAAGAAACACTATGAGACAAGGAATTAACATGATGAGCAGTTTGTATATTAGTAACTAAAGCAGCAGAAGAAAGGGTTAAGGAAGTAATTATTGAAATTAATGTTATTTTTTTATTGGTGTACTGTATTCATACATCATAGTGGGATAAAAAAAAACCTTTTGTAGACACACATGCACACATTGCTCAGTTAGCCCCTAACCGATCCCCACCCCGTTCCCTCCCCATCCCTCCTTCCCATGCTTGGCTTAGTGGTTGACATCTAGTATTATAGCAATTTATCCAAAATTATCAATGATAATCTCATATAACAGTTTCATTTGTCTGATACCAAGATTTGATGACTTAAACATAACATTTCAATATTTCTTTTTGCTTTCTTTCTTACCAGAGAATATTTTTTTCTTTTTTTTTAGGTGAAACTATCGTACATTTATTTATTTTTCAGAAAAAAATCTATCCTATTATGGAATATGGATTCTAGATACCCAAAAAAATCTCAAAGAAGAACAAAGCTAGAAAATGTATATTTTCTGATTTCAAACCATATAAAACTACAATAATTGAAACAGTGTAGTACTGTTCTAAGGCAGATATATAAACCATTTGAGTTAAATAAAAGCCTAGAGCTAAATTCTTCCATATATTTTCAAGTTATTTTTGACAAGGTTTCCACGAACATTTGGTGGAGGAAATAATCATCTTTTAACTAAATATTGTTGAAAATAATAATTACATGAAAAAGAATAAAATTGGACCCTTTCCTAACACATATAAATATTAACTCAAAATAGATAAAAGATCTAAATATCTTAATATTATAAACTTTTAGAAGAAAATCTGGGTCAAAAAACCTCACAACATTGAAATTGGCAGTGATTTCTTGGATATGATATCAATGGCACAGACAACAAAAGGGTATACAAACTCCCTAAAAAAAATTGTATATCCAAAGACAATGTAAACAGAGTTAAAAGTTACTGATAGAATGGGATAAAATATTTCCAAATGCTATATCTGAAGGTATATTAATATTCCAACTAGAAATCCTAAAAATTAGCAACAATAAAAGCAAACCATACAATTTAGAGATAGGTAAAAGACTAACATACATAATGAATCCCCACAGATAACCAATCTTAGTTGTCTGTTGGATGGAAAATCTTGTTTCTCTGGGTCTGGTGTGTGTTACCTATTTCTTTTTTGTAGTTAATCTCTTTGAGTATTTTCTCTAGTGCTGGTTTTGAAGACATAAATTCCTTCAGTTTCTGTTTGTCATGGAAGCTTCTTATTTCTCCATCTAATTTGATAGAAAGTTTTGCTGGGTAGGAAATTTTTGGCTGGAAGTTGTTTTCTTTCAGAGTTTGGAATATGTTACTCCAAGCCCTTCTGGCTCTCATGACTTGGTTTGGGAAGTCTGGAGTGATTCTAATTGGTTTGCCTCTGAATGTCACGTGGCCTTTTGTTTTTGTTGCCTTAAGATTTTCTGCTTGGCTTCCACATTAGTCATTTTAACAATTATGTGGCATGGGGATCCTCTTCTCTGATCCTCTCTAAAGGGAGTTCTATAAGTTTCCTGGACATGTGTATCGACCTCCTGCTCTACGTTTGGAATATTTTCTTATTACTTCCTTGAAGAGATTGTTGATCCCTTTGGTTTCACTTTCTTTTCCCTCCTCTATTCCAATTATTCTTAGGTTAGCTCTCTTAAAATGGGCCCATATTTCTTCAATGTCAGATTCCTGCTGTCAGATATTTTTTTCTAAATTAGAAACTATGCGTTCATTTTTTGAATGATCATCTTCTAGGAGCGAGATTCTATTCTCCATGTGGTCTAATTAGTTGTTTGTACTTTGAATTGAGACCTTTACTTCATTAATTGCATCCTTTATCTCTCTTTGGCTCTCTCTGAATTCTTTTTGAAACACCTCTATTATTTCTACAGTTATTTTCCTGATTTGATCTTCTAGAAATCTCTGAAATTTTGTTTTATCAGGTTCTGATGTTGTGGGGTTGTGGGCATTCATTGCTCCATTGTTATTCCTCTTTCCCATGATTTTGGAAGTTTATGCCTTCTCTGGGTTCTTCCCTGGGTCACTACATCTTCACTTAAGGTGCTCTGGATCTCGAGTCTGTGGTATCTCAGTCACCACTACTCCTTTACTGGGTTGTATCGCAGAGTCTCAGACCCTGGGAATCAATCAAGCCTGCTTTAGACCATGGGGGGAGGGGTGCCAGATTGAGCGTTCTCCAATGGTGTGATATCTCTGCCACCGCCACTCCCCCACTGGGTCAAGTCCCTGGGAGTACAGTACTGGGATTTATCCTCTAGGGGCCACAATTTGACTCACTGTTGTTGAGTGTACAGATGGAGCTGTCATGGACTTAGTGAATTCGCTGCTGCTTCCGCCAGTAGCAATATGGCGCCACTGCCTTGCCCTCAGCCGTGAGGCTGGCGTATTTCTTCTCTGATTTTGACCTTTACTCTGAGTCCCTGCAGGGTGTGCTGAGCCCAGCTTCTGGGAGCTTTAGATGCTCCCTGCGCCAAGAAATCTGCCGAATTCCTCCCGGCTGATCCGCTGCGGCTCACCTCGGCTCGCTGTCCGCTGCTCCTCTCTGGAGCCTGGTGGGCTGTTGAGTGCATTGGTCTGGTGCCATCCGGTGAGCTCGCTGCTGCCACGTCCTCGGGTGTGAGGCTGGCATATCTCCTCTGTGGCTCTGAGCTGAGTTCCCTTTCTCTCTGGAGCCTGGTGCTGGAAGGGAAAATGGAGGCTGCCGCTTTGCGCCACAGCTCCGGCTGCAGCACTGCGGTCTGGTTTCTGGTGTCTCATTTTTCCAGCCCTCTTTTTCTCTGTCCTTTGAAATTACAGTTTTTGTTTCTCTGCTGATGGTTTTTCTGGCTATGAGAGGCACTGATTTTGTGGTAATAGAGATTGGTTGTTAGCAGGGCTCTGGGTTAGATTTGTTTCTGGGTCGTTGGTCTATATATCTGTTTTTGTGATAATACCATGCTGTTTTTATTACAATGGCTTTGTAGTATAGTTTAAGCTCAGGAACTGTGATTCCTCCTGCATGGTTTTTGTTGCTGAGCACTACCTTGGCTATTCTGGGCTTTTTGTTATTTCAGATAAATTTAAGGACTGATTTTTCTATGTCTGTGAGGAATGATCTTGGTAGTTTAATGGGCATTGCATTAAATCTGTAGATCACTTTTGGAAGAATGGCCATTTTAATGATATTTATTCTGCCAATCCATGAACATGGAACATCCTTCCATCTTCTAAGATCTTCTTCGATTTCTTTTTTCAGTGTTTCAAAATTTTCTTTGTAGAGATCTTTTATATCCTTGGAATAGACTATTCCTAAGTATTTTATTTTTTAGTGGGAGATCCTGAGTGGAAGTGTTTCCTGAATTTCTTTTTCACTGGATTTATGGTTGGTGTACAGAAAACCTTCTGATTTTTTTTTCTTTTTTTGGTGGTACTGGGGTTCCTGGAAGGCCTCCTACCTCCAGGCTACACTCCCAGACATATGTTATATTTTTTAAACAGGGTCCATGGGGGGACCTGCGTGATCCTCCTGTCTCCACCTCCCAAGCACGGGGATTACAAGCATGTGCCACCACGCCCGGCAAAGGTTCTAATTTTTTAAGATTGATTTTGTATCCAGACACTTTGGTGAATTTGTTGATCAGTTCTATCAGCCTTTTGGTTGAGTTTGTTGGGTTTTCTAAATATAGTATAATGTCATCTTCAAATAGTGAAAGTTTGAGTTCTTCTGTTTCTAATTGTACTCCTTTGATTTCCTTTACTTGATTTATTGCTCTGACTAGAGTCTCTAGTACTATATTGAAGAGAAGTGGTGATAATGGACATCCTTGTCCCATTCCTGTTTTTAGGGGGAATTCTTGAAGTTTTTCCTCATTTAATATGATGTTGGCGGTAGGCTTATTTTAGATTTTCTTAATAATTTTGAGGTATATTCCTTCTATTCCAATTCTCTGCAGTGTTTCTTTTTTAACATAAATGGATGTTGGATTTTATCAAATACTTTTTCATCGTCTATTGAAGTGATCATGTAATTTTTGTCTTTGTTTCTGTTTTTATGGTGAATTGCATGGATTGATTTTCATATGTTGAACCAGCATTGCATCCCTGGGATGAACCCTACCTTTTCATGGTGTATGATTTTCTTGATGTGGTTTTGAATGCGTGTTGCTACTAGTATTTTCTTTAATAGTTTTGCATCCAAGTTCATCAGAGATATAGGCCTGTAGTTTTCCTTTCTTGAATTGTCTTTATTCGGTTTGGGTATTAGTGTAATGTTGGCTTCATAGAATGTACTTGGGAGGGTCCCTGTCTTTTCTGTTTCACAAAATAGTTTGAGGAGTATTGGGGTTAACACTTCCATAAAGGTTTTATATATTCACTGGGAAAATAACTGGTCCTTGGCTTTTCTTTGATGGCAAGCTCTTTATTGCTGTTTTAATCTCTTTGATTGTTATTGGTTGGTTTAAGTGTTCTATATCTTCTTGACTTAGTTTAGGAATGTTGTATTTATCTAGTAAGTTGTCTATTTCCTCCAGATTTTCCATTTTGTTGGAGTATAGTTTACAAAAGTAGTTTCTGATAATCCTCTGGATTTCTACACTGTCAGTAGTAATGTCTCTTTTTCATCTCTTATCTTCATAATTTGGGTTGATTCTCTCTTTTTTTTTAGTTAGGTTGGCTAGTGGTTTATCTATCTTGTTAATTTTTTCAAGAAACCAGCTTTTGGTTTTGTTAATTTTCTGTATTTTTTTATTCTCTATTTTGTTAATTTCTTTTCTAATTTTAATAATTTCCTGTCTTCTACTGGGATTGGGGTTCAATTGTTCCTGCTTTTCAAGGGCTTTGAGGTGTTGGTTAGGTTAATTATTTGAAGATTTTCTGTTTTTCTTATGTGAACACTCAGTGCTATAAATTTTCCTTTTAATACTGCCTTCAAAGTGTTCCAGAGGTTTTGATAGGTTGCTTCTTTATTTTAATTTTTTTCTAGAAATTTCTTGATTTTACCTCTTACATCTTCCATGCCCAGTCTCCATTCAGAAGTGTGGTGTTCAGTCTCCATATGTTTATGTTGTTTCTCTGAGTGTTCTGATAATTGATTTCTAGTTTCATACCATTATTTTCTGAAATGACACAGGGAAGTATGTAACATTTTTTAGATTTGCTACTGCTCATTTTGTGTCCCAGGATGCGATCTATTTTAGAGAAGGTTCTGTGAGCAGCTGAGAAAATATAAACTGTGCTGTAGTTTGGTGAAATATTCTATATGTGTCCAACAGGTCCATTTGATTAATGGTGCTCTTTAGTTCTGAGGCACCTTTACTGACCCTTTGTCTGGAAGATTGGTCTAATGTGAGAGGTGTGTTGAAATCTCCAAGTATTATTGTATTGGGATTTATATGTGACTTCATGTCACAAAGAGTTTGATTTATGAAAGGAGCTGCATCTATGTTTGGGGAATAGATGTTGATTATTGTTATTTCCTCTTGCTGGATTATTCCTTTTACCAGTAAAATATAACCCTTGTCTCTTATAATATGTTTGGGTTTGAAGTCTAACTTGTCTGATATCATAGTTGCTACTCCTGTTTGCCTTCGAGTTCTGTTAGCATGGATTACTTTGCTCCAACCCTTTACATTGAGTTTGTTTCTATCTTTACTTGTAAAGTGTGTTTCTTGTAAGCAGCAGATGGATAGATTCTGGTTTTTCATCCATTTTGCCACTTTATGTCTTTTTATTGGGGAGTTGCGGCCATTTACATTCAATGTGATTATTGAGAGATAATTTTTTTTTTGCAGATCTGGGGATGGAACTCAGGGGCATTTGACCTCTGAGCTACACCCCCTGCCTTATTTTTTATTCTTTATTTTTAAACCGGGTCTCACTGAGTTGCAGAGGGCCTCACTAAGTAGCTGAGGCTGTCCGCAAACCGCGATCCTCCAGGTCTCAGCTTCCCGAATGCTGGAATTACAAGCGTGCACCACCATGCCCGCCTGAGAGATAATTTTTAATTCCTAACATGTTAAGATTTTATTTCTGTCTGAGCTACTGTTTATTCTTCTTTGCTGCGTCGTCTGCTGGATGGGAAATCTTGTTTCTTTGGTTTTGGCATGTATTACCTATTTCTTCTTTGCAGTTTATCTCCTTGAGTATTTTCTCTAGCGCTGTTTTTGAAGACATAAATTCCTTCAGTTTCTGTTTTTTCTGTAAGCTTCTTATTTCCCCATCTAATTTGATAGATAATTTTGCTGGGTAGGAAATTTTTGGCTGGAAGTTTTTCTCTTTCAGAATTTGGAATATGGTACTCCAAGCCCTTCTGGCTTTCATGACTTGGTTTGGGAAGTCTGGAGTGATTCTAATTGGTTTGCCTCTGACTGTCACTTGGCCTTTTGTTTCTGTTACCTTTAAGATTCTCTCATTGGCTTACACATTAGTTATTTTGACAATTGTGTGGCGTGTGGATCCTCTTCTCTGATCCTGTCTAAAGGGAGTTCTATAAGTTTCCTGGACCTGTGTATTGACCTCTTGCTCTATGTTTGGAAAATTTTTTGCTATTACTTCCTCGAAGAGATTATTGATCCCTTTGGTTTCACCTGCTTTTCCCTCCTCTACTCCAATTATTCTTAGTTTAGCTCTCTTAAAATGGGTCCATATTTCTTCAATGTCAAATTTGTGCTGTCAGATTTTTTTTTCTAAATTATAAACTATGCATTCATGTTGGAGTGATCATCTCCTAGGAGTGAGATTCTATTCTCCATGTGGTCTAATCGATTGCTTATACTGAATTGAGGCCTTTACTTCAATGATTGCATCCTTTTTTTTTTTAGACTCTCTCTGAATCCTTTTTGAAGGCACTGTTTTATTTCTAAATTTATTTTCCTGATTTGATCTTCTAGAGATCTCTGAATTTCTGTGTTATCAGGTTCTGATGTGGGGTATGGGGCATTAATTGCTCCATTGTTATTCCTCTTTTCCATGATTTTGGAAGTTTGTGCCTTCTCTAGATTTTTCCTTGGGTCATTAGGACTTCATTAAGGTATGTTGGCTCTCGAGATGTGGTAATCTCAGTCACCACTACTCCTTTATTGGGTTGTATCACCAAGTCTCAGACCCAGGGAGTCAATCGAGGCTGCTTGAGACCATGGGGGGTGCCAGGCTGAGCATTCTCCCATGGGTAGTTGTGACTAGGGTGTGATATCTCTGCCACTGCCACTCCCCCCTGGGTTGAATTGCAAAATCTCAGACCCAGGGAGACTATCAAATTTGCACAAGTCCCTGGGGGTGCAGTAATGGCTTTCTCTTCTAGGGGCTGCAATTTGACTCACAGTTATTGAGTGCCCTGATCTGTAGCTCTTGTGGACTCGCTGAACTTGCTGCTGCCCCTGCTGGCAATATGGCACCTCTGTCACACCCTTGGCCTTAAAGCTGTTGTATTTCTTCTCTTATTTTGAGCTCCACTCTGCGTTCTAGGAGGGTGTGCAGAGCCTGGCTCCTGGGAGCTTTAGATGCTCCTTGCACCAATAAAAAAACCTGCTGAATTCACTCGGCTGTTCCGCAGCTCACTTCATCTCCCTGTCCACCCCTCCTCTCTGGAGCCTGGTATGTTGTTCAGTGCGCTGATCTGGAGCCATACTGTAAGCTGCTGCTTCCCAAAATATTTATTTTTTAACAGAATAAATAATCAATAGATTTAAAAATTTTGAGAAAGAGTTTAAGATTATGTTAGTTGTTTCTAAATATAGTGCTAAATGTTTTCTGGCATGTAGACATTTACTAGAAAAGTCACCCTGGGGGTGCAGTTCTGCCATAAATATGGTTTCTTTGCTGCTGTTGTAATGCATCCAGATAAGTTCACAAAGAGCAGGTGCCTGCATCTGCTGCTTTGAAGTATAGTTAGGTGCCAGTCCTTTGATCTAGTGCCCTGTTTTGCTGAGTCATAGTTGAACTTCAAAAATCACTCTTTTCACCTCAACTTAACTCCAAAGAAAAGTTTCTTACAGATTCAATATTAATTCATCTAAGATCTTTAACTTTTAGAAAACTGTTGACTTCCTGATACCTTTTATTTTTCCAACCTACATGCTTAAGATGCATCAGCATTAAATAGACTACTTCCTGCTACCCAGAAGCCAGAAAAATGTAGATGAGATAGAATTTTTACCTACCTCTGAAAATGATGCTCATGTATAGACAGACAAAAACCTCCACGGGGCAGCTGGCCCTAGGCAGGTGTGCATAATTAGGTGTATGAGCTATCAGGGTACACAGAAGGCCCTGTTAGCAGGTCCCATTAAATCTTGCTAAACTAGGGCCTTGCCTCTCAATAACTTCCTCATATTTTCATGAGTTCATATGCTAGGTCACAATGTCTGTCAGTTGACTTTTTTCTCTTAGAGAAAATGAGGGAATGAATGATAGTGGGCTTACATTCAACAGCATTCTCACTTTGAGGATGAACTAAAACTTGTTTCTCCACTAAACAAACTCCCTTTAGGTATTTTTTGTTCTACCAGGCTCAAGAAAATACACATATTCAGAAAATAGGGCAGTTGGTAGGGTTGGGAGAGGCTGCCAGATGGTGTAAGTATGGTCAGACTCCTATGACATTCACATTTCTCCCTGTGAAGATGTAAAATATGATCAAGATGAACATCAAGTATGGTCCTGAAGGAGAAAGTCTCTAAAGAACAGTCCTAGGCATGTGGGTGTGCACCTGGGTGCATGTCTGAGGGGAAGGTGGTCTCTGGCTTTTTCTGCAGACTAATGCTACAAAGCCATATACAGCCAGGTGTTCTCCTGACTCAGCTGGATTCTTCATGTGTACCCGCCAGGGAAGGAACATAAATCCAGCTAATTATCCTATAAAAGCCATGCCTCTTAATTAGTGGGATGTCAACAATGCAAAATGACACTTTATAATAGTACTAATCATTTCTGGACATTGTTTGTTACATAGTTACAAAGAAGACATACCGTAGCCAAGTGTGGTAGTGTATGCACGCTTGCAATCCTAGCATTTAGGAGGCTGAGACAGGAGACTGAAGTTCTCAGCCAGCCTCAGCTACTTAGAGAGGCCCTTTGCAACTCAGTGAGACCCTGTTTCAAAATAAAGAATAAAAAATATGGCTGTGGTGTGGCTTGGAGGTAGAATGCCACTGGGTTCCATCCCCAGTACAGCAAAAATAGAAAAGACATACAGTGACTTCAGGGAAGATGGCATGGGAGAAAAGCAGCGTTTATGAGTCCCACTAACAATCGATCTCTATTACCACAAAATCAGCGCCTTTCATAACCAGAAAACACCACCAGCAGAGAAATAAAAACTGTAAATACAAGAGACAGAGAAAAAGAGGGCTAGAAGAAAAAACAGACACCAGAAAAGAAACCCGCCTGCAGTACTGCGGCCGGAGCCGCTGTGCGGAGCTGCGGCACGAAGTCACACTGACGCCATCTTCCCTCGCAATACCAGGCTCCAGAGAAGAGGGGTACTCAGAACGGAGCTCAAAACCAGAGAGGAGATACGACAGCCTCATGTCTGAGGACATGGCAACAGCGCCATACTGCCGGTTGCTGCGGTGAATACACTGGACAACTCCAGGTCAGGGCACTCAACAACCCACCAGGCTCCAGAGAGGAGGGGTGGACAGCAAGCTGAGGTAAGCAGCTGTGGAAGAGCTGGGTGTAACTCAGCAGTTTTTTCAGTGCAAGGATCATCTAAAGCTCCCAGGGACAGGGCTAAGTATACCCTCCAGGGACTCAGAGCAGAGCTCAAAACCAGAGAAGAAAATACGCCAGCCTCACAGCTGAGAGTGTGACAGCAGTGCCATATTGCCTGCAGGGGCAGCAGTGAGTTCGCCGAGTCCACAACAGCTACAGAACAGCGCACTCAACAACAGTGAGTCAAATTGTGGCCCCTAGAAAAGAAATCCCAGTACTGCACTCCAGGGACTTGCACAGCTTTGATAGTCTCCCTGGGTCTGAGATTTTGGCAGTCCAACCCAGTGTGAGAGTGGCGGTAGCAGAGATATCACACCATAGTCACAGCTTCCCTTGGGAGAATGCCCAGCCTGGCATGCCAATGTTCTCAGGACTCCCTGGGTGTGAGATTTTGTGATAAAACCCAGTAAAGGAGTAGTGGTGACTGAGATACCACAGACGCAAGATCCAGAGGACCTTAAGTGAAGTCGTAGTAACCCAGGGAAGAACCCAGAGATGGCACAAACTTCTGAAATCATGGGAAAGAGGAATAACAATGGAGCAATGAATGCCCACGACCCCACAACATCAGAACCCGATAACTCAGAGATCTCTAGAAGGTCAAATCAGGAAAATAACTCTAGAAATAATACAGGACCTTCAAAAAGAATTCAGAGAGAGTCTAAAAGAGATAAAGGATGGAATCTGGGCCCTGGACCAGACTGCATGAAGCACCCAAGACCCCTGGAGAAACCGGGGCCCGGTTGTAAAACCCTGGGTCCTGGGCAGGGGTAAGGCGGGGCACACCGGACCCTGGAAGAGCCAGGGCCTGTGTCGCAGGACTCTGGGCCATGGGCAGGATCGTGTGGAGCATGCCAGACCCTTGGAGAAACCGGGGCCCAGTCGCAAGGCCCTGGACCCCGGGCGGGGGTCAGGCAGAGCATGCCAGACCCCCTGAGAAACCGGGACCAGGTAGCAGGACCCTGGGTCCTGGGAAGGATCGCACGGAGCATGCCAGACCCCTGGAGAAACCAGGGCCCGGTTGCAAGGCCCTGGGCCCCAGGCTGGGGTCAGGCGGGGCACATTGGATCCCTGGAATAGCCGGGGCCCAGGTCGCAGGACTCTGGGGCCCAGGATGCAGCATTCTGGGCCCCAGGCTGAGTCGTGGGGAGCACACTGGACCCGTGGGGAAACCTGGCCCGGGTCACAGTGCTACTGAGTGCCTGATCCCACTACCTCCTTAAACCATACATACTGTCTTCTCTTAGTTTTTTTAAAAAAAGGAAAATAAAAAGAAAAAAGAAAAATATTGGAGAGGGGTCAAGAAGGCTGTGGCAGATGCCAGGATACTGGAGATGCAGACAAAACTTATCCAAATGAACTGGAACTTTTGGAAAAATTCCCCGCGAAGGAGGCTGCTTCTTCTCTACATTGTTAAGAATCTTGGACATCACCTGTAAGGAAAGAGTTTAGAGGAGACCAAGGAGAAAGGCAGTGTTGAAAGCAGTCTCTGCAATGGCATTGGAGACTTGTATTTAGGAGAAACAGAAATTAGATCCTACTGACCTTATTTTTTTGGAGAAATTACACCAAATGTTGAATGCTACCATCGCTCATGCTTAGGAACACTGGACAATATTCAGAGTGGAAAAAGAGCTTGGGAAAGATTTGAAATGGTGGAGGCAGTGGCAATGGGAGTGGCCAGTAGGCAGGGGAGGCAGAGATCTGATGCATTACACCTGGAACTTTTGAAGTAATAACCCCAGAGACAGAATGCTACCACCACGCACCCTCAAGAATGTGGGACAAATGGCTGGGTGAAGAGGGTGCTCAGATTGGAGACTGCCAGGGGTGAGGCCAGCGATGGACACAGCAAAACTGGGATTGGAGCCTGCCATAAGGCTAGGTTGAGGCTGGAGCATGCAAGGTCGGAATCAGTATGCAGAGAGGCCAGGCTGGTGCTGGGGCCTTTGAGGCCAGGATCGGAGCCTGCTGAGGGGTTAGGCTGGTGCTGGGGCCAGTGAGGCTGGGATTGGAGCCTGCCGAGGGGTTAGGCCAGTGCCGGGGCCAGTGGCCAGCATCAGAGCCTTCAGTGAGGCAAGGCCACTACTGGGGCCTCCAAAGCTGATATCGGAGACTGATGAGGGGTTAGGTTGGTGCTGGGGCCAGCAAGGCCAGGATTGGAGCCTGCCGTGAGGCAAGGCTGGTGTTGGGGCCTCCGAGGCCGGGATCGGAGCCTGCCAAGGGTTTAGGCCGGTGCCCGGGCCAGCGAGGCCGGGATCGGAGCCTGACATGAGGCAAGGCCGGTGTTGGGGCCTCCGAGGCTGAGATCGAAGCCTGCCGAGGGGTGGGCCGGTGCCTGGGCCAGTGGCCAGCATCGGAGTACTGTGAGGCAAGGCCACTACTGAGGCCTCCAAGGCCAGGATTGGAGCCTGCCGAGGGGTTTGGCTGGTGTTGGGGCCAGCAAGGCTGGGATTGGAGCTTGCCATGTGGCAAAGCTGGTGTTGGGGCCCCTGAGGCCAGGATCGAAGCCTGCTGAGGGGTTAGGCTGGTGCAGGGGCCAGTGAGGCCAGGATTGGAGCCTGACGTGAGGCAAGGCCAGAGCTGGGGCCTCCGAGGCCATGATAGGAGCCTGGTGAGGGGTTAGGCTGGTGCCAGGGCCAGCAGCTGACATTGGAGCCTGCCGTGAGGCAAAGCTGCTACTGAGGCCTCTGAGGCCAGGATCGGAGGCTAGGCAGGTGCTGGGGCCACTGAGGCTGGGATCAGTGTCAGCCGAGGGTTTAGGCAAGTGTTGGGGCCAGCAAGGCCAGAATTGGGGCCCCCATGAGGCAAGGCCACTGCTTGAGCCAGCTAGGTCTGAATCAGTCCACCAGGGAGCCAGGCCACTACTGGGGCCGTCAAGAGTTGGATCGGTACTTGCAACATGGCATGCACAGAGAAATATCACAGAAAATAAAAATCAGATGCTTCACCTAATCAACAAAAACTAGGAGGAAAGGGGCAACAGGAAGAGGTCGAGCTATAGAAAGGGCCCTATAGTGAAGCAATTAAGGTGACCAATCAGAGGGTATGGAATAAGGGAGGATGGAGCCCCTTTAAAACACAGGAGGTACATAAACAAAAGTATCAAAGTTAATCACCAAACAAGCATGGGATTGAGGGAGGGGAAGGGAATGGGATAGGGACTGGATGAGGGCTAATTGGATAAAGTGTGCTTGAATATCCTCTCAAGTCTTGTATTCCAGTGTAATATATGATTACAATGCACCAATAAAAATAAATAAAAAAGATAAAGGATTGAATCATTGAAGTAAAGGCGTCAATTAAAACTATAAAGAACTGATTAGATCACATGGCGAATAGAATTTCGCTCCTAAAAGGTGAACACTCCAAACAAGAATGCATAATTTCTAATATAGAAAAAAAATCTGACAGCAGAAATTTGACATTGAAGAAATATGGGCCCATTTTAAGAGAGCTAACCTAAGAATAATTCGAATAGAGGAGGGAAAAGAAGGTGAAACCAAAGGGATCAACAATCTCTTCAAGGAAGTAATAGCAGAAAACCTTCCAAACATAGAGCAAGAGGTCGATACACAGGTCCAGGAAACTTATAGAACTCCCTTTAGAGAGGATCAGAGAAGAGGATCCACATGCCACATAATTGTCAAAATGACTAATGTGGAAGCCAAGGAGAGAATCTTAAAGGCAACAAAAACAAAAGGCCAAGTGACATTCAGAGGCAAACCAATTAGAATCATTCCAGACTTCCCAAACCAAGTCATGAAAGCCAGAAGGGCTTGGAGTAACATATTACAAACTCTGAAAGAGAACAACTTCCAGCCAAAAATTCCTACCCAGCAAAATTATCTATCAAATTAGATGGGGAAATAAGAAGCTTACAGAAAAACAGAAACTGACGGAATTTATATCTTCAAAACCAGCGCTAGAGAAAATACTCAAGGAGATTTTTGCTGGTACACAAAATGAGCACTAGCAAATCTAAAAAATGTTACATACTTCCCTGTGTCATTTCAGACCATAATGGTATGAAACTAGAAATCAACTATCAGAACACCCAGACATACAATATAAACATGTGGAGACTGAACACCACACTTCTGAATGAAGACTGGGCATAGAAGACATAAGAGGTAAAATCAAGAAATTTCTAGAAACAAATGAAAATGAAGAAACAACCTATCAAAAACTCCGGGATACTTTGAAGTCAGTATTAAGAGGAAAATTTACAGCACTGAGTGCTAACATAAGAAAAACAGAAAATCTTCAAATAATTAACCTAACCAACACCTCAAAGCCCTTGAAAAGCAGGAACAATTGAACCCCAATCCCAGTAGAAGACAGGAAATTATTAAAATTAGAAAAGAAATTAACAAAATAGAGAATAAAAAAATACAGAAAATCAACAAAACCAAAAGCTGGTTTCTTGAAAAAATTAACAAGATAGATAAACCACTAGCCAACCTAACTAAAAAAAAAGAGAGAATCAACCCAAATTATGAAGATAAGAGATGAAAAAGGAGACATTACTACTGACAGTGTAGAAATCCAGAGGATTATCAGAAACTACTTTGAAAAACTATACTCCAACAAAATGGAAAATTGGCAGAAATTGACAACTTTCTAGATAAATACAACATTCCTAAACTAAATCAAGAAGATATAGAACACTTAAACCAACCAATAACAATCAAAGAGATTGAAACAGCAATAAAGAGCTTACCATCAAAAAAAGCCCAGGACCAGATGGTTTCCCAAGTGAATTCTATCAAACCTTTATAGAAGAGCTAACAACAATATACCTCAAACTATTTTGTGAAATAGAAGAGACAGGGACCCTCCCAAATACATTTATGAAGCCAACATCACACTAATACCCAAACCGAATAAAGACAGTTCAAGGAAAGAAAACTACAGGCCTATATCTCTGATGAACTTGGATGCAAAACTATTAAAGAAAATACTAGCAACATGCATTCAAAACCACATCAAGAAAATCATACACCATGAACAGGTAGGGTTCATCCCAGGGATGCAAGGCTGGTTCAATATATGAAAATCAATCCATGTAATTCAACATATAAATAGAATCAAAGACAAAACTTACATGATCATTTCAGTAGACGATGAAAAAGGATTTGTTAAAATTCAACATCCATTTATGTTAAAAAAAAACACTCCAGAGAATTGGAATAGAAGGAACATATCTCAACATTATTAAGGCAATCTAAAATAAGCCCACTGCCAACATCATATTAAATGGCAAAAACTTCAAGAATTCCCCCTAAAAACAGGAGTGGGACAAGGATGTCCATTATCACCACTTCTCTTCAATATAGTACTAGAGACTCTATCCAGAGCAATAAGGCAAGAAAAGGAAATAAAAGGATTAAAAATAGGAAAAGAAGAACTCAAACATTCACTATTTGGAGATGATATTATATTTAGAAAACCCAACAAACTCAACCAAAAGGCTTATGGAACTGATCAACATATTCAACCAAGTATCTGGAAACAAAATCAATTGTAAAAAATCAGAAGCTTTTCTGTACACCAACATAAACCCACTGAAAATGAAATTCAGAAAACACTTCCACTCAGGATCTCCCAGTAAAAATAAAATAGTTAGGAATAATCTATACCAAGGAGGTAAAAGATCTCTACAAAGAAAATTATAAAACACTGAAAAAAGAAATTGAAAAAGATCATAGAATTGGATGGATCTTCCATGTTTATGAATTGACAGAATAAATATCATTAAAATGGCCATCTTTCCAAAGTGATCTACAGATTTAATGCAATGCCCATTAAAATACCAAGATCATTCCTCACAGACATAGAAAAATCAGTCCTTAAATTTATTTGGAATAACAAAAGGCCCAGAATAGCCAAAGTATTTCTCAGCAACAAAAACCATGCAGAGGATCACAATTCCTGACTTTAAACTATCCTACAAAGCCATTGTAACAAAAACAGCATTTTACTGGTAAAAAACAAATACCTAGACCAATGAAGGAGAATAGAAGACCCAGAAAAAAGTCCACACTCTTTCAGCAAATTGATTTTTGACAAAGGGGACAAAAAAATACACTGGAAAAAAAGATAGCTTGTTCAACAAATGGTGTTGGCAAAACTGGTTAACCATATGGAGAAAATTGGAAATTAATTCCACTTTCTCACCCTGTACAAGTCAATTCAAGATGGATCAAAGACTTGAAAATCAAACCAAAGACCTTGAAGCACTTTGAAGAGGACATAGGCCTAACACTGCAATACATAGGCACAGATAAACACTTTCTCAACAAGACCCCAAAGGCACAACAAATTAAAAGGCAAATCAATGCCTGGGATTGCATGTGACTGAAGAGTTTCTGTTCAGCAAAGGAAACTATCAAAAACCTCAATCGAGAGCCAACAGAATGGGAGAAGATTTTTGCCACCTATACCATGATAGAGGACTAATATCTAGAATATACAGAGAACTCAAAAAACTCAACACTAAGAAACAAAGCATCCAATAACAAAATGGGCAAACGAACTAAGTAGACACTTCACAAAATAAAAAATTCAAATGGCCAATAAGTGCATGAAAAAATGCTCAACATCACTGGCAATCAGAGAGATGCAAATCAAAACTACCCTGAGATTTCACCTAACTCCAACTAGAATGGCAATCATTCAAAACACAAACATCAACAAATGCTGGCAAGGATGTGGAGAAGTGGGAACTCTAAAACATTGTTGGTGGGATTGCAAATTAGTGCAATCACTTTGGAAAACAGTATGAAGAATCCTCAGAAGAATGGGAACAAATCTACCATTTGATCCAGCAATATCACTTCTGGGTATCTACCCAAAAGATAGGAAACCAAACTACCAAACTAATGCACGTGTAGCTATGTTCTTAGTTGCACAGTTCACCATAGCAAACTATGGAACCAGCCAAGATGTCCATCAACAGATGAATGGATTACAAAACTGTGGGATATGTACACAATAGAATTTTACTCAGCCATTAAAAAAAATTCAGATACATCATTTTCAGGGAAATGGATGGAACTGGAAGACATTATGCTAAGTGAGATTAGTCAGTCACAAAAAATAAGAAATCAGATGCTTACCCTAATATGTGAGAGTTAGGGAGAAATGGGTCATAGGAGGAACTCTAGATGAAAAAGGAAATCCTATAAAGGAGGAAACAAGACAACCTAAATGAGCCTCGAAGTCAACCACTAACCCAAGCAAGGGAAGGAGGAATGGGGAGGAAATGGGGTGGGATTTGGGTAGGGGTTAAATCAGTGATGTGTACTTATATGTACACACAAGATTTTACCCCAATATGATGTATGAATATAATGCACCAATTAAAAAAATACATTTTATGACATATATATTTAGATATAATAGGCTAGTAATTTTGCATATACTATTGCTGTAGTATAAATGCACAATTATATGCATATAGATATTTCCATATAAAATGTAGTATATTGGCTTATGAATAAAAATACTCTTTATTTCTAGTTACTCATATTTAGAATATCCAGAATGAATGTTTATGAAACACAGGTGTTAACCACATAAAGAAATTTCTCATAAAATGTATCACATGTCTCACACAGAATTCTCACTGATATAATCCAAAACAACTGGCCACACGACTTAGGGAAATGAATATATATTTGTTCACAGTATTTGGAGATCTTGGATTCAGTCTATGTGAGGCCAGGATCTACAAACCTTAGGTCATGGCAGTGGGAAAAAGATAAAAAGAACAAGGGCTCTTCTTCACGTCATAGAGGCTTGAAAGAAGAGAGTACTGGCAAACAAGGGGATTCAAAGGCAAAAGCACAATCCCCAAGACCACACCCACAGGCACCCAATTCTTCCCCATCTTCCTCCAACCTGGGTTACCACCCAGTAAATCCATTACACACCAATGAGGTTACAACCATTATTATTTAATTAAATCAATCCTGGACATTTGTAGTTGAGCTTTTCAGGAGACATTCTATATCTAACCATAACATCCCAATAACTAAACTGAAACATTTAAAAATATTGTATTTGTTGGCTTATATGTTTATTTTGTGGTTCTGGGGATTGAACCCATGAACTTTCTACTTCCAAGCTATACCCCTACTCAGCCCTTTTTATTTTTATTCCTTTTAAACTCATTAAGTTGCTAATGGTCTCACTAATAAGATGCTGAGGCTAGACTCAAACCTGTGATCATCCTGTCTCAGCCTCCCAAGTACTGGGATTTACAAATATGTATCACCATACTTGACTCTTAAAATTACTTTTAAAATATTATAGATTCATAGGAAGTTGCAAAGATAGAACTGAGAGGCTCTGTGTACTTCTTCATTTCCCCAATAGTTATACCTTATATAATTATAAGGCTCTATAAAAACCAAGGATTTTACATTGATACCATTTGAGTACAGGTGTATATCATTTTATCATAGATGTTTGGTTTTTGTACTGTGACAATAAGGATTATTAACTGTATCCTCTTCATCATAATTTCTCATAAGTTCATAGTTATGCCCATACCCTAATCTCTATATCTCTAACCCAAATAATTTTTACAGCTTTGAAATTTCATCACACTGAAAATGTAAAAAAAAATGTGCTATATGATATTTTGATTTCTATCCATGTTGTGTGCACCAAGAACTTGTACTTTACATTACTAAGTCATATTTGTGGTATAGATGTATCATGATCTTCTTAAATATGCACTTATTTAGGAATACTGATATTGTTTCCAAATTGGGGCTATTATTAGCATAGATGATTGAACAAACATATTCGAGTCTTAGTGCAGACACACATTTTTATTTATTTTGGTTCAATACCCAGGTGTGCAGTTTTGCTTACCATGTGGTATTTGCATGTTCTGATTTTCTGTTGTACTTGTTATTGGTCTGTTTTATTTGGGATATAGTTGTTTTGCAAAAACATTACACAGGTTTAATGTATGAAATTTGAAGAGTTTAGATACATACATGTGCTCATGATACATACCACCTCAGTCGAGGAAATATTCATGTACATCACTTCCAAAAGCTTCCTTGTATTCATGTGTTTATGTGTTTGCGTTTTTTACTTGTTTAATTTTGTATTTCTTGTATACTTTTGTAAGTAACTGACAAACTATTTTTCAGGATGCTTCTATACTTTAAATAACCATGAGAAATGCATGTATGATCCAGTCTCCATATCCTTATTCACAGTTGGTTTTGTTACAGTTTTTTAAGCTGTTTTGATTGGTGTGTGGTGATACTTAACTAGTTTTAGTTTGTATTTCCTAGTGGTTAGTGATCTTGGACATCTCTTTATTTGCTCTCTGTATATCCCTATAGATCTAATTGATATTCTTGTATTTTTTCAATTTCTAATTTTTGATTGTTTTTAATGCTGAGTTCTTAGTGTTCTTTATATATTTTAGATGTGACATTTTTGTAAGATATGTGAATTGCAAATAATAGCACTGAAAAATGGAAAGCTTCAGTATTATAATAAACCTTTCTATATTCTGACATTTACAGAGGCAATAAAAAAAGAAAATACATATAGTTTCTATAATTATAACTTTAAACAGCTGTTCAGAATTTTGAAGCTATGAAATATGAGCAAGTACCTATAAGGATTAATATTTTTACATTTCTGGGTATTGTATAAAAATAATTTTATACAGTTTGAACATTTATGTGGGTTAAAAGTTTTACTTACTTAAAAGTTTTTGTTGTAATAAGTATAGAAAACAGATGAGCTTTAGCTAAGAAATATTAATGCAATATTGCAGATCAAATAAATATAAAACAAAACTGTATAATATAAGGAAAGAAAAAAGGAACCCTGAAATAAGATTCAATATTTAAAGAGCAGATATAAAATAAATAAAAATATTTGAATGTGAATAATATAGTGGTAATTGAAAAGAGAAACTTAAGAACTATATTCATAGGAAGGAGTACTGGAAAGAAAACTTTTGGGACAAGAGTTAAATATAGTAGTATTTTACTAGAAACTATTAAAATATTCTTCAACAGTGGGTCCTGGGTGCCTACTGCAAGCCTGCACCTCAACAGCAGTGCTGGATCCCACTCTTCTCTTATCAGCTGAGCCACCAGCCAGTCAGGAGTCAGCTGAGAGGACACGATTGACACTGGTTATGTTTAAACACTTTATTATTTATTTATTTATTTATTTATTTATTTATTTATTTATTTATTGCGGGTCTTGTGATGAAACCCAGGGGCATTCGACCTCCAAGCTACACCCCCTGCCCTATTTTTATTCTTTATTTTGAAACTGGGTCTCATTGAGTTGCAAAGGGCCTCACTAAGTAGCTGTGGCTGTCTGTGAACCGCAATTCTCTAGTCTCAGCCTCCTGAATGTTGGGATTACAAGTGTGCATCACCATACCTGGCTCTAAACACTTTATTCTAATGACAACAGCAATGTTAGAAAGTGGGTATGAGCAGAGTTTACTATTAAAAATGACAATAATAAGAATTTAAATATCCATACCTAAGCTTTATTGAGAGCAGTCTGTCTAGTGGGCTTCTGCTCTAACTGCTTTACATGTAATTGATCCTCACTAGAACTATGAGGTGGAGGCTCTTATTACTTTCATTTTACAGACAGAGTTCCTAGTTTTTTTTAATTAATTAATTAATTTATTTATTTTTATTGGTGCACTGTATTCATACATCAAAGTAGGATACATACTTTTGTAGACATACATGCACACTTTTCCCAGTCAGCCCCCACCCAATCCCCACCCCATTCTCTCCCTATCTCTCCCTCATATACTTGCGTTAGTAGTTGACATCTAGTATTATGGCAATTTATCTAAAATTAAAAATGATAATCTCACATAACAGTTTCATTTGTCTGATACCAAGCTTTTGATGACTTAAAGATAACATTTCAATATTTCTTTTTGCTTTCTTTCTTACCAGAGAATTTTTTTTCTATTTTTTAGGTGAAACTATCATATATTTATATATTTATTTTTCAGAAAAAAATCTATCCTAATATGGAATATGGACTCTAGGTACCCAAAACGATCTTGAAAAAGAACAAAGCTAGAAGATATATATTTTCTGATTTCAAACCATATAAAGCTACAATAATTGAAACAGTGTAGTACTATTCTAAAGGCAGATATATAAACCATTGGAGTTAAATAAAAGCCTAGAGCTAAATTCTTCCCTATATTGTCAATTTATTTTTGACAAGGTTTCCACGAACATTTGGTGGTGGAAATATTAATCTTTTAACTAAATATTGTTAAAAAATAGTAATTACATGGAAAAGAATAAAATTGGACCCTTACCTAATCCCATATACAAATATTAACTCAAAATAGATAAAAGACCTAAATATAAATCTTAAGACTATAAACTTTTAGGAGAAAATCTGGTTCATTAAACCTCACAACATTGAAATTGGCAGTGATTTCTTGGTTATGATTTCAATGGCACAGGCAACAGAGGAGTATACAAACTCCCTAAAAAAAAATATATTGTATATCCAAAGACAATGTAAACAGAGTTAACAGTTACTAATAGAATGGGATAAAATATTTCCAAATGTTATATCTGAAGGTATATTAATATTCCAACTAGAAATCCTAGAAATTAACAACAATAAAGGCAAACAATACCATTTAGAGATAGGTAAAAGACTAACATAAATAATGAATCTCCACAGATAACCAATCTTAGTTGTCTGTTGGATGGAAAATCATGTTTCTCTAGTTCTGGAGTGTGTTACCTATTTCTTCTTTGTAGTTAATCTCTTTGAGTATTTTCTCTAGTGCTGGTTTTGAAGACATAAATTCCTTCAGTTTCTGTTTGTCATGGAAGCTTCTTATTTCTCCATCTAATTTGATAGAAAGTTTTACTGGGTAGGAAATTTTTGGCTGGAAGTTGTTTTCTTTCAGAGCTTGGAATATGTTACTCCAAGCCCTTCTGGCTCTCATAACTTGGTTTGGGAAGTCTGGAGTGATTCTAATTGGTTTGCCTCTGAATGTCACTTGGCCCTTTGCTTTTGTTGCCTTTAAGATTCTCTGCTTGGCTTCCACATTGGTCATTTTGACAATTATGTGGCGTGGGGATCCTCTTCTCTGATCCTGTCTAAAGGGAGTTCTATAAGTTTCCTGGACCTGTGTATCGACCTCTTGCTCTATGTCTGGAAAATTTTCTGCTATTACTTCCTTGAAGAGATTGTTGATCCCTTTGGTTTCACTTTCTTTTCCCTCCTCTATTCCAATTATTCTTAGGTTAGCTCTCTTAAAATGGGCCCATATTTCTTCAATATCAGATTACTGCTGTCGGATATTTTTTTCTAGATTAGAAACTATGCGTTCATTTTTGGATTGCTCATCTTCTAAGAGCGAGATTCTGTTCTCCATGTGGTCTAATCGGTTGTTTGTGCTTTGAATTGAGGCCTTTACTTCATTAATTGCATCCTTTATCTCTTTTTGGCTCTTTCTGAGTTCTTTTTGAAGCACCTCTATTATTTCTACAGTTATTTTCCTGATTTCATCTTCTAGAAATCTCTGATTTTCTGTTTTATCGGGTTCTGATGTTGTGGGGTTGTGGGCATTTATTGCTCCAGTATTATTCCTCTTTCCCATGATTTCGGAAGTTTGTGCCTTCTCTGGGTTCTTCCCTTGGGTCACTATGACTTCACTTAAGGTGTTCTGGATCTCGAGTCAGTAGTATCTCAGACCCCACTACTCCTTTACTGGGTTGTATCACAGAGTCTCCGACCCAGAGAGTCGATAGAGGCTGCTTTAGACTGTGGGGGGTGCCAGGTTGCACGTTCTCCTATGGTGTGATATCTCTGCCACCGCCCCTCCCCCACTGTGTTAAGTTCCAGGGAGTACAGTACTGGGATTTCTCCTCTGTGGCCCGCAATTTGACTCACTGTTCTTGAGTACGCAGATGTAGCTGTACTGGCCTCGCTGAATTCGGTGCTGCTGCCGCCGGTGGCAATATGGCAGCGCTGCTACGCCTTTGGCTGTGGGGCTAGTGTTTTTCTTCTTGGTTTTGATTTCCACTCTGAATCCCTGCAGCGTGTGCTGAGCTCGGCCACTGGGAGCTTTAGATGCTCTCTGCGCGGAGAAATCCCACCTAGCTGTTCCACAGTGGCTCACCTCGGCTTGCTGTAGCCGTCTCGTGAATTCACCGGTGCCGCCGGCAGTATGGCACTGCTGCCGCGTCTGCCGTGTCCTCGGGCGTGAGGCTGGTGTATCTCCTCTGTGGCTCTGTTCTCAGTCCGCTTTCTCTCTGAAGCCTCGTGATTTTTTTTTTCGACTGGTGATGGTGTTTTCTGGCTATGAAAGGTACTGATTTTGTGGTAATGGAGTTTGGTTGTTAGCGGGGCTCTTAAGCCCCGCTTTTCTCAGTCACCATCTCCTAGGTTTTTTTTTAAAGAGTGGTTTATGTTTTTTTTTTCAGTACTTGGTATTGAACCTGGGGCTTCACACATGCTAGGCAAGTGTTGTATTACTAAGCTACACCCCTGTCCTCTTTTATTATTTTTTTTCTTTTAGACAGGGTCTAAATTGCCTAGGCTTACCTCAAACTTATCCTCCTGCCTCAACCTCCTGAGTACCTAGGATTATAGGCACACACTACTCTGCCTGGTCTGGAGTGTCTAGTGTTGGGCTTGGATTTGCTTTTTCTACATTTCCCGTCTCATAGTTGTGTGGGTACTGTAGAGTGTAAAACTATAGAAAGGCCCAGGTGCTTGGTGACAGAACCTACCAACTCACTCTTGAAGTGCTGCAGTCTTCTGTTTCCCTCTGCAACTCCAGGCTGTAAGCTGCCTCTCTGGCCTGAAGCAGAGTCATATGGGTTTATGGCAACAATAAACATTACCTTTAATCTGTGCCTCATAGGGGAATTTAATTACCCTGTTCACTGAACAATATCATTGACCACACAAAGCATCCCACTGGTTAAGAACCAAGAAGCAGGGTGCCTTAGACTTGGGTCTTTGTTCAAATCTTACATCTGCCATTTATTAGATGAGATTGTGGGCAAGGAATTTAACCTCTATAAGCTTCAGTTTATTCCTACACTGCAAAAAGACAAAATGAATTAAATTTTACCTATAGCCTGAAGAACTAAAGTGAAAAATCAATAGATTCAGGTTTCCCTGAGTAAGTATTTCTAACACCTTGGAAGGAGGGTTTGCCAAAAGGTTATAGAATTTCACTTCCTATAAACTTTCAAAACCATGATGGAGCACTATAAGACAGAAACATTTCAGCAAGACTTTTTCACTGGCTGTGCAAACCTGGTGGTCTGTGAAGAACTTCCAGGTGGTCCCTTTGGTCTTTTGATATTAATATTAACAAGAATCTTCTACTTTCAACCTATTACCTTAAAAACTCTATTGAACCAAGGGATATTCCTCTCCTAGTTACACCCTCAGCTCATTTTACTTTTTATTTTAAAACAAGATTTCACTAAGTTGCTGGGGGTCTCGCTAAGTTGCTGAAACTAGTCTCAAACCCATGATCTTACTGTCTTACCCTCCAAAATACCCGGATTATTGGCATGAGCCATCACACCTACCTCAACCTATTTTCTTATTTTTACTTATTTTCTTATTTTTACTTAATGCAATTACTGTCTTATTTGCCTCTATCCACATTCTGAACTTTGTTAAAATACACTAAGAAAATAAAGCCAAAATGGCTTTGAAAATTAGCAGCCTCTTCTCCTTTAATTACAAGCTCTCAATCAAACTTAAGATGTATAAGAAACTTGCTCAGTGCACCAGTGTATTAAAACCAGTAATTATTTTCAAGTGTTAACAAAATAAATAAGCAGAGAAACACATGTAAAATGAGGAATGGTTACATTGAACAGAGAACTTTTAAATCACCTTTTATCCTCAGCACTAAATTTGATTGATTTAGGTCTTGTCTTTTTTGTGGTAGCCTGAAAATATAAAGAGACAAGTGAAAATGCAGAGGGGTAGTATGTGCAGAGTTGGCCTGAGTAGACAAAAATCTCAGGCCATGGACACTCTAACAAGCCCATTGTCAAAGAAGATCAGCTCAGTGTCCGTGTTCCAGGCCAGATTAGACAAGAAAGGCTTGTAACATTACTGGACAATACAGGGGTAGACTTGGACTCATTCCTTTCATGCCACAGGACCAACTTTCTACAGTAAAAACTGCCCATCATGCTGTAATACACCATGCAGGCAAGAGAGAACCCTGAAAATTCATTCTGCTATTTCAAAAACATAGATTGTATAAAAAACATGTGACAAGCTCTATGCTACACAATGAATAAGACCCCAGGATTGTTCTTAGAATCTGCAATTTATCAAGAAAAACACAATTACAGATATTACAATAAAGTATTATAAAAATTATAATAGGGGTGGTGGAGGAGATGAGTGATAGGAGTCTTATCTGGTCCTAGGTTAGGGAGTTGTCAAACAAAAATAGGCAGTTCAAGGCAATAAAGGAAGATATTTTTAAGTAACCAATGCATAAGGGATAAATATCAGTGTAGACCTGAGCTTCATTCTGAATGCAATAAACATCTGGGGGTTTATGGCCACAAGCAGAAGGAGAGGGCCAGTGGATTAAAGGTACTGAGATTCTTGCTAAACTGCCTAACTGGATACCTGATAAAGGCAGGATAAAGACATAGACATCAAGAGTGGGAGTGGGAGTGGGAGATGAAGAACTTGGTCAGGTAATGAAGGTGAGGGAAGTTTGCTGGACTGACTTAGCAGGCTTGTTGCTTAATGGCCCTCATCAGGCTCAGGACAGGTCTACAGACAAAGCAGAGGCAAAAGGAGAATTCAGAAATTTCTGTCAGATTTTGTCAATATAGTGTTCTTTCAGAAAGAAGGATTTAAGCTAAAAATTGAAAAATAATTAGAGCTGGATGAGGGTATATTCTAAACATAGATAAAAACATCTGTGAGAGGAACTTGCAGAAAATGACAATCAAGAGAGGCAGCACTTAGGTGTCCTGCTGACACTTGATCTCCATTGTCTCAAAAATAGCACTCTACAAAGCCAGAAAATACTATCAGTCGAGGAATAAAAACAATAAATACAGGGACAGAGAAAAAGAAGATTAGAAGACTGACCAGAGATCAGAAAAGAAACCTGCCCACCTTGTGGCACTGGGCACCACACCGGTGCAGTCTTACCTCACAGCACTGTACTAGAGATAAAAAGAAAAACAAGGATCTTAAGTGAGCAGCTGCAGATCCATGGGATTTAAGTCATCAGTTCTTCCTGTGCAAAGACCTGCTAAAACTTCCAGGAGCTCACCAAGCCCTCCAGGGATCCAGAGCAAAGCTTAACACCAGAAAATAAACCTACTAGCCTTGCAGCCAAGGACGTCATGATGATGCCATCATGTCAGTGGCAACCGAAGTCACCACACCCACCAGAGATCCAGACCAACATGCACCAAAATCATGAGGGAAACTGTAGTCCCCGCAGGAGAACTCCCAGCACTGTGCCCCAGGGACTCGCACAGCCTTGGTAAATTCTCTGGGTCTGATATTTTTGTGGTTCAACCCAGTAAAGGAGAAGTGGCAGCAGAGATTATCACCCCCCCCCAAGATCCATAAGAGCACTCAATAACACTATAAGTGAAGTCCAGTTCCCACAGGAAAACAACTAGCCCAAAACCTGAGGGACTTGCACAGCCGCGATAAACTCCCGGGGTTTGAGACTTTCTGATACAACACAGAGAAAGTGGAGTGGGGTCGGGTCTGCTGTTGGATATAACAGAAGTTTAGACAGACTCAGGCTCTGATCAGTGAAAAGTGTGGGGGAAGACCTATGCTTGACTCTAGACAAGAATCTCCAGGATCACCACAGACCTCCCAATTGTGGTGAACAGGAAGAAGTCAGACCAGACAAGTCCTAGCTGTGGAGAACTGAGACTCCAACATTGAGTTTTGTCTCAGAGGCATATACCACCAATGGTGGCAGAGACCGAGACACCAAATCTGTGGAAAGTGTGTGTGGGGTGACCTGTGCTTAATACTAACTCCAGCCCCAATGATACCAAACATTTGCATAAACTGAGAAAGACTCAGAGAACCAGACTCACAGCAGAAAATGTGCTGGTGGCACTCGGTATCTGCACAGAAAAAGCCTGCAGAGGATCTATCTACTGAAGAGTCATTTATTTGTAGAGTTGTGTTAATTTGTTGTTGGGGTTTGTTTTTTTTTGTTTTTTTTTTGTTCTTTTCTTATGTGTGAATGTGTAAGCCTCGTTGTTTTTTATGGTTGTTTGTTTTTTAACCCTTTTCTAAAACCCTCTCCCAAGCTTCTTATTTTGTGCATACCTACTCTGTTCTTGCTATCCTTTTTCTATCTTTTTTCTTCTTTTTATTGCTCTCTTTTCTTATATTAAATCCACTTCATATCAGTATACCAGAAATTCTACAGTGGTTATAAAAATACTACTACACTTTTACTATCTCAATTTCTAATATATACTACCTTACCAAACTCATACTATGATTCTATTCAACCCTATCTGAGACTTTACCCTATTTTTTCACATACTCCTTCACTTCCCTCCTTCCTCAACCTTTACTGTTAAATACAATACAATCTGCCCTTGGATATACCAGCTGACACCTAGAGACTGAGAGAAATCTATCAAAAGCAACAGATACAACCCTCTGAAACCATAAGAAGGAGGAACAACAAGGGAGCAAAGAGCACTCACAACCCCACATCAACAGAAACTAATAACACAAAATTGCAGAGAGTTCTAGAAGGTCAAATCAGGAACATAAGTGTTGAAATAATATAGGATTTCTGGAAAGAATTTAGAGTCTTAAAGAAATAATAGATGCAATCCTTGAAGTAAAGGCATTTATTCAAACTATAAACAATTGATTAGAACACATGGAGAATAGAATCTTGCTCCTAGAAGATGATCACTCCAAAAATGAATACATAGCTTAGAACTTAGAAAACACAATTCAACAGCATAAATTTAACGTTGAAGAAATATGAGCCCATCTTAAAAGAGCTAACCTAAAAATAATTGGCATAGAGGAGGGAAAAGAAGGTGAAACCAAAGGACTTAGCAATCTTTTATTTATTTATTAATTTATTAATTAATTTATTTATTTATTGGTGGTACTGGGGATGGAACCCTTCTCCCTCAGGGCTACAATCCCATATCTATTTTATATATTATTTGGAAACAGGGTCTCTTAAGCCAGAGAGGCTGGCTTTGAACTTGCATGATCTTCCTGTCTCCATCTCCCAAGCAAAGGGATTACAAGCATGAGCCACCATGCCCAGTGTCTCAACAACCTTTTAAAAGAAGTGACAGCAGAAAAATTTCCAAACATGGAGCAAGAGATGAGCTCACAGGTACAGGAAACTTATAGAACCCCCATTAGACAAAAAAAGAGAAAAGGTTCCCCACACCACATAATAGTCAAAATGACCAATGTAGAAGCCAAGGAGAGAATCTTAAAGACAACAAAAACAAAAGACCAACTGACATACAGAGGGAAACTAATTAGAATCACTCTAGAATTCCCAAACCAATTCATAAAATCCAAAAGGGCTTGGAGTAACATTCTAATATCTGAAGAAAACAATTTCCAGCTAAAATTATTCTACCCAGCAAAACTATCTCTTAAGTTAGATAGGAAAATAAAAATATTCCATGACAAACAGAAGCTAAAGGAGATTATGTCTTCAAAACCAGTGCTAGAGAAAATACTCAAAGAGATTAACTACAGAGAAGAAATAAGTAATACATGCCAGAACCAGAGAAACAAGAATTTCTATCCAGCAGACAACTAAGCAAAAAAAAAAAAAAAAAAAAAAAAACCAAAAACAGTTTTTAAACAGAAGTAAACTCTCAACATGTTAGGAATTTAAAAAAATCATCTCCCAGTAATCTCACTGAATTTAAATGGCCTCAACTCTCCAATAAAAGAAAACATAAAATGGCAAAATGGGTTAAAAACCAGAACCCATTTATCTGCTTATTGCAAGAAACACACCTTACAAATAAATATAGTAATAAACTAAAGGTAAAGGGCTACAACAAGATAATCCATGCCAATGGAACTCAAAGACAAGTAGTAGTAGCAATGATGATAACAGATAAGTTAGACTTCTAGCCAAAGCTTATTAGAAAAGACAAAGAAGGTCATTTTTTTTTTTACTGGTAAAAGGAACAATCCAAGCAAGAGGAAATAATGATAATCAATATTTATGCCCCAAACATAGGTGCAGCTACTTTCATAAAATGAACTCTTTGTGAGATTAAGTCACATATAAATCCCAACAAAATAATACTGGGAGACTTCAACACCCCTATTGATTAGATCGATTTTCTAGACAAAAGACCAGTAAAGATACTGCAGACCTAAAGAATACCATTGATCAAATGGACCTGTTAGACACATACATAATATTTCACCCAACTACAACAGAGTTAAAATTTTTCTCAGCTGCTCATGAAACCTTCTCCAAAAGAAATCACATCTTGGGCCACAAAGAGAGCACTAGCAAATTCAAAAAATGTGACCTACTTCCCTTTGTCTTTTCAGACCATAATGGATGAAATTAGAAATCAACTATAAGAAGACTCAGAGAAACCACATAAATATGTGGAGACAGAACACCACACTTCTACATGAAGAATGGGAAACAAAAAGTAAGGGGTGAAAGCGAGAAATTTCTTGGAAAAAAACAAAAGTAAAGATACAACATATTAAAACCTCTGGGACACGTTCAAGGCAGTATTAAGAGAAAAATTTATAGCACTGAGTGCGCACATAAGAAAAACAGAAAATTATCAAATAAATAACCTATCAAATAAGTAACATTGCCCCAGCAGAAACTGTGCTGGTGCAATCTTGCCTCACAGCACCAGGATCTAGAGAAGAAAGGTAAACAAGGAGCTGCAGTGAGCAGCTGGAGATAATTTGAGTGTAATTCAGCAATTTTTTCAGTGCAAAGAATGTCTAAAACTTCCAGTGGCCAAACTCATCACGCCCTCCAGGGACACAGAAAAGGGCTCAAAACCAGAAAAGAAATACACCAGACTCATGGCAAATGACATGGCAGCAGAGCCATATTGCCAGTGGCAGCTGCGAGTTCACCATACCCTTGACAGTTCCAGATCGGCACACTCAACAACCATAAGTGAAATTGCATCCCCAAAAGGAGAAATCTCAAAACTGCACCCCCAGGGACTTCTGCAGATTTGATAATCACCCTGGGTCTGAGATTTTGAAGTTCAACCCAGTGAAGGACTTCAACACACCTCTCAACACTAGACCAATCTTCCAGACAAAGGGTCAGTAAAGATGCCTCAGAACTAAAGAACACCATTAACCAAGTGGACTTTTTGGACCCAACTGCAGTGGAGTTTACGTTTTTCTCAGCTGCTCACAGAATCTTCTCCAAAATAGATCACATCCTGGGACACAAAATGAGCACTAGCAAATTAAAAAATTGTTACATACTTCTCTGTGTCATTCCAACCATAATGGAATTAAACTAGAAATCAACTATAAGAAGACCCAGAGAAACAACATAAACATGTGGAGACTGAACACCACACTTCTAAATGAAAAATGGGTCATAGAAGATGTATAGAGTGAAATCAAGAAATTTCTAGAAACAAATAAAAATAAAGATACAACATATCAAAATATCTGGGACACTTTGAAGGCAGTATTAAGAGGAGAATTTATAGCATGGAGTGCTCACATAAGGAAAACAGAAAATCCTCAAATAACCTAACGACACACCTCAAAGCCCTTGAAAAGCAGGAAAAATTGAACCCCAAAGCCAGTAAAAGACAGGGAATTATTAAAATTAGAACAGAAATTAAAAAGTAGAGGATAAAAAACAGTAAAGAAAATCAACAAAACCAAAAGCTAGTCACTTATAAAAATTAACTAGATAAACCGCTAGCCAACATAACTAAAATTAAGAAAATCAACCCAAATTATGAAGATAAGAGATGAAAGGAGATATCACTACTGGTGTAGAAATCCAGAGGATTATCAGAAACTACTTTGAAAAACTATACTCCAAAAAAAACAAAAGAATCTGGAGGAAATTAAAAACATTATAGATAAATACAAACATCCTAAACTGAGTCTAGAATATACAGAACAATTAAACCAACCAATAACAATCAAAGAGATTGAAACAGCAATAAAGAGCTTACCATAAAAAAAACCAGGACCAGATTGTTTTCCAGGTGAATTCTATAAAACCTTTATAGAAGAGCTAACCCCAATACTCCTCAAACTATTGCGCGAAATAGAAAAACCAGGACTCTCCCAAATACATTCTATGAAGCCAACATCACACTAATACCCAAACCGAATAAAGACAGTTCAAGGAAGCGAAACTACAGGCCTATATCTCTGATGAACTTGGATGGAAAAATATTAAACAAAGTACTAGCAACGTGTACTCAAAACCACATAAAGATGCTAGGCATGGTGGCGCATGCTTGTAATCCCCATTTTGTGGAAGCAGAGGCATGAGGATAACACAGGTTCGAAGCCAGCTGCGCTGGCTCAAGAGACCCTGTTTGCAAATAAAAAAATATAAAAAATAGGACTGGGAAGGTAGCCCGGATGTAGAAGGGCTTCCAGAAACCCCAGTACCACCAAAAGAAAGAAGAAAGAGAGAAAGAAAGAAAAAGAAAGGAAGGAAGGAAGGAAGGAAGGAAGGAAGAAAGAAAGAAAGAAAGAAAGAAAGAAAGAAAGAAAGAAAGAAAATCATATACCATGACCAGGTGGATTCATTCCAGGGATGCAAGGCTGGTTCAACATATGAAAATCAATCCATGTAATTCATTATAAAAACAGAATCAAAAACAAAAATCTCATGATCATTTCAATATACACTGAAAATGAATTTGATAAAATACAACATCCATTTATGAAAAGCAGTGCAGAGAATCAGACTAGAAGGAACATATCTCAACATCATAAAGGCAATCAACAATAAGTCCACTGCCAACATCATATTAAATGGGGAAAAACTTCAAGGATTCCACCTAAAAACAGGAACAACACAAGGATGTCCATTATCACCACTTCTCTTCAATATAGTACTAGAGACTCTAGCCAGAGTAATAAGCAAGAAAAAGAAATCAAAGGAGTACAAATAGGAAAAGAAGAACTCAAACTTTTACTATTTGCAGATGACATTATACTATTTTTAGAAACCCAAAAAACTCAACCAAAAGACTTATAGAACTTATCAACAAATTCTACAAATGTCTGGATAAAAAACAAATCTTAAAAAATCAGAAGCTTTTCTGTACACCAACATAAACCCACTGAAAATGAAATTCAGAAAACACTTCCACTCAGGATCTCTCACAAAGAAATAAAATACTTAGGAATAAACTTGACCAAGGAGGTAAACATCTCTACAAAAAAATTATAAAACACTGAAAAAAGATATCGAAGATCTTAGAAGATGAAAGGATCTTCCATGTTCATGGATTGGCAGAATAAATATCATTAAAATGACCATCTTTCCAAAAGTGATCTACAGATTTAATGCAATGCCCATTAAACTACCAAGATCATTCCTCACAGACATAGAAAAATCAGTCCTTAAATTTATCTGGAATAACAAAAAACCCAGAATAACAAAGGTAGTTCTCAGCAACAAAAACCATGCAGGAGGCATCACAATACCTGACTTTAAACTATCCTACAAAGCCATTGTAATAAAAACAGCATTTTACTGGTAAAAAACAGATACATAGACCAGTGGAGCAGAATAGAAGACCCAGAAACAAGTCCACACACTTTCAGCCAATTGATTTTTGACAAAGGGGACAAAAAAATACACTGGAAAAAAAAAGATAGCCTGTTCAACAAATGGTGTTGGCAAAAATGGTTAACTATATGCATAAAATTGGAAATTAATCCCACTTCCTCACCCTGTACAAAAGTCAATTCAAGATGGATCAAAGACTTGAAAATCAAACCAGAGACCTTGAAGTTCCTTGAAGAGGGCATAGGTCCAACACTGCAATACATAGGCACAGATAAACACTTTCTCAACAAGACCCCAAAGGCACAACAAAATAAAAGGCAAATCAATATCTGGGATTGCATGAAACTGAAGGGCTTTTGTTCAGCAAAGTTAACTATCAAGAACCTCAATCGAGAGCCAACAGAATGGGAGAAGATTTTTGCCACCTACACCACCGATAGAGGACTAATATCTAGAATATACAGAGAACTCAAGAAGCTCAACGCTAAGGAAACAAAGCATCCAATAACAAAATGGGCAAACAAACTAAGTAGACACTTCACAAAAGAAGAAATTCAAATGGCCAATAAGTGCATGAAAAAATGCTCAACATCATTGGCAATCAGAGAGATGCAAATCAAAACTACCCTGAGATTTCACCTAACTCAAAGTAGAATGGCAATCATTCAAAACACAAACAACAGATGCTTGTGAGGATGTGGAGAAGTGGGAACTCTAAAACATTGTTGGTGGGATTGCAAATTAGTGTTACCACTTTGGAAAACAGTATGGAGAATCCTCAGAATAATGGGAACAAATCTACCATTTGATCCAGCAATACCACTTCTGGGTATCTACCCAAAGGATAGGAAACCAAACTACCAAACTAATGCACATGTATTAATATACACTATGATTGTTCATAGTTGCACAGTTTGCCATAGCCAAACTATGGAACCAGCCAAGATGTCCATCAACAGATGAATGGATTACAAAACTGTGGGATATGTACACGATGGAATTTTACTCAGCCATTAAAAATAACTCAATTACATCATTTTCATGGAAATGAATGTAACTGGAGGACATTGTGCTAAGTGAGATTAGTCAGTCACAAAAAATAAGAAATCAGATGCTTTCCCTAATATGTGAGAGTTAGGGAGAAATGGGTCATAGGAGGAACTTTAGATGAATAAAGATATCCTATAAAGGAGGAAACAAGGAAACTTAAAGGAGGAGAAAGGAGGGGGAAGAGGAAAATATCTAAAACACACAATGTACTTAAACATATCGAAGTCAACCACTAAGCCGAGCAAAGGAAGGAGGGACAGGGAGGGAATGGGGGTGGGAATTGTGTAGGGGTTAAATCAGTGATGTGTACATGTATGTACACACAAGTTTTTTTACCCTAATATGATGTATAAATATAATGCACCAATAAAAATTTAAAAAAATAAAAAAATAATAAATAAATTAAAAATATATAAATTTAATTTTTTTAAAGATTATATAAGATGATAGAGGAAACTGATGTATAACAGGGTATGTGAACATTCTCCCTAATGTTTTTTCAACTCTTCTGTAAATGTGACATATTGCATTTTAAGAATTTTTTGCTTTAAATAATTATATTTCATCAAGAACCCCCCCAACTAAAAAATAAAACCAGTGAGCACTTAGTGCCTTGCAGACTGTGGCATATTATAAAAGTACAGTGATGTTCTGTTTGCAGTCAATAGATAAGGAAACATATCAAGAAGGCCAATTTGTCAGAAAATTGAAAGTAACCCTTCAGTCACAAAAATTGTTGATATTTTCAACTGTTTTTGATATTAAGCTTTCAAAAATGTATGACAAAATTTACTGCCCTCTAATCAGAGGACAGGTATTTAACTGAGTCCTTTCTGTGTGAATCAGGGTCACCAGTGTGAACATCTGTTATTAAATTATGCCACACAAAGCACAGCCCTGCCTTTGTTTTCTTTATAGTAGCATGGAATAGAAATGTAGGAATCATCTCCCTAAGAAATGGTTAAGGGGAAGCCATGAAGAAGTATCTGGATGAAGAGTGACACAGATGCTCATGCAACTTCTGATGGGCCCCACTAGGTAGCCTTGTCTTAAAGAGTTTAGCTGAGGAGAGCAGCTGTTTTACTGTTTTTTTCCCCTGTGTCATTAATGTCATTTAACTCAATCTCTGAATGCAAAACATATCCTCTGTCAATAACTAAAGCTACCAATAACACATCCTTCTTATTCCAGGCATGAAACATAGGTAGAGGGGAAGTTTCACTCATGATATTCTCATAAGAGATTTTATTTTTATAAGAAATTTTATTGTTTTATTTTATTTTTTATTTCAGTTGTGACCTTTTCCAGATCTACTTAAAGAATATTTTCTTTGTTAAATATATCAGAAGAAGCCAGGCATGGTGACACATGCTTGTAATCCCAGCATTCAGGAGGCTGAGACTGGAGGATCTCAGTTCATGGACAGCTTCAGCTACTTAGTGAGGCCCTCTGCAACTCAGAGACGCTGTTTAAAAATAAAAAAAATAGGGCAGGGGGTGTAGCTCAGAGGTAGAATGTCCCTGGGTTCCATCCTTGGTACCACAAAAAAGAAGAAAAAAAATTAAAAGTGGGTGGGGGTTCAGAGGTAGATTGCCTTTGAGTTAATCCTCTATACAAAACGGAAAAAAAATCAGAGGGCAATTATTTGCTTCCTACTATACTACTATATACAGAAGTTCCTAATTTAGACAAAGAAGCCATATGATTTGGGCCTTTGTGATTGACAACTATAGAAATGGAGTTCAGAAGATAGAGGGATTAAAATTTTGCCTCCAGCAATGTGTTTCCAGTGCCCAATTTTTTTTAATTTTCCCTTAATTTATTTTTTATTTAATTTTTTTTTATTTTTATTTTTTTTAATTGGTGCACTGTATTCATACATCATAGTGGGATACATACTTTTGTAGACATACATGCACACATTGTCCTGTCAGCCCCCACCCGATCCCCACCCCGTTCTCTCCCTATCCCCCCCTCCCATGCTTGGCTTAGTGATTGACATCTAGTATTATAGCAATTTATCAAAAATTAAAAATGATAATCTCACATAAGTTTCATTTGTCTGATACCAAGCTTTTGATGACTTAAAGATAACATTTCAATATTTCTTTTTGCTTTCTTTCTTACCAGAGAATCTATTTTTTCTATTTTTTAGGTGAAACTATCATATATTTATATATTTATTTTTCAGAAAAAAAATTTATCCTAATATGGAATATTGACTCTAGGTACACACAACGATCTTGAAAAAGAACAAAGCTAGAAGATATATATTTTCTGATTTCAAACCATATAAAGCTACAATAATTGAAACAGTGTAGTACTGTTCTAAAGGCAGATATATAAACCATTGGAGTTAAATACAAGCCTAGAGCTAAATTCTTCCCTATATTGTCAAGTTATTTTTGACAAGGTTTCCACGAACATTTGGTGGAAGAAATAATAATCTTTTAACTACATATTGTTGAAAAATAATAATTACATGGAAAAGAATAAAATTGGACCCTTACCTAATCCCATATACAAATATTAACTCAAAATAGATAAAAGACCTAAATATAAATCTTAAGACTATAAACTTTTAGGAGAAAATATGGGTCATAAAACCTCACAACATTGAAATTGGCAGTGATTTCTTGGTTATGATTTCAATGGCACAGGCAACAGAAGAGTATACAAACTCCCTAAAAAAAATAAAAGACATATTGTATATCCAAAGACAATGTAAACAGAGTTAACAGTTACTAATAGATTGGGATAAAATATTTCCAAATGCTATATCTGAAGGTATATTAATATTCCAACTAGAAATCCTAAAAAATAACAACAATAAAGGCAAACAATACCCTTTAGAGATAGGTAAAAGACTAACATAAATAATGAATCTCCACAGATAACCAATCTTAGTTGTCTTTTGGATGGAAAATCTTGTTTCTCTAGTTCTGGAGTGTGTTACCTATTTCTTCTTTGTAGTTAATCTCTTTGAGTATTTTCTCTAGTGCTGGTTTTGAAGACATAAATTCCTTCAGTTTCTGTTTGTCATGAAAGCTTCTTATTTCTCCATCTAATTTGATAGAACGTTTTGCTGGGTAGGAAATTTTTGGCTGGAAGTTGTTTTCTTTCAGAATTGGGAATATGTTACTCCAAGCCCTTCTGGCTCTCATAACTTGGTTTGAGAAGTCTGGAGTGATTCTAATTGGTTTGCCTCTGAATGTCACTTGACCCTTTGCTTTTGTTGCCTTTAAGATTCTCTGCTTGGCTTCCACATTGGTCATTTTGACAATTATGTGGCGTAGGGATTCTCTTCTCCGATCCTGTCTAAAGGGAGTTCTATACGTTTCCTGGACCTGCGTATCGACCTCTTGCTCTATGTCTGGAAAATTTTCTGCTATTACTTCCTTGAAGAGATTGTTGATCCCTTTGGTTTCACTTTCTTTTCCCTCCTCTATTCCAATGATTCTTAGGTTAGCTCTCTTAAAATGGGCCCATATTTCTTCAATATTATATTCCTGCTGTCGGATATTTTTTCCTAGATTAGAAACTATGCGTTCATTTTTGGATTGCTCATCTTCTAAGAGCGAGATTCTGTTCTCCATGTGGTCTAATCGGTTGTTTGTGCTTTGAATTGAGGCCTTTACTTCATTAATTGCATCCTTTATCTCTTTTTGGCTCTCTCTGAGTTCTTTTCGAAGCACCTCTATTATTTCTGCAGTTATTTTCCTGATTTGATCTTCTAGAAATCTCTGATTTTCTGTTTTATCGGGTTCTGATGATGTGGGGTTGTGAGCATTCATTGCTCCAGTATTATTCCTCTTTCCCATGATTTCGGAAGTTTGTGCCTTCTCTGGGTTCTTCCCTTGGGTCACTATGACTTCACTTAAGGTGTTCTGGATCTCGAGTCAGTAGTATCTCAGACCCCACTACTCCTTTACTGGGTTGTATCACAGAGTCTCCGACCCAGAGAGTCGATAGAGGCTGCTTTTGACTGTGGGGGGTGCCAGGTTGCACGTTCTCCTATGGTGTGATATCACTGCCACCGCGCCTCTCCCACTGGGTCAAGTCCCAGTGAGTACAGTACTGGGATTTCTCCGCTGTGGCCCGCAATTTGACTCACTGTTCTTGAATACGCAGGTGTAGCTGTACTGAATTCGGTGAATTCGGTGCTCCTGTGGCCGGTGGCAATATGGCGCCACTGCTACGCCCTCGGCTGTTGGGCTGGCGTTTTTTTTTTCTTGGTTTTGATTTCCACTCTGAATCCCTGCAGCGTGTGCTGAGCTCAGCCACTGGGAGCTTTTGATGTCCTCTGCGCCGAGAAATCCCACCTGGCTGTTCCACAGCGGCTCCCCTCGGCTTGCTGTGGCCGTCCCGTGAATTCGCCAGTGCTGCCAGCAGTATGGCGCTTCTGCCGCGTCAGCCGCGTCCTCGGGCGTGAGGATCTCCTCTGTGGCTCTGTTCTCAGTCTGCTTTCTCTCTGGAGCCTGGTGATTTTTTTTGTTTCTCTGGTGATGTTGTTTTCTGGCTTTGAAAGGCGTTGATTTTGTGGTAATGCAGATTTGTTGTTAGCGGGGCTCTTAAGCCCCGCTTTTCTCAGTCGCCATCTTCCCGGAAGTCTCCAGTGCCCAATTTTGGAGCTATATACCAGTCAGTGTTCTCTCCTTAGAAAGATTATGTATTCCTGAAGCCAACAATTGCCCACCCTCACAGCCCACTCAAGAGATGAGTTCCTTTTCTGGAAAATAGACTTAATCCTTCTGTGTCCCAGCTTGCAATTCAGTGAACTCACCAATCTTTGATTAATCTGACATGGAAAGAGAAAGACATCAGAGTATCTTCTTAATGTAGCTTTCTCTTAGATAACCTTTGCAACTCACATGTCAACCCCTGGAGCACCAGTCTTGGTTTACTGCTTCTTTTTGTTGTTCAGCTCATTGTGTTGAGACATTGATGGATTAGCTGATTGTGCATACAGCAGTATCTTCTAGTAACCTGACTAGACAATGTCAATTATTAGTATAGAGAGGAGATATTAGGGGACTTTCAAGAAGCTTTTAATAGAATATCCAGTTTACCTTTTGTTTGCAGGAGACTGAATCCAAGCTTCCATTGAGCATTGTGGATATGTAGAAGCTAGGCTGCAGCTGCAGGTTTTAACCTGAGATTAGTTGTCAACTAATATTGACAGAAATATGACCAAAGAAATGATAGTTTGATGTCCAAACTTTTTTTTTCCAATCCTCCAGGAAAGTGTGCAAAAATCTATACTTCACCCAGGGCAAGGTTTCTCTATCTCAGTACTATTAATTTTGCAAGCAGATAATTCTTTACTGTGAAGGACTATCTTGTACACCATATAAAGCTTGGCAGCTAGAGTTTCCTAGCATTAACAAATTAAAACACAGGAATATCAGTTAAATTTGAATTTCAGATGATCGATGAATAATTTTTACTATACATATGTTCTGTGTAGTACTAGCAAGATCCCTAGCCTCTATCCATTCGATGCCAAAGCACCCTGACCTCAGTTGTGAAAATCATAAATGTCACTAGATGTTGACCAATGTCCCCTTGAGAAGCAAAATTGGCCTGCTGAGAAACAATTATTCAGGGTAGTGTGCCAGAAAGCTATGAAGGTGAACCTTTTTATCTTAGTTTCCAGAAGAAATAGATTTTTCTGGTTAAGCATCAATGAAAGTCATATGAAGAACTTTTCACATCTCACTTAAAATATTTTTTATTCTGTTTTAAAATGTCTCTTGGTGTCAACTCCTTTAGGTTGAGAATGCTCTCTGTCCCTTGCTGCCTCAGCACCCTAATATTCTCCTTGACTTTACATTGTCTGACAACATAGTAGCAATGTCACCTTGTCATACTTTGCTTTCTAAGGAATATATACTATGACAACTTCTATATTGTCTGTTTATCTGTGGGAAGAACTTATTCACTCCAATATCTTTAGCAGATGCTTGAAATTGTAGAAAGTTGTGAACCCCATATGTACATCATTTTTTCCCTCTCTACAAATACTTATGATAAATAGAGCCAGATAGATTCTTGGCTCTATTTCATAATTAGGCTCATTTCCATTAGTCAATGTAAATAATGAACACTGTCATATTTTCCTTTTTTCTTTAACTGCTGGAATGTTTACAGGCAAATTTAGTGTTTAATTGCAGAAACCATCCAAGATCATGTGTCTAGTATTTTTCTTCAACAAATATTTACACAGTGGCTTTTATATATCATATATATTTACTGCTTTATAAATATTACATTTTAAAAATTCATTCAAGTACCACAACTGTATGGGTAGGCACTATTATTTTCCTTTTAAGGATAAGGAAATTAAGATGCTTTTTTTATTGTCACTGATTGCTCTGGATTCCTTTTTCATCATTGTCCTTATTTTATATGTAAGCCCAGTCAGATTCTGTTTGGATATCAATTAGGTACAAGTTAAAATATCACATACCTATAGCATTTCAGGTCCTCTTAGCCTCACCTGTCTCTTATTCTGGCTGCATCCTCAGCAAAAAGCTCTAACTACTTCCATCCTCCCAGTGCTCAGCCTCGTGTTCATACCATGCTTCCCATCCTGACTCTTCTTGTCAATCCAAGGGGTGAGGCACAAAAGACCCAGAATTTACAACCTGAAATTACAGATAAATTAACAACTTATGGTCAAAATATCACCAAATGGGAGATGGGAATGAATAGATAAATTTGTTTTTTATTTTACTCCAGAAAGATTGTCCTATTATCTAGCTTCTCAAAGATGGTTCTATATCACAATCAGCAGCATTAGGTGGCACAAACTCAGTTATGCCTGCACAGAATGCTCTCTGTCCCTTGCTGCCTCAGCACCCTAATATTCTCCTTGACTTTACATTGTCTGACAACATAGTAGCAATGTCACCTTGTCATACTTTGCTTTCTAAGGAATATATACTATGACAACTTCTATATTGTCTGTTTATCTGTGGGAAGAACTTATTCACTCCAATATCTTTAGCAGATGCTTGAAATTGTAGAAAGTTGTGAACCCCATATGTACTTCATTTTTTCCCTCTCTACACATACTTATGATAAAGTTTACTTTGCAGATTAAGAGGTTCATTAAAATAACTAATGATAAAATCCGGGTGTGTTGGTGCATGCTTGTAATCTCCTTGCTTGGGAGGCAGAGACAGGAGGATTGTGCAGGTTCAAAGCCAGCCACACACACTGGCTTAGGAGACCCTGTTTCCAAATTTTAAAAAGTATAAAAAGTAGGTCTGGGAGTGTAGCCCGGAGGTAGAAGGGCTTCCAGGAACCCCAGTACCACCACCAAAAAAAAGAAAAAAGAAAAAAGAAAAAAGAAACAAAGAAACAAAGAAACAAAGAAAGAGGGCCAGCCGTGGTGGTGCACACTTGTAATCCCCGCACTTGAGAGGCAGAGACAGGAGAATGGCGCATGTTTATAGCCAGACTCGCTGGCTTAAGAGATCCTGTTTCCAAATAAAAACAAATATATAAAATGGGTCTGGGAGTGTAGCCTGGAGGTATAAGGGTCCATCCCCAGTACCACCTAAAAAAATAGAAAAATTATAGTGATATGCTGTCATAAATTTATGTGTAAACATGGTCTTTCCAAAAATATTTTATTATAATGTAAATCTTAGTAATCTCAAAATATGTATTTTTCTTTCCTAAATTACACCCAGAATTTTTACCTGTTCACTTAAAGAAAGCACTGTATGGCTTTTCTTGGCTATATTCAAATTTCCAATATTTCTACTCTTGTATTTGGGGCCTTTTTTTGTTGGTGCACTATAGTATCACTCAAATGTGGATCATGTTGACAATGGCATGTATTCACACACTATTTGGTGCCCCCCTCACCTCCCCATTTTTCTCCCTCTTGATACCAAATGTCCGGGTTAGCAGTGTTATATTCACATGTGTACACATAATTGCATGTAATTTTTCCATTAAATGAACCTCAGCTTTCTTCCTCCTCTACTCTTCCTTTCTGGCTTTGCTCATGTTTCCCCTCCATTAACTTGAGTCCCTCTGGTATCCCTAATACAATCTAGCTTTTGAGTAAATTAGAGAAAACATATGTCCCTTCTTTCTGTGATTGCCTAATCTCATTTAACATAATGTTCTCCAGGTCTTTCCATCTTCTTGAGAATGATGTAATTTTGTTCTTTATTTCTGAGTAGAATTCCATTGTGTGTATTTCCCATAATTTTGTAGACCATTCATCTGTTAATGGACACTTACGTTGGTTTTATATTTTGGCTATTATTAATTGTGCTGCTATGAACATGGGTATGCATATGTTACTATAGTCTCTGATTTTAGCCCTCTGGAAAGATACCCAGGAGTGGTATAGCTGGATCATATTGTGGTTTCATTCCCAGTTTTCTAAGGAAGCTTCACACTGACCTCCATAGCAGCTGAACTAGTTTGCACTCCCACCAACAGTGTAAAAGAGTTCCCATTTTCCCACAACCTCACCAGCATTTGTGGTTATTTGACTTCTTTTTCCTTGCCACTTTGATTGGGATTAGATGGAATATCAATGTAGATTTATTTTTATTTTTATTTTTGGTGGTACTGGGGTTCCTGGAAACCCTTCTACCTCCAGGCTACATTCCCAGACCTATTTCTATATTTTTATTTGGAAACAGGGTCTTCTAAGCCAGCAAGCCTGGCTTTAAACCTGTGTGATCCTCCTGTCTCTGCCTCCCAAGGGATTACAAGTGTGTGCCACCATGGCCGGCTCAATGTAGTTTTGATTTGCATCTCCCTGATGACTAATGATTTTGAATATTTTTTTCATGTATCTATTGGCCATTTGTATTCTCTGCTTTTGTGAAGTGTCTATGCAATCCGGTTGCCAATTTCTTAATTGGGTTGTTTTGCCAGTGTAGAGTCTTTTGTGCTCTTTGTATATTGTGGATATTAGCCTTCTATCAGAGTGATAGCTGGTAAAGATCTTCTCCCATTCTGTAGGCTTTCTCTTTCATGCCTTTGTTAACTAAAATAAGGGTTATTTGAACACAAGCATGGCTAAACCTTAACAATCTATCTGAGAACCAAGACAGCTACTAAGGGAAACAAGTTAGTGCTATATACATTGTAATATGGTAGAAAAAAAGGATTATTCTCATCCTAGGCAGAACAGAGCAAGAAAACATGAAATTTCATTATATTATTCAAAACAATGCTTAATTTAAAACTTGTGAATTATTTGTTTCTAGAATTTTCCATTGAGTATTTTCAGACAGTGATTGACTGAAACTGTGGAAAATAAAACATTGGATAAGGGGGAGATGACTACATAAAAATTATGAATAAAATCACATTGAATGAAAATGTATCTAGTTATTTCAATTAACTTCAAAGTCAATAAAATTTGCCATAGTCCAATCAAAATCCTATTCTGGAATGAAATTTCTAGAAGGACTCTAAAGATGTCAAGGCCCACCCATCATTGTCACAGCCAAGGATGCTAAGACCCAAAGAACAAAGATGTTCCTCAAGATCATATGCTCTGTTGATGATTTGTAATATTGTACCTATACCTATTTGTTGCCTTCAGTGTCAGGTTTCCAGGCACATTATTAGATTTTGTGCTTGCTGATTAAGTAATTAATATCCTTTCCATGTTATACATAAAAACAGACTCAGAAGCTGAAGTGAAATGTTCAAAGTATACCATTAGCAAATGGAATAATCATTTTATTTTTTATTTTTATATTTTTGCAGTACTGAGAATAGAACCCAGGGGCATTCTACCTCTGAGCTACACCCCCAGCACTATTTTTATTCTTTATTTTGAAACTGTGTCTCACTGAGTTGTGAAGGTCCTCACTAAGTAGCTGAGGCTGGCTGAGAACCAAAATCCTCCTGATTCAACCTCCTAAATGCTGGGATTACAAGCGTGAGCTATCATATCCAGCAAATAATCAAGTTTTAACCATGTCTTCAAACTCTACATTCAATTCTTTCTGCAACTCCCTTCTGTACTCAGGAAGAGGGCCTTCAAGTAACAACATAGGCTTTGGAGTAGGGCAGATCTGAGTTTGAGTCCTAGATTGCTTAATATATCTCGGAGCATCTGTTTTTTGTTTGTTTGTTTTTGGTGGTACTGGGGTTCCTGGAAGCCCTTCTACCTCCGGGCTACACTCCCAGACCTATTTTTACATTTATATTTGGAAACAGGGTCTCCTAAGCCAGCACACACAGCTGGCTTTGAACCAGCAGGATCCTCCTGTCTCTGCCTCCTAAGTGCGGGGATTACAAGCATGCACCACCACTCCCAGCTTGTTTTTTTAAATTTTAAAAATGGAAAAATAACACCTTCTCATAGTGTGGTTATGGAGATAAAATGAGACAATATATGTAAAATGCTCACCACAATGTCTATGAACAGTAATATACCAGTATTGGGAATGGCCTAGGAATATTTGAGAAAGCTTTATTAATAAATATATTTCAAAAATTATTGTGTTAAAAGGGCAGACCTGGGGAAGAACTTGGTTTCTGCCAAGAAGCAGGCAACTATTCCAATGTAAATTAACCTAGCTAAAGGTAATTAGCAAGTTTATAGGAAAGGGAAACTAGGACTTCCTCATTCTCAAGGCAGGTTTACATCATAATTGGATAATCTAGGTTGGATAGGAAGAGGGGTTCAACCTTCATGAAAGGAGAAAGTATGGGGAGGAACTTTACATGGAGTTTTTACTATGTCAGAATTATGTGAAACAAAATGGAGGTCATGTGCATAAAAAGTCTGTCCCATGTTTTGTACTTTGGTGATTTTGTTCAAAGCACCCCCTCATGTTGTAACTATCTTCTGTATTTCTATCTTTTTAATAAACTCTGTTAAATCTTCAGCAAGAGTTCAGGATATTGCATATCTATCTTTAGCTCAGGACAAGACCCCATGGTTTTTGTCTTTTGGGGGAATTATTCCCAGGGGTCTAACAAAAGTTCATGGGGATAGTTTCCCCAAACAGTAAAGGGTGCTAAAACCATAACAAGTAACAGCTAATAAATGTTAGCCAGTATCTGTACCCCAGAATTAAAGATACTTTCCAAAAGCAATATTAGCTCCTATTTTGGATACACTTATTAAGTCCCAGGCATGGTGCTAAGCATTTTCTACATAAGATTTTTTTTCTGACTATCCTAACTTCACTGTGGAAGGGAAGATGAAGGGGATGTCTAATACCTCCCAATCTCTGCAACTAACAGTGGTTCATGAGCTTTCATCACTAATGTACTCCCTTTTTGAACTGTGCCATATCTATAAAACAGTTTTTAAGTCTAAATTTATAGTTTAGTTTTGTCCAATTCAATAATACTCTGAAATTACAGGTTGGATTTTTCAGTCACATTTTTATAGCATATTAAAATATACATTAACCACTAAAATAAAAAAGTATTACTGTGAAATATTACATTCAGGCAGCATGATGCACACCTGTAATACTAATGACTTGGAAAGCTGAGGCAAGATAATCCCAACTTTGAGGCCAGCCTGGAAAATTGAGTGAGAACTTGTCTCAAAAGAAAAAAAAATTTAAGTACTGGGAATGTAGCTCAGTAATATAACACCTCTAGGTCAATACTCATGTTGTGATGGATTTTCAACAAAAACTCATGCAAGCATGAAATCAAGGTATGCTGCTTAGTTTATTGCAATGTAGAAATCCATATTCTATCAGAGGCCTCAGTCAGCATACTCTCACCAGTCACTGCAGAGGACATTATTTGCTAAATGAGATCAAATTTATTCAATGATTTTACTTGGCTGCTGGATTTTATATGTTTCATCAAAGACTCTTTTACCAGATTCTATTAATACCAACTGCCATGATCTGAAAAAGGAGAACGACTTGAGGTGTCCTCAGGAGCCAGAAATGACACCATGAGCTTTACAGTCTGACATGAACCATTAGGCCATCGATTGTGCCTATAGCAAGCTCTCCCATAGTACACTCTCTCCCACTCATGCCCAGAGCCAACACAATGCTACCAGCTCTTCACAGACATTTCACCCAGAACATTCTGGAATAAGGGTCTGATCTCAAATTTGATACTTAATTAGAGGTTGTCTATACTAGAAGTCTAAATATATTCCAGGAAAATAAGAGCATTGGCAAGATCACTTGTTGTATATATAATTAGTTAGCCTAAAAGACAGTAATAGTGGGCTTGTTATGCAAAGCAATTAGTATTATGCAAAATACTATTTCAAATTATAACATAATTTTCTTCCTTTGCTGGAGGAGATGGGCTAAATTTCTATTAAATATCCATGTACGTTTTGAATCTTCTTACATGTTTAGTGTAACTCTTCTGAATCCAATAATAAGTTGAGGTTATATGACTAATTTAAATATCCTAAATAGCAGAAGTGATTTTTAAAAGTCTGAGAAATTAGAACAGCATTTCTACTCTGCCCCCACAAAATAAAAATACAGAAATTAGGCTTCTGCTCTCAAAATCTTTATTCTGAAAATAGCTTTTTCTCTTGCTTATAGAATGATAGCAACCTATCACATTGTTTTTAAAGATCTTTTTTAGAAATGAGGTGGCTCAGAAATGGGTAGAGAATAAAGTGGGTGTGTGGTTGGTGGCTGAGTAGCCTCTAAATAGCATTGGCATCATATGATGCAGGGCTGCTCTGTATTAAACCAGTGTAGTTGGACCAGCCCAGACAGAACTGAGGATCTGTTTCATGGCTTGTGAAGTAAACTTAACCTACAGCATCTTTGTTCTAAGGAAGCAATTGGGAAGGAGATTGTTAGCTCAAAAACTGCAGAGAATAAAATGCAAATCTTCTCAAAACAAATGAAAAGATACTTAATTTTATTCATACTCAAAGAAATTAAGATTAAGATAGTACTTTCTTACCTCTTTGCTTGTCTGTCAAAATAACCTGACAGGTCTTCATGTTTCCATTTTTGCAGATAGAGCATCTTTCTTTCTTTCTTTCTTTCTTTCTTTCTTTCTTTCTTTCTTTCTTTGTTTCTTTCCTTCTTTTGTTCTTTCTTTCTTTCTCTCTCTTTATATCTTTCTTTTAAATTTTTGGTGCATTTTAGTCATACATCATTATAAGGTACAGAATGGGAGGGCATATGTTCACATATCACTAATTTAGTCCTTCCCCAATTTCTGCCCTCCTTGTTGTTGGCTAAATGACTGACTTTGATAAGCTTGTGAATGTACATCCTGTGCATTAGGGAGTTTCCCTTTTCCCTTCCCATTCTACTCAGTTAGGCCACCTTCTTCACTCAGCTAAGATGCCTCCTTCTTTGTCTGGTGTTCCTTTTATGTCCCATTTTCTCCCTAGCAACCACATATTAGGAAGAACATCCAACTTTCCACATTGTGTGACTTACTATTCTCACTCAGCAGAGTTCCATCCATTTCCCTGCAGATGACATATTTTTGTTCTTCTTTATGGGAGTCATCTTTTAAAAACAAAAATTCAGGGGCCGGCCCGCATGGAGCACACCAGACCCCTGGAGAAACCGGGCCTGGTCGTCAGACCCTGGGTCCCGGGCAGGGGTCGGGCAGGGCATGCTGGACCCCAGAACAGCCAGGGCCCAGGTCACAGGACTCTGGGCCCCAGGCGAAATGGTGTGGAGCACGCTGGACCCAGCCAGGTCACAGTGCTACTGAGTGCCTGATCCCACTACCTCCTCAAACCACACATACTGTTTTCTCTTACTAAAAAAAAAAAAAAAGAAAAAGAAAAAGAAAAAGAGAAAAAAGAAAAATATCGGAGAGGGGTCAAGAAGGCTGAGGCAGATGCCAGGATACTGGAGATGCAGACAAAACTTATCCAAATGAACTGGAACTTATGGAAAAATTCCTCGTGAAGGAGGACTGCTTCTTTTCTACATTGTTAAGAATCTTGGACATCACCTGTAAGGAGAGAGGTTAGCGGAGACCAAGGAGAAAGGCAGTATTGAAAGCAGTCTCGCCGGGCGTGGTGGCGCACGCTTGTAATCCCCGCGCTTGGGAGGCGGAGACAGGAGGATCACGCAGGTTTGAAGCCAGCCACGCTGGCGTAAGAGACCCTGTTTCAAAAATATAAAATAGGTCTGGGAGTGTAACCCGGAGGTAGAAGGGCTTCCAGGAACCCCAGTACCACCAAAAAAAAAAAAAAAAAAAAGAAAGCAGTCTCTGAGATGGCGGTGGAGACTTGTATTCAGGAGAAGCAGAAATCAAATCCTACCAACCTTATTTTTTTGGAGAAATTACACCAAATGTCGAATACTACCATCGCACATGCTTAGGAACACTGGACAACATTCAGAGTGGATAAAGAGCTTGGTAAAGATTTGAAATGGTGGAGGCAGTGGCAATGGGAGTGGCCAGTAGGCAGGGGAGGCAGAGATCTGATGCATTACACCTGGAATCTTTGAAGTAACAACCAAAGCGACAGAAGGCTACCACCACGCATCTTCGAGAATGTGGGACAAATGGCTGGGCGAAGAGGGTGCTTGGATTAGAGCCTGCCAAGGGGTGAGGCTGATGCCAGGGCCAGCAAGGCCGGGATCGGAGCCTGCCATGAAGTAAGGCTGGTGCTGGAGCCTCCCAGGCCAGAATCGGAGCCTTCCAAGAGGTTAGGTGCCGGGCCAATGAACGACATCAGAGCCTGCTGTGAAGCAAGGCCATTACTGGGGCCTCCAAGGCCAGGATTGGAGCCTGCCAAGGCGTTAGGCCGGTGCTGGGGCCAGCGAGGCCAGCATCAGAGCCTGCCGTGAGGCAAGGCCAGTGCTGGGGCCTCTAAGGTAGGGATCGGAGCCTGCCAAGGGGTTAGGCCAGTGCTGGAGAAAATGGCCGACATCAGAGCCTGCCATGAGGCAAGGCCACTACTGGGGCCTCCGAGGCAGGGATCGAAGCCTGCTGAGGAGTTAGGCCGATGCTGGGGCCAGAGAGGCCGGGATTGGAGCCTGCTGAGGAATTAGGCCATTGCTGGGGCCAGCGAGACTGGGATCGGAGCTTACCATGAGGCAAGGCCAGTGCTGGAGACTCCGAGGCTGGGATCGGAGCCTGCCAAAGGATTAGGCCGATACCAGGGCCAAGGGCTGGCATCAGAGCCTGCTGTGAGGCAAGGCCATTACTGGGGCCTCCGAGGCCTGGATTGGAGCCTGCCAAGGGGTTAGGCCAATGCCAGGGCCAGCAGCCGGAATCAGAGCCTGCCGTGAGGCAAGGCTGGTGATGAAGCCTCTGAGGCCGGGATTGGAGCCTGCCGAGTGGTTAGGCTGGTGCCATGGAGAGCGAGGCCGGCATTGGACATGCTGTGAGGCAAGGCCGGTGCAGGGGCCTCCGAGGCTGGGATCGGAGCCTGCCGAGGGGTTAAGCTGATGCCGGGGCCAGCAGACAACATCGGAGCCTGCTCTGAGGCAAGGCCATTGCTGGGACCTCCGAGGTTGGGATCTGAGCCTGCTGAGTGGTTAAGGTGGTGCCAGGGCCAGTGGCCGGCATTGAAGCCTTCCGTGAGGCAGGGCTGCTACTGAGGTATCCGAGGCCGGCATCCGAGCATGCAGTGAGGCAAGGCTGCTACTGGGGCCTCCGAGGCCGGGATTGGAGCCTGCCAAGGGGTTAGGCTGGTGCCATCACCAATGGCCAATATCAGAGCCTGTGGTGAGGCAAGGCCACTACTGGGGCCTCTGAGGCCGGGATCGGAGCTTGCTGAGGGGATAGGCTGGTGCTGGGGCCAGGGGACGGCATCAAAGCCTTCCATGAGGCAAGGCCACTACTGGGGCCTCTGAGGCTGGGATCGGAGCCTGCCGAGGAGTTAGGCCAGTGCCAGGACCAGCGAGAGTGGCATCAGAGCCTGCCATGAGAAAACGCCGGTACTGGGGCCTCCGAGGCCAGGATTACAGCCACCGGGGGTCAGGCTGGTGGCGGGGCCAGCATGGCCAGGATCAGAGCCTGCCCCAGGCAAGGCTGGTGCTGGGGCCTCCGAGGCCGGGATCAGAGCCTACCAAGGGGTTAGGCCAGTGCTGGGGCCAGTGAGGCCAAGATCGGAGTCTGCCGTGAGGCAAGGCTGGTGCTGGGGCCTCCGAGGCCAGGATTGGAACCTGATGAGGGGTAAGGCCAGAGCCAGGGACAATGGCTGGCATTAGAGCCTGCGGTGAGGCAAGGCTGCCACTGGGGCCTCCGAGGCCAGGATCGGAGCCTGCTGAGGGGTTAGGCTGATGCAGGCAACTGGCATCGTAGCCTGCTGTGAGGCAAGGCGGGTGATGGGGCCTCTGAGGCTGGTTTCGAAGCCTGCCAAGGGGTTAAGCCGGTGCCAGGGCCAGCGGCCAGCATCGGCACCTTCCGTGAGGCAAGGCCAGTGTGGGGGCCTCCGAGGCCAGGATCAGAGCCTGCCGAGGGGTTAGGCCAGTGCTGGGACCAGCAAGGCCGGTATCGGAGCCTGCTGTGAGGTAGGGCCGGTGCTGGGGCCTCCATGGCCGGAATCAGAGCCTGCCGAGGGGTTAGGCTGGTGGCGGGGCCAGCGAGGCCAGGATTGAAGCCTACCTTTAGGCAAGGCCAGTGCTGGGGCCTCCAAGGCCGGGATAAGAGCCTGCAGAGGGATTAGGCCTGTGGCGGGGCCAATGGCCTGCATTGAAGCCTGCCATGAGGCAAGGCCGCTACTGGGGCCTCCTAGGCTGAGATCAGAGCCTGCCAAGGGGTTAGGCCAGTGCTGGGGCCAGCAAGGCCGGCATCGAAGCCCGCTGTGAGGCAAGGCCGGTGCTGGGGCCTCCAAGGCCAGGATCAGAGCCTGCCGAGGGGTTAGGACGGTGCTGAGGCCAGCGTGGCCAGGATCAGAGCCTGCTGTGAGGCAAGGTCGGTGCTTGGGTCTCTGAGGCTGGGATTGAAGCCTGTCAAGAAGTCAGGCTGGTGCTGGGGCCAGTGGCCGGCATCGGAGCCTTCTGTGAGGCAAGGCCGCTACTGAGGCCTGCGAGGCCGGCATTGGAGCCTGCTGTGAGGCAAGGCCATTGCTGGGGCCTCTGAGGCCAGGATTGGAGCCTGCCAAGGGGTTAGGCTGGTGCCATGGCTAATGGCTGGCATTGGAGCCTGCCGTGAGGCAAGGCTGCTACTGGGGCCTCTGAGGCCAAGATCGGAGCCTGCCTAGGGGTTAGGCTGGTGCCGGGGTCAGCGGCCAGCATCGGAGCATTCCATGAGGAAAGGCCGCTACTGAGGCCTCCGAGGCCAGAATCAGAGCCTGCCAAAGAGTTAGGCTGGTGCCGGGGCCAATGGCTGGCATTGGAGCCTTCCATGAGGCAAGGCCGCTACTGAGGTCTCCGAGGTCGGGATTGGAGCCTGCTGAGGGGTTAGGCCGGTGCTGCAGCCAGCGAGGCTGTCATCGGAGCCTGCCGTGAGGCAAGGCCATTGCTGGGGCCTCTGAGGCCGGGATCGAAGCCACCGGGGGTTAGGCTGGTGCCGGGGCCAGCGTGGCAGGGATCAGAGCCTGCCGTGAGGCAAGGCCGGATCTAGGGCCTCCGATGCTGGGATTGGAGCCTGCTGAGGGGTTAGGCTGATGTTGGGGCCAACACCTGGCATAGGAGCCTGCCAGAAGGTAAGGCCACTACTGGGGCCTCCAAGGCCGGGATTGGAGCCTGCCAAGGGGTTAGGCCAGTGCTGGGGACAGCAAGAGCGGCATTGGAGCCTTCCATGAGAAAAGGCTGGCGCTGGGGCATCCGAGGCCGGGATCGAAGCCACCGGGGTTCAGGCCAGTGCCGGGTCCAGCGTAGCAGGGATCAGAGTCTGCCATGAGGCAAGGCCGGTCCTAGGGCTTCTGAGGCTGGGATCGGAGCCTGCTGAGGGGTTAGGCCGATGTCGGGGCCAATGGCCGGCATTGGAGCCTGCCAGGAGGCAAGGCCACTACTGGGGCCTCCGAGGCTGGCATCAGAGCCTGCCGAGGGGTTAGGCTGGTGCAGAGTCCAGCGAGGCCAGGATTGGAGCCTGCTGTGAGGCTAGGCCGGTGCTGGGGCCTCCAAGGGCAGGATCTGAGCCTACCGAGGGATTAGACTGGTGCCGGGGCCAGCATACTCGGGATCAGAGTCTGCTGTGAGGCAAGGCCAGTGCTGGGTCCTGTGAAGCTGGGATTGGAGCCTGCCGAGGGGTTAGGCCAATACCGGGGCCAACAGCTGGCATCGAAGCCTGCCGTGAGGCAAGGCCATTACTGGGGCCTCCGAGGCCTGGATTGGAGCCTGCCAAGGGGTTAGGCCAAAGCCAGGGCCAGCAGCTTGCATCGGAGCCTGCCGTGAGGCAAGGCCACTACTGAAGCCTCCAAGGCTGGGATCGGAGCCTGCCAAGGGGTTAGGCTGGTGCCGGGGCCAGCAGCCCGCATGGGAGCCTTCTGTGAGGCAAGGCCACTACTGAGGCCTTAGAGGCCAGGATCGAAGCCTGCCGAGGGGTTAGGCCGGTCCTGGGGCCAGCGAGGTCAGCATCAAAGCCTGCTATGAGGCAAAGCCAGTGCCGGGGACTCCAAAGTCGGGATCGGAGCTGGCCGAGGGGTTAGGCCGGTGCCGGGGCCAGCAGCCGGTATCGGAGCCTGCTGTGAGGCAAAGTCGCTACTGAGGCTTCCGAGGCCAGGATCGGAGCCTGCCGAGGGGTTAGGCCGGTGCTGGGGAGATTGTGGCTGGGATCCGAGTCAGCTGTGAGGCAAGGCGGTTGATGGGGCCTCCGAGGCCGGGGTCGGTGCCTGCCAAGGGGTTAGGCCGGTGCCATGGCCAATGGCCGGCATCGGAGCCTTGGTGAGGCAAGGCCGCTACTGGGGCCTCCAAGGCCGGGATTGGAGCCTGCTAAGGGGTTAGTCCAATGCCGGGGCCAGTGGCCAGCATTGGAGCCTGACGTGAGGCAAAGCCATTTCTGAGGCCTCAGAGGCTGGGATCTGAGCCTGCGAGTGGTTAGACCGGTGCCGGGGCCAGCAGCTGGCATCGGAGCATTCCATCAGGCAAGGCTGCTACTGAGGCCTCCAAGGCCGGGATAGGAGCCTGCCAAGGAGTTAGGCTGGTGCCAGGACCAGCGAGGCTGGCATCACAGCCTGCTATGAGACAAGGCCAGCGCTGGGGCCTCTAAGGTTGGGATCAGAGCCACCGGGGGTCAAGCCAATGCAGGGGCTAGCGACCGGCATCGGAGCCTGCTCTGAGGCAAGGCTATTGCTGGGGCCTTCAAGGTTGGGATTGGCACCTGCTCTGAGGCAAGGCTGGTGCTGGGGCCTCAGAGCTTGAAATAGGAGGCTGCTGAGTGGTTAGGCTGGTGCCTGGGCCAGCGGCCAGCATCGGACCCTTCCGTTGGGTAGGAGTGCTACTGAGGCCTCCAAGGCCGGTTTCGGAGTCTGCCATGAAGCAAGGCTGGTGCTGGGGCCTCTGAGGCCGGGATCAGAGCCTGCTGAGGGGTTTGGCTGATGCTGGGGTCAGCGTCCGGCATTAGAGCCTGCCGTGAGGCAAGGCCATTGCTGGGGCCTCAGAGGCCGGGATTGGAGCCTGCCGAGGAGTTAGGCTGGTGCCAGGCCGAGCGAGGCCGGCATCGTAGCCTGCCATGAGACAAGGCCAGCGCCTTGGTCGGGATCGGAGCCACTGGGGTTCAGGCCAATGCCGGGGCCAGCAGCTGGCATCGGAGCCTGCTCTGAGGCAAGGTCATTGCTGGGGCCTTTGAGGTTGGGATCGGCGCCTGCTGAGTGGTTAAGCCAGTGCAGGGGCCAGCATGGCCGGGATCAGAGCCTGCCATGAGACAAGGCCATTGATGTGGCCTCCGAGTTCGGGACTGGAACATGCTGAGGGTTAGGATAGTGCAGGGGCCAGCATGGCTGGGATCAGAGCCTGCCATGAGACAAGGCCGTTGATGTGGCCTCCGAGTTTGGGACTGGAACCTGCTGAGGGTTAGGATAGTGCAGGGGCCAGCATGGCCGGGATCAGAGCCTGCCGTGAGACAAGGCTGGTGCTGTGGCCTCCGAAGCTGGGATCAGAGCCTGCTGAGAAGTTAGGCCGGTGCTGGGGCTAGCGGCTGGCATCGGAGCCTGCTGTGAGGCAAGGCCGGTGCTGGGGCCTCCGAGGCTGGGATCATAGCCTGCTGAGAGGTTAGGCCAGTGCCGGGGCCAGCGAGACTGGGATTGAAGCCTGCCAGGATTGAGGCTAGGCCAGTGCTGGGGCCTCCAAGGCCAGGATTGGAGCCTGCCGAGGGGTTAGGCCGGTGCTGGGACCAGCGAGGCCGAGATCGGAGTCTGCCATGAGGCAAGGTTGGTGCTGGGGCCTCCGAGGCCGGGATCAGAACCTGCCAAGGGGTAAGGCCGATACCAGGGCCAACGACTGGCATCGGAATCTGCTGTGATGCAAGACTATTACTGGGGCCTCCAAGGCCAGGATTGGAGCCTGCCAAGGGGTTAGGCCGATGCTGGGCCAGCAGCCAGCATCGGACCCTGCCATGAGGCAAGGCCACTACTGAGGCCTCTGAGTATGGGATCGGAGCCTGCTGAGGGGTTAGGCCAGTGCTGGGGAGATTGTGGCTGGGATCTGAATCAGCTGTGAGGCAAGGACATTGCTGGGGCCTCTGAGGCCGGGATCGATACCTGCCAAGGGGTTAGGCTGGTGCCGTGGCCAATGGTTGGCATCAGAGCCTGCAGTGAGGTAAGCCTGTTACTGGGGCCTCCGAGGTCGGGATCAGAGCCTGCCAAGGGGTTAGGCCGATGCCGGGGACAGTGGCTGGCATTGGAGCCTGCCATGAGGCAAGGCCGTTGCTGGGGCCTCCAAGGTGGGGATCCAAGCCTGCCAAGGGATTAGGCAGGTGCCGGGGCCAGTGGCTAGCATCGGAGCCTTCCATGAGGCAAGGCCACTACTGAGGCCTCTGAGGCCGGGATTGGAGCCTGCCGAGGAGTTAGGCTGGTGCCGGGACCCTCGAGGCTGGCATCGCAGCTTGTCATGAGACAAGGCCAGCACTGGGGCCTCCGAGGTCAGAATGGGAGCCCCACGGGTCAGGCCAATGCTGGGGCCTGTGGCTGGCATCGGAGCCTGCTCTGAGGCAAGGCCGATGCTGGGGCCTCTGAGGTTGGGATTGGTGCCTGCTGAGTGGTTAGGCTGGTGCCGTGGCCAGAGGCCAGCATCGGAGCATACCACAAGGCAAGGCCGTTGCTGGGGCCTCCAAAGCCGGCATCGGAGCCTCCTGTGAGGCAAGGCCGGTGCTGGGGCCTCAGAGCTTGAAATCGGAGCCTGCTGAGTGGTTAGGTCAGTGCCGGGACCAGCGGCTGGCATTGGAGCCTTCTGTGAGGCAAGATCGCTACTGAGGCCTCCGAGGCTGGCATCGAAGCCTCTCATGAGGCAAGGCCATTTCTGGGGCCTCCGAGGTTGGGATCGGGACCTGCTGAGTGGTTAGGCCGTTTCCGTGGCCAGCGGCCAGCATTGGAGCCTGCTGTGAGGCAAGGCCATTGCTGGGGCCTCCGAGGATGGGATTGGAGCCACCAAGGTTTAGGCTGGTGCAGGGGCCAGCATGGCCGGGATCAGAGCCTGCCATGAGACAAGGCCAGTGCTGTGTCCTCCGAGGCTGGGATCAGAGCCTGCCAAGTTAGGCCGGTGCCAGAGCCTGCGGCCGGCATTGGATACTTCTTTGAGGCAAGGTCACTACTGAGGCCTCCAAGGCCGGCATCGGAGCCTACCGTGAGGCTACACCAGTGTTGGGGCCTCCAAGGCCAGGATCAACGCCTGCCGAGGGGTTAGACTGGTGCCGGGGAGATCATGGCCGGGATCCAAGTTGGCCATGAGTCAAGGCCAGTGCTGGGGCCTCCGAGGCCTGGATCAGAGCCAGCCAAGTGGTTAGGCTGATACCGGGGCCAATGGCTGGCATAGGAGCCTGCTGTGAGGCAAGGCCATAATCTGGGGCCTCCAAGGCTGGGACTGGAGCCTGCTGAGGGGTTAGGCTGATGTCGGAGTCAATGGCCAGCATCAGAGCCTGCCAGGAGGCAAGGCCTGTGCTGGGGCCTCTGAGCCCGGAATTGGAGCCACCGGGGGTTAGGCTGATGCCGGGGCCAGCGTGGCAGGGATCAGAGCCTGCTGTGAGGCAAGTCCAGTGGTAGGGACTCAGTCTGGGATCGGAGCCTACTGAGGGGTTAGGCCAATGTTGGGGCCAACGGCTGGCATCGGAGCCTTCCAGGAGGCAAGGCCGCTACTGGGGCCTCCAAGGCCAGCTTCGGGGCCTGCGGTGAGGCACAGCTGCTACTGGGGCCTCAGAGGCTGGGATTGGAGCCTGCTGAGGGGTTAGGCCAATGCTGGAGCCAGCGTGGCCGGGATCAGAGCCTGCACTGAGGCAAGGCTGGTGCTGGTGCTGGTGCCTTCAAGGCCTGGATTGGAGCCTGCCAAGGGGTTAGGCCGATGCTGGGGCCAGCAAGGCCAGGATCGAAGCCTGCCATGAGGCAAGGCCAGTGCTGGGGCCTCCGAGGCTGGGAACGGAGCCTGCCGAGAGGTTTGGCCGGTGCCGGGGTCAGCATGGCCAGGATCAGAGCCTGCTGAGAGGCAAGGATGTTGCTGGGGCCTCCGAGGCCAGGATCAAAGCCTGCCGGGGGATCAGGCTGGTACCAGGGCCAGCGAGGCGGGCATTGGAGCCTGGCATGAGACAAGGCCGGTGCTGGGGCCTCTGAGGCCGGGATCGGAGCCTGTCAAGGGGTTAGGCCAGTGCCATGGCCAATGGCTGGCATCGGAGCCTGTCGTGAGTCAAGGCCAGTGCTAGGGCCTCCGAGGCTGGGATTAGAGCCTGATGAGGGGTTAGGCCAATGTCAGGGTCAATGGCCAGCATTGGAGCCTGCCAGGAGGCAAGGCTGTTACTGGGGCCTCCAAGGCCGGGATCAGAGACTGTTGAGAGGTTAGGCTGGTGCTGGGTCCAGAAAGGCCGGGATTGTAGTCTGCCAAGGGATTAGGCCAATGCCAGGGCCAGTGGCCAGCATCAGATCCTGCCGTAAGGCAAGGCCGGTGATGGGGCCTCCAAGGCCCGGAACGGAGCCAGCTGAGGGGTTAGGCCGGTGCCGGGTTCAGCGGCCGGCATGGGAGCCTTCCGTGACGCAAGGCCGCTACTGAGGACTCCAAGGCCAGGATCGGAGCCTGCCGAGGAGTAAGGCCGGTGCTGGAGTCAGCGAGGCCGGCATCGGAGCCTGCCATGATACAAGGCCGGTGCTGGGGCCTCTGAGGCCGGGATTGGATCCACCGGGGCTTAGGCTCATGCCGGGGCCAGCGTGGCAGGGATCAGAGCCTGCCATGAGGCAAGGCCAGTGCTAGGGCATCCGATGCTGGGATCGAAGCCTGCTGAGGGGTTATGCCAATATAGGGGCCAACGGCCAGCATCAGAGCCTGCCAGGAGGCAAGGCTGCTACTGGGGCCTCCGAGGCCGGGATCAGAGCCTGCCGGGGGTTCAGGCTGCTGCCTGGGCCAGCAGCCGGCATCAGAGCCTTCCGTGTTGCAAGGCCACTACTGAGGCCTCCGAGGCCGGGATCGGAGCCTGCTGAGGAGTTAGGCCGATGCTGGGGCCAGCAAGGCTGGCTTTGGAGCCTGGCATGAGACAAGGCCGGTGCTGGGGCCTCCGAGGCAGGGATTGGAGCCTGCTGAGGGGTTAGGCCGGTGCCGGGGCCAGCAAGACTGGGATCAGAGTCTGCTGTGAGGCAAGGCCGGTGCTTGGGCCTCTGAGACCGGGGTTGGAGCCTGCCGAGGTTTAGGCGGGTACTGGTGCCAATGGCTGGCATCGTAGCCTGCAGTGAGGCAAGGCCGGTGATGGGGCCTCCAAGGCTGGGATCGAAGCCTACTGAGGGGTTAGGCCAGTGCCAGGGCCAGTGGCCAGCATCGGAGCCTTCCTTGAGGCAAGGTCACTACTGAGGCCTCCGAGGCCGGGATCAAAGCCAGCCGAGGGGTTAGGCCGGGGTTGGGGCCAGAGGCAGGTATTGGAGCTTTTCGTGAGGCAAGGCCACTACTGAGGCCTCCAAGGCCGGGATCAGAGCCTGCCAAGAGGTTAGGCCGGTGCTGGGGCCAGCGAGGCCGGCATTGGAGCTTGCCGTGAGGCATGGCCAGTGCTGGGTCCTCCGAGGCCCCAATCGGATCCTGGTGAGTGGTTAGGTTGGTGCCGGGGCTAGCAAGACCGGGATCGGAGCCTGCCATGAGGCAAGGCCAGTGCTGGGGCCTCTGAGGCTGGGATCGGTGCCTGCCGAGGGGTTAGGACAGTGCTGGTGCCAATGGCTGGCATCGGAGGCTGCGGTGAGGCAAGGCCACAACTGGGGCCTCCGAGGCCGGGATCAGAGCCTGCCGAGGGGTTAGGCTGATGCTGGGGCCAGCGGCCATCATCGGAGCCTGCCATGAGGCAAGGCCGTTGCTGGGGCCTTTGAGGCCAGGATCGGAGCCTGCTGAGGAGTTAGGACGCTGATGGTGCCAGTGAGGCCAGCATTGGAGCCTTCCATGAGACAAGGCCGGTGCTGGGGCCTCTGAGGCCAGGATTGGAGCCTGCTGAAGGGTTAGGCCAGTGCCTGGGTCAGCGTGGCCAGGATCAGAAAATGCCATGAGTCAAGGCAGGTACTGCGGCCTCCGAGGCTGGGATTGGAGCCTGCCAGGGGTTAGGCCACTGCTGGGGCCAACACCTGGCATCAAAACCTGCCATGAGACAAGGCTGCTACTGGGGCCTCCGAAGCTGGGATCAGAGCTCCCGGGAGTTAGGCTGGTGCCAGGGCCAGCATGGCCAAGATCAGAGCCTGCCATGAGGCAAGGTTGGTGCTGGGGCCTCCGAGGCTAGGATCGGAGCCTGCTGAGGGGTTAGACTGGTGCTGGGGCCAATGGCAGGCACTGGAGCCTGCGGTAAGGCAAGGCTGCTACTGGGGCCTCCAAGGCCAGGATCAGAGCCTGCCGAGGGGTTAGGCTGGGGCCGGGGCCAGCGTGGCTGAGATCAGGGCCTGCCCTTAGGCAAGGCTGTTTCTGGGGCCTCCGAGGCTGGGATCAGAGCCTACCGAGGGGTTAGGCCGATACAGGGACCAACGGCTGGCATTGGAGCCTGTCTTGAGGCAAGGCCGTTACTCGGGCCTCTGAGGCTGGGATTGGAGCCTGCCAAGGGGTTAGGCCAATGCTGGGGCCAGCAGCCGGTATTGGAGCCTGCCGTGAGGCAAGGATGGTGATGAGGCCTCCGAGGCTGGGATCAAAGCCTGCTGAGGGGTTAAGCCGGTGCTGGGGCCAGTGAGGCCAGCATTGGAGCCTGCCATGAGGCAAGGCCAGTGTTGGGGCACCGAGGCTGCGATCGGAGCTTGCCCAGGGGTTTGGCCAGTGCCGGGGCCAGCGTGCCATGATCGGAGTCTGCCGTGAGGTAAAACCGGTGCTGGGGCCTCCGAGGCTGCAATCAGAGACTGCAGAGGTGTTAGGCTGGTGCCGGGGTCAGCATGACTGGGATCGAATTCTGCCATGAGGCAAGGCCGGTGCTGGGGCTTCAGAGGCTGGGATTGGAGTCTGCCGAGGGGTTAGTCCAGTGCCGGGGCCAGCAGCCAGCAAAGGAGCCTTCTGTGAGACAGGGCTGCTACTGAGGCCTCCAAGGCTGGCATCGGACGCTGCCATGAGGCAAGGCCATTGCTGGGGCCTCCGAGGCTGGGATCGGAGCTTGCCAAGGGGTTAGGCCATTGATGGGGTCAGCATGCTGTGATCAGAGCCTGTCGTGAGGCAAGGCCAGGGATGGGCCTCCGAAGCCGGGATTGGAGCCTTTCGAGGGGTTAGGGCCCTGCCAGGGCCAATGGCCTGCATTGGAGCCTGCAGTGAGGCAAGTTCGCTACTGGGGCCTCCGAGGCTGGGATGGGAGCCTGCCAAGGGGTTAGGCCAGTGCTGGGGCCAGGGAGGCTGGCATCTATGTCTGCCATGAGGCAAGACCAGTGTTAGGGCCTCCGAGGCCGCTATAGGAGCCTTCCAAGGGGTTAGACTGGTGCTGGGGCCAGCGTAGCCGGGATTGGAGTCTGCCATGAAGCAAGGCCAATGCTGGGGCCTCCGAGGCCGGGTTCGGAGCCTGCCAAGAGGTTAAGCAGGTGCCAGGGCCAGCGGCCGGCATCAGAGCCTTCCATGTGGCAAGGCCACTACTGAGGCCTCCGAGGCTGGCATTGGAGCCTGATAAGGAGTTAGGCCAGTGCTGGGGCCAGTGAGGCCGGCATCGGAGCCTGCCATGAGACAAGGCCAGTCCTGGGGCCTCCGAGGCCGGTATCAAAGCCACCGTAGATTAGGCCAGTGCCAGGGCCAGTGTGGCCGGGATCAGAGCCTGCCGTGAGTCAAGGCTGGTACTGTGGCCTCTGAGGTTCGATTAGAGCCTGCCAAGGGGTTAGGCCGATGCTGGAGAAAACACCTGGCATCGGAGCCTTCCAGAAGGGAAGGCCACTACCAGGGCCTCCGAGGCCGGGATCGGAGCCTGCTGAGGGGTTAGGCCAATGCTGAAGCCAGCAGTCGGCATCGGAGCCTGCCGTGAGGCAAGACCGCTACTGAGGCCTCCAACGCTGGGATCGGAGCCTGCCGAGGGGTTAGGCTGGTGCTGGGGCCAGCAAGGCTGGCATCGGAGCCTGCCATGAGACAAGGCCAGTGCTGGGGCCTCTGAGGCCAGGATCGGAGCCTGCTGTGGGGTTAGGCCAGTGCCAGGGCCAGCGTGGCTGGGATCAGAGCCTGCCGTGAGTCTAGGCGGGTACTGCGGCCTCAGAGGCTGGGATCAGAGCCTGCCGAGGTGTCAGGCTGATGCTGGGGCCAACACACTTGCATCGGAGCCTGCCATGAGACAAGGCTGTTACTGGGGCCTCCAAAGCCGGGATCGGAGCCCCCGGGGGTTAGGCCGGTGCTGGGGCCAGCGTGGCCAGGATCAGAGCCTGCTGCGAGGCAAGGTTGGTTCTGGGGCTTCCAAGGCTAGGATCGGGGCCTGCTGAGGGGTTAGACCGGTGCTGGGACCAATGGCTGGCACTGGAGCCTGCGGTAAGGCAAGGCCACTACTGGGGCCTCTGAGTCTGAAATTGGAGCCTGCCGAGGTGTTAGGCTGGTGCTGGGGCCAGCGTGGCCTGGATTGGAGTCTGCTGTGAGGCAAGGCCAGTGCTGGGGACTCTGAGGCTGGGATCGAAGCCTGCCGACAGGTTAGGCCGATACCGGGGCCAACGGCTGGCATCAGAGTCTGCCATGAGGCAAGGTCGTTACAGGGGCCTCCGAGGCCGGGATTGGAGCCTGCCAATGGGTTATGTCGATGCCTGGCTAGCAGCCAGCATCAGAGCCTACCATGAGGCAAAGCCATTGATGGGGCCTCTGAGGCCAGGATCAAAGCCTACCGAGGGGTTAGGCCCGTGCCAGGGCCAGCGGCCAGCATTGGAGCCTTCCGTGAGGCAAGGCTGCTACTGAGGCCTCGGAGGCCGGGATTGGAGCCTGCCGAGGGGTTAGGCCAGTGCTGGGGCCAGTGAGGCTGGCATCAGAGCCTGCAGTGCAGCAAGGCTGGTGATGGGGCCTCCGAGGCCGGGATGGGAATCTGCCGAGGTGTTAGGCCGGTGCTGGGGCCAGCAAGGCCGGAATCAGAGCCAACCATGAGGCAAGGCTGGTGCTGGGGCCTCCGAGGCCGGGATCAGAGCCTGCCAAGGGGTTAGGCCGATACCGGCGCCAATGGCTGTCATTGGAGCCTGCCGTGAGGCAAGGCCGGTGATGGGGCCTCTGATGCTGGGATCGGAGCCAGCTGAGGGGTTAGACCGGTGCTGGGGCCAGCAGCTAGCATCAGAGCCTTCAGTGAGGCAAGACCGCTACTGAGGCCTCCGAGGCCGGGATTGGAGCCTGCCAAGGGGTTAGGCCAGTGCTGGGGCCAGTGAGGCCGGCATTGGAGCTTGACATGAGGCATGGCCGGTGCTGGGTCCTCCAAGGCCCAAATCAGATCCTGGCGAGGGATTAGGTAGGTGCCGGGGCTAGCGAGACCATGATCGGAGCCTGCCATGAGGCAAGGCTGGTGCTGGGGCCTCTGAGGCCGGGATCGAAGCTTGCTGAGGGGTTAGGCCAGTGCCAGTGCCAATGGCCGGCATCAGAGCCTGCGGTGAGGCAAGGCCGCTACTGGGGCCTCCAAGGCTGGGACTGGAGCCTGCTGAGGGGTTAGGCCGAAACCAGGGCCATGAGGCAAGGCCATTGCTGGGGACAGCGAGACTGGAATCAGAGCCTGCCATGAGGCAAGGCTGGTGCTACAGCCTCTGAGGCCGGGGTCCGAGCCTGCCGAGGGTTAGGAAGGTACCGGTGCCAGTGGCTGGCATTGGAGCCTGCAGTGAGGCAAGGCTGCTACTGGGGCCTCTGAGGCCGAGATCGCAGCCTGCTGAGGAGTTATGCCGATGCCGGGGCCAGGGGCCAGCATCGGAGTCTGCCGTGAGGCAAGGCCATTGCTGGGGCCTCTGAGGCTGGGATCAGAGCCTGCTGACTGGTTAAGCTGGTGCTGGGGCCAGCGGCCGGCATTGAAGCTTTCCGTGAGGCAAGGTTGCTACTGAGGCCTCCAAGGCCTGGATTGGAGCCTGCTGAGGGGTTAGACTGGAGCTGGGGCCAATGTGGCCGGCATCGGAGCCTGCTGTGAGACAAGGCCTGTGCTGGGGCCTCAGAGGATGGGATCAGAGCCACCGGGGTTTAGGCCGGTGCTGGGGCCAGCGTCGCCAGGATCAGAGCCTGCTGTAAGGCAAGGCCGGTACTGTGTCCTCCGAGGCTGGGATCCGAGCCTGCCAGTGGTTAGGCCGATGTCGGGGCAACGGCCGGCATTGGAGCCTGCCAGGAGGCAAGGCCACTACTGGGGCCTCCGAGGCTGGGAGTGGAGCCTGCCAAGGGGTTAGGCCAGTGCCGGGGCCAACGTGGCTGGGATTGGAGCCTTTCGTGAGGCTAGACTGGTGCTGGGGCCTCTGAGGCCAGGATCAGAGCCTGCCAAGGGGTTAGACCGATGCCCGGGAGTGCGAGGCCAGGATCAGTGTCTGCCGTGAGGCAAGGCTGGTGCTGGGGCCTCCATGACCAGAATCAGAGCCTGCCAAGGGGTTAGGCCGATACCGGGGCGAACGGCCAGCATTGGTGCCTGCCGTGAGGCAAGGCCATTACTGGGCCTCTGAGGCCAGGATCGGAGCCTGCCACAGGGTTAAGCCAGTGCCGAGGCCAATGACGGGCATCAGAGCCTGCAGTTAGGCAAGGCCACTACTGGGGCCTCCAAGGCCAGGATCAGAGCCTGCCGAGGAGTTAGGCCAGTGCCGGGACCAGCGAGGCTGGCATTGAAGCATGTCATGAGACAAGGCTGGTGCTGGGGCCTCCAAGGCTGGGATCGGAGCCACCAGGGGTTAGGCCATTGCTGGGGCCAGCGTGGCCGGGATCAGAGCCTACTGTGAGGCAAGGCCAGTGCTGGGGATTCGGAGGCCGGGATCAGAGCCTGCCGAGGCATTAGGCCGGGGCCGGGGCCAGCAAGACCGGGATCAGAGCCTGCCGTGAAGCAGGGCTGGTACTGGGGCCTTTGAGGCCAGGGTCGGAGCCTGCCAAGGGTTAGGCCGGTGCCATTGCCAATGGCCAGCATTGGAGCCTGCAGTGAGGCAAGGCCACTACTGGGGCCTACGAGACTGGGATCAGAGCCTACCGAGGGGTTACGCCAGTGCCAGGGCCAGCGAGATTGGGATCAGAGCCTACCAAGGGGTTAGGCTGATGTCGGGGCCAACATGGTCAGGATCAGAGCCTGCTGTGAGGCAAGGCCTTTGCTGGGGCTTACGAGGTTGGGATCAGAGCCTGCCGAGGTGTTAAGACAGTGTTGGGACCAGCGAGACCGGGATCAGAGCCTGCCATGAGGCAGGGCCTTTGATGGGCCCTCCGAGGCCAGGATTGGAGCCTGCCGAGGGGTTAGGACACTGCTGGGGCCAATGGCCAGCATCGGAGCCTGCAGGGAGGCAATGTCGCTACTGGGGCCTCCAAAACCGGGATTGGAGCCTGCTGAGGGGTTACACCCATGCCGGGATAAGTGGCCGGCATCTGAGCCTGCTGTGAGGCAAGGCCATTGCTGGGTCCTCTGAAGCCAGGATCGGAGCCTGCCAAGGGGTTAGATCCATGCCGGGGCCACCAGCCAGCATCGGAGCATTCTGTGAGGCAAGACCGCTACTGAGGCCTCCAAGGCCGGGATCGGAGCCTGCCGAGGGGTTAGGCCAGTCCTGGGGCCAGTGAGGCCAGCATAAGAGCCTGCCGTGAGCAAGGCCAGTGCTGGGGCCTTCGATGCCGCGATTGTAGCTTGCCGAGGGTTTAGGCTGGTGTCGGGGCCAGCGAGACTGGGATCGGAGCCTGCCCTGAGGCAAGGCCGGTGATGGGCACTCCGAGGTTGGGATCAGAGCCAGCCAAGGGGTTAGGCCAATAGCAGGGCCAACAGCTGGCATCGGAGTCTGCTTTGAGGCAAGGCCGTTATAAGGGCCTCCACGGCCAGGATTGGAGCCTGCCAACGGGAGAGGTCGATACCAGGGCCAGCAGCTGGCATCGGAGCCTGCTGTGAGGAAAGTTTGGTGATGGGTCCTCCGAGGCCGGGATCAGAGCCTACCGAGGGGTTAGGCCGGTGCCGGGGCCAGCGGCTGGCATCGGAGTCTTCGGTGAGGCAAGGCAGTTACTCAGGCCTCCAAGGCCGGGATCAGAGCCTGCCATGAGGCAAGGCCGCTACAAAGGCCTCTGAGACCTGGATCGGAGCTTGCCGAGGGGTTAGGCCAGTGATGGGTCCAGTGAGGCTGGCATCGAAGCCTTCCATGAGGCAAGGCTGTTACTGTGGCCTCCAAGGCCGGGATCAGAGCCTGCCGTGAGGCAAGGCCGCTACTGAGGCCTCCGAGACTGGGATTGGAGCCTGCTGAGGGGTTAGGCCAGTGCTGGGGCCAGTGAGGCTGGCATCAGAGCATTCTGTGAGGCAAGGCCATTACTGGGGCCTCCAAGGCCGGGATCAGAGCCTGCCGCGAGGCAAGGCCGCTACTGAGACCTCCGAGACTGGGATCGGAGCCTGCCGAGGGGTTAGGCCGGTGCCATGGAGAGTGAGGCTGGCATCGGACCTGCTGTGAGGCAAGGCCGGTGCAGGGGCCTCGGAGGCAGAGATTGGAGCCTGCCGAGGAGTTAGGCCGGTGCCGGGGCCAGCGAGACAGGGATCCAAGCCTGCCGTGAGGCAAGGCCGGTGCCTCATGGCAGGCTCCAATCCCTGAGTCGGAGGCCCCAGCTCTGGCCTTGCAACACAGTAGGCCCCAATCCCGGCCTCACTAGCCCCAGCACTGGCCTAACCCCTTGGCAGGCTCCATTCCCAGCCTCAGAGGCCCCTGCACTGGCCTTGCCTCATGGCAGGCTCCAATCCAAGCCTCACTGTCCCTGGCACCAGCCTTACCCCTCAGCAGGCTTCCATCTGAGCACCCTTTTCTCACAGCATGTTGTCCCAAGTTCCCAAGTGTGCATAGTGGTAGCATTCTGCCTCTGGGGTTATTTCTTCAAAAGATCCAGGTGTGTTGCATCAGATCTCTGCCTCTCCCAAGTACTGGCTGCTGCCATTGCCACTGCCTTCACCATCTCAATTCTTTCCCAAACTCTTTTCCCACACTGCATGTTGTCCAGTATTCCTGAGCATGCGCGATTCCTGAGCATTCCGCCTTTGGTGCAATTTCTTCAGAAGATCAGGGTGGGTTGGATCAGATCTCTGCCTCTCCCAAATACAAGCCTCCACCGCCCCCGAAGCTGCTGCTGCCAACACTGCCTTCCTCCTAGGTCTCTGCTGAGCTCCCTCCTTATAGATGATGTCCAGGATTCTTAAGCATATAAGGAAGAAGCAGTCCCCTTTTGCGGGGAATTTTTCCAAAAGTTCCAGGTCAGTTAGATATGTTGTGCCTGCATCTCCAGAATCCTGGCTGTCGCCGTGACAATCTTGACCCCTCTCCAATAATTTTTCTTTTTTCTTTTCTTTTTTTTTTAATAAGAGAAGACAGTATGTGTGGTTTGAAGAGGTTGTCAGATCAGGCACTCAGTAGCAATGAATTTTTTCTCCTTTCCAAGAGCAGAGTCCCACAGCCTAACCACGCAGAGCAGGATCTGCTGTTCTAAGCACATCACGGTGCAGTGGAGCACAGTAGCTCTGAGTTCCTTGGTACCCGCGGCTTGGCTTCTGCCAGGAGAGGGCTGGGCCACCTGTCCCCAGCCTGTCTCTGGGCCTTCCCTGCCCCCCTTTTTTTTAAAATAGAGTTCACTTGGATCTGGGAGTCTGCTGAGAGATGAGATGATGCAGTGGCAGCTTCAAGTGCTTCCTGACAGCAAGGTTGCAGGAACCCACTGACCATTTGTTGTGGGGCAGGCCCTCATCTTGGCCTCACCGAGTGGCAGGACCCGGTCTCAGCCTAGCTGGCTCCAGTCCCAGACTTGCTGATCAGGAAGCCCCACTTCCAACCACCATGGGCAAGATGTCTGCAAAGGTTCTCATTTTCTTCCTTTTTATAGTAAGAGAAAATGGAACATGTTCTTTGCCAAAGCTGGGAGCCTGAATACCTAGCAACAATGGGCTTTACCTCCCCTCCAAAAGTGGAGGCCCACAGCTTCACCACAGAGAGCAGGATCTGCTGCTCTGAGTGCAACACGGCCCCCAATGTGGCAGCGAGCACCAAGGCCTCCCAAAATGTGTTGCACAATAAGCCTGGCGTGGCCATGCAGGCTTCCCTCTGACACACCCCAAACATTTTTCTTACATAGTATGTTGTCCAGAATTCCTGAACATCTACAGTAGGAGCAGTCTACCTTTGGGGAATTTTCTTCAAGAATTCAAGGTGGGACTTCCGGGAAGATGGCGACCGAGAAAAGCGGGACTTAAGAGCCCCGCTAACAACCAATCTCCATTACCACAAAATCAGCACCTTTCATAGCCAGAAAACACCATCGCCAGAGAAACAAAAAAATCACCAGGCTCCAGAGAGAAAGCAGACTGAGAACAGAGCTCAGAGCCACAGAGGAGATACACCGGCCTCATGCCCGAGGACGCAGCAGCAGTGCTTTACTGCCGGCGGCAGCGGCAAGTTCCCAGGGGGCTACAGAAAGCCGAGGTGAGCCGCTGTGGAACAGCCAGGCGGCATTTCTCAGCGCAGGGATCATCTAAAGCTCCCAGTGGCTGAGCTCAGTACATGCTGCAGGGATTCAGATGGAAATCAAAACCAAGAAGAAATACGCCAGCCTCATGGCCGAGGGCATAGCAGCGGCGCCATATTGCCACCAGTGGCAGCAGCAGCGAATTCACCGAGTCCAGTAAAGCTACATCTGCGTACTCAAGAACAGTGAGTCAAATTGCGGGCCACAGAGGAGAAATCCCAGTACTGTACTCCCTGGGACTTGACCCAGTGGGGGAGTGGAGTGGCTGAGCTCAGCACACGCTGCAGGGATTCAGAGTGGAACTCAAAACCAAGAAGAAATATGCCAGGCTCACGGCTGAGGGCATAGCAGTGGCGCCACATTGCCACCGGAGGCAGCAGCAGCGAATTCACTGAGCCCAGTACAGCTACATCTGCGTAATCAAGAACATTGAGTCAAATTGCGGGCCACCAAGGAGAAATCCCAGTACTGTACTCCCTGGGACTTGACCCAGTGGGGGAGTGGTGGTGGCAGAGATATCACACCATAGGAGAACGTGCAACCTGGCACCCCCCACAGTCTAAAGCAGCCTCTATCGACTCTCTGGGTCAGAGACTCTGTGATACAACCCAGTAAAGGAGTAGTGGGGTCTGAGATACTACAGACTCCAGATCCAGAGCACCTTAAGTGAAGTCATAGTGACCCAAGGGAAGAACCCAGAGAAGGCACAAACTTCCAAAATCATAGGAAAGAGAAATAATACTGGAGCAATGAATGCCCACAACCCCACAACATCAGAACCTGATAAAACAGAAATTCAGAGATTTCTAGAAGATCAAATCAGGAAAATAACTGTAGAAAATAATAGAGGTAAAATAATTCGAAAAGAATTCAGAGAGAGCCAAAAAGAGATAAAGGATGCAATTAATGAAGTAACGGCCTCAATTCAAAGCACAAACAAACGATTAGACCACATGGAGAACAGAATCTCACTCTTAGAAGATGATCATTCCAAAAATGAATACATAGTTTCTAATCTAGAAAAAAATATCTGACAGCAGGAATCTGATATTGAAGAAATATGGGCCCATTTTAAGAGATCTAACCTACGAATAATTGGAATAGAGGAGGGAAAAGAAAGTGATACCAAAGGGATCAACAATCTCTTCAAGGAAGTAATAGCAGAAAATTTTCCAAACATAGAGCAAGAGGTCAATACACAGGTCCAGGAAACTTATAGAACTCCCTTTAGACAGGATCGGAGAAGAGGATCCCCATGCCACATCATTGTCAAAATGACCAATGTGGAAGCCAAGCAGAGAATCTTAAAGGCAACAAAAACAAAGGGCCAAGTGACATTCAGAGGCAAACCTATTAGAATCACTCCAGACTTCCCAAATCAAGTCATGAGAGCCAGAAGGGCTTGGAGTAACATATTCCAAACTCTGAAAGAAAACAACTTCCAGCCAAAAATTTCCTACCCAGCAAAACTTTCTATCAAATTAGATGGAGAAATAAGAAGCTTCCATGACAAACAGAAACTGAAGGAATTTATGTCTTCAAAACCAGCACTAGAGAAAATACTCAAAGAGATAAACTACAAAGAAGAAATAGGTAACACACACCAGAACCAGAGAAACAAGATTTTTCCATCCAACAGACAACTAAGATTGGTTTTCTGTGGAGATTCATTATTTATGTTAGTCTTTTACCTATCTCTAAATGGTATTGTTTGCCTTTATTGTTGTTATTTTTAGGATTTCTAGTTGGAATATTAATATACCTTCAGATATAGCATTTGGAAATATTTTATCCCATTCTATCAGTAACTTTTAACTCTGTTTACATTGTCTTTGGATATACAATATTTTTTTATTTTTTAGGGAGTTTGTATACTCTTCTGTTGCCTGTGCCATTGAAATCATATCCAAGAAATCACTGCCAATTTCAATGTTGTGAGGTTTTATGACCCAGATTTTCTCCTTAAAGTTTATAGTCTTAAGATTTATATTTAGGTCTTTTATCTATTTTGAGTTAATATTTGTATATGGGATTAGGTAAGGGTACAATTTTATTCTTTTTCATGTAATTATTATTTTCAACAATATTTAGTTAAAAGATTATTATTTCCCCCACCAAATGTTCGTGGAAACCTTGTCAAAAATAACTTGACAATATAGGGAAGAATTTATCTCTAGGCTTTTATTTATCTCCAATGGTTTATATATCTTCCTTTAAAACAGTACTTCACTGTTTCAATTATTGTAGCTTTATATGGTTTGAAATCAGAAAATATATATCTTCTAGCTTTGTTCTTTTTCAAGATCATTTTGGGTATCTAGAGACCATATTCCATATTAGGATAGATTTTTTTTCTGAAAAATAAATATATAAATATATGATAGTTTCACCTAAAAAAAAAAAATATTCTCTGGTAATAAAGAAACAAAAAGAAATATTGAAATGTTATCTTTAAGTCATCAAAAGCTTGGTATCAGACAAATGAAACTGTTATATGAGGTTATCATTTTTAATTTTGGATAAATTGCTATAATACTAGATGTCAACCACTAAGCCAAGCATGGGAGGGAGGAATGGGGAGAGAATGGGGTGGGGATCGGGTGGGGGCTGACTGGGCGATGTGTTAATGTATGTCTACAAAAGTTTGTATCCCACTATGATGTATGAATACAGTGCACCAATAAAAAATAAATTTAAAAAAAAGAAGTGCTGTCATAGATGTTATCTAAAAAAAAAAAAAGAATTCAAGGTTATTGGATTGAATCTGTATGCCTCTCTTGAATACTGGCCACTGCTGCCACCATCATCCTGGTCTGCTCTTTTCTTTTTTAGTAGGAGAAAATAGTACATGATTTTTGCAGAAGCTGGGAGCTGAAATACCTAGCAGCAATAAATTTTGTCTCCCCTCCATAGGCGGAAGTCCACAGCTTCACCACGGAGAGTGGAATCTGTTGCTCTAAATGCACCATGGTCCCCAGTGCTGCATAGATGAGCATGACAGACATACAGTCTGAGGTCTCCTGGGACACATGGCACAGCAGACCCTCTTGGTCATGTGGGGCTCCCTCTGTTGCACCCCAAGCATTTTTCTTACATAGTATGTTGTCCAGAATTTCCGAGCATGTGAGGCAGGAGAAGTCTGCTTTCAGGGAGATTTCTTCAACAGTTCAAAGTGGATTGGATTGTATCTATCTGCCTCTCCAAATACTGACTGCCACCACCACCATCTTAATCTGTCTTGTCTCTCTTATTTTAGATAGAAAGTCATGACTGGAAATGTCTCTGTATGTTGTCCCAATCAGATATTAAACCAAAACCTGTTGTCCAGGGTTTCTCAGAGAAATACATGTCTATTTGGCTGCTGTGGCCATGGCTGCTGCCATCTTGGCTGGAGCCCTGAACACTTTTTTACATAGTATGTTGTCCAGAATTCCTGAGCCTGTGGGGCAGGAGCAGTCTACTTTCAAGGAGATTTCTTCAAAAGTTCAAGGTGGATTGGATTGGATTGGATTGCATCTGTCTGCATCTCCTAAATACTGGCTGCTGCCACCACAACCATTGCCATCTTCAGAATGTCTATATTTTCTAATTAGATCTACAATATAGGTCCAGGTCCATGGTCTTATGAGGTTATTGCCCACTTTTGGTGAAAATCACCTAAAATCTTACAATGTTATAGCAACACTTTCTCCAGCAAGATACAGGAAAATGATAGGGTTTTATGCACAATAAGTAAGTCCAACAAGTCTGTAATACCTGAGAAAGTGTTGAAGGGAGGCATTTGCCCATCCAAATTAAGATCCTATGACTTAAAAGAGAAGACATGGAGTGGAAGAAATGAGAAGGAAATAAGATTAGAGGCAGACTGAAAGGACTCTCTGGGAAAGAAATGAGACATTGGTTATTTGGCAACACATGGGATCTGAAGGTGGAGTAAATGAGAAGAAAATTTTTAGGACTAAGGAAAAAAAATAGAAAATGCTGGCAATAGAATTAATAGAATTACATTAGGAAAAAAGGAACAAACCCATATTCAGAGAAAGAAACTCTAGTTTTGTCTTCTAAATGTTTTTATTTCCCCTTATAAAAAATAGAAAAATAGCCAGGTGTGGTGGTGCACACTTGTAATCCAGCATTTGGGAGGCATGGGGCGGGGTCACAGTTTGTGGACAGCCTCAGCTACTACTTAGTGAGGCCCTTCACAACTCAGAAAGACCCTGTTTCAAACATAAAAAGGACTAAAAATTAGAGCTGAGGGTGTAGCTCGGAGGTAGAATGCCCCTGAGTTCCATCCCCAGTACTGCAAATAAATAAATAAATAAATAATTTCTAGTTCTGCTATGGGTATCACCTGAACGCAGGTCTCTTTGCCCCCTCCCACCCCCTCCCCTCCTTCACCCCCTGGGCGATGAGTGATGCTGGAGACTCTGCAACCATCCCTATGGTGACCACACAGGTGAAGTTGGGGGCTGCAGTCATCAAGGTGGGGGCAGTGGGCTTCTCTGTCCCCACCAGGGCCAAGAGCTCCAGGCCTTTTTCAACCTTTTGGAGGACAGTTTTTTCCAGGAATTTCTCTCCAAAGACCCCTGCTTCCAGATTTCTGATAAGTACCTCCTGGCCATGGTGCTGGTCTACTTCCAGCATGCCAAGTGGATGCTCCGGAAACCACAGCAGCCTGTTCTTGGCACTGTTCCTTGCAAATGACATGGAGGAGGACGTGGAAGAGCCCAAGTGTGAGATTTTTCCTTTGGGCACTGGGAGAAGGGTGGTATACCAGGGTGGGGAAGTTCCTGAGGCAGAAGGATGTGCTGTGGGTGTGCATAGACTTCAGGGCCACCGTGAGCTGCAGGTGCTGTGAGGAGGTTATGGCCAAGGAGCTGACCCACTGGGCCTGGACTTGGGAGCAGCACCCCTATCAGGGTGGGATTAGGAGGGGCTTCCCTCTAGCTGGGCCCCCATTTCCCTGGGGCTTTGGCTGTTTGCCCCCTCACTGTGGCCAGTGTGGTTGCCGCTGCCCCACCACCAAGTCATCCAGGCGCCCTCCCCTGATCTCTGAGTGCTGTTGCCACTATCACTCACATTGCCACTTGATGGTCAGAGACCTCCGGGGCCAGGATCTCCTCCTCATCTGGCCCCCGCAGGAGCCAGGCACATACACCCTCCACATCTTCTTTAAGACTTCACCACGTCCTGAGCACTGACCTCAACAGGGTGAAGAGCGCTAGCCTGCCAGCATGCCACTGACCAAGCTCCACTGCTGAGTCCCTGCCTGGCCTCCCACCTCTGAGCCTCAGGCCTGCAGCACCGCGCCCACCCCAGCACTTTCCCAACCTGCAACTGGTACCCAATCTGGTCTTGACCCCTTTAATAACTGTGTCCACAGAACATTGTCTGCTTAAAAAAATAATTTCTACTTTGTCTCTTGTGCACTGGGACATTGATAAGAGACAGTGACTTAGATCTGCAAAGGGGGCCAAGTCAATAATTTTGAAGCAAACCAAGTCCTAATGTAGGTTTTATCTCATAAGAATAGGATCCAGTAGGATCCAATTCATGGGCTTATTATCATTTACAGTGTTTATTTCATGAGACTATAACAGGTGAAAAAATTGCCTTCCATATGTCTCCAAATATGGCCATATGGAAAAATAATTTGAGAGACGGGTGTGGTGGTGCATGCTTGTAATCCAAGCATTTGGGAAGCTGAGACAGGAGGATCATGTGTGGTAGACAGCCTCTGCTACTACTTAGTGAGGTCCTTTGCAACTCAGCGAGACCCTGTTTTAAAATAAAGAATAAAATTAGGGCTGGGGATATAGCTCAGAGATCGAATGCCCCTGGGTTCCATCCCCAGTACCAAATAAATAAACAAACAAACAAATAAATAAATAAATAAGAAAAATAATTTGAGAACCCAGGAAAAGCTTTAGCAAGTCTAACAATCCTAGAATCTTCCTTTTCCTAGTCTCCACAGCATTGCTGTCGCAGATTACAGTTTCAAGCAACACACCTGTCAGGTACCATTTCCGTATTCCTTGAACTTGGAGTAGGGTGAGTCTGTACAAGCATTGACAAGGCAAACTTAGACCATAACAACTGTAGTCTCACAGCAAAGTTTTTAAACTAATTTGCAATTTGTTAGTAGGTCTTTTGTTACTTAAAATATTCTTACAAAATTCTGTGGGCAGGATCCTTGGAGTTGAGATCATACTCAGAAGCTCTGGTGATTGCTGAGTCCTGGAGCAATGTCAAGTACTGGGCAATGTGCCTCTGCATTTGTGGGCTGCATTATCAACCTGTTACATTCTTAGGAAACCACAGGCTTGCTACAGTTTATTAGGGAAGTCAACCCATAAGTATATGACTGCTAAACTACTGCTCAGACATCTGGGAACATATGCCAGCTCCAATCTTCCTAAACATGCACCATGAATCTGTATCTGAACCAGTCAACCAATAGGCTTACATTCCCAATCTATCCCCTTACAGTAGGAAAATGGAGCCTTCTGGAGGCTTTGGACTAGGGATCTCACTCTCCCTGGCAATAACTTGATGAATTACTGTTGTACTTGGACAGCCCTGCCTACTCTCACCACCTGTTTTAGACAGCACATGACTGACTCATAGAAAAGAGCAGAAAACTGCACGATGGCTGTAGAACATCCTGCACTCCTCGGGTCTTTGTATGGAAAGCTCCTTCTTCTCTGCTGGAATAGATAAACAGACCCAATGAGAAGGCCATCAAGATTTGCTAAAAGATAAACTTTTTTTTTGGTGGTACTGGGGTTCCTGGAAGCCCTTCTACCTCTGGGCTACACTCCCAGACCTATTTGTATATTTTTATTTAGAAACAGTGTCTCCTAAGCCAGCGCGTGCGGCTGGCTTCGAACCTGCGCGATCCTCCTGTCTCCGCCTCCCAAGCGCGGGGATTACAAGCGTGCGCCACCACGCCCGGCAAGATAAACATTTTAAAATATCAAAATATCCCCTAAATATACTAGTTAACAAGAATGTGGGTGCAAAAAATAGTTAAGTCACTTATAGCTTGATAATCTAATTAGCTATGCCCAGGAGGGAAGAAGCCTGAAAGAACCCACACCAACAAAGGTGTACTGTAGGCCTCATCAAGGGGGCCAATGACTGGGTATTGTCATGACTTCCGTGGTATCTCCACATGGCTCTCATTCTCAGGAACAGTGACAATGTGTCATGCTATGGCTCTGTGCCTCCTTGGTCTGCTCTCATAGTTTGCATTCTGACTCAGCACTCTCTACTACATGTTCAGTCTCTGTGGACTCTGCTCAACCTTCACAAAGACTTCACTTAGCACACCTCATTTCTTGAAGGTGGCACAAATGTTCCTTGATCCTCTTTCTACCCACTACTCCTCCATAGCAGGGCAGATGAGCCCAGCTAACTTGGGATATGTCAACCTTCATTTACTAACTGTTGTAAGGCCTCCATTTATCCACCTGTAAATTAGAGACAATCATGGAACAACGATAACATCAACAACAACAAAAATGAATTAGGTGACTTGTTTAGGCTTGGGAAAGAGAGGTTTTTTTTTTTGGTGGTGGTACTAGGGTTCCTGGAAACCCTTATACCTCTGGGCTACACTCCCAGACCTATTTTATATATTTTTTAAATTTGGAAACAGGGTCTCTTAAGCCAGGTAAGCTAGCTTCAAACCAGCACAATCCTCCTGTCTCCGCCTTCCAAGTGCAGGGATTACAAGCATGCACCACCATGCCAGGTAGAATTTTTTTTTTAAACTATGTTACCTCTTATAGGAGAGTCCTAGGTTAGGAATTCATTCAGGCTTAGAGAAAACCCCCTAGACGCATATACATTGTGTGTGTGTGTGTGTGTGTGTGTGTGTGTGTGTGTGTGAGTGTTTCAATCCCCAATCTGTTGTCAAATAAAATACATGGGTGTGTTATGACTCTAAGGACTCTGGAGTAATCCCCAAAGACCTTTGTATCTGTTACATTTCACTGAAGGATCATATACTGTGAGAGATACTGGGATATTGCTAGTTCTTCTTCCTTTCATTTACTGTTAGGGAAAAAAATTGAAGCTCTGACTCTACTCTGGTGTGGTGGACATTTCTTTGCCTGCTGACTATCTCCACGGCACTTATACCAACAGACCACTTTTCTTTTGAACTTTCACCATCTCCTTACCTGGTCTGAAGTGACTGTCTTCAGGCCTGGACCTGGAAAATCAGAGGGATAGTGATTGGTTCAGAGGTAGGCATGTGCTTCTAGCTTTGCCAATGAAAATAAGCCCTGAGACTGTCAAACTATAGGGAAAAGGGTGTATATTTCACAGAGTTGCTGAACTGATAGATGAATAAAACTAACATAGTAGAAGGCATAGTGGCAGGTTGAGAGGAAAAGAGGCAATGAGAGTGTCCTTCATGCACTGATGAAGACCTCAGCCAAGCTGCCTGAAATCACCCACTGGAATTTCTATTTACACAAATCAATAAATGCTGAGTTTTTTTAAGCCAGCTTAAATTGGACATGTATTTTATTACCATAATGTTTGGGACTAATACACCTGGTTTAGTAAGAAATTCCCATATCTCATATTTTCCACATAGCTACTATCTCTTTGTATTTTAGACTATATCAACTCATATTAATTGAACTCATGAACAATTGAACCCCAAAGCCAGTAGATGACAGGAAATTATTAAAAGTAGAGCATAAATGAACAAAATAGAGAATTAAAAATACAGAAAATCAACAAAACTAAAAGCTGGTTTCTTGAAAAAATTAACAAGATAGATAAACCACTAGCCAATCTAACTAAAAAAGAGAGAATCAACCCAAATTATGAATATAAGAGATTAAAAAGGAGAAATTTCTACTGACTGTAGAAATCCAGAGGATTATCAGAAACTGTTTTGAAAAACTATCTGGAGGAAATCAACAACTTCCTAGATAAATACAACCTTCCTAAACTGAGTCAAGAAGATATAGAACACTTAAACCAACCAATAACAATCAAAGAGATTGAAACAGCAATAAAGAGCTTACCATCAAAGAAAAGCCCAGGACCAGATGGTTTCCCAAGTGAAATCTATCAAACCTTTATAGAAGAGCTAACCCCAATACTCCTCAAACTATTTCACAAAATAGAAAAAACAGGGACTCTCCCAAATACATTCTATGAAGCCAACATCACACTAATACCCAAACCAAATAAAGACAGTGCAAGGAAGAAAAACTACAGACCTATATCTCTGATAAACTTGGATGCAAAACTATTAAACAAAATACTAGCAACACGCATTCAAAACCACATAAAGAAAATCATACACCATGACTATGTAGGGTTCATCCCAGGGATGCAAGGAACATATCTCAACATTATTAAGGCAGTCTACAATAAGCCCACCACCAACATCATATTAAATGGGGAAAAACTTCAAGAATTCCCCCTAGAAGCAAGGAAGATGGAGACCAAGAAAAGCAACATTTAGGAGTCCTGCTAAAACTTGATCTCTATTGCCACAAAATCAGTACTTTTCATAGCCAGAAAACAGTAGCAACAGAGAAATAAAAAATGTAAACATAAGGGACAGAGGAAAAAAAGACTAGAAGAACAACTAGAGACCAGAAAGAAATCAGTCCTGCAATGAGGTGGCGAAGTGATGCCAGCACCAATTTCCCTCACAGCACCAGACTCCAGAGAGGAAAGGTAAACAAGGAGCTGAAGTGAGCAGCTGAGGATCATTCTGGTGTAATTCAGTTCTTTCAGCGCAAAGAACAGCTAAAACTCTTAGTGGTCAAGCTCATCACACCTTCCAGGGACTCAGAACAGAGCTCAAAACCAGAAAAAAATATGCCAGCCTCATGACCGAGGGTGTGGCAGCAGCGCCATATTGCCAGCAGCACCAGCCTTATGGCCCAGGGTGTGGCAGTGGTGCCATATTGTCAACAGTGAGTTCACCGCACCCCGTGCCAGCTCCTGATCCGCGTGCACAATAATTGTGAGTAAAATTATAGCCCCTAAAGGAGAAATCCCTATACTGCACTCCCAGGGACAATTGATTAGACCCCGTGGAGAATAGAATCTCGCTCATAGAAGAAGATCTCTCCAAAATGAATGGATAATTTCTAACTTAGAAAAAAAAATCAGACAGCAGGAATCTGACATTGAAAAATTATAGGCCCATTTTAAGAGAGCTAACCTAAGAATAACTGGAATAGAGGAGGGAAAAGAAGGTGAAACCAAAGGGATAAATAATCTCTTCAAGGAAGTAATAGCAGAAAAATTTCCAAACATAGAGCAAGAGGTTGATTCACAGGTCCAGGAAAATTATAGAACTCCCTTTAGACAGGATCAGAGAAGAGCTTCCCCACACCACATAATTGTCAAAACAATCAACCTGGAAACCAAGCAGAGAATCTTAAAGGCAACAAAAACAAAATGCCAAGTGACATTCAGAGGAAAACTAATTAGATGTCCGTCAACAAATGAATCTATTACAAAACTGTGGGATATGTACACAATGGAATTTTAATTAGCCATTAAAAAAAAACTCAATTACATCATTTTCAGGGAAATGGGTGGAACTGGAAGACATTATGCTAAGTGAAATTAGTCAGTCACAGAAAATAAGAAAGCAGATGCTTTTTCTAATATGTGAGAGCTAGGGAGAAATGGGTCATAGGAGGAACTCTAGATGAAAAAGGAAATCCTGTAGAGGAGCAAACAAGACAACCTAAAGGAGGAGAAAGGAGAGGGGAAGAGGAAAATCTCTAAAATACACAATGTACTTAAATATATCAAAGTCAACCACTGTGCCAAGCAAGGGAAGGAGGGACAGGGAGGGAAAGGGGTGGGAATAAAAACATAAAAAATTAAAAGTAAAAAATAAATTTATTTGGAACAACAAAAAACCAGAATAGCCAAAGTAATTCTCAGCAACAAGAACCATGCAGGATGAATCACAATACCTGACTTTAAACTATACTACAAAGCCACTGTAATAAAACAGCATGGTACTGGCACAAAAACAAATACATAAACCAATGGAGTGATTAGAAGATTCAGAAACAAAACCACATACATATAGCCAATTGATATTTGACATAGGGGCCAAAAACATACAATTGAAGAAAGACAGTTTGTTCAACAAATGGTGTTGGCAAAACTGGTTATCTATATGTACAAAAATGTAATTAAATCCCACCTTTTCACCCTGCACAAGAGTCAATTCAAGATGGATCAAACACTTGGATATTAGACCAGAGACATTAGGCTCTTTGAAAAGGGCATTGGTCCAACACTGCAACACATTGGCACAGATAATAATTTTCTCAACAAGACTCCAAAGGCACAAGAAACTAAAAGGCAAATCAATACGTGGGACTGCATAAAACTGAGGAGCTTCTGTTCAGCAAAGGAAACTGCTAAGATCCTCAAATGAGAGCCAACAGCATGGGAAAGATCTTTGCCACCTATTTCTCAGACAGAGGACTAATATCTAGAATATATAGAGAACTCAAGAAAATACACACCACAAAACCAAATACTGCAATTAAAAAATGGACAAGTGAACTTAATAGACACTTCAGGAAAGAAGAAATTCAAATGGCCAATAAATGCATGAAAAAATGTTCAACATGATTGGCAATCAGAGATGTGCAAATCAAAACTACTGTGAGATTTCATCTAATTCCAACTAGAATGGAAATTATTCAAAACACAAACAACGACTAATGCTGGTGAGGATGTGGAGAAGAGAAAACTCTAAAACATTGTTGGTGGGATTGCAAAATAGTGCAACCACTTTGAAAAACAGTATGCAGGATCCTCAGAAGAATGGGAACAAATCTACCATTTGACCCAGCAATACCACTTCTCAGTATCTATCCAAAAGAAAGCAAACCAACCTATCCATGCTTATCTATGTTCATAGCTGTGCAATTCACCATTGACAAACTATGGAACCAACCAAGATGTCCATCAATGGATGAATGGGTTGCAAAACTGTGGGATATGTACACAATGGAGTTTTATTCAGCCATAAAAAATACAATTACAGCATTTTCAGGGAAATGGATGGAACTAGAAGACATTATGCTAAGTGAGATTAGTCAGTCGCAAAAAGTAAGAAATCGGATGCTTTCACTAATATGTGAAAGCTAAAGTGAAATGGTCATTGGAGGAGCCCCAGGCAAAAAGGAGAACCTATAGAGGAGCAAATAAGGCAACCTAACTGAGGGGAGGGGAGGGGGAAATAAAGCTCTCTGAGGCACATGATGTATTTAGACACACGTATTAATATCAATCACTAAGCCAAGCATGGGAGGGAGGGTTAGGGAGAGAATGGGGTGGGAATTAAATGGGGGCTGACTGGGTGATGTGTGCATGTATGTCCACACAAGTGTTTTTTTATTACCCCACTATGATGTATGAATATTATGCACCAATAAAAAAAAAAACATTGGAAGCCATCCCTGAAGCAACCTTGGAGCTCACCTATCCTCAGACAATAATTTCTTCATCATCCTACACTAATCCTTTCTGGACCATAGAGTTGCTAAGGTTCAAGTTTTATCACAAAAGTATAGCCAGAAACTAAGGTGACTTCTTATGGACATGACTTATTAAAATTAAACACCAAGCCATCTTCTCTCGCGAGTTGCACAAAGTCTGCAATCCTTTGGAATCAAATGTCACCCCTTGTGCCATCTGTTCATGGCACAGGCTGTCACACTGCTCTCTTCCCACCTTGTTTCCATTTGCTGCCTTCAGCAGTGCTCCAGAGCTGCAGGAAAGAGTCAGAATAAACCCTTGCCTTTGTATGAAGCCTGAGTAGAGCAACCCCTGATCTTATACCTGTCATTCATCCCCAAGAAACAAACAACCAGGCTGAGTGTTCCTAGGATGCTGCATTCAGTAAGAATCAGAGTCTGGAGTTCAGAGTGGTCAGAGAACCTTCTCCAGCTTACCTGTTCGTGGGAGATGCTTCATCATGTCCTGGTCTCCCTGAGGACCAGGTCCTTAAAGACTCCGCAAGGTAATACATTTAAAGAGAGGGGGAGAGACAGGCTGGAGCAATGGGTGTGGAAGTGGAGAAGGAAAAGGAGCAGGAGAGAGGCCAACAATACTTTGTTTTTCTTTTATTTTCTTTATTGGTGGTACTGGGTTCCTGGAAACCCTTCTACCTCTGGGCTACACTCCCAAACCTATTTTTATACTTTTAAAATTTAGAAACAGGGTCTCTTAAGCCAGCATGTGCATGGCTGGCTTCGAACCTGTGCAATCCTGTCTCCACCTCCCAAGCATAGGGATGACAAGTGTGTACCACCATCCCCAGTTCAATAATACTTTCATTGTAAGAATTTTAAGAAGTGCATAAGTTAGACAGTACCTTAAATGGTAAAATAGTGATATTAGAGAAACTTCAATGGGTCCAAACTCTTTTTGCTATTAATTTGTAAAATTGGGCTATTGTAAATACCTTTTCAATATAGAGAATGATAGCTAATAGAGAAAAATAACTCATACAAAAGTCCATTTAGCCACAAAGCCTCCCATCTCAGCATCAAATTCTTAGTCCCTTTCCCCTTTGTTTAAAAGTTTTTGGTGTGTGTGAATGTGTGTGTGTGTGTGTGTGTGTGTGTGTGTGTGTGTGTGTATGCAATCAACCCTCAGTATTCATGAGAGTTGGTTCTAAGACCACTACAAATACCAAAATCTCAGATGCTTAGCTGGGTATGTGCCAGGGTCCAGCCCTAGCAGGAGTTGGGGTCCATGTGGTTGGTGAGAAAAGAGTCAAGGTTGCAAAATAAGATGCTGACACATGAGATAAGATACAAGCTTCTCTAACTTTAGTTGGGACTTTCTATAGTTTTATGCTTCCTTTCTTGGCAGGATATCACAATCATGCAAACATAAAACTTCAGGGACAGAAAAAATCTTTAATAACCTTCAGGGCAGGGTGCCAGACATTCAACAAATCGCAGAAAGTATGTTTTGTCTCATATCATAAGCTCAGCTTGAACTTAATCTTATATGTTGGCTCAGACTTTGTCCTTGGGAAAAAAGATCCTTGATGACTGAGTCTCTCACATGCCGCTGCCATCTGTTTTAGTTATAATGCTTATTTATAAAATTCCAATTACACATTTTAATCCACATAATTTTAAAATAATTGTTTTGAAGGAGAAAAGGCTAGTCATTCTCACAGGGAACTCAAGCCTTTGCAAATTCCCTGGCCGAGCCTTTGCTTGAGGCTTGCACGAGATGCTGTAGCAGGTATGTGGACACCTGTAATAGGAAACTAAGACAGGAGGACACAGATTTGAGGCCAGCATCAGCAAATTAGTGAGAACTTATTGCAAATAAAAAATAAATCAAGGAATAAAAGTAAATATCAGATGTAGCATCCTCCTGGGTTAATTTCCAACTACCTAAAACATAAAAAATATATCAAATAATCTGGGTGTGATGGCACACACTTGACACACTTGTAATCCCAGTACTTGGGAAGCTGAAACAGGTTCACAGCCAGCCTCAGCTACTTAGTGAAGCTCTCTACAACATTATGAGACCCTGTTTCAAAATAAAAAATAAAAAATAGGGCTGGGGGTATAGCTCAGAACTTTAATGCCCCTGAGTTCAATTTTCAGTATATAGATAGATGATAGATAGATAGATAGATAGATAGATGATAGATAGATCTCAAATATTTTAGTTCCTTGTATAAAATTATGTAGTACTAGCAAACAAGCTATACACACCCTCCTCTTGAGATTACTTATAACATGTAATATAATGCATGCTATGTAAATAATTGTTAGATTATATTTTTGGAGAATAACAACAAAGGGAAAAATTCAGCAAGTATTCAGTACAGTTGCAAATTAAAAAAAATATTTTGGTCTTCAGTGGGTTGAATTCATGAGTACCAGTCACACAAAGGGTTGACTGTGTATGTATATAATTTACACAAAAGAGATCACATACTCTTCTATAACTTACTCTTTTTTTCTTAATAATAAAATGTGAGATTCTTTCATGGCAACATATATTGATTCATCTTATTCTTTATTAATTTAATTTAATTTAATTATTTATTTTGGTGGTACTGGGGTTCCTGAAAGCCCTTCTACCTATGGGCTACACTCCCAGACCTATTTTATATTTTTATTTCAAAACAGGGTCTCTTAAGCCAGTGTGGCTGGCTTTGAACCTGCGCGATCCTCCTGTCCCTGCCTCCTAAGTGCGGGGATTACAAGCATGCGCCACCACGCCCAGCATTGTTTTTATTTTTTAATAAATAAATGTAGAACCCAAGGGAGGTAATTCTACTTCTGAGCTATACCCCCAGCCATTTATAATTTTTTATTTTGAAATAGGGTCTTGCTAAGTTGCTGTGGCTGGCCTCAAATCTGCAATCCTCCTATCTTAGCCTTTCAAATACTGGGATTGCAGGCATGTATAACTGTGCCCAGTCTCATTTCATTCTTTGAATGGCTGCCTGATATCCCACTAGATGGCTTGTTTATGTAACCAGCCTCTATAGTGGCTGATTGTTTTGTTTACAGCATCTACTACAAATAATGCTATTTATTGTGCACATATGTACAGAAAGAACTTCTGACATTGAGACTGCTAAATAAATGACTATACATTTTAATCCTTGATACATAATAAAAAATAGTGCTTTAGTAAAAATAGTTACTTGTATCAATTAGCATTGTCTGTTCTCATATAGTTAGAAACTTAAGGTGATTTGGCTTAACCACTTAAATATTATTCTTGGTTAGTAAAATAAGTCCAGAGGCGGTCAGTTTAGAGATGTCAGCATCATTCAAAAGAACTCTAGAATCCTCCACCACATAAGATGCATGTCTTTCATGCTCAAGACCTCCTCGTGGCCCAACATGGTTGCTGGAGCTCTACACCCTGTATCTGCAACTCAGGCAGTGGGAGAGTGAGGGAAGGAGAAAAAGGGATCAGCTTCCTTGTGGAGCCTTCCAGGAAGTCCCACTTGGCATCCCTGCTTGCATCTCCTTGACTAGAACATGGTCATGTCTCATAAAAAGGGGGCTATATTTTGGAAAGCAAGGAAGCCTGCAAAACAATTAAAGTTCTCAACTACTGAAGAAGAAAAGGGAGGTAACTAGCCTCATTCATATCATTGCTCATCCTGATACATTCAAATGCTGCTTCCTTTCGATGGTCAGCAGAAAGGTCTGGATATATAACCAAAAACAGAGAAAGCTCCTCTACAGCTCCCATGCTCTTGTGGCTCTGTTGCATTTTTATTATGCTCATATTTGGATGTTTTCATTCTAGTACAACAGGAAAGTTAATCCATATAAGCAGAGCAGGCATGTAGCTCTGAAAGAAGTTTATGGTATATAGCACTAGCAGTTGTCACACACACACACACACACACACACACACACACACACATACACACACACACACACACACCACCCTAGTTTCATGTATAATGAGTTCCATAAACCCATTATCCAGTTCTACAAATACAATGAGAGAGCTAATCAGTTACTACTGTCTTTTCCATATATATATGATTTTCATATATATAATTTTTATATATGTGAAAATTATATTCATATAAATCTATCTGCAAATATCACAAATGTCTAAAATATAAAGACTTTTAAAAGTAACAAAGTTATTTGTGTTTTCATGATTGCATTTCTAATTGGAATTAGGTGAACTCTCAGGGTAGTTTTTATTTGCATCTTTCTGATTGTTAATCATGTTGTACTTTTTTCATATATTTATTGGCTATTTGAATTTATTCTTTGATGACATGTTTATTTAGTTCACTTGCCCATTTTTTGATTGGATGATTTATTTTCTTATTGCTGACTTTCTTGAGTTCTATGTGTATTCTAGATATTAGTCCTCTATCAGAGGAGTAGGTGGCAAAAATCTTCTCCCATTCTGTTGAGGTTCTTAATAGTTTCCTTTGCTGTAAAGAAGCTCTTCAGTTTCATGCAATACCATGTATTGATTCACCTTTTAGTTTTTGTGCCTTTGGGGTCTGTTGAGAAAGTCTTTACCTGTGCCAATGTGTTGAAGTGTTGAGCCTATGCCTTCTTCAAGGATCTGCAAGGTCTCTGGTCTGATTTCCAAGTCTTTGATCCATCTTGAATTAACTCTTGTGCAGAGTGAAAAAGTGGGATTAATTTCCATTTTTCTGCATATGGTTAACCAGTTTTGTCAACACCATTTGCTGAAGTGGCTATCTTTTTTTCCAGTGTATGTTTTTGGCCCCTTTGTCAAAAATCAATTGGCCATATATTTGTGGATTTGTTCCTGAGGCTTCTATTCTACTCCATTGGTCTATGTGTCTGTTTTTGTGCCAGTATAATGCTGTTTTTATTATTATGGCTTTATAGTATAGTTTGAAGTCAGGTATTATAATGCCTCATTCATGGTTCTTGTTGTTGAGAACTACTTTGGCTATGTTGTTGTTGTTGTTGTTGTTGTTGTTGTTGTTGTTGTTGTTCCAAATGAAAAAAATTTTGCAGTACTGGGGATGAAACCCAGGGGCATTTTATCTTCAAGCTATAACCTCAGCCCTATTTTTATTATTTATTTTGAAACAGGGTCTCACTGAGTTGCAGAGGGCCTCCCTGAGTAGCTGAGGCTGTCTGCAAACCATGATCCTCCTGTTTCAGCCTCCCAAATGCTGGGATTACAAATGTGAGTCACCACTCCTGGCTCCAAATGAATTTAAGGGCTGATGTTTCTATGTCTGTGAAGAATGACCTTGGTAATTGAATGGGTATTATATTAAATCTATAGATCACTTTTGGAATAATGTCCATTTTGATAACATTTATTCTGCATATCTTTGATATATTAAATCTATAGATCACTTTTGGAATAATGTCCATTTTGATAACATTTATTCTGCATATCTTTGATTTTTTTTTCAATGTAGAGGTCTTTTACCTCCTTGGTTAGGTTTATTCCTAAGTATTGTATTTTTGGTGGGATATCCTGAATGGAAGTATTAAAAACACAAACGACAACAAATGCTGGTGATGATGTGGAGAAGTGGGAAGTCTAATCCATTTTTGGTGGGATTGAAAATTAGTGCAAGCACTTTGGAACACAGTATGGAGGATCCTCAGAAGAATGGGAATGAACCTACCATATGATCCAGCAATACCACTTCTGGGTATCTACCCAAAAGAATGGAACCCAAACTACCAAACTAATACATGTGTATCTATGTTCATAGCCACACAATTCACAATTGCCAAACTATGAAACCAGCCAAGATGTTCATCAACAGATGAATGAATTACAAAACTATGAGATATGTACACAATGGAATTTTATTCAGCCATAGAGAAGAACAAAATACTGTCATTTACAGGAAAATGGGTGGAACTGTAGAATATTATGCTAAGTGAGATTAATCATAAAATGTAAGAAATTGTAAGTTCTCCCTAATATGCAGAATCTAGGGAGAAAAATGGGTCATAGGAGGAACTCTAGATGAAGAAGGAGATACAATAGATGAGCAAATAAGACAATATAACTGAAGGAATGGGAGGGGGGAAGAAGGAAATTCCCTAATGTACATTCTCAAATATATCAAAGTCAATCACTAAGCCAAACATGAGAAGGAGGGATGGGGAGAGAATGAGGTGGGAATTGAGAAAGAGCTAAATGTGTGATATGTGCATATGTGCCTTTATCATTTTATACTCCAGTAAGATGTATGATTACAATGCACCAATAAAAATTTTTAAATAAATAAATAAAAATAACACAATGTCATTATTACATGGAAAATTATTTTATAATAAAAAGTTGGGGTCAAACTTCCCTATTCTTAAATGTTTTAAGAGTTTCCTTAAATCAAAAAAATCAAATAAGGGGCTGGGGACATCACTCAGTGGTAGAGTGCTTGCCTAGCAGGTACAAGGTCTTGGTTTCAACCCCAAAGATAGAAAGAAAAAAATAAAGAAAAAAGGGAAGAAGGAGGGAGAGAGAGAGAGAGAGAGAGAGAGAGAGAGAGAGAGAGAGAGAGAGAGAGAGAGAGAGAAGGAAAATCCAAATAGGTTCCTCTGTGGAACCTATGGCTTACCTGGTTGCAGCCATCTTGTAGTCACAACCACCATGATTTCCCCAAGGTAATTCTAGTTGGATTTTCCTGTATAGAAAACACCACTAGAATGGTGTGTGAAGCTTTACCACTAGACCCTGCCCCAGGGATGTGCCTGAGATATTAATTTTAAGATAAACCCAGAACATTCCACCTAGGATGATGTTACTTTTGTCATAACCAACTTATACACCTCTCTTGCTGACCTAAATTGTGGAGCTATGATGGTTTTACTGACACCTAGGGTTCCATTTCCATCAGTAAGTCTCCTAGTAAATTGCAGTTTGAGGTCCTCATTCTTCAATCTCATGAAACCTTGTGATTGGTCCTTTTATATGGAGGCTAGGTTACCCAGAGCAGTGTTATCCAGCACAAAATGAGAATTTTAGGTTTCCCTCAATTTCTTGTTTTTCTATAAGGAAAATAATTATTGTGTAAAATTTGAATTGCATACAATGGCCTATAGGCATTTCAATTTACAACTAATAGTCTAATACTAAAATTGGCCCTTTTCCTCCATCTTTTACCTCCTCCAGCATATCCTACCATATCTCTTCCTGAACCACTGCAATGGCTTTCAACATGTATCCAATGCATTCCCCATCAACATAAATCTTGTCTCTCACTCCTCTGCTTAGGAAGAGTAAAATAAATAAAGCAGTTGATGAAGACCTCATGTCTTCTTGTGTTGTTCAGTAACCTGTCTGTAGAGAAATTTTCAAATGTGACTTCCACAAAGTGGCTATTCACTGGACTCAGATTTCAAAGAGTGTAGTCAAGTATTTGGGTGGCAGAATCCCCTGACTGTTGCATGAACAGAATCAATCTGAGCCCTGACACACACATCCTCTTCACTCTTCACTGATGGTGGGTTTTCAGGAACATCTCACCAAAGTTCATATTCCCAGTTCACCTTCTATAGCTCAGCATGTAGAATATGCTTCCTGACTTGGTTCTTGCTTTCTGAACTTGGCCCTGCTCAAATGCCTAAGCATCTCTGCTTTCATCCTGTGCCGAAAGCCAGTTAGTCCAATGGGGCGCGAGTTTGCTCGCGGTCGAGGGTCTCAGTAAAGGTGGGGAAGGACAGAGTGATTTTCTACAGATTCTTATCTGTAGCGGTTCTTTCCTAGGAAAATAATCCTATGATCGGCGCTTTAAAAAGAACCTGACATGGATCGATGCTTCTTGTGCAATCGAACACTTTATTTTTGGACACAAGATTTTTTATATTTTTCCCTCTCCCAGTGAATTTCTAGTAAAAAGAAGTGCAAAACACCCAAGGTACAAAAGAGAGATACACATGCAAATTACCAACCCTGAACAAGACAAAAGTAAAGACCTGGAATATCCCAGGTCTTTGTGTTTGAAATCAGTCCAATTATCTCAGGTGGGTCTTGTGCTCGGTAGCCCAGCCCCCTTTGGCCTTGCAGCTGCAGAGGCTTCTATTTGGCTAAAAGTCACACCCAAAATCACTTGAAGAATTTAGTTTTTAAGATCACTCGAAGAATCCAGTTTTTAAGAGTTTTCATTCCTAGGGCTTAGTCCAATGTCCTCCTTTATATATAATGGGGGACGAAGTCCGAGATTCCAGCTTTCATATAGTTATCTTAAGGAAAATCCATGTTCCTTCATGATGATCTAGGGAATTTCGATGAATGTCTGCTGGATTTTGTCTGCAATACTATCCGCTGTCTGAAAACTTAAACAAACTCATGACACAGTTTAGCAGGTAAACACCAAGAAATAACATGAAGTGTCTAGATTTAGTTGTCAGATATATTTCTCTAGCAGCTGAGCATTTTCCTTCTTTTAATAATCCATATTCCTATCACTAACCTTCTGCAACTTTCTTTTCTTTTCTGATTACCCTAATTCTCTCTTTCCCATTTGGGCCAATCTCAGGATAAGCTCTTCTTCATACAAAATACTTTCTTATTCTCACCATATTTTCTTTCTTTTCATCTTTACACATCTATTTTATCTGTCCTTTGTTTTGACATAGCTATTTTTAACCAGGTGGTGTCGCTGTATTGAAGGTTGAAGGTGGACTGGAATGCTGCTTCTAATTACCATTTGAACAAGGCTCATCTAATTACCATTTGAGCAAGGCTGAAAGTTTACTGGAAGGACATGGATTCAGTTTTCACTCACAGTCCTGATCTTTTTTCCACCAGAGCAATTTCAAGTGGAAAGTTAAAAGAATCATTACTAAAAGAATAGTAGTTATGAAAGAATATCTAAGAGTGGAGGAGTTTTTTGGCCAGAGACGATGCCCTCTCTCGGGGCTAATCGCCAATGACTACATGGATTCTCACACATGTAGATGCCGAGATGGAGTGGGCAGCAAAGTCTTGGCAATCCTGCCTTGGCTACTGGAGTTTACCTTCTGTTCCTGGATCCCAGGTTGATTCTCTCCTTCTTATCTTTGAATCTATCCTCTTTAATAATTATCATTTCTAACAGACTCCACAAAGCCTTCTGCCAACACACACACATACACATATATTCACTTACACACTGTATTATCACCACTATCAAATACATATGAGTCAAGATCATTTATTCTTAATTAATCACATTAAATTATCACCATATCTCCTACCTCCTTCTGCCCAAAAGAAATTAACCATCTAGTGAGGTAATGGAACAGATTAATACTTATTCAATAAATATATTCCTTCTCCTGTCTGAATATAGTAACAAATGTCTAGTCTGGGTTGGAGATTAGGTATTTGAAACAATAGATTTCCAGATTATGGAATAATTAGAATTTTCTATACTTACTAATATATAAAGTATACCCAAATGTAAATTTAGGTTGATGGCTATAATCTAAGCATGAAGTCTTGTTTCATTGGATTTACTGTATAAATTATGCTTTTAAAATCCTAGATATGGCCAAGTATGGTGGTACATGCCTATAATTTCTGTACATGGAGGATGAGACAAGGGGCTCTCTTGAGGCCAGTTTCAGAAATTGAGCAAGGTCTTCAGCAATCTAGTAAGAACTCATTTCAAAACAAAATAGGTGGGGTGGAGATATAGCTCAGAAGTTTAATGTCCCTGGTTCCAATCCCCCATATCAAAAATAAAATAAAATGAAATAAATCCTAAGTTTAAATCTGCATAGCAGCTGAAGGAGAACACCACAGGGACAGGAGCTGTTACTTGTCTGTTCACCCTGTTTTCTTCTACTCTTGGCTCTAGTGTTCCTGGATTATCTGTTAAAAAAATGGTCTCCTCAAACAATTTTCTCCATAGGAGTCCCAATCTCTGCTCTCTGCTGTGAAATAAATGAATATCTTCCCAGTGGTTTCCCTTTATTGGAACTTTCTGCCTTTTAGAAATAGAACCCGGCCCTAGCCAGCTTATCCTGTGTGCTGTGAACGGCCCCACCAGGAAGGGGCAGGCTGTGCTCAAGCCTTATATAAGACCCTACACTGGAGAAGCACTGTCTGACAGAAACCAGAGCACTCTGGGCAGGACCCACACAGCACTGAGCCTGGGGCACTTGCTGCTCAGAGTGGGTCATTTAATCTCTTCTTATTTTCACTACAGTTCTGACTGCTATTGGAGAATTGAGACTGAAAATAAATCCTCCCTTAGATGAAGAAGCAGTGTCATTGAAAAGTTGCATGTGCCTTGGGCCACACTGTGGTCTATTTAGGAACAGACTCTGAAATGGAGACCTGAGTAAGAGGGATCATCTAACGTAATCTCTCATAACTCTAGTTAAGAGATGTTGGGGTAAGTGTCTGATAGACATTTCTACCTCCTCTGCAAACACTGACATGGACAGGAAGGAGGAGATAGAACAGTGGAGAAGCACACTCCTCAACTCCATTTCAGACAAGACCCTTAACAGTGAGACTGAAAGTAATAGCAAGATTGAGATACAGGAGTAATCTGTAGTTCTGCCTCTCCATACTATTCCTAACTCTCATTTCTATGGAAACTGAGGGGAAATAATACAGATAACATTAAAAGTGCCATTGCTAGTGAATAGAGATGAAGCAAAAGTTAGGTGATCTGACAGAATATCTTCCCCAAAATCTCCATCAAACTTTGTGCTTTGACTCACTTATCCATGCCATGTTTGGTATTTTTTTCTTTTTCAAATACCAGGAAGAAAAAGGCCAGCTGCATAGATGTGCAGTTTCCTAGTCACAGGGTGAGCCCCATGGCTTGCTAAAGAAAACTTATCACAAATCTTTCTCTAGAAGGAACAGATGGCAGCGTTGAGAGCAAGATGGTCCACAGGAACTGGCAGCAGGGGTCTGGTCACTCTTAATAGTTTTAATCAAGTTCAGTTATTAAGCCATGTTTGGTGGATGCCTTTACCTGCACATGTTAAAAATGGCCCCTTAATATATATCTAGTATCTAGATATGTAGAAATAGGATCTCCTTTTTGATGTCACATTTCAAACATAACTCTTAGGGGCATATACACTTTATTGAACAAAGTGGCAAACAGAGTTGGACTTTGTGATATATTGGTAAATATTTAACAGAGAGCTCTGTAGGGTAACAATGTTCTGATCTGCCATGTTTTCTATTTTCCTTCATGTAATACTCACATTGGAAAAGTTTGAGTGACTGGCTTAACTCTGTTGAATGTGGAATTGGGAAGAGATGCATACGTTAGGCTCTGGGAAGTAGGCATGAGCTAACTTACCTCAGCACACCATTAACTAGGACCACCAGCAGCAGCAAGAGCAGCAGTAGCAGCAGCAACAACAACAATAACAACAACTTCTTGTCCCTTCTAGGGCATTTTAGTTTTCCTAGACCAGGCTGAATGACTCCAAAAACAAAATAACACTGCATCTGACAAAAGGAGCTACTACTGTTTTTATTTTACTTTAGTTTTAATATTTTAAAATCATAGTCAAAAAAGTATCTAATCATAGGTACTTTGGGGAAATACTGTTGTATCATGGTCTCCTCCTTGCCCAAGACTGCCTTGCTTCCTACTCTGAAATTCTGCTGAAGTCAGATGAATTTAGGCTGACTTTGTCTATATCTGTGTACTTAAGAGAAGCCACAGGGCACAGGAATTGAACATAGGATCTAGAGTAAAAAAAAAAAAAAAAACTGGATTCAAAGTCTATTCTCTCTTGAAAATAAAATGTGCAATTTAGGGTAAGTTCCATGATCTATCCTAATCTCTTGACATTGGTGTAAAATAATAGCATAATGAAGGAAAATGTGAAGGTTAAATAACAGCTATGTCTAACGAACTTAGCTCAGCATCTGGCAGGCACATGGTGCTTCATAAATAGTAACTCTGGACTTCCGGGAAGATGGCGACAGAGAAAAGGAGCATTTATGAGTCCCGCTAAAAATTGATCTCTATTACCAAAAAATTAGTGCTTTTTGTAGCCAGAAAAAACCATCAGCAGAGAAATAAAAACTGTAAATACAAGGGACAGAGAAAAAGAAGGCTAGAAGAACAACCAGAGACCAGAAAAGAAACCAGCCTGCATTGCCACAGCAAAGCCTCTCCAGCACCATCTTCCCTTGCAGCACCAGGCTCCAGAGAGGAGGAGGACTCAGAACGGAGCTCAAAATCAGAGAGGAGATACGCCGGCCTCGTGGCTGAGGGAGCGGCAGCAGTGCATTACTGCCAGCGGCGGCGGCGAGTTCACCAGGCTTTGACGGCTCCATATCAGCACACTCAACAATCCTCCAGGATCCAGAGAGGACGGATGGATAGGGAGCTGAGGTAAGTAGCTGCAGATAACCGGGTGTAATTCAGCAGGTTAGTTTTGGTGCAAGGAGAGTCTAAAGCTCCCTGGAGCCAGGCTCAGCAGGTCCTCCAGGGACTCAGAATGGAGCTCAAAACCAGAAAACAAATACCCCAGCCTCAGCGCCCGAGATATGGCAGCAGCGTAATATTACCAGCAGTGGAAACAGCAAGTTCACTGAATCTGCAACAGCTACAGATCAGCCCACTCAACAATGGTGAGTCAAATTGCGGCCCCTAAAGGAGAAACCCCAGTACTGCAACCCCAGGGATTTGCACAGCTTTGATAATCTCTCTGGGTCTGAGATTCTACAGTTCAACACAGTGAAGGAGCAGTGGTGGCAGAGATATCACACCCTAGTCGCAGCTCCCCATGTGAAAACACCTAGCCAGGCACCCCCATGGTCTTGTGCAGCCTTGATTAACTCCCTGGGTCTGACTTTGTGATAAAACCCAGTAAATTAGTAGTGGTGACTGAGATTACCACAGACTCAAGATCCAGAGCACCTTAAGTGAAGTCGTAGTGACCCAGGGAAGAACCCAGAGAAGACACAAACTTCTGAAATCATGGGAATGAGGAATAACAATGGAGCAATGAATGTCCAAAACCCCACAACATCAGACCTGATAACACAGAAATTCAGAGATCTCTAGAAGATAAAATCAGGAAAATAACTGTAGAAATAATAAAGGAACTTCAAAAAGAATTCAGAGAGAGTCTGAAAGAGATAAAGGATACAAACATAAGAATAAAGGCCACAATTCAAAGTATAAACAATCGATTAGACTACATGGAGAATAGAATCTTACTCCTAGAAGATTATCTCTCCAAAAATGAGTGCATAGTTTATAATTTTGAAAAAAAAAATCTGAAAGCAGGAATTTGACATTGAAGAAATATGGGCCCATTTTAAGAGAGCTAACCTAAGAATAACTGGAATAAAGGAAGGAAAAGATGGTGAAATCAAAGGGATCAATAATCTCTTCAAAGAAGTGATAGCAGAAAATTTTCCAAACATAGAGCAAGAGGTCTATGGGAACTTATAGAACTCCCTTTAGAGAGGATCAGAAAAGAGGATCCCCATGCCACATAATTGTCAAAATGACTAATGTGGAAGCCAAGGAGAGAATCTTAAAGGCAACAAAAGCAAAGGCCAAGTGACATTCAGAGGCAAACCAATTAGAATCACTCCAGACTTCCCAAACCAAGTCATGAAAGCCAGAAGGGCTTGAAGTAACATATTCTAAACTCTGAAAGAAAACAACTTCCAGCCAAAAATTTCCTACCCAGCAAAACTATCAAATTAGATGGGGAAATAAGAAGCTTCCATGACAAACAGAAACTGAAGGAATTTACATCTTCAAAACCAGCGCTAGAGAAAATACTCAAGGAGATTAACTACAAAGAAGAAATAGATAATACACACCAGAACCAAAGAAACAAGATCTCCCATCCAGCAGACAAGTAAACAAAGAAGAATAAAAAGTATCTCAAACAGCAATAAAATCTTAACATGTTCGTTAGTTCTGAGGCATCTTTCCTGACCCTCTGTCTGGAAGACCAGTCTAGTTTTGTGAGAGGTGTGTTGAAGTCTCCCAGTATTATTGTATTGGGATTCATGTGTGACTTCATGTCACAAAGACTTTGATTTATGAAAGTAGCTGCCCCTATGTTTGGGGCATAGATGTTGATTATTGTTATTTCAATTCAGTTGCCCATTTCTTGATTGGATTATATGTTTTTTAGTGTACAGTCTTTAAAGTTCTTTATGTAGTCTAGCTATTAGTCCTCTACCCAAAAGATAGCTGTTAGAGATCTTCTCCCATCCCATAGGCTTTCTCTTCAGAATCTTCATGGTATCCTTTGATGTGCATTCATGTTCTTATTTCTTGAGCTTTGGGGGTCTTGTTGAGAAAGTTTTTCCATGTGCCTATATGTTAGAATGTTGAACCTAAGCTCACTTTCAGTAGCCTCACAGTTCCTGGTTTAACTTCCAGGTTGTTGATCCAACTTGAGTTGAATCCTGTGCAGGGTGAGAGGTAAAGATTTATTTCCACTTCTGGGAAGATGGCAACGAAGTAAAGCGGGGCTTACGAGCCCCGCTAACAACCAGTCTCTATTACCACAAAATCAGCACCTTTCAGAGCCAGAAAACACCATCAGCAGAGAAACAAAAAATGTAATTACAAGGGACAGAGAAAAAGAGGGCTGGAAAAATGAAACACCAGAAAGAAACCAGACCGCAGTGCTGCGGCCTGAGCCGTGGCTCTGAACGGCACAGGCGCCATTTTTCCTTACAGCACCAGGTGCCAGAGAGGAGGGGGACTCAGAACGGAGCTCAGAGCCAGAGCAGAGATACATCGGCCTCACGGTTGAGAACATGAAAGCAGCACCTTACTGCCAGTGGCAGCGGTGAATTCACCAGACAGCTACAGACCAACGCACTCAACAGCCCACCAGGCTTCAGAGAAAAGCGGCAGACAGTGAGCCGAGGTGAGCTGCTGCAGAACAGCCGGGTGGAATTCGGCAGAATTTTTGGCGCAGGGAGCATCTAAAGCTCCCAGGGGCTGGGCTCAGCACACCCTGCAGGGACTCAGAATGGAGCTCAAAAACAGAGAAGAAACACGCCAGCCTCATTGCCGAGGGTGTGGCAGTGGCACCATATTGCCACCGGCAGCAGCAGCAGCAGCGAATTCACTGAGTCCACTACAGCTCCATCAGTGTACTCAACAACAGTGAGTCAAATTGCAGCCCCTAGAGGAGAAATCTCAGTACTGCATTCCCAGGGACTTGATCCAGTGGGGGAGTGGTGGTGGCAGAGACATCACACCATAGGAGAATGCCCAACCTGGCACCCCCCATTGTCGAAAGCAGCCTCAATTGACTCCCTGGGTCTGAGACTCTGCGATACAACCCAGTAAAGGAGTAGTGGGGACTGAGATACAACAGACTCGAGATCCAGAGCACCTTAAGTGAAGTCGTAGTGACCCAAGGGAAGAACCCAGAGAAGGCACAAACTTCTGAAATCATGAGAAAGAGGAATAACAATGGAGCAATGAATGCCCACAACCCCAAAACATCAGAACCCGATAAAACAGAAATTCAGAGATTTCTAGAAGATCAAATCAGGAAAATAACTGTAGAAATAATAGAGGTGTTTCAAAAAGAATTCAGAGAGAGCCAAAAAGAGATAAAAGATGCAATTAATGAAGTAAAGGCCTCAATTCAAAGTACAAACAACCAATTAGGCCACATGGAGAATAGAATCTCACTCTTAGAAGATGATTACTCCAAAAATGAATGCAGTTTCCAATTTAGAAAAAAATATCTGACAGCAGGAATCTGACATTGAAGAAATATGGGCCCATTTTAAGAGAGCTAACCTACGAATAATTGGAATAGAGGATGGAAAAGAAGGTGAAACCAAAGGGATCAACAATCTCTTCAAGGAAGTAATAGCAGAAAATTTTCCAAACATAGAGCAAGAGGTCAATACACAGGTCCAGGAAACTTATAGAACTCCCTTTAGACAGGATCGGAGAAGAGGATCCCCACGCCACATCATTGTCAAAATGACCAATGTGGAAGCCAAGCAGAGAATCTTAAAGGCAACAAAAACAAAGGGCCAAATGACATTCAGAGGCAAACCTATTAGAATCACTCCAGACTTCCCAAATCAAGTCATGAGAGCCAGAAGGGCTTGGAGTAATATATTCCAAACTCTGAAAGAAAACAACTTCCAGCCAAAAATTTCCTACCCAGCAAAACTTTCTATCAGATTAGATGGGGAAATAAGAAGCTTCTATGACAAACAGAAACTGAAGGAATTTATGTCTTCAAAACCAGCACTAGGGAAAATACTCAAAGAGATTAACTACAAAGAAGAAATAGGTAACACACACTAGAAACAGAGAAACAAGATTTTATATCCAACAGACAACTAAGATTGGTTATCTGTGGAGATTCATTATTTATGTTAGTCTTTTACCTATCTCTAAATGGTATTGTTTGCCTTTATTGTTGTTAATTTCTAGGATTTCTAGTTGGAATATTAATATACCTTCAGATATAGCATTTGGAAATATTTTATCCCATTCTATCAGTAACTTTTAACCCTGTTTACATTGTCTTTGGATATACAATTTTTTTTTATTTTTTAGGGAGTTTGTATACTCTTCTGTTGCCTGTGCCATTGAAATCATATCCAAGAAATCACTGCCAATTTCAATGTTGTGAGGTTTTATGACCCAGATTTTCTCCTAAAAGCTTATATTCTTAAGATTTATATTTAGGTCTTTTATCTATTTTGAGTTAATATTTGTATATGGGATTAGGTAAGGGTCCAATTTTATTCTTTTCATGTAATTATTATTTTCAACAATATTTAGTTAAAAGATTATTATTTCCCCCACCAAATGTTCGTGGAAACCTTGTCAAAAATAACTTGGCAATATATGGAAGAATTTATCTCTAGGCTCTTATTTAACTCCAATGTTTTATATATCTGTCTTTAGAACAGTACTACACTGTTTCAATTATTGTAGCTTTATATGGTTTGAAATCAGAAAATATACATCTTGTAGCTTTGTTCTTTTTCGATATTGTTTTGGGTGTCTAGAGTCCATATTCCATATTAGGATAGATTTTTTTCTGAAAAATAAATAAATAAATAAATAAATAAATAAATAAATATATGATAGTTTCACCTAAAAAAAAGAAAAAATATTTTTTGGTAATAAAGAAAGCAAAAAGAAATATTGGAATGTTATCTTTAAGTCATCAAAAGCTTGGTATCAGACAAATAAAACTCTTTTGTGAGATTTCATTTTTAATTTTGGATAAATTGCTATAATATTAGATGCCAAGCATGGGAAGAAAGGATGGGGAGGGAACGGGGTGGGGATCGGGTAGGGGCTAACTGGGCAATGTGTGCATGTATGTCTACAGAAGTTTTTTTTTTTTTATCCCACTATGATGTATGAATACAGTGCACCAATAAAAAATAAAATAAAATAAAAAAGGAAAAATAAATAAATAAATTGAGAAATGAAGATGATAACAGGTATAGAAAAAAAAGATTTAGTTCCATTTTTCTGCAAATGGATAACTTTTTTCAACACCATTTTGTTGAAGAAGCTGTCTTTTCTTTAACATATGTGTCTGGCAACTTTATGAAAAATCAATTGGCTATAAATATGTGAATTTGTTTCCATATCCCCTATTCTATTAACACATATAGTTATATGTATCAATATTATATATATATATTTGGTGGTACTGGGGCTGGAACCCAGGGACTGTCTACATCAGGGCTACACTCCCAGACCTATTTTTTTATATTTTATATGGAAACAGGGTCTCTTAAGCCAGCCTCAGCTAACTTCAAACCTGTGCAGTACTCCAGTCTCACAGGGAGTGAGGGGGTTACAATTGTTCACCACTATGCCCGGCTATAGTAATATTTTATTATTTTTGTTCTGTAGTATAATTTGACGTCAAGAATTGTGATACCTCCTGCATGATTATTATTCTTGAGAATTTCTTTCAATATTCTGTATTTTTTGTTTCTTCATATGAAATTTATAACTGATTTTTGTAGGACTATGAACAATGACATTGGTATTTTGATAGGGATCCCATTGACTCTGTAGATCCCTTTTGGTAGAATGGCCATTTTGATAATATTTATTCTGCCTATTCAAGAGCAAGAGAGATCTTCCCATCTTTTAAAATTTCAATCTATGTCTTTAGTGTTTTATAATTTTTATTATAGAAGGCTTTTACTTTCTTGGTTAGTTTTATTCCTAGGTATTTTATTGGCTTTGAGGTTATGTGAATGGAATTTACATTCGCAGTGGAATCATGGTTGGCATATAGAAAATCTATTGTGTTTTTTTTTAGATTGATTTTGTGTCTTGCTACATTGTTGAATTTGTTAATCAGCTCTAGTAGTCTTCTGGTTAAGTTTTTTGCATCTTCTAGATATAGGGTTATGTCATCCTCAAATAAAGATAATTTTAAGTCTTCTTTTCCTATTTGAATTTCTTTGATATCCTTTTATTGTCTTATTGCTATGGTAAGAGTTTTGAGGACTATATTGAAAAGGAATGGTAATGGTGGACATTCTTGTCTTGTTCCTGATTTTAAAGAGAATTCCTGTCATTTTTTTCCCCATTCAATATAATGTTGGCTTTAGGTTTATTGTATATTGCTTTAATGATGTTAAATCTATTTCAATTTTCTGCAGGTTTTTTTTTAACATAATTGGGTGTTGGATTTTGTCTAATGCTTTTTCAGGTTTATTGAGATGATCATGTGATTTTTGTCCTTAGTTCTATCTATGTGGTGAATAACATGTATTGATTTGCATATGTTGAACCAGCCTTGTTTCCTGGAATAAAACCAATGTACAATTTTCTTGATATGGTTTTGAATGTGCATGGCTAGTATTTTGTTTAGAACTTTTTCATTTATGTTCATCAATGATATTGGTCTGTAATTTTTTTTATTAAGAAGTTTTTTGTTAATGTATTACTGGCCTCATAGAGTTTGAAAAGATTCCATCTCTTTTAATTTCACAGAATAACTTATAAATTATTGGGTTTAGTTCTTCTGTAAAGGTTTTGTAGAATTCAGCTGAAAATCCATCTGGACCTGGGCTTTTCTTTAATAGCAGGCTTCTTATTGCTGTTTCTACCTCTTTGATTGCTGTTTGTTGGTTTAAATTTTTTGTTTCCTCTTGGTTTGATTAAGGTAGGTTGTATGTGTCTAGAAATTTGTCAATGTTTTCTTCCATGTTTTTGGAATATAAATTTTCAAAATTGTTTCCAATGAGCCTCTGAGTTTCCCCACTATCTGTGGTGATGTCTTATTTTTCATTTCTGATTTTAATAATTTGAGTTATTATCTATTTCTTTTGATTAGATTGACTAAGGGTTTGTTAATCTTTTCAAAGTACCAGTTTTTCTGTTTTGTTGATTCTTTGTATTTTTCCTTTTGTTATTGTTTTTCTCTATTTCATAGATGTCTGCTTTATTTGAGCTTTGGGATTAGACTTTTTCTATTTTTCTAGGTTCTTGAGGTATGTCATTAGGTTGTTTATTTGGTGACTTTCTGTTATTCTTATGTGAGCACCCAGTGCTATAAATTTTTCTCATCCCATGGGATTTTCAAAATCCCATAAATTTTGATACATCGTGCCTCTATTTTTATTTAATTTCACTATTTTTTGTGTGTGGTACTGGGAATTGAACCCAGGGGCATTCTATCTCCAAGACATACCCCCAGCCCTATTTTTAATTCTTTATTTAGAAACAGGATCTCACTGGGCTGCAGAGGGCCTCACTAAGTAGCTAAGGCTGGCTGCAAACTTGCAATCCTCCTGTACTGGAATTACAAGTGTGCACCACCACACCTGGCTTATGAATTTTTTTATTTCTCCCTTATTTTCTGATCCAGTCCTTATTCAAGAGTGTACTGTTCAGTTTCCATGTACTTATGTAATTTATTTTAGTCTTCCTATTGTCAATTTCTACTTGAATTTCATTGTAATTTGAGAAGATTCAGGGAATTATATTGCATTTTTTGAATTTGCTGGTCTATTTTGGAGAAGGTTCTATATGTGACTGAGAAGAATGAGTATTCAGCTGTTTCTGGTTGAAATATTCTGTAAATATCTCTTAGGTCCATTTGATTAATTATGTTATTTAGGTATGAAGAGTCTTTAATCATCTGTCTGAAAGATTGATCTAGTGCTATGAGTGGTATATTGAAGTATCCCAATATTGTATTTTGGTCTATGAGACCTTATATCCCAAAGACTTTGTTTTACAAATCTGGGTGCACCCACATTTGAGACTTAAATGTTTACTATCATTTTATCTTATTGTTGGATTGTTTCTTTTATTAATAAGAACTCATCAGTTTTATCTCTTCTTATTATGTTTTTAATCCACATTCCCATTCTATATCTTTTAATCAAGGAGTTAATACCTTTAACATTCAGTGTTATTATTGAGATATGATTTTTGTTTTCTGTCATTTTGAGTTCTATGTTATGTTTGATGTATCATTATTTCTCATTTGCTTTGTTGCCCACAGGGTGGGATTTACCTCTGTTTCTGGAATTTTTTTCTAATTTGTGCTTTATTTCTTTAAGTATTTTCTCTAGTGCTGGCTTGGTAGTTATAACTTCTTTAAGTGTCTTCTTCTCTTGGAAAGCTTTTGTTTCTCCATCAATTTTAAATGATAACTTTGCTATATGTAGCACTCTTTATTAAAAGTTGTTTTCTTCCAGAGTCTAGAGTACTTCACACAAGCTTCTCCTGGCATTCATAACATGAGATGAGAAGTCACAAGTGATTTTTATTGTTTTGTCCTTAAATGTTACATGATTGTTTGTTCTTGTTGTTTTTAGGATTATTTCCTTGGCCTCTATGTTAGCTATTTTTATGATTGCATGGTGTGAGAAGGTCCTTTTTTATCTTAAGGGTGCTCTGTATGTCTCCTGTGAAAGGATGTCCAAGTATTTTTCTATTTGAATAATTCTCTAAAGTTATTTCTCTGAAGAGGTTTCTAATAATTAGAGTTTGTACTTCTAGACCTTCTTCAACGCCTTTAATTTATGTTGGATAGTTTCATATAATCTCATATTTCTTGTATGTTGTAGTATTGTCTTCTCTATATTTTTACTGTGTTTGGGTTTTTTTCAATTTTTTATTGGTGCATTATATTCATACATTATATTGGGGTAAAAAACTTGTGTGGACATACATGTACACATCACCCATTTAGCCCCTACCCAATTCCCACCCATCCTCTCCCCATGCCTCCGTCCCTTGCTTGGCTTAGTGGTTGACTTCGATATGTTTAAGTACATTGTGTGCTTTGGAGAATTTCCTTCTTCCCTTCTCCCATCCCCTCATTTAGCTTGTCTTATTTTCTCCTCTATAGGATTTCCTTTTTCATCTAGAGTTCCTCCTATGGCCCATTTTTCCCTAGCTCTCACATATTAGAGAAAGCATCTATTTTCTTATTTTGTGTGACTGACTAATCTCACTTAGCATAATGTCCTCCAGTTCCATTAATTTCCCTGAAAATGATGTAATTGAGTTTTTTTTAATGGCTGAGTAAAACTCCATTATGTACATATCCCACAGTTTTGTAATCCATTCATCTGTTGATGGACATCTTGGCTGGTTCCTTAGTTTGGCTAAGGTGAATTGTGCAGCTATGAACACAGATACACATACATTAGTTTGGTAGTTTGTTTTCCTTTCTTTGGGGGTAGATACCCAGAAGTGGTATTGCTGAATCAAATGGTAGATTTGTTCCCATTATTCTGAGGATTCTCCATACTGTTTTTCAAAGTGGTTGCAGTAATTTGCAATACCACCAACAATGTTTTAGAGTTCCCACTTCTCCACATCCTCGCCAGCATTTGTTGTTTGTGTTGTAAATGATTGCCATTCTAGGTGGAGTTAGGTGAAATCTCAGGATAGTTTTAATTTGCATCTCCTGATTGACAATGATGTTGAGAATTTTTTCATGCATTTATTGACCATTTGATTTTCTTCTTTCGTGAGGTGTCTATTTAGTTTGCTTGCCCATTATTTTTGTAGTATACTTTAAAGTCATGTATTGTGATTCCTCCTGCCTGGTTTTTGTTGCTGAGAACTACTTTGGCTATTCAGAGCTTTTTGTTATTACAAACATGGAAGATCTTTCCATCTTTGCTGAATTTGTTGATCAGTTCTATAAGCTTTTTGGTTGAGTTTGTTGGGTTTTCTAAATATAGTATCATATCATCTGCAAATAGTGAAAGTTTAAGTTCTTCTTTTCCTGTTTGTACTCCTTTGATTTCCTTTTCTTGCCTTATTGCTCTGGCTAGAGTCTATATTGAAGAGAAGTGGTGATAATGGACATCCTTGTCTCGTTTCTATTTTTAGGGGGAATTCTTGAAGTTTTTTCCCCATTTAATATGATGTTGGTGGTGGGCTTATTTTAGATTGCCTTATGATGTTGAGATATGTTCCTTCTATTTCACTTCTCTGCATTGTTTTTAGCATAAATAAATGATGGATTTTATCAAATGCTTTTTCAGCATCTATTGAAATGATTATGTGAAAGTTTTGATTTTGTTTATATGATGAATTAAATGGATTGATTTTCAAATTTTGAACCAATCTTACATCCCTGGGATGAACCCTACCTGGTCATGGTGTATGATTTTCTTGATGTGGTTTTGAATGCGTGTTGCTAGTAGTTTGTTTAATAGTTTTGCATCCAAGTTTATCAGAGATATAGGCCTATAGTTTTTCTTCTTTTAACTGTCTTTATTCAGTTTGGGTATTAGTGTGATGTTGGCTTCATAGAATGCATTTGGGAGAGTCCCACTTTTTTCTCTTTCACAAAATAGTTTGAGGAGTATTGGGGTTAGCTCTTCTATAAAGGTTTTATAGAATTCACTTGGGAAACCATCTGGTCCTGGGCTTTTCATTGATGGTAAGCTCTTTATTGCTATTTCAATATGTTTGATTGTTATTGGTTTGTTTAAGTGTTCTATATCATCTTGACTCAGTTTAGGAAGGTAGTATTTATCTAGGAATTTGTCAATTTCCTCCAGATTTTCCATTTTTTTGGAGTATAGTTTTTCAAAGTAGTTTCTGATAATCCTCTGGATTTCTACACTGTCAGTAGTAATGTCTCCTTTTTCATCTCTTATCTTCATAATTTGGATTGATTCTTTTTTTTTTTAGTTAGGTTGGCTAGTGGTTTATCTATCTTGTTAATTTTTTAAAGAAAATAGCTTTTGGTTTTGTTGATTTTATGTATTTTTTTATTCTTTACTTCAGTAATTTCTGCTCTATTTTTAATAATTTTCTGTCTTCTATTGGTTTTGGGGTTTGATCATACCTACTTTTCAAGGGCTTTCAGGGGAGTCATTAGGTTATTTAATGAAGATTTTCTGTTTTTCTTGTGTGAGTACTCAGTGCTATAAAATTTCCTCTTAATACTGCCTTCAATGTGTCCCAGAAGTTTTCATATGTTGCATCTTTATTTTCATTTGTTTTTAGAAATATCTTTATTTTACCTCTCATATATTCTATGACCCATTCTTCATTCAGAAGTTCAGTGTTTAGTCTCCACATGTTTATGTTGTTTCTTTGGGTCTTCTTATAGTTGATTTCTAGTTTCATTCCATTATGGTCTGAAATGACACAGAGAAGTATGTAACATTTTTTAATTTGCTAGTGCTCATTTTGTGTCCCAGGATGTGATCTGTTTTAGTGAAGGTTCTGTGAGCAGCTGAGGAAAATATAAATTCTGCTGTAGTTGGGTGAAATATTTTATATGTGTCCAACAGGTCCATTTGGTTAATGGAGTTCTTTAGTTCCTAGGCATCTTTACTGACCTTTTGTCTGTAAGATAGGTGTAATGGTGTGAGAGGTATGTTGAAGTCTCCCAGTAGTATTGTATTGGGACTTATGTGTGACTTCATGTCACAAACAGTTTCTTTTATGAAAGTAGCTGCAACTATGTTTGGGGCATAGATGTTGATTATTATTTCCTCTTGCTGGATTATTCCTTTTACAAGTAAAATATGACCTTCTTTGTTTCTTCTAATAAGTTTGGGTTTGAAGTCTAACTTGGCTGATATCATAGTTGCTACTCCTGCTTGCCTTAGAGTTCCATTAGCATGGATTACATTGCTCCAGCCCTTTACCTTGAGTTTGTTCCTATCTTTACTTGTAAGGTGTGTTTCTTGTAAGCAGCAGATGGATGGATTCTGGTTTTGTAATCCATTTTGACACTTTATGTTTTTTTATTGGGGAGTTGAGGCCATTTATATTCAGTGTGATTATAGAGAGATAATTTTTAATTCCTAACATGCTAAGATTTTATTTCTGTTTAAAAAAACTGTTTATTCTTCTTTGCTTGGTTGTCTGCTGGATGGGAGAACTTGTTTCTTTGATTTTGGCATGTATTACCTATTTCTTCTTTGTACTTAATATCCTTCAGTATTTTCTCTAGCACTGGTTTTGAAGACATAAATTCTTGCATTTCTGTTTGTCATGGAAGCTTCTTATTTCCCCGTCTAATTTGATAGATAGTTTTGCTGGGTAGAAAATTTTGGGCTGGAAATTGCTTTCTTTCAGAGTTTAAAATATGTCTTCTCTGGGTTCTTCCCTGGGTCACCACGACTTTACTTAGGGTGTCTGTATCTCGAGTCTGTGGTAATCTCAGTCAAAACTACTCCTTTACTGGCTTGTATTGCAAAGTCTCAGACCCAGGATGTTAATTGAGACTGATCAAGATTTGGGGCATGCTGGGTTTGAAATTTTCCCTTGGGAAGCTGCAACTAGGATGTGGTATGTCTGCCACTGCTACTCCTTCACTGGATTGGACTGTAAAACCTCAGACCCAGGGAGATTATCAAAGCTGTGCATGTCCTTGGGGAGGCAGTGCTGGGATTTCTCCTTTAGGGGCAGCAATTTTACTTATGGTTGTTGAGTAGGCTAATCTAGAGCTATTGTGGGTGCCATGAACTGGCCACCACTGTTGGCAATATGGCGCTGCAGCCACGCTGCCAGCCATGAGGCTGGCCTATTTCTTTTCTGGTTTTGAGCTCCGTTCCAAGTCCCTGGAGGGCGTGCTGAGCTTGGCCACTGGGCATTTTAGATGTTCTTTGAGGTGAAAGAACTGCTTAATAATACCCAAATGACCTGCAGCTGCTCACTTCAGCTCCTTGTTTACCTTTCTTCTCAGGAGCCTGGTCTTGTGAGGGAAGATGGTGCCAGCATGGCGTCCAATGCCACAATGCAGACTGGTTTCTTTTCTGGTCTCTGGTTGTTCTTCTAGCCTTCTTTTTCTCTGTCCCTTGTATTTACAGTTGTTATTTCTCTGCTGATGGTGTTTTCTGGCTATGAAAAGCGCCAATTCTGTGGCAACTGAGATCGAGTGTTAGCAGGACTCATAAACACTGCTTTTTTTGGTCACCATCTTCCTGGAAGCTCGGTGTTTGGGGTTTTTAATGAAGTGTCTTCCAAAATAAGATCTTGTTTTCTGTGTTGTCTTGCCCATGAGAGTTGGTTTCTATTGCAATCTTCAATTCATTTATTGACTCTTTCATTTCATTCAAAGACTCTTTCTGGTTCTTTCTCAGAGCCTTAATTTTTTCCTTCCCTTCCTGTACAGGTTCTTTGAGACCTTTCATCATATAGAAGATAAAAATTCAGAATGCTCCTTGAATTTCTTGTTCAGTTGTCAGAGTTTAATTTTTCTTGCTGTTCCTCATTCTCATGTTTTCAAAATTCTCCAGTTTGTGTTCCTGTTGTCTTGGCATCTTCTTCCTCTTTGTGGGTGAGTCTTGTCATTTCTTTATAATGGATACATTTAGTCCCTCCAGGGAGTGCCTCTCTGGTGGTCTCCTCTGAAACAGGCAGACTCTGACAATCAACTAACACATTTTGGGTTGTAACAAAAAATTCGGGTTTTGTGGCTGAGACAAGGCAGGTCTACAGGAAGGAATCCCTACACTGAAAGACCTGCTCCAGAGAAAGGGTGGATCCAGTCTGGTCAAAAAATTGGATATAAAATGTCCTGGATCCAGAAAAAACCTCAGGTGACTTCCTTTCAAGTCACGCCCCCATACTACCTCTGGTATAGGGCTTTATTAACTCTGTCCCATATTTCCATCTTTGTAATAGTAAAAAAAATGGCTCAAGCTCATAGGAGTTCAGGCTATTGTTTTCTACACATAGCTCAGAACAAGAACTCATGGCTATACCTGACTGTTACAATGTTGGGAGCCCAAGAGGGTCCACAGAACAGGTCCTCCACCATAATATTCATTGGTTGTGTTAATGTTATTGTAAGGTGTGTCATGAACATGATAACTTCTGTGGGTTCTTGGCTTCCATAGCAAAAATAATTTTAGCATGCACCAGTCAGAGATAGGCAGAGATTTTAATTTAACCAAAATATGAATACATATTAAGGGGAAATGTGGGCCATCTTAAGACAGCATGAGAGTGGCCATGGGGAGAGATGCCAAGAACTCAAAACATTGCCCAAAATAGCCCCAAATGGCCCCAAAATGGATCAGAATGGCCCAAGATTTCCCTCAAATGCCCATAGCATCTCAGAGCTCTACTTTCTTATAGGGCTTATTAGAGAGAGGTTGACCATGTCTCATGGGATGGCAGGCTCTTTCTTTGAAGCTTTCTGGTTCACAGAAGATAATTCCTTTGGGCCAGGAGTCAGAGACAGGAGATCAGGAGCTGTGGGGTGTGTGACTCTGTTAACAAAAAGTGTGACTTTTGAGGATCTCCCTGGAGGGGAACAGAACTTTGACAAAGGGTAAAGCTCTCAGGTTTTAAACACCTCTGGAATTTCCTGAGCTATCCTATTTTAATTTAAAATGTGGGCCTGGCTTCTTAAGAATAACCAAGCTTTGTCAACTGAAAATTTCAGATTTTAAAATCTTATCTTCCTTTTCTTCCCAATGTGTCTTCTTTCTACCTAAAATTTTATTTCTTTTATTCTACCATATCAGGTGCACTGGGAAACCTTTCTCAAAATATTTCATTGAAGTCTTTTCCTTAAAACAGTCAAATAGACCCTCTTTCCTGCTAGAGAAAATAAATATAATTTCTCATAACAAACCTATCCCTTTTTGCTACATAAAAATCATCCATGTGGCTGACCCTGTCAGTGTTCCATCCCCATTAACCTTGATCTATTCACTTGAAGGGACCATAGACCCTTTTCTTGCCAGTTGACAGCTTCTCATCTAAAGCACCTAGTCTTTCTTCTCAGTCTGGGGATTTCGTCCAGGATCAAGGTTCCAGGAGGACTCTTCTACTAATAAAGGGAGAGATGGTGGATAAATATGCACTTCCCTTGCCTTTCCTGGGAAAGTCCTGAAATATATTCTATTCAGTCACCCAAGATTCTAGGTAGGAATGAACCCCAGATGCCCACATGTGTTGTAATGCCCTTATTGTTGGTCCCTTTCTCTCCTGGGTTTCACTGTGTCAACTCCTCCATGGTGCATACTGGGATCCAAGATCCCACATTTAAAAGCTTATCTAAGAAAGAAAACTGAAAAGGAAAAACAATATGTCACAATTAGCTAATGAACTATTCACTACAAATCATCATGTACTTTATGTGGACAACACAACAGTTTATGGAATTAATTTAAACATCTGACTACTCCACTTCCCACACACCCACCTTCTTTCTGAGTCATTATGATCCCTCCCAGCCCCTTTGAAAATTCTCTTCATGAATCTCAATACAAATAGGCTTCCAGTCCCTATTTTTTGGTAGTTTCATTATTTTATTTATTTTATTATTATTCTTTATTCTTTATTATTTTATTATTTTATTTATTATTTTATTATTTGGTGTTTTATTATTACTTCAAGGAAGTAATAGCAGAAAAATTTTCAAACATAGAGCAAGAGGTTGATACACAGGTCCAGGAAACTTATAGAACTCCCTTTAGACAGGATCAGAAAAGAGGATCCCCATGCCACATAATTGTCAAAATGACCAATCTGGAAGCCAAGGAGAGAATTTTAAAGGCAACAAAAACAAAAGGCCAAGTGACATTCAGAGGCAAACCAATTAGAATCACTCTAGAATTCCCAAATCAAGTCATGAAAGCCAAAACAGCACGGAGTAACATATTTCAAAATCTGAAAGAAAACAATTACCAGCCAAAAATTTCCTACCCAGCAAAACTATCAAATTAGATGGGGAAATAAAAAGCTTCCACGACAAACTGAAACTGAAGGAATTTATGTCTTCAAAACCAGCGCTAGAGAAAATACTCAAAGAGATTAACTACAAAGAAGAAATAGGTAATACACGCCAGAACAAAAGAAACAAGATTTCCCATCTAGCAGACAACTAAGCAAAGAAGAATAAACAGTATCTCAAACAGAAATAAAATCTTAACATGTTAGGAATTAAAAATTATCTCTCTATAATCACACTTAATGTAAACAGCCACATACCCAGTACAAAGACAAAGAGTGGAAAAATGAATTAAAAGCCAGAATCCATCCATCTGCTGCTTACAAGAAGCACACCTTACAAGTAAAGATAGGAACAAATGCAAGGTAAGGGCTGGAGCAAGGTAATCCATGCTAATGGAACTCTAAGGCAAGCAGGAGTAGCAACTATGATATCAGCCAAGTTAGACTTCAAACCCAAACTTATTAGAAGAAACAAAGAAGGTCATATGTTACTGGTAAAAGGAATAATCCAGCAAGAGGAAATAACAATAATCAAAAATTATGCCACAAACAGAGGTGCAGCTCCTTCCATAAATCAAACTCTTTGTGACATGAAGTCACACATAAATCCCAATACAATACTACTGGGAGACTTCAACACACCTCTCACAACATTAGACCAATCTTACAGACAAAAGGTCAGTAAAGATGCCTCAGAAATAAAGTTCACCATTAAACAAATGGACCTATTGGTCACATATAGAATATTTGACTCAACAGCGGAGTTTACATTTTTCTCAGCTGATCACAGAACCTTCTCCAAAATAGATCACATCCTGGGAAACAAAATGAGCACTAGCAAATTAAAAAAATATTACATACTTCCCTTTGTCATTTCAGACCATAATGGAATGAAACTAGAAAGCAACTATAAGAAGACACAGAGAAACAACACAAATATTTGGAGACTGAACACCACACTTCTGAATGAAGAATGGGTCATAGAATATGTGAGAGGTGAAATGCAGAAATTTCTCGAAACAAATGAAAATAAAGATACAACATATAAAATCTTCTGAGACACATTGAAGGCAGTATTAAGAGGGAAATTTATAGCACTGAGTGCTCACATAGGAAAAACAGAAAATCTTCAAATAAATAACCTAACCACACACCTCAAAGCCCTTGAAAAGAAGGAACAATTGAACACCAAAGACAATAAAAGAGAGGAAATTACTAAAATTAGAGAAAAATTAACGAAATAGAGAATAAAAAAGAATACAGAAAGTCAACAAAACCAAGAGATGGTTTTTTGAAAAAATAACAAGATAGGTAGACCACTAGCTAATCTAACTATAAAAAAGAGAGAATCAATCCATATTATGAAGATAATAGATAAAAAGGAGACATTACTACTGACAGTGTAGAAATCCAGAGGATTATCAGAAACTACTTTGAAAAACTATACTCCAAAAAATGGAAAATCTGGAGGAAATTGACAAATTCCTAGATAAATACAACCGTCCTAAACTAGTCAAGAAGATATAGAACACTTAAACGAACCAATAACAATCAAATATATTGAAATAGCAATAAAGAGCTTACCATCAATGAAAAGCCCAGGACCAGATGGTTTCCCAAGTGAATTCTATAAAACCTTTATAGAAGAGCTAACCCCAATACTCCTCAAACTATTTTGTGAAATAAAAAAAACCAGGACTCCCCAAATACATTGTAAGAAACTAACATCACACTAATACCCAAACTGAATAAAGACACTGCAAGGAAGGAAAACTACAGGCCTATATCTCTGATGAATTTGGATGCAAAACTATTAAACAAAATACTAGCAACACACATTTAAAACCACATCAAGAAAATCATACACCATGATCAGGTAGGATTTATCCCAGGGATGCAAAGCTGATTCACCATATGAAAATCATTCCCTGTGATTCATTATATAAACAGAATCAAAGACAAAAATCACATGATCATTTCAATAAACACTGAAAAGCATTTGATAAAATCCAACATTCATTTATGATAAAAAACACTGCAGAGAATTGGAATAGAAGGAACATATCTCAACATCATAAAGGCAATCTAAAATAAGCCCACCACCAACATCATATTAAATGGGGAAAAAACTTCAAGAATTCCCCCTAAAAACAGGAACAAGACAAGGATGTCCATTATCACCACTTCTCTTCAATATAGTGCTAGAGACTTTAGCCAGAGCAATAAGGCAAGAAAAGGAAATCAAAGGAGTACAAATAGGAAAAGAAGAACTCAAACTTTCACTATTTGCAGATGATATGATACTATATTTAGAAAACCCAACAAACTGAACCTAAAGGCTTATAGAACTTATTAACAAATTCAGCAAAGTATCTGGATACAAAATCTTAAAAAGTCAGAAGCTTTTCTGTACACCAACCATAAATGCACTCAAAAAGAAATTTAGAAAACACTTCCACTCAGGATCTCCCACAAAAAAAAAAAATCCATCCTTCCAAAAGTGACCTATATATTCAACACAATGTCCATTAAACTACCAAGATCATTCCTCACAAACATAGAAAAATCAGTCTTAAATTTATTTGAAATAACAAAAAGCCCAGAATAGCCAAAGTAGTTCTCAGCAACAAAAACCACGCAGGGCGAATCACAATAATATGACTTTAAACTATCCTTCAAAGTCATTGTTAATAAAAAAAAAGCATGGTACTTGCACAAAAACAGATACATAGACCAGTGGAGCAGAATATAAGACCCAGAAACAAGCCCACACACTTTCAGCCAATTGATTTTTGAAAAAGAGGCCAAAAACATACACTGGAATAAAAGATAGCCTATTCAACAAATGGTATTGGCAAAACTGGTTAACCATATGCAGAAAACTGGAAATTCTTCCCACTTTTTCACCCTGCACAAGAGTCAATTCAAGATGGATCAAAGACTTGGAAATCAAACCAGAGACCTTGAACCTCCTTGAAGAGGGAATAGGTCCAATACTACAACACATAGGCATAGATAAACTTTTTCTCAACAAGACCAAAAAGGCATAACAAATTAAAAGGTGAATCAACACGTGAGATTGCATGAAACTGAAGAACTTCTGTTCAGCAAAGGAAACTGTCAAGAACCTCAGTTGAGAACCAACACAATGGGAGAAGATTTTTTCCACCTACACCTCCTATAGAGGACTAATATCTATAATATACAGAGAACTCAAGAAACTCAACACTAAGAAAACAAAGCATGCAATAACAAAATGGGCAAGTGAGCCAAATAGACATTCCACAAAAGAAGAAATTCAAATGGCCAATAAGTGCATGAAAAATGCTCAACATCACTGGCAATCAGAGAGATGCAAATCAAAACTACCCTAAGATTTTACCTAACTCCAACTAGAATGACAATCATTGAAAACACAAACAACAGATGCTGGCAAAGATGTGGAGAAGTGGGAACTCTAAAACATTGTTGGTGGGATTGCAAATTAGTGCAACCACTTTGGAAAACAGTATGGAGAATCCCCAGAAGAATGGAAACAGATCTACCATTTGATCCAGCAATACCACTTCTGGGTATCTACCCAAAATAAAGGAAACAAAACTACCAAACTAATGCATGTGTATCTATGTTCATAGCTGCAAAATTCACCATAGCCAAACTATGGAACCAGCCAAGATGTCCATCAACAGATGAATGGATTGCAATACGGTGCGATATGTACACAATGGAATTTTACTCAGCCATCGAAAAAAAAAATACTCAATAGCATCATTTTTAGGGAAATGGATGGAACTGGAGGACATTATGCTAAGTGAGATTAGTCAGTCACAAAAAGAAATCAGATGCTTTTCTTAATATGTGAAAGCTAAGGAGAAATGGGTCATAGGAGGAACTATAGATGAAAAAGGAAATCCTATAGAGGAACAAACAATACAACCTAAAAGAGGAGAAAGGAAGGGGAAGAAGGAAAATCTCTAAAACACACAATGTACTTAAACATATCAAAGTGAACCACTAAGCCACACAATGGATGGAGGGATATGGAGGGAATGGGGTGAGAATTGGGTAGTGGTTAAATCGGTGATGTATACATGTATGTACACACAAATTTTTTACCCTAATATGATGTATTAATATAATGCACCAATAAAATTTAAGAAAAATAAAGAAAGTAGAGCTCTGAGGAGCTTTGGGCCATTTGGGGCAGATCTGGGGCAGCTTTTGCAGATCTTGGCCTCTCTTCCTGCAGCTGCTCATGCTTTTTGAGATGGCCTCTGTTTCCCTTGAACATGTATCTTTACTCGAATTAAAGCCTCTACCTTTATCTCTGACTGGTGTGAGTTGAAATTCTTTTCTCCATGGAAGCCAAGAATTCATAGAAGTTATTTTGTTGTCCATGGCAGCAGGAAATTGGGATTCTCTTGTTGTCACTATTCCTCCTGCCCCACCTCCACTTCACTGCTTTGTCATTCTTGCAATTTTCCTAGAGTAGTGACAATAATATAGGAAAGAACAGAGTTTTTCTGGCCAAGCAGAGGTAGCCTTGAGTTCCACAACTCAGAACATCTCCAAGTTGGCTGCATATGATTTTGGACCATGCCTTAATGGGCCTTAGCCCCATAGCATTTAATAATGACTCAGAACAATGAATTGCTCAAGAACCTCTGGTCTCTTCCCACAGGCAAAATAGAAGCATGGAGAAAAAGTGGGGGCTTGTTGAGAAAGCAGCTCTGCTTGGCCAGTCTTCTCTACTTTGTCTGCTGCCACCATGAGCTGCAGAAAGGAAAGTTTGAACTGGTTTCTTTGTTTTCTCCCTTTACCAAGATGAAAAAATTTCTTTCTTTCTTTCTTTCTTTCTTTCTTTCTTTCTTTCTTTCTTTCTTTCTTTCTTTCTTTTGCCCTTCTTCTAGGGAAATATCTAGTTTGGTTAAAGAAAATTAAAACAACTTAGTGGATAAACCTCCAATTTGAACATCTAGGCTTGGATCCAGGCTTCACACACTTATGGTCAGTGTTGATTTTATCAGCCCATAGGCCCCAATATTCTACCAGTGGAGTGGGTACAAAGAATTCCTCATTATGAATGAACTGATGTTATGAGAGAAAGTGAACTGGCTTTTCACAACTGCTTTCTTCTCCCTGTTTTCTCACACACTCCAACCTTCTCTGTGGTATTACCATAACGCTCATTAAAACACAGAGTAAATCCAGGCATGGTGGCACATGCTTGTAATCACTGCACTTGGGAGGCAGAGACAGGAGGATTGCACAGGTTTAAAGCCATGCTTGCTGACTTAAGAGACCCTGTTTCCAAATAAAAATATAAAAATAGGTGTCTGCGAATGTAGCCCAGACGTAAAAGGGTTTCCAGGAACCCCAGTACCACCAAAAACAAAACAAAACAAAAAACACAAAGTAAAAATACCCACCATTCATGTCTAAGGAAATTGCTGTTTCCAACCAAAAGAAAAAGCACATACTGGAAAAAAAAATCGCTGTGAGTAAGCGCACACTATGCTGTCACCAAGAATAAAGTCATATGTTAGGACAGCAAATGTCTTCCCCAAAGAGCCCATGAGGCAGCGTGGTAGGAGTGGTGTTTGGAAGGTGCAGTTGGCACCTGGGAGCCAAACATGCTTGTATGCCCAGCAGTGGCCTGTGCCAGCAGTTTAGCTGCTGAGGTGTAGCCCTGGTGCAGCCTTCAAAGTAGAAAAAAACAAAGAGATGGCTGGGCAGGGGAAGCCCACCTGCAGGCAGGAGTGGTCCCTGGGCTGCAGATGACTCAGGGCCAGAACAGAACTCTGGGAAGTAGAAACAACAGGGATAGAACTTCCCAGGCAGAAAAAAGAGGGCTGAGGGTGGAGCACAAAGGGTGGCTCATGGGAAGAGGCTTGAGTGCCCAGGACCTCCCTGAGATAGTGCCTAGCTCACCTGCCTCTGCAGCAAGAACCCCAGGGAAGAAACACCCTCATTCCAGAGGCCTGCAGTAGTGATGCTTGTAGTGTTATTATTGTCGTTACTGTCACTAGATAACTGCATATAGGGACAGGGCCATCGTCTGGGTCTCTCTGAGCCTGCACATGCCCCATCACCTCCTCTGCCACAGTGCGTGAGACAGGCTGGCCTGAGCCTGTGCCCAGCACCTACCCTCCTGCCCAGTGGGAAGTGTGGCAATACCTGAACATGGGTACCCACTGTCCATGCAGGAAGGGGGGCACTGGTGAAAGAAATCATTGACCTTTACCTCCTTCAGCACCTGTTCAGCTGCACAGTGTAGAGTTCCTTAGGATCACACACACCACATATACGTACTCACACATGCATGCACACACACTCACACACACATACACATTTCTGGGAAACAATATTAGGTATATTTCTGGTCTCAATAGACTAAGATATTTTATTTTGTTTGTTTCATTTTTTTGGTACTCGATATTAAACCCAGGGGAGTTCTACCTCTGAGCTACCTCTCAAACCTATTTTATTTTATTTTATTATTGTTAATTTTTTTTGGTGGTACTGGGGATGGAACCCTTCTATCTCCAGGCTACACTCCAAGACCTATTTTTTTTATATTTTATTTCGAAACAGGGTCTCTTAAGCCAGCAAGGCTGGCTTCTAACCTATGTGATACTCCTGTTTCCACCTCCCAAGTGGGGATTACAAGCGTGTGCCACCATGCCCAGCTCAACCCTATTTTATTTTGAAACAGAGTCTCACTAAGTTGTTGAAGCCTTCATTAAATTTTCACATCCTGTCTCAGTCTGCCATCCTCCTGTCTCAGCCTCTAAAGTATTGGGATTACAGGTGCTATGATAGTTTTAACCACAGCAACCCTCTGCTTGAGGAGTATTATGATCTCCCACAATGATAGCCTCCCATCTCTTATTTCTATTAAAAACAATCTAGGAAATGTGCTTTTGGTGCACTTGCTTGTGTATCACAAAGTTCTAGAAGAAAAGCATAGTCATATCTATACTAATATATGTAATTTTAAAAAAACACTCTGAGGAATGATTAAAATTTCAGTAAAATCTGAGGAATTGCTGACACATTAACTGAACACATATTTCCACTTGAAGAACTGCCTCATTTCATTTCACATCTTGGTTTAGGCCCCACCTAGCAATTTGCATTTCATATTCATCTGCTTTGCCAAAAGGTCAAAAGAAGTTCAATTTATTCATTCTTCATAATACTATCTAACTGTTTTTTGAGGTGGAATCTACAGTCTATAAGGTAACTATATGAAAAATGATTCTGTTAACCACTGGAAGATTCTTTTTTGTTAACCACCTGGAAGATTCTTGCAAGTCCCTCATTATTGCTTTATAAGCTAAATATACAGAAGGCTTCTGGAACTTTCACATTTTATCTAACAACTCTTTCAGAACCAGCGGGGCTGAATTATCACTTATTTTAGGAAGTACTCTTCATTTCCCACCATTTGGAAGTGTTGCTGGTGTTTGCTTCGAGCAGATGCCCCCACTTGAGAGAGATTGGCCATAGTTACTCTTAGGGTTTAGGGTCTAACGTGTTCTGTAAGGAGATGAAGGATAAAAGCTTATTTTCATGTAAGGGTTTGGCTTGTTTTCACTTTAAACATAGAAGAAAAGCAGAAGGGTTTGATGGGTATGGATGCTGCTTATTGAAGTCCCTCAATGAACAACTCTGTGTCCAAAATTAGTTTCTAATATTGGGATCAGCTGAGGAAGAGTCAGGCAGTTCTCCTGACTTCCCACAGCCAGTGCATCCTTTTATATTAAGGGTTTAAACAAAGCAAAGCACAAGAAGGTCACAAGTTAAGTTTAGGGATACAAGTTGTTTTAGGAAAGGGAGGTTAAAAGCTAGGTTTAGGGAGTGGCAGTCACAAGTTAAGACTAAGGAGGGAAAAGGTAAACATTTTCTAGGAGAATAAGATGTCAAGGTCTACCTTTTGGTTCCATACGGTCTAAGAAAGCTTGTCTACTTGTAGACAATTTCTACTTAGCATGTATATGGCTAAGCTGGTCCAAAATGGTGACCTTACCAAGTAGGCTAAGATAGCTTCCAACAGAAGGAAATGGAATGAGGTCACTGATAGTAATTGAAAACAGGCCTTCATTTATCAGCCTGAGAAATGGGTGGTAGTGTGGAATTAGGAATGCTCTTTAGCATGTCATCATCTGAAGAGCCTGGTTGGTAAGTGGCCCACCAAGAAACTTATGATTCTGAATGGCCTATTTCTGGGGTTCTAAGCTCCAGTGTCTATAGGAATCAGGCCAGTCATTTAAATAGGGTGGGGAGTACTTGTGGCCAGTTGGAAAGTTTAGGTCCCCTGCCACAGTGGCACCTTAATCAGCTCTAAACAATTTCATCCAGTGTCATCCTGTGTTGCTAAATGTTGTTTTTTCACAGAAGATGGAAATCTATATTTTTATAAGCAAACTTTCAATACCATAGGATTACTAAAGTATGTTTGTGTGCCAGCTTCTGTCACTGTGATGAAGTACCTGAGATAATGAGCTTAAAAGGAGAAAAGGGTTATTTGACTCATAGTTTCATAGGTTTTAGTCTATGGTTACTTGACCTTGTTGCTTTGTGCCTGTGGTGGCACAGTACATCAAGGCAGGAATGCATGGCAGAATAGGTCTGAATGGTATTTGTGAGGCAAAGAGAGAGAAAGAAAAAAGGCCAGAGTCCCAATCCTCTTCAAAGACATACCCCAATGGGCCTCATCTAATCAGTTGAAAGCCCTAAAGCAAATGCTGAAATTTCCCAAAGCAGAAAGAAATTTGCCTCAAGACTGCAACATGGAAACTATTCCTGAAGTCAGGCTTGGTAGTGTATGCCTATAATTCCAGTACTTGGGAAGCTGAGACAGGAGGATCAGAGGTTCCAGGCTAGTCTCAGCTACTTAGTGAGACCCTGTCTCAAAAATAAAAAGCAAAGAGGGTTGGGGCTGTAGCTCAGTGATATACTGCCCCCTGGTTTCAATCCCTAGCACCAAAACAAACAAATTTTGCCCGAGTTTCTAGCCTACAGACTTAAAACTACAAGTTCCTTAAAACTTCCAGATGGATTCAAGAAATGTGAAAGCAGAGAAGACTCCAAGATAGAACCCAGAGAAGAACTGATAATTGAAGCCAGTAAAGTAGGAACAGCAGAAATTATAGTGATCCAGCTCCTGCTAAAAAGAGTGACTTCTACTCAACACCATGCAAGTGAGCCACATGGATGTAGAAATCTGGTTTTATCACTCAGTGTGATTAATGGAAGTCAAAAAAAATTTCTTATGGGAAATCACTGTTGAAAGAATTTTGAGAAGGTATAGATTTTGAGCAGCCCATAAAAGTGCAATCTTCAATGAGGAATAGGAAGTACCAGGTTTGAAGCATATAAAATAGGCATAAGACCCCTTTTATATTCAGGGACCTCCCTACAAAGAGAGAAAAAATACAGCTCATACGTCTGAAATCCTCTGAAGAAAATAAATGATGGTAATTTTTGTTAATCAAGAGGCATTTATTTGGTGGCACACACTTGTAATCCCAGCATTTAGGAGGGTGAGACAGGAGGATCACGGTTCACAGACAGCCTCAGCTACTTAGTGAGACACTTTGCAGCTCAATGAGATCCTCTTTTGAAATAAAAGAATAAAAAATAGGGCTGGATGTGTAGCTCAGAGGTAGAATGCTCCTGGATTTTATCCTCTGTTTGAAAAAAAACATTTATTTTTATTTAATTACAGTATTTATTGTTTTAATGCTTTGAGGAAATGTGGAGAGAAGATGTTTCAACTTTTTATTGATTTTTATTTATATCATGCATTTGAATCCTTTCAGATATATTCTTCGATACATATAAGTAAATGGAGTTTTCATGATAACCTCCTGAAAATTCAAGCTAGGTTATTTTGGTCTTGCTACTTTTAAAGGGCATTAGAGTTCACAGAATAAAGACAAGAAGGAACAAATGATAAAGATGAAAAGCAAGCCCTTATACGTAGGAGTCAGGCTTGTGTAGAATATATGATTAGGTGACAGGAGGCATGGATGTGAATCATAAAATTGCATAGCATTTTTCCCCTAGGAAAGAAGGTTCAATGAAACAGACCAATTTATCATTGAAAGTGATATAAATGCTGGTTAGTATTATCAAAGGATAGAAAGTTTGACTGATTATGATATTTTCAAAAGCAGCTAATTGCTGAAAATGTATTTCCCCTACTTTTCAGTGCATTCTGATGTTAGAGCAAATTTGATGATTCATGTACTTGAACAAAAATATGTGTTATTATATAAGAGTGTGGAAATGATTAAACTGTCATTTGGATGTCTCTCATTTCCTAGTTCATTATGCAAAGTTTTCTCTTCTTTTAATAGTGAAAATATCCTTTGGCTAAAAAGGTTTTAGGTAAATCATATGTACTAAGAATTCAGCACCAAAAATAATAACACTCTAATTATGGAAGATTCCATGAGAATATGAAGAGTGCCACATGGCACTAATAACATCAATAAGAGAAAATACTTTTTCATTCAGCAAATGAAAAGCAGATGCTGTTGGCTGCAGGACCACATTGGATATAGATGAGGTTCTCTGGGAGGTTGTTCTCCAGGGTTCTTTTGTGACCCTATTCAGTTTGCTCTTCTATAAAATCATAGAATGAAATAGAATAATGATTCTTACTTTGGCTGCACATTGCAGTCACCTGAGGAAATTTAAAAATATATTGATGTTTGTCAAATTTTTTAAAATAATTTTTTTAGGCTGGTGGGGCACCCTTAGGTGATCCCCTCCCCACCCAGAAGGGCCCTGTGGTCCAGGCCCCTGGCCCCGACCCTGGGCGGGTGGGTAGGCCCTGGCGGGGGACCCTTCAGCGACCCTCTCTCCACCCGTCTGGGCCTCTGGCCCAGACCCTGGGCGGGTGGGGAGGCGTTGGTGGGGCACCCCTAGGCGAATCCCTTTCCACCCAGAAAGACCCTGTAAAAAAGGAAAAGAAAAAGAAAAAAGGAAAATATCGGAGAGGGGTCAAGGAGGTGGCGGATGCCAGGATACTGGAGATGCAGACAAAAATTATCCAAATGAACTGGAATTATTGGAAAAATTCCCCACTAAGGAGGACTGCTTCTTCTCTACATTGTTAAGAATCTTGGACATCACCTGTAAGGAGAGAGACTTTAGGAGAAAGACGGTGCTGAAAGCGGTCTCCATGTTGGCGGTGGAGACTTGTATTCAGGAGAAGCAGATATTGAAGCCTACCAACCTTATTTTTTTTTTTTTTGAGAAATTACACCAAAGGTTGAATGCTACCGTCACGCATGCTTAGGAAGACTTGACAACATTCAGAGTGGAAAAAAAGCTTGGGAAAGATTTGAAATGGTGGAGGCAGTGGCAATGGCAGTGGCCAGTACTCAGGGGAGGCAGAGATCTGATGCATTACACCTGGAACCTTTGAAGTAATGAACCCAGAGGCAGAATGTTGCCACCATGCACCCTCAAGAACGTGGGACAAATGGTTGGTTTGGCAAAGAGGGTGCTCGGATTAGAGCCTGCCATGGGGTGAGGCAGGTGACGGACACAGCAAAGCTGGGATTGGAGCCTGTCTTGAGGCACGGCTGGTGCTGGAGCCTCCGAGGCCAGGATCGGAGCCTGCTGAGTGGTTAGGCCAGTGCTGGGGCCAGTGAAGCCGGGATTGGATCATGCTGTGAGGCAAGGCCGGTGCTGGGGCCTCCGAGGCTGGGATTGAAGCCTGCCAAGGGGTTGGGCAGGTACCAGGGCCAATGGCCGGCATTGGAGCCAGCTGTGAAGCAAGGCTGCTACTCAGGCCTCCGAGGCCAGGATCAGAGCCTGCCAAGGGGTTAAGCTGGTGCCGGGGCCAACGGCTGGCATCGGAGCCTTCCATGAGGCAAGGCTGCTATTGAGGCCCCCGAGGCCAGGATCGGAGCCTGCCAAGGGGTTAGGTTGGTGCTGGGGCCAGCAAGGCCGGGATCGGAGCCTGCCGAGGGGTTAGGCTGGTGCTGGAGCCAGCAAGGCTAGGATCGGAGCCTGCTGTGAGGCAAGGCCAGTGCTGGGGCCTCCAAGGCCGGGATTGGAGCCTGCCAAGGGGTTAGGACGGTGCTGGGGCCACTGGCCGGCATCGAAGCCTTCCGTGAGGCAAGGCCGCTATTGAGGCCTCCGAGGCCGGGATCAGAGCCTGCTGCGAGGCAAGGCCGGTGCTGGGGCCGCCGAGGCCGGGATCAGAGCCTGCTGAGGGGTTAGGCCAGTGCCGGGGCCATTGGCCGACATCTGAGCCTTCTGTGAGGCAAGGCCACTATTGAGGTCTCAGGCCGGGATTGGAGCCTGCCGAGGGGTTAGGCCAGTTATGGGGTCAGCGAGGCCGGGATCGGAGCCTTCCATGTGGCAAGGCCCGTGCTGGGGCCTCCCAGGCCGGGATCGGAGCCTGCTGAGGGGTCAGGCTGGTGCCAGGGCCAGCGTGGCCGGGATCGGAGCCTGCCGTGAGGCAAGCCCGGTGCTGGGGCCTCCGAGGCCAGGACCAGAGCCTGCTGAGGGGTTAGGCCGGTGCCGGGGCCAGTGGCCAGCATCGGAGCCTTCCGTGAGGCAAGGCTGCAATGAGGCCTCCGAGGCCGGGATCGGAGCCTGCCAAGGGGTTAGGCTGGTGCTGGAGCTAGCGAGGCTGGCACTGGAGCCTGCCGTGAGACAAGGCCGGTGCTGGGGCCTCCGATGCTGGGATCGGAGCCTGCTGAGGGGTTAGGCCGGTGTCGGGACCAGCGGCCTGCAATGGAGCCTGCCACGAGGCAAGGTCGGTGCCAGGGCCTCCGAGGCCGGGATTGGAGTCTGCCAAGGGGTTAGGCCAGTGCCGGGACCAGCGGCCAGCATCAGAGCCCTTCCGTGAGGCAAGGCCGCTATTGAGGCCTCTGAGGCCGGGATCGGAACCTGCCGAGGGGTTAGGCCAAAGCTGGGGCCAGCGAGGCCGGGATCAGAGCCTGCCATGAGGCAAGGCCGGTGCTTGGGCCTCCGAGGCTGGGATCAGAGCCAGCCGAAGGGTTAGGTCGGTGCCGGGGCCACAGGCCGGCATCGGAGTCTTCTGTGAGGCAAGGCCGCTATTGAGGCCTCTGAGGCCGGGATCGGAGCCTGCCGAGGGGTGAGGCCAGTGCCGGGGCCAGCGAGACCAGAATCGGGGCCTCCCATGAGGCAAGGCTGATGCTTGAGCCAGCGAGGTCTGGATCAGTCCACCAGGTAGCCAGGCCACAACTGGGGCCATCAAGAGTGGGATCAGTATTTGCAACACGACATGCACAGAGAAATACCACATAAAATTAAAACCAGATGCTTTCAGCAATAACTAGGAGGAAAGGGGCAACAGGAAGTTGTCAAGCTATAGAAAGGGCCCTATAGTGAAGCAATTAAGGTGACCAATCAGAGGGTATGGAATAAGGGAGGATGAGGCCTCTTTAAAAAGCAGGAGGTACATAAACATATGTATCAAAGTTAATCACCAAACAAGCATGGGATCGAGGGAGAGAGAGGGAATGGGATGGGGACTGGATGAGGGCTAATTGGATGATGTGTGCTTGTATATCCTCTCAATTCTTGTATTCCAATGTGATGTATGATTACAATGCACCAATAAAATAAATTTAAAAATAAAATAAAATAATTTTTATTGGTGCATTGTAGTCATACATCTCAATGGGAAAAAATCTTGTGGAGATATACATGCGCACATAACCCAATCAGCCCCTACCATATCTCTAACCCCTTCCCTCCCCCTCTCACCTACCCATGCTTGGCTTCCTGATTGACTTTACTATGTTTAAGTATACCATGTGCTTTAAAGAGTTTTCCTTATACTCCCTCTTTTACCCTCAGATACGTCACCTTCATTGCTCCTCTATAGCGCCCCTTCTTCATCTAGAGTTCCTTATGCTACCCATTTCTCCCTAATGTATTGCACATTAAGAAAAGCATCTGATTTCTTATTTTTTGTGACATTTCACTGTAAATGCCATAGTTTTTTTCTCCCTTATGGCTGGGCAAAATTTCATTGTGTACATATCCCATAGTTTTGAAATCCACTCATTCATTGAAGGACATCCTGGCTAATTCCACAGTTTGGCAATGATGAACTGTACAACTATGAACATGGTTATTCATACATTAGTTTGATATTTTGGTTTTCATTCTTTTTGGTAGATACCCAGAGGTGGTATTGCTGGATCATATGGTAAGTTTGTTTTCCTTCTTCTGAGGATCTTCTATATTGTTCTCCAAAGTGGTTGCACCAACTTGCAATCCCACCAGCAGTGCATTAGAGCTTCTATTTCTCCACACTTATTCCCACTTACTGAAAACCTGAAAGCCAGAAGATGAGTAACTATGACAGGATGATCAACTCACGACCAATTTAAAAAAAAAATAGAGGTCACTTGGGCCTGGAAATCTGCTGAGAGATTAGTTAAGGAAGCGGCAACTTCTAGTGCTTCCTGGCCATTCAGTTGAAGAAACCCACTGGCCCTTTGCTGTGAAGCAGGCCCCAGTTTCAGGCCTGCCACGCAACAGGCTCCGGGTCCAGCCTCTCTGGCTCCAGACCCTGCCTCACTCGTAGCAGGCTCCGGGCCCAGCCTTGCTGGCTCCAGATCAGGCCTCACCCTGAGGCAGGTTCCGGGCCCAGCCTCACTGGCTCCATGTCTGGCTTCACTGTGGGCATGATGTTTACAGAAGTTCCTATTTTTCCTTCATACACACACACACACACACACACACACACACATTTCAGTAGGAGAAAACAGCATGTGTCATTTGCAGAAGCTGAGAGCCCAATTCCCTAGCAGCAATGGATTTTATTTCCCCACTGAAAGTGGAGGCTCACAGCCTCACCATGGAGAGCGGGATCTGCTGCTCAAAGCACATTCTGACCCCCAGTGCATTGCAGAGGAGCGCAGAGGCCATGAGTTGAGGTCTCCCAGGACCTCTGGCACAGCAAATCAACCCAGCAATATGGGTGGGGCTCCCTTCGACTTGCCCTGGACATTTTTCTTACATAATATGTTGTCCAGAATTTCTGTACATGTATGGCAAGAGCAGTCTACTTTTGGGGAGATATTTTCAAAAATTCAATGTGATTTGGATTGGATCTATCTGCCTCTCCTGAATATTGGCCGCTGCCACTACCACCATTTTGGTCTGTCTCTGCAAAACTCTTTCTGACATAGTATTTTGTTCAGAGTTCCTGAGCATGTGGGGCAGGAACAGTTTACTTTTGGAGAGATTTCTTTAAAAATTCAAGGTTAATTTGGTTGGATCTGTCTGCCTCTCCTGAATACTGGCCGCCTCTGCCGTCTTCTTGGTCTCTCCTAGAGTATGTTGTTGTTAAGTATTCCTGTGCATGGGTGGCAGTAGCAGTCTGCTTTCTCATCTCTTCTGGGATATCCCTCCAAAAATCACTTTTCTTGCAGTGGCTGGAGCCGCTTTGCAGTCTTGTCTCTAATTCTGCCATTTTCCACTCTCTTTCCTATATTTCAGATAGGATGTGATGGCTGGAAATGTTTCTGTGTGTTCTCCCTTTCAGCAATTAAATCAAAATCTGCTGTCCAGGGTTTCTCAGGGGGATGCACATCCTATTTGGCTGCTACTAACCATCACCACTGCAGTCGTGGTTGCCGCTGCAGCTGCAACTGCAGCTGCCGCCATCTTCCTTCCTCTTCAATATTTTTAAATAAAAGAAAACAGTACGTGTATTTTGCAGGAGTTGGGGGCCCAAGTACTTAGTCGCAATGTTTTTTATCTCAACACCAAGAGCAGAGGTCCACAGCTTCACCATGGAGAGCAGGTTCTGCTGCTCCAAGTGCACCCAGCGCAGAGGCCAGGAGCACCCTTGGCTCCTAGGACGCATGGCCCAGCTGACCCAACTATGCAGGGCTCCATCTGATGGACTCTGAACATTTTTATTACATAGTATCTTGTCCAAAGTTCCTGAGCATGTGGGGCAGGTGCAGTCTACTTTTGGGGAGATTTCCTCAAAAGTTCAGGATGGATTAGAGTGAATTCACCTGACTCTCCCTGATATTAGCTGCTGCCACCGCTGCCATCTTGGCCCTTCCTCTGAGCATTTTTCTTACATAGTATGTTGCTCAGAATTCCTGAGCATGTGGGGCAAGAGCAGTCTTTTTTAGGGGGAGATTTCTCCAACAGTTCAAGGCGGGTTGGATTGGTTTTATCTACCTCTCCCAAATACTGGCCACCACTGCTGCCACCATCTCTGCCATCTTGGTCTGTCTCTTCATTCTTATATTTTAGTTAGAAAGTCATGGCTATTAATGTCTCTATATATTGTCCAAATCAGATATTAAACAAAAATCTGATGTCTGGGGTTTTTTCAGAGGAATACTTGTCCTATTTGGCCACTGCAGCTATTGTTGCTGTGGCCGCCATCTTCCCAGAAATATCCTTACTGCCAAAATTATAATTTGTTTGGGTTGTAGTCTAGAAACTATGAGAGTTGTTTTTAAAGTTCCCTAGCTATTTGTAGCATGCAGCTGAGTTTGGTAGTCACTACACTGTTGGAGAACTCAGTAGCTTATGGATAATTATGGATTAAAGAATGCAGGAGTTGAAAAAGAATTAATGATTTGCTTTATAACCAAGGCACATAATATTGAAAGAGACAAAGATTTGCTAAAATTACTCATTATTAGGTACTGGGGATTTAAATCAAGGGCATTTTATCTCCAAGCTACACCCAAGACCTATTTTTTTATTCTTGAATTGGAAACAGGGTCTCACCAAATTGCAGAGGGCCTCCCTAAGTAGCTGAGGCTAGCCACAAACCTGTATCAGCCTCCCAAGTACTGGGATTATAAACTCACACCACCACACCATGCCAAGCTCATACATCTTATTAGCAGAGTTGTCACTAGAACCCATACCAATATTTTTTTCAAACAGGCTTTGGTTGATTCGCTAGGAAGAAATTAGATGCTTAAAAGTACTTGTGACAATTTTGTTTTTGCAGGTCTGGGGATGGAACCCAGGGGCATTCAACCTCCAAGATAAAACTCCTCCCCTATTTTTTATTCTTTTATTTTTTATTTTTTATTCTTTTATTTTTTATTCTTTTCTATTTTTTATTCTCTTATTCCCCTATTTTTTATATTTTATTTTTTATTCTTTTTTTCTGAAACAGGTCTCACTAAGTTGCAGAGGGCCTCACTAAGTACCTGAGGCTGTCCATGAATTATGACCCTCCAGCCTCAGCCTCCCAAATGTTGGGATTATAAGCATGCACTACCACACCTGGATACTTGTGACAATTTGAATTCTATTCAGCCATAAAGAAGAATGAAATTATGCTATATGCAGAAAAAAATTAATGGAATTAGAGAATATTATGCTAGTGAAATCAACCAGTCTCAGAAAGTCAAGGGAAGCTAGAGAGAAAATAGAAAACATAAGAAACTTTTAATAACACAGAAAGAGAGAACCCACAGAGTAGTGGAAGGGGATAGAGGAGTTAGGAAGGGGAAGGAAAAAGACTAAAGAAGGAAATTATTTAAATTATTTAAATAATACCATGTAATTATGTGAAGGTATTACTGCCAATTTTACTAACATGTGTAGGGAAGCAGGAGAAAGTAGCAGGGTGGGATGTGTATGAGCTGTATGCATGTATGTTATTATAACATTTAACCTGACTGTGATATATAATTGAATTTTATTAATAAAATGATTTTTAAAAAATAAAGTGATTATGAAAACTGTAAAAATATTATATAAGTTTCAACCTGCTCACCACTCAAAATGTTCTTCTAGGTTGTTTAGTGTCTGAATCTAGATCTACCAGCCTATCTGCTTTGGGCTTTATGTTTAAAGCTAAAATGCTTTCTGAAATTGGCCAGCATATTAGTAAGCTTTGCATCTCCATGAACTGACTAGCACAACTTAAAGGAAGAAAGGTTTATTTTGGCTCCCAGTATCAGAATCAGAAGCTTGACTCCATGGTCAGCCAGCTCCATTGCCCCAGGCCAGAGGTGAGGCAGAACAGTGTTGTTGGAAGGGCATGGCAGAGTAGAACTACTCAGCTCACAGCAGCCAGGAAGCAGAGAGACAGGAAGGAGGTGTAGGCAAGATAGATCCTTTCAGGCCTTGCCCCCAGTGACCTGCTTCCTCTCACCAAGTCCCTCCCCCCAGTAGTCCCTTTAACCATCAATGCACTGATGAGATCAGAGTTTTCATGATCCAATAACTTCCCTAATGCCCCACACTGAGCATATAAGACTTTAAGGGACATCCTATATCCAAAAGATAGTTGCAGGAATCTGCAAAATTTCACTAATAACCTGTGTGTGCAGGCTTCCCACTTTTTGATGAGGTTCTTTGTATTAATTCCACAGACTGCCACTGCCTTTGCTGAGAGGGATCCCTCTGGTTTTGAGTGGGTGGTCTGCTCTAGTCAATCAATTGATCAACAAGAGATGAGGTCTACTAGAGATTAACTATTCCTGCTACTTTGAGCATGAAGACACATGGCATGGTTACTGCCTGTTTCAGCTTTTTCATCACTGTGAACAAAATATCTGACATGGCATAACTTAGAGGAGAAAAGTTTTTTTGGAACCACAGCTTCAAAAGTTCAGTCCATAGTTGGCTGACTTGAATGCAGAAACTACAGTAGCAGTGTGTGTGTGGCAGAAAAGCCATTCTTAGTTAATGTTGCAGGATCCAGAGAGAACAAGAGGAGGGGGCTGGGAACATATATAGTTCCCAAATCCACACCCCCAGTGATCTACTTCCTCCAGCAATACCCCACTTCTAAACCATGCTGCCTGGGGGACATGATTTTAACACATGAGCTTTTAGGGGATATCCAAACCCAGACTATAAAACTGCCTTCAATCAATGTCTGATGTAAATGAAGAATAAGATATCATAATGGACATCTTTCCTTGTTTGCCCAGAAATTGCTGGAAAATAACTTGTCTCTCATTTCTAGGTCATATGTATGTGGGCAACACTAACTCCAGATTGAAAGCTGGGCATGAACCCCAGGCTTAGAGTCTAAGAAAAAGGGATCAGCAAGTGGTGAAAGCTGAGTCCAATAGAGACAGCCTTAGCTTGTTAGCTTGTCTAGAGCTGTGAATAAGAGGCTCTTGTCTGGAATGAGCCAAAACTCCAACTCTCAGGACATAGGGAGAGGAGCATTTCTCTAACAGTATTGTTGAAGCCCCAGGGCAGAGCCTTGCCTGAAAACCCTCTATTTCCCTAGTATGTATATGTAACCTCCATCCCCTTTGTTCCTTGAAATAGTTTGAGCTGCCTTTCTCTCCTTGTCAACTAAAAGAGCCCTAAGAGTGGATGCTTTATTTTAGTCCACCTGACTAATATAAAATTCATTTGGACAGTCTGCTCCCATTCAACTTTGAGATGTTAATCCAAGCTGAAGGTTTTGGCAAACAAGCCCAAGTAGAGTGCTGATAAATTGGCTCTGGAATCAGACCTTTCTGTAGGCTATTTTAAGATCAATTTGTATTCAGAAGCTAGGAGAGAAACTGCTGGGACACATGTTTTGTGATATATACATTAGTTTGATTTTTCACTGGTAACACACTCATTTGATTACAGTATCTATTCCTGATAAGACTTCCTACTGTCCTTAAAGTCAGTTCTATATCTGTAAGATTATGACCCAGAGGGCCAAATTTTGAAAGCTTTTAATTCTTTGTTTTAATTATTTGATTGTTAACATAGATATGGTAAGCAAATGATAGTTTTACTTTTTTGTTTCTTTTATTCGTTTTTTTAAGGTATCAGAAATTGAACCCAAGGTCTTATGCATGGTAGACATAGTTGAATATTACTTATGATTTTAGTTTGCTTCCCCATTCATATTTCTGTATCACAAAATAACTTATAACTTCAAATGGGTCATGCTGTGATTACTGAAAATGTAAACTCAATGTGTAGAGTAACAGAAAAGACAAATATTTTTGAAACAGATGTATTTGTTCCAAAAAATAAAGCATCAAAGCATCACAATCTCTGTCAAAGAAACATCAGGATTTTGTTGTCTTTTTAGAACAGGTATCCCTTGCTAGCTATAGAGGATAAAAGATTCTAGAAGTCTTCACACACCTAAATGTACCAAAATTTGATTTTCTCAAGAATATTTTGTAAAATAGCATAGTATTTGCATATTACCTATGCACATCTTCTGAAATACTTTAAATAATCTTTATGTTACATGTAATAATAATAATGCAATGTGAACTCCATGTAAACCATCATTATACTATACTGTTTAGGGAAAATGACAAAGAAAAAATATCTACATGCTAGTACAGATGCGATTTTAAAATATTTTTGATTCTTGGTTGGTTGGATTAAATCATGCAGAATCAAAGAATACAGAGGGCTGACTGTACTCATTTTAATTTTTTGCTTTTTTGTTTGTTTGTTTTTAGTACACTACAGCTCTATTTCATTTTTATTTTATTTTATATATTTTTATATTTTTATTGGAGCATTATATTTATACATCATATTGGGGTAAAAAATTTGTGTGTACATATAAGTACACATCACTGATTTAATCCCTACCAAATTCCCACCCCATTTTCTCCCCATCCTTCCCTCTCTTGCTTGGTTTACTGGTTGACTTTGACATGTTTAAGTACATTGTGTGTTTTAGAGATTTTCCTTCTTCCCTTCTCCTTTCTCCTCCTTTAGGTTGTCTTATTTGCTCCTCTATAGGATTTCCTTTTTCATCTAGAGTTTCTCCTATAACCCATTTATCCTTAGCTTTCACATATTAGAAAAAGCATCTGATTTCTTATTTTTTGTGACTGACTAATCTCACTTAGCATAATGTCCTCCAGTTCCATCCATTTCCCTGAAAATGATGTAATTGAGGTTTTTTTTAATGGCTGAGTAAAATACCATTGTGTACATATCCCACAGTTTTGTAATCCATGCATCTGTTGATGGACATCTTGGCTGGTTCCATAGTTTGGCTATGGTGAATTGTGCAGCTATGAAAATAGATACACATGCATTAGTTTGGTGGTTTGTTTTCCATTCTTTTGGGTAGATACCCAGAAGTGGTATTGCTGGATCAAATGGTAGATTTGTTCCCATTCTTCTGAGGATTCTCCATACTGTTTTCCAAAGTGGTTGCACTAATTTGCAATCCCACCAACAGTGTTTTAGAGTTTCCACTTCTCCACATCCTCGCCAGCATCTGTTGTTGTTTGTGTTTTCAATGATTGCCATTCTAGTTGGAGTTAGGTGAAATCTCAGGGTAGTTTTCTCTCTGATTGCCAATAATGTCGAGCATTTTTTCATGCATTTATTGGCCATTTGAATTTCTTCTTTTGTGAAGTGTCTATTTAGTTTGCTTGCCCATTTTGTTATTGGATGCTTTGTTTTCTTAGTGTTGAGTTCCTTGAGTTCTCTGTATATTATAGATATTAGTCCTCTATAGGAGGTGTAGGTGGCAAAAATCTTCTCCTATTCTGTTGGCTCTTGATTGAGGTTCTTGACAGTTTCCTTTGCTGAACAGAAGCTTTTAAATTTCATGCAATCCCATGTATTGATTCTTCTTTAAATTTGTTGTGCCTTTGGGGTCTTGTTGAGAAAGTGTTTATCTGTGCCTATGTGTTTCAGTGATGGACCTATGCCCTCTTCAAGGAGCCTCAAGGTCTCTGGTTGGATTTCCAAGTCTTTGATCCATCTTGAATTGACTCTTGTGCAGGGTGAGAAAGTGGGATGAATTTCCAATTTTCTGCATATGGTTAACCAGTTTTGCCAACACCATTTGTTGAACAGGCTATCTTTTTTCCAGTGTATGTTTTTAACCCCTTTGAAAAAATCAATGGGCTGAAAGTGTGTGGGCTTGTTTCTGGGTCTTCTATTCTGCTCCATTGGTCTATGTATCTGTTTTTGTGCCAGTACCATGCTGTTTTTATTACAATGGCTTTGTAGGATAGTTTAAAGTCAGGTATTGTGATTCATCCTGCGTGGTTTTTGTTGCTGAAAACTACTTTGGCTATTCTGGGCTTTTTGTTATTCCAAATAAATTTAAGGACTGATTTTTCTATGTCTGTGAGGAATGATCTTGGTAGTTTAATGGGCATTGCATTAAATCTGTAGATCACTTTTGAAGCATGGCCATTTTAATTATATTAATTCTGTCAATCCATGAACATGGACGATCTTTCCATATTCTAAAATCTTCTTTGATTTCTTTTTTCATTGTTTTAAAATTTTCCCTGTAGAGATCTTTTACCTCATTGGTTAAGTTTATTCCTAAGTATTTTATTTTTTTTGTGAGAGTCCTGAGTGGAATTTGTTTCTGAATTTCTTTTTCAGTGCATTTATGGTTGGTGTACAGGTAAGGTTCTGATTTTTTAAAATTGATTTTGTATACAGATACTTTGCTGAATTTGTTGATCAGTTCTATAAGCCTTTTGGTTGAGTTTGTTGGGTTTTCTAAATATAGTATCATGTCATCTGCAAATAGTGAAAATTTGAGTTCTTTTTTTCCTATTTGTATGACTTTGATTTTCATTTTCTTGCCTTATTGCCTTGGCTAGAGTATCTAGGACTATATTTAAGAGAAGTGGTGATAATGGACATCCTTGTCTCATTCCTGTTTTCAGGGGAAATTCTTGAAGTTTTTCCCCATTTAATATTATGTTGGTGGTGGGCTTATTGCAGATTGCCTTTATGATGTTGATATATGTTCCTCCTATTCCAATTTTCTGCAGTGTTTTTATCATAAATGGATGTTGGATTTTATCAAATGATTTTCAGTGTCTATTGAAATGAACATGTGATTTTTGTCTTTGAATCTGTTTATATGGTGAATTACAAGTATTAAATTATACTTTGAATTGAGGCCTTTACTTCAATGATTGCATCCTTTATCTCTGTTAGCCTCTCTCTAAATTCTTTTCGGAGGTCCTTTATTATTTCTACAGATATATTCCTGATTTGATCTTCTGGATATCTCTAAATTTCTGTGTTATCAGGTTCTGATGTTGTGGGGTTATGGACATTCATTGCTCCATTGTTTTTGCTCTTTCCCATGATTTCAGAAGTTTTTGCCTTCTCTGGGTTCTTCCCTGGGTCACTACAAATTCACTTACGGTTCTCTGGATCTTGAGTCTGTGGTAATCTCAATCACCACTACTCCTCTACTGGGTTGTATCGCACTGTCTCAAACCCAGGAAGTTAATCAAGGCTATGTGAGACCATGGGGTCCCAGGCTGGATGTTTTCTTTGGGGGAGCTGCAACTAGGGTGTGGTATCTCTGCTAACCCTACTTTTTCACTGGGTTGGACTGCAAAATCTCAGACCCAGGGAGATTATCAAAGCTGTGCAAGTCCCTGGGAATGCAGTACTGGGATTTCTCCCTTAAGGGCCCCAATTTCACTTATGGTTGTTGAGTGCGCTGATCTGGAGCTGTTGTGGACCTGCTGGACTTGCCACTACCACTGGCAATATCACGCCACAGCCATGCCCTCGATTGTGAGTCTGGCATATTTCTTTTCTGATTTTGAGCTCAGTTCTGAGTCCCTGGAGGGCGTGCTGACCTTGGACACTGGGAGTTTTAGACATTCTTTATGCTGAAAAAACTGCTGAATTACACCCGGTTGATCTGCAGGTGCTCACTTCATCTTCTTGTTTACCTTTCCTCTCTGGAGCCTGGTAGGTTGTTGAGTGAGCTGATCTGGAGCTGTCGCAAGTGTGGTGAACTCGCCGCTGCTGCTGGCTATTTGGTGCTGCTGCTGCGCCCTCGGCTATGAGGCTGGCATATTTCTTTTCTGGTTTTGAACTCCATTCTGAGTCTCTTTCTTCTGTGGATCCTGGTGCTCAGAGGGAAGATGGCGCCAGCACAGCTCTGCCGCCCCAGTGCGGGCTAGTTTCTTTTCTGGTCTCTGGTTGTTCTTCTAGCCTTCTTTTTCTCTGTCCCTTGTATTTACAGTTTTTATTTCTCTGCTGATGGTGTTTTCTGGCTATGAAAAGCACTGATTTTGTGGCAATAGAGATTGGGTTTTTGCGGGACTTGCAAATGCTGCTTTTCTCGGTCACCATCTTCCCGGATGTCTCGACCTCTACTTTCTTATAGGGCCCACTAAAGAGGGGGTGGCCAGGGGCACATGGAATGGTGGCTCCCTTTTTGAAGCTTATGGTTCACAAAAGGTGGGAATTCCTTTTAGATAAGAAAGCCATGGTGTAAAGACATAAAGCTGGGGTGCAGGTCTCTCTAACAAAAGGTGTGAATTTTCTGGGGATCTTCCTGGAGGCAAATGGAACTTTGACAAAAAGTAAGGCTCTCAGGCTTTATTGCTTCAGGAATTTTCTGGGCCAGCCCATTATGATTTACAAGTATGGCCCTGGATTTCTAAGAATAACCAAGCTCTGTTAAACTAAAGATTTCAGATTATAAAACTGTACCAGTATTAGAAAATGGCCTACAAGGATTTGAAAAAGAAGTTTTTGTTATTAATATATACTTCAAAGATTAGATTATAGAAAGTGGAGTTCAGATCTGTAAAAAAGAAAAGCAGTTAGGGCCTGGTTACTGCCAGGCACTCAAGTAGCTGTTATAATCCAAAGTATCCTCACTAAAAGTAATTAGCAAGTGGATAGAGGAGTTGGAACCTAAGACTCACATTCTAAAAACAAGTTTGCATAATAAATGATATCTATCAAGAAGCTAAGAATTTCCCCAAGCATATGGGAGGAGGATACTAAGGTTTGTGAAAGGGGAGCAGATACCATGTGGCCTTTGACGTTGTGAATCATTCTGGTCTCAAAGAAACTGAGGCTTATACCTGCAGTTAAGCAGGCAGGTTTTTTTGCCAGGCCAGAAATCCACACAAGTATAAAAAAAGAGGTCTGTGTGGAGTTAAGGGGTGGACTTACACCTAGGTCATAGGATTACGTGGTAGAGCAAGTTGGGGGACTTTGTATCTATAAAAGCTGTTTTGTATTTTGAACTCTGGTGACTTTGTTTCAGGCCACTGCTCTATACTATCCTGGGATAGTATAGTGCTGTAACTGTCTCCTTTATTTCTATCTTTGTAATAATAAACTCATTTAAGTTTTCAGCAAGAGTTCAGATGAGTGTATATTGATCCTGGTTGTGGACAAGAACCCGTGGTTACGGGAAGAGTTTTTGGGAGCCTAACAGAGGTCCCCAGGAACAGTTCCCCCAAAACCATAACAAATTTTTTTTCTTCCTTCCCAATGTGTCTCTTTTCTACCTAAAATTTTATTTCTCCTATTCTGACTCATCACTAACCAACCTGTGGTAGAGGTAGGACTTGGATTTTATTTTGTCTAGTGGAAAAAAAGACATGCCAGGCTTCTTGAACTGACCACACAAGTAACAAGGGAAGAGAAACTGGGAAAGAGAAGTATGTTGGGAGAGGATGGTAGAGTGCTCTTCTGAGACAAGCCAGAGAATCAGGTACTTGGTTGATACTGAGTGGCAAAGATTTCTGTGCTTCAGTGGTGCAAGATTTCCAGGATTCCTGACAGTGGAGAGGAGCAGTTGGTGCCAAGTCCTCACTCCTAGAAGCCAAGCCATACCACACTTCATTCCAGGCAAGACCAGGACCAGATACGCCCTTACTTTTACCCAGATCTCCATATGGGGCAATGCATTCTCTTCTGATTGAGTTCTTGTAGGTGACAATATACTTCTTTCACTTGGTGAGACATCTGAGAGGTGGCACAAAAGTTGGGAATTGATATTCTAGTCAAAATCAGGGTGCTCTGGGCAGCTTCTGAGGCAGCCAAACCAAAGGCAAGATGCCAACACACCTTGGCCTACTGGCAGGGTCAAGTGATTGAATTTAATTACCTAAATAAATACTGCATTAACATGCTTCAAAATTCAAAGTGATAGAAAAGGTACACATGAGAAGCCCAACCCCACTATTAGTCAGTCCTGCCCAGTCTCTGTGGGAAGTAACAGTCTATCAGAACCTGAGTGTCCCTCCAGTGTTTCTCTATGAAAACAAAAGCAAAAATAAAAATATACTCATTTCCTCATCCCTTACACAAAATGTAGCAAGCTACATATGTTGGTTTGCATTTTGCCTTTTCGCCTAACAATTCATCTTATAAATCTTTTTTTCCTTTCTTTTTTTCTTTTTCTCTTTTTTTGGTGAAGATTTAAAGAAGTTTATTAAAAGATAGAAATACAGAAAATAGAAATACAGCCCCATGCCAAAATGGCATGAGGGAGAGACTCAAAATGAATACACCCTCTTTTTTTCTTTTTGTACTGGGGATTGAATCCAGGAGCAGTCTACCTTCAAGCATGACCCCTAGCCACCCTCTTTTTAAGTTTTTCATTTTAAAACAGGGTCTCATTAATTTGCTAAGGCTGGCCTCAAATCTTAAATCTCTCCATCTCAGATTCCCAAGTACTGGGATTACAGGCTTGTACCACCACACTAGGCTCTGGTAACCTTTTCCTATCCATTTACTAAGAAAGTTTTCACTCACTTTTGTAGATGCATAATGTTTCGTTTAACTGGTTCCTTTTAACAATTCATTTAACTGGTTCCCTAATAGATGGTCTCTGAGAATATTCAATCATTATGATTACAGAACAGGGATGAAAACACTGTACACATATCATGATTATATATAAACATTCCCCAAAGTGAAATTTCTGGGGATGCCAAGGTCAATGCATTTATAAGTTTGAGGGATATAAGCCAATTGTTCTCCTGAGAGAACAATTTCTCTGAGTAGAAAAATGTCCAAAGATAGACAGTGCCCTGTGCCAGGGAAAGACTGAAGACAGCACATGAGAGAGTGATGGTCTGCAATGTCCTTGGACATGCTGCAGGAATCTCAGAGATACCAAGCATCCTTGAGCTGTGGTGAGTTGTAGAAAGTGCTCTGTCACAGGACCACCATGGGAGATCTCTTTCAAACAGAATTTGAACAACTGCTTAAACCCTTACATGAAGAACTTTTTTTTTTTTTTTTTGCGGGTCTGGGGATGGAACCTAGGGGCATTCGACCTCCAAGCTACACCCCCTGCCCTATTTTTTATTCTTTATTTTGAAACCAGGTCTCACTGAGTTGCAGAGGGCCTCACTAAGTGGCTGAGGCTGTCCGCAAATCGCAATCCTCCAGGTCTCAGCCTCCCAAATGCTGGGATTACAAGCGTGCACCACCACACCCGGCTACATGAAGAACTTAAATGTTATTTTTGGTTCCAAGGAACAGCTTTTGAGTCAATTACTTTGCAGTACCAATTTTCAACCCCTGGTTCAGAGTGAGGGCAGAGGGGGCCATACAGTGAAAAGCTTGTGGTCCTGGGAGCCCAGATTCCTGTGTTCTAGGTTCTGCTTTTCTGAGGCTGAACTGGCCTCTCTGAGCTTCAGACCCCTACCTGTGCGAGGGTTGATGAATGGTAGATCCTCCACCTGGGCAGTGAGTTAGACACTCTTTGTTTTGCTTCCCCTTAGAGAATCAAGTAATGCAAATGGAAGCCCTCACAAACTGTAAAGTGTTTCCCAAATGTTGGAGTTATAAGTACTGAAAGGCAGTGGCCCATCAGAATGTTGAAAACTTTGACTCTGACAAGGCAATGAGTGGAGAGTTGGGTATGAGAAACTGAGTCACCTGGATCCAGACAGGTAATTGGGGTTGTGAGTGTTGAACACACATGTCAGGTGATTCTACACAGGGCAGACAGGTGTGGTGACTGGGAAGCCCCAGACTTTTTCTCCAACACTTCTTGGCCTTTGACAGGTTTGTCAGAAACAGGAGAAGGACATTCTTTTTCTTCAGGATCTGAGGCTGACTCATTTCTTTTCCCTGCAACTGCACAAAAGTGGAAGACCAGAAGCCAGGTGTGGTAGTCCACACCTGTAATCCCAGCATTTAAGAGGCTGAGATAGGAGGATTGTGGTTTGCAGACAGCCTCAGTTACTTAGTGAGGCCCTTCGCAACTCAGTGAGACCCTGTTTCAAAATAAAGAATAAAAAACAGGGCTGAGGGTATAGCTCAAATGTAGAATGCTCCTGAATTTCATCCCCCAGTAACACACACACACACACACACACACACACACACACACAGATTAGAAGCACACGTCTGTCTACAAGAACAGCACAGGGCTGAGAGTGATGTTACTCAGGCTCATCAGTGGGGAAGATGCCTTCATTCACTGCTCATTTAGGAGTGTTCTGGGTAAAGACCCTTTAAAAGAGGATGGAAAAGGCATAAAAGGCTTTGATGGACACCTGCATAAACTGGCCCCTACCCCAGAACACACTGATGGTTGTCATAGAGAGATGCTTTGCAAAGGAAGGGCTTCTGCATATGAGTGGGCTTCACACTGCAACTGCCTAAAAGCTAGGCCTTTAAATATTAAGCTGCAGATTTCCAAACCAAATTAAACTTCTGCTCCAGAATGCTCACATTTTTAAGAGCACAGGTCTGAGTACTGGGGACCCTTACCTGACATTTCTCATCTTTCTTCTCTATTTGGCTCCAATCTGTCCTGGCAGGTCATTTCAGACCCCACTGTCTACCAATGAAGTCCTCTCTAACTGCATTATGTCTGAGGAAGGTTTTATTCTGCAATCAATGAACTACTTGAAGGTCCATCCCACAGGGGAGTTAATTATACCTGTTGCCACCTTGCAATGTCTCATTGCATTGTTGGCCTGCTTTAGAAATGAGGTGTTTAAATTATTAAACTCTTTGTACATTTTTCTCTGTCCATACATTCCTATACCAATATTCCTTTAACAGACATATTGAGTATGTAACATATGTTTTAACTCAGTGCTGAGGATTCAGAGATAATGATAATGATGACAATGATGATACAGCCACAGCAATTATAATATTTACTAAGTGCTATACCTCACCTTTCAAGCTGTCATCTATCTTATTTAATTCTCACAACTCTTTAATATAGGACATGCTATTATCCACATTTTGTAGATGAGAAAGCTGAGGCTCAAAAAGGCTTTGATCTTTAAGGATCCAAAGCTAGTATTTGTTGAAGTCAATGGTAAATCCTGAAGAAGCTGGGTCAGTGGGCAGAGAAATAATCCATAGGGCACTGTGAGGGAATAGAGGATCACCTGCCAAGACTGTGAGGAAGAGGTGCTAGGCCCCCTAAAGGTGGCAAAGCCTGAGCTGAGTCACAAGAGAGGGTTATGAGTCAGAAATAGAGAACCATCTTAGTAAGAACAGAGGCCTTTCTGTGCATCCTCGTGGGCCATTCTCCTTCCTCCTTTCAACTCCCTGTCTTCAGCCAGGACTGGACCCTCTCTAAATAAGGCCTGTACTTTGGGGAGGGCAGCAGGGTGGTAATGGGTGATCTAAGACATTGACACTTTGGTAACTATTACTTTGTAACACAAGTACACAGTTGGCTGAGTTGCTCTGGGTTCTGCATCCTCTGAGTCCCTCCAAATTTTCCTCAAGAGTCCATACCTTTGTTGATTTTGGACCCAGACCATTCAGAGAAGGCACAAATCCCATTGAGCTGCAATAAATATTTCAGAGGAGTCTGAAGAGAAAAATGACAAGTTTTGACTCTGTGTCTGTGGTAGGGGTTTCCCTAGACTGCTTGGAAAATCACTCTATTTTCTTTTAATTAAAAATAACCAGAATGGGGAAAGGAGGTGGCACTGGGAACAGAACAAGAATGAGTAAAATAAAAACATTTTTTTTCAAAAGCTGTAGTAAAATTTTAAAACCTTGTAACTTCAAAATTTTTCTATAACTCTCATTAGGCCATACATAGGGGAAGGAAGAGCCCCTTCAAAATATTTTGTCTGAAGCCAGCCATGGTGGTATCTGCCTGTAGTCTTAGTACTTGGGAGGCTGAGATAGGAGGATTGCAGGTTCAACAACAGGTTCAGCAAGTAGTGCGACTCTTATAAACCTTGTTTCAAAATTAAAAAAAACTAAAAAATAGGGCTAAGGGTATAGCTTGGAGGTAGAATGCTCCTTGGTTCAATCCACTGTAATAGACACACAAAAATTTTCTTTTCTGAAATGGTCTGTAAGTTATTTACATATTGTGATTAGTTTGCCTCCTGTCGGTTCTTCTGGATTCCTGCTACAGAGACTTGAACTAGAACCAAGAGATCATAGAGGATCCCTCAAAATCATGTAGATTATCACAGGTCAGTTAGGATGCACAGCCTCTGAGAAACACCTGCCATATAGGTATATAATGAGATGCTTCTCTTTTTCATGGTCTCAGACCCTTTTCTCATATAAAGTACCTGGCAAATTCCAAAATCAGAACATGAATCACCTATTTTTCAGGCTTTTAAATTGTAATAATTAGTCACCTGCCTTCTTCTTTCTAACAGAACTCACAAGGATGTATGTACTGCTGGTATTGGTCTAAGCCTCTAGAAATAGGTTTAGGGTGAATACATGAACCAATGCTGGCCAATGAGACAGAGCAAGACCACCAGAGAAGCTGCTGGGAATGTTTTCTCAGCCTTTAGAGAGATAGGGGAATCTTGCTGAACTTAGTCAATAGAACTTGGTGTTTCTTCTCTCCTAGTCTTCTTTTTTCTGACTTCGCTTCAAGTTTAATTTTTTTCCATGGATGGGTCTTTGTAACTCCAACTATACAACTATACATAATTTTTAGCTGGTCATCCATAGTGCTATAGCAAAAATGCAAGCTTGAGTTTCAGTCAATCAATTTAGAAGATATGTTCATTTCTGAGCCAATCACTGTGATGTAGGAAATGAATATGATGATAATCCATGCCAGAGTTACTTGCTAACCCTTGAAACAGGGGATTAAGGGTGGACTCAACCAACCTGGACCACTTGTAGTAAGAAATAAGGAGAGCAAAATTCCCCAAGGTAAAATGGAGAAGCAGCTATTAGGAGAAAGTTCATGGGTGCTAGGCAGAGAGGTGTCCACAAAGCAAAGCTGTGTAGACTCTGGTAAGGAGATTTGATAATAAGAGCACCAGAAAGTCATCAATAGGTGTTAATGAGGGGAATGATCACCTACCATTTTATCTGATGACACTTCCAAAAGGATATTCTAACTACAGGCTAAAGAAAGGACTGCATGGAGCTAAGTGTAAAAGGATGGATTTGAGACTTAATGGAGTGCCAGGTCGTTGCTTTGAAACAGGGTGGCCATGTTAGGAGGCAGGGAAACACAGACAGATTTTAGATACTCCTGAGGAGAATTGACATCACTCAAATTTGAGGGGGAAGGTGAGTGAAAGGAAGAGTCAGGATGATTCCCAGTGTTTTGGCTCTATCACCTGAATGACTCATGATGCTATTTACCAAGAGGGGAAAACAGGGGAGGAGGGAGAACAGAAACAAGTCAGAAGGAAAAAATATAAATTCACTTGTAAATACAGAAGGAAGGTCTGTGTCAGAGTTATAAATCCAGAACATATTAACATATAAATATTATTTAAATGTGAAAAACTAGCTGGGCGTGGTGGCATACACTTGTGGTGCACACTTGTTATCCCAGCATTTGGGAGGCTAAGACAGGAGGATTGCAGGTTTTTTAACAGCCTCAGCTACTTAGTGAGGCTCCTTGCAACTCAGTGAGACCCTGTTTAAACTAAGAATAAAAATTAGGGCTGAGGGTGTGGCTTGGAGGTAGAATGTTCCTGGGTTCTATTCCCAGTACCGCAGTAAATAAATCATTGTGAAAGACTGAATGAGATAACCCTGGGGGGGTCACAAGTATAGAGTAAAGAGGGAGGGGTATTCATACAACTTCCTCAACAAATTATCCACTCTGCCCCAAATGCTCTATGCAGGCTTTAAGCAAATATTGGCTCCTTCACCCTCAAACTTTCAGCAATGCCTTCCTCTACCTCCCTACTTAGGATACATCCCCTAATGATAAGTGCAAACCTCCCCTCTACAGAACTCAAAAACCTTGCCAGTCCAATTGTCAGTGACAGCTTCCTTGCTTCTTATAACTATGTCTACTTTACTGTGCTCTGTGATTTGTCACATTTTTACCAAATAAGATTAGAAGCTCACAGAAGGTAGTCTATAAGCCTCTGTGCTTCCTTATACTGGGCAGGTTGCCCAGAAAAGAGTTAAAACAAAAATCCGTTGATCCATGACATTATTCACTCCTACTTGCTTTTGATAGTTTTATACCACTAGTTGAAAGCTCATCTCAAACTCCTGGGCTTACAGAGGCAGCAGCTCAGCAAGGGTGTACCAACCAATCTTCTGAAAATGAGACAGCAATTGTCTAATGCTTTAAAATACTTATGGCAAATAAACACTGTGGCAAGTAAAAAAATATGATTCAATCATATTGGGGAGGAGTAACAGTTGAAAGTAGTTTCTTACAAAGAGAAATCACAGAATTAAAATGAGTGCCTATGAACCACTTCAATTAGTTCTGCCTCTATCCCTGAATACTATTCAACTTAAATGGAACAAATCTCAGTGTGTTTGTGCCCACTCCATCCTTCCTTTCCAGCACAGAGTTAATAATTTACAGCCTATAGTCATTCCAAAATGCTTCCAGATGGTTCCACTGGGTTCCCAAGCCCTGGGTGACTCGGTGAGCACTGAAGCTTTTGGAAAGCTCCACATTGTCACTCTTGTACCACCAAGCACTTTTCCTCTCAGGCTCTCCCCAGACTACCCCCAGGTTCTTTGTTGTACTTGTCTCATCCTGGAATCCCAGTAGTCTCAGCTTTTCCAGATGTCTTCCATCTGGGCTCCCTGTGCACTCCTCATAACAGCATTTGCCAATTAAGCCAATCACCTCCAGTTCTTTTAAAGCAGCAGTAAGCCCAGAGAGGAGTCTTCAGACCTTGGTGGCTGACAATATTGAATGAAATTGAATAGGTCAACCTGAGAACAACATTTTGGTGGCTCATCTGGGATCAAAGGTCGAGCCTTTGGCTTGGAATCAGTTTACCTGGAAGTGCTTGGTGAGTACCATTCTTTTTTGTTTTTTGGTCTCACCATCAATTTCCTGAAGTCCGGACACTGTGGGCTCATTAGAGAACAGGCAGACGTGTTATTGGTCTCTGAGCCAGTGGAGTCAGGAGGATGCTCAGATTGGCCATTGGACTGTTCACATATGGCCCTTTGGATCTGGTCAGGATCCTTCTCTGGGAGTGTCTGTGTGCAGCGTTCTTTTTTTTTTCTTGGCCAATACTCCTTATCTGTCTGTTCACTGTCAGTGTCATTATCTGTTTCCTTCCCTTTTTTCTTCTGCCTCCCATTATGGGCAAGTCTCAGTGTTGTCTGTACTCATTGCCTATTGCTCATTTTGCAGATTTCCAACAAGTTGTCACTCTCCAGAGACACTGTGAGCCTTGAATACTTCTGTAAATACTGTTCTCAGTAATGGCCCACTTTTCATACAGGTTGACATCCTGAGGGCTCTTTTGATCCCCATCTTACTTTCAGGACCTACAATGTCATCTTTGGCCACCCCAGACATCCTGACTAGGTTCTCTATATTGTGGCTTTGGAAGCCATTCTTTTTCTGAGAAGCCCCAGGGTCTCATTTTTCTCCTAAACAGAAAAGAGAGACTGCATCAAGAGGGAAGCAAGGAAGCAGGTTCTTGAACACAACGGGAGATATACAGAGGACCCTCTCCAAATTGAGCAGCCTTTCCCATCATCCCAGCCCCAGTGAGATTATAACACAACTGAAGTTCTATCACCATCTTCTACTTGGGGGGGGGGGTCTCCAGGCAGCCGCAAGGTGCCCCACAAATTTGTTTAAAGTTAGTCAGGTTGTGCAGAGTAAAAATAAATTTCCAGCTGTGTTCCTTGAGTGCATCCTAGAGACTTATAGGACATACACTCCTGTCCATCCAGAGGCAGCCAAATACTTGCAAGCTATCAACATCACCTTCATTAGCCTGGTGGCTCCAGACATCAGGAAAAAGATCGAGAAGATTGATGGCTTTGAAGGATGCCTTCTTCAGCATTCTCCTGGCAAGAGAGAGCTAGGCCCTTTGCCTTCAGGTGGCAAGACCTGGAGGGGAGCTTTCATGGACAGTTGACTTGGATCAGACTACCTCAAGGAAAAACTCACCCACCATCTTCGACAAGGTCCTACACTGACACCTAGGTGAGTACAGCACCCAGAGGTTATGTTGATGATCTTCTGGTGGAAGCCCTCAATATTTCTACCTGTTTTGTGGCCACTAGGGGACTATTAGCCATCCTGGCAACTCTAGGCTACAAGGTTCAGCCCAAAAGGCTGAGGTATGCTCCCCAGATGTGACTTACCTGGGCTATTTCCTTCGTGATGGAAAGATGGCTGTCGCCTGCCCCCCAGAAAACAAAACAAACAAACAAACAAAAACACCTATCCTCAGTATACCCTCCCCCACTCGACATCATTTATTTATTTATTTATTTTTGGTGGTACTGGGATTTCTGGAAGCTCTTCTACCTCCAGCCTACACTCCCAGACCTATTTTTTTTTTGAAACAGGGTCTCTTAAGCCAGCACTGCTGGCTTCGATCCTGCGCGATCCTCCTGTCTCTGCCTCCTAAGCGTGGGGATTACAAGCATCCGCCACCACGCCCAGTTCCCACTCGACATCTTGAAACTCTGAGCCCCATTCCAGAAATGTTTGCAATTTTTTTTTCTTGATTTGGAAGACTTTTCTTTTTTTATTATTATTTTTTTAATTTTTTATTGGTGCACTGTATTCATACATCATAGTGGGATACAAACTTTTGTAGACATACATGCACACATCGCCCAGTCAGCCCCCACCCGATCCCCACCCCATTCTCTCCCCAATTCTCCCTCCCATGCTTAGCTTAGTGGTTGACATCTAGTATTATAGCAATTTATCCAAAATTAAAAATGATAATCTCACATAACAGTTTCATTTGTCTGATACCAAGCTTTTGATGACTTAAAGATAACATTTCAATATTTCTTTTTACTTTCTTTCTTACCAGAGAATATTTTTTTCTATTTTTTAGGTGAAACTATCATATATTTATATATTTATTTTTCAGAAAAAAATTCTATCCTAATATGGAAAATGGACTCTAGATACCCAAAAGATCTTGAAAAAGAACAAAGCTAGAAGATATATATTTTCTGATTTCAAACCATATAAAGCTACAATAATTGAAACAGTGTAGTACTATTCTAAAGGCAGATATAAACCACTGGAGTTAAATAAAAGCCTAGAGATAAATTCTTCCCTATATTGTCAAGTTATTTTTGACAAGGTTTCCACGAACATTTGGTGGTGGAAATAATAATCTTTTAACTAAATATTGTTGAAACATAATAATTACATGGAAAAGAATAAAGTTGGACCCTTACCTAATCCCATATACAAATATTAACTCAAAATAGATAAAAGACCTAAATATAAATCTTAAGACTATAAACTTTTAGGAGAAAATCTGGGTCATAAAACCTCACAACATTGAAATTGGCAGTGATTTCTTGGATATGATTTCAATGGCACAGGCAACAGAAGAGTATACAAACTCCCTAAAAAATAAAAAAAATATTGTATATCCAAAGAAGATGTAAACAGAGTTAACAGTTACTAATAGAATGGGATAAAATATTTCCAAATGCTATATCTGAAGGTATATTAATATTCCAACTAGACATCCTAAAAATTAACAATAAAGGCAAACAATACCATTTAGAGATAGGTAAAAGACTAACATAAATAATGAATCTCCACAGATAACCAGTCTTAGTTGTCTGTTGGATGGAAACTCTTGTTTCTCTGGTTCTTGTGTGTGTGTTACCTATTTCTTCTTTGTAGTTAATCTCTTTGAGTATTTTCTCTAGTGCTGGTTTTGAAGACATAAATTCCTTCAGTTTCTGTTTGTCATGGAAGTTTCTTATTCTCCATCTAATTTGATAGAAAGTTTTGCTGGGTAGGAAATTTTTGGCTGGAAGTTGTTTTCTTTCAGAGTTTGGAATATGTTACTCCAAGCCCTTCTGGCTCTCTTGACTTGGTTTGGGAAGTCTGGAGTGATTCTAATTGGTTTGCCTCTGAATGTCACTTGGCCCTTTGCTTTTGTTGCCTTTAAGATTCTCTGCTTGGCTTCCACATTGGTAATTTTGACAATTATGTGGCATGGGGATCCTCTTCTCCGATCCTGTCTAAAGGGAGTTCAATAAGTTTCCTGGACCTGTGTATCAACCTCTTGCTCTATATTTGGAAAGTTTTCTGCTATTACTTCCTTGAAGAGATTGTCGATCCCTTTGGTTTCACTTTCTTTTCCTTCCTCTATTCCAATTATTCTTAGGTTAGCTCTCTTAAAATGGGCCCATATTTCTTCAATATCAGATTCCTGCTGTCGGATATTTTTTCCTAGATTAGAAACTATGCGTTCATTTTTGGAATGATCATCTTCTAAGAGCGAGATTCTGTTCTCCATGTGGTCTAATCGGTTGTCTGTGCTTTGAATTGAGGCCTTTACTTCATTAATTGCATCCTTTATCTCTTTTTGGCTCTCTCTGAATTCTTTTTGAAGCATCTCTATTATTTCTACAGTTATCTTCCTGATTTGATCTTCTAGAAATCTCTGGTTTTCTGTTTTATTGTGTTCTGATGTTGTGGGGTTGTGGGCATTCATTGCTCCAGTGTTATTCCTCTTTCCCATGATTTAGGAAGTTTGTGCCTTCTCTGGGTTCTTCCCTTGGGTCACTATGACTTCACTTAAGGTGTTCTGGATCTCGAGTCTGTAGTATCTCAGACCCCACTACTCCTTTACTGGGTTGTATCACAGAGTCTCTGACCCAGAGAGTCGATAGAGGATGCTTTAGACTGTGGGGGGTGCCATGTTGCACGTTTTCCTATGGTGTGATATCTCTGCCACCGCCCCTCCCCCACTGGGTCAAGTCCCAGGGAGTACAGTACTGGGATTTCTCCTCTGTGGCCCGCGATTTGACTCACTGGTCTTGAATACGCAGATGTAGCTGTACTGGACTCGGTGAATTCTCTGCTGCTGCCGCCGGTGGCAATATGGCGCTGCTGCTACGCCCTCGGCCGTGAGGCTGGCGTATTTCTTCTTGGTTTTGATTTCCACTCTGAATCTCTGCAGCGTGTGCTGAGCTCAGCCACTGGGAGCTTTAGATTTTACCTGCGGCGAGAAATCCCACCTGGCTGTTCTGCAGCGGCTCACCTCTGCTTGCTGTAGCCATCTGGTGAATTCACCGCTGCCGCCGGCAGTATGGCGCTGCTGCCACGGCCTCGGGCATGAGGCCGGTGTATCTCTTGTGTGGCTCTGTGCTCTGTTCTCAGTCCGCTTTCTTTCTGGAGCCTGGTGATTTTTTTGTTTCTCTGGTGATGGTGTTTTCTGGCTATGAAAGGCGCTGATTTTGTGGTAATGGAGATTAGTTGTTAGCGGGGCTCTTAAGCCCCGCTTTTCTCGGTCGCCATCTTCCCGGAAGTTCAAAATGTTGCAATTTTGTCAGACAATAACAATGAGCCTTTCCCCAACCCTTAGCCAACTGTGTGTGGCTTTCACCTTTAAAAATCCCTTGTAAGTGCAGCTCATTGTCTCAGCTCTGGAGTGAATGCCAGACTGCATCCCTAGCCTGGCTAGTCTGTTTTTTCCACAGTTAAATAAACTGATCTTTCACGTTCGGTTGGTGCTCCCTTTCTTCATTCCTGTGACATCAGCCTGGTCACAACAACATGAATACAAACAAAGACATCCTAAGATTGGTAATTTCCTCCAGGTTTTGCTATAACCATTTTTATGTATATTATCCAACTACATCAACATACACTGAGTCAAGTAGGAAAATGCAACATTATTTTCACCTGAAGATGAGGAACAGATGGATTTTTTGCTAATGAAAGTGGGCCCATGTTCACCTTTCTCTTCCTAGGACCGGAGGGTAGACCTGGCACAAAGAAGGGCTCCAGTTTTTGCTTATTAAGTAAGTGGCTTAATGCATAAAGGGGATAGGAAGAGTAGTCCAGGTTATCAGTGGAATGACTCTGACAACTATGTCTTTCAGGGAACCGTAAGCCCGAGGTGGATGGAAAGTCACTCAGGCCAGTGCAAGAAGGCAGGAAAAGGGCCCCAGCAATGTGTGGTAGAACAGATCATTATAATCAGCCTCAAAATTCCTCATCAGCTCTAATAAGACTCAAGTGGAATTCTCTACCCACACCATCAGGCTGCCATTTGCAATTAATTTACTCACTTGTAAAATGAAGGATGATGCCCACCTTGGTAGGTAGTCCTGAGGCGTCCCTTCCAAACAAATAAATATATCTATGTAAATACAGGTATACACATATGCCTGGCAGGTACAAGAATGATTGGCATCGCACATCATTAGGAACAGTTCTGGGTGGAGAGAGCTTAGAAATCTAAAAAGAATTTTGTGGGTTTTTTTTCTTTGGTGGTACTGGGCTTCCTGGAAACCCTTCTAACTCTGGGATACACTCCCAGACCCATTTTTTATGTATTTTTATTCGGAGACAGGGTCTCTTAAGCCAGCAAGGCTGGCTTCGAACCAGCGCGATTTTCCTGTCTCCACTTCCCAAGTGCGGGGATTACAAGTGTGTGCCACCACGCCCGACTCTAAAAAGTGTTTTGAAGTGAACTTTTTTCTTTCCTTTTTTCTTCTTGGATCTTTAAAAAAAATGGTTGGAAAATACGAGGTTGAGGCTCAAATTATTTGGAACTTGAGCAGCCACATACCTTGCTCTAAGCTTTCCCTTCTTGCAAAGGATGCTTTCTCATCCCAGAAGAGCAATAGGGATTTTTAAATTCTAAGTATCTATGACCCAACCTCTATTCCAAGGAGTTTGGAGGAGTTCTTAGCTGTTGGAAGAGTAAGGGGAGAAAATAGTTTTCCAAATGAATGGGCCTAGATGAAGGATCTGTAATCTAGACACATAACAAGAGCTGGGAAGACCTATGGGTCTTACCTACTGTTAACTGGTGGTCATTCCATGGTGTAGTGGTAATACACATAGAAATTCAATATAGAAATTCAATACTGACATAACATCCTCAGGGACTCGTGGAGCTGGCAACAGACAAAGCTTGTTCCAGAGAAATAAGTATATGAGGTTTTAGCCAGGTGTGGTGGCGCACGCTTGTAATCCCAGCATTTGGGAGGCTGAGACCAGAGGATTGTGGCTCACCAACAGCCTCAGCTACTTAGTGAGGCCCTTCACAACTCAGTGAGACTCTGTTTCAAAATATAGAATAAAAAATTGGACAGGGGTTGTAGCTCAGAGGTCAAATGCTTCTGGGTTCCATCCCCAGACCCACAAAAAAAAAAGTATATGAGGTTTTCATTTTCTATAATCAATAATTCTAATCTATCTATAAAGAGTATTGGAGAAAGCGCTCAGGATATAATTAATGTAACTTCCTGTCTTGAATACTTCAGAATTTTCTTTTTATCTTTCTGAAATTTTGGCACAGTGTGCATAAAGGTGTGTGGGCTACAGGGGGTGTATATGTGTTTTCCTTATTGTGAAACTTTAGGAAAAATTTATTTAATGGAGTGGATTCTTCCCTGCATTCTCACTGTTCTCTCTTCTGAATTAGAATGCTGTTGGAATTTCTCTAGGCCTCTTAACTCCTTACATACTTTTTCTTTTTTCACTGTGTTCTGGACCAATTTCTTACATGATCCTGTGTGTGTGTGTGTGTGTGTGTGTGTGTGTGTGTGTGTGTGTGTTACTAGGAATTGAACCCCAGAGGCACTCTACCTCTTAGCTACATTCCCAGACTGATTTATTTCTTATTTGAAAACAAACTCTTACTATGTTGCTGAGAGCCTCTCTAAATTGCTGAGGCTGTCCTGTGATCCTCCAGACTCAGCCTCCCAAGTACTAGGGTTACAAGTGTGTGCCACCACACTGGTTTACCTAATTCTTTAGGCTTATAAATTTGCTTTCTTTAACTTTATTTATTTATTTATTTATTTATTTATTTATATTTTTAAGTGGTACTGGGGGTGGAACCCAGGGACTTTCTACCTCCGGACTATACTCCCAGACCTATTTTATATTTTATTTGGAAACAGGGTCTCACTTAGTTGCTGAGAGCCTCACTAAGTAGCTGAGGCTGGCTTCAAACCTGTGCAATCCTCCTGTCTTAGCCTCCCAAGCACTGGGATTACAAGCATGCACTACCTCATTCAACTATAAATTGTGTCTCTGATGCTCTTAATCAGAGGAACAACTTTAGAAGCAAAGCTAATAATGAAGAAACTTGTGAAAATCTGGTCAAAATAATTGAAATAAAAGGAGAGATCATGCTATTGAATAGGAATTCACAGTAACATAGAATGCATGATTCTTAAATTAACTTACATATTCAAAGCAATCTTAACCAAATCCCTAGATAATTGTTTCTATTAGACAAGCCATCTACAGCTAATTGGGATATATTTTAAGATAGTTTTTTTAAATCTCTCATGCCTGAATCTCCATTAATTTGAAAATAAAGGAACTGCAACAAAAAAATGTAGAAACTCATAAAAGGCAAATAAAATAAAGAAGATAAGCAAACAAGATAATTCAACCCAGCTTTGGAAGAAAGGACCAGATGGGGGAGAGGAGAGAGATTTAACAGGGGAGAAGAAACGATGACCTGAGTCACCAAGAAACTGGTTACTACAAATAAATTTGCTGAGGCACCCTGATGGAAAACCTGAAACTTTCAAGATTTGGAGACAATAATAAAGGGCTGGGTTAAGGTTAGAAGATAAAACCAGTTGTTGTTGAAAGTCTCTTTATGGAGTAGTCACATCCTTCCCTTACCTCACAGATTCAGGCTACTAGTTTTCTAGGTTGAAGATTAAAGAGGTTTTTTTTTTAACATAACTGTAGTGGGAATGGCTTAGAGTCAGGGTCACTCAGGTGGAGATATAACAGTGAAGTGTGGAGGTCTGCAAAAGAAATAGTTAAACGGCACAGTCTACTTTCACCCATACTGCCTCTGCACACTGACAGGCCTATAACGATTCCCAGAAGATACTTTCTGGACAAAGAAAGTGACTTCAAAAAAAGCTTCCAGCTTTATTTATTTGTTTACATTTATGAGCAATGGTTCAGTTATCTCCTAAATGGAGTCCATAGGTCAGCAAATTCTCCCTACATACTTCAGCCCTTCAAATAACCCTTTAAATGTTTGCTCTTAAACAAGAACAGAGCCCCAAGTTTCCCCATATGACCAAGGAGAACCTCAAGCATGAAAGAGAAAGAGTGAGCTGGGCTGGTGGTGCATGCTTGTAATCCTAGCATTAGGTAGGCTGAGACCAAAGGATTGCAGTTCACAGACAGCCTCAGCTACTTAGTGAGGCCCTCTGCAACTCAGTGAGACCCTGTTTCAAAATAAAGAATAAAAAATTGGGCAGGGGTATAGCTTGGAGATTGAATGCCTCTGGGTTCCATCCCGAGACATGCCATAAAAAAGAAGAAGAAAAAGAAAAAAAGAAAGAAATAGAAAGAGTGATACAGAGGATGCTCCAGGCCCCAACACGATAGTGCCAGAGAGCTCCCGGCATGCCCTGGCCCTTCTGGAAGCCAGTCCTAGAAAGATGGCGACCGAGAAAAGCGGGGCTTAAGAGCCCCGCTAACAACTAATCTCCATTACCACAAAATCAGCGCCTTTCATAGCCAGAAAACACCATCACCAGAGAAACAAAAAAATCACCAGGCTCGAGAGAGAAAGCGGACTGAGAACAGAGCTCAGAGCCACACAGGAGATACACCGGCCTCACACCCGAGACCGCGGCAGCAGCGCCATACTGTGGGCGGCAGCGGCAAATTCACCAGACGGCTACAGCAAGCCGAGGTGAGCTGCTGCGGAACAGCCAGGTGAGATTTCTCGCCGCAGGTAAAATCTAAAGCTCCCAGTGGCTGAGCTCAGCACACGCTGCAGAGATTCAGAGTGGAAATCAAAACCAAGAAGAAATATGCCAGGCTCACGGCCGAGGGTGTAGCAGCGGCGCCATATTGCCACCGGCGGCAGCAGCAGAGAATTCACCGAGTCCAGTACAGCTACATCTGCGTACTCAAGAACAGTGAGTCAAATCGCGGGCCACAGAGGAGAAATCCCAGTACTGTACTCCCTGGGACTTGACCCAGTGGGGGAGGGGCGGTGGCAGAGATATCACACCATAGGAAAACGTGCAACATGGCACCCCCCACAGTCTAAAGCATCCTCTATCGACTCTCTGGGTCAGAGACTCTGTGATACAACCCAGTAAAGGAGTAGTGGGGTCTGAGATACTACAGACTCGAGATCCAGAACACCTTAAGTGAAGTCATAGTGACCCAAGGGAAGAACCCAGAGAAGGCACAAACTTCCTAAATCATGGGAAAGAGGAATAACACTGGAGCAATGAATGCCCACAACCCCACAACATCAGAACACAATAAAACACGAAAATCAGAGATTTCTAGAAGATCAAATCAGGAAAATAACTGTAGAAATAATAGAGATGCTTCGAAAAGAACTCAGAGAGAGCCAAAAAGAGATAAAGGATGCAATTAATGAAGTAAAGGCCTCAATTCAAAGCACAAACAACCGATTAGACCACATGGAGAACAGAATCTCGCTCTTAGAAGATGATCATTCCAAAAATGAACGCATAGTTTCTAATCTAGGAAAAAATATCCGACAGCAGGAATCTGATATTGAAGAAATATGGGCCCATTTTAAGAGAGCTAACCTAAAAATAATTGGAATAGAGGAGGGAAAAGAAAGTGAAACCAAAGGGATCAACAATCTCTTCAAGGAAGTAATAGCAGCAAATTCTCCAAACATAGAGCAAGAGGTCGATACACAGATCCAGGAAACTTATAGAACTCCCTTTAGACGGGATCAGAGAAGAGGATCCCCACGCCACATAATTGTCAAAATGACCAATGTGGAATCCAAGCAGAGAATCTTAAAGGCAACAAAAGCAAAGGGCCAAGTGACATTCAGAGGCAAACCAATTAGAATCACTCCAGACTTCCCAAACCAAGTCAAGAGAGCCAGAAGGGCTTGGAGTAACATATTCCAAACTCTGAAAGAAAACAACTTCCAGCCAAAAATTTCCTACCCAGCAAAACTTTCTATCAAATTAGATGGAGAAATAAGAAACTTCCATGACAAACAGAAACTGAAGGAATTTATGTCTTCAAAACCAGCACTAGAGAAAATACTCAAAGAGATTAACTACAAAGAAGAAATAGGTAACACACACACAAGAACCAGAGAAACAAGAGTTTCCATCCAACAGACAACTAAGACTGGTTATCTGTGGAGATTCATTATTTATGTTAGTCTTTTACCTATCTCTAAATGGTATTGTTTGCCTTTATTGTTAATTTTTAGGATGTCTAGTTGGAATATTAATATACCTTCAGATATAGCATTTGGAAATATTTTATCCCATTCTATTAGTAACTGTTAATTCTGTTTACATCTTCTTTGGATATACAATATTATTTTTTTTAGGGAGTTTGTATACTCTTCTGTTGCCTGTGCCATTGAAATCATATTCAAGAAATCACTGCCAATTTCAATGTTGTGAGGTTTTATGACCCAGATTTTCTCCTAAAAGTTTATAGTCTTAAGATTTATATTTAGGTTTTTTATCTATTTTGAGTTAATATTTGTATATGGGATTAGGTAAGGGTCCAACTTTATTCTTTTCCATGTAATTATTATGTTTCAACAATATTTAGTTAAAAGATTATTATTTCCACCACCAAATGTTCGTGGAAACCTTGTCAAAAATAACTTGACAATATAGGGAAGAATTTATCTCTAGGCTTTTATTTAACTCCAGTGGTTTATATATCTGCCTTTAGAATAGTACTACACTGTTTCAATTATTGTAGCTTTATATGGTTTGAAATCAGAAAATATATATCTTCTAGCTTTGTTCTTTTTTGAGATCGTTTTGGGTATCTAGAGTCCATTTTCCATATTAGGATAGAATTTTTTTTCTGAAAAATAAATATATAAATATATGATAGTTTCACCTAAAAAATAGAAAAAATATATTCTCTGGTAAGAAAGAAAGTAAAAAGAAATATTGAAATGTTATCTTTAAGTCATCAAAAGCTTGGTATCAGACAAATGAAACTGTTATGTGAGATTATCATTTTTAGTTTTGGATAAATTGCTATAATACTAGATGTCAACCACTAAGCCAAGCATGGGAGGGAGGGATGGGGAGAGAATGGGGTGGGGTTCGGGTGGGGCCTGACTGGGTGATGTGTGCATGTATGTCTACAAAAGTTTGTATCCCACTATGATGTATGAATACAGTGCACCAATTAAAAATAAATAAATAAATAAAAATAAATAAATAAAATAAAGAAAGAGTGATACAGAAAAAAATAAAGAAAAACAAAAAATCTAGAGGGAACAAAAATGTAGAATATAGTATTCTTAAATCTACAACCTAAAGGAAGTAAGTGAAGATATTGTATCTTATGCCCAGAAATAGAGATTGTGTAAAAGGGTAAATCAAAGAACAATAAATATATTTTCTTTTGGAAATAAAAATCAAATTACAATAAAACATTTTATAGAAGGGTTAGAGAATAAATCTGAAGCAAATTCTTGGAGCTAGCTCAAAAAGAAATGTGCCAATAATATAGAAATTGAATCTAAAAGTCCAACTTTTGGGGAAGGAGAATTAATGAAGAAAACACTTCCACTAATGTTATGTGTTACAGTTTGGCTATTATGGTTTGGGAAACTGTCCTCAGGGACCTCTTTTAGGCTCCCAGAAACTATTTCTCTAAAACCACAGGTTCTTGTCCTGAGCTAAGGATAAATATGCAATAGCCCAAACTCTTGCTAAAGATTTAAAGTTTATAAAAAAAGATGGAAATACAGAAGACAGTTACAGCCCCATGCCATTTGGGAGTGGCATGAAGGGGGGATGGTTCAAACAAAATCACTGAAATACAAAACCCAGAACAGACTTTTTATAGACATGACATCCTCCATCTTGCTTTTTCCTATGTAACTCTGACCTAGGTAAAGTCCCTGCCCTTGATTTTCCTGCTGAACTTTTGTCTATGCCCAGATTTCTTCTTTCCCCAAAGGTCAATCCCCTCTTCCCATTCTAGGTAGATTCCAATTATTATGTAAACCTGTCTTTAGAATGAGGAAGTTCTAGCTCCCCTTCTCTTTCCACTTGTTAATTACCTTTAGCTAAGATGTTTTACATTATAATAGCTGCTTGCTTCCTGGCCAAAACCGGGTCCTTCCTCAGGCCTGCCCTTTTCTACAAAATGACGTTTGAAATAGATTTATTAATAATCAGAGCTTTCTCAAATCTTCTTAGGCCATTCTTACTCTGGTACATTATGTATGTAGGTGAAATTATCAATCCTGATCTCAATATCATGTATGGGGAAGGGGAGGGAGTGGAGAGGAACCTAAAGGGAAGCTTTACAAAGTGTTGTGTGCATGTATATCTCTATCACTCTGAACTACATATGATATGAGACTACAATGAACCATTAAAAATGTATATTTAAAAAGCAAATGAATGAATGAATCAATGAATTGAAGACCAACATCCAACCCAGATGATTTGTTGAGGGAGAGAAAATAGAGAGAAAGGAAGTCTGAAAGTAATTTGGCAGTAAAATTTCCCAGCAATAAAAAAAAAATCTCCAGATAGAAAGCGTCCCTTTCCTACCTGAAAAAAAAATGGGTAAAATAAACGGTTTACTTGGGAGACTCTGAGAAACAATACCCCACAGAAACAGCTGATTTATGGTGCTGTGTTTATGGGCAGCCATACTAAGCAACAGATACAAAGGGTTTGCCAGTCCAGTAAATATCCACTTATTAGCTAAGAAAATGAAGGGCTTTGTTCTTGGACCAGAGCTTCCCAAACTTGTCTGTTCTTAGAATCCTGTGATTCTAAGAACACAATCACAACAATTCCAAAGCCTGGGCCACACCACAGACCAGTCAAATCACAACCTCTGGCAATAAGACACAGGCAAGCCATTTTGAAGTTTCTCAGGTGATACCAATATGCAGACAAATTTGGGAACCCCTGCTGTAGAGAAAGAGTTGCAAGTAAATTGCAAGTAAACATTTCTTTACATGGATGCTTGGGGAAATTTCAAGCCTGGATATTCAATTAAGGTGGTCCCACAGTATCAGAGCAAATTAAGATTCCCTGTGAGGCAGATGTTTTCAATCTAGGCTCAAATAAAAAAATACAAATAAGCTGATCATGGTGGCACACACTTGTAATCCCAGTATTTGGGAGGCTAAGACAGGAGGATCAAAGGTTTAAAGACAGTCTCAGCAAGCAGTGATATTTTTTCAACCTAGTGAGACCCTGTTTCCAAATAAAAATAAAATAGGGCTGCGGTATAGCTTGAAGGTAGAATCCCCCTGGGTACAATCCACAAAAAATGCCAATGCCACAAAACGCCACAAAAATTTAAATATATGTGTGTATAATATATATTGTGTGTTCATATTTATACACAATATGTATAATATACACAATGTATATAATTATACTATATATATATATATATATATATATATATATGGCTATGTGCTTCAAAAATATGATTTTTATGAATAAGAGCCAGGGGTTTTAAAAAAAGACAATAGAAATACCTCTCCCTCCTTCCAAATTATAGATAGTGAAAGTACAGTCATGTTTCCTATTTTCAAAGATAAATGAAATGCTTTAACATTTCAGCTGGGAAATGGAAACTACAAAAATTGATATTGATTTGAAAAAGTATTGAATGAAGATCCTATACAGTAATCATAAATAAGAATATAATGTACATATAAGAATAAAATAGATCAGATATAACAAAAAACTAGACTAAGAAACTAAAATCTAAATCAGAAGAACATATCCAGAAAGACTAAAAGGATGAAGGGGGAAATGGAGGAGATAATTTTAAAAAAGCATGAAATATGGATTGGTAAACATTTACTTTAAAAGTCAGAGCATCACGAACTGGGTATGTAGCTCAGTGGTAGAATACCTGTTTCACAGGTGTTGGACTTTGGGTTCAATCCCAAGCACCACACACACACACACACACACACACACACACACACACACACACATCCCAGTGAAAGGCCACAGGTCATGAAGGTCATGCTTCTTTATTGTAAATACTCAATTCTACCCCTGTAGTTGGGAGGGAAGCTATAAACAACAGGTAACTAAATAATCATGACTATATTCAAAATTTTATTTACAAGAACAAGTAGTTGCCACACAACTAAGTTTGTCAACACTTCATGTTGTTATTTGAAGACATATGTCTCCAATTATAGGAAGAAAGTATAAAGGAATGTGGTACAGGTGATAATTAAGAAAATAAATATTTTCTATATTTTAAAGATAACAATTCATAAATTCAGGAGCCCAATCAATCTCTAATAGAAAAATATAAGGAAATCTACAATTATTTGCAAGAAATTCAAAGAGAATATCTCAAGCTAGAGAAAAAATTTCTCACAAAGACACCCAGAGCAGCGACTGACTTCTGGGGCTGGAGTTGAAGTCAGGGTGTAGAGGGCTATCACAAACACTGAAAGAAAACAATCACCTAACTAGAACTTTATAATCAGAAAAATGAAGGCAGCTGAATGTGGTGATAGTGCATGCCTGTAATCCCAGTACTCGGAAGGAGATTGTATGTTCAAGGCCAGCTTCAGCTTCTTAACAAGGCCCTCAGTAAATTAATGAGAGCATGTTTCAAACTAAAATATAAAATAAATTTGGGGGGTGTAGTTCAGAGTTAGACTGACCCTAGGGGCATCCTCAGTAACACATAAACACACATACACACACACACATACACACACACACACACACACACACACACACAAAATGAATGAATATACATGTATATTGTAATTTATAGAAAATGACCAAGAGAATAGAAACAAAATGTGCAACTTCCAAACCAGTAAGGGGGACTGACCTCGTGTGGCAGCCAGCACCATCTTGGCCTCTGGCCCGAACTGCAATTGCCATTTCTGGTGCTGCAGACTCAAGAAATCCCAACAAATAATTCAAGAACTTGAAATGCAGAAAGCAGAGGCAGAGCTCCAGCATCTTAAGTGACCAAAACTATGCTTCAAGGACACACAAAAAGATCCAAAATCCCATGTACTCACCAGAGGTGGCACCCACAGCAAGAACTGTGCCCTCCAGCACAGTGTCCCAGCCCGCAGGACAGCAAAGTAACTGCTTGTGTTACTTGGAACTTGACTCAGGCCTCCCAGAACAGCAATGGGACCCCAGCAGGCTAAGATCTGGAGGCCTATCCCAGAGGTAGTACAGTTAGAACCTCCAGAGACACAGGAAAGGTATAGTGTCCAAGGCACAACACCTGCACAGGGTCATAGGGGGTCAGTCCAAGACTACACTGAACACACTCCACTGATGCAACTAGGGAGGGGCAGGCCCAAGGCAAGAAAGTGCAGAGCACAAGGCCTAAAATCATACAGCCCAGGGCAGAGAGCACAGAGCCAGAGCAGGAGAGCACAGAGCACAAACATTCATAAAGTAGGTCCAAAGTTGACAATAGGTTATGGAGCAAATGTAATATACATTGGAAAGTACTCTAGAGTCTACCACAGTGAATAGACATACAGATATTATATGGGCCTGGGCCATATACATGTAAGTTAGTAGGACTGCTGTTTTTGTTTTTGTTTCTGTTTTTTTCCTCTCACACTGGACTGGCACTAGTTCTTTTTGTTCTTTTTTCCTTTTTTGTTCTTTCTTTTTTCTATACCTTTTTTCTTTTGGTTGGATTTTTGTCTTTGATTTATAATTGTTAATTTTTGTGGCTTGTTTTGTTACTTTATGCATGTTTGTTTGCATTAGTATTTTTTTGTTCTTTTTTTCCTTTTTTTGTTCTTTCTTTTTTTCTATGCCTTTTTTCTTTTGGTTGGATTTTTGCCTTTGATTTATAATTGTTAATTTTTGTGGTTGTTTTGTTACTTTATGCATGTTTGTTTGCTCCTTCCCCCATTCCTTTTACAAACTTCCTTACTCTAGCGTATCTACTCTCTTCTCCCCAAACTGTTTTTCCCCTTACTGAATCTCCTAGTATTATATTGAAGCTATTTCATATTTCCATACATAAGTACCCTACTAACTACAAGAATCCTACTATCTAAACTTCTCTCATTCTCAATCAGATACTACCTTACTATACTTAAATCCTTACTCAACTTAATCATATTCTCTACTTGACTCTTGTACCCATCACCCTAGCTACTCCCCCCTTACCCAACCACCATCATTTAACAAAGCACTGCTTCCCAGTGCACAAATATGCTGATACCTCTAAATTTCCACTGCTAAGATTGGATCAGACAGATTACCCACAGAATCACACACAAAAAAGAAGATGCCAAGATATCAGAAAAGCAAGCCTGAGAGCTCTGAAAATATAAAAACTGGAAACAGAGAGGAAATAAGAGAAATCATAAATACTAATCTACAAGAAATGAGAAGGAGAATTCCAAATCCTGATCTTCAATATGATGAAAGGCCTCACAGAAAGTATACAAGAAATGAAAGGAGAAATGGAGACATTAAGAAACAATCAGAAAGGGGTCTAGAATAAAATTAAAGAGTCAATAAATGAAATGATAACAGCAATAGAAATAAATTCTAGAAGATTAGACAAAATGGAAAATAAAATATCACTGTTAAAGATCATTCAAAACCAAAAGGACAGTCAACAGCATACACAATTCATTACAGTAACAAAACCTAAACATCCAACAACTATGGGACAACATGAAACATCCTAGCCTATGGATAAAGGGCATTGAAGAAGGGATAGAGGTACAGAAAAAGGGTATTCATAATCTCTTCAGAGAAACAATTTTACAGAATTTTTCAAACATGGAAAAAGACTTGAACATACATATACTGGAGACATATAGAACACCATTAAGACAAAATCAAAGAAAGACCTCCCCACACCATGTAATAATCAAAATGACCAACAGAGAACCTAAGAAAAGATGCTTACAAGCAATGAGAACAAAAGAACAGGTGACATACAGGGGCAAAACAATAAAAATTACCCTAGACTTTACAACCCAAGTCATGAATGCCAGAAGAGACTGGTATGATGTAATCTAGACCCTTGAAGAAAACAACTTCCAACAAAAACTGCTATATCCAGCAAGGTTATTATTCAAAATTGATGGAGAAACAAAAGTATTTCAAGGTAAGCAGAATCTCAAAAAATTCATGAACACAAAGCCAGCAATAAAGAAAATACTTAAAGAAATAAACCATAAAGAATAAAAAAGAATCAAATTTTAGAACCAGATAAGAGATGAATTTGATCAGTGGGGCAACTAAGCAAAGAAGATATCACACAGAAGATAGAACATAAAATGGCAGGAAACAAAAATCATATTTCAATAATAACCCTGAACATCAAAGGACTTAACAATTTAATAAATAGACTCACAATGTGGATTAAAAACATAATATAAATATATACTGCCTGTAAGGAACTCACCTTACAGCCAAAGACATTCATAGGCTGAAAGTGAGAGAATGAAAAAGATATATTATGCTAATGGACACCAAAAATGGGCAAGGGTAGCAATACTGATATCCAACAAAACAGGCATTAAGCAAAAACACATCTTAAGAGACAAAGCAGGGCACTTCCTTTTATTTAAAGAAACAATTAACCAAGAATATATAATGATAGTAAATGTTTATGCCTCAAATGTGGGTGGACCCACACTTGTAAAACAAACCCTTCAGGATATCGGATCTCAAAAACACCCAAATACAATAATAATGGAGACTTCAACACACCACTCACACCACTAGATAGATCTTCGAGGCAAAACATTAGTAAATATTCTTCAGAACTAAAGAAAACTACAAACAAAATGGACCTAATATACATATACAGAATATTTCAATCAGGAACAACAGAATACACACTCTTCTCAGCAGCCCATGGAACCTTCTCCAAAATAGATCACATCCTGTGCCACAAAGCAAGCACCAGCAAATTCAAAGACGTAATATAATTCCCTGCATCTTTTTAGACCACAATTGAAAGAAAATAGAAATCAACAATAGAAAGACCAAAAGAAACTATTTAAATACATGGAGATTAAATGATACACTTTTGAATGATGAGTGGGTATCACCAGAAATAGAGAAATAAAGAAATTTTAAGAATTAAATGAAAATAGAGACACAACATAGCAAAATCTATGGAAAACTTTGAAGGCAGTGTTAAAATAAAAGTTTATAGCATTGAGTGCCCACATAAGAAGAACGTAGAGTCGTCAAGTAAACAACCTAATGACACATCTCAAGGACCTAGAAAAACTTCAACAGTCTAATCCCAAAGCCAGCAGAAGGCAGGAAATAATTAAAATTAGAGCAGAAATAATTGAAATAGAGAATTAAAAAACAATTCAAAGAATCAACAAAACAAAAAGCTGGTTCATTGAAAAGATTAATAAGATGGACAAAACCCTGGCCAACCTAACCAAAAAAAAGAGAGAATCAATTCAAATCATTAAAATCAGAAATGAAAAAGGATACATCACCACAGACAGTGGGAAAATGCAAAGGATTATCAGAAACTATTCTGTTTTTGTTTGTTTTTTTCAAGTCAGACGTTTTCTGACAACAGTTTAATTAAATTAGAAATCAGTAACAGAAATATTCCTAAAAAAGCAATCATATTTAGAAAGTAAATAATGTACTTCTAACTAATCCATGAAACAAAAAAAAATTTAATTTATTTTTATTGGTGCATTGTAATCATACATCACATTAGAATATAAGACTTGAGAGGATATTCAAGCACACTTCATCCATTTAGCCCTCATCCAGTCCCCATCCCATTCCCTCCCCCTTCCTCGATCCCATGCTTGTTTGGTGATTAACTTTGATACATATGTCTATGTACCTCCTGCTTTTTAAAGCGACTCCATCCTCCCCTATTCCATACCCTCCGATTGGTCACCTTAATTGCTTCACTATAGGGCCCTTTCTATAGATTGACCACTTACTGTTGCCCCTTTCCTCCTAGTTATTGCTGATTAGGGGAAGCATCTGGTTTTAATTTTCTGCGATATTTCTCTGTGCATGACACATTGCAAATACCGATCTCACTCTTGACAGCCCCAGTTGTGGCCTGGCTACCCGGTAGACTGATCCAGACCTCGCTGGCTCAAGCAGTGCCCTTGCCTCATGGGAGGCCCCGGTTCTGGCCTCACTAGCCCCGACACTGGCCTAACCCCTCAGCTGGCTCCGATCCCGGCCTCAGAGGCCCCAGCACCAGCCTTCCTCATGGCAAGCTCCGATGTTAGCCGATGGCCCCGGCATCGGCCTAACCCCTCGGCAGGCTCAATCCAGGCCTCGGAAGCCTCAGTAGTGGCCTAACCCCTCGGCAGGCTCCGATCCCAGCCTCGCTGGCCCCAGCACCGGCCTAACCCCCTGGCAGGCTCTGATCCCGGCCTCAGAGGCCTCAATAGTGGCCTTGCCTCACGGAAGGCTTCGATGCTGGGCTTGCTGGCCCCGGCACCGGCCTAACCCCTTAGCAGACTCTGATCCTGGCCTTGGAGGCCCCAGCATTGGCCTTGCCTCACAGCAGGCTCCAATCCTGGCCTCGGTGGCCCCAGCACCAGCCTAAACCCTTGGCAGGCTCCGATCCTGGACTCGGAGGCCTCAATAACGGCCTTGCCTCATGGAAGGCTCCGATGCTGGCCGTTGGCCCCGGCACCGGCCTAACCCCTCGGCAGGCTCCAATCCTGGCCTTGGAGGCCCCAGCACCGGCCTTGCCTCATAATAGGCTCCGATCCCGGCCTCGTTCGCCCCAGCACCGGCCTAACCCCTCGGCAGGCTCTGATCCCAGCCTCAGAGGCCTCAATAGCGGCTTTGCCTCACGGAAGGCTCCGATGCTGGCCATTGGCCCCAGCACTGGCCTAACCCCTCATCAGGCTCCGATCCCGGCCTCAGAAGCCCCAGCACAGGCCTTGCCTCATGGCAGGCTCTGATCCCAGCTTTGCTGTGTCCTTCGCTGGTCTCACCCCTCAGCAGGCTCTAATCCGAGCACCCTCTTCGCCCAACTATTTTTCCCACATTCTCGAGGTTGTGTGGTGGTTGTAGCATTCTGCCTCTGGGGTCATTACTTCAAAGGTTCCAGGTGTAATGCATCAGATCTCTGCCTCCCCTGAGTACTGGCCACTGCCATTGCCACTGCCTCCACCATTTCAAATCTTTCCCAAGCTCTTTTTCCACTCTGAATGTTGTCAAGTCTTCCTAAGCATGCACGAGGGTAGCATTCAACCTTTGGTGTAATTTTGGTGATGTCCAAGATTCTTAACAATGAAGAGAAGAAGCAGTCCTCCTTAGCGGGGAATTTTTCCAATAATTCCAGTTCATTTGGATAAGTTTTGTCTGCATCTCCAGTATCCTGGCATCCGCCACCTCCTTGACCCCTCTCCAATATTTTCCTTTTTTCTTTTTCTTTTCCTTTTTTACAGGGTCTTTCTGGGTGGAGAGGGGGTTCGCCTAGGGGTGCCCCGCCAGCACCTGCCCACCCGCCCAGGGTTGGGGCCAGGGGCCCGGACCACGGGATCCTTCCGGGTGGAGAGGGGGGTCGCCTAGGGGCGCCCCACCAGCACCTGCCCACCCGCCCAGGGCTGGGGCCAGGCGCCCGGAACACGGGGTCCTTCGGGGTGGAGAGGGATGTCGCCTAGGGGCGCCCTGCCAGCACCTGCCCACCCCCAGGGTCGGGGCCAGGCGCCCGGACCACGGGGTCCTTCCGGGTGGAGAGGGGGTCACCTAGGGGTGCCCCGCCAGTGCCTGCCTACCCGCCCAGGGTTGGGGCCAGGCGCCTGGACCACGGGGTCCTTCTGGGTGGAGAGAGGGGTCGCCTAGGGGTGCCCCGCCAGCGCCTGCCCACCCTCCCAGGGTCGGGGCCAGGTGCCCGGACCACGGGGTCCTTCCTGGTGGAGAGCCAGAAACTATTTTGAAAATTTATACTCTAATAGATTGAAAAACATGGAAGAAATTGATAAATTTTGAAGCACATATAACCTACCTAAATTGAACCAAGAGGACATAGCAAAGCCTAAAACAACAAATGGCAAGAAAAGAAATAAAAAATAGCAATAAAAAGTCTGCCATCAAAGAAAAATCCAGGCTCTGATGGGTTTACAACTGAATTCTACAAAACCTTTAGTGAAAAACTAATCTCAATACTTCAGAACTTGTTCAGGGAAATCAAAAGAAATGGAATTCTCCCAAACTCCTTCTTTGAGGCTGGTATCACATTAATACCAAAACCAAATAAATATACCTCAAGGAAAGAAAATTACAGACCAATATCCTTGATGCTAAAATTCTAAACAAGCTGGGCATGATGGTGCATGCTTGTAATCCCAGCATTCAGGAGGCTGAGACTGGAGGATCACAGTTTCAGACAGCCTCGGTTACTTAGTGAGGCCCTCTGCAATTTAGTGAGACCCTGTTTCAAAATAAAGAATAAAAAATGAAGCTGGGCATGGTGACACACGCTTGTAATCCCAGCATTCAGGAAGCTGAGACCCGAAGGATTGCGGTTTGCGGACAGCCTCAGCTACTTAGTGAGGCCCTCTGCAACTCAGTGAGACCTGGTTTCAAAATAAAGAATAAAATATATGGCAGGGGGTGTAGCTCAGAGGTCAAATGCCCCTGGGTTCCATCCCAAAACCCTTAAAAAAATTCTAAGCAAATTACTAGCCATACACATTCAAAATGATATCTAGCCATACACATTCAAAATTGTACATCATGACCATGTTGGTCTCATCCCAGAAAAGCAAGGCTGGTTCAGCATATACAAATGAATACATATTATTCACGACTTCAATAAACTGAAAACTAAAACCCATGATCATATCAATAAAAGCATTTGACATAATCTAACAAAACATTCATGTTAAAAACACTGCAGAAAATTGGAATAGGAGGAATGTATTTCAAAAAAAATTAAGGCAATATACAATAAATCTAAAGCCAACATCGTATTGAATGGGGAAAAACTGCAAGAAATCTCTTTAAAATCAGGAGCAATGACTCTAGGCCCTGGGCCGGACCGCGCGTAGCACGCCAAACCCCTGGAGAAACTGGGCCCAGTACCCTGAGTCCCGGGTGGGGGTCGTGCGGGGCACAGCAGCCGGGGCCGGGTCGCGGGACTCTGGGCCCCAGGCCGGACCACGCGTAGAACGCCAAACCTCTGGAGAAACCGGGCCCAGTACCCTGGGTCCCGGGCGGGGTCGTGTGGGTCACGCCAGCCAGGGCCCGGGTCATGGGACTCTGGGCCCCGGGCTGGACCGCACGTAGCACGCTAGACCCCTGGAGAAACCGGGCCCAGTACCCTGGGTCCTGGGGGGCACGCCAGCTGGGGCCCGGGTCACGGGACGCTGGGCCCCGGGCTGGAATGCACATACCATGCCAGACCCCTGGAGAAACCGGGCCCAGTGCCCTAGGTCCCGGGTTGGGTCAAGCAGGGCAAGCCAACCGGGACCCGGGTCATGGGACTCTGGGCCCCAGGCCAGACCATGCGTAGAATGCCAAACCCCTGGAGAAACCGGGCTTAGTACCCTGGGTCCCGGGCGGGGTCGTGTGGGTCACGCCAGCCAGGGCCCGGGTCACAGGACTCTGGGCCCCAGGCTGGACCGCACGTAGCACGCCAGACCCCTGGAGAAACCGGGCCCAGTACCCTGGGTCCTGGGGGGCACGTCAGCTGGGGCCCGGGTCACGGGACGCTGGGCCCCGGGCTGGAACGCGCATACCATGCCAGACCCCTGGAGAAACCAGGCCCAGTGCCCTGGGTCCCGGGCAGGGGTCACGCGGGGCAAGCCAACCGGGACTCGGGTCATGGGACTCTGGGCCCCAGGCTGGACCACGCGTAGCACGCCAGACCCCTGGAGACACCAGCCCAGTACCCTGGGTCCCGGTCAGGGGTCGCGCGGGGCACACCAGCAGGGACCCAGGTCGTGGGACTCTGGGCTCCACACGGAGTAGTATGGAGCATGCTGGACCCATGGGGAAACCGGGCCAGATCACAGTGCTACTGAGTGCCTGATCCCACTACCTCCTCAAACCACACATACTGTCTTCTCTTATTGAGAAAGAAAAAAGGAAAAGAAATAAAAGAAAAATATCGGAGAGGGGTTAAGAAGGCCGTTGCAGATGCCAGGATACTGGAGATGCAGACAAAACTTATTCAAATGCACTGGAACTTATGAAAAAATTCCCCATGAAGGAGGACTGCTGTTTCTCTATATTGTTAAGAATCTTGGACATCACCTGTAAGGAGAGAGTTTAGCGGAGACCAAGGAGAAAGGCAGTATTGAAAGTGGTCTCCGCGATGGCGGTGGAGACTTGTATTCAGGAGAAGTAGAAATTGGATCCTACCAACCTTATTTTTTGTTTTGAGAAATTACACCAAATGTTGAATACTACTGTTACACATGCTTAGGAACACTGGACAACATTTAGCTTGGTAAAGATTTGAAATGGTGGAGGCAGTGGCAATGGCAGTGGCCAGTACTCAGGGGAGGCAGAGATCTGATGCATTACACCTGGAACCTTTGAAATAATAACCCCAGAGGTAGAATGCTACCACCATGCACCCTCGAGAACTTGGGACAATTGGTTGGGCAAAGGCGGTGCTCGGATTGGAGCCTGCCAAGGGGTGAGGCTGGCGACAGACACAGCAAAGCTGGGATTGGAGCCTTCCATGAGGCAAGGCCGGTGCTGGGGCCTCCAAGGCCAGGATAAGAGCCTGCTGAGGGGTTAGGCCAGTGCCAGGGCCAATGGCCGGCATGGGAGCCTTCCATGAGGCAAGGCCGCTACTGGGGCCTCTGAGGCTGGGATCAGAGCCTGCCAAGGGGTTAGGCTGAAGCCAGGGCCAGCAGCCAGCATCGGAGCCTGCCATGAGGAAATGCCAGAGCTGGGGCCTCCGAGGCCTGGATAAGAGCCTGCCGAGGGTTTAGGCCAGTGCCGGAGCCAGTGGCCAGCATCGGAGCCTTCCGTGAGGCAAGGCCACTACTGAGGCCTCTGAGGCTGGGATAGGAGCCTGCCAAAGGGTTAGTCCGGTGCTGGGACCAGCGAGGCTGGCATCAGAGCCTGCCATGAGGCATGGCCAATGCCGGGGCCTCTGAGGCCAGGATCAAAGACTGCAGCGAGGCAAGGCTGGTGCTGGGGCCTCCGAGGCTGGGATTGGAGCCTGCCAAAGGGTTAGGCCAATGCCAGGGCCAGCGGCCAACATCGCAGCCTGCTGTGAGGCAAGGCTGGTGCTGGGGCCTCCGAGGCCGGGATAAGAGCCTGCCGAGGGGTTAGGCCGGTGCCAGGGCCAATGGCCGGCATCGAGCCTGCCATGAGGCAAGGCCATTTCTGGTGCCCTCGAGGCCAGGATTGGATCCTGCCGAGGGGTTTGGCTGGTGCCGGGACCAGCAGCCGGCATCAGAGCCTTCCATGAGGCAAGGCCACTACTGAGGCCTCCGAGGCCAGTTCGTAGCCTGCCAAGAGGTTAGACCAGTACTGGGGCCATCGAGGCCATCATTGGAGCCTGCCGTGAGGCAAGGCCAGTACTGGGGCCTCCGAGGCAGGGATCAGAGCCTGCCGAGGGGTTAGGCCGAAGCCAGGGCCAGCAGCCAGCATCAGAGCCTGCTGTGAGGACAGGCCGGAGCTGGGGCCTCTGAGGCCAGGATAAGAGGCTGCCAGGGGTTAGGCTTGTGCTGGGGCAAGCGACCGGCATCAGGGCCTTCCATGAGGCAAGGCCACTACTGGGGCCTCCGAGGCCGGGATTGGAGCCAGCTGAGGGGTTAGGCTGGTGTTGGGGCCAGTGAGACCAGAATCGGGGCCTCCCATGATGCAAGGCCACTGCTTGAGCCAGCGAGGTCTGGATCAGTCCACCGGGTAGCCAGGCCACTACCGGGACCGTCAAGTGTGGGATCAGTACTTGCAACGTGGCATGCACAGAGAATATCACAGAAAATAAAAATCAGATTCTTTCCCTAATCAGCAAAAACTAGGAGGAAAGGGGCAACAGGAAGAGGTCGAGCTATAGAAAGGGACCTACAGCGAGGCAACTAAGGTGACCAATCAGAGGATATGGAATAGGGGAGGATGGAGCCTCTTTAAAAAGCAGTAGGTACATAAACAAATGTATCAAAGTTAATCAACAAACAAGCATGGGATCGAGGGAGGGGGAGGGAATGGGATGGGGGCTGGATGAGGGCTAATTGGATGATGTGTGCTTGTATATCCTCTCAAGTCTTGTATTCCAATGTGATATATGATTACAATGCACCAGTTAAAAAATAAAAAATAAAAAATAAAAAAATAAAAATAAAAATAAAATCAGGAGCAATACAAGAATGCCCACTATAACCACTCCTTTTCAATATACTCCTCGAGACTCTTGCCACAGCAATAAGGCAAGAGAAGGACATCAAAGAAATTTAAATAGAAAAAGAGAAATTAAAATTATACTTGTTGGCAGATGACATAATCCTTTATCTAGAACATCCAAAGAACTCAACCAAAAGACTACTGGAGTTGATTAACCAATTCAGTGAAGCTGCAGGATACAAAATCATCCTAAAGAAATCAGTTACTTTTCTATATGCCAACAATGAATCCACAATGAAAAAAATAAAGAAAACAATTTCACTCACAATAACTTCAATACTAATAAAACACCTAGGAATAAACCTAACCAAAGATGTAAATGACCTCTACAATTAAAACTATAAAAATTAAAAAAAAAGAAACTGAAGAAGACCTTGGAAGATAGAAAGACCTACCTTGCTGATGGATAGGCAGAATAAATATTATCAAAATGGCTATTCTGCCAAAAGTGGTCTACAGATTCAATGCAATTCCTATCAAAATACCAATGAGATCCTTCATAGACCTTGAAAATTCAGTTATTAATTTTATATGGAGAAAGAAAAGACCCAGAATAGCAAAAGCAATTCTCAGCAATAAGAAACATGCAGGAGGCATCATAATCCCTGACTTCAAATTATCACTACAGAGCAATAGTAGTAAAAACAGCATGATATTGGCACAACAACAGGCATGCAGCAAATGGAAAAGAATAGAAGATACAGAAACAAGCCCACACACCTATAGTCAATTCATCTTTAACAAAGAGGCCAAACTCATATGCTGGAGAAAAGATAGCCTTTTCAACAAAAGGTGCTGGGAGAACGGGCTATCCATGTGTAGAAAGATGAAACTAATTCTTACCTTTCACCCTGCACAGGAATCAACTAAAGATGGACCAAAGACTTGGAAATTAGACCAGAAACTGAAGCTATTAAAGGAGGGCATAGGCTCAACACTCCAACATATAGACACAAGCAGTAACTTTCTCAACAAGACCTCCAAAGCTCAGAAAATTAAAACAAGCATTAATAAGTGGGATAGCATCAAATTAAAAAGTTCCTTCTCATCCTAGTAAACCACCAAGAACCTAAAGAGAAAACCTACAGAATGAGAGAAAATCTTTACCAGCTACCACTCTGATGGAGGGCTAATATCCAGAATATATAAAGAGCTCCAAAGACTACACTAGCAAAACAAATAACCCAATCAAGAAATGGGCTACTGAATTGAAAAGACATTTCACAAAAGAAGAAATAAAATGAGAGTTCAGAAAAATATTTACATTCATATAGGAATTAAGTTCATGATGAAGAAAGCATTTTAAGTAAGTAGGGAAAGATAGTTATTTTATGACTAGGTAAGATACCTGGCAATTAATTTAGAAAAATCATTGTTAGATCCCTTTTTCACATTATACAAAAAAATAAGTTTCAGATAGATTAAAAAGTTAAATGCAAACTTTTAAAAATGATATAGCTTTATGTATTGAGTTTGAAATAGATTAATATATTTGTAAACGAAAAAAGAAAATTAAAGTACAGAATAATTAGCACAATTATGTTTGGGTTATTTTGTTTTGTTTTGTTTTTGTTTTTTGTCTTTTTTTGTTTGTTTTGTTTTTTTGGTTTGGCGGTACTGGGGTTCCTGGAAGCCCTTCTACCTCTGGGCTATACTCCAAGACATATTTTATACATTTTATTCATTTGGAAACAGGGACACCTAAGCCAGAATGGCTGACTTCAAACCTGTGCAATCCTTCTGTCTCCACCTCCCAAGCACGGGGATTACAAGCGTGCACCACCACGACCTGCAACACAATTATGTTCTTTTAAAAGTAAAAATATGTGAATGTGTGTGGGTGGGTGGATTTGAAAAGTCTTGAACCTGCACCAAACTGCTGCGAAGGACTCTATGTTTTGGTGGTAGTGGCAATGGTAGAGATTACATTTATAAAGAATGTGGGAAAGTTATCAATGATTATTGCTTTTATTTTCTTCTTTTCCAATATTTCTCAAATAAAACTGTTATAAAGAAAAAATTAGAAGATGGTGACCAAGAAAAGTGGGGTTTATGAGTCCCACTAACAATCGATCTCTATTACCACAAAATCAGAGCTCTTCATAGCCAAAAAAACACCATCAGCAGAGTAATAAAAACTGTAAATACAAGGGACAGAGAAAAAGAAGGCTAGAAGAACAACCAGATACCAGAAAAGAAGCAAGCCCGCATTCTGGTGGCCGAGCCATGCTGGCGCCATCTTCCCTCGCAGCACCAGAATCCAGAGAAGAAGGGGACACAGAATGGAGCCCAAAACCAGAGAGGATATATGCCGGCCTCACAGCCGAGGGCACAGCATCAGTGCCATACAGCTGGCCGCAGTGGAAAATTCACCGGATGGCTCCATATCAGCACACTCAACAACCCACCAGGCTCAAGAGAGGATGGGTGGAAAGGGAGCTGAGGTGAGCAGATGCAGAACAACCAGGTGTAATTCAGCAGTTTTTTTCAGTGCAAGGAGCATCTAAAGCTCCCAGGGGCCAGGTGCAGCATGCCCTCAAGGAAACAGAGCAGAGCTCAAAACCAGAAAAGAAATATGACAGCCTCACAGCTGAGTGCGTAACAGCGGCACCATATTACCAGCAATGGTGGCAGCGAGTTCACCGAGTCCATGACAGCTACAGATCAGCAGAGTCAACAACCGTGAGTCAAATTGTGGCCCCTAAGAAAAGAAATCCCAGTACTGCACCCCCAGGGACTTGTGGAGCTTTGATAATCTCCCTGGGTCTGAGATTTTGCAATCCAACCCAGTGAAGGAGTAGTGGTGGCAGAGATACCACACCCTAGTCGCAGCACCCCATGGGAACACACCCAGCCTGGCACCCCCCATGGTCTAAAGCAGCCTCAATTGACTCCCTGGGTTTGAGACTTTGCAATACAACCCAATAAGGAGCAGTGGTGACTGAGTTTATCATAGACTTGAGATCCAGAGCACCCCAAGTGAAGTCATAGTAACCCAGGGAAGAACCCAGAGAAGGCAGAAACTTCTGAAATCATAGGAGAGAGGAATGACAATGGAGCGATGAATGCACACAACTCCACAACATCAGAACCTGATAACAGAAATTCAGAGATCTCTAGAAGATCAAATCATGAAAATAATGGTAGAAATAATAGAGAACCTTTGAAAGAATTCAGAGAGATTCTAAAATAGATAAAGGATGCAATAATTGAAGTAAAGGCCTCAATTCAAAGTATAAACAATCAATTACACAACACCTCACAAGGAAGTTTTGGGTTTTAATTGGGTCAGTGTATACAGAAACATGTGGCTCAGTGGACAACAGCAGAAACTAAATATGTGACAATTTACAACAACAACCAGATACTGTCTGTGAAAGAGAAATCATACTTGCCAATATAGCCTGTGAGAGTTTATATGGCCCAATGAAGAGTGATTGGAATTATGAAAAACATATGCAAATATCAAAATTCTTATTATAAAAAAATGAACTAAGATCAGAGTTTGAAAAATTTGATGAGCCTGGTAATTTTTTTTAAAAGATGGAAACCATCATTAGCAAAGTTTGTATAAACCCCTATACTTGTCTCAAAGGAGATGAAAAGATGGGAGGCAAAGAGGAGTGTCAAGTGTGTCCAGGGCTTCCTGGGCCCAGACAGCAGGTCTGGGGAGAGACAGGAGCTGAGGGGAGTGACAGGATAAAAGTGCCTGCAAGAGGAGGGGGCTGCCACAGCCAAGGGAGGAGCTGATGGGGCAATGACAGCTGAAGCAGCGGGGTCATTTCTGTAGTCATGAGTTTTCTGTAGTCACGAGTTCAGTGTGGTGATTGACACTGTAATTCCAGTATGTAGGAGGCTGAGACAGGAGGATCACAGTTTCAAAGCCGGACTTAGCAACTTAGCAAGGTTCTTGGCAACCTGGCAAGGCCCTGTTTTACAATTTAAAAAGGGGGGCTGGAGATGTAGCTCAGAGAAAGAACTTTGCTGGGTTCAATCCCCAGCACCACAGAAAAGAAGAAGAGGAAGGAGGAGGGGGAGGAGGAGGAGATGAAAGAGGATGGAGGAGGAGGAGGAGGAGGAGGAGGAGGAGAAGAGGAGGAGGAGGAGGAGGAGGAGGAAAGAGGAGGAGGAGGAGGAGGAGGAGAGAGGAGGAGGAGGAGGAGAGAAGAGGAGGAGGAGAGGAGGAGGAGGAGGAGAGAAGGAGGAGGGAGGAGGAGGAGGAGGAGGAGGAGGAGGAGGAGGAAGGATTTTGTGTGGAACTAGGGGGAAATTTTCTTCCCATGTTAGGAAAAAGGGTGAGCCTTTTTTTTTTATTTTTTTATTTTTGGCCTAATAGAGAAACTACCATTTTAGAGGTCTTACAGAGATGCGCTCAGATCCTTAGGTGGTGGGTCTTCTCAATGGGGTCTGGAGGGAGTCATGGGCTGAGACAAGGCTCTTGGGCAGAAATCTAGGCTTGTCTATGGTTTATTTCCCCTTAACATTTTATTATTAAAAATCTCAAACATGAGCACAGTTGAAAGCACTTCCCAGTGAACACTGACATAATCCCACCTAGATTCTATTATTATCAGTTTACTATACTTGCTGTATCACGTTATTCATCCAGCCCTCTAACCATCCATTACTCCATCATAATTTTGGTGCATTTGGAAGTAAATTGCAGGTTTCCATATGCTTCCTCCTAAATATTTCAATATGCATATCATTCACTAGAGCTCAAAATTTATCTATAGATCTAATAGTAAGCCTACATGTTATGAGATAAACAAATACTAAGTTTCCAGGTGCCAACATTTTAACCAACTTATGCACTTATGTAACCCAAATTCCTATCAAGATATAGACCATCCAACCACCAAAAAGGTTGTATATTTGATCTTGTACAACACTTCATTTAAATTTAATCCTAGGACATCTCAACCTTTTCTGATCATAAGACCATTTTTCCAAATGTCATGTTCAAGAATTCCATCTTAAAAATATAAGTCTAGGTATGACATTAGACACAGCATTTGTTTTAAGCCCCATATTATCATCAAAGAAACCTGAGAACTGACGATATTACAACAAGAGATTAATGTTTATTGAGCAAGCATTCCAAACTATATGTATACTCAAAACGTATCAATAAAAAAAGAGATGTGATTTTATATGTAGATTGCCTGACACAAACCAGACACCAAATGTTACTGCTTTTCTTTGCTGCTTCACACCTACATTTTTAAACACTTTTCTAAGGCTAAGATGGCAAATGTGCATCCCTTATCTCATTTAATTATCACATTAAACCTGTGACAAAGCCAGGCGTGGTGGCGCACGCTTGTAATCCCAGCATTCAGGAGGCTGAGACTGGAGGATTGCAGTTCATGGACAGCCTCAGCTATTTAGTGAGTCCCTCTGCAACTTAGTGAGATCCTTTTCAAAATTAAGAATAAAAAAATAGGGCAGGGGGTGGAGCTCAGAAGTCAAATGTCCCTGGGTTCTATCCCCAGACCCGCAAAAATAAATAAATAAATAATAAATAAATAAGTAAGTAAATAAACCTGTGACAAAGGAATGAGAGGTATTTTTATTCATGTTTTATGGAAGATTACATGGTCTTCTCCCAACCATCATTATGATGGAGGCACCAGAACTCAAAACTGGTCTCCTGACCAAATAATTTTAGGCAGAGAGATTTAGGAGTTCTGTCCATGCTCCTCTCAGCCATCTGGGACTAGAGTAGAAGGGCAATTTGGAAATTCAAAGATATATTTGGTTCAAGAGATAGAAACTCACTAAATAGGGGAAAGGGAAATTTACTAGTTCATATACTACAGAGGTATGGCTGTGATCTAGTTTTAGGCATGGCATTGATTGAGAATTTCCTGTGATGTTTCCAGGGATCTACTGACTCTCTTCTCTCCTCCTCCTCCTTCTGCTCTTTCTCTTCCTCCTCCATTTCCTCCTCTTCCTCTTCCTTTTCTCTCTTTCTCTTCCCCCTCCCTCCTTTCCAAGATAGTCACCAGCAGGTCCTGGTTTACATGCATCTGTATTAACAAAGAGAAAATTTCTTTCACAGTATTTGGCAGAAATCCAAATATTATCTACTGAACTAACTTGTATTCTGTGCCTAGTTCTAAAACAATCACTTTTCCAAAAGAATGGAACCTGTCCACTGGCCTCCATGAGTTATGGGCTACAGCTAGTACTAGAGATGAGGTCAGCTCCTTCAGAACCGCATGGGTAGGACCTGGAAGGATGAGTTTCAAAAGAAAGTGAATATGTTGGTGTTAGAGGAAAGGTGAAATGAATGTTGGGTGGAAACATTTTATTAACAAAAAATTAGGCTTAGCAAAACTTGGTGACCTGTGTCAACTTGAATTGTTGAAAGTAAGTTTTCCAGAAAAATGGTTTCTAGATATGGCTGCTTATCCAAATTTCTTAAAGATGTTTTCAGCAGAGATTCTATGGCCCCACTAGACTTACTGCAAGCACTTATGCAAGCACTTTGGGTTAAAGTACTAGCCATTGATTGTTGAATTCTAGTGCCTCTCTTTAGGAGCAAGTGCTGTAAGGTCCAACCATCCCATCACCAGCCCAGACCCTTACTATCTAGGAGCCAGGTGTGTTTGAGAGGATTCATTATGCATAACAAGATGCATTTCCATCATGCAGACATCGCAAGGGTTTTAGCAACTCTGTGCCAGGAGAGGACAAAGACTAATTTCTTATTTTTTATTTTTATTGGTGCATTGTAATCATACATCTTGATGAAGTTCAGTGTAATAGAGGCGTACATGCACAGAGCTTTTTGAGCCCTTCCTCAGTTCCCACCCCACTCCCTCTCCCACCTTACCTTCCCATGCTAAGCAGAATGCTTGGCTTTTATAAGTTTTTGTGTGTACATCATGTCCATTGAGGTGCTTCGCTCTTCAAGTCTTCCTCCTCCCTCCCATCTCCCTCAGTTAAGTCCCCTCCTTCATTCCACTAAGGTTTCTCCTCCTTTGTTTAGAGTTCCTCCTGAGTTCCAATTTCTTCCTAGCTTTCACATATGTGGGCAAACATCCTACCTTTCACTTTTTTTTTTTTCAGTACTGAGGATGCTGAACCCAGGGTCATTCTACCTCCAAACTCTACCTCCAACTCTATTTTTCTTTTTTCTTTTTTTTTAATCTTTTTAAATTTTTTTTATTGGTGCATTGTATTCATACATCATAATGGGATTTAAAAAAAAAAACTTTTGTAGACATACATGCACACATCACCCAGGTAGCCCCTACCCGATCCCCACTCCGTTCCCTCCCCATCCCTCCTTCCCATGCTTGGCTTAGTGGTTGACATCTAGTATTATAGCAATTTATCCAGAATTAACAATGACAATCTCACATAACAGTTTCATTTGTCTGATACCAAGCTTTTGATGACTTAAAGATAACATTTCAATATTTCTTTTTGCTTTCTTTCTTACCAGAGAATATTTACAACTCTGTTTTTCTTATTCTTTATTTTGAAACAGAGTCTCACTGAATTGCAGAGGGCCTCACTAAGTAGCTTAGGCTGTCCACGAACTGCGATCCTTCTGTCTCAGCCTCCCAAATCCTGGGATTACAAGTGTGCGCTACCATACCCAGCTCCTTTCACTTTTATTAACCTACTAATCTCACTTAGCATAATGTTCTCCAGTTTCATCCATTTCCCTGAAAATGATATAATTTTGTTCTTCTAAATGACTGAGTAGAATTTCATTGCATATATATCACATACTTTTGTGATCAATTGGCCTGTTTATGAACATCTCAGTTGGTGCCATTGATTGACAATTATAAATTTGCTATAAACATAGATATGCATTCATTATTATAGTAGTCTGGTTTCCCTTTTTTTGAGTAAATAACCAGGAGTGGTGTAGCTGGGTCATACAGTAAGTTCATTCCCATTCTTCTGAGGATCCTCTACACTGATTACCCAAGTGGTTGCACTAATTTTCAATTCTTCCTACAATGTGTCAGAGTTCCTACTTCTCCACATCCTTGCCAGTGTTTATTATTGATTATGTTTTTAATGATTGCCATGCTAATTGGGGTCAGGTGAAATCTCAAGGTAGTTTTGATTTGCATCTATTAGAATGCTAATGGTTTTGAACATCTTTTCTATATATTTATTGGCCATTTGTATTTCTTCTTTGGTAAAGTGTCTATTTTGTTCAATTGCCCATTTTTTGATTGGGTTATTTGCTTTTATGGTGATGAGTTTCCTGAGTTCTTTGTATAGTCTAGATACTAGTTCTCTGTCAAAGGAATAGCTGGCAAAGATATTTTCCTATTCTGTTGGCTCTCTCTTGAGGTATTAATCCTCATTTTAAATATTTCTTGTGCCTTTTACTTAGTACTGGCGATTGAACCTGAGAGCATTCTATCTCTGTTACTCCCCAAGCTTTATTTACTGTTTATTTTGAGACAGGGTCTCACTAAGTTGCTGAGGATGGCCTTAAACCTGATATCCTCCTGTCTCTGCCTCCTAAGTAATAGAATTACATGTGTGTCACCACACCTGGCAATTTTTTTTATTATACCTCATTAACCTCGGAAGCTTATACATTATTCCTAAGCAAGGATGCCCAAATTACAATCCATTAGAAACAAGTGTCAGCTGAAGTTCTTACTGCCTCATATAACCACTAAGAAAATGTCCAACACTTCACTTATTCCATAATTTCATAAAAGATTTTGACTGACTAATCTCACTTAGCATAGTATTCTCCAATTCCATTCATTACCCTGCAGAAGACATAATTCTGTTCATACATTCATGTCTTGCACTGATTTCTCTCAAGAATCCTCAGAACATAAGCCCAAGGATCCAACAAATGTGTGAGGCCTATTCCAACTCCCCTTGAGAAGGTCCCCAAACAACTATCATAAGGATGCAATGTGTCATGCTCTGGCCCCTTGCCACACTTCCTTACTTTTCTTTAAGATTTTCAGGCATCAGTGAGAATTTCAGTAACTATTCCATTTTTTCCATCAGAGGAACTGCCATAATGAGGGCCATTTTAAATGTAAGGCTGTAAGGGGACTACTTTTGCTCATGTAGGTAGTATGGTCAGTATTCCCAGTCGGTGGGGCATAAGTTATAGGATATGAAAGGACAGTTGCCCATAGCTTCTTGTTTTCTGATTACACATGATTGAAATAAGAAAAAGTTGTGGTGAAAATTAAAAGAAGTCAGCAAAGATTCTTTGGGCCTTAGCCTCCTATTTTGGCTGCATTCCCCCATAGTCTTTTCCTTCCCCTTTGATAGGTTCCCAGTAACTTGCTCCTTTAAAACTATGTCTTAGGAAGCAACACAAGGAGTGCATAAGGAAAGAAAGTGGGATGGGAGCCAAATGTTTTGGTACACACCAGTGATCTCAGTACTTGTGAGACTGAGACAGGAGGATTGCAGATTTGGGGATAGCCTTGGCAGTTTAGCATGCCCCATTTCAAAATTTAAAATAAAATTGAGTGGGAGGTGCTACTCAGAGAAAGAATGTCCCCAGGTTCAATCCACATTACCACAAAGAGATAAGGGGGGAGAGAGGAGGAAGAGGAGCTGGAGAAAGAGGAGGAAGAGAAAGAGGAGGAGGAGGAGGAGGAGGAGGAGGAGAAAAGGGGAGGGAATGGAGTGTAGGAAAGGAGGGGGAGCCCAAGGAAATCCAGCAGATGGTTCTAGGGAAGCAGGAGCTGCAGAGTAAGAAGCAGGACAGGTGGCTTTGGTGTGGATTGATACTGATATTGATAGAACAGGAAAATAGTATCAGAGAAAACTACTAAAAAGCAAATTAGATTCTTCAACACTCAATAAGTGAAAGGCGAAGAATTGTGTTGTATGAAGCTAATACTGAGAAATTATCCTGTTCTTTGATCCCAACACAGACCTTAAAATTGGCATCTATATTATTCCACACCCACGTCCACCCCAGCCACTACCCCCACTCTCATTCTATATAGCTCAGTTTTTTAATGGTGACCAGAGGATAGTTCTGAAACATGAATTGGGTCATTTCTTTCCCCTTCTTAAATTTTTCAACCATTTACAACTACATTTAGAATAAAACCTAAACTCTTAACCATGACTTGTAAGAGCCCACATCAAGGGGATGGGGTGTGACTCGGTGGTATAGCATTTTCCTAGCATGTGTGAGGCCCCAAGTTTGATACCCAGCACTACAACTCATCTCAAAATAAAAAGTTTACTAAAAGGTTCCATGTCATCTATCCTCTCCCATATTCCCAATGCATCTTACAATTTCAGTTTATCTTATCACTCTCTTCTGCTTAATGAACTCAGGCCAGGTGCTTAAAGTAGCAGAAAGATGCTCCAAAATTTTGACTCATGCAATTACTGCTTTCTGAGGAACTTTCCTTGCTCTCCGACACATCATTTCAAATATATTCCTGAAGTCTCAGAGTACTCTGTTCCCCATCCCAACTAAATTAGTTTTCCCATATTATTATATCTCCAGGGATTCTGTACTATTTTTTCATTTGGTATATACATATGAATATGTATGTTTAAAGTCTGTATTCCTCACCAGACTAGAAGTGCCATGAAGACTGGGAGCATGTTGTTCTTGTTCATCATCATGCCCCCTGCTTCCCAAACATATATGACACATAGTCAGACACTCAATTGCCATTTGTGGAATGAATGTGAAAAAAGGAACTGTTGTGCATGCATTGCTCTGTGGATCTAATCCTACAAACACTGGATACATTTAAATCCTTCCCTTCCCCATGAGCCATGCTCCCTCTCTTAAGGCACTAGGCAACTTCTTTTACATTATGGGTATTCTTCCCTCCAAACTTCATTAGATTTTTTTTGCAGGTCTGGGGATTAAACCCAAGGGCATTTGACCTCCAAGCTACACCCCTTGCCCTGTTTGTTATTCTTTATTTTGAAACAGGGTCTCACTAAATTACATAGTGCCTCCCTAAGTAGCTGAAGTTGTCCGCGAACCACAATCCTCTGGTCTCAGCCTCCCAAATGCTGGGATTGCAAGTGTTAACCACTAAGCCTGGCTCTCATTAGATTTTTTATGCTGTTGTTGTTACCAGGGATTGAACTCAGAGCCTTGTTCATGCTCAACAAGCACTCTACCACTGAGCTATACACTCAGGCCTTTTGCATTTTGTTTTTTAATTTTTGAGACAGGGTCTAATTAAGTTTTCCATACCTCACACTTGTGATCCTCATGTCTTAGCCTCCAAATGGCTGGGATTGCAGGTGTGCACCACCACACTTGGTGAACTCTAACACCCTGTTAAATTTTTAACACCTAACTGGCACAGAGCATGTATGTTTATCATTCTTCTTTCTCTGTAAAAGCATGATTCTTTGTATATTATACATGGTCTAAAGTGTTTGATTTTTAAATGAAAGCACAAAACAAAGATGATTAACTTTGCTCATATGTTTTATCTCTTTCTGTATCTATACTGTTGGATTGCATATTCCTATTCCTAGATGAGCAAAGAACAGTGGGATGGAGCCAGAAATAAGTAAATAAAGGAAGTTTTGGTGATATAAGGGACAGGTGAAAGGAGACAAAAAAAACATGAAGGTAAAGAAGAAAGATGGAGATATAAGAGATGAAGTTGCAATGTTGTTTTATAATTAATAAAATGGATTTGAAGTTTTAGTTATTAAAAATAGTTTAAATTTCTTTCTCTACCCTTTTCTCTTCAGTATAATTATATTTAATTACCTCTACTGCCATGCTTCTTGCTAAAATCTGTTGAGTCTAATAGTGATACTTGATATTTCAATTCTTGTGCCTTTCCACATGACCCCTAACATTCTGGAGATGTTAGAGGGACAGTGATGGAATCATCCATGTCACAGATAGAAAGGTTGACACTGAAACAAATGGCCAGTTGGTAACAGGGAGGGAAAAGTTAGTATTCTCACCACTGTGAACCCCAAATACATGATGACCACAACTTAGAGGTCATCAACTTCCTCACAGTTCTGGAGATTTCAGTCAGTGTTAGGATGGGTAAAATCTGCAGACCTCAGGGCATGGCAGTGGGAAGCAGAGAGAGAACATGAGCAGAGGCCCTCTGTTTTTACATCATGGAAGCAGGGAAAAGGTAGGCAGTTGGAGAAGAGAGACCATTTATAGTTCCCATTGTCATGCCCCAAGAATCCTCATTAACAACCAAGCCCTGCCTCCAACATGTCTGCCTTGTCTAAATGAGATCTGGGGGATATTCTAAATCCAAACCATAACTGAAAGCTCCACATCAGACCATGAGTGGAATTGATACCCAAGGGTATCAAGGACCAACAGTCAATTCAGAACCCTCCCAGGCTTTGAGTCTAAGTGTGTCTTTTATTCCACTATATCTTCAGGACATGTTTGAAGAAATGTTTTATTCTCTTTCATGAGTAGCAGCCTCTATTAATTAAATATCTCAATGGTCAATCATTATTTTATTCTACTTGATCAAAGCATAAATAAATTCAGGTGTGGTGGTGCACACCTGGAATCACAGTATTTTGGAGGCTGGGACAGGAGAATTGCAAGTTTGAGACCAGCCTCAGAAACTTAGTAAGACCCTGTTTTAAAATTAAAAAAAAAACTAAGCTGTAAGTGTAGCTTAGAGATAGACTGTCTGCAGGTTCAATCCCTAGTACCAAAGGAAAAAAAAAACAACAAAAAGATTTCTAAGCTATGTACAAAGAATTCTTCAGTTGAAATGGCAATCAAATAGAATAGAACTTTTAGTCGATAATAGCTGAGAATTCTATTAATATATTATGGAAAAGATGTGCCTGTTTGTAAAAATAAAGGCATTCATTTAATTAGTGGAAAGAATAAGTCTAGGTAGACAGTTTAGCATGGACAGCATTAATGTACTCCTTATCAGTTCACAGTGAGGAAATAACTTGAGTTCCAATAAATTTTTCTCCCTTTTTCTATTAATTCACTTGATAGCCTTTGGGGAGAAACAGCATCAAAGAAACTGAGATTTGACAGATACAGTGGTACATGCCTGGAACTCAGTTTTTGGGAGGCCAAGACAGGAGGATTTCCAGTTTGAGGACAGCCTCAGCAACTTAGCAATACCCTGTTTCAAAATAAAAAATAAAATAGGAGAGTGGAGTTGAATTCCCCTGGCTTTAATTCCCACTGCTAAAAAGGAATAAAGGGAGAGAGGGAGGGAGGGAAAGAGATAAGGGAAATAGAAAGGAAGGAAGGATAGTTCTGGGGGGTCACAAATGGAGAAGGACAGTGTATCAAGAAGCATTCTTCCCAAGGATCAGGAATATGGACTCTGGTCTACTCTCTGCCAGTAATTAGTGTGAACTAGGGTACCTAGAATCCTCACTCTGCCTTAGTCTCCTAAACTTGAAAAATAATCTCTGAGATTACTTCTGGCTTTTTATTATTATTATTATTATTATTATTATTATTATTATTATTATTTCTTTTTAATAATCTGATAGGAGCAGGGCCCCACTTTTATGACTTTATTTAATAATAATTACTTCCTTAGAGTCCTCATTTTTAGATATAGCCTCACTGGGCTTTCACATATGAATCTCCTGGGGTTGGTGGGCATAAACATTCGGTTCATTGCACTCACTAAACAACTAGGGAGTTTAAATATTTTGTCTTTTTCCACCATTCATTAAAAGAAAGAGATCCATACATTAAGTGTACAAAAGAAACAAAGTAAAAATTTCACACACACATACAACAAAGAGATGAAAATTACTCTTTAGATATAGAAGTCTGTCAGGTATGGTGGCAAATGCTTGTAATCCCAGTACTTGGGAGGCTGAGACAGGAGGATTGTGGATTCACAGCCAGCTTCAGCAACTTGTGAGGCTTTCTGCAACTTAGTGAGACCCTGTTTCAAAAATAAAAGAATAAAAAATAGGACTGGGGTATAGCTCAGAGGTAGAATGCCCCTGGGTTCAATCCCCAGTATCATAAAAAAAAAAACGAAATAGAAATAGAAATCTATTCAATTCAGTTGCCCATTTATTGGTTGGGTTATTTGTTTTTTAGTGTAACATCCTTTAAATTCTTTGTATATTCTAGATATTAGTCTTCTATCAGAGGAATAGCTGGCAAAGATCTATTTCTCTTTAGACTCTTGATAGTTTCATTTGATATGCAGAATTTTTAGTTTAGTGCTTTCCCACTTATTGTTGTTTTAATTTCTTGAGCTTTGGGGGTCTTGTTGAGAAAGTTTCTACCTGTGCTTGTATGTTGGAGTGTTTAACCTATGCCCTCCTCAAGTAGCTTCATACACTCTTGTCTAACTTTCAAATCTTTAATCTATTTCAAGATGACTCCTATGCAGACTGAGAGGTAAGGATTTAGTTACATTTTTCTACAAACGGATAACCAATTTTTCCAACACCATTTGTTGAAGAGGCTTTCTTTTCTTCAACGTATGTGTCTGACACCTTTGTGGAAAATCAATTGGCTATTAGTGTGTGGATTTGTTTCTGTATCTTCTATTCTGTCAATTCTATTATGTCAATACCATGCTGTTTTATTACTTTAGCTCTGTAGTATACATAAATATACATTTAACATCATTTAGCAATCGTGGAGATGTGAATCAAAACTACACTGAGATTCCATCTAACCCTAATCAGAATGGCAATTGTCAAAAAGTGAAATAACAATAAATATTGGTGAGGATGTGGGGAAGTAGGAACTCTTTTACACTGTTTTTTGTTTTTGTTTTTGTTTTTGGTGGTACTGGGGTTCCTGGAAGCCCTTCTACCTTCTGGGATACACTCCCACGGGATACACTCCCAGACCTATTTTTAACTTTTTTATGTGGAAACAGGGTCTCTTAAGCCAGCGTGGCTGGCTCCAAACCAACATGATTCTCCTATCTCCGCCTCCCAAGTGCAGGGATTACAAGCCTGCACTACCATGCCCAGCTTGTTTTGTTTTTATTTTTATTTATTTATTTTTTTGCCAGTCTGGGGGTGGAACCCAGGGACATTCAACCTCCGGGCTACACCTCCTGCCCTATTTTTTATTCTTTATTTTGAAACAGGGTCTCACTGAGTTGCAGAGGGCCTCACTAAGTAGCTGAGGCTGTCTGCGAACCGTGATCCTTTGGTCTCAGCCTTCCAAATGCTGGGATTACAAGCATGCACCACCACGCCTGGCTTACACTGTTGTTGAGAGTGCAAACTAGTTCACCCTCTATGGAAATCAATGTGGAGATTCCTTAAAAAACAGAATGGATTCACCATATGATCTGGCTATATCACTCCTGGCTATCTTTCCAAAAAGGCCCAAATCAGAGAACTATAGTAATATATGCATGCCCATGTTCATAGCAGCACAATTCACAATAGCCAAATTATGAAATCAACTCAGGTGTCCATTGACAGATAAGTGAATTACAAAATTATGGGATATCCACACAATGTAATTCTACTCAGCACTAAAGAACAAAATTATGTCATTTACAAGAAAATGGAAGGACCTGGAGAACATGATGTTAAGTGAGATTAGCCAGTCACAGAAAGTAAAGGGTCATATGTTTTCTCTAATATGCACAATCTAAAGAGTAATGGTGATGCCAGAGGGACTCCAGGTAATAGGGTGAAACCTCAGGGAAAGACTAAGTTTCATTAATGAAAATGCTACCATTGACTATTGTATATATGTGACTATACCAATGTCAATCTCACTATTCTGTATTGGGAAGGAGGCAGGTAGGGATGGAGCATGGGGATACCACCAAGTGCTATGTGAATGTATGTCACTGTCAACATGATTTACATGATGTGAGACTATTATAGACCAATAAAAGCACATAAAAATAGAAATATTATGTACTGATTTGTAATAATGACCAAGATGTCCTGTTAAGTGGAAAAATCAAGTGAACAAACATAAGTATGCAACCACCTATGTAAAAATAAGGAGAAATTATATACACATTCATACTGGCATATGTCTAAAATATCCCAGGACTGACCAAATTACATTATGTGCATATATAAATATGGCATAATAAATCCCACTATTTTGAATATTATAATGTACCAATAAAAATCAACTTTAAAATGTTGGAAGAGATATATGAGTAAACCAATAAATGTGGTAGCAGGAACTGCTAGTGGTGGAACTAGGAATAGAAAGACACTTTTTTTTTTTACCAATTTCTCTGATGTAGTTCTTTCTGAAAGGAAGTGTATGAAATAAAAATAAATAAATAAAAGTTAAGGTCACTGGTTTACAATATAGCCCGGTTATATCTACAAAAGAATGGAATGTGAATGTGTATTATTTAATCAAATTTTAAAGGGAAAAATAGAGAAAAACATTTTGCTGTGAAATCCTTGGGACAGTATGCTGCAAATATTTTTATGTGTTTTTTATTTGTGCATTGACTTCATACATTTTAATGAGATAAAAAGCTTGTGATGGTATACATGCACACATCACCCCATTAAATCCTACCCCATCCCTATTCCATTACCTTCCCTTCCCTCCCTCCATGTTTGGCTTAGTGATTGACATTGATATGTTTTTTTTTTTATGTACATCTTGTGCTTTAGAGAGTTTTCCTCTTCTTCCTTCCCATCCCCTCAGTTAGGTTACCTTGTTTGCTGCTCTATAGGATCTCCTTTTTCACCTGGAGTTCTTCCTATGACCCATTTCACCTTAGCTTTCACATATTAGTGAAAGCATCCACTTTCTTACTTTTTGTGACTGACTAACCTCGCTTAGCATAATGTCCTCCAGTTCCATCCATTTCCCTGAAAATGATATAACTTTCTTATGGCTGAGTAAAATTTCATTGTGTACATATCCCACAGTTTTGTAATCCATTTATCTGTTGATGTTGAGTTTCTTAAGCTCTTTATCTATTCTAGATATTAGTCTAGATTTATATATTCTAGATATTAGTCCTCTATCTGAGTCATAGGTGGTAAAAATCTTCTCCCATTCTGTTGGCTTTTGGTTGAGAATCCTGACAGTTTCCTGTTCTGAACAGAAGCTCTTCAGTTTCATGCAGTCCCATGTATTGATACACCTTTCAGTTTGTTGTACCTTTGGTGTCTTGTTAAGAAAGTTTTTATCTGTGCCTATGTGTTGCAGTGTTGGACCTATGCCCTCTTCAAGGAACTTCAAGGTCTCTGGTTTGATTTCCAAGTTTTTCATCCATCTTGAATTGACTCTTGTGCATGGTGAGAAAGTGGGATTAATTTCCAGTTTTCTGCATACAGTTAACCAGTTTTGCCAACACCATTTGTTGAAAAGGCTATCTTTCTTCCAGTGTATGTTTTTTGCCCCTTTGTCAAATATCAATGGCTTAAAGTGTGTAGATTTGTTTCTGAGTCTTCCATCCTGTTCCATTGGTCTATATGTCTGTTTTGGGGCCAATACCATGCTGTTTTTATGACAGTGGCTTTGTAGTATAGTTTAAAGTCAGGTATTGTGATTCCTCCTGTATGGTTTTTGTTGTTGAGAACTACTTTGGCTATTCTGGGTTTTTTGTTGTTCCAAATGAATTTGAGGGCTGATTTTTCTAAGTCTATAAGGAATGATATTGGTATCTTAATGGGTATTGCATTGAATCTGTAAATCACTTTTGGGAGAATGGCCATTTGATAATATTTATTCTGTCTATCCATGAACATGGAAGAACTTTCCATCTTCTAAGATCTTCTTTGATTTCTATTTTCAATGTTTTATAGTTTTCTTTGTAGAGGTCTTTTACCTCCTTGGTTAAGTTTATTCCGAAGTATTTTATTTTTTTGTGGGAAATCCTGAGTGGAAGTGTTTTCTGAATTTCTTTTTCAGTGGATTTATGGTTGGTGTAGAGAAAGGCTTTTGATTTGTTGATATTGATTTTGTATCCAGATAATTTTCTGAATTTGTTGATCAGTTCTATAAGCTTTTTGGTTGAGTTTGTTGGGTCTTTTATGTATAGTATCATGTCATCTGAAAATAGTGAAAGTTTGAGTTCTTTTCCTATTTGTAATCCTTTGATTTTCTTTCTGGCTAGAGTCTCAAGAACTATATTGAAGAGAAGTGGTGACAAAGGACATCTTTGTCTTGTAACTGTTTTTAGGGGGAATTCTTGAAGATTTTCCCCATTTAATATGATGTTGGCTGTGGGCTTATTGTAGATTACATTTATGATGTTGAGGTATATTTCTTCTATTCTGATTCTCTGCAGTGCTTTTATCATAAATGGATGTTGGACTTTATCAAAGGCTTTTTCAACATCTAATGATATGATTATATAATTTTTATCTTTGGATCTGTTTATGTGATGTATTATATGGATTGATTTTCATATGTTAAACCAGGCTTGCATCCCTGGGGTGAACCCTATCTGGTCATGGTGTATGATTTTCTTGATGTGGTTTTGAATGTGTGTTGCTAGTATTTTGTTTAATAGTTTTGTGTCAAAGTTCATCAAAGATATAGGCCTGTAATTTTCCTTCCTTGAGCTGTCTTTATTCAGTTTGGGTATTAATGTGATGTTGGCTTCATAGAATGTATTTGGGAGATTCCTGATTTTTTCTATTTCATGAAATAGATTAAGGAGTATCAGGATCAGGTCTTCTATAAAGGTTTTATAAAATTCACCTGGGAAGCCATCTGGTCCTGGGCTTTTCTTTGATGGTAATCTCTTTATTGCTGTTTCAATCTCTTTGATTGCTATTGGTTGGTTTAAGTTTTCTATATCTACTTGACTTAGTTTAGGAAGGTTGTATTTATCTAGAAAGTTGTCCATTTCTTTCCGATTTTTTATTTTGTTGGAGTATAGTTTTTCAAAGTAATTTCTGATAATCCTCTGGATTTCTGCACTGCCCATTGTGATTTCTCCTTTTTCATCTCTTATCTTCAGGATTTGGGTTGATTCTCTCTCTCTTTTTTTTTAGTTAAATTGGCTAGTGTTTTATCTATCATTAATTTTTTCAAGGAACCAGCTTTTGGTTTTGTTGATTTTCTGTATTGTTTTCTTGTTCTCTACTTCATTTATTTCTGCTCTGATTTTGACAATTTCTTGTCTTCTACTTGCTTTGGGTTCAGATTGTTTCTGTTTTTCAAGGGCTTTGAGGTGTGTCATTAAGTTGTTTATTTGATGATTTTCTGTTTTTCTTATGTGGGCACTCAGTGCTATAAATTTTCCTCTTAATACTGCCTTCAATGTGTTCCAGAGATTTTGATATGTTATTTCTCTATTTTCATTTGTTTTTATGAATTTCTTGATTTCACCCCTTATTTTTTCTATGCCCCATTCTTCATTTAGAAGTATGGTGTTCAGTCTCCACATGTTCATGTGGTTTCTCTGAGTCTTTTTGTAGTTGATTTCCAGTTTTATACCGTGATGGTCTGAAAAGAGACAGGGAATTATGTCACATTTTTTGAATTTGCTGGTGCTCATTTTGTGACACAGGATGTGATCTATCTTGGAAAAGGTTCTGTGAGCTGCTGATAATAATGTGAACTCTGCTATAGATGGGTGGAAAATTCTATATGTGTCTAAAAGGTCCATTTGATTAATAGTGTTCTTTAGGTCCAAGGTGTTCTTTAGGTCCAGTGGTGTAAGAGGTGTGAAGTCTCCCAGTATTATTGTATTGGGATTTATATGTGACTTAATATCACAAAGAGTTTGTTTTATGAAAGTGGTTGCACCTAAGTTTGGAACATAAATGTTGACTATCATTATTTCCTCATGGTGGATTTTTCCTTTCACCAGTAAAAAATGACCATCTTTGTCCCTTCTAATAAGCTTGGGTTTGAAATCTAGCTTATATGAAATCATAGTAACTACTCCTGCCTGTCTTCATGTTCCATTGTCATAGATTACCTTGCTCCAACCCTTTACCTTGTGTTTGTTGCTATCTTTACTTGTAAGGTGTGTTTCTTGCAAGTAGCATATATAGATGGATTATGGTTTTAATCCATTTTGCCACTTTATGTCTTTTAATTGGTGAATTGAGGCCATTTACATTCAGTGTGATTATTGAGAGACGATTTTTAATTCATAACATGTTAATATTTTATTTCTGTTTGAAAGACTGTTTGTTCTTTTTTGCTTAGTTGTCTGCTGGATGGAAATTCTTGTTTCTCTGGTTCTGGCATGAAATTCTTGTTTCTTCTTTGTAGTTGATCTCTTTGAGTATTTTTTCTAGTGCTGGTTTTGAAGACATAAATTCCTTCAGCTTCTTCTTGTCATGGAAGAATTTTATTTCCCCATCTAATTTCAGAGATAGTTTTGCTGGTTAGGAAATTTTTGTCTGCAAGTTGTTTTGTTTCAGAGCTTGGAATATGTTACTCCAAGCCCTTCTGGCTTTCATGGCTTGGTTTGGGAAATCTGGAGTGATTCTAATTGGTTTCCCTCTGAATGTTACTTTGTCTTTTTTTGTTGTTGCCTTTAAGATTCTCTATTTGGTTTCCACATTGGTCATTTTGACTATTTTTTTTTTAATTTTTATTGGTGCATTATATTCATACATCATATTGGGGTAAAAAAAATTGTGTGTACATACATGAACACATCACTGATTTAACCCCTACCAAATTACCACCTCATTTCCTCTCCATCCATCATTCCTTTGCTTGGCTTAGTGGTTGACTTTGATATTTTTAAGTACATTGTGTGTTTTAGGCATTTTCCTCCCCCCCCCTTTCTCCTCCTTTGTATTGCTTGTTTACTCCTCTATAGGATTTCCGTTTTCATCTAGAGTTCCTCCTATGACCCATTTCTCCTTAGCTCTCACATATTAGGGAAAGCATCTGATTTGTTATTTTTGTGACTGACTAATCTCGCTTAGCATAATGTCCTCCAGTTCCATCCATTTCCCTGAAAATGATGAAACTGAGTTTTTTTTAAATGGCTGAGTAAAATTCCATTGTGTATATATCCCACAGTTTTGTAATCCATTCATCTGTTGATGGACATCTTGGCTGGTTTCTTAGTTTGGCTAAGGTGAATTGTGCAGCTATGAACACAGATACACATGCATTAGTTTGGTAGTTTGTTTTCCTTTCTTTGGGGTAGATACCCAGAAGTGGTATTGCTGGATTAAATGGTAGATTTGTTCCCATTATTCTGAGGATTCTCCATACTGTTTTCCAAAGTGGTTGCACTAATTTGCAATCCCACCGAATATGACTTAGAGTTCCCACTTCTCCACATCCTCACCAGCATTTGTTGTTGTATGTGTTTTGAATGATTGCCATTCTAGTTGAAATTAGGTGAAATCTCAGGGTAGCTTTGATTTGCATCTCTCTGACTGCCAGTGATGATGAACATTTTTTCATGCATTTATTGGCCATTTAAATATCATCTTTTTTGGACTTCCGGGAAGATGGCGACGGAGGAAAGAGGCACTTACAAGTCCCGCTAACAATCCAACTCTACTACCTCAAAACCAGCGCCTTTCAGAGCCAGAAAACACCACAGCAAAGAAATAAAAACGGTAAATACAAGGGACAGAGAAAAAAGGGCTGGAAAAAAAAGACACTGGAAAAAAACCAGCCCGAAGTGCTGCGCCCGCGCGGCGCAGAGCGGCCTGAGCAGCCGGAGCGGCCAGAGCCGCAGCGCGGATTGGGGGGAGCCGCGGAGCGGAGTGGCCTGAGCAGCTGGAGCAACCAGAGCCGCGGCGCGGAACGGCCGGAGCGGCCAGAGTGGCCAGACCCGCGGTACAGAGCAGCTGGAGTCGCAGTTCCGAGCAGCTGAGCAGAGAGGCCAGAGCAGCCGAGCGGAGTGGCCAGAACAGCCGGAGCAGTCAGAGCTGCAGCGCGGATTGGCTGGAGCGGCGGCGCGGAGTGGCCGGAGTCGCGGAGTGGAGCGGCCGGAGCAGCTAGAGCAGAGTGGCAAGAACAGCTGAGCGGAGCGGCCAGAGCAGCCGGAGCGGAGCGGCCAGAACAGCCGGAGCAGCCAGAGCCACGTCGCGGAACGGCCGGAGCGGCCGGAGTGGCCAGACCCACGGTGCAGAGCAGCCAGAGCCGCGGTGCAGAGCGGCCGGAGCAGCCGGAGCGGCCAGAACAGTGGTGCGGAGCAGCCAGAGCCGCGGCGCAGAGCGGCCGGAGCGGCGCGGCCTACATCTCCCCTAGCAACACCAGGCTCCAGAGAGGAGGGAGACTCAAAACAGAGCTCAAATCCAGAGAGGAGGTACTCTGGCCTCGCGGCCTAGGATGCAGAAGCAGCGTCTTACTGCTGGCGGCAGCGGCGAGTTCACCGGACGGCCCTAGACCAACCCACTCAACCAGCCACCAGGCGCCTGAGAGGAGGGGTGGACAGCGAGCCGAGGTGAGCAGGTGCTGAACAGCTGGGCGGCAGTCAGCAGTTTTGTTGGTGCAGGGAACATCTAAAGCTCCCAAGAGCTGGGCGCAGCACAACTGGCAAGGACTCAGAGCAGAGTTCTAAACCAGAGAAGAAATACGCCGCATCACGGCCGAAGGCGTGGCAGTGGTGCCATATTGCCAGTGGCGGCAGCAGCGAATCCACCGAGTTCACTACAGCTCCATCAGCGCACTCAACAACCGTGAGTCAAATTGCGGCCCCTAGGGGAGAAATCCCAGTACTGCACTCCCAGGGACTTGCGCAGATAGTCTCCCTGGGTCGGAGATTTTAGCAGTGCAGCCCAGTGGGGGAGTGGCAGTGGCAGAGATATCATACCATAGTCACAACTCCCCACTGGAGAACGCCCAACTTGGCACCCCCCCACGGTCTAAGCAGCCTTGATTGACTCCCTGGGTCTGAGACTTTGTGATACAACACAGTAAAGGAGTAGTGGTGACTGAGATACCATAGACTAGAGATCCAGAGCATCTTAAGTGAACTCGTAGTGACTCAGGGAAGAACCCAGAGAAGGCACAAACTTCCAAAATCATGGGAAAGAGAAATAACAATGGAGCAGTGAATGCCAACAACACCACAACATCAGAATCTGATAACACAGAAACCCAAAGATCTCTAGAAGATCAAATTAGGAAAATAACTTTAGAAATAATAGAGGACTTTCGAAAAGAATTTAGAGAGAGTCAAAAAGAGATAAAGGATGCAATTAATGAAGTAAAGGCCTCAATTCAAAGTATAAACAACAGATTAGACCACATGGAGAATAGAATCTCGCTTCTTGAAGATGATCATGCTAAAAATGAACGCATAGTTTCTAATTTAGAAAAAAAAACCCGACAGCAGGAATCTGACATTGAAGAAATATGGGCCCATTTCAAGAGAGCTAACCTAAGAATAATTGGAATAGAGGAGGGAAAAGAAGGTGAAACCAAAGGGATCAACAATCTTTTCAAGGAAGTAATAGCAGAAAATTTTCCAAACATAGAGCAAGAGGTCGATACACAGGTCCAGGAAACTTATAGAACTCCCTTTAGACAGGATCAGAGAAGAGGATCCCCACGCCACATAATTGTCAAAATGACTAATGTGGAAGCCAAGGAGAGAATCTTAAAGGCAACAAAAACAAAAGGCCACGTGACATACAGAGGCAAACCAATTAGAATCACTCCAGACTTCCCAAACCAAGTTATGAAAGCCAGAAGGGCTTGGAGTAACATATTCCAAACTCTGAAAGAAAACAACTTCCAGCCAAAAATTTACTACCCAGCAAAACTATCCATCAAATTAGATGGGGAAATAAGAAGCTTCCATGACAAACAGCAACTGAAGGAATTTATGTCTTCAAAACCAGTGCTAGAGAAAATACTCAAGGAGATTAACTGCAAAGAGGAAATGGGTAATTCACGCCAGAACCAAAGAAAAAAGAATTCCCATCCAGCGGACAACTAAGCAAAGAAGAATAAACAGTATCTCAAACAGAAATAAGATCTTAACATGTTGGGAATTAAAAATTATCTCTCTATAATCACACTAAATGTAAACGGCCTCAACTCCCCAATAAAAAGACATAAAGTGGCAAAATGGATTAAAAGCCAGAATCCATCCATCTGCTGCTTACAAGAAACACACCTCACAAGTAAAGATAGGAACAAACTCAAGGTAAAGGGCTGGAGCAAGGTAATCCATGCTAATGGTACTCGAAGACAAGCAGGAGTAGCAACTATGATATCAGACAAGTTAGACTTCAAACCCAAACTTATTAGAAGAGACAAAGAAGGTCACATTTTACTGGTAAAAGGAATAGTCCAGCAAGAGGAAATAACAATAATCAACATCTATGCCCCAAACATAGGGGCAGCTACTTTCATAAATCAAACTCTTTGTGACATGAAGCCACACATAAATCCCAACACAATAATACTGGGAGACTTCAACATACCTCTCACAATACTAGACCGATCTTCCAGACAAAGGGTCAGTAAAGATGTCTCAGAACTAAAGAACACCATTAACCAAATGGACCTTTTGGACACATATAGAATATTTCACCCAACTACAGCAGAGTTTACATTTTTCTCAGCTGCTCATGGAACCTTCTCCAAAATAGATCACATCCTGGGACACAAAATGAGCACTAGCAAATTTAAAAAATGTTACATACTTCCCTGTGTCATTTCAGACCATAATGGAATGAAACTAGAAATCAACTATAAGAAGACCCAGAGAAACAACATAAACATGTGGAGACTGAACACCACACTTCTGAATGAAGAATGGGTCATAGAAGATGTAAGAGGTGAAATCAAGAAATTTCTAGAAACAAATGAAAATAAAGAAACAACATATCAAAACCTCTGGGACACTTTGAAGGCAGTATTAAGAGGAAAATTTATAGCACTGAGTGCTCACATAAGAAAAACAGAAAATCTTCAAATAAATAGCCTTATGACACACCTCAAAGCCCTTGAAAAGCAGGAACAATTGGACCCCAAAGCCAGCAGAAGACGGGAAATTATTAAAATTAGAGCAGAAATTAACGAAATAGAGAATAAAAAAACAATACAGAAAATCAACAAAACCAAAAGCTGGTTTCTTGAAAAAATTAACAAGATTGATAAACCACTAGCCAACCTAACTAAAAAAAAGAGAGAATCAACCCAAATTATGAAGATAAGGGATGAAAAAGGAGACATTACTACTGACAGCGTAGAAATCCAGAGGATTATCAGAAACTACTTTGAAAAACTATACTCCAACAAAATGGAAAATCTGGAGGAAATCGACAACTTCCTAGATAAATACAACCTTCCTAAACTGAGTCAAGAAGATACAGAACACTTAAACCAACCAATAACAATCAAAGATATTGAAATAGCAATAAAGAGCTTACCATCAAAGAAAAGCCCAGGACCAGATGGTTTCCCAAGTGAATTCTATAAAACCTTTATAGGAGAACTAATCCCAATACTACTCAAACTATTTCGGGAAATAGAAAAAACCGGGACTCTCCCAAATACATTCTATGAAGCCAACATCACACTAATACCCAAACCGAATAAAGACAGTTCAAGGAAGGAAAACTACAGGCCTATATCTCTGATGAACTTGGATGCAAAACTATTAAACAAAATACTAGCAACACGCATTCAAAACCACATCAAGAATATCATTCACCATGACCAGGTAGGGTTCATCCCAGGGATGCAAGGCTGGTTCAATATATGAAAAACAATCCATGTAATTCGTCATATAAACAGAATCAAAGACAAAAACCACATGATCATCTCAATAGATGCTGAAAAAGCATTTGATAAAATTCAACATCCATTTATGATAAAAACACTGCAGAGAATTGGAATAGAAGGAACATATCTCAACATTATTAAGGCAATCTACAATAAGCCCACTGCCAACATCATATTAAATGGGGAAAAACTTCAAGAATTTCCCCTAAAAACTGGAACGAGACAAGGATGTCCACTATCACCACTTCTCTTCAATATAGTACTAGAGACTCTAGCCAGAGCAATAAGGCAAGAAAAGGAAATCAAAGGAGTACAAATAGGAAAAGAAGAACTTAAGCTTTCACTATTTGCAGATGACATGATACTATACTTAGAAAACCCAACAAACTCAACCAAAAGGCTTATAGAACTGATCAACAAATTCAGCAAGGTATCTGGATACAAAATCAATCTTAAAAAATCAGAAGCTTTCCTGTACACCAACCATAAATCCACTGAAAAAGAAATTCAGAAAACACTTCCACTCAGGATCTCCCACAAAAAAATAAAATACCTAGGAATAAACTTGACCAAGGAAGTAAAAGATCTCTACAAAGAAAATTATAAAACACTGAAAAAAGAAATCGAAGAAGATCTTAGAAGATGGAAAGACCTTCCATGTTCATGGATTGGCAGAATTAATATCATTAAAATGGCCATCCTCCCAAAAGTGATCTACAGATTTAATGCAATGCCCATTAAACTACCAAGATCATTCCTCACAGACATAGAAAAATCAGTCCTTAAATTTATCTGGAATAACAAAAAGCCCAGAATAGCCAAGGTAGTTCTCAGCAACAAAAACCACGCAGGAGGAATCACAATACCTGACTTTAAACTATACTACAAAGCCATTGTAATAAAAACAGCATGGTACTGGCAAAAGAACAGATATATAGACCAATGGAGCAGAATAGAAGACCCAGAAACAAGTCCACACACTTTCAGCCAATTGATTTTTGACAAAGGGGCCAAAAACATACACTGGAAAAAAGATAGCCTCTTCAACAAATGGTGTTGGCAAAATTGGTTAACCATATGCAGAAAATTGAATGTTAATCCCACTTTTTCACCCTGTACAAAAGTCAACTCATGATGGATCAAAGACTTGGAAATTAAACCAGAGACCTTGAAGCTCCTTGAAGAGGGCATAGGTCCAACACTACAACACATAGGTACAGACAAACATTTCCTCAACAAGACCCCAAAGGCACAACAAATTAAAAGGAGAATCAATACATGGGATTGCATGAAACTGAAGAGCTTCTGTTCAGCAAAGGAAACTATCAAGAATCTCAATCGAGAGCCAACAGAATGGGAGAAGATTTTTTCCACCTACACCACCGATAGAGGACTAATATCTAGAATATACAGAGAACTCAAGAAACTCAACACTAAGAAAACAAAGCATCCAATAACAAAATGGGCAAATGAACTAAATAGACACTTCACAGAAGAAGAAATTCAAATGGCCAATAAATGCATGAAAAAATGCTCAACATCACTGGCAATCAGAGAGATGCAAATCAAAACTACCTTGAGATTTCACCTAACTCCAACTAGAATGGCCATCATTCAAAACACAAACAACAACAGATGCTGGCGAGGATGTGGAGAAGTGGGAACTCTAAGACATTGTTGGTGGGATTGCAAATTAGTGCAACCACTTTGGAAAACAGTATGGAGAATCCTCAGAAGAATGGGAACAAATCTTCCATTTGATCCAGCAATACCACTGTTGGGTATCTACCCAAAAGAAAAGAAACCAAACTACCAAACTAATGCATGTGTATCTATGTTCATAGCTGCACAATTCACCATAGCCAAACTATGGAAGCAGCCAAGATGTCCATCAACAGATGAATGGATTACAAAACTGTGGGATATGTACACAATGGAATTTTACTCAGCCATCAAAAAAAACTCAATTACACCATTTTCAGGGAAATGGATGGAACTGGAGGACATTATGCTAAGTGAGATCAGTCAGGCACAAAAAATAAGAAATCAGATGCTTTCCCTAATATGTGAGAGTTAGGGAGAAATGGGTCATAGGAGGAACTCTTGGAAGAGGATCAGTAACTTTTAACTCTGTTTACACTGTCTTTGGATATACAATATTTTTTTATTTTTTAGGGAGTTTATTTACTCTTTTGTTGCCTGTGCCATTGAAATCATATCCAAGAAATCACTTCCAATTTCAATGTTGTGAGGTTTTATGACCCAGATTTTCTTCTAAAAGCTTATAGTATTAAGATTTATATTTAGGTCTTTTATCTATTTTGAGTTAATATTTGTATATGTGTTAGGTAAGGGTCCAATTTTATTCTTTTTCATTTATTATTATTTTTCAACAATATTTAGTTAAAAGACTAGTATTTCCTCCACCAAAAGTTCATGGAAACCTTGTCAAAAATAACTTGACAATGTATGGAAGAATTTATCTCTAGGCTTTTAATTAGCTCCAATGGTTTATATATCTGCCTTTATAACAGTACTACACTGTTTCAGTTATTGTAGCTTTATATGGTTTGAAATCAGAAAATATACATCTTCTAGCTTTGTTCTTCTTTGAGACTGTTTTGGGTATCTAGAGTCCATATTCCATATCAGGATAGATTTTTTTCTGAAAAATAAATAAATAAATGTATGATAGTTTCACCTAAAAAAAAAAAAAGAAAAAATATTCTCTGGTAAGAAAGAAAGCAAAAAGAAATATTGAAATGTTATCTTTAAGTCATCAAAAGTTTGGTACCAGACAAATGAAACTGTTATGTGAGATTATCAATGTTAATATTGTATAAATTGCTATAATACTAGATGTCAACCAGTAAGCCAAGCGTGGGAAGGAGGGATGGGGAGGGAATGGGGTGGGGATCGGGTAGGGGCTAACTGGGCGAGATGTGCATGTAAGTCCACAAAAGTATTTTCTTTATACCACTATGATGTATGAATACATTGCACCAATAAAAAAAAATAAATGCGCAAATAGATGCTTTTCCAAGTGAAAAAAAAAATAAATAAATAAATATCATCTTTTGTGAAGTATCTATTTAGTTCACTTGCCCATTTTTCTATTGGATGCTTTGTTTTCTTAGTGTTGAGTATCTTGAGTTCTCTGTATATTCTATATATTAGTCCACTACCGGTGGTGTAGGTGGCAAAAATCTTCTCCCATTCTGTTGGCTCTCATTTGAGGTTCTTGAAAGTTTCCTATGCTGAACAGAAGCTCTTGAGTTTCATGCAATCCCACATATTGATTCACCTTTTAATTTGTTGTGCCTTTGGGGTCTTGTTGAGAAAGTGTTTATCTGTGCCTATGTGTTGCAGTGATGGACCTATGCCCTCTTCAAGGAGCTTCAAGGTCTCTGGTTTGATTTCCAAGTCTTTGATCCATCTTGAATTGACTCTTGTACAGGGTGAGAAAGTGGGATGAATTTCCAATTTTCTGCATATGGTTAACCAGTTTTGCCAACACCATTTGTTGAACAGGCTATCTTTTTTCCAGTGTATGTTTTTGGCCCTTTTGTCAAAAATCAATTGGCTGAAAGTGTGTGGACTTGTTTCTGGGTCTTCTATTCTGCTTCATTGGTCTATATATCTGTTTTTGTGCCAGGACCATGCTGTTTTTATTACAGTGGCTTTGTAGGATAGTTTAAAGTCAGGCATTGTGATTCCTCCTGCATGTTTTTTGTTGCTGAGAACTACCTTGGCTAATCTAGGCTTTTTGTTATTCCAGATAAATTTAAGGACTGATTTTTCTATGTCTGTGAGGAATTGTCTTGGTAGTTTAATGGGCATTGTGTTAAATCTTTAGATCACTTTTGGAAGGATGGCCATTTTAATGATATTTATTCTGCCAATCCATGAACATGGAAGATCCTTCCATCTTCTAAGATCTTCTTTGATTTCTTTTTTCAGTGTTTTATAATTTTCTTTGTAGAGATCTTTTACCTCCTTGGTCAAGTTTATTCCTAAGTATTTTATTTTTTTGTGGGAGATCCTGAGTGGAAGTGTTTTCTGAATTTCTTTTTCAGTGCATTTATGGTTGGTGTACAGGAAAGCTTCTGATTTTTAAAGATTTATTTTGTATCCAGATACTCTGCTGAATTTGTTGCTCAGTTCTATAAGCTTTTTGGTTGAGTTTGTTGGGTTTTCTAAATATAGTATCATGTCATCTGCAAATAGTGAAAGTTTGAGTTCTTTTCCTATCTGTACTCCTCTGATTTCCTTTTCTTACCTTATTGCTCTAGCTAGAGTCTCTAGTACTATATTGAAGAGAAGTGGTGATAATGGATATTCTTGTCTCGTTCCTGTTTTTAGGGGAAATTCTTGAAGTTTTTCCCCATTTAATATTATGTTGGCGGTGGGCTTATTGTAGATTTCCTTAATGTTAAGATATGTTCCTTCTATTCCAATTCTCTGCAGTGTTTTTATCATAAATGGATGTTGGATTTTATCAAATGCTTTATCAGTGTCTATTGAAATGATCATGTGATCTTTGTCCTTGATTCTGTTTATATGGTGAATTACATGAATTGATTATCAAATGTTGAACCAGCCTTGCATCCCTGGGATGAATCCTACCTGTTCATGGTGTATGATTTTCTTGATGTGGTTTTGAATGCGTGTTGCTAGTATTTTGTTTAATAGTTTTGCATCCAAGTTTATCAGAGATATATGCCTATAATTTTCCTTCTTTTAACTGTCTTTATTCAGTTTGGGTATTAGTGTGATGTTGGCTTCATAGAATGCATTTGGGAGAGTCCCATTTTTTTTCCCATGAAATAGTTTGAGGAGCATTGGGGTTAGCTCTTCCATGAATGTTTTATAGAATTCACTTGGGAAACAATCTGGTCCTGGGCTTTTCATTGATGGTAAGCTCTTTATTGCTGTTTCAATCTCTTTGATTGTTATTGGTTGGTTTAAGTGTTCTATATCTTCTTGACACAGTTTACGAAGGTTGTATTTATCTAGGAATTTGTCAATTTCCTCCAGATTTTCCATTTTGTTCGAGTATAGTTTTTCAAAGTACTTTCAGATAATCCTCTGGATTTCTACACTTGTCAGTCGTAATTTCTCCTTTTTCATCCCTTATTTTCATAATTTGGGTTGACTCTCTCTTTTTTTTTTTTTAGTTAGGTTGGCTAGTGGTTTATCTATCTTGTTAATTTTTTCAAAAAACCAGCTTTTGGGTTTGTTGATTTTCTGTATTTTTTTATTCTCTATTTCATTAATTTCTGCTCTAATTTTAATAATTTCCTGTCTTCTAGTGACTTTGGGGTTCAATTGCTCCTGCTTTTCAAGGGCTTTGAAGTGTATCATTAGGTTATTTCTTTAAAGATTTTCTTTTTTTTCTCATGTGAGCATTCAGTGCTATAAATTTTCCTCTTAATACTGCCTTCAAAGTGTCTCAGAGATTTTGATATGTTGTGTCTTTATTTTTATTTGTTTCTAGAAATTTCTTGATTTCACCTCTTACATCTTCTATGACCCATTCTTCATTCAGAAGTGTGGTGTTCAGTCTCCACATGTTTATGTTGTTTCTCTGGGTCTTTTTATAGTTGATTTCTAGTTTCATTCACTTATGGTCTGAAATGACACAGGAAAGTATGCAACATTCTTTTAATTTGCTAGTGCTCATTTTGTGTCCCAAGATGTGATCTATTTTGGAGAAGGTTCTGTGAGCAGCTGAAAAAAATGTAAACTCTGCTGTTGTTGGGTGAAATATTCTATATGTGTCCAACAGGTCCATTTGGTTAATGGTGTTCTTTAGTTCTGAGGCATCTTTACTGAACCTTTGTCTGGAGATTAGTCTAGTGTTGTGAGAGTTGTGTTGAAGTATTCCAGTATTATTGTATTGGGATTTATGTTTGACTTCATGTCACAAAGAGTTTCTTTTATGAAAGTAGCTGCACCTATATTTGGGTAATAGATGTTGATTATTGTTATATCCTCTTGCTGGATTATTCCTTTACCAGTAAAACATGACCTTCTTTGTCTCTTCTAATAAGTTTGGGTTTGAAGTCTAACTTGTCTAATAACATAGTTGGTACTCCTGCTTGTCTTCGAGTTCCAGTATCATAGATTACCTTGCTCCAGCCTTTTTCCTTGAATTTGTTCCTATCTTTACTTTTAAGGTGTGCTTCTTGTAAGCAGCAGATGGATGGATTCTGGTTTGTAATCCATTTTGCCACTTTATGTCTTTTTATTGAGGAGTTGAGGCTGTTTACATTCAGTGTGATAATAGACAGATAATTTTTAATTGCTAACATTTTAAGATTTTATTTCTGTTTGAGATACTGTTTATTATTCTTTGTTTAGTTGTCTGCTGGATGGGAAATCTTGTTTCTTTTTTTCTGGCATGTATTACCTATTTCTTCTTTGTAGCTAATCTCCTTGAGTATTTTCTCTAGCGCTGGTTTTGAAGACATAAATTCCTTCAGTTTAAGTTTGTCGTGGAACCTTCTTCTTTCTCCATCTAATTTGATCATTTTGCTGGGTAGGAAATTTTTGGCTGGAAGTTGTTTTCTTTCAGAGTTTGGAATATGTTACTCCATGCCCTTCTGGCTTTCATGACTTGGTTTGGGAAGTCTGCAGTAATTCTAATTAGTTTGCCTCTGAGTTGTCACTTGGCCTTTTGTTTTTGTTGCCTTTAAGATTCTCTCCTTGGCTTCCACATTAGTCATTTTGACAATTATGTGGCATGGGGATCCTCTTCTCTGATCTTGTCTAAAGGGAGTTCTATGAGTTTCCTGGACCTGTGTATCGACCTCTTGCTCTATGTTTGGAAAATTTTCTGCTATTACTTCCTTGAAGAAATTGTTGATCTCTTTGGTTTCACCTTCTTTTCCCTCCTCTATTCCAAGTAATCTTAGGTTAGCTCTCTTAAAATGGGCCCATATTTCTTCAATGTCAAATTCCTGCAGCCGAATTTTTTTTCCTAAATTAGAGACTAAGCGTTCATTTTTGGAGTGATCATCTTCTAGGAGCGAAATTCTATTCTCCATGTGGTCTAATCTGTTGCTTATACTTTGAATTGAGGCCTTTACTTCAATGATTGCATCCTTTATCTCTTTTTGAGTCTCTCTGAATTCTTTTTGAACGTCCTCTATTATTTCTACAGTTATTTTCCTGATTTGTTCTTCTAGAGATCTCTAAATTTCTCTGTTATCAGGTTCTGATGTTGTTGGGTTGTGAGCATTCATTGCTCCATTGTTATTCCTCTTTCCCATGATTTCAGAAGTTTGTGCCTTCTCTGGGTTATTCCCTGGGTCACTACAACTTCACTTAAGGTGCTCTGGATCTAAGGTCTGTGGTATATCTGTCACCACTTGCCATAAACCAACTCAGTCCAAAATGGGGCGCGAGTCCACTCGCGGTCGATCTCAGTAAAGATGGGGAAGGATAGGGTGAAATACTGCAGATTCTTATCTGCAGCGATTCTTTCCCTTTTAGGAAATAATCCTATTAGCGGCGCTTCTGAAAAGAACCTGATATGAATCAATGCTTCTTGCGCAATTGAACACTTTATTCTAGACACAAGATTTTTTATATATTCCCCTCTCCCAGTGATTCTCTAGTAAAAAAAAAAAGTGCAAACCACCCTAGGTACAATAGAGATATACACATGCAGATTACCAACCCTGAACAAGACAAAAGTAAGGCCTGTGATATCACAGGTCTTTGTGATTGAAATCAGTCCCATTATCCCAGGTGGGTCTTGTGCTTCAATTCAGCCCCTTTGGCCTTGCAGCTGCAGAGGCTTTTAGTGGGCTAATTCCAGAAGAACAAAAGTCACACCCAAAATCACTTGAGGAGTCCAGTTTTTAAGAGTTTTCTTTAACCCTTTCGGAACTTTCATTCCTAGGGCTTAGTCCAATGTCCTTCTCTATCTAGCAACCTCCTTTGAGCTGAATGGGGGACGAAGTCCGAGATTCCAGCTTTATTTCGATGAATGTCTGCTGGGTTTTTTCTGCAATACAATCTGCTGTCTGAAAGCTTAAGCAAACTCATAACACAGTTTAGCAGGTAAACACCAAGAAATAACATGAAGTTTTTAGATTTAGTTGTCAAATATACTTCTCTAGCAGCTGAGCACTTTTCCTCAAACGATATGCTTATTAACCAGGTGGTGTCGCTATATCTCCAGGCATCGCTATTACTAGGTGCAAAGGTCAAGTTTCCTTTCAGCCCTTGGCTAATGAAGGTCAAAGATAAGGGTGGAGTTCTGCATTTGTAATTATTGACTGGAATGCTGCTACTGCATCTATTACCATTTGAACAAAGCTGAAAGTTTATTTTCCACGGACTCAGTTTCTCTCACAGTCCTGATCTTACACCACCAGAGCAATTCGTGTGGAGAGTTAAAAGAATCATTACTAAAAGAATAATAGTTATGAAAGAATATCTAAGAGTGGAGAATACTTTTGGCCAGCGACCACACCTTCTCTCGGGGCTTATTTCTCACGTTGAGATATTGCCTATGGACTGCATGAATAATTAGCATGCAGATGCCGAGAGGGCGTGGCTGTAGCTGGCATCTGCAACCACTATTACTTTACTGGGTTGTATCACAAAGTCTCTGACCCAGCGAGTCAATCGAGGCTGCTTTAGACCATGGGGGTGCAAGGCTGGGTGTTCTCCCACGGGGAGCTGCAACTATGGTGTGATATCTCTGCTGCCACTCCCCAACTGGGTTGGACTGCAAAAATCTCCGACCCAGGGAGACTATCTGCGCAAGTCCCTGGGAGTGCAGTACAGGGATTTCTCCTCTAGGGGCCGGAATTTGACTCACGGTTGTTGAGTGCACCGATGGAGGTGTAGTGGACTCAGTGAACTCGCTGCTGTCATCGCTGGCATTATGGCACCACTGCCATGCCCTCGGTCATGATGCTGGTCTATTTATTCTCTGGTTTTGAGCTCTGCTCTGAGTCCCTGCAGGGTGTGCTGAGCCCGGAACCTGGGAGCTTTAGACGCTCCTTGCACTGAAAAAACTGCTGAATTTCACCCGGCTGTTCTGCAGCTGTTCACCTCAGCTCACTGTCCACCCCTCCTCTCTGGAACCTCGTGGCTTATTGAGTGTACTGATCTGGAGCCATCTGGTGAACTCGCCACTGCTGCAGGCAGTATGGTGCTGCTGCTGCGATCTCGGCCATGAGGCCATAGTATGTCCTCTCTGGTTTTGAGCTCTGTTCTGAGTCCCCATCCTCTCTGGAGCCTGGTGCTGCGAGGGAAGATGGCGCCAGCATGGCGCTGCACTGCAGCGCCAGCCATGGCACTGCAAGCTGGTTTCTTTTATGCTGTGTGTTTGTTCTTCCAGCCCTCTTTTCCTCTATCCCTTGTATTTGCAGTTTTTATTTCTCTGCTGATGGTGCTTTCTGGCTATGAAAGGCACTGATTTTGTGGCAATAGAGATCAGTTGTTAGCGGGACTCATAAACGCCACTTTTCTCAGTTGCCATCTTCCCAGAAGTCTCTCATTTTGACTATTATGTGGTGTGGAGAACCTTTTATCCGATCTTGTCTAAAGGGTATTCTATAAGTTTCCTGTACCTGTGTATCAATCTCTTGCTCTATGCCTGGAAAGTTTTCTGCTATTACTTCTTTGAACAGATTGTTGAGCCCCTTGGTTTCACCTTCTTTTCCCTCCTTTATACCTATTATTCTTAAATTAGCTCATTTGAGGCAGGCCCAAATTTCTTTAATGTCTAGTTCTTGTTGTTGAATTGTTTTTTCTATGTTATAAACTATGTGTTCATTTTTGGAGTGATCATCTTCTAGGAGCAAGATTCTACTCTCCATATGTTCTAAGTGATTGTTTATAGTTTGAATAGATGCCTTTAGCTCAGTGATTGCATCCTTTATTTCTTTCAGGCTCTCTATAAATTCTTTTCAAAATTCCTGTATTGATTTTACAGTTATATTTCTTTTTTAAAAATTTTTATTGGTGCACTGTATTCATACATCATAGTGGGATACAAAAAACTTTTGTAGACATACATGCACACATCGCCCAGTCAGCCCCCACCTGAACCCCACCCCATTCCCTCCCCATCCCTCCTTCCCATGCTTGGTTAGTGGTTAACATCTAGTATTATAGCAATTTATCCAAAATTAACAATGATAATCTCACATAACAGTTTCATTTGTCTGATACCAAGCTTTTGATAACTTAAAGATAACATTATAATATTTCTTCTTGCTTTCTGTCTTACCAGAGAATATCTTTTTCTTTTTTTTTAGGTGAAACTATCATATATTTATATATTTATTTTTCAGAAAAAATCTATCCTAATATGGAATATGGACTCTAGATACCCAAAACGATCTCAAAAAAGAACAAAGCTAGAAGATATATATTTTCTAATTTCAAACCATATAAAGCTACAATAATTGAAACAGTGTAGTACTGTTCTAAAGGCAGATATATAAACCATTGGAGTTAAATAAAAGCCTAGAGATACATTCTTCCATATATTGTCAAGTTATTTTTGACAAGGTTTCCACGAACATTTGGTGGGGGAAATAATAATCTTTTAACTAAATATTGTTGAAAATAATAATTACATGAAAAAGAATAAAATTGGACCCTTACCTAATCCCATATACAAATATTAACTCAAAATAGGTAAAAGACCTAAATATAAATCTTAAGACTATAAACTTTTAGAAGAAAATCAGGGTCATAACACCTCACAACATTGAGATGGGCAGTGATTTCTTGGATATGATTTCAATGGCACAGGCAACAGAAGAGTATACAAACTCACTAAAAAATAAAATATTTTATATCCAAAGACAATGTAAACAGAGTTAAAAGTTACTGATAGAATGGGATAAAATATTTCTAAATGCTATATCTGAAGGTATATTAATAGTCCAACTAGAAATCTTAAAAATTAACAATAAAAGCAAACAATACAATTTAGAGATAGGTATAAGACTAACATAAATAATGGATCTCCACAGATAACTAATCTTAGTTGTCTGTTGGATGGAAAATCTTGTTTCTCTGGTTCTGGTGTGTGTTACCTATTTCTTCTTTGTAGTTAATCTCTGAGTATTTTCTCTAGTGCTGGTTTTGAAGACATAAATTACTTCAGTTTCTGTTTGTCATGGAAGCTTCTTATTTCTCCATCTAATTTGATAGAAAGTTTTGCTGGGTAGGAAATTTTTGGCTGGAAGTTGTTTTCTTTCAGAGTTTGGAATATGTTACTCCAAGCCCTTCTGGCTCTCATGACTTGGTTTGGGAAGTCTGGAGTGATTCTAATTGGTTTGCCTGTGAATGTCACTTGGCCCTTTGTTTTTGTTGCCTTTAAGATTCTCTGCTTGGCTTCCACATTGGTCATTTTGACAATTATGTGGCGTGGGTAACCTCTTCTCTGATCCTGTCTAAAGGGAGTTCTATAAGTTTCCTGGACCTGTGTATCAACCTCTTGCTCTATGTTTGGAAATTTTTCTGCTATTACTTCCTTGAAGAGATTGTTGATCCCTTGGTATCACTTTCGTTTCCCTCCTCTTTTCCAATTATTCTTAGGTTAGCTCTCTTAAAATGGGCCCATATTTCTTCAATATCAGATTCCTGCTGTCGGATATTTTTTCCTAGATTAGAAACTATGCGTTCATTTTTGGAATGATCATCTTCTAAGAGCGAGATTCTGTTCTCCATGTGGTCTAATCGGTTGTTCATGCTTTGAATTGAGGCCTTTACTTCATTAATTGCATCCTTTATCTCTTTTTGGCTCTCTCTGAATTCTTTTCGAAGCACCTCTATTATTTCTACAGTTATTTTCCTGATTTGATCTTCTAGAAGTCTCTGAATTTCTGTTTTATCGGGTTCTGATGTTGTGGGGTTGTGGGCATTCATTGCTTCATTGTTATTCCTCTTTCTCATGATTTCAGGAGTTTGTGCCTTCTCTGGGTTCTTCCCTTGGGTCAGTACGACTTCACTTAAGGTGCTCTGGATTTCGAGTCTGTGGTATCTCAGTCACCACTACTCCTTTACTGGGTTGTATCACAAAGTCTCAGACCCAGTGAGTCAATCGAGGCTGCTTTAGACTATGGGGGGTGCCAGATTGCGCGTTCTCCTATGGTGTGATATCTCTGCCACCACCACTCCCCCACTGGGTCAAGTCCCTGGGAGTCAGTACTGGAATTTCTCCTCTGTGGCCCGCAATTTGACTCACTGTTGTTGAATATGTAGATCAAGCTGTAGTGGACTCGGTGAATTCGCTCTACAGTTATATTTCTGATTTGACCTTCTGGGAACCTCTGCAGTTCTGTGTTATTATATTTTATAGTTGTGGAGTTGTGGGTGCTCATTGCTCCTTTGTTATTTCTCCTTTTCATGGTTTCAGACATTTGCCTCTGTTGCTTTTGATGTATATCTCTCATTTTCTAGGTGTCAGCTGGTAAATCCAAGGACAACTTGTATTGTATTCAATAGTGAAGGTTGAGGAAGGGGGGAAGTGCAGCAGTAAATGAAAAAATAGGGTAAAATCTCAGGTAGAGTCAATAGAGACAAAGTATGAGTTTGGTATATATTAGTATATACTAGAGGTTAGAGATAGTAAGGATAATGTAGTGTTCTAGTAAACAATGTAGAATTTGTGGTATAATTATATGAAGTAGGTTTGATACAAGCCAAAGGAGAGAGCTAAAAGCCAGAAGAAAGATAGTAAAGAAATAGTGGGAAAGGGGAAGAAGCTTGGGAGAGGATTTGAGAACAGGTTAAAAATAAAAAACAAAACAACAACAAGATAACCAACCAGTTATATACCCACACACAAAAGGGAACAAATGAAACCAAAAACAACCTCAACCTCGAATTAATGCAATTCTGTAACACAATGACGATCCAGCATATAGGTGTACAGCAGTCTTTTTCTGTGTATATACCGAATCCCACTAGCATCCTTCCTGCTGTGAGTTTGGTTCTCTGAGATTTTCTCAGTCTATGTAGGCAGCCACTACCGGTCCAGCTGTGTTATGCATTAATCACGGGTTACCCTCCCTGTACCGCTTTCTGCTGGTATTGAGTCTCGGTCTCTCTGTGCCACCGTTTATGTGGGAGTCTTTATTCTCCACAGTTAGATATGGCCAGGTATGATTTCCGTTTTCTCCACTAATGGGAGGTAGTGTTATTGAGGCCAGCTCTGAGCCTCTAGAAAGTATGGTGCTCTGTCAGTACTCCACCTTTACTGAGTTTGACCACTAGATGTCAGACCCAGGGAGTTTATCTTGGCTGAGCAGGTCCCTAGGGGCACATCCCTGGGTAACCATTTAAGATGCAGCTTTACTCACACTTCCTTCATTTGCTGGGGGTCATGGTGTGTTGGGCTATCACTGCATTGATTATGTCACAAAGTCGCTGGTGAGCCTGGTGAGTTTCTTTTTTGGTGTGACATGGTCAATTCTCTTTTGCTGTAGCAGGTCTTCAGGCCAGCCTACTTACACACTGTGTATCTGCTGCTTCCCCCTTCAGATTCTTTGTTTTCCTTTCTTGTCACTGGTCTGCTGTACTGTGCAGGAAGCAGGAAGCCTGCGGGAATTTTTTTTCCCCTCTCTGGACTATCTTCCATTCTTTTCCTCTTTGTCACTTCTGTTATCCCTCTGCTACTTTTCTTTTTCTTGCTTTGTGGCATTCAGTTTTTGGGATAATGGGAATCAAGTCAGCAGAATTCTTATGTGCTGCTACTCTCAGTCACCATCTTTTTCCAATCCCCTGCAGATATTTTTTAAATATACAATCTAACTTAGTAAAAAGGCAAGAAAGATATGTGTTGTTGGAAAATCATGGAAATATTCCAACATTGCTTGAATAATTGTTTCAAAAGATTTGCTTTTAAAGGTAAAAATGTGAATTAAGGAATAATTCTTGGTACTTTGTTCCAGAGCACATGATAAAGAATGCTTTCAGAAAGCTACAGTGATAACTGATAGAACTGTTCTTATGTCCACTACCACTCCAACCCTGAGCTTCCTCAGGGTTTGGTATCAGCCAACTGATTTCTAGTAATTGTCATACTAAATGAAAACTAGGTCTTAAGTTCAGCCTCTTTCTTTCCAAAGAAACCTGCCCTGGTGTATGAATCTTTCATTGTTCCACAGAAGAAAAATGTGGGTATGGAAAAAAGTGGAAAATGAAAACAAAGCAGGGCTAGGAGATTAAGTAAATAAAGAGTGTACTTCTGGAAGGCAAATGGAGAGAAGAGGAGGGTAGCAACTGTATTTACTGTGTACCCTACCAACATAATGATCTGATTTGGCCCGCACAACTTTTCAGGTAGGTGCTGTTATTCTCCCTGATTTTCAGTGGAGGAAACAGGATGTCCTTGTCCAAAGCCATTCAGTTGCTGTGTTGGGAAGGAGGTGGAGAGAACTGCTGATGGGGGAGTGGCTCCATCTTCCATTTGCTCCTAACCTCACTTCTATTGGGGTCAACCTAATTTCACACATGGCCTGTATTCCCTGGTGCTCAAGTTAATTTGTAAGATTGTCCTACATTTTCCTTTAGAGAGTGACTATTTGAAGGCACTTCATCACCAGGGCACAAACAGCTCTTCTAAGTGGGTAATGTTTCAGCTAATTAAAGAAGACTGAATGCAGAAACAAGCCAGGAGGCCAGCTTCTGACTCATTCTCTGGCTTCTTCTGGGAAAATGGACTCTTGGGGATTCAAAGGACAAGATAAGATAAAAGATAGACTGGCACATCTTTCAGCTTCTTTGAAAACATTTAACATAGCTTTGGTCTGACCCAGAAATAAAGTTTCTACAACTAAAATATGTTCACTCGTTTAAAAAAAGAAAAAAAAGAAAAAAAAATCTCTGCCTCTTCTCTCTCCTAAACTGGCTCTGGAGCTATAACAAATTCTATCTCAAATACTCTAGAACACATCTTCCCCTTGGCAAAGACAGAACAAAGCTGTCTAATTTTAGGGTCCAACAGTTGGCATGCATTTAAAACTATATTTATTATGGGCCTTAGAAAAGGATAATTTATTTATGAGTAAATTAAGATCATTGCAATACAAACATGCTCCAACAAATCAGAAATTGGCTATACTCAACCAGGGATTATAAGAACTGCTACTTTTTTTTATAATATGAGCTTATTGTTTCAAAACAAGCAAGAGATTACATACATCTACTCCATTATTTTTTAACATTAGTCTGGAATGCTGCATCAGGGGTTCAGTCAGTACTATCTGTATTTTAGCATTGATTCCAGGTATTTGGTCAAAGAAAACTATGAACAAGAATATCTGTTCCCCTTCCTGGAAAGATAAGAAATTATACTGGTTTTAAAGTTAAGACTCAGAATATTTTTTTTTGGATCTGAAGGAAGATGATAACTGAGTAAAGCAACTTCTATCAATACTGCTGACACTCGATCTCCATAGTGGCAAAAATAACGCCCTATAGTCAGAAACTACTATCAATAGAGAAAAAGCTAAAAATACAAGAGACAGAAAAAAGGAAGACTAGAATAATCTGAGAAGCAGGAAAAAAATGGCCTGCTGCAGCAGGGGCATGGGGGCTGCCCTGCCAAGGATACCATGACTGACTCACAGAAGCAGACTCCAGGGAGGATAAGGAGCTGAAGTGACCAGAAGCAGTCCAGGCAGATGTAATTCAGCAGTTCTTTCAGCGTGAAAACAAGCTAAAATTTTCAGTGGCCAAGTCCATCACTGTCTCCAGGGATTCAGAGTCAAGCTCAAACCAGAAGGGAGATATGCCAGACTTACTGCTGAGGGGATGGCAGACTCCATATTCCTGGCAGGCTGGTGAGTTAACCACGTGAAAGCACCAGGGGAGCACCAATGCAATCATAAGTGAAATGGCGGCTCCTACAGGAGAAATCCCAGCATTGCATCTGCAGGGACACAACCAGCTTTGATAAACTCTGAGTCTGAGTTCTTGTGGTTCAAGGCAGTGCAGGAATAGGGATGGCAGAAATTGGTACACCCTAATCACAGTTCCCTAAAGGAAAGCCCCAGCCCAGCAACCTCAGAGTCTGGCACAGCTGTGACAAACTCTCTTGCTCTGAGACCTTGCAATACAACTCAGGGAAGGAGCGGTGGCAGTGGAGATAACCATACCTCCAAGAGACCCAGAGCACAATAAGTGAAGTTTTGGTAAATTGGAGAAGAACTCAGAGAAGGTGGGAGTGGGATCTGCAGTTGATCATATCAGAAGCCCAGACTGACTCAGGCTCAGACCAGTGGAAAGTGTAGGGGGAATCTTATGCTTAACTCTAAACCTAATGAGCAGGATCACTGGGAACACCACAGACATTCAAATTGTGGGGAACAGGGAGAAGTCAGAATAGCCCAGCCTGAGCTGTGTAGAACTGAGTCCCCTACAGTGAATCTGGTTTCAGAGGTGTATGTTGCCAACAGAGACAGGGAAAGACCTATCACCAAGTCTGTGAAAAGTGTGCAGGGTGACCTTCACTCAATATTAATTCCAACCCCATTGACAGCATCCATCTGCATAGACTGAAAAGACTCAGAGAACCAGACTCACAGAGGGAAAGGTCACCATAGCAGTTGGTATCTACATAGAGAGAGACTGCTGAATTTGTTTGTAGTGTTGCATCAATTTATTGGTGGAATTGTTTGGGTTTTTTCACTATTTTTTTTGTTTGAGTATATCTGATTTTTTTTTTGGAAGGGGTTAGTGAGTCTTTTGTTTTTATTATTTTTGTTTTGCTGTATTTGTTTTTGTTGTTTTTTAACCCTCATACCAAATCCTCTCCCAAGCTTCTTCCCTTGTACAAACCTACTATACCTTCTCTCTCATCTATCTATTGTCTTCTTTTTATCTCTCCCTAGTCCTGTATTTAATCCAATTCATTTCACAATACCAGAAACTATACATTGGTTACTAGAATTCTACTGCATTGGTACTATGTCTAATCTCTAGTATATACTACTTTAACAAACTCATATACTCATAATATTTGACCCTGACTGACCTCACCCTATTCTTCCATTTACTCCTTTCTTCCCTCTTAACTCAACCTTCACTGTTGATCACAACTTACCCTTGAATATACCATCTGACACCTAAAGACTGAAAGAAATCTACCAAGAGCAACAGGTACAAACTTTTGAAATCATGGGAAAGAGGAACAACAACAGAGCACTGAACTCCCACAATTCAACAATAACAGAAACTGATAACACAGAAATGCAGAGATTTCCAGAAGATGAAATCAGGAATGTAACAGTAGAAATAATTCAGGATTTTAGAAAAGAATTTAGAGAGACTCTGAAATAAATAAAGGATGCAATCATTGAAGTAAAGGCATCAATTCAAACTATAAACAATTGATTAGACCACATGGAGAATAGAATTTCACTACAAGGAGATGATCACTCCAAGAATGAACACATAGTTCATAACATAGAAAAAATAATTCATCAACAGGAATTGAACATTGAAGAAATATGGGCCTATCTTAAGAGAGCTAACCTCAGAGTTATCAGCATGGAGGAGGGAAAAGAAGGTGAAACCAAAGGAATCAACAATCTCTTCAAAGAAATAATAGCAGGAAATTTTCCAAACATAGAGCAAGAGGTCGATACACAGGTCCAGGAAACTTATAGAACTCCCTTTAGACAAGATCTGAGAAAAGGTTCCCCACACCACATAATTGTCAAAATGACCAATGTAGAAGGCAAGCAGAGAATCTTAAAGGCAACAAAAACAAAAGGCCAAGTGACATTCACAGGCAAACCAATTAGAATCACTGCAGACTTCCCAAACCAAGTCATGAAAGCCAGAAGGGCGTGGAGTAACATATTCCAAATTCTGAAAAAAAAAACAAAAAAAAAAAAAAACAACTTCCAGCCAAAAATTTTCTACCCAGCAAAACTATCTATCAAATTAGATGGGGAAATAAGGAGCTTCTATGACAAACAGAAACTGAAGGAATTTATGTCTTCAAAACCAGTGCTAGAGAAAATACTCAGAGATTAACTCCAAAGAAGAAAGAAGTAATACACACCAGAACCAGAGAAAAAAGAACTTTCATCCAGCAGACAACTAAGCAAACAGAACAGTCTTTCAAACAGAAATAAAATCTTAACATGTTAGGAATTAAAAACTATCTCTCAATAATCGCACTGAATGTAAATGGCCTCAATTCACCAATAAAAAGACACAAAGTGATAAAATAGATTCAAAAACAGAGCCCATCTATTTGCTGCTTGCAAGAAACACACCTTACAAGTAAAGATAGAAACAAAATTAAGGTAAAGGTATGGAGCAAGGTAATCCATGCCAACAGAACTCGAGGGCAAGCATGAGTAACATATATGGTATTAGAGAATTTAGACTTCAAGCCCAAGCTAATTAGAAGAGAGGAAAATAGCCTTTTTTTACTGGTAAAAGGAACAATCCAACAAGAGGAAATAACAATAATCAACATTTATGCCACAAACATAGGTGCAGCTTCTTTCATAAAACAAACACTCTGTGACATTAAATTACACATAAATCCCAATACAATAATACTGGGAGACTTCAACACACCTCTCACAACACTAGACCGATCTTCTAGACAAAAAAGGTCAGTAAAAGTGACTCAGAACTAAAGAACACCAGTAATGAAATGGACCTATTGGACACATACAGAATATTTCACCCAATTACAGTGGAGTACACATTTTTCTCAGCTGCTCATGGAACCTTCTGCAAAATCAATCACATCCTGGGACACAAAATGAGCACTAGCAAATTCCAAAAATGTGATATACTTCCCTGTGTCATTTCAGACCATAATGGAATGAAATTAGAAATCAACTATAAAATGACCCAAAGAAACCGCAGGAACAAATGGAGGCTGGACACCACACTTCTGAATAAAGAATGGGTCAACAAATATGTAAAAGGTGAAATCAAGAAATTTCTAGAAACAAAAATAATGACACAACATATTAAACCTCTGGGACACTTTGTTTTTTTTTTAATTTTTTATTGGTACATTATATTCATACATCATATTGGGGTAAAAAACATGTGTACATACATGTACACATCACTGATTTAACCACTACCCAATTCCCACCCCATTCCTTCCCCATCCCTCTTTCCCTTGCTGTGCTTAGTGGTTGATTTCTGTATGTTTAAGTACATTGTGTGTTTTAGAGATTTTCCTTCTTCCCCCCTCCTTTCTCCTCCTTTAGGTTGCCTTGTTTGCTCCTCTATAGGATTTCCGTTTTCATCTAGAGTTCCTCCTATGACCCATTTCTCCTTAGCTCTCACATATTAGGGAAAGCATCTGATTTGTTATTTTTGTGACTGACTAATCTCACTTAGCATAATGTCCTCCAGTTCCATCCATTTCCCTGAAAATGATGAAACTGAGTTTTTTTTAAATGGCTGAGTAAAATTCCATTGTGTATATATCCCACAGTTTTGTAATCCATTCATCTGTTGATGGACATCTTAACTGGTTCCATAGTTTGGCTATGGTGAATTGTGCAGCTATGAACATAGATACAAATGCATAAGCTTGGTAGTTTGTTTTCCTTTCTTTGGGGTAGATACCCAGAAGTGGTATTTCTGGATCAAATGGTAGATTTGTTCCCATTATTCTGAGGATTCTCCATACTGTTTTCCAAAGTGGTTGCACTAATTTGCAATCCCACCAACAATATTTTAGAGTACCCACTTCTCCACATCCTCGCCAGCATCTGTTGTTGTTTGTGTTTTGAATGATTGCTGTTCCAGTTAGAGTTAGGTGATCTCAGGGTAGTTTTGATTTGCATTTCTCTGATTGCCAAGGATGATGAGCATTTTTTCATGCATTTATTGACCATTTGAATTTCTTCTTTTGTGAAATATCTATTTAGTTTGCTTGCCCAATTTGTTATTGGATGCTTTGTTTTCTTAGTGTTGAGTTTCTTGAGTTCTCTGTATATTCTATATATTAGTCCACTACCGGTGGTGTAGGTGGCAAAAATCTTCTCCCATTCTGTTGGCTCTCATTTGAGGTTCTTGAAAGTTTCCTATGCTGAACAGAAGCTCTTCAGTTTCATGCAATCCCACATATTGATTTGCCTTTTAATTGTTGTGCCTCTGGGGTCTTGTTGAGAAAGTGTTTGTCTGTGCCTATGTGTTTCAGTGATGGACCTATGCCCTCTTCAAGGAGCTTCAAGGTCTCTGGTTTGATTTCCAAGTCTTTGATCCATCTTGAATTGACTCTTGTACAGGGTGAGAAAGTGGGATGAATTTCCAATTTTCTGCATATGGTTAACCAGTTTTGCCAACACCATTTGTTGAACAGGCTATCTTTTTTCCAGTGTATGTTTTTAACCCCTTTGAAAAAAATCAATTGGCTGAAAGTGTGTAGAATTGTTTCTGGGTTGTCTATTCTGCTCCATTGGTCTATATATCTGTTTTTGTGCCAGTGTCATGCTGTTTTTATTACAATGGCTTTGTAGGATAGTTTAAAGTCAGGTATTGTGATTCCTCCTGCATGGTTTTTTTGCTAAGAAATATTTTGGCTATTCTTGACTTTTTGTTATTCCAAATAATTTTAAGGACTGATTTTTCTATATCTGTGAGGAATGATCTGGGTAGTTTAATGGACATTGCGTTAAATCTCTAGATCACTTTTGGAAGGATGGCCATTTTAATGGTATTTATTCTGTCAATCCATGAACATGGAAGACCTTTCCATCTTTTAAGATCTTCAATTTCTTTTTTCAATATTTAATAGTTTTCTTTGTAGAGATCTTTTACTTCCTTGGTTAAGTTTATACCTACATATTTTATTTTTTTGAGAGAGATCCTGAGTGGAAGAGTTTTCTGAATTTCTTCTTCAGTGGATTTATGGATGGTGTACAGGAAAACTTCCGATTTTTTAAGACGAATTTTGTATCCAGATACTTTGCTGAATTTGTTGATCAGTTCTATAAGCCTTTTGGTTGAGTTTGTTGGGTTTTCTAAATATAGTATCATGCCATCTGCAAATAGTGAGATTTCTTTTTTCCTATTTGTACACCTTTGATTTCCTTTTCTTGCCTTATGGCTCTTTATGTGGATAGAGTCTCAAGTACTAATTTTCTTTATGTGGCTAGAGTCTCAAGTACTATATTGAAGAGAAATTGTGATAATGGTCATCCTTGTTTCGGTCCATATTTTAGGGGGAATTCTTGAAGTTTTTCCCCATTTAATATGGTGTTGGCGGTGGGCTTATTGTAGATTGCCTTAATAATGTTGAGATATGTTCCTTCTGTTCCAATTCTCTTCAGTGTTTTTATTATAAATGGATGTTGAACTTTATCCAATGCTTCTTCCACATCTAATGGAATGATTATGTGATTTTTGTCTTTCATTCTCTTTATATGGTGTATTACATGGATTGATTTTCATATGTTGAACCAGTCTTGCATCCCTGGGATGAACCTTACCTGGCCATGGTGTATAATTTTCTTTATGTGGTTTTGAATTTGTGTTGCTAGTATTTTGTTTAATAGTTTTGCATCCAAGTTCAACAGAGATATAGGCCCGTAGTTTTCCTTCCTTGAGCTGTCTTTATTCAGTTTGGGTATTAGTGTGATGTTGGCTTCATAGAATGTATTTGGGAGAGTCCCGTTTTTTTCTATTTCACGGAATAGTTTGAGGCATATTGGGGTTAGCTCTTCTATAAAGGTTTTATAGAATTCACTTGGGAAACCATCTGATCCTGGGTTTTTCTTTGATGGTAAGCTCTTTATTGCTGTTTCAATCTCTTTGATTGTTATTGGTTGGTTTAAGTGTTCTATATCTTCTTGACTCAGTTTGGGAATGTTGTATTTATCTAGGAAGTTGTCAATTTCCTCCAGATTTACCATTTTGTTGGAGTATAGTTTTTCAAAGTAGTTTCTGATAATCCTCTGGATTTCTACACTGTCAGTAGTAATGTCTCCTTTTTCATCTCTTTACTTCATCATTTGGGTTGACTCTCTCTTTTTTTAGTTAGGTTGGCTAGTGGTTTATCAATCTTGTTAATTTTTTTAAGAAACCAGCTTTTGGGTTTTTTGGCTTTCTGTATTTTTTATTCTATATTTTGTTAATTTCTGCTCTAATTTAAATAATTTCCTGTCTTCTAGTGGAATTGCGGTTCAATTGTTCCTGCTTTTCAAGGGCTTTGAGGTGTGTCATTAGGTTATTTATTTGATAACTTTCTGTTTTTCTTATGTGAGCACTCAGTGCTGTAAATTTTCCTCTTAATACTGTCGTCAAAGTGTCTCAGAGGTTTTGATATGTTGAATATTTATTTTCATTTGTTTCTAGAAATTTCTTGATTTCACCTGTTATATCTTCTATGACCCATTCTTCATTCAGAAATGTGGTGTTCAGTCTCCACATGTTTATGTTGTTTCTCTGGGTCTTCTTATAGTTGATTTCTAATTTCATTCCATTATGGTCTGAAATGACAAAAGGAAGTATGTAGCATTTTTTAAATTTGCTAGTGCTCATTTTGTGTACAAGGATGTGACCTATTTTGCAGAATGTTCCATGAGCAGCTGAGATAAATGTGTACTCTGCTGTTGTTGGGTGAAATATTCTATATGTGTCCAACAGGTACATTTGGTTAATGGTGTTCTTTAGTTTGGAGGCATATTTACTGACCTTTTGTCTAGAAGATAGGTCTAGTGTTGTGAGAGGTGTACTGAAGACTCCCAGTATTATTGTATTGGGATTTATGTGTGACTTCATGTCATGAAGAGTTTCTTTTATGAAAGTAGCTTAACCTATGTTTGGGGCATAGATGTTGATTATTTTTATTTACACTTGCTGGATTATTCCTTTTACCAATAAAATATGTCCTTTGTCTCTTCTAATAAGTTTGGGTTTAAAGTCTAACTTGTCTGATATCATAGTTGCTATTCCTGTTTGCCTTTGAGCTCCGTTAGCATGGATTACCTTGCTCCAGCCTTTTTCCTTGAGTTTGTTCCTATCTTTACTTGTAAGGTGTGTTTCTTGTAAACAGCTGATAAATGGATTCTGGTTTTTAATCCATTTTGCCACTTTTTGTGTTTTTATTGGAGAGTTGAGGCTGTTTACATTAAGTGTGATTATAGAGAGATATTTTTTAATTCCTAAAATGTTAATATTTTATTGCTATTTGAGATACTGTTTATTCTTCTTTGTTTATTTGTCTGCTGAATGGGAAATCTTGTTTCTTTTTTTCTGGTGTGTATTACCTATTTCTTCTTTGTAAATCTCCTTGAGTATTTTCTCTAACACTGGTTTTGAAGACATAAATTCCTTCAGTTTCTGTTTGTCATGGAAGCTTCTTCTTTCCCCATCTAATTTGATAAATAGTTTTGCTGGGTAGGAAATTTTTGGCTGGAAGTTGTTTTCTTTCAGAGTTTGAAATATGTTACTCCAAGCCCTTCTGGCTTTCATGACTTGGTTTGGGAAGTCTGCAGTGATTCTAATTGGTTTGCCTGTGAATGTCACTTGGCCTTTTGTTTTTGTTGCCTTTAAGATTCTCTGCTTGGCTTCTACATTAGTCATTCTGACAATTATGTGGCCTGAGTATCCTCTTCTCTGATCTTGTCTAAAGAGAGTTCTATAAGTTTCCTGGACCTGTGTATTGACATCTTGCTCTATGTTTGGAAAATTTTCTGCTATTATTTCTTTGAAGAGATTGTTGATTCTTTTGGTTTCACCTTCTTTTCCCTCCTCTATTCCAATTATTCTTAGGTTAGCTCTCTTAAAATGGGCTTATATTTCTTCAATGTCAAATTTCTGCTCATTTTTTTCTAAATTATAAATTATACATTCATTTTTGGAGTGATCACCTTCTAGGAGCAAGATTCTATTCTCCATGTGGTCTAATCTATTTTTTATACTTTGAATTGAGACCTTTTCTTCAATGATTGCATCCTTTATCTCTTTTACACTCTCTCTGAATTATTTTTGAAGGTCCTGTATTGTTTTTACATTTATTTTCCTGATTTGATCTTCTAGAAATCTGTGAATTTCTGTGTTATCATGTTCTGATGTTGTGGGGTTGTGGGCCTTCATTTCTCCATTGTTATTCCTTTTTTTCATGAATTCAGAAGTTTGTACTTCCTCTGGGTTCTTCCCTGGGTCACAACAACTTCAGTTAGGGTGCTCTGGATCTTGAGTCTGTGGTAATCTCAGTCACCACTACTCCTTTACTGGGTTGTATCGCAATGGCTCAGAACCAGGGAGCTAATCAAGGCTGCTTGAGACCATGGGGGTGCCAGGCTAAGGGTTCTCCCCCGGGGAGCTGTGACTAGGGTGTGGTATCTCTGCCACCACTACTCCTTCACTGGGTTGGACTACAAAATCTCAGACCCAGGGAGATTATCAAAGCTGCGCAAGTCTCTGGGGGTGTAGTACTTTGATTTCTCCTTTAGTGGCCACAATTTGAATCACAGTTGTTGAGTGAGCTGATCTGTAGTTTTCTCATACTCGGTGAACTTGCTCCTACCACGCCCCAGCCATGAGGCTGTCATATTTCATTTCTGGTTTTGAGCTCTGCTCTGCGTCCCCGGAGGGCATGCTAAGCTTGGCCCCTCCAAGCTTTAGATGCTCCTTGTGCCAAAAAAAACTGCTGAATTACACCTGGTTGTGCCGCAGCTGCTCACCTCAGCTCCATGTCCACTCATCCTTTCTGCATCCTGGTGGGTTGTTGAGTCCCAATTCAATATTTTTAAGAGCAGCATGTCCTTCCTCTGTTAAGATACAAGAGGAAGTTGGGTCTGAGTCACCTTTCAAGATACCGATAAAGGTTTTAATCCTCCAGTAGTAATATTTAAAGATGATCTTAGCCAATTAATATCTCCTAAAAGTTTATGAAAATCATTTAAGGTTTTTAATTATCTTTATTGTAATTGAATTTTTGTGGCTTAATAATCTTTGGATAAAGAATGTTTCCCAAGTAAGTATATGGTGGTTTTCTTTGTACTTTCCTGAAGCTATAATCAAACATTACATTGCAATGCAATTTGTAAGGTAGCATAAGCTGATAACAAAATTCCTTCATCTGTATGTGCTAATAAAATATCCATATAATGTATCATATATACAGATTTATAGGATCTTCTGACAGTAACTATAGCCTTCACAACAAATTTTTGACACAGAGTTGGACTATATTCCCTGAGGTAGCAATTTCTACTGATACCTTTGCATAGGAGCTCTATCATTTGTAGATGGAACACTAAAGGCAAATCTCTTACAATCTTGCTATGCTAAAGGTATCATATAAAAGCAGTCTTTTAAATCTAAAATTATTTTATAAGTGTCTTTGGGGATAGCTGATGGATTGGGTAGTCCAGGCCGTAAAGCTCCCATTAATTCCATAGTTTATTAACTTGCCTTAAATACTGCAACAGTCTCCACTTACCAGATTTTTTCTTAATGGCATATATGATTGAATTCAAAGGGGAGTTAGAACTTTATATATGGCCATAGCCAAGCTGTTCCTTTACTATCTGCTCTGTGGCTTTTATTTTTTCTAAGGTTAGGGGCCATTGATCAATCCAAACTAGTTCCTCATTTTTCCAAGTAATAGGATCGGCATAGAGTACAGGCTGATCAACAGCCCCTTCTAAATAACCCTAGACTTGCTGGAGGGGGTTGTAAATGAAGCTTTAAAGTCTCTATAATACCCTGATTATTTATCCCTAGACCTTACTCCAGTAAAAGTCCTTGATCTAACATTTGCTGTGTCACTATAGGTCTGGGGCTATAAAGATAAACAACCATGTTCTGCATAACATCTCAGCCCCATAAGGTGACAGGAAGTCCTGGAACAATATAGGGCTGAAAAACTCTGGTATGGCCTTCCTCATCTCTCCAAGTAAACCAATCACTACTTTGTTTGGGCTTTTGTGTCTGTCCTATGCCTTTAAGATGAGTGAGGGAAGAATGAGTAGGCCATTTGTTAGGCCACAGATCAGCTGTTATGACAGAAACATCTGCTCCCATGTCTAATAACCCTGAAAATTATTTCCCATTAATAAACAATTTTAATTCTGGTCTTTAAGTTCCAATTATTTGGACCCAAAACACATCTGATGACCCAAATCCCCTTTGACCTCATTTAGATCTCTGAGCACTATTATTAGTTTGCACCTGAGGTAACAATACTAATTGTGCCAGTCGTTGACCTGCATTAATAAGAGCTATACCTTGAGGAGAATGTATCATAATTTTTATTTCTTCATAGTCAGAATCAATTACTCCAGGGGCTACTATAATTCCCTTCACGATGACACTACTTCATCCTAACAACAAGCCTACTGTCCCTTTAGGTAACAGACCATAAACACCAGTAGGAAGGGCCTGTATTCCCATTTTGGGAGTTAATACTGTATAGGTAGAGGCACAGAGGTCCAATCCTGCGCTGCCTGGGGTTGCTCTGAATAAGTTCTTAATAGACTGTTTTGTTGAGAGTTGTCCTGCTGTGGTACAAATGTCAAAAGTGCCCCATAACATTGTTGCTGCAGGGCCTGAGGCAGTCCCTCCTCCCATTTCCCGACAGAAGCTGATTTCCTTGTGCATCAGTCCTTGATTTACATTCCTTAGCCCAATGCTTTCCTCTTTTACATCAAGGGAATAAACCTGGCTCTTGTTTATTACTAGCACTCTGCCTCTTTGGACAGTTCTTAACTAAATGACCATTTTGTCCACACCCATAGCATTTAACCATATTATTCTTAGGTCCCAGTTTGTTATATGTTGTTGTAAAAGGATTTCTTGAACAGTTTTCCCTTGTAATGCTGTAGCTATAGCTAATCCCTGTGTATATTCAGGTCCTATACTGGAACATAGCCAAATATAATCAGACAGGTCTCCTTTCTTTCGAAAAGGGTGTAAGGCAGCTTGACAAACAGTATTAGTATTCTCAAAGGCTAATTGCTTTACAAGCAACAGCCCTGCTTCACTATCACCTATTAGTCAGCTAGCAGTTTGTAACAGCCTAACTACAAAATCCTGATATGGCTCATCTGGTCTTATTTTTGAAAGATCTTTAGTTTGCTTTCCTGAAAAAGGCCACTTGTTCCATGCTCGATGCGCAGCAGCATTGGTCTGAGCATACAGAGCTAGAGTAAATTTTAATTGCTCAGCAGTCTTCTCCTGTTATCATATCAAAATTTATGGGTATTCCCTGAGCTCTGTTTAAATATACTGTGGATTGGCATTGTTCTGCAAATTCAGATTTCCATAATAAAAAAATCACCCCCTGATAAACAAACTCAGGCTATCTGTTTCCAATCAGAAGGACACAAAACCTCCATGGAGATTCTAACATGGCTTGAGTAAAAGTTGCCATTGGCCCATATTGAGCACAAGCCATTTTTAATTCTTTGAATTGTTTGAAAGAAAATGGTCTATGTCCTCTAATAACACCTCCTTGACCATCAGGGTCTTCAGTAACCGGGAAACCTCTGAATCCTCTAGTATCTTCTCCATTTTCTGCAGCCTGATTTATAGCTGCTTGAAGAGGTGATATTAAAGATAAAGGTCTATGTTTTTCAATGCTTTGTTTAGCAAATGCTACAGTGGGAGAATTTTGAAGGCTCGTATTGCTATTAATAGAGAATATTGTTGAGATCCTTTTTTCACTATTTGAAGGAGCTATCTGATCTAATCATTCAATTAAGTCTCTACAGCTACTTGTAATTGTTTTATACAAAAATCGGTCTCCAGTGATTCCGTTTCTGGAATGTCTGGATAAGCCCCTAACTCATTTCTATGGCACCAAGCAGCAGTTTCCTCAAGCTGCTCCTCTTCTTCAGTATCAAAAGTATCCTCATCTTCCTTAGGAAGTGAAGGCAAAGTGCCTTCATGTTCTCTTAGTTTCTCTAACAAAAAGCATATCTTTTAACCTATGCACCAAAAACAAAAAACTAATCTTCTGACCCATTGTATATTACAACTCCCATGTTTTTCACCACCACCACAACTCTTCAAGCACACTCCTTTTTTATTCAGTGGTGTCCTTCACTGGATCCTCAGTTTCAGAATCTCCCCATATGGGCTACCACCTGTGGGAGCCAGCCAGCAAAAGTACGGGTTCCGAAGAGAGACATGAGGATGACGAATTCAACTCTTAAGAACTTGATTCCAATAATTTTTTAAATTCTAACATGGGGGAGAGCGCCAGCCGACTATCTCTACTGGTCGACTCCTGCTCCTGGGTCAATATTCTCTATTGGGATGACTATGGGTTTATTTCTCTAGAGGTACTTCAACAGTTACAGGTTAATCAATATCCTCATGCTATCACCACCAGAATACAATCAAGACCAATCCAAAGCACATACATTACAGGTAGGTTAATCAGTACCCTTGTGCCATCACAACCTGATCTTCTCCCAGACCTTTTACTTTGAACTTTCCATGACCCCAAACCTTGTTGACTCTGGGCAAAGGACAGTCATTTAAGTCATAAATATTCTTTTAGGGGAAAACCTTAATGACTCCCCATACCCAGGCACAGCTTCAGCGGCCTGGGATCCACAGGGTCTTAGTTCTGCCAGATTAGCCTCCAATTGGTTCTGCCTACGGGCTTCCTTATACCACCTGGAGAAGAAAGTTTAGAGTTCTGTCATATGCAGTTCTTTCTTAAGGGCTGAGTGTAAGGCTGCATCACCAATTCAAACAATAGGTGCTGGCAGTCTTAGTCAATTTTTTTTATCCTGTAGAAGGGGAGGCCATTTTTAAGACAAAGACAACTACTGCAGGCTGCCAATTTGGTTTAACAGGGACTTGAAAAGGGAAAGACAGAGGGGCAAAAGCCATAAAATAAGTCTGGCTGAGCACAGAAGCTTAGGCTCAAGTCATTAGGGGTGGAGAGCGAGGGCATCTCTGACGTAACTGCCCTAGACCACGAGGCCAAAAAGGCCCTCCAAGTTCTGGCTCATGGAACAAAGGGGGACCATTAAAAGGCTGAGCGCTCCTAATTCTGGAGGGAACTGGGGTCCCCAGACCTAGGTTCCCAGTGATTCCTCCCAAATCCAACCACCTGAGTTAAGACTAAACAGCCTTAGGTGATCACAGTGAGATCTCAGAGGCCAGATTTAAGACATTGCCCTTCTTTCCCAGCCCAAGGTCCAAAAGTTTAGCTAGGGTGAGAGGCATATCAGGCCAGCCCCCAAACTATTTTTTTACCCAATACTTAGCCTGCAGCTTCCAGGATGACCTCCAATTCTCCCATTCTCAGTTAAACTAGAGATTTCAGCTCTTCTCAGGAAACCAACTTTTTTTCTTGTTGCTGGCTACACTAAAGTTATTGCTCAAAGTTTTAATTTCAGCCAGTCTTAGCTAAAATGTAAACTTCTAAAAAGCTGTCCAATTAGATCTATATGAGATGTGATTAAATACAATATACATTGCTTTTAAAGTTCTTTTTCCTTTGACAAAATTAATGTTTTAAGATACTAGTGATGCTTATATGAGGTCATAGATTTCTGTGGTAATCTATTACACAATTCTTAAGTTATACAAATTTTATTCCTTTTGCAAAATTAAGGTTTTAAGTTGCTAGTGATATTTACCTAATGTCTTATAATTCAATTATTAAATTGGGAAAATGCAAAATGCAATGCTTTAAAATGTTCTTAACTTCATAAGGTTTAAAGTAACACTTAAGTCTTTTAAATGGGTTTTTTAAATTGCTGGTATGTGAGTAACATTATTAAATAGTATGTTTGTTTGTTTGTTTGTTTGTTTTTTGCATGTATGTAACAACAAAAGACAGATGTAGAGAGTCTAAAGTTGTACTTCTTTATATTTTGGTAAATAAAAAAAGGAAATTTCGTGAGACTAAGAAACCGTATTGGAAGTTTTATCCTAAGATTGTCCCAAATGGGAAAGAAAGGACCAGGATAGAAAAATCAAGAGGGTTAAAGCAAGATGCAGAGTGTTTGTGGTAAGTTGCAGAATGTTTGTGGTATGTTTGTTTGCATATGTGATGAAGATGGATTATTAAAAGGGTATAGGTTTCTAATAAGCCTACCACTTGTATATTCCCAAAAGAAAAGTGCTAGAGTTCGTTCAAAAACAGGGGTGTACTATGGATAGGAGAGGCTAGAGGATTACTTCTGGCAATGAAATCAGGAGACCCCAAAGTCTGTAATAATTCTTTAAAACTGGCTTTAAGATTGTTTATCAGAAAAAAAATTTACAGAAGACTGAGTCATATCATACAGGGATTTGAAATTTGCCTTATAAATTAATTCCAAAAAATAGCTTGTTAAGTCCACTAGGCAAGCAATCTAAAGACACATGTCCAGTTGAAGATTGGCAGCTTGGTTTCACTCATATGCCAGGGGTAACTTTTAGGTCTTTTCTGACTAGGACTTAGTTCTAGATGACAATGTTACCCTATTGTCAGCATACCAGCAAGTTAAGTAAACTCCAAACAGTGCCAGAGGAAAAGAGTAAATTCTGTTTTGTCCAGGTGACCTGGTACTCATGAAATCATCTAAAATCTTTATTCCAAAGCCTATTTCAGGTCTCCACAATACTAATTTCTGGATTCGCATGCTGCAAAATAAACTAAATACAGCCCACTTTTGTGTGTTACAGCCTGTCAGCAAAACAGGTTTTAACTTCTCATTTTAAGAGCTATTTTTAGGTTTTCATGGTTAACTTTTATTGTGAGTGTTGTCTCATAGGGTTAAAGCTTTCCAACATCAGATGGTGTTACAGACAGAACCTGACAAAGACATCTATCAAAGCCCTTTGGATGGTCAAAGAGACACACCACACATACCCATCTGATTCCCCCATGCCAATTACATACACCTGTATTTTAAGCCAGGGCCCCCTTACATCACCCCTGTTCAGCCTGAAAAGCTCGATGAGTCATTACCCTTATTCCTTTGCCTTGGGTACATGTATGTAATAATAATAATGAGAGAAAATTCATGGAAATTGAGCTCCTGTTAAATGTTTGTAAAATTGTAAAAGTCAAAATGTATTTTCTGTACCTTTGGCCTGACAGGTGTCAGGAAGTTACTAGACAGAAGGGGGAATCTTCCAGTATTGGGAAGGGCCTAGGAAGATTTGAGAAAGCTATGATTATTAATATATTCCAAAAATTGGGTGAGGGGCAAATCTGTGAAAAGACTTGGTTTCTGCCCAGAAGCAGGCAATTATTCCAATGTAAATTAACCTAGCTAGAGGTAACTAGCAAGTCTAAGGAGAGGGGAACTAGGACTTACCCATCCTCATTCTAAAGACCAGTTTATATAATAATTCGATAATCTAGCTAGGATGGAAAGAGGAGTCAACCTTCGTGAAAGGAGACACCTTGCCACACCTTGCTGGGGGAAGAACCCTACAGCGATGTTTACTACGTCAGAATTATGTAAACAAGATGGAGGTCATGGGTATAAAAAGTCCGGTCCAGTGTTGTATCTTTGGTGGGGCATTCATTTGAAGCCCCCCCCACACCATGCCAGAATGGCATGGGGCTATAACTATCTTCTGTATTTCTATCTTTTTAATAAACTTCTTTAAATCTTCAGCAAGAGTCTGGGCTAATGTGTATTTATACTTAGCTCAGGACAAGAACCTGTGCTTTTTTTCTGTTTTTTCTGTTTTTTTGGTTTTGTTGTGGTTTGAGGGAAATTGTATCTGGCACCCTAACAGGGTTTCCAAAGGACAGTTTCCCCAAAACCATATCATCTCAAACTGTAAAACTAAGTTGCTGAGAGCCTCACTAAGTAGCTGAGGCTGGCTTCAAAGCTGAAGGATCCTTCTGTCTCAGCCTCCCAAGTGCTGGGATTACAAGCATGTGCCACCACGCCCAGCTGGAACATTCATAAACCTTGACATTCAATAGGATGGGGTTAGGGTTACTTCTACAGAAAGAACCTTGGCTTCTATATGCACTTTCAAAATCCAGACAGTAATGTAAATAAAGCCACTTGCTCCTGAATTCAGAGAAGACTCTCTTTATAAATAAACAAGAGAAATCACATTAGCTTTAAAAAAATCTATTAAGTTCTTATCTTATTTATGTGATATAAGAACTGGAAACACAATTATGAGGAATGTTTGACTAACAATGAAAACTGCTTGATATGATAGATCCACAATCAGAGACCAAAGCAAACACTGAGATTTTAGTAGTGATTATATATAGATAGTGGAGATGTAATGAAACTCATTCTTTCTATTTATTTATCTATTTAATTATTTATTTTGTGATAATGGGGATTGAACCCAGGGGTGTTCTACCATAGAGCTGCACCCTATCCCTTTTTAATTTTGAATCAGAATCTCACTAAATTACTGCATATTGGCCTCAAATCTGCACTTTTCTTGTCTCAGCCTCCTGATTACTGGGATTACAGGTGTGTGCCCAACACCCTGCCTTTGTTCTTTTTAATTTTTCAAAAATATTTATATACTATGTACATCATTCTTTTTTAAAATGAAAGCAGTTTACTTCTAAATAATAGTGGGTGGGAGGCACCAAGTTCTGTGTGTATATGTATGTCACTACCAACATGATATATATTATAATATGAGACTGTAATGTACCAATAAAAGCATATAAAACCAAAAAATATGTCACTATACATACATACATACAATGCATTTATTGTTTTTACACCTTCATTAAATATTTATAGCTTACTAAGTACAGGATGGTATCTAAGACAGTTACCAATTTTTTTACTTCAGAAGTCTGGGTCTTTTTTGAATTGTGGAACCACTTAGATTGAGCACCAAAACTATAAAGGAGACTTTTGTGGTCTGGAATAGGAGAAACAGGATATTAAGAAATCAGCTTCCTGGCCCTTTTGAGGTTGGGAAAGTATAGATATAGGGCAAAGCAAATGAAAGGGAAAGATAGGATAATAAAGGGGAGAAAATTATTTTACTATAATGAAGTTAGAGGTTGTCTGGTAGTCACTTTAGACTATTCTTAGATTTAGCCAGTTTGGGCCACCCCACTTGAAGAGGAATCTCTGACCTTTGGGTAACCTGTCCTCAAAAACAAGGTAGATTAAAGCACTGTAAAATTCATGTTGGCCACCTATGCAGTACAAGACCAGGGCAGAGTAACAAGATGAACTTAAAAGATGCTGGAGATATTATACCTTTAAAGGGTTGATGATTGGATGAACAAAATAGTAAAGAATGATGTAATTACAAACACTACAAAAATCATAGGCTTTGAAATATCTATGTTAAGAGAAACTGCTTACTTTTTGAGAAAAGATAAGTGAGAGCTGATGCACAAGTGTGATTCTTGGGTGAATAAAGAAGGTTGCCCTGAAGGGAGTGAGGGGCTGGAGAAGAGCTCAGGAAAGATACTTGATATTCTCAGGGAGAAAAGTATTCTCAGGGAGAAAAGCAAGCCTACACACAAAGAGTGTTTGCTGAGAAGCTCAGTTCAGCAGTCACCTTCATTTCCTAATGAAACTCAGTGACTAAAAATACCATTTATGAGCCGGGCATGGTGGCGCACTCTTGTAATCCCCGCGCTTGGAAAGCTGAGACAGGAGGATCACGCAGGTTCGAAGCCAGCCTCAGCTACTTAGTGAGGCTCTAAGCAACTTAGTGAGACCCTGTTTCCAAATAAAATATAAAAAATGGGTCTGGGAGTATAGCCCAGAGATAGAAAGCCTCTGAGTTCCACCCCCAGTACCACAAAAATAAATAAATAAATAATATATATATATATATATATATATATATATATATATATATAGTCATTTATCTGTGTTTTCCAGTCTACTTCAAGATTGAAAATATATCCAAAAAGTCATGGACACTGAATTTTCCAATGTAACTAATCATAACAAAAGATGTTATGTCCTATTGTTTTCAAACAGCAGGTGTCTCTGTCCATTAGCTGCTCTAACAAAAATGCCACAGACTGGGTGGCTTAAATTACACAGATCTGGAGCCTGGAAGTCCAAGATCAAGCTCATAAACTTCTGTCTTCCTACTCTGTTCTCATATGGTGGAAGGGATATGGGTCTGGTTTTTTATAAGGCACTAACGTCATTCAGGAGAGCTCTCCTTCGTGATTCAATCACCTCCCAAAGGCTCTATCTCCTAATTTTAGATTAGCAGCTTAAAATAGGAGGGGAGACAAAATGGGTCTCTTCAGTTTCTACATAACAATAACAATAATGAAATAAAATAAAATAAAATAAAATGGCAAACTTTGGCTCTGAGGCCCTCTCAACCAACATTGCATTGTGGGTTATGCTTCAGTGCATGAATTTTGGGGAGAAACATGTATTCATAATCACTGAATGATGAGACTCAAGGTTGCCCAGCTCTGTTCTGAGTAGTCAAGTCAGTTCCTTCCTGAACTACCTTTTTACTAAGTGTTTCACTTATTAAAGTAGAAAGCAAGTCTTAAAGAGGCTGAAAAAAACTCTATACTAATCCTCTTTCTTTGGACTAATACTTACATTCTTTCCTAGGGCTTGTGGTCAATTTCCAATCAATGATTCATGGGGAGCAGTATCTATACAGTGTTCTTAGACCACTTTCTCCACCAGTACTGGAAACACTGGTTTGTGGTAGCCTCTTGGATATTGTTTTTATTCAGAGTATTCATTTTCAAGGAAATTATCTTTTCCATCAATGTCTAGGTTTCAACTTAATCACATTTTTATAAACTGCTGTTGGCTTTAGAACAAAGCTTAGCTTACTGGCTATATCATGTAAAAAGGGATGTGTTGCCAGAGGACAAACTTGGAACCAACATGTAGCTCTCTAAGGTAAGTATCTGTAGGCAGAATGAAGCCAAATTTATGTTGGTATTTAGAGTTGGGCATACCCTCCCTCCTCATATCTATTTATACCTACTGACTTAAATGGAGGCTGGAGAGAAAGGAAAAAAGAAATGTTTCCATGATTGGTTCAGACTTGTAGAGAGGCTGACAGCCTGGGGGTTCTGACAAGCCAGGTCATGGGCTGAGAAGGCCTCAGAGCCAAAACTCACCATTTTATTTTATTTCATTTCATTTCATTTCATTTCATTATTATTATTGTTGCATAGAAACAGAAGAGACCCCATTTTGTCTCCCCTCCTATTTTATGCTGCTAATCTAAAAATCTACCTTTGTACCTCTAGGAATGACCTAGCTAATTACAATCCGAATGGTTTGTCTCACTACCTGAAATTCCTGTTTTGTGATATCCCTTCCCCCAACAACTCTTCCACCCTCTGACCTTGGGTGGAGCCTAGGCCTCACCCAGCACCTGACCATGCTAACTTGTGAGTTCCCTCTCCTGTAAACTTGCTTACTTATCCCTTATAAGTCCCCAACCTCAGCCAGTCGGGACGCCCCTCTAGTCTGATTTTTAGACTGAGGACTCCACCACTGGCCAGTTAATAAAGGCTTCAACTGGCACATTTCCTTGGACTCTTAGAGTCTCTCATTTCTTGCTAACTCTACATACAACAATTGCTGTTTTTATGGTCCTGGGGATAGAATCTAGGGGCATTCTATCTCCAAACTATACCTCCAGTCATTTTTTCTATTTTTTATTTTGAAACAGGGTCTCACTGAGTTGCAAAGGGCCTCACTAAGTAGCCGAGGTTGTCCGCGAACCGCGATCCTCCTGTCTCAGCCTCCCAAATGCTGGGATTACAAGTGTGTGCCATGTTACGGATTTGGAGAGTATGGTTGTGGGGAAACTGTTCCTGGGGACCCCTGTTAGGGTCCCGGACACAAGTTCCCTCAAACCACAACAAAACCCAAAACGACCAAAAACAGAAAAAAACCCTGCAGGTTCTTGTCCTGAGCTAAGGATAACTATACATAGCGTGGACAGTTGCTGGAGATTTAAAGAAATTTATTAAAAAGATAGAAATATAGAAAATAGAAATACAGAAAATAGTTACAGCTCCATGCCAGAATGGCATGAGGGGAGGGTGGTCCGGGCCAATTCACCACCCCCCCAAGATACCCATGACCTCCATCTTGTTTACAAGATTCTGAAGTAGTGAATGTCCCTGTAAGGTTCCTCCCCCAGCAAGGTGTGGCAAGGTATCTCCTTCCAAGAAGGTCGGCCCCTCCTACCATTTTAGCTAGCTTATCTAATCATGTAGATCTGTCTTTAGATAGAGAAAGGCCTAGTTCTCCTCTCCTATTGACTTGCTAATTACATCTAGCTAAGTCAATTTAAGTTTCAATAGCTGCTTGCTTCCTGACCAAAGCCAAGCCTTTCTCTCTCCAGGTCTGCCGCCATTTAACACAATTATTTTTGAAATATATTAATAATCAGAGCTTTCTCAAATCTTCCTAGGCCATTCTCAATACTGGTACATGCCACCACACCTGGCTAAAATTTCACCATTGTAAAGCAGGCTGGTAGACTTGGCAGCCAGGCTTTCTACTCAGAGACAGGTGGTTTTAGATAAGTAATCCATCATGATCCAACTGCTGGGAGCAAGTCTTGTCCTGAGGAGGAAAGCCTTGGGTTCCAGAACTGACAAAGCTATCCCAAACTCCAAACAATGCTACCTTCCACAGGAGTGGTGGCACAGGGTAAACACATCTTGAAAGCTGCAGAGATACATAGGTTTTACGAAGTGTTAAGTTGGGTCCTGCACTCATGTGACTTTGTGTCACATGACCTCTGCAGGGCAAGGGAGGGGCTGAAACCCCCGCGAGAATTGGGTATTCCTGCGAGTAAACCCTCATCTCGCGAGATGCATGCCTTTAAAAGGAGAGCCCGCGTCCTCAAGCTTCGGACAGGCGCGCGGGCCCCACGGTGCCTCGCCCTGATCCCCGGGAGAGCCGTGCCATTAAAACTTTACATGCCACGTGTACTGGACCTCTCTCGTGTTTTTCACACTCCGCCGTATGCACATTATTTTTATTTTACTCGCATTTAATTTTTTATTTTACTTATCATTTGGTGCCGAACCGGGAGAACTCTTGGGTCCCTCCCCATTTTTTTTCCTTTTTTTTTTTTTTTCTGTTTTCTCTTTTTATTTTTACTCTCTTTTTGAGCCCCGGACTCTCCGACCCGCCAGCAGCTCGACTGTGAGGTCCCACACCAGCGCTCCGCTTGCAGGCGTTGCTCCCACCACTGCCGCCGCTGCTGCCCCGTGCCTGCCCGGACCGTAAGCCATCTTTTCAGCCCCGCGCTCTCCGGGAGAGCCGGCGGCCATCTTTCCAGCCACGAGCTCTGCTGAGAGCTCGCGGCCATCTTTCTAGCCACGAGCTCTGCTGAGAGCTCACGGCCATCTTTTCGGCCCCAAGCTCTGCTGAGAGCCGGTGGCCATCTTTCTGATCCCGCGCTCTGCTGAGAGTCTGCGGCCATCTTTCCAGCCCCGAGCTCTGCTGAGAGCTCGCGGCCATCTTTTCAGCCCCGCGCTCTGCTGAGAGCCCACAGCCATCTTTTCGGCCCCGCGCTCTGCTGAGAGCCGGTGGCCATCTTTTCCCGCCCATGTGCTCTCTTCCGGAGCGCCGGCGGCCATCTTCCGCGGCCACCACCACCGGGGCGTGCAGGCTCCACCAGCCGCCAGGCTGCTAGTTCCACCCGCCCGGAGCCAGGCTCCTTGGGTGATGCTGGCACCTGTTCTACTTGCTGACCTCCTGCACGGGCCAGGAACTCTGCCTGCTGCTTGGACCTCCTAAAACCGCCGTTCCCGCCTGCCCACGCCGCCCGCCGCTGGAATGGGAATGCGCCACCCGCGGACTGCGCCACGCCGTGCACCTATGTCTTCTCCACGCCTGGCGTTGCTTAGACCCACCTGCCGGGGCCGCCTGCCTCCTCCATCTAGGTGGCCACCACTCTGCTAAACAGCCCCCAGCCCGCCAAGTCCAGCCCGCGCTCCAGCTGGTTCCTCCACTCGGACTCGCGCCCTGGCGCCCTTCACCCTGTGCCTGCCCACCCCAGCTGCCTGGGCCTGGCCATTCCGGTAAGCAGCCACATGGAATTACTGGGGGGGGGGGTCGCCAGCTTTGGCCCGCCATCTTGGACACGTGGAATCACTGGGGGGCCGCCATCTTGGCCCCACCATCTTTAACCCCTCCCACCCATGGCCTCACTGGAGGCCTCGCCATCTTTAACCCCTCCCACCTCATGGCCTCACTGGAGGCCTCGCCATCCTTAGCCCCTCCCACCTCATGGCCTCACTGGAGGCCTCGCCATCCTTAACCCCTCCCACCTCATAGCCTCACTGGAGGCCTCGCCATCCTTAACCCCTCCCACCTCATGGCCTCACTGGAGGCCTCGCCATCCTTAACCCCTCCCACCTCATGGCCTCACTGGAGGCCTCGCCATCCTTAACCCCTCCCACCTCATGGCCTCACTGGAGGCCTCGCCATCCTTAACCCCTCCCACCTCATGGCCTCACTGGAGGCCTCGCCATCTTTAACCCCTCCCACCTCATGGCCTCACTGGAGGCCTCACAATCTTTAATCCCTCCCACTTTCCACTCCTAACCAATCCTAGGAGTCGGCGGCCATCTTTCCGGCCCGAGCCAGGCAGCTTGGCACTTGCTCTGCCTGCCAACTGCCTGCGCGGGCCAGGACCTCTGCCTGCCGCTTGGACCTCCTAAAGCACCATTCCAGCTTGGCTCTCCGGTCACCGCTGGGACCTCTGGCCAGTTTGCCCCACCCGCCCCGAGCCAGGCTCACTGGCGGTGCTCCTCAGGGCCCAGCCTCAGCGTCTGGCGCGTGCCTGGAAGCCATTTTGTCTCCACGCCGCGGGCCCGGCAAGCCATGCCGCCTGCGCACCCCCACTGATCCCACCTGCGCCAGCCGCCAGTGCCGTCCACACCAGCCACCGGCATCCACGCGCCCCAGCTCCACCACGCTCCCAGCAGCTTCTCAGCGCTTCTGTCGCAGCCAGCGCTGGCTGGCAACACTTCACTCTGGTAAACTGCCTCCTTCCCTTGGTTAGCGGGTTCCGGACTTGGGTCTTCCGGTCCACTGGGACCCAAAAATCCAAGCGCTTGGTGACCCATTGTCCCCCGGTCCACTGGGACCACGCTGCGGATGACCAGGTCATCTTCCGGTTTTGAGAAGGAATGAAGACGTTCTTCCCTATCTCTTAACCTCTGTTTCCGAACGATTGAGCAGGGAAATCGGGGACGCCCATTTCCTGTTCTTCGTTTCCACCCGCGAACCAATTATGGGGAGTCGAACCTTTATACTAGCAGATGCCCTGAGAGCCTGTCTGCCTTGATACGAGTTGGGAAATAGATTGCGGTGGCCCAGGAATAGTTAGGAACTTTTATAAGCGGTCTGGTATCCCTCCAAATGCTCTCCCCCATCAGCTTCCATTTATTTTCCTGCCAGCTGCCATTTTGTGATGGCGCATAGTCACTGCCTGGTGATGTCACAGCCACCATCTTGGCCTGCGCCAGACTGCAATTTTGCTGGGCGGCCCGCGTGGGCGCGGCCTAGGTGCTGTGGGAAACGCCGGGGCTGGGGCGACACCCTCTGCCCGTGGGGAGTCTGCGTTGCCATTCTTGCCAGACACCAGCCCGGGGACGCGCTCTTTGTGAGTATAGGTCCGTCACAGCTGACAGAACCTTAACATAGTATCTAAGTTTTAATTCCAGAGAGAAACAGGCGGAAATGGAGCATACACTTCGACTTTGCCAAAAAGCAGATCCCTGGTAGCTGCCCTTTGGCTGGCGGTGGCGGCTCAGCCCCCTGGAGCGCCACCTACGTGTGGAGGACTGCAACAACAACTACCTCCAGGAGCCTGCCTCAAGTGGGGCAAAGCCACGCCTACCAATCAGACTGCTCGGCGTGTGGCCAGGAGGGCCACTGGAAAAGTGCCCTTGGAAAAGGGTGAGCCCCAGGTGCCTCAACACAGGGGGAGCACCTTTCCAGACCAGGCCCCGCCGCTGGCCCTACTCAGCCTGGCTGAAGACTGATGGCTCCTGGATCCCTCAACCTCCATCCTCTTTGCCAGCTCAGGGTAGCTCTCCAGGTACTGAGTAAGCCAGTCTCCTTTTTGGTCGCCTGCTCAATCTCATGATTTGTTTTTTTCTTTAATAGCCCTTGCCTGTTCAAGCCTCCTCAAGCGCACATCACTAAGCTGTCCAGGGTAACCTCCAATTCGCACTGCAGCTATGCACCCACCTGCACCCCCTTCTGGGGGACTGAACTCCCGACTCCTCCCGGCCTGGGGCCCCTGACGACGCCCCTTGACAGCAGGAAGAAGCTAGAGGGTCCAATCGTCATCCATTATCCCTACCATCAAAAGGCCGGAATGTTAAGTTGGGTCCTGCAATCATGTGACTTTGTGTCACATGACCTCTGCAGGGCAAGGGAGGGGCTGAAACCCCCGCAAGAATTGGGCATTCCTGCGAGTAAACCCTCATCTCGCGAGATGCATGCCTTTAAAAGGAGAGCCCGCGTCCTCAAGCTTCGGACAGGCGCGCGGGCCCCACGGTGCCTCGCCCTGATCCCCGGGAGAGCCGTGCCATTAAAACTTTACATGCCACGTGTACCGGACCTCTCTCGTGTTTTTCACACTCCGCCGTATGCACATTATTTTTATTTTACTCGCATTTAATTTTTTATTTTACTTATCACGAAGGTCTATGCTCAAAATAAGAACTTTTTTGTACCAGTATTGGAATGGCCTAGGAAGATTTGGGAAAGCTCTGATTATTAATATATTTCAAAAGAAAATAATTGATATATTTCAAAATAGTTGTGTCAAAATGGCGGCAGACATGGGTAAAGAAAGGACTTGATTTCTGCCTAAAACAGGCAGCTATTCCAATGTAAATTAACCTAGCTCAAAGTAATTAACAAATCAATAGAGGAGAGCTAGGTCTTTCTCTATCTAAAGACAGATCTTAAGAGAGGAGAACTAGGCCTTTATCTAAAGACAGATCTACATGATGATCTAGGGAGGATGGAGCAGGGTTTGACCTTGCCCTTCATGAAAAGACACCTTGCCACACCTTGCTGGGGGAGGTACCTTACAGGGTAAGGGGAGGTACCTTACAGGGAGGTTCACTGTGTCAGAATTACACAAACAAGATGGAGGTCATGGGTATAAAAGGCGGAGTCCACATGTAATCCCTTTGGTGTATTCATTTTGAGTCACCCCCCCATGCCATTTTGGCATGGGGCTGTATTTCTATTTTCTGTATTTCTATGTTTCTAATAAACTTCTTTAAATCTTCAGCAACTGTCCAAGCTATGCATATTTATTATTAGCTTAGGACAAGAACCCGCAGTAATTTTCTGTTTTGGGTCATTTCGGGTTTTGTTATGGGTTGGGGGAAAGTGTGTCCAGGACCCTAGCAGGGGTTCCCGGGGAATAGTTTCCTCAAACCATATTCTCCCAATCCATAACATTTTTAATGCATAGAAAGTCACATGACCTTTTAGCTTACAAAATAGTGAGCTCCCCAGTACTAGAAGTGTCTGAGCAGTGACTGAAAATTCTACATAGACTGGGCATGGTGGTGCACATTTATAATCCCAGCATTTGGGAGGCTGAGGCAGGTGGATTGCTGTTCGTGGGCAGCTTCAGCTACTACTTAGTGAAGCCCTTCGTAACTCAGTGAGACCCTGTTTCAAAATAAAGAATGGAAAAATAGGGCTGACGGTGTAGCTGAGTTAGAATGCCATTGGGTTTCATCCCCAGTACCAAAATAAAAAAATTACATAGGATGGAAATTTGGCCTAAGATTTAAGGTCCTTTCTGGCGTCCTAAAAAAAATTAATAAAACAGGACTGGGTGTACCAGTATTGGAAATGGCCTAGGAAGATTTGAGAAAGCTCTGATTATTAATAGATATGTTTCAGAAATAATTGTGTTAAATGGTGGCAGACCTGGAGAGAGAAAGGCTTGGCTTTGGTCAGGAAGCAAACAGCTATTGAAACTTAGATTGACTTAGCTAGATGTAATTAGCAAGTCAATAGGAGAGGAGAACTAGGCCTTTCTCTATCTAAAGACAGATCTACATGATTAGATAAGCTAGCTAAGATGGTAGGAGGGGCCGACCTTCTTGGAAGGAGACACCTTGCCACACCTTGCTGGGGGAGGTATCTTACAGGGTAAGGGGAGGTACCTTACAGGGACGTTCACTACGTCAGAATTATGCAAACAAGATGGAGGTCATGGGTATAAAAAGCCCGGTCCATGTGTGATCCCTTTGGTGTATTCATTCGAGTCACACCTACATGCCAGTCTAGTATGGAGCTGTACCTATCCTCTGTATTTCTATCTTTCTAAAAAACTTCTTTAAGTCTTCAGCAACTGTCCAAGCTATACATATTTATTCTTAGCTTAGGACAAGAACCCACGGTTTTATTTCTGTGTTTGGTCATTTGGGATTTGGTTGTGGTTTGAGGGTAACTGCGTCTGGGACCCTAACAGGGGTCCTTGGGAACAGTTTCCCCACAATCATATTCTTCCCAAACCATAACAGTTTTGGCGCCCAATGTTTTGGGGCAACATGGGGCACGTGGCTCTGTATTTTTTTTTTCACTGGACTTTTTGGCCTACGGGTCGTTGGGCAGCAGCAGTTTTAGCTCCAGCTGGTGAGCTGTTGAGCTTTAAAACAACTATAGAGCAAACTTTGCATCACTACATCTCTGAAAGTGACTTCCAGGGCATCTCGCCAGTGGTCCTAGTACCACTGCACCCCAAAAGGTATGTACCTTCCTGGAGTGATAAGGAGTTCCCCTAGAATGACTGTGATTATCTGGCATCTGGGAGGCAATTCTGGTTTCATGGGGACCCCCCAGCCAAGGAATTAGCCCGTGGTCAAATCCCCTCCGGGAAGAAACCCCTTTAAATAGAATAGGCTTAGGCCAGGCGTGGTGGCGCACACTTGTAATTCCTGCGCTTGGGAGGCTGAGACAGGAGGATCACACAGGTTCAAAGCCAGCCTCAGCTACTTAGTGAGGCTCTCAGCAACTTAGTGAGACCCTGTTTCCAAATAAAATATAGAAAAGGTCTGGGAGTATAGCCCGGAGGTAGAAAGCCTCTGGGTTCCACCCCCAGTACCACCAAAAAAAAAAAAAAAAAAAAATTAAATAGAATAGGCTTGATAGGCCCAATGAGTGCCCATCCATTCTGCCCACAGCACAGATGGGACACTTTTAAAAGCCCTATACAAGGTTAAATCTAAGAGAAATACCCATGGCCCACCTCCAGAAAAATCCCCAAACAGGAGACGCTAGCCAGCACCCATTTCTAAATAGCAGTGAGGTTTTTTTCCCCAGCAATGGGAAACAGGTTCTAGAAAGATAAGCTAAAGGAGGGTAAATGGACAGAGAAAGCTCCCCAAACAGGAGAAGCAAGCCAGCAAATGGTAGTAAGTTTTTTTTCAGTGGTTACAAACAGATTCTATGGAGATAAGCTAGCTTGCGGCATTGTCTAAGAAGCGTGGCCATTAGCAACTGCGGCCATGTGCACCCTGTTGGTTGTTATGGCAGGTCATAGTCCCGGGCAGCCCCAAAACTCCCAGCAGCTGTTGGAAGTCTGAATGGCTAAGCACCTCTGAAAGCTCAAGAAAAAAAGCCAGCTAGTCAATCTCAGATAACAGCCAGCCATGCTTGTTTGGTGAACAGCTGCACCTGGAGGCATTGTCTGGTTGCAGGTACCTGGCAGATACAGCTCTGTTGGTATAAGAAAGCCCTCAGGAGAGAACTACTCCAAACTTCTCGTCAGCTAGAAATACTTAGACACACCAAAGTTGGAGAATATTTTCAGAGAGACAAATTAATACAGCAATATTTTCATTTGGGAAACCTCCAGAGAAAAAGAAAGGATTCAAAGGGAAGAAGGCTCAGAGGTAGGGCAGAAGTAAGAGTAGCAAAACTTCAAACCTACCCTATTCTGGCAAGGACACTTTCACAACTCCAGCAGCACAGGCATCCCAGCTGGACACCCCCATTTGGGCTACTAGCTTTAGGAAATGCAGGAAACTTCATCCGGACAGAGAAGGGCCACACAGCTCAATCGGAGAGGGGAATATGGAGCAAGGGGAAAGGGTGGCAAAGACTCTTCCCATTTAATACCCTCCCAGTGGGCAGCAAACTGGTGGGAAATGAGGCCACCCTCAAGGCCCCCCACACACACACAGGGTACAGGGACAGGAGGATGACCTTCTGAGCACAGAATACCTCTCTCTGTCTTAAGATGAGATTCCAGCAATATCCTAAATGATAGGGTAATTGGTTTTAGGTTGGGAAGCTCTGGGAAGGAAAGGCGACCTTGCCTAGACAGGCCATTAAAACCCCACCCTTTCTCTGTCAAATGGGATCCCAGCAATCCAAAGTGAAAGCTGGATCTCCACTCACATGCATTCTCCAAAACTGGGGGAAAAAAGCTGGATCTCAAATGCTAAAGAAAGCTCTCATCTTTTTTTTTTTTTTTTTCTGCACCCAAGTATGGCCACAGTATGTGCTGGGGGATGGAGACACATGGCCCCATCAGGGAGATTTAAATTATAACACTATTCAGCAACTAGATCTATTTGGTAAAAAGGAGGAAAGATAGAATAAAATATCTTATCTTCAGCTGTTCTTTAACCTCAAAGACCACCCAGATTTCCTTAATGATTGCAGGATTGAGACAATTCCCAAAATGCAAAAGTTCCATAACACTCCATCCTGGCCACAATGAAGCCGGAGCATTCCAGTTGCAGCTTCAGCAGCCTGGAATCCTCAGGGTCTTAGTGCTGCCAGATTAGTTTCCAATTGGTTTTACCTGTGGGCCTCCTTATACCAACTGAAGAGGAGAGTTTAGAGTTCGATCTGTCCATACAATCTGTCCATACACAGTTTTCTTTTACTGGCTGAGTTTAAGGCTATAACACCTACTCAAAACAATAGGTGCTGGCATTCTTAAATCTTTACCTGGTAGAACGAGAGGCCATCCTCAGACTGCAGGCTGCCAATTTGGTTTAACGGGGACTTGAAAAAGGAAAAACAGATGGACAAAAGCCATTTAAAAATTCTGGCTGAACGCAGAAGCCTAGGCTCAAGTCTGTTTAAGGGTGAAAAGCAAGGGCAACTCTGGAGGAAATGCTCTCAACCAGGAGGCAAAAAAAAAAAAAGGCCCTCCAAGGCCTAGCTCACAGTGCAAAGAGGGACCATTAAATGGCTGAGCACCCCCAGTTCCAGAGGGAATTGGGGTCCCCACACCTAGATCCCCAGTGAGTCCTCCCAACTACCATCACCTGAGTTGACTAAATGAGCCTTAGGTGATCACGCAGTGAAATCTCGGAGGCCAGATCTAAGGCATTGCCCTTCTTTCCCGGCCCAAGGTCCAAAAGCTTAGCCAGGGGGTGGGGGTGGGGGAATCTTGAGTAAAACCAAACTTTTACTCAAGATTCAGCCTGCTGCAAGGTGACCTTCCCATTCTCCCATTCCTAGCCATACCAGAGATCTCAGCTCCTCTGCTAGCAAAGAGACATAATGTCAGAAAATAAAAGTTTTTTTTTTTTTTTTTTTTTTTTTTTTTTTTTTTTTTTTGCTGGCTGCACTAAAGTTATTGCCCAAAGATTTTTTTTTTTAATCTCAATCAGCCTTAGTTAACCTGGTAACTTCAGAAAAATTGTCCAATTAGACTCCTGTGAGATGTGGTTAAATAAAGTTATTTTCTTTAGACAAAAATCAATGTTTTAAGACACTAGAGATGCTTTTATGATGTCATGGATTTCTGTGGTGATTTACAATACAGTTTTTAAAGTGTGTGGTCAAATAAGATATGCATTGTCTTTAATATTATTCCTTTTGCAAAATTAAGGTTTTAAGGTGCTAGTGGTATTTCTAATTTCTTAATTTTCCATGTTATCTATAGTTCAATTATTAAGTTAAAAAAAATGCCAAGCTCAATGCTTTAAAATTCTCTTAACTTCATAAGGTTTAAAGTAACACTTAAGTCTTAATTTTTTTTTAATTGCTGGTATATGAACAACATTAAATGGTATACTTTTTTGGGAGGGTTGCTTGATGTAAAAACAAAAGACAGATGTAGAGAGTTTATAGATGTATTTCTTTATATATTGGTAAATAACAGAGAAAGAAAATTTTGTGAGACTAAGAAAGCATATTGGAAGGTTTATCTTGATTGTCTGAAATGGGAAACAAAGGACCAGGATAGAAAAATCAGAGGGTTAAAGTAAGTTGTAAAGCATTGATGGAATGTTTGTTTGTTTGTAAGTTTTATCCTAAGATTGCCCCAAATGGGAAAGAAAGGACCAGGATAAAAAAATCAAGAGGGTTAAAGCAAGTTGCAGAAGGTTTGTGGTAAGTTGCAGAGGGTTTGTGGTATGTTTGTTTGCATATGTGATGAAGATGGATTATTAAAAGGGTGTAGGTTTCTAATAAGCCTACCGCTTGTGTATTCCCAAAAGAAAAGTGCTAAAGTTCATCAGTAGGGGTGTACTATGGATATAAAGGCTAGAGGATTACTTTTGGCAATGAAAACGGGAGACCCCAAAGTCTGTAATTCTTTAAAACTGGCTTCAAGATTGTTTACCAGAAAGAAAAAAAAAGTTGCAGGAGACTAAATCATATCATACAGGGATTTGAAATTTGCTTTAGAAATTAATTCCGAAAGCCTGTTAAGTCCACCAGGCAAGCAATCTAGAGACACATGTCCAGGTGAAGACTGGCAGCTTAGTTTTACTCATGCCAAGGGAAACTTTTAGATCTTTTCTGACTGGGACATAGTCCTAGATGACAATGTTCCCCTATTGTCAGTGTACCAGCAAGTCTTAAGTAAACTTCAAACAGTGCCAGAGGAAAAGGATAAATTCTGTTTTGTCCAGGTGACCTGGCACTCATCAAATAATCTAAAATCTTTATTCCAAAGCCTATTTCAGGTCTCCACAGCACTAATTTCTGGATTCATATGGTGCAAAATAAACTTAATACATTCCACTTTTGTGTGTTTCAGTCTAAGTCAGCAAAACAGGTTTTAATTTCTCATTTAAGTGCTATGTTAAGGTTTTCATGGTTAACCTGTATTGTGAGTGTTGTCTCATAGGGTTAAAGCTTTCTGACAGACAGAACCTGACATCTATCTATCAAGGCCCTTTGGATGGTCATAGATGCACACAGCACGGACCCATCTGATTCCCCCATCTAACTATATGCATGAATGTTACCCTAAAGCTGGGGGCCCCCAACTTCGCCCTTTGTACAGCTCAAAGCAGTTTATGACCAACTCAACATCCTTATTCCTTTGCTGAGGGGTGCATTCTTACAATAGAAATGGGGGAGAAATTAATGGAAATTGAGCTCGTGTTAAATGTTTGTAAAATTGTAAATGTCAAAATGTTTTTTCTGTATCTACCTTTGGCCTGACAGGTGTCAGGAAGTTACTAGACAGAGGGGGGAATGTACCAGTATTGGGAAGGGCCTAGGAAGATTTGAGAAAGCTATTATTATTAATATATTTCAAAAATTGGGTGAGGGGCAAATCTGTACAAGGACTTGGTTTCTGCCTAAAAGCAGGCAACTATTCCAATGTAAATTAACCTAGCTAAAAGTAATTAACAAGTCAATAGGAGAGGAGAACTAGGGCTTTCTCTATCTAAAGACAGATCTAAATGATTAAATAACCTAGCTAAGATGGTAGGAGGGGTCAACCTTCATGAAAGGAGACACCTTGCCACACCTTGCTGGGGAAGGTACCTTACAGGGTAAGGGGAGGTACATTACAGGGATGTTCACTACTTCAGAATTACATAAACAAGATGGAGGTCATGGGTATAAAAAGTCCGGTCCACGTGCTGTATCTTGGGAGTGGTGAGTTGACCCAGGCCACCATCACCCCTCATGCCATTTTGGCATGGGGCTGTAACTATTTTCTGTATTTCTATTTTCTGTATATCTATCTTTTTAATAAACTTCTTTAAATCTTCAGCAACTGTCCAAGCTATGCATATTTATTTTTAGCTTAGGACAAGAACCCAAGGATTTTCTGTTTTTGGTCATTTTGGGTTTTGTTGTGGTTTGTGGGAAATTGTGTCTGGGACCTGGGAACAGTTTCCCCACACCATATTCTCCCAATCCATACCACAGTATTGCTGAAGCCTTCTGTTCTGTAGTGACTTGCCTCAAACCATAATACAGGTCAGGCCTCTGCATTTATTTTTCCTGGAGAATCATTTGCATAAGAAAAGAATCTTAGCCAGATATGGTGGCTAATCCTGTACTTGGGAGGATGACAAGAGGATCCTGCAGGTTCAAAGCCAGCCTCCACTGGCTTAAGAGACCCTGTTTCCAAATTTTAAAAAATTATTATATATATATAATTGATGCTCACTTTGGCAGCACTTTGGCAGCACATATACTAAAATTGGAATGATACAGAGAAGATTAGCATGGCTCCTGTGCAACAATGACATGCAAATTCATGAAGTGTTCCATATTTTTATAAATGTATGATAGTTTCACCTTAAAAAACAACAACAAAAAAAAAGAAGCCAGGCATGGTGGCGTACGCTTGTAATCTCTGTGCTTGGGAGGCAGAGACAGGAGAATCGCACAGGTTTGAAGCCAGCTGCGCTGGCTTGAGACCCTGTTTCCAAATAAAAAGTATAAAATAGGTCTGGGAGTGTAGCCTGGAGGTATAAGGGCTTCCAGGAAGCCCAGTACCACATATATACTCTGGTAAGAAAGAAAACAAGAAAGAAATATTGAAATGTTATCTCTAAGTGATCAAAAGTTTGATATCAGACAAATGAATCTGTTATGTGAGATTGTCATTGTTAATTTTGGATAAATTGCTATAATATTAAAAACAAGCAAACTAAAGAAAAAAAAATAGGTCTGGGAGTGTAGCCCAGAGGCAGAGGCCCCTGGGTTTCATCCCCAGTACCACCAAAAAAAAAAAAAAAAAGAAAGAAAAAAATGAAGAAAATCTTGCTAGGCATGGTGGTACAAGCCTGCCTGTAATCCCAGTACTTGGGAGTTGAGACAAAAGCATCACAGGTTAGAGAGCAGCCTCAGCAACTTGCTCTCAGAAACCACAGGAAAGGAAGAAAAGAAGGAAGGGAGGAAGGAAGTGTTACGGTTCTGGAGGTGAGGGTTACTGTTTCAGGGAAATTGTCCCCAGGGATCTTTGTTAGACCCCTGGGGATAATTTCCCAATAAAACCACAAAAAAAAACCCACAAAACTAGAAAAACAGCGAGTTCTTGTCCTGAGCTAAGGATAAATACACATTAGCCCAGACTCTTGCTGAAGATTTAAAGAAGTTTATTAAAAAGATAGAAATACAGAAGACAGTTACAGCCCCATGCCATTCAAGAGTGGCACGGGGGGGGGGGGGTAGTTCGAACAAATTCACCAAAGATACAACACGTGGATCAGACTTTTTATATACATGACCTCCATCTTGTTCATGCAATTCTGATGTAGTAAACATCCCTGTAAAGTGCCTCCCCTAACTTTCCCGCCAAAGTGTACTTTCCCTCCTAGGTGTCTTTCACAAATGCCAATCCCCACCTCCCATCTTAGCTAGATTATTATGTAGATCTGTCTTTAAAAAGAGGAAGTCCTAGCTCCCCTCTCCTATGGACTTGCTAATTACTTTTAGCTAAGTCAATCAGTGTTTCAATAGCTGTTTACTTCCTGACCAAACCAAGACCAAGTCTTTCACAGATTTTCCCCTCATCTTATTTTTGAAATATCTTAATAATTAGAGCTTTCTCAAATCTTCCTAAGCAGAACTCCACCCCCACATCTCTCCTCCCTCCACTCACCCAGCTTAATTAATGGCAGCACCATTCACCTAGTTGATAGGCTTATATGTGGAAAGCATCCCTAGTTTGTTCTTTATGTCTAATGTACAGTCCTCTGGTGATGCCTATTAGTATTATCTTTGAAGTATATCCTAAATGTTTCCACTTCTCACTGCCTTCATTGTTACAGTGAAATATGTTGCGGTATATGAGGGAAGAAATAATTCCACCAACACAACCACAAAAACAGAAAAAAAGCCACCGGTCCTTGTCCTGAGCTAAGGATAAGTATACATAGCTCGAACACTTGCTGAAGATTTAAAGAAGTTTATTAAAAAGATAGAAATACAGAAGATAGTTACAGCCCCATGCCAGAATGGCATGGGGGGAGGGTGGTCCGAGCCAATTCGCCACCGCCAAAGATACAGCACTTGGACTGAACTTTTTATACCCATGACCTCCGTCTTGTTTACATAATTCTGAAGTAGTGAAAGTCCCTTTAAGGTACCTCCCCTTACCCTGTAAGGTACCTCCTCCAGCAAGGTGTGGCAAGGGGTGTCCTTTCAGGAAGGTAGACCCCTCCTCCCATCCTAGCTATCTTATCTAATCATGTAGATCTGTCTTTAGACAGAGAAAGGCTTAGTTCTCCTCTCCTATTGACTTGCTAATTACATCTAGCTAAGTCAATCTAAGTTTCAATAGCTGTTTGCTTCCTGACCAAAGCCAAGCCTTTCTCTCTCCAGGTATGGCATGCTGACACAATTATTTCTGAAACATATCTATTAATAATCAGAGCTTTTTCAAATTTTCCTAGGCCACTCCCAATACTGGTACACATCTCAAATACCTATCTTAGTGTTGGCAGAAAGATTCAATTAAAACTGCAACCACTGTAAGACAGGTAGTTTCCCAAACAAAATCATGAATCTGTGCCCAGAGAACAAAAGCAGACAAAGCTAGGGTGATGGTAAGTAGGGGGAAAACACACACACTCTTGACTTCCAGGTGACCTACTGGAAATGGTATTGCTTTAGTCAATTTTTTGCATGTCTATGACCAAAATATCTGATAAGCACAATAGAAAGGTTTATTTGGCATTCATGGTTTCGAGGTCATCTGGTCCCAAGGCAGGATCTGTGGCAGTAAGTAGTGCTTGAGGAAGAAAAGCTGCTCTCAGCTCATGGTAGCCA